>NC_057832.1:45537222-46893651 GCF_910594005.1 Cervus elaphus
AATATATTAATAAATAGCAATATGATCTTTTCACAGCAATAAAATTAAATTAATTAAGAATAAGGCTTTATGCTTCTTAAGTCATTTAACTCTAGAGGACTTTAATTGTTGCTTAAAAGTGGAATTCATGTTTGAACTAAAAATGTGTATTAATTTCATTCCATGTGAAATGTATAACTGCCTAATTTAGTAATAATTCATTTGAATTTTAAGCTTTTCTTAATGAAAAATAATATAAAAAGAACATCATAACTAAATCTGTAATAAGTTAAAACCTGGATATTATTATATATTTGAAATGTTTACCGCATACCTAGAATCCAAGATTGAAGGAATTACAATTAACACATTTTTGATGTGCCTTGCAGATTTTACCTAATCCAATTTCATGTGTCTTTGAAAAGGGTGTTTAGAGGCCTTACAATTTATATATTCTTTGTGATGGCATTTTTCAAAAGCTTAAATGGCAATTCCGTCCCAAATGCTTTGTGGTTCGTGTTTCACAAGTTCTTTTGTTGGCTCAATTTTGAAATGTGCACCATCTGTTTGATAGTGTCACCAATACTACAAATAGAAATTTATAAATACTTGGGACTTCTAAATTTATGAATACAGTAACAAATTCCATGTTTGCAGTTCTCAGTGGCCTTTGTGAGAACTTTTTTCAGGGTTGGTAACTAACTTTGCAGCAAGACAATACGCATTAAAACAGATGCAGTGTACAGTTGGGCAAGTGTCCCCAGTCTTTTCCAGTCACTTACCCATAAGCAGTCTCCATTTTTAGCCTTTTACTTGAACTACACACCATGTTTGCACCACAATGGCTGGAGACAACCTCCTTATTCCCAGTTAACCGTTAGCAAATTGTAGAGAGAAGGTGCCCAGAATGTACTATAACAAACATTATCTGAGCAGTAGAATGCAGGAGAATTTAATTTCAGGTTTTATAGCAAATTTGCTTTTCTTTTAGAGGTAAGTTCGTCTTCTCTCTCACCTTTCTCATAAAAGGAGACTTGCTCCTTAATATTTGTTGCTGTTTTGTCCTTTTAGTCACTTCATAAATAAATTGGTTTGTAATCATAACTATGTAATCATAAAAGAAGTATTTTATTTAAAAAAAGGTTGATATAGCAACCAGAAGAAAAATTACAGACTAAATTACAATATAATTCTTTATCTTAATACTAAAGTTTAACAAAAATTAATTTAAGGAATTATGTACAAATATTAAGACAAAAATTCATATTTTTAATTTTCAATCTTACTCCTTCATTAGTGATTAGGGAAAAAAATTAATTCTATTCATTGAATAAATGGGTTGCTTTTCTATATTTTGTGTTTTTTCCTCAGAATTTAAGGTATTAAGAATTTTGAATTTTTTAGATGTTAGGTTCTTATTGATTGACATTCAGTAGCAAAAGAACCCATGAATTTCCTGTTATCAATACCTTGAGACTTTTAATTCACTGTTATTTATTTAGTGCATTTATATACTATTTTCCATTTTGATCATCTTGGAGACTACTCTTACAGGTATAATGAACTGCTTTAAAAACTCTTTTAATCATATATATATTCATCTCTTCTAATAAACTCCTGGGATCATTGATTTTGATTCTTCTCAATTCTTATGACAAATCCCCAAGAAGGAACAGAGATACAGTAATACCTTTTAAATATAATTATTTTAGACGCACAAGACGACAAGATATAAGAAATGGAGATCCATTGACCCACTGTTCAGACTTACAACACCATGGTAAGTTACAACATTTTTAATCTTTCAAACTGCTAGCACTAGGATAAAACCAAAAGCAGCAATATATATGATACAAGTTATACACCTCTGCCAGAATACTTAGAGAAGTGCAACTGAAGAGAAAGCACATCTTGTGGAAGAAAATTATAATGAACACAAAGCACTGAATTATATTTTATTATTGCAGGTGGATAAGTTCAAGATATTAGACCCTTATGAGACTTGATGCTCAATTTTCAAATTAACCAAAAGAAGTCAGGTTTAAGTATACACTTTTATATATAGTTGCAACCTGAGGAGTAGGCAACAAATATATTCATTTAAATATATCCAAGAAGAAAGTGCAGTCTTAAACTAAGTCATGCAAATTTTTCATTTATATGCTGATAGTATAGACCCAGTACATTCTCACTGAGTATCCTACTCAAGTAAAAGATAGTTTGGATGGCTTCACACTGATTTACCAGTAGGATATTCCCCTGAACTGGGGGATTTTGGATCAGGTTAATTTTCTGCTTTCTAAAAGATGTCAGGTTGCTTATTTAATGATGAAATATCAACCAATCTTTATTTAAAATGAAGTAAAATTGTAGTATATCCCATTCCTCACACTTCAACCCTTTACAGAAAACAAAATTAATTAGGCTATGCTTCCCTCTGCTGGGAAAACTGAGCAATGACATCACTGCTTATGAAGAGCTGTTAAAAATGGCTAACATATCAAATGTAAACATATTATATGTAATTTGACATAATTATCCTATTAACTAATTATCCTATTAATATCCTATTATCCATAATTATCCTATTGACTTTTTTGGTGCCTTTTACATTCATCTTAAAAGAAGGTATACTGTTTTTATCAATTACTTGAACTTGATCTACTAATTCTGTGTAAAGAATATTCATGGGTCATTCAGTTCAGTTCAGTTCAGTCGCTCAGTCATGTACGACTCATTGTGACCCCATGGACTGCAGCATGCCAGGCCTCCCTGTCCATCACCAACTCCCAGAGTTTACTCAAACTCATGTCCATTGAGACGGTGGTGCCATCCAACCATCTCATCCATTGTCGTCCCCTGCTCCTCCTGCCTTCAGTCTTGTCCAGCATCAGGGTCTTTTCAAATGAATCACTTCTTTGCATATGGTGGCAAAAGTATTGGAGTTTCAGTTTCAACATCAGTCCTTCCAATGAATATTCAGGACTGATTTCCCTTAGGATGGATTGGTTGGATCTCCTTAGAGTCTTTTCCAACACCACAGTTCAAAAGCATCAATTCTTTGGCCCTCAGCTTTCGTTATAGTCCAACTATCACATTCATGTAACTATTGGAAAAACCATAGCTTTGACTAGGCAGACCTTTGTTGGCAGAGTAATGTCTCTGCTTTTTAATATGCTGTCTAGGTTAGTCATAACTTCTCTTCCAAGGAGCAAGCGTCTTTTAATTTTATGGCTGCAGTCATCATCTGCAGTGATTTTGGAGCCCAAAAAATAAAGTCTGTCACTGTTTCCACTGATTCCCCATCTATTTGCCGTGAAGTGATGGGACCAGATGCCATAATCTTAGTTTTCTGAATGTTGAGTTTTAAGCCAACTTTTTCACTCTCCTCTTTCATTTTGATCAAGAGGTTCTTTAGTTCTTTTTCGCTTTCTGCCATAAGGGTGGTGTCATCTGCATTTCTGAGGTTATTGATATTTCTCCCAGCAATCTTGATTCCAGCTTGTGCTTCATCCAGCCCAGCATTTCTCATGTATTCTGTTGGCTATACTCTGCATATAAGTTAAATAAGCAGGGTGACAATAACCAGCCTTGACATACTCCTTTCCCTATTTGGAACCAGTCTATTGTTCCATGTCCAGTTCTAACTGGTGCTTCCTAACCTGCATACAGATTTCTCAAGAGGCAGGTCACGTGGTCTGGTATTCCCATCTCTTTAAGAATTTTCCACAGTTTATTGTGATCCACATAGTCAATAAAGCAGAAATAGATGTTTTTCTGGAACTCTCTCACTTTTTCAATGATCCAGCGGATATTGGCAATTTGATCTCTGGTTCCTCTACCTTTTCTAAATCCAGCTTGAACATCTGGAAGTTCACAGTTCACGTACTCTTGAGGCCTGCCTTGGAGAATTTTGAGGATTACTTTGCTAGCATGTGAGATGAGTGCAATTGTGCAGTAGTTTGAGCATTCTTTGGGATTGCCTTTCTTCGGATTGGAATGAAAACTGACCTTTTCCAGTCCTGTGGCCACTGCTGAGTTTTCCAAACTTGCTGGCATATTGAGTGTAGCACTTTAACAGCATATCTTTTAGGATTTGAAGTAGCTCAACTGAAATTCCATCACTTCCACTAGCTTCCTAAGTAGTGATGCTTCCTAAGGCCCACTTGACTTCACATTTCAGGATGTCTGGCTCTAGGTGAGTGATCATACCATTGTGATTATCTGGGTCATGAAGATCTTTTTGTATAGTCTTCTGTGTATTCTTGCCACCTCTTCTCTTAGGTCCATACCATTTCTGTCCTTTATTGAGCCCATCTTTGCATGAAATATTCCCTTGGTATCTCTAATTTCCTTTAAAAGATCTCTAGTCTCTCCCATTCTATTGTTTTCCTCTTATTTCTTTGCACTGATCACTAAGGAAGGCTTTCTTATCTCTCCTTGCTATTCTTTGGAACTCTGCATTCAAATGGGTATATCTTTCCTTTTCTCCTTTGCTTTTTGCTTCTCTTCTTTTCACAGCTATTTGTAAGGCCTCCTCAGACAGCCATTTTGCCTTTTTGCATTTCTTTTTCTTGGGGGTGGTCTTGATCCCTGTCTCCTGTACGATGTCACAAACCTCCGCCCATAGTTCTTCAGGCACTTTGTCTATCAGATCTAATCCTTTGAATCTATTTCTCACTTCTACTGTATAATCGTAAGGTATTTGATTTAGGACATACCTGAATGGTGTAGTGGTTTTCCTTAGTTTATTCAATTTAAGTCTGAATTTGACAGTAAGGTGTTCATGATCCAAGCCACAGTCAACACCCAGTCTTGTTTTTCCTGACTGTATAGAGCTTCCCCATTTTTGGATGCAAAGAATATAATTAATCTGCTTTCGGTATTGACCATCTGGTAATGTCTATGGTTAGAGTCTTCTCTTGTGTTGTTGGAAGAGGGTGTTTGCTATGACCAGTGCATTCTCTTGGCAAAACTCTGTTAGCCTTTGCCCTGCTTCATTCTTTACTCTAAGGCCTAATTTGCCTGTTACTCCAAGTGTTTCTTGACTTCCTACTTTTGCATTCCAGTCACCTATAATGGAAAAGACATCTTTTTTAGGGGTTAGTTCTAGAAATTCTTGTATGTCTTCATAGAACTGTTCAACTTCAACTTCTTCAGCATTACTGGTAGAGGCATAGACTTGGAATTACTGTGATATTGAATGGTGTGCCTTGGAAACAAACAGGTATCTTTCTGTCGTTTTTGAGACCACATCCAAGTACTGCATTTAGGACTCTTTTGTTGACCATGATGGATACTCCATGTCTTCTAAGGGATTCTTGCCCACAGTAGTAGATATAATGGTCACCTGAGTTAAATTCATCCATTCCAGTTCATTTTAGTTTGTTGATTCCTAAAATGTCGATGTTCACTCTTGCCATCTCCTGTTTGACCACTTCCAGTTTGCCTTGATTCATGGACCTAACATTTCAGGTTCCTATGCAATATTGCTCTTTACAGCATCAGACTTTGCTTCCATCACCAGTCACATCCACAACTGGGTGTTGTTTTTTATTTGACTCCATCTCTTCATTCTTTCTGGAGTTATTTCTTCACTGATCTCCAGTAGCATATTGGGCACCTACCGACCTGGGGAGTTCATCTTTAAGTGTCCTATCTTTTTGCCTTTTCATGGGGTTCTCAAGGCAAGAAGACTGAAGTGCTTTGCCATTCCCTTCTCCAGTGGACCATGTTTTGTCAGAACTCTCCACCATGACCCATTCCTTTTGGGTGGCCCTACACTGCCTGGCTCATAATTTCATTGAGTTAGACAAGGCTGTGGTCCATGTGATCAGATTGGTTAGTTTTCTGTGATTGTGGTTTTCAGGCTGTCTGCCCTCTGATGGAGAAGGATAAGAGGCTTATAGAAGCTTTCTGATTGGAGATACTGAGGGGAAAACTGGGTCTTGTTCTGATGGGCAGGACCATGTTTAGTAAATGTTTAATCCAATTTTCTGTTGATGAGTGGAGTTGTGTTCCCTCCCTGCTCTTTACCTGGGCCCAATCTATGGTGGGAGGTAATGAAGATAATGGCGGCCTCCTTCAAAAGGTCCCATGTATGCACTGCTCCCCTCAGTGCCCCCAACCCTGTGGCAGGCCACCACCAACCCACGCCTCCGCTGGAGACCCCTGGACACTCCTGGGCAGGTCTGGGTCAGTCTCTTGTGGGTCACTGCCCCTTTCTCCTGGGTCCTGGTGCATACGAGGTTCTGTTTGTGCCCTCCAAGAGTCTAATTCCCAGTCCTGTGTAAGTTCTGGCAGCTCTACGGTGGGGTTAATGGCGACCTCCTCCAAGAGGGCTTATGCCATACCCAGGTCTGCCGCGCCCACAGCCCCTACCCCTGCGGCAGGCCACTGCTGACCCGTCCTCCACAGGAGGTGCTCAAACACAGTTCTTTCACAGTCTCTGTGGGATCTCTGGGTCTATTCATGGCTCATAATTGTTAAGAAAGAAAACACGGTGTACAAAGAGCACCCAGCAACATTCAGAAACCTCGTTGCCTTTCTGAAGGTCCTTGTTGTGTATTCTACATGTGTTGCTGTGTAATTTCTGAATGCCTACAATGTCGCTTGGGAGATGCCAATAATAGGAGATAAGTGGCCTCATATTGAACCTATATTTTGAATCCATTTTCCTTATAAAATTTTCTTCTTTGTTTATTTGCTTTCCTACCTGTTACTGTTCTCATTATGAAGAAAAAAATGCCACTGGATAAGAGCAAGAATTTTTGTGTTTATACAGATTTAGTACATTATTGATGTACACTCTGATTAAATTTTTCAGAATGTCAGGTCAGTTTATTTCTCTTCCTTGGTTCTTAATTCATCACAACAAAAATTTTGAGCATTGGACTAAAGGGTTAAAAACAACTGACAAGTTACAGCTCAGTCAACTCAAGCAGACAGATACTTTATTAGACAGACACTCCTAAGACATGTGAGCAGGCTTACCCCAAAAGGAGCTCTCTTCATCCTTCCTGTCCATCCCTCTTGGTTTCCCCCTTTTGTACTTCCAGTCTGCTCCTTTTGGTTATGCCCAGTGCAAAGTAGGGCTTATAGTCACCACCAATCAATGAAAGGGAATGCAGAGGGCATATGCTCAAGGCCAATTGACAATTCCAAGTTACAACACAGTAGGCTTTGTTGTTTATGCCTTCCCATATGTCTTCCCATAATTCAGTCTGTTATAATTAGATGTAAAATATTCACAAGCCCATTATGGGCTCCAAACTGCCTTCTATAAGGTTATTTAAGCTCCTTTGAGTATTTTGTATCCACTGTGTGCCTAAGGCACCTGTGCAGAAGTTGAAAAGTCTCTGTGATTATCTTGTAGGCTCTCTGTGAGCTCTCCTGGGTGTGCCTGGGATGGAGTTTAGAGGTCAGTTTTCAGTCAGGCCTCCCCTTGTTGCTTATCCTACCTAACAAGTTTTTGTCCTTATATGGATTTAGCACATTGTTGACACACCCTCATTAAATTTTTCAGATGGCATATTTCAGTTGGACAACAAAATATTCCCTCATCTTCCATTTATCTGTTTCACATAGAAATATTGAATCATGATAATCAGCTTTTCTGCAATGCAGTATTATGAAATATTAGTTCCTTATATTAAAGAATTTATTTGCTTAGATATGGGCTTCCCTCATTATTCATACAGTAAAGAACCTACCTGCAATGTAGGACACCCAGGTTCGATCCCTGAGTTGGGAAGATCCCCTGGAGAAAGCTAATGGCAACCCACTCCAGTATTCATGCCTAGAGAATCCCGTGGACAAAGGGGCCTTGTGTGCCACAGTCCCAGGGGGTTGCAAAGAGTTGGACACTACTGAATGACTAAGGGACCAACACTTTCACTTTTTCACTTTTCTTAAATATGGAAAGACTAATGATACTGACTAGAAGTAAACAAAACAAGATGATATAACTAGAGCTCATTTCCTATCAAATTTAGTCTCCATGGCAATATAAACTTGCTATTTTGCTCAGTTTTTTATCTCTAGCTGTAACAGATGCTTATCATGACTGTTGTAGATATTCATTGAACAAATATTTGTTGAATGAATGATCTAAACAATTCAAGCTGTAGAATAGTATTATTTTTGTTTATCAGTAGAGATTTGATCTAAACAGCATTTGTTATTCTTTGTGAAAATGATTTGTAATACATTGTTAGTAACAGCATTGTATTCAGAAGTAGAATCTTTCTTAAGAAATACCATAAACCAAACAATTAACTAATAAGTTATAATTACAAACCACTTTGCATAGGATACCATGCTATGTTTGAAGATTTTTAAAGAAATACATACACACACGCACACACATGCACATATATCTTACCAATATATTCATTTGTTTAGCAATTCAGTCCCTTCATAGACTCAGTTAAGTGTCTTTTCAAAATGATATGTATTCTGGAATTATGAATGTTCATATATACAAGGAAAAGCTGACCAAAGTCATATTTATTTAAGTGAGGCAATGGATAAATAAATATTGTTGACTGCTGAGTGTATGGACTTTGGAAAGTCTTCAGATTTTAAGATTATGTTTTGATGAAATTAGAGTGGCAGCATATAAACTTTGGGAATATGAAATTGCTTAGCTATAGAAAGTTAAAATGAATGTGAATAATTTTTTCTCCTGATTCTTCAATTGGAATGCATACTATAGGGAGAGAAAAATAATTGCTGAGTTTCAGTGTTACCTGGTGTGTGTGTGTGTGTGTGTGTGTGTGTGTGTGTGTGTGTGTGTGTGTGTGTGTGTGTGTGTGTATAAAAACAACCCCAAGTAGATGCTTATAATATATGGGAGGAAATGGTAAAATAGTTTAAGAAGCTCTGCAGCAGTAAAAACATTCCTTTTATGAAGGCCTCTTTATTCCTTGTCTGCTTGTCTTGCTGATTTACCAAACATAAAAAATACACACCATAGATTACAGTGAATTTCAAATGTTTGGAAACTTAAGTCAGACATTCCCATATGGTCAGATTGGGTCTTACCATTAGGAATCAGTGAATTATCTTAGAATAGGTGATGTCAATCTTTGAAAGTAAAATGGGCAGAAATCCAGAGCTCAGCCCTGTTAAATCACGTATGTTGTCTTGCTAATGTCACATCTCACATTGAGTAAAATATATGTGGTCATGTGCAAACATATAAAGATATGATATATCTTTTCACAGAAAACTGCTAAGCGACCTGAAGCCAAATTATACACTTCAGGACGATTAGTTCCAGCTGTAATGGTAAACATATTCTGTAACACTCCATATTTTACATATCCTGGAGATTTTAATAGAGAGGCTCTATAGAACAAGTCAGAATTAAGGTAAAGAAATTTCACTCTTGATGAAACCTTTGACACTCACTCAGTGCTCTGCTCCCTCTCTGGTAAAGAAGCACTAATGATGAGCTGGCTTGGATGACAAAGTAATCCAGCTCCACGTCCCGTTGGTCCAGCACACTCTCCCCCATCACCGGTGGCCTTTCGCCTAGGGAAATTTCAGTACAAAACCCTAAATATAGCTGTGCTGGCAGAGTTTCTTGTCTTCCCACTCACACCTCATACACAATGCTGACGAGAAATCTCCAACATGTTCCCTTCCCTAAAATAACTATTGTGCACAAAACTGGAGTTTGATTTTGCATTCAAGAACATGAGTGGTTGAGTCAATTTACTTTTAAGGTACCTCTCATTCTTCCTTCTTTATTAAACAAGCTATACTATGATCTACATGTCCAGAAAGGAAAAAGTTATACCAGAAGTAACAATTTTAAAAATTAACATCATCTTAAATTTTTGAATCTTTGATATACTTTATGTTCTAACTTCTATGTAATGCCATCATTGAATTAGTTCTCTTGACTGTTCTACGAACATGCATTTCCATTCCAGTAACCCACAGAAGAATGTTCTCTGAGTCCAGTCTTCATTATTTCTACAGCTACTTCATATCAATTTACGTCTTAGTTGGCATCAAAATGGTTCTAAAATTTCATATAATATCTTTGGCAGTGTTATCTTTATGGTCTGTAAAGCTGTAAATTTAGTATTTTGTAGCACTGCTAATCTGGTCTGTGCTTTAGCTTCTTTTAAACATAGAAATATCCGACTATGAATCTGAACATTTGGCCCAAAGAGAAGCCTTAAGATTTGATAAACGAGCTGATGTCAGTCCCTAACTTTAATAAATTATCAAATTGTGTCAAGTCTAAGATGTCACAGAATATAGAAGGCACCATTTTGTTATGTACTGCTTAGAAAAACTGCCCCAAATGAACAATATAATATATGGTCCCAGCATCAAACCAGAACTTTTCAGTGTGGGCACAAAGGAGAAATAAATTCCAAACCAGAAAATAGCAAATAAATTTCCCTGTTTTACTCCTTGAACCATAAAGTTGATCCTCCTTAAGTTTTACTTTTTGAATTCACAGCAACAAGGTGGACCAAAACTTCAGACAAAACTTTAGGGAGGTATCAGCTTAGTAGGGTCTCATGTATCTGGCAGAAGTTAAGAACAAATTCTTTCTGAAAGAAAGCAATGTCGACTCAGATTCTGATGTCATAGACTTTAAAATATAAAGAAGTATGCATCTTAGAATAAAATTATTATAGTGTCACCTTCTATAACTTTGTAAACCCTTTTTGAAACTTTTCACTGGAAAAAACCATGAACACAGCTGATATTATGTATCAGTATTATATAATGTATTCTGATATTACATTAGGCAAATAATCCAACTATTCATAGTATATGTATACAAGGCCTACACACACAAGCTGAATAAGAAGAGGTTTGAAATATTTTGTGCTATCAATATTCCTTATTGAAGTCTTTAAATATGTCATCACATCATCCAGTTGTTTGAGTTCAGTTCAGTCACGTCCAACTCTTTGCGACCCCATGAACTGCAGCACGCCAGACCTCCCTGTCCCTCACCAACTCCTGGAGTTTACTCAAACTCATGTCCATTGATTCAGTAATGCCATCCAACCATCTCATCCTCTGTTGTCCCCTTCTCCTCCTGCCCCCAATCCCTCCCAGCATCAGGGTCTTTTCCAATGAGTCAACTCTTCGCATGAGGTGGCCAAAGTATTAAAGTTTCAGCTTCAACATCAGTCCTTCCAATGAACACCCAGGACTGATCTCTTTTAGGATCGACTGGTTGGATCTCCTTGCAGTCCAAGGGACTCTCAAGAGTCTTCTCCAACACCATGGTTCAAAAGCATCAATTCTTTGGCGCTCGGCTTTCTTTATGGTCCAACTCTCACATCCATACATGACCATTGGAAAAACCATAGCCTTGACCAGACAGACCTTTGTTGGCAAAGTAATGTCTCTGCTTTTTAATATGCTGTCTAGGTTAGTCATAACTTTTCTTCCAAGGAGTAAGCGTCTTTTAATTTCATGGCTGCAGTCACCATCTGCAGTGATTTTGGAGCACAAAAAAATAAAGTCTGACAGTTTCCACTCTTCCCCTGTGTATTTGCCATGAAGTGATGAGACCAGATGCCATGATCTTAGTTTTCTGAATGTTGAGCTTTAAGCCAAATTTTTAACTCTCCTCTTTCACTTTCAAGAGGTTCTTCAGTTCTTCTTCACTTTCTGCCATAAGAGTGGTGTCATCTGCATATCTGTGGTTATTGATATTTCTTCCAGCAATCTTGATTCCAGCCTGTGCTTCATCCAGCCCAGTGTTTCTCATGATGTACTCTGCATATAAGTTAAATAAGCAGGGTGACAATAACCAGCCTTGATGTACTCCTTTTCCTATTTGGAACCAGTCTGTTGTTCCATGTCCAGTTCTAACTGTTGCTTCCTGACCTGCAAACAGATTTCTCAAGAGGCAGGTCAGGTGGTCTGGTATTCCCATCTCTTTAAGAATTTTCCACAGTTAATTGTGATCCACACAGTGAAACACTTTGGCATAGTCAATAAAGCAGAAATAGATGTTTTCTGGAACTCTTTCACTTTTTCAATGATCCAGCGGATGTTGGCAATTTGATCTCTGGCTCCTCTTCCCTTTCTAAATCCAGCTTGAACATCTGGAAGTTCACAGTTCACGTATTGTTGAAGGCTCCAAGTTGAGCATTACTTTACTAGCGATTGTTTACACACCTGTAATTTAAATTTTGTTGTTGTTGTTCAGTCGCTCAGTCATGACTGAATGAACTGCAGCAAGCCAGACTTCCCTATCCTTCACCATCTCCTGGAGTTTGCTAAGACTCAAGTCCATTGAATTAATGATGCCACCCAACCATCTCATCCTTGTCCTCCTGTGCTCAATCTTTCCCAGCATCAGGGTCTTTTCCAGTGAGTTGGCATTTCACATCAGGTGGCCAAAGTTTTGAAGCTTCAGCTTCAGCATCAGTCCTTTCAATGAATATTCAGGGTTGATTCCCATAGGATTGACTGGTTTATCTCTTTGCTGTCCAAGGGACTCTCAAGAGCTTTTCCAGCACCACAGTTCAAAAGCATCAGTTCCTCAGTACTCAGCCTTCTTTATGGTCCAACTCTCACATCCATACATGACTATTGGAAAAACCATAACTTTGACTAGACAGACCTTTTCTGGCAATGTGACATCTCTGCTTTTAAATACACTGTCTAGGTTTGTCATAGCTTTTCTTCCGAGGAGCAAGCATCTCTTAATTCATGGCTGCAGCCACTGTCCTCAGTGATTTTGGTGCCCAAGGAATAGTCTGTCACTTTACATTGTTTCCCCATCTATTTGCCATGAACTGATGGAACTGTATACCATGATCTTAGTTTTTTGAATGTTGAATTTTAAGTCAGCTTTTTCAGTCTCCTCTTTCACCCTCATCAAGAGGCTTTGTAGTTCCTCTTCACTTTCTCCCATTAGGGTGGTGTCATCTGCATATTTGAGGTTATTGAGATTTCTCCCAGCAGAATTGATTTCAGCTTGTGCTTCATCCAGCCTGGCATTTTGCATGATGCATTCTGCATATTAGTTAATTAATTAGGGTGACAGTATATACAGCCTTGTCATACTCCTTTTCAAATTTTGAACCAGTCTGTTGTTCCATGTATGGTTCCAACTGTTGCTTCTGGAACTGCAAACATGTTTCTCAGGAAGCAGGTATAGTGGCTTGGTATCCCCATCTCTTGAAGAATTTTCCACAGTTTGTTGTGATCCACAAAGTCAAAGGCTTTAGCAGAGTCAATGAGGTACAAGTAGATGTTTTGCTGGAATTCCCTTGCTTTATCTCTGATTCAGCAGATGTTAGCAGTTTGATCTCTGGTTCCTCTGCCTTTCCTAAATCCAGCTGTACGTCTGAAAATTCTTGGTTCACGAACTGTTGAAGCCTCACTTGAAGGATTTTGAGCATTACCTTGCTAGCATGTGAATTGAGAGCAATTGTGCTACAGTTTGGACATTCTTTGCCATTGCCCTTCTTTGGGATTAGAAAGAAAAAGGACCTTTTCCAGTCCTGTGGCCACTGCCAAATTTTTCATATTTGCTGGCATATTGAGTGCAGCACTTTAACAGCATCGTCCTTTAAGATTTGAAATAGCTCAGCTGGAATTCTATCACCTCGACTAGCTTTTTTCATAATAATGCTTCCTAAGGAGCACTTGACTTCACCCTCCAGGATGTCTGGCTCTAGGTGAGTGATCACATCATTGTGGTTATCCAGATCATTAAGATGTTTTTTGTACAACTCTCTATATTCTTGCCACCTCTTCTTAAAATCTTCTGCTTCTGTTAGGTCCATACTGCTTCTCTCCTTTATTGTGCCCATCTTTGCATGAACTATTCCGTTGGTATCTCTAGTTTTCTAGAGTGGAGCTCTAGTCTTCCCGTTCTATTGTTTTCCTCTATTTCTTTGCATTATTCACTTAAAAAGGCTTTCTTATCTCTCCTTGCTATTCTTTGGAATTCTGCATTTAGATTGTAAACAAAAAGTTGTTAAACAGGCTGTATTTTTTAAATTCCAAAAGTTATAAGCAAAAAATATTAAATAAAATACAGAGTAGTATTCTCATTATTATTTGTGGAAGGTTTCTGCTTCAGCAGATGGATTTTTCATCATCTTCTATCGTATCTCTTTGAAAACGGTAAATTAAACATTTAAAATTCAGGTCTCCGGATTTTTAAATATATAAATTCCTATCATAATTTTACTATGGCATATAAATTACATGTGCTTTCTTGGTAAAGATTTGCTATATAATCATGAAAAATAAAACATAATCAGAAATTCAATATAGACTAAATATCCTAGTAGATCACTTCATATTGGTGATGCTTTTTAAATAATTGAGTTTCAGCCCTCCTTATACTAAGAAGCATTGAATTCTCTGATGTCACAAGATTATTAAGCACATTATTAAAATGACTTCATAGTTAACTTCAGAGCATTTCAATTTCACTTTTATATTTTAAAGTAATAAATATGTTAAAAATGAGACACTGGCAACTCTTTAATACAATAATTATCTATGAATAATTAAAATACCCTAGTCATGTCTCTGTTTATCTATCTACCTATCTATACACTCAGAAGAGCATTCAAACACAAATCCACAGGTATCTGTGAATTCAGAGAAAACTGTAAAACTCCTTGAACTGTAAAGTTTTTAGTGTTGTATTCTGGTAGATAATTATTTTCCAGCATCAGGGACAGATAGTAATGAGGGCATAAAACAGTTTACCATTTAAATTTATTTTAGCAATTTTATAAATTATAAGTTTAAATTTTCTCCAGGGTTCCATTAATTAAATCTTTTTTGTACTTAAGAAATACATATATTAAGCACATGAACTTTAATACATATGCACACACTTCTAGGTGCATGTTTGCATGCTACTAACATGCAACAAACATTTACTGAGAAACTAGTTTCTCATCATACGAAAGAGTGGAGAAACATTATACTAAGCATTCTCTTTATAAACAAATGAATAGTACCCTTGTTACCTAGCTTATATATGCTATAAATTTGTGTTAAGAGCACTGCAGTACATGAGATTATTGAATCAGTTGTTAACCATCTTAATATTGTGAGGTCCAAAATATACACAAATGTTAAGGATGAATAAATTTTTGTCTTTTATTTTAAAATATTTAATGACTTTCCAAGAGTTACTGATTCATCCATGAAATGCCTTTTCTGCTACTGCTACTTTAAGAAGATATTATTCATCCACTTGAAGTCAAATTAATAGTCTTTTCTGTTGATAAAGTGCTGGTTGTATTTTATGGAGAAAATAATCTAAAATCCAGTAAGAAAAATCTAAGTAATGCTGTTTTTACATAAGAAGTGCATATCTGTGTCACCAAGAGTTGATGGACAACACTTCTTTTTCTGCTTTGCTTGACCTTTACATTGAATATGTTTAGTTGCTCACTTGTGCCTGACTCTTTGCAACCCTGTGGACTGTAGGCCATTAGGTTCCTCTGTCAGTGGGTTTTCTCCAGGCAAGAATACACAAGTGGGTTGCCATGCCCTCCTCTAGGGTATCTTCCCAACCCAGGGATCGAACCCAGGTCTCCCACATTTCAGGTGAATTTTTTACCATCTGAACTACGAGGAAAGCCCTTACATTGAATAATATTGTGGAAAAATTGACAGTGTAAAATATTAAAATTACAGTGTGATGAATGTGAGTACAGTTATATTTCTCTTTCATAGTTTGGCAACTAACTGAATTTGCTAAGTATTTAAAATAGCTTGCAACCAATTTCCCTCTGGCAAATTATTTTATTTTTATACTCCTTATTTATGAAATTCAACTTTTTTACAATCTAAAAGGGAGAACATAAAAAATGACAGCAGAGAGAAAATTGTTGAATACATATATAGTTCACTACCTAACCTATATCTGTCTTTTCTACATGAAGTCAAATTTCCTAAGATTCTCATATTATTAACATTTCAATCGTGGGAGACATTTATGGGGTTAAAATGGAAAGTGAAATAAATGGAAAGCTGAAATGTGAAGCCTTCTGTTTCTGCAATATTGGAAGAGAATCAAATACTAAATAAGGCCTTTAGCAACATCGTGTTTCTGGACAAATGATGGATATCATGACTTTTTGTTGTTACAAAAGGAAGCAATTTATTTAACTTCTTTCTTTCCTCCCATTCTTTCTGGTTTATTAGCCTCATTTCATTTCCATAAATTATCCAACTAAAAGAGGAAATGATTAATTGAAGATTGCTTCCTTAAAAACATTATTTCTTGTGATTAGTAGCTGCAGCATATTGTAATATGTGCTATTCAAACACACTGATGCATTTAAAATAAATTTAATGTTTGTTGCTCTCAATTATTTTGCTCTATTAAGTTCATCCCACAAGAATTTTTGTGCCAATTTAACAACTACACCCTTCTTATCTATTGCTAATATTCATGACAAAAGTTTGTATTCAAAAGAGTTGCTCAGTGTGAAAAGTTTTTTAAAATGGATTAAAATGAGATTGCTTTCTTTCTGGAAAGATTACTCATTGGCATGGACATCCTTTAGAGATAGAAGTGACCCTAGAGATGTGAGGATTTATGCATATAATTTCTGAAATCTCTGTTATTATCCCATATTTGGATTTTTGATTTTGGAATACACTTGACTAATCATCATCTTCTGCTCAGTTCAGTTCAGTTCAGTCGCTCAGTTGTGTCCGACTCTTTGCGACCCCATGAATCGCAGCACGCCAGGCCTCCCTGTCCATCACCAATTCCCAGAGTTTACTTAAACTCATGTCCATCGAGTCAGTGATGCCATCCAGCCATCTCATCCTCTGTCATCCCCTTGTCCTCCTGCCCCCAATCCCTCCCAGCATCAGGGTCTTTTCCAATGAGTTAGCTCTTCGCATCAGGTGGCCAAAGTATTGGAGTTTCAGCTTCAACATCAGTCCTTCCAATGAACACCCGGGACTGATCTCCTTTAGTATGGACTGGTTGGATCTCCTTGCAGTCCAAGGGACTCTCAAGAGTCTCCTCCAACACCACAGTTCACAATCATCAATTCTCTGGCACTCAGCTTTCTTCACAGTCCAACTCTCACATCCATACATGACCACTGGGAAAACCATAGCCTTGACTACACAGACCTTTGTTCTACCACATCTCAAATCAACTCATGTAACATTATAAAACTTAACAAATTTAGAAAACTTGGAATGTTTACAGTTTAATCATTTATTCTGTCATATTGAGGGTATACATCCTATGCCATTTTAGTTGATTGAACTCTTAGTGATTTATGTAATTAGGATAACTCTGTGTCTTGAGGATGTCAAAGTTACATGAGATTTCAGCTTTTAAATGCAGAGTAAATCATTACCTCAATTTGCCATTTAGCAAACATCATTTAAGGGTTTATGACACCCTTGTGCCAGAATTGTGGAAAACAAAAAATGGAAGGCGATAACTAGATTGATAAATAACTATAGCAATTAAGACTACATGTGCTCTAAAAGTACTTGTAAAAAGAGGATTTTTGAAAGCATAAAAGAGGAAATACCTTCTCTAATGGGGATGAGAGAGAAGGATTGATGTTGGGAGGGAGTTCTTAATTTGTCTTATTATAGATTCTCAATAAAGTATTTTAAGTTCTGGCATCTAAAATATTGAACACTTAGTAAGCTTAGAAGTCAAGAATCAAAATGTTCTTCCTGTTTGTAATTAGTCTTGGAGAGAAGGAGAGGGAAAGAGAGACAGCAATAAGGGTAAAGGGGCAGGGGGAGGAAAGGAAAAAAAATGAGAGAGAGAAAAATGTATAGTTATTAGACCCCTGATGTTTCCTGTGTTATAAAAAATTTACTCAAGTAGTTGGGGTAGAAGAGTCAGAATAGGGAGTGGATATTTACTGAGTGCCTTCCAGTAGTCTATTTGGTATGAGTTCAGCCACAAGGATATATTGAACAACGCGGGGAATATACCAATGTTTGATATAATTGTTAATGGAGTGTAACTTGTAAAATTATATAAAAATAAATTAAAACTTTAAATGTATTTATTGCGTATCTCTTTATAAGGTGTCAGGTGTGGTGAGATTAACAGAAAAAAATGTTTATGGGTTGTGACATGTAAGTACCCAAATACAAGAATACTTATCTGAGGCTACTTTAAATGAAAGTTGTGATCCACAATTAAAAGTTGCTGGTGATAGAAACATTCTACTGCAGAGGAATTAACAGAAAGAGATGTATTCAGAGGAAATTTTGTCTGTTTAGTGTTTGGTGATTGGCAACAGAACTTAGAAAACATAGAACAGGAGGTACTCCTGTCATCTGCATACTCATTAGTACCTCTGAATATGACTGTGACTGATAGTTAATATGACAGGACTTTTAGCTTTACTGCTTACTAACTAGATTTTCTTTTGCTTTTAATTTTGACAGAGGAGAGAAAGAAAGAGCCAACTTAGAGGGAAATGAAACCTTAAGGTATTGGCAAGAGTAGTTATTAAAGGCCTCAAGCCAATGAACCAGTTTCACCAGTTGTGGTTCTTAGCTTGAATAAATGGGAAAGTGCCTGAAGGTCATTATATTTTTTGAAGAAACCCATGGTCTATTGCTATATTAAACCATAAATCACTTGGTATAAATCCTTGGCTAAATGAAATAACATATTAGATTCTACTACAGACAAGTAACAGACTTCCCTTGTGGCTCAGATGGTAAAGAATCTGCCTGCCATGAGGAAGACCTGGGTTTGATCCCTGAGTCAGGAAGATCCCCTGGAGAACGGAATGGCAATCCACTCCAGTACTCTTGCCTAGAGAATTCCAGCAACAAAGGAGCCTGGAGGGCTACAGTCCATGGGGTTACAAAGAGTCGGACAGGACTGAGTGACTACACTTTCACTTTCTTTTCATAGACAAGTAACAGGTGAATTTAAAAAAAAAAAAAATCAGGAAACTTTTAAGAGAATTCTTTTCTTTACTGTCCATTGGGAAATATTTGCTGTCACCAGAAGAGATTTTGGAGAGAACATAAAGACTAAGTAGGTCTGCTAGGACTAAGTAAAATTAGCAGAACAGTATGGATCAGTAAGAATGGTTAAATTAATTGAGAAGACAAACTGACTTTTTGAAAATGTGCCTAATAGATGTTTTATTTATATTAAGCTCTATGATTTCTTATTGTACAAGTTACATTGATTTTCTTAGCTGAATGTCCACTAATGTACTGAAGGATTTAAACAGATTCCTATGTTTGAGAGCAATAATTTATTTACACCTTAGATTTCTATAGTTGTCTACCTTAATTTAGACAGATTAGATGAGAGACAAGTCAAGTATTATAAATTTCTTCAAGAAGAAGACCCAATAAGCATGGCTGGTAAAAGAGAAGATACTGGTGGATAACCATATTGTCTGTTTTTAAATCCAGCTGATTTTTTTTTTCTGTTTTATCATGCTGTTGTATATCTTATGATTCATTACTATTAAGATATTGAATGAAAAGCGTCTTCCTAAAAGTAAAAGGATTTCTTTTTTTAATTAAAAAATTCTTTTTGATTTTTTTTTAGTTTCACTGGAGTAAGAACACTAAACATGAGATCCACTGTCTTAAACAATTTGAAGTGTATGATACAGTGTTGTTCCGCATAGGCATAATGTTATGTAGCAGATCTCATTTATCTTGCATAACTAACATTTTATACCCGTTGTCTAGCAATTCCTCATTTCCCTTCCCCCCAACCTCTGGCAACCATCATTCTACTATTGCTTCTAGGATTTTTTTACTACTTTAGATACCTCATCTAAGTGAGATGATGCAGTTTCTGTTTTTTTGTGACTGACTTATTTCATTTAGCATGTTCTCATGTTTCATCCCTGTTGTTGCATGTTGCAGATATCTACCTTTGTTATAATATTATAAGTAATTTATAAATAAGCATAATATAAGCAAAATAATTTAAATATAAAAAAAGTTTAAACTGTACAACAGTTAGCAGGGAAAAAATGCATTCTATGTAAACGCTCATGACTTCTGTGACAAGGCATTCTAACTATTGATGGTAGCTCCTGAATCACAGATCATCCAGCTCATGGTGGACAAGAGATTCAATTTATCTCTATCCAGAGAAGTAGATGTCTTGCAAACTAGCACAGCAACACGTACCATATTTTTTCAATAAAAATATACTAATAATTTCAGGGGGGGAAGAACAACACTGCTGTCAAAGTATACATTGATACACAGATACACATATCTCCAACATGAAATGAAATGTGACTTGAAATCAGTTAAATATTATTTCTTTACATTTCAGTCATTTAATGTTTTTTTTTAAATTATTATTTCCAGGGACTTGATCTTTTAAATAAGAAGGGACAGATACTTCCCAATATTAGAAGAGTTTTGTTTCATACCTAAAACAATAAAGAAAAGGACACTGGGATAGACATCCCTGGAGACAGCAAATGCAGACAGAAGGTCCACCATAGGCAGGGTGAGAACAGGAGATGATGGCCTTAGGCTGTGTACAGGCATTGGGCGGAAGCAGGATTTTGGAAAGCTTTAAACTTAGAGCAGATCGTACTGTCCATGACAGACAAAAGTACTCAGATAGTTATATGAGAGTAAAACTGTCAAAGTAATGCAAAAAAGGGGCAAACATTTTTTTAATTAAAAATCTAGCTAAGTTTGAAAGAGTAAGCAAAATTTTTTCATGTCTACACTCTCAGTCCTCTGTGCATGTGAAAATATATTTATTATTTTCTAAATGAATTTAATGAGTTCCAGATTGTACAGGATGTCATAATAGAAACAGGATTATACAAGATAATAAGGAGTTTTTTTCTCTAAATGAGTTTTACCTAGACTCCCTGTGTCGTAGTTTTGATCTTAACTGTGTTTCATGTACCACATTGAAGGAGGTTACATAAAGGGTAAGATAATAGAAACTTAATCAGGAAACAGGCTTTCTTATTGCTGTATTTTATTATATACTCTTGCCATATTCTTTAGCCTAATTCTTGAAAATAATAAAAGATGTGTCATTTTAAAATAAGGACAATTGAAACCACATTGCACTATAATTGTGCATCTTTCTTCTGAGCCATCCCAAACATTTCACATCAATTGATCTTCAGAACAAACTTGTGGATTATATAAGGGTTATTGGTAGGCAATATAAACTTCCTGAACTCGTAACTTCTGTAAAATACTAGACAAATATTATTGGTTAGTGAATTTAATTTTAAAGATGAAAAACAAAGAGGCAAAATTAAGTTATGAGAGAAAAACTTGTGTTTTCAAAAACACAATCGAATTACTTTTTATGCTGGAAAATAATACAATATAAACTGGCACAATTAGATCACAGTTTTACAATGAAAAAAATGTCTTGGAAAGTACTATCATGGCATATAAAGATGTATAGTTACACTGCACGAATGACTGATTTTGTTAATGTAATGCTATTTTCTGGTGGACAAATCTCTGTATATGCCTTATATAACCCACAACAAAATGACTAGTCTGTTTAGGTAGACATTTGAGTTCTGAAACCTTGACATTTCTGCCATCCTTGATAAAATTGGAAAAGATTTCCAACTTGGCAACAAGTCCATCTCCTGAATTTCCAAATAAATACTCCGGAAAGTTGAGTTTACTACTCTAACATTTTCTCATTTCATTTTCTCATCACCTGTCAGATAATCACCATGGCCACGGCTTTGAAGAAAGAATCATATATGGAGTAGAAAATAGTAGCACGTTCCTGGAATGCAGTCCGAAATCACAGCGAGCTCTGGTCTATTGGCAATTCCAGAGGCGAAATGAAGAGCGAAAAGAAGAGGTATAGGAAAGAAACTGGATTTACTCTAACATATTTGTTAAGTGACCCCAGTGTGGTTGACTTGAGTGGGGGAAAAAGAAGTACTGTGAATATTTATTCTTTTCTTAACCTATCAGGACCTATTCATTAAATAAGTATTAATTGAAGATGATTTTATGGCAGGCTTTGTGCTAGGAGTTAAAGGAACAAAGTTGAACTATAAGAATTTTGTCCTAGAAGCTGTTTGCGGCTGTGGGTTGGGGGGGGGGGGGGGCGGCGACCTTACATTTTAGAGTTTTTCTTTTTTTTTCTGCCTGGAGTTATCTATTATGTTATATTCATTTGTATACAGAAAAAAGAAAAATCCTCCTAACTAATTTTAACTCTTGTTCAATTGATTCTGCTATCCAGACATGTTTCCCTTTCTTCATTAACTTCTTCCTCAAATGGGAAGAGGCAGTTAAGAGAAAGGAGTAGTAGATTCAGGAGGAAAGATCTTAAGTCCCAGTATTGAACTCTGATGTGAATTATGCACGTAGTTTCATACAAATCTTCCTCCTCAATGAATCCATTAATTCCTCTGTAAAATTAAAAAATTATACATAGAAAATCTCAGTGAATACTCTGAGACTTTTAAACTTTTTTTAAAGCCTTAAATAAGGGTAACCATACAATGTACATGATTTATGAATGTACATTTTGCAGACAATTTTACATAATCCGAATGTAGAAGTGAAAGTATCCCATTATCTCTTTTGACAGTTGAAGTAGTCTTTAAACATGTAATCATGTCTTATAAATGTTAAGGTTGATTTTATATGTTACCAGCTTAGGCTTTCAGAGATCTCTTTTGTAAACTTCATTCAGAGTAAAAGTGCAGTTAGACATATTAAACAACATGTCTTCATGTCTCGTCTAAGATAGGAAATTAAATAAATAAGTAAGCATGTGATCCCATAATTTTTCTGCTTGCTCAACTACTGAATTTATTTCATTTTTTCAAACCTTATTATAAGTTCATTCTAATGCTGCACTGTTTTCTAGTATTATGTTTCTGTATTTCCAATTCCAACACTCACTTTCTCCTATATTTATACACTTTATTTCAAAGTTTTAAAATAGAATATATCTTTGTCCTTTCATCCTCTTAATTATTTTAAATTATTATGAGAAATTTTATTAAGACAATAGACAACCAGTATTTTGCAATACATCTTAAAGACAGGAGAAACTCCTTATAACTCTTTTCTCTGATGGGGAAATGATATCATTTCTCTTAAACTAGAACTTTTACTGTTAAAATGTGCCTCAGTATACAATACAGATTTTTACTGAGACAGAGTTTTGGAGCTTATATTTCTTGTAAATATATATGATTTCACTAATTATTTTCTTTTGCTAGATCAGAGTGGATGATCATATCATCAGAACAGAACAAGGCCTTCTACTGCGTAGTCTACAGCGGAAGGATTCAGGCAATTACCTCTGTCATGCGGTGGAACACGGATTCATGCAAACTCTTCTTAAAGTGACCCTAGAAGTCATTGACACAGAACATTTGGAAGAACTTCTTCATAAAGATGATGATGGAGATGGGTCTAAGACCAAAGAAACGTCCAACAGCATGACGCCTAGTCAGAAGGTCTGGTACAGAGACTTCATGCAGCTCATCAATCATCCCAACCTGAACACAATGGATGAGTTCTGTGAACAAGTTTGGAAAAGGGACCGAAAACAGCGTAGGCAAAGGCCAGGACATACCCAAGGGAACAGTAACAAATGGAAGCACTTACAGGAAAATAAGAAAGGCAGAAACAGGAGGACCCACGAATTTGAGAGGGCACCCAGGAGTGTCTGAGCTGCATTACCTCTAGAAACCTCAAACAAGTAGAAACTTGCCTAGACAATAACTGGAAAAAATGCAATATACATGAACTTTTTCATGGCATTATGTGGATGTTTACAATGGTGGGAAATGCAACTGAGTTCCACCAATTATAAATTAAGTCCATGAGTAATGTTACTAACAGGCATTCTTCCGAATACCAACACCTATTAATAGAGGTCAGATGAACACAGATGTTCACAGTAGTGACTTAATGTTTCCTGTGAGATTTCACTATACAGGTTTCACTTTCTTCTTTGCCTGAGAAATAAAAATGTCATTTGCCATAGTGCCATCTAAAGAATAAAAATGGCATCAGCAAAGCCATTTTATTGAACTAGAAGTTTAAGATAAACTGCATGGATTTACTGAGCTGATGAATATTCCAAAACATTGTTGGATTCAAGGATATGTTTTGGCTACCAACACTCATGTTTATGTGTACTGGAGGAGTAAAATGATACTGAATGAAATGGTCTGTGGAAATTAAAAAAAAAAAAAAAAAACATAAACCATTCATCATCCAGAAGAAAAATGGAATACACTGATCTACTACTGATGTCTTTCTTCCAGCTTTGATCTAAAGATGTATTTTATTAAAACTATAATTTAAATGTACCATGACAAATATGCAGAAAAAATTAGCTCTTTTCTAAGCTAGAGTAAGTTTTTGTCTTACAGTTATTGTGGTATATAGTTTTTGTTTTTAAAAAACTCCAGTTGTGTGCTGCTTTTTAAAAATGTTTTCAGTTTTGCAAGAATAACCAATATTGTCCTAAATCATATATACATCATTAGCAACTAATTCCTAAAATCTGGATATAAAGTATGCTTTATTTCTCTGAGGAATTAAGAAAATAACACCTCCCTTTCTTCAAATATTACCTAAATTAATTAGAAACTGCATAAATATTCCTAGAAAAACAGCATTTATCTGGAAAGAAAAAAAAACATCAATTTGCAAGTGCGTTTTGTTGTACCTAATGAATCAACAAAGAGAAAAAGGATTGTATATTTCATAAAAATAGTAAGCATTGGTTTAATTTAATGTTAATAGAAAATGTCTTAACTCTTCACTTGAATCCTGTCTGATATTTGAGATATAAAAACTCTCTCTTGGCTGCATTAGGATTTTTATCTGTGTGACTTAATTTTTTTGAGAAGAGGGAGATCAAGGATATTCAGAACAGCATCCTAAACACAAATTTCCCAGCTCTGTTCACATTTTTATCAGCTGTTTCTTATCTCACCTTAAGACAGTTATTTGTCTAAAGAACTCATGATTCCTTTCAAGTCAGTGGGAGTGACTTTTATACAAACTATTTTCCAGGACACAACCCACATTTTAAAACATGTAAAGCTCTTTGTCTTCTGCAACAACTTATAAAATAATTATTAATTAAGGGCTTGCCTGCTTCATTGTCCTAAGATGATTCCTTAAGAATAATTGACTTCAAGATGTAAAAAAACTTCAGCATTGCAATGCAGTTTCTTTTGTGCTGCACTCATCTTTCCAAGAATTCCTCTCTGGGTCCTTCATCATGCACAGAAATGCAAAGGAAACATATTATTGCTAAGTAATGAAAGCAGCATTGAAATTCTAATATAGCTATCTTGGGATTCTAAATAACTCAGAATTAATTTCTCACCTCAGACTACAGTGACTTTTCAAAAAATCCTCTTATCAGCTGAAATATTTCACAGATGAAAGCTCATGTTTCAGTTTTAATGATTACTTTGAATAAATAATTTTTGACGTTTGTTTCAAATGGGAGCCTAGAAGTACCCTATATTCAATTTTAGGCTCCATTGATTAATACAGTGTTACTTTTAGAAGTACATACTCAAATGGTAGCTGAATTTTAAATTATTTGAAGAACAGACTCCTATAGAGAAAAAAAAAAAAGTGTTTGAGATATAAATCAGAGAACAAAGAGTGCTCCAAAAATAGGTCATTTTAAAATGTGTCTTAACTGTACTGCAATTCAGTATTGCATTTTATTCTAAATTTGCAGCTGAAACACATTTATTGGTAATAACTAAAGTATCTTATTTCTTATTAGTCCTCAAAAATAAAGGATTTGAAAGAATAGAGATTATGTAACTTTAGGGATGCCTTCCAATATCTGACTGCATTTTGTTCAGCACTATGAAATACCCATAGAAAGAAAGTCTAGATTTCAGTTAAAAGAAACAAACAAATCCACCAGCATGTCTTAATAAATCATCAGGTCTACATTTTTGAAGAAAATTATAAAGGTAACTTACAGATAAATAACTCTTATTCCAGTCTTAATCTTCTGTCAGTGTGAGCGGGGCAATTTGCACAAAAAATAATTAATATCCCATTTATTCAGTTTTAATAGACTTTGCCCATGCTTCTGTCATCAGAGTTGAAAGCTTTTGAAGAGACTCATGTGACCTTGAACAGATTATGACAACAATCTTAAAATAGGAAAAAGTACATAACAGAAGAGAAATTATGGCCCACTTGAAATCAAATGTAAAATGTAAATGCATGTAAATGCACACTTAATGCTACTTTTTATGTATTATTTAGTGATTTTCAATGGTATGTGTTTAATATTTTTGCTACCTACACATTAGGGAAAAGAGATGTAAATGATTTTGAAAAGAAGAGGAAGGACAGTGTAAAATGCAGCTTTTTGTAGGTACCCCATTTCAGTGTGTTCAACATCATCTTAAAATGCAAGATTTTCCCACATAGGTGACAAAGTGGCTCATGTGCTATTTAAGGGAAGAAGCTGTGTGCCCATTCAATAAGCATGTTTTTTGCCAGGTAGTAAATATGTTCCATATCTGTATTTATCATTGGATTTCAGATGGGAACTAGAAAACTGGAGAGAAAAATGTAATGAAACTGCTGCTGTAAATTACTCCTGTTAGCATGTATTCAGTTGCTAAATACACATTTCTTCAAAATATTTGAATTCAGATGTCTTTACTATTCCGTGTAGCATATAGTGTCAAGGAACATAAGAGTAGAAAAGGTTGAGAACCAGAGTC
This sequence comes from Cervus elaphus, assembly GCF_910594005.1. Taxonomy (NCBI): domain Eukaryota; kingdom Metazoa; phylum Chordata; class Mammalia; order Artiodactyla; family Cervidae; genus Cervus; species Cervus elaphus. The sequence continues at coordinate 45,563,922 of NC_057832.1, forward strand.
AAGTTGCTGGCATATTTCTTCATTGTAGTCATCTGTAAGCTGAGCTCTATACTTCTGGTGATAAGTGTGAATGTTACGCCTTTAAATTAAATACTGTTATTTTATGCCATACTTACAAAGCAAATATGGGGAGGAAATTCTTTAGTGTGTCATTATCATAGTCCGTTTCATTCAGGATCTACAAAGGTGCCTGAAAATTGTTATCGAGATTGCCTATCCTGAAGGTCATAAGCAAGTGTTTTATTAATTTATTAATATGGAGTGATTAGTATAACATTTTGAAATCTTTGTTTTAAGAATTCATTTTTAAACACAATTTTCTTTCACTTTAATGGAAATCTGTCCAGTTTCATGGTTTCAAATACACACTTAAGATTCAACAGTAATGTTGTAGTGTATTAGAGATAAATGAGCCTAATGCCAAAGACATTCATGCTTTATATTTTAACTTTGTAATAATTATAAAGTCAATGTTAATGTTTGCAAAATACATAATCCCATCAATAAGAAAGCATTTTTCAGAAATCTGCAGAACCTCTAAGTTTGACTTCTAACAGTTTATATACTAATTAATTAAACATACTTTTTAAAATTAAAATACTAAGAGGACCTATACATGAAAGAGAGAATGAACCCATGGAAATGTTGCCTCGTATAGTATGGTCATTTTCACAGTCAACCTGGCGAAAGAAGACAGTTTGGTTTTCATTTCAAACATGCAAACACACACAGACAGAGGCAGAGGTACCAAATCAAATTAAACCAATAATAATAATAATTTTGAATATAAACAAATTAGGCTTTTAGACATTTTGTTCTTTAGAACCAGATTCCTACCCATTGTATTAAATTCTACTTATAAGTCTTATTACCTGCAATGTGCTAGGCACTGGTAGATAATGAGGATACTAACATGAATGAGGCATAGACTCAAGAGCTCACAATGAAATAAAGAAAATAGATTGAATATGACTTGCCATCATCTTATCTGGCCAATTTTTCCTGATCCCCCCACCCCTAGACTGAACTAACCATCTTCTCTGCACTACAATCTGTGCCTTGTATGTAGTTTTCACTATCACACTTATCACAAAAGTGTAATTTCTTTGTTTACAGCCCAGTCTCCTTTTCTAGACTGTGAGTGAGCTCTTCAAGGGCAAGGTTTGTTTCTAATTTATTTCTGTCCCCAGTGCCTAGCATGATAACTGGCACAAGAAAGGAGCTCTTTAAATTGTTGCAGGAAAGAACCAGATTACACTGTGATGAGTGCCAAGAGCAAACTCAGAATAAAAGTGCTATGAGGATGTCCAGGCTGTCCAGTTTTCCCAGCACAACTTGCTGAAGAGGCTTTTCTTCTCCTTTGTATATTCTTGCCTCCTTTGTCAAAGATTACTTGACCATAGGTGTATAGGTTTATTACTGGACTTTCTATTCTGTTCCATTGACACATTATCAGTTATAATGACATTATCATTATAATGACATATTATAATTGACATTATCAGTTTTCATGCCAATATCATGCTGTTTTGATTACTATAGCTTTGTAGTATTGTCTGAAGTCTGGGACAGTTATGCCTCCAGCTTTTTTTTTTTTTTTTTTTTTAATCTCCCTCGGGAATGCTTTTACAATTCTAGGTCTTTTATGGTTCTATATAAGTCTTAGGATTATTTGTTGTAGTTCTCTAAAATATATCATGGATAATTTGATAGGGATTGCATTAAATCTGTAGATTGCTTTGGTTAGTATGCTCATTTTAACAATATGAATTCTTCCAAGAGCATGGGATATCTTTCCATTAGTTTGAATCACCATTTGTTTGATTCAGTTTCTTTTAAGAGTGTTTTTAGAGTTCTCAACATATGGGTCTTTCACCTCCTTGGTTTAGGTTTATTCCTAGGTATTTTATTTATTTATTTTTGACCTGAATTTTAAATGGGATTGTTTTACTTTTTCTTTCTGATATTTAATTGTAAGTGTAAAAAGATGCAGCAGATTTCTGTATATTAATCTTGTATCCTACCACCTTGCTAAATTCATTTATTATTTCTAAGTTTTTGCATAGTCTTTAGGATTTACTATATAGTGTGCTATTCAACTGCATATAATGAAAGCTTGAACCTCTTCTTTTCCAATTTGGATGCATTTTATTTGTTTTTCTAAAACACTCCCTCATAACATATCCAAAAATAAACTCCGAATGTGAAGGCCTAAATATAAGACCAAAAAACTACAGAAGAGAACAAAGGCAGAACATTTTGTGACATATAAACTAGCAATATTTGCTTAGTTCAATGCAAAAGAATTAAAAGCAAAAATAAACAAATGGGACCTAATCAAATTTAATAGCTTTTGCACAGCAAAGAAGACCATCAGCAAAATGAAAAAAAAAGTGCAAAATGGAAGAAAATGTTTGCAAACAGTATAACTAAGAAGGGATCGATAGCCAAAATATGAATATAGCTCATATGACTCAATATTTAAAAAACAAAACAACCCAGTCAATAGGCAGAAGTTCTAAATAGACATTTCCTGAAAGAAGGATACAATAGCCAACAGGTACATGAAAAGATGTTCAACATCACTAATTATTAGAGAAATACAAATCAAAACCACAATGAGGTATCACCTCATACTGATCTGAATGGTTATCATCAAAAAGTCTACAAATAATAAATACTAGAGAGCGTGTGGGGGAAAGAGAACCCTCCTACACTATTGGTGCAAATGAAAATTGCTACAGCCACTGTGGAGAACGTATGGAAATTCCTTAAGAAAACTAAAAATAGCATTACCATATGATGCAGCAATCCGACTCCTTGTCATATATCCAAAAAAGATGAAAACTCTAATTCAAAAAGATCTGTGCTACTCAGTGTTCATAACAGCACTATCTGCAATAGCAAGGACATGGAACCAGCCCAAGTGCCTATCAACAGATGATTGGTTTAAGCATATATATACATAATGCAATATTACTCAGCCATAAAAAGAGAGAAATTAATGCCATTTACAGTAACATGGCTGGACCTAGAGATTATCATACTAATTAAAGTAAATCAGAGAACAAATGTTGTATCACTTATATGTGGAATCTCGTAATACAAATGAATTTATTTACAAACCAGAAACAGACTACAGACATAGAAAGCAAACTTATGGTTACTAGAGGGTAAAGGGAGAAAGACAGATAAATTTGGAGTATGGGATGAACAGATATACACTATACAAAAATAGAAAAACAACAAGGATTTACTGTACAGCACTGAAACAATAATGTATAATGGAAGAGAATCTGAAATATATAAAATCACTTTACTGTGTATCTGAAAACTAAGACAATATTGTAAATCAACTATACTTCAATTTTTTTTAAAAAATGCTGTGAAATCAAAGAGGAATCAAGGATTTTGTGGGAGATATCATAGAAAGCTTTAGGAAAGAAGTGACCCATGCACTATGTAATGAAATTTGACAGATTTGTCCAAATGAAGTAAAAGAAGGCATTCTGGGAAGACAGAATAAGGGGAAAGAAAGAAAGGTATGAAAATACTTTTGAGAACAAGCATCCCAAATGAGAAAAGCATGGACTTCATAAAGAAAAGTTAAATGTCTCCTCTCTTATGAGTCAAAATGGTGCATTTGTTTGGCATTTACTAAATTTTGATTTATTGCACTCTATTTGCAGCCCATGTTCTCATCACTGGTACATAATGTCGTTCACTCTGCTTCTTTATACCTTCTGCACTCTTTGCTCTCCCTGTCTTTCCTCTAAATGTTAACCTCTTTGATATTTACTCAGCTGGAATCACAGCACTGGGCTGTATTCCCACAATCACTTTCAAATTAATCTTTATGCCATAATCTCTTTCCTAGTTCAAGTGACCACAGGTCAGCTGGAATTTGGAATTCCAAATTTGAATAGCTGAGAGAAGATGGCTTCTTCAGGTTAGCCCCACTCCTCTTGTATTTTACCTACCTTCAGCATTATCTCACCCATCTAGTACTAGACAGCCAGGTCAGGGTTCCAACATTGCCTAGCAAGGTGACTCACAAACAAGACTTCACCAAAGATAGCACTGAAATAAGCAGCATATGTTTGTTCAGTGGATGCCCTAGATGGAGTCCTTCACAGCTAAACAATAACATAAGTGAAGTTAGCACACACAGTTGACAGGCAAAGACTCCTATTTTCTGTTCTTAAATGAAAAACTTCTTTAAAAACAGTGAGAGCCACATCTTGAGTCTGTCAACTCCCTATCACCATTATAATGTCAAATTTTCTCTCCTATAACAAAAATATATATTTTATTTCTCTTAACCTAAACATTATACTTGTATCTGCAGTATTTACTTATACAGTACCTAAGCAAAAGGTTTCATAAATGTGTTCAAATCATCACAGTTTGGGTGATTTTGAAGTTTTAACTTCCATTTTCTCTGTAAACCTCACTGAAACATTAGCTCTCAAGTAAATATGTTTTTTAAAAAAATCCATGTTATTTGTGTAGTCCAGTTCTTAAAGTTTTGATTGTTTGGTTGATAACTAGTCCAGAGAGGCTAAAACTTTTTCAGCAAAGTTTTGTGTCTGAAAATCAGATAGCTTTTCCACTTTACAATTTATTTACTACACTTCATTTTTAGTGGGTTTGCACCTTTGAATTTCAAAATCAAGAATGAATTTTGTTAGTCCTCAAATCTTATTTGAATTAAATCGCTGGTAAATATCAAGAAATTAATACATATCTCCATGTACCATTTAATAAATTCTACTTGAATTTAGATACTGACTAAAAATGGTTCATCTATACTGTATTGTTGGCATGTACCAATTTCAGAAAAAAAATGTTCACTTTCTTCTTTGTATTACTTTTGATTCTAAGTATATATTTGTTGAAATTAACTTTCGCTATATTTGGTTCGAGAAGCAGTTTAAATTTATTACCTAGTGAATAGTATACAACATGATAAATAAAATCTGGCATCCACATGAAAAAGTGTACTGTTAAAAAGTATATTGAATTCTTAACATTATAAAGTCTGTTCATTCAAAAAGCATAAGTAAATTCTCCTCCCAAGATTATTATATTTTGACCTAATCTATAGTCTAGTTACTAACTTTAGAAACATACCATTATTAAGACTTCTCCTTTATTTTCTTCATAAGTTTAAAATTAGAAAAAAACAAACACATACTCTAGATTACAAAATTCATAATCCATTCATAAAAATAAGATATCCTATTCCCTTTGGAAATTGGAATGTAGCTTGCAATTATTCCTATACTGGTCTCTTTTAAGCTCCTCTTAGACATTAGACAGTGTTTATTAAAATTGTGTAATATCAGATGGCTCTGTATTCACTATTGAGAAGTAATATTCTTGAACTTCTTTAAAGGAAATGCTTATTTATTTTTATAAAATTATCTGACTGATAGCAGTCCATACTAAACCTAAGAAGAAATTTTATGATACATTGCATTACGTTGTATTTAATATTATTAAATAAAATCAATATAAGCAAAGTATAAAAGCAATAATAAAGCCTTACTAAATCTACTTCTTGACAATAGCAATATTACATTTTTTATATCACTTTATAATGATCCAGGTATTTTTGTGATCTCATTTGACCCTCTTTATGTGAAGTAGGACAATTTTATTATCGTAACTTTGTAGGAAAGAAAAGTAATAAGTGATTTGTCTTAGATCTTACATTTAGAATTATTAATGAATAATTTAGGTCTGATGTTGAAACATTAACCTTTTAAACCCCAGATTACAATCTTTTATTTTATCTAATTAGAACAGAAACTTTTATCATCACATTTCACCATATGGTAAAAGAAAAAAAAAGTCTATTAAACTTTTAATTAATTACCACTACAAAAGTTATTTTGTTTCAGTCATCTAAAAATAATGTACATTCTAGGAAACAATTTATTGACTTGGGTACTTGATAAGATATTAACATGAAAGATGAAGGGTCCAATGAAAATTTCATCAGTCTTCAGTTATAAAATACTTAATGTCTATACTTTCTCAAAGAAAAAAATTTGAAGAAAAAATATTGGTTACTTCATGACATGTTCTTAAGCAGTTGAAGCAAAAAAAAAACTTTTATACTAAATGAGTTTTTTCACATATTTAACTATGTGACAGAAATAATAAAAATATTTTGGAATAATAAATGCATTCTTAAAGTCTGTGTTTATAAAAGAAAATTATTTTGTTAGAAAATACCTTAATTTTTAATAACAATTTGAAGTGTATACTTTTGTGTGAAATTATATCCTTACACAATTAAACATATCAAGGACACCATTCCATGAGCAAACTTTAAAAAATACAGTATTTTCATAAAAATACTTAGCGAGAAAACTTTATACTTCTTATTGAATTGCTACTTTCAAATATGTCATAATTATCAGTGCCTTATGTCAATAAATGCCAGAAGAAATTCTATACAGACTCCCATTCTTCAACAATAGTAATTATAAACATTCTATGTATATACATTCAACTTATGTATAGTTTTGAAAATAAATTATGTTTATACTTGATATATATGCCTAGATAATATAAATTTAAAACATTAAAGAAGTATGATAGAAAATTGCAAGAATCCTAAATTGTATGAATGATAAATTTTGTTGAAATCCTAAATTCTTCAATATGTCACTTGGTTTTAAAATTCTCCAGTCCCACCCATTAAATGAGTGTCTCAATGGAAATGAACTCTAGCAGACACCAACTTCCTTAGGAAATATACATCAAGATATGTCAACTTCCAATTATATACGGTACCCCAGAATGTCAGATTTGTTTTTAGTATTCACTAGGTTGTCTGAACCATTATTTCAAAATCCAAGATTCAATATTAAATGTAGATTAAATTTGTCAATTCCATGTGGATGTCTTTCATCTCCACTTGCATTATTGTGTCACTTCTGTTGTACCATATGGTATCTCACAGTTGTGTGTTTTGAAAACTGGGTCAATATAGTAATGTTTTAAAACAGTATTTCTATATTATTATGAGCCTGTGTTCTCAGGAAAAATTACCCTTCAGTGAATAAAAGCATTCTTATTGCCTTATACACTTCAAAAATTTATGCTGAAATCAAAACTTCAAAACAAAGCAAAACCTCATTGTGTTTTGAAGATCTTGCCATCTTCTCATTGTTTGTTTAACCCTTTAAAAATTAAATACCAATTTCCCTGATTCTCTCCCATCTTCTTCAGTTTCTGGCGCATCTTTCCTACCAGTTAGCAATCCATCTTTAAAAATTCAGTATCTTCTAAAGAAGATGTGGTACATATGAACAATGGAATATTACTCAGCCATAAAAAGGGATAAAGCTGGGTCATTTGTAGAGACATGGATGGGCCTAGAGACTGTCACACAGAGTGAAATAAGTCAGAGGAAAACATATTACCACATATAACTGGAACCAGGAAAACTGGTGCAGATGAACCTCTTTACAAGGCAGAAATAGAGACACAGATGTAGAGAAGAAATATGTGGACACCAAATAGGGGAAGGGGGTGTGATGAATTGGGAGACTGTGATTCACATATATACACTAACGTGTGAATAGATAACAAATGAGAACCTGCTCTAGAGCACAGAGAACTCTACTTAATGCTCTGCAGCGACCTAAGTGGGAAGGAAATCTAAAAAAAGGAGAGATGTATCTATACATGCAGCTGTTTCCCTTTTCTCTGCAGCAGAAATGAATACAACATTGTAAAGCAACTATACCCCAATTGAAAATTAAAAAAAAAAGTCAGTACCCTCACTGATGATCCATCTAACATCTGATTGCACAGTTAATTGACCTATTTCTCCAATCCACCTTCAGTCATCAACCAGAGACCAGGAAAACTTCAATGGCATGTAAAACAAAAATGAGAATAAGGGCATGAGCTGTGGTTAGAGCAAGGCAAGTAGAGCGCAGTTTCCAGAAGAGGACGATCGAGGCCTCAGACCATTTTATTGTTTTGCACGTGTTGAGTGCGTCCTAAGCATACGGGCACAGTAAGCATACTGCGGTAAACATACGTGGGTGTCAAGGAAGAGGAAAAATGTGTCTCCTATTTTGAGAAACTCACAAAATCAAATGCCAAACACCAGAAGACAACATGTCAAATACCATAGACGGGATATACTAGTATTAAATCATCACAGTTATAGTAGTACTGGCAGTAGTGATACTGTTTATAACATACTGGTTTGTTTTTTTTTTTTAATGAAGTGCTTTATTTGTATTGCTTTATTTAATTAATACAACAGCTCCATGAGCCTTGTTATTTAATACCTATTTAATCAATAAAGAAACTGGCACAGAGTGGTTAAATAACTAATTAAATCTAATTCCTGATTATGTTTCCAGAAAAATAAGTAGTTATTGTAAATATTACTTAAAAGAATGCTGTACAGAAAAGAAAGAAAAAGTATGTCAAGAAATTTTAGAAAATGAAAGAGAGGACAGGATCTGGATCGACTAAGGAAGCAGAGAACACCTTTTTCATAAAGCAAGGTAAAAAATCAAAGGGCTTTTTTCTCTACTTTTTCTGATAATGATGAAAAAATGTTTTTCCTTTTTAAAAAATGAATAAACAAAAGGTTCTTGATTATGTCTATTGCCACCCTCTTTAGTCATTCATCCCTCCATGCCTTCTCAGTCTCTTGTATCTACAATTCCTCTCTGTACCATTCTAAAGCAATAAGTATAACAAAAATAATTTCCCTCCTTTATACTATTCACCTGAGTACTCTACTTGCCTTTTCCCATAAAAATTCTCAAAAGAAATTATAAATATTCCCAACTAAAGATAAATAACTTATGTGTTTGACGTTTATCCTCTTGTAAAACCTCATTAAATGAAGATACCAGCAGATGTTTCTTAATTTCCATCTAGGTCAATTTGTAATTTTTAGGGCTACTGTCTGTCTGCCATCATCCCAAAGGATGTGTCTCTAAAAGTGACTCACCCAGTTGTTCTGTACTAAGTAATCACTTGCATGTGTGTAGTTTCCAGAGTTAACATTTCCAAGCCTAGAAAGAAATTCCTCTATACATTATTTCTATCTTCCAGAAAACAAAATAATCCTTTTTTATACAGTCTTAAATAAATCACATTGCATTGTGTGCTTTTGGATATGAAATCTTGAGAAACAGTCTGAACAATTGCAAGTTCTGGTAAAGAACTTTCAAAAATAGAATCAGAGTTGAAAAATATTAAAAATTATATTTCTTGTAGTAAGATATAATTTACAGGAATAAAATATAAGAACAGGCATTTACTCATAGTCTCTAAAGAACACATGAAAAAGACCATTACCATAATCACACCTAGAAAGATAATAATTTATGCAAAATCACTCCCTTTAAAAAGTAGAGATGAAAAGAGACATGACACCTCAAAACCCTGCCAAAATAAGGATAAACACAAGAAATAAACCATATGTGTTGTGGGAGGCAAATCACAAAGAAGCTGTTAGGCAAAAGTAAGATCAAACTATGACATGATCCAGATGTTCACTAGTATGAAGATCTCAGCGAAATCTGATGGACATCAAGGTCTGGTTGGAAGGGATAAAAATTTCAAAAGTGTGAATAATGATAGGCTTCAATTACTTGGTAATTCTTTTTTAAATAATTGCGTTTTGTTTGAAGTATTATCATCTTTCAGCTGTATCTTGGAAACTGATAAAAAGAAGCATAAAGAGATCAAATAATGATTGCAGGCTTCAAGTAGAATTATTCTATTCATACGAACTTCACGATACCATTTGAGCTGGTGTCTAGAAAAGACTGCTGTATGTATTAGACAAGCTAGAAGGGGAAAAAGAATAAGGACTGTACAAAAAGTATTTTATACTGTCCCTAAGTAAAAAGAGCATTAAGTTCAAAACTCAATGGGCAGTATATATATGTTCATGGTAATACTGAAGATGATTTTCAGAGAAAACTGAAATAGAATTTCTTCATACCTTGAGTCTAGGTCTGCTCTCCGGATACATCTCCAAGCTCTGTGTTCCTCAGTGTTTCTGATCAGTCTTGCTGTGTTTAAATGTCTTTTACTGAATACAACACAACTCACCTTTTATGTTCAGCTTTCTTTTATTGACCAGATGATATAACATATTTAACATAACATTAAGGGATGGGAAGATACTGCTCAAAAAGAAGTTTTAAGAGCATAAAAGCAGGAAAAAACAGACATTGTGAGAGCATGATGAAAGAATGGAAGCTGGGAAGGCAAGGGAAGAAAGTGCATTGATCTTTAAAGGAAGTAAAAGCCTAAAGGAACACAGCTAGCATCTCTTTTATTACAAGCACAGTGTAAGTGCTTGGGTTCCCATGTACTCACTTCCTCTTTATCCTTATGGAGATCCCTATCTTACATAATATTGATCTATCTTTAGCTTGTCTACTTTGGTCAACCATTTAATTTACTAAGTCCAGTTACTCAGAACATGTAGTCAACTGTGGACTATCAGTATTGGTATCACCTGGGAGTTTATGAGAACTACAGCTACCCAAGACCCTCCCTAGACCTACTAAATCAGAACTAAAAAGCATTTTAGCTCAATCCCCTGATAATGTTTGAGTAGCAGTTCTCTGACTCGTTCCTATAGATTTGAATCTCATTCTCTTTCAGGCACACACATTTAGCCAGCCCTTCCTGCTTGATTTCTCAAGATTCCATTGGCCTCCTATGGCTCCACACAGGCTGTTGCCTGTCTGTCCTATGAAGGCTAATCTGCTTCCAGGGTCTACAGGCACTTGAAGGAGGACTGAGACCAGTCACTAAGATGTCTGGTTCCTTGGATGTCAGGTAAAAATTACTTATCCCTTTAGTTTAGAGAAACTGTTGTATATTTCAAGAATGATTATGATGTAAATTGACAGAAAGTTGTGTTTCAAGTAATATTTGCTCATCAATGATAACAGGCTAAACTGAAGGTGGGAGACTCTTTGAAGATAATTCTACTATTCAGGTGTTTTATTTATTTATTTTTTTTCTCATTTATTTTTATTAGTTGGAGGCTAATTACTTTACAATATTGTAGTGGTTTTTGTCATGCATTGACATGAATCAGCCATGGATTTACATGTATTCAGGTGTTTTAAAGTTTTGTTTCCTGTGTTTAGTTTTGGGGTTTTTCTGTATTAAAAAATACAGAAAAGTTCAGCTGTATAAGTAGGTTTATCTAGTTTTTGAATAAGGGAGCATAGCACGATAGAATATATTTTATCGATAATATTGTCATCTCATTTCCTTAGATTTCTTGGGATAATGAAATTACAGATTTTCCTGGAGGATCTCAACATTAGGCTTCCTAAAATTCAGCAGCAGTATGACTGCATTTTTCAACCATTTTTTTTTCTGGTAGTTTTATAACATTTACATTCTATGAAGAAAATATAGTAATTGAAATACTTCCTATAAATAGAATTACTTGAATTTTAACCAGAAAGTCTTTTGAAAATTAAATATGCAATTTAGCAAAACAGTAATCAAAGGCTATTTCCTTAGAATATTTTGGTGCCATTAAATCCCAATAATGTGGAGAGCTAATACTTAAAAGCATGAGCAGCTTTAACAGTGTATGCATGTGTACATGCCATATATTTCTAAGATTTATTTTTCATTTCTTCCTGGGTGGTCTCTACTACTGCCTTTTACACTACAACCAACTGATCCCAAAGTTCAGGGTTATTGAAAAGCATCATAAATAAAATCCATGTGTGTGTTAAGTACCAGATGATATTTACAAAGGTTTCAGCAACTTTGTCATTTCACTGCCAGCAAAAATTACCAATGTCTGCCATTAGCTGTATAATCACAAATGTTTTTGTAAGGTTGAATTTACCCTGATAATCTTTCCTGGAAAATTCTAGTAGAACTGTAAAGGAATGATATTGTTTATGTTGCATTCACTGTTGCTTGTCAAAGCAACAGATACTGTCTGTTTAAAGCAGCCCTTGAACTTCTTGTTAGACTCCCCATAGTCACAGATCTATACCTTCTTGAAGAAAGAATGTCCGTCCTTAAGAGAAAGTCTCTATGCTATTTTTTTCTATGAAAATCATTTTCTCATTAGCAGAAACATGTGAGTCTATTAAAAATCACTTCCAAAAAACACCAGTTAGTACTGAAGTATTGGATGTTTTATGTCAATGAGATTTCAGGAAGTGGGAACTTTAAATTAAAGCTCAAGAGGGTTTCCAGTCATGGAGTTTAAAAAGTGCAGTTTTCTTTTAATCTCTCTGTAAATCATCTTAAAATACTGCTGATTTGCTAATGTGTAACACAGACCTCTATATTTTTTGTTGAGGAAAAAGGATAAATTGGGATCAATGGGAATGGGAGCCTGGGGGCAATTGAGGTACAGGAAATTTCCAAAGCAGTTTTTGAATAGTTGTAAGGACAAAATGAGGTTTCATTAGCGGCTCAGATGGTAAAGAATCTGCCTGCCATGCAGGAGACCAGGATCCGATCCCTGGGTCGGGAAGGGAAACCCACTCCAATGTTCTTGCCTAGAGAATTCCATGGACAGAGGAGCCTGGCGGGCTACAGTCCATGGGGTTCTGAAAAGTAGAATATGATGGAGCTACTAACAATTCACTTCAAGGACAACATGAAATCACTACCAAAGAGGTTCTGGTTTCCTGTCCCACAGTCATGAAATATAAGCTTTTCATGTTGTTCCACTGAGTATTAGCTTTTAGATATGACTTAAAGCAGGTTGTATTTTATATTTTTAGCATAAAAGCGTAACCTTAGATACACTCTCATGTAGCATCAAGAGCTATGTCATTAGTCAAAACCCAATCCTAAAGAATTTAAAACCCCAAATCTACATTTATAACAAATAACCCACTCCAGTCTTAGGTCACTTTGGCAAATTGTGACAGTTTCTTTGAGCACTTAGAAGTTGTTTCCATGGCCAAGTACAGTAAACAATCCATGTTTTTTTACTGGTCAGTTCCTGTACTGATCACCATAGAATAGTGGGCAGTAGCTTATGACATATAAATGTTTTATAGAGTGATCAAGGTTTTAATCAATCAGGAGTGTTTGCAAACTAGAACTCTACTTTAGAGGAGCCCTGTTATCCTTTACACCTTGAGGCTGGATAGAGGACCACGTAGGACAAGGGTACAGGACTCTGACCACTTTCAGAGAAAAAGGATATCTTCTGAAACCAAAGCAAAAGAACTACCTGTGGGTGAGAGGTCACAGGAGATACTAGAAAGTGGAAGTAGAAAAAGAAGTGAGTAAAAGGTAACAGGGAACTATAACTTAACCTTCCTTCCTTTAGAAAACATGACTTTTCAAAAGGAAAGAAAAATAAGGAAGATAATTTTAGAATTTGGGTTCATCTGTAAAAGGACATGATTAAAAAGATTGATTCTGGGAGTTGCTTATTTAGCTGGAAATACTCAAGTCTTTAGATGGGTTGTTTCATCTAAGTTATAAAGAGCTGTGTATATGTGCTTATGTTTCTGTGTTTGATTGTGTGTGTGTCAGTTCAAGCATATATAAACTAATAACCCTCTTTGTATTCAAATTTTAAAGCTGGTAACTTGTAGAACCCTTATTTTCAAGGCTAAAATTGCTTGTTGGGAATCTACAGTGTTTAGGTCTCAAGCACCTATTCACTTTCCCCACATTTGCTTTCTAAACACCATAGTAGAATAGATTATAGCTTCTCTTTCTCTAGAGATGTACATTTCAATGAGGAGAAATTCAGTGGCCCCACCTTATCTCCAAATTCACAGGCAACTCATTTGGAAAATAAAATGAGATTCAGCAAATCACAGTTGTGGGTTCCTCCTATAAAACTTTCTCTACAGACTCTTGTCTGTTGCCCCTGCTGCAACCACCTTCAGTGCCCACCTCTTGTACATCCACCCCAACCCTATGCCTCTAGTCTACACGTCTGCACTCAGCCCAAGCCGACGGTGACCCTATTGTCTGACCTCCTTTGAGCACATCCCTGTGGATACTCACACATCCAGCACAGACGCTCAGAAACCACAGCAGCCCCTGTGCCAGGTACTGATGCCATCCCAAATCCTTTACTACCCCAGTCTTGCTACCCCTGACATAAACTGGTTCCTGTTATATTCCATAGAATTGAGCAATAGAAGTACATCTACACAGATTTTTTTAATTTCCTCAATAATCTCTTTTAAAACGGTGTTAAGATGATGGCAAGATGAAGGCTTATGACTAAGACTTTCTTCTATCTCACATGAGAATACTCAAATGTAACTATTCTTCACTTCTAGAAGTGTAGTTTTTAGAGGAGAAAGTAAAAGGAGGCCTCCAAGTCTTTCGTCAAGCTTCCTTCATTGATTACAGTGGAAAGAAGGTAAACCTTCTTTAAGTCCCTTAGGATATGCTACAAATATTGTAAGACTGTTCCAGAAAGATTTGAAAATATGACTCTATCAACCTCCCAGATCGTACTTAGTAACATAATAAAACTGCTATAAGTGAGGGAAGTTCAACAATCTAAGTGACAGTATTAAATATTGAAAGGGAAGCATTTGGGGTCCAACAAGGCTCTGCCCTGAATCTCATCCAAATTATTCCTCTTCTGCCTGTCTTGCTGCAAAGTTCACTTCCAGTTACTCTTTCCATGAGAGACATCTTCAATTTTGCTCATAATTGTGGATACTGAGGTTCTTGTAATATGGTTATAATCTGAGCCTACTTTAAAAAAATCATCCCATTTTCTATAATATATTATTCTATGACCATACTCTGATTATGTTAACCTTGAGTTCTATTAATCAGAAACAAATGCATATGACAGACATCTATCACAAGCTTAGAACACATAAAAATTCATACTAAAATTACGTTATAAAAGAGTCAACACTGGGCTCAGGAAGACCAGAAAAGATTGATATATCTTACTTATTCCCTTATAAATATTTATCAGGTTTTTACTATGTGATGGACACAAGAGATATAAATCTGACTTCTGTGAGGTTACAACCTATAAATTGAGTGTTAACACTGAAATATATAGTAGAAAGCAACAAACATATTAAGGAAAATAAGAGATTTACATACTATTGCAATTCATAGATTATTATATTAAAAAAAAGAATCTCAGATGTATTTCTGGAACAACTTCCCTCTCTCAGGGAGATTCAGCATTCTTAACCCCATTATACAGAGAGATGGACAAATAGTGGAAGGCTTTGATGCTAAAGTTCATGTCTCTTTATATATTGCTTTCATACTGATTATCACTGTCTTCTATGATATACAAAGTTGATATAAACATTTATCTGTGGTAACTTAAATATTTATGCAAATTCATGCATATAAAATGTTTTGTATAAATATTTTTGAAATCTGAGGAATAAATATTTCAGTTTGGTCACTTTCTACTTTATCAATTTGCCTACTGGTAGCCTCTATGACTTCATACCTAGTAATCTCTCCTTAATAAATAGTTTTGTTTTTAATTAAGAAAGATCCTAGGGGTTTAGATTACTCATTTCACATAACTCTGATTTATGCACAATTTATATATATGTGTATATATATATATATGTATATCTATGTGTGTTCACTTTTAAAAACGTGTTGAAAGAGTTCAGTCTTCAGAATGGGTTTAGCTAAGGGAAAGCACCATCAGGCTGTCAGCTTTTCAAGCAAAGACCAGTCAGAACATGAGTATCTAGGGATTTTACAAAGGCTGTTTTCACATCATAACGTGTCTCAGTCTAAATTTCTTGGCAACATTTGTTTTTGACATTTTATTTTTCAATTCAAACACATTTCAATGTGTCATTATCTTGAACAATGTAATATGACCTGTTTCCATATAAGTATAGAAACTTAACAAAAGTTCCATGATTTTAGCCAACCTGCACCTGCCACCTTCCCTGGAGACCCAGTTCTGGGTGGTTTCCTTACATGAAGTAAAAGCTTTTAACAGATCATACTTCAGTAATTCACAAATGCTGTGGAGTTGTAAAGTCCTCTCATTATGTGATTTTTGCCTTCCATCTATAGCATTTTGGAAAAATTTGAAGGAATATCAAGTTAATCTAATTTTTCTGAAAGCCAAAATGATAAAATTACATAATGAGATGGAGAGGAGATTATAAAGTAATTATTATTTCTACTTTTTGGATTGGACTGGCATTCCCGGGTAAGGAATTGCTTCAACACATGATTTTAGATGTGTTTCTTTCTATACCCCTGATTCATTTATAACCATTCCAAGAGAACACTTTTCTGCTTTTTATTCATTCATTCATTCTTTCATTCATTCTGTAACTATTCGATGAGCGCTAATGAGTACCAGGCATTGTTCTTGTTGTTGTTCAGTAACTAATAATCATGTCCAATTCTTTGAGACCCTGTGGACTGCAGCACACAAGGCTTCTCTGTCCGTCACTGCTTTCTGGAGTTTGCTCAAATTCATGCCCATTGAATTGGTGATGCTACCCAACCATCTTATCCTCTGCTGCCCCCTTCTAATCCTGCCTCAATTTCCCCCAGCGTCAGGGTCTTTTCCAGTGAGTCTGCTCTTCACATCAGATGGTAAGGTATTTGAGCTTCAGCTGTAGCATCAGTCCTTCCGATGACTCTTCAGGGTTGATTAGGATTGACTGGATTGACAGGATTGATTAGGATTCAGAGTCCTTTATGATTGACTGGTTTGATCTCCTTGCTGCCAAGGGATTCTCAAGAGTCTTCAGCACCAAGTTTAAAAGCATCAAGGGGCTCAGCCTTCTTTATGGTCCAAATTTCACATCTATACAGGACTACTGGGAAAACCATAGCTTTGAATATATGGATTTTTGTTGGCAAAGTGATGTCTCTGCTTTTTAATACACTGTCTAGGTTTGGCATAGCTTTGCTTCCAAGAAGCAAGCATCTTTAATTTTATGGCTGCAGTCACTGTCCACAGTGATTTTGGAGCCCAAGAAAATAAAATCTGTCAAGCTTCCACTTTTCCCCCTTCTATTTGCCATGAAGTGATGGGACTGGATGCCATGATTGTCTTTTTTTGAATGTTGAGTTTTAAAGCCAGCTTTTTCACTATCCTCTTTCATCTTCATCAAATGGCTCTTTAGTTCCCTTTCACTTTCTGCCATTGGAGTGGTATCATCTGCATATCTGAGGGTATTGATATTTCTCCTGGCAGTTTTCATTCCAGTTTGTGCTTCATCCAGTCCAGCATTTCTCATGATGTACTCTGCATATAAGTTAAATAAGCAGGGTGACAATATATAGCCTTGTTGCATCCTTTCCCAATCATGAACCAGTCTTTTGTTCCATATCCTATTCTAACTGTTGCTTCTTGACCCGCACACAGATTTCTTAGAAGATAGGTAAGATGGTTTGGTATTCCCATCTCTTTAAGAATTTTCCACAGTTTGTTGTGATACACACAGTCAAAGGCTGTAGAGTAGTCAATGAAGCAGAAGTAGATGTTTTTCTGGAATTCCCTTGCTTTCTCTATGATCCATTGGATGTTGGCAATTTGATCTCTGATTCCACTGCCTTTTCTAAATCCAGCTTATACATCTGGAAGTTCTCAGTTCATGTACTTCTAAGTCTAACTTGAAGTATTTTGACCTTCAAGCACGTGAAATGAGAGCAATTGCATGGTAGTTTGAACATTCTTTGGTATTTGCCTTTCTTTAAGATTGGAATGAAAACTGACCTTTTCCAGTCCTGTGGCCACTGCTGAGTTGGGTACAGCACTTTTAAAGCATAATCTTTCAGAATTTGAAATAGCTCAGCTGGAATTCCATCACCTCCATTAGTTTTGTTCATAGAAATGCTTCCTAAGGCCTACTTGACTTCATATTGCAGGATATCTGGCTCTAGGCGAGTGACCACACCATTGTGGCTATTTATGTCATTAAGATCTTTTTTTGTATAGTTCTCCTGTGTATTCTTCCCACCTCTTCTTGATCTCTTCTGCTTCTCCTAGGTCCTTACCATTTCTGTCCTTTATCGTGCCCATCCTTGCACGAAATGTTCTCTGACATATCCAATTTTCTTGAAGAGATCTGTAGTCTTTCCCTTTCTATTGCTTTCCTCTATTTCTTTGCAATGTTCAGTTTGTATTGTTCACTTAAGACATGGTCCTATGCACTGAATATTTAGTGGTAAAAAAAGACAAAATTCCTATACTAAAGGCTCTTAACATTTCAGTCTGTGAAACAATAAAACATTAAACAAGTAGAACTTTAGTATGTGGTAGCAAACAATTTTTTAGCAACAAGCAAAGTATTTTGTATCAAATAAGTATTTAGTAAGTATTTCCAAAGTGAAAGATATTACCTGGCTTTGTTACTTACTGGCAAGCTACTTATCCTTGCTAAATGAGAACAGGTATCTTCTGGGTTTCTGTAAAGATTAAATAATATAATATTTAATATGTGGGTCATGGTGCCTTGCATATAGCAAATGGTGGAAAGTATCAGTTCACAAAATTATGCACAATATATTAGAAACATTATGAAATTTGAAGACAAGGAGTTAGTGATATTCTGGTAGGTAGTTAGATAAGTGAGGTTGCTGGATGTGAATATATCATAAAGAATGGAAATAAAGACATGTTATCATGCTATTCCTTCTTCCCTTCAAGAATGGCACCTGATGTTTTAGAACTGAAAAAAAAAGATATAAAGGAATAAAAGATATTTCAATTAATAATTTATATCAGCGTGACTAGTGATGGCAATAGCATTGTTAAATGAGAAATAGGTCGGTATTTATGTGAATACCATAATTGTTAACCAGAGTTCCACAGCTGTGGCTGAAAATTAGTCTTTTCCATGTGACTTTACAGGTTATCTACTTAGGGGCTTCCCTGGTGGCTCAGTTGGTAAAGAACCTGCCTGAAATTCAGGAGACCGACTTTCAATCCCTGGGTTAGGACGATCCCCTGGAGAAGAGCATGGCAACCCATTGCAGTATTCTTGCCTCGAGAATTCCATGGAAAAAGGAGTCTGGTTGGCTACAGTCCAAGAGGTCGCAAAGAGTCAGACATGACTGAATAACTAACATAGATAATTATGTGGCTTGTATTATACAAACTGAAGTGGCCAAAGTACCCAGAATGGCAGATGTACCAACTGGGAGAATAAAATGTATTACAAGTGCTGAAAAGTGTTAATTATAATATTTAATAGTGTACTGTTTACATGATGTCCCTTCCCCTTTATCATTATTAATAATTTAAATTATCATTATTAATAACTAACTTAAAATCCTCCCATTTAAATTCATTCCTATTGTCCAACCATATAAGAACTTTCACTTGCAAATTTTGTGCCATGAACATGAAACCCAGTGGGAATCACTTAAAGGAGGACCAGCACTGCTCAGTTTGAATCTCAACATCTGTCCTTCAAATTAAAAAAACTCTGGAGTTAGGAGGGATGACACATTATAAATCTATGATAGTTTCAATCAATACCAGTTAATAGAATGCAATTAATACTATTTGAAGTTCCAATTGCATGAATGGAGTCAAAGTGTTTGACACGTGTAGATTGCAAACACGAACTTAGTTCGTGCAGTAAATTCATCCATTTTTATTAAAAGGTAAGAAAGTGCCATAAATCACAAAATTATAATCCTTCACTGATGGAGAACCAAAATAAACAAGTGAATATTTGCAAACAGTGAATAAATAAACCTGCACGCCAGAATTATCTCTTTAGCCTCCAAGTCTTTCTTGTTAGAAACCATACCATGAGATAGTATGCTTTTCTGTCTGAACTTTCTCATTAGCTATAGAGAATAAAACCTTATTGGAAGGGGGAAAGAAGTAATGTAAAATCCAATGAATACGTGGAATAGATTAACATGGAGAAATGTGGACAGTCTTTTTATTCAGGAATATTTTCTTAACAGCTCTTTTCTGCCACTATCTCTTAACTCTGAAATCCCAATGGATTTAAATATTACATTTGCTTATTTGGATTGATTCTCCAAATTCTTTTTAATTGAGAAAGCTGATATTGTATGAATTCTCCAAATGACTGTGGTTTCAAATGAAAAGTACATTTATAAAAGAACTTTTAATTCCTATATTTTTAAAATGAGAAGACTCTTAATCTTAATTACATATTACTGTAGCACCTAGGATTTTATAACTGGGGAGTAACTTTAAAAGAGTAAAATTAAACTTGTTAAAAAAGACCTTCCCATTTGAATGCAACAAAATTATGTTTTAAATATAGCAAATTTTTCTCCAACATCTTTCAGACTTGTTTTATTTAAAAGACATTGACTTCATATTCATTGCTAAGTAATTCAGCTCTGAAAGCTACCCAGTTATACATCTGGAGTCAGCTACATAATAAAAATGTTGACTATCTGAAACACTTGGGCAAAAGCTGAACCTGGAGTTAAACTATGTGGATAAATTTCAATTCATAGTACCTCAGTCATCTCTCAGTTTTATCAGTACTTTCTACTTAATTCAATATTTTTTATTACTTTGATCATATTTGTAGCATATTGAATGCAAATATGAAATAACAGGAAAATGGAGGAATATTAAAATATTTGTGCAAGACTATGTAGAAAATAATCTCAGAAGTATTATAGATTAGCAAATATAATTTTTAGAAAGATGTAAAATGTCAAAAAACATATTAATCTACAGTGATGTTATGTAGAACAATTTCCATTTTTCTAAAAGTTACTAGCTAATGAATACCCTAAATTATCCAATAGATATAAAAGGAAACTTCAACTTACTGCTTTATATAATTAAATTGTATGAATCTTTTAAAATGTATTTTTCTTCTCTCAAAAAAAACAGAAGCATGATAAATCTATGCCACATATGAGAAAACACAAACAATTGTCTTCAATAAGATCTGACTGAGGAAAACCCATTTTAGCTCTATCTAATTAGGATTCTTTGCTTAGGCTATTTTGGGCCAAGTGTTTGTGAAGAATACCAGTAACAGGATGGTTTCTAAAATCAAATATAGTGAACCCAGGCAGAAAAGAATATAATAAAGTTGTTGCAGAAATGCACCTGCCACATACATTTGTCTCCAGCAAAATAAAGGCAACAGACAGGGTAGTCTGACACTGAACTAAGAGTGATATTTTTTAAGCAAGACTTCACACAGATCACAAGACAAAGAGATGAAGTCAATAGCAGTTGTACAAAGAATGAAAAAACAGCATAGAGGCCTTGTATGCTCAGATAACCATAACTATAGGAAGCCAGGAGACTCAGACATGAAGCCTTAACCAAAGCAACACTGTCCTCCCAGTAAGAGTCCTTGAACTGAGATAAAGAACAGACAATGAACAAAAGGCAAAAAAAAAAGCAGAGGCAGCTACTGAATCTTGATTCTTCAAAGGCATAGGTCATATTACTTATTTTTAATCTTTTTGAATCCTCAAAGAAACTTCCTGATGTGCTTTTATTCTAGCACTCATTATATTATATATCTATATAGAGATACACTCTATATTTTTATCTGAATGACATCTTAGCCAGATGTTGAGATTTTTGAAAGGAAAAAAATCATGTCCTATGTATCTTTATATCCACAGTTTCTAGCTTAGTTCCAAACATATAATAGTAAGCACTCAATAGATGTTTAATTGATTGATTTGTAGTCAATGTACTATTAGAAGGAGATCAAACCAGTTAATCCTAAAGGAAATCAACCCTGAATGTTTATTGGAAGGCCTGTTGCTGAAGCTCCAACACTTTGGTCACCCAATGCAAAGAGCCGACTTACAGGAAAAGCCCCTGATGCTGGGAAAGATGGAATGCAAAAGGAGAAGGGGACAGAAAATGAGATGGTTAGATAGTATCACCAACTCAGTGGCCATGAATTTGAGCAAACTTGGGGAGATAGTGGAGGACAGAGGAGTCTGGTGTGCTGTAGTCCATGGGGTTGCAAAGAGTCAGACATGACTTAGCAACTGAGCATTAAAGCAGTGCCATCTTTGAATTTGAATGAGAAACACAGTATGTGTTTGTATAGATACAGTATCAAGTGTATGTAACAATATACCATAGCATTGGATAGAAAGGCATACTGAATACACATTATAGTCTTTTTACCTCACAGTGCACCCTAGCACTGCTTTTATGTATGTGTGTGTGTGTATATATATATTTTTTTAATTGCACAAATGTAGAGAATGGCACCCCACTCCAGTACTCTTGCCTGGAAACTCCCATGGACAGAGGAGCCTGGTAGGCTGCAGTCTATGGGGTCGCTAACTGTTGGACACACGACTGAGCGACTTCACTTTCACTTTTCCTTTCATGCATTGGAGAAGGAAATGGCACCCCACTCCAGTATTCTTGCCTGGAGAATCCCAGGGAAGGGGGAGCCTGGTGGGCTGCTGTCTGTGGGGTCACACAGAGTTGGACACGACTGAAGCGACTTAGCAGCAGCAGCAGCAGCAGCAGAGCTATACTCAGAAATAAGGAAAGTTTCAGAAGATCAAAACTGAGTTATCCCTGAGAGACTGAAATAACACAAATTTTAAACAGATAAATGTGAGCTCAATAAACTTTGAGAGTATGGTTTTTCAAACTTGATAGGAGCAAAGCCACAGAAATTCCATGGTGGATGCCTGGAGCAGGAGGGAGCTGAAACAACTGTAGTAGAGAAATTAGGTAGCCCCGAGGTAATAGTTGTCTGCCAGCTCTAACACATTTCCTGCCGTTGCCATTGCACACAGCCTGCTCCTCTCCACCAAGATAACCTGTGGCATTAGTGTTCATCTCAAAGTAGACTTGCAGGTTGGGTACAAAGGACAATGCTCAAGGTCGCTGGCAATGCTAGAGAAAAATTGGGGAAAAAAGCACCAAACTAAAGGACAGGAAAACCTCTAAGGCTAATCTTCCCCTTGTGCCAGTCACTGAGAACGGAGTAATAAAGGAGCCAGCTGTAGCTTCAGTGGTCTCCCCTCGGACAGACTTCATAAAGCTGAGAGAGTCAAGCATCTGAAAGGGAAACTGAACTACAGATAAGAACATTTTCAGAGATCACAAGACACCTTGGAAGAACCAGCCCCAGGAAAGAGAAACAACAATTAGGAGAACTTAAACTGGACGGAAGGGAATCAGAGCAGAGATTTTCAACCACTGCTGCACTGGAATCTCTTTAAAAAGTGTTGAGACCTAAATATCTGATGGTCAGATATTATGGTGTGCTTGATCCAGAGTGCTACCTAAGGGTTAGGTTTTTTAAAAAGTTCCCCAAGTGATATCAGTGTGCAGCCAAGGATGAAGTCGTTTGTCATGGGGCATCAAATACAGGAATTTAAAACACATATGTGCCCTCATAGAGTTAAAGGAGAAATTGCATTTATGATGTCTATTATATTTAAAGATCCTTTTAGGATTTACAATATTATCTTTAACCTCTGCTTGTTTTCCTCTGTTACCACTGAATACTATTGGGGGAGAGAGAGAGTTGAATAAAGAGATGCCGTGTTGAGTTAGGGCATCTCCAAGGGATTTCCTAGAGATTAACCAAACAAAGGCCACATAAAGTAGAATTTACCTGCTTGTATTCAATAGGATCCGGTCCTTCCGTGCTTAGAAACCTGATCTGCCCGGTTTCAAGACCCGGCATGTTCAGGGCTGTTGACTCCAGACTACAAAATATAACTCAGAAAGAAAATGGACAATCTACAATTTACAACAAGAAATATAATTAATATAATTAATAGCTGTGAATGAGATAGAAAAGCATACAGAGGAACGTTTTTATTTAGCATGGTTTCAGAAAAGGAATTAGTCATATGTCTAAAATGTTTGAGGGTCTCAGCTATAATTATTGAAAGCACTTCCTCATGTGATAGAAAGTCAGTGAATGACACTGATTCTGTGATTTAAGTGAGAATAAAGAACTAGCCACCAACAAATGGCAGTAATAGTGCTCAAGGTAGAAGAAGCGGCTACAGCAAATATTCTAAGGCTGTAAAAAGCATGCTACATTCCAGAAACCAAAATCAGGCCAGTGCAGCTAGAGTTGAATGGGCTGAGGGCAGAAAAGTAGGAGACTAGGTTAGAGAGGAATTCCAAAAACATGTAACATAAAGATTTATATAGATCTTAACTTTGAGTGCAATTTGAAAATGTTGGAAAATCTTAAAATAAGCAGAAAATGGACTCAATATGATTGAGGGTTTTAAAACATCCTTCTGGTTGCTTTGGAGAGAATGTGTTTTGTTCAGTTAACCCTTCAACAACAAGCATGTGGTCCTAGCAAGGGACACCTTGGGATATGGACAACGTATCATTTCTAGATCTAGCTCTTTCCAGTCACTGGTAGATGTTTTAGTACCGACAAAATGGCAGTAGGAAAGCTGAAGAATATTAAAGGAGAAAGATCACAACACTGAATAATTATCAGGAGTAGCAGGCCTCTTCTGCCTTTGCTTTTCATTAACTCTCATTAGAATACATGTATATGTTAGGGATTCTAATATTTATAAATAATTCTGGAAGTTTCCAGTGTATAGTTTTGGTATTTATACAGTCACTAAAATGTAAATGAATAGCAGGTAAGTACTTTGTTCTACTAATAAGAAGCAGGGTAGAAATTCAGACAGATAATATGGTGTGCCCCAGTGAATTTCCCAGTACATAAAGTTTAGAATAACAGCTAGCGATGGCATGTTTCTTCGGTCATCTACTTCAGAACAACAAAAAAGAACAAAAAAAAAACACAAAAAATCTGGGGAACTTGTGCTCACCTGGAGAACTTGCTCTCATCAGCTAATTTTGAGAACAGGAAAAAGGAAATTGCATCCCAGGCAGCCTGACATGAGACAACGGGGCAGTCTCCTTATTGCTTAAACACACAGCATTCTGCAGAGCCGTTCTGCACGTTCCTCCTCACAGAAAGCAAAATCGGCCTCAAAGACCAGGGAAGATATTGCAAAAGGGGATTTATTGAGCTTCATTACATCTTGAAAGGATTAGTTGCACCTGCGCGTAAAGAATCTCAGTCAGTTCAGATAAACAGGCAGGAGGCGCCTGCTTTATTACACTGCTTTCTGGGGCAAATCTGTGACGGGCTCCTGAAGCCGCGGAAGCCTCTCAGCTCACTGCCGAGGAGCAAGAGAGCCATCTTCTGGTACGAGATAGAGAACACAGGGAAGGTTTTCCTGTGGCTTGTTATGAAAGAAAGTTGTTAAACAAAGAATTTTCATTTCTTTGAAGCTGAATTACAGAAGTGTTGAACATACCATTTCCTCCTCAAGATTTTATTCCACTCTCAGTTGCATAAAAGTAAGTAAAAATATACTGTAAAAAGTAAAGTGGGAAGGAGGAGGAAAAAATTAAAAGGCTATCTTTTGTCAGAGGACCTTAAGAGGCAAGTTCTAGGTTTAGGGTTGAGAGTCATTCTCCTCCCCCTAAGAAGTTATTTATTTATTTTCTTATAAATGCATTCAGGTAAATTAGATATTGTATAATTTGGAAATTCTTGAGAGTTAAACATAATTATTTCTGCTCAAGACAGTAATATCAACATTTAGAATTAGAACAAGCACGTATCAAATAATAACAAAGCATAATAACTTTATTAATGTTAAATTATTACAATAGTTTCTATGTTTCAGTTAAAACCTCCCACACTTATGTGAGGTAAATTAATGCTTTTCTCTTAATTTCTGACCTATATTTTAAACTATATGCTCTAAACATCCATATATTAATCTTTATTTGAACCATTACATGAAACAATTCTATTTGGTCTGTAAAATGTACTTTGTTACTACATTTAACAGTTCTAGAGTCCTTACTTAACTAGCAGTTTACATGAATTTTCCTTAAATTTAAGCTGTGATGGACATTCCCAGGTAGTCTCAATGGTTAAACAAAACAAAACAAAAACAAACAAAAAACCCAGCCTGCAAATTCAGAAGACACAAGAGATTCCAGTTCAGTCCTTGGGTCAGGAAAAATCCCCTGGAGAAGAAATGGCAACCCACTTCAGTATTCTTGCCTGGAAAATCCTATAGCCAGAGGAGCCTTTTGGGCTACAGTCCATGGGGTCATAAAGAGTCAGACATGACTGATCACACGCACACTAGACATAACCAAGCACCTCCAGATCGCATTTCAAAGAGGGTGTGTTATCCCAGATTTTAGCTTCCAGCCTCTTTAGAGCTTCCTCAGTTGCACCTACTTACTCTCCTGATGGTTCCAGGTCCCTGGTGGCCAGCATCCAATGACAGGTGAATACGAGAGTATCAAGGCCTGCCATTTTGGCCTAAGTTTGGATCATTCTATGGACCACCTTGGGCCCAGAGCAACTTGTAATGTTGACATCTATCAAACCTCCAGCATGAATTCAGAGTTCAGCCTCTTCCCAGCCCTGCTTCCTTAACCTGCCTTTCACAAGTGCTCATCCCAGCGGCGTTCCCTAATGAGCAGTTTCTCTGCAGGCTCACTCCATCTCAGTGTCTGCTTCGGGGAGAATTCAGCCACTCAAGCTGAAAGACTGCCTCGTTGTAACCTGGTGCTTTGTTTTGCCCTGTCTAGGGGGTACAGTGGTAAAGAACATGCTTATAAATACAGGAGATATAGGAGATGTGGGTTTGGTCCCTGAGTGGGGAAGATCCCCTGGAGGAGGAAATGGCAATCCACTCCAGTATTCTTGCCTGGAGAATCCCACGGGCAGAGGAGCCTGGCGGGCTACAGTCCATAGGATCACAAAGAGTCAGACATGACTGAGTACACATACACAGGTCACATGGAGAAAGATGTTATTTTTACCTTTTTTTTTTTAATAAAATGTTATCAAATACTTGAGATGCATGAGTTTTGGCCATTTTATCTATTTTATATAACTAAAATACTTTACATAATCCTATGTATGTATTGTGTATGTATATGTGTGTATTTGTAATATTGACCTAAATTTAAGATCCTGAGCAGTTTATTGGATTAATGTTTTAAATTCTAGCTAATTTAACTCTAGATCGTGGATGCTTCAAAATGTATTTTAATATAATATGTGCCATAAAGACTTTGTAATTTGAGATGATAGATTGACCTGAAATATTTTATCATTACAAGTTAATAAAGCATACTGAGTACCTTAGATTAAAAAAAAAAAAATCAAGGACTAGAATAAGTATTTTAAAGTGGAAGGAAAATAAATAAATAAATAAAATGGAAGGAAAATGCCCTCTAGTGGTAACTACTAATAAACTTTCTCCTTAAAGCATTAAGCTCAGTGCCTTGTTTATCCCACAGCTAAGTACTCTCACCTGGAAATTCCCAAGGACGGAGGGGCTTGATGGAGGGGCTTGGTAGGCTGCAGTCCATGGAGTCACTAAGAGTCGGACACGACTGAGCGACTTCACTTTCACTTTTCCTTTCATGCATTGGAGAAGGAAATGGCAACCCACTCCAGTGTTCTTGCCTGGAGAATCCCAGGGACGGGGGAGCCTGGTGGGCTGCCATCTATGGGGTCGCACAGAGTCGGACACGACTGAAGCGACTTAGCAGCAGCAGCAACAAGGGTCTACTCTGAGCTAAGCCCAGGATATAACTATGAATAAAGTAGAAAGAGTACAAAACCTCTTCTAATGTACATTCTAGTAAGAAATACAAATTTTAAAACATAAAATAAAATAGTTTCATATTTAGTGAACATGATATAGGGAACATAGGATTTTGAGATAGAGAACAGTTAAGGGGAAAATTTGCTTTGCTGTCAAATACTACTTCTTCATTTCTAGGAAGCTACAATCCTCTCATTTATATTTTGTGGAGTAAGGATGGTTGTCTTTGTTGTTGTCGCTTTGTTTTATATATTGAAGGTGTAAGAGTTTTTGAAGCTAGAATTTCAAATTGGAAAGCGAACCCAGAGCTAAATTGGTTGTCTAGAGACACCCTGAACTACTAATTCATATATACAACATCTAAAATGTTATGTAGCAACTTTAGCTGGTTTGCAGAATAACAATGATGAGGAAACCCATTTTATTTCCCGTAGAAGGGTTTCACAAATATATAATAATTGAGAACCTTCTTCTCACTACGAGTATATAGTCTCATTGATATAAAGAAATAACTTAAGGAAATCATCATAATTATATCAGTTATATGAGCACTGAGAAAAAGAAAAATGAACTTCTTGAAATCCTACAAGATCCCACTGCCTTTATTATTGATGTTCCCTTGTCTCTTTCAAAGTTTGTTTTAGAATTAGACCCAACATGATGTTCATGAATTGCTCCCTGACAGTTTCGGTCTCCCCAGCCACACTTCCACTGTGATGTGTGCTATTAGCTTCTGCATTACTAGCAAGTACCTAGCTGATGCTCGCGTTCCTGGTCCAGAGAACACACTTTAAGTAACAGAAAGAACATGCCTACCTACATGTACTTTAAAAAAAACAAAAACAAAAACTGGAGAGGCAAGAATCAGTATTCACAGGATGTCAGTTCTTCAATTTAATCTGTAGATTCCAATAGATCTGTGAAAAAAAGCCATCGACTTGTGAAAGAAGCCAATCTGAAAAAGCTACATACTGTGTAATTCCAAATATATGACATTCTAGAAAGGGCAAAACTATTGTGATGGTAAAAAAGAACATTAGTTTCCAGGGATTGAGGGGTGGAGAGGAGAGATGCAAAATGGAGCATACAGTATTTTTAGGGCAGTGAAACTATGCTATGTGATTACTGTGAATTTATGAAATTATACATTTCTCCAAAGCTATAGAAGATCCTCCGGAGGAGGGCATGGCAACCCACTCTAGCATTCTTGCCTGGAGAATCCCCGTGGACAAAGGAGCCTGGCAGGATACAGTCCACAGGGTTGCAAAGAGTCAGATATGACTGAGCAACTAAGCATAGCACATAGAATGCATAGCCCCATGAGTGAATTCTAGTGTAAACTATGGACTGCAGGTGATAATGATGTATTAGTATACGTATATCAATTACAATAAATGTACCACTATGGTGGAGGATGTAAAAATGGTGGAGGCTCCATGTGTTTTGGGCCAGGGATGTATGGGATGTATACATCTATTTTTCTCTCAATATTGCTGTTAAACTAAAACTAACCTGAAAAAGTAAAATGTTTTTAAAAACTAATAAAAACAAAATAATCTGTTTTAGAATGTCTTTAGGTTTACATTGAATACTAACCTTCTTTCATCAAGTTTCGGTTAGCACAACCTAATTGTATGTCTTCTCACAAATGTAATCTCAGTGCTATGCTCAGTGCCTGATCCAGGGCTGAAAGCCATTAATAAATAAGCAAATGACTGATGAATCAGTGAAAATGAATGGAGGAAGGAGTTTCTTGTAGCACTGAAAGAATAATCAATATCCTTTATTTTTAGAACACATTTTGTCCAAACTCATGTGCTGTATCTGTGCGCATTTCTTCATAAGAGCTGCTCTTTTTCCATCTGCTCTCAGTGAGAGCATCAGCTTGTTTTTTTTTTTTAATTATTTAGAAAAGACGCCAGGCAACTTCAAATTTTCCAGTGTATAAAGCATTCAATAAAACAGAGAATTCTGGTGTTAGCTCAGGTAAATAAATAATTCACAACACAGTTTTTTATAGCTGAAGATAGAAGAAATTGTGAAGTACAAGGCATGGCAAAGTAATATGAGCACAAAAACATTGGAATAAAATGCACATGGGAATCACATTTTTTTACAGCAAATATTTCATTTATTTAATAAAACGAACATATTTCTGTACAAATGTATAGGGAAGCACTTTTTTAAATAAGTTTTTTCCTCTTAGAATTTAGGGTAATCATATGCAGGAACTAAATACTCGAATTGGACAACTGGATTCTCACTGACAGAGCTTAGGGCAGAGACCATTTTGTTAGTGATCATGAAGAAAATTAGTTAACATACACAGTCACTGAAATATCATGTCTAGTCACCCAGTATCTTTCCTTTGTTTATTCAGAGAAAAAAGGAAATGACCCTAATTTTTTAAAACAAAATTGATGAAAACTTTTTAAAAGTAGAAGGTAGATGGCAGCTTGAACCAGTCATTAATGGGAACCTGACTCCTGTTATTATGCATTTGGTGAGAAACAAATTTTTAAACAAGCTTGAGAACCGAAAACATTAGTATCTCCAGACTACAGGTTAGAAACCTAAACAATAAATTGCTAAAAAACAAGGGAATGAAACCTTGATGCATTTCCTCACACAACTACTTGTTAAGAAATTAGAATCTGTTAAACTTACTCTATAGTAAATTAACATGCTTGAGTTTATTATTCTTTCCTCCCGTGCCCAGAACTGGGAAGGATAGCTTAACATTGAGAATGATGGCCTCCATAAAGTAATAATCTGGCTGCTTATTGCAAATGAACACTATCACTCTCTTCCTTACTTATCACTCTGTTACATAATCTTTTTGGTTGTTCCACTAGAACAGTGGTTCCCAAAGTGTTTACTGTGAACTCCCAGGGAACCCGAGCCCCATTCAAGAGATCCACAAGATGAAAATAATGATGTTATTTGCCTCTCTCTCTCGGTACTTCATAAGTGTATAGTGGATTTTTTTTAGAGGCAGATAGGAGAATCTAGCCATTTTCTACTATCAGACATTTTAGAAATTTGATAAAATCTAAAGCAACACAAACATTAGCAAATCTGCAAACCTGAATAAGGTTGCATGTGAACTCATTGCTTGACCCTCCATGAAGGAAAACAGTCTTGCTGACACTTGATGTTGTCCTTGTGAAGCCCAGGATGAAGAAGCAACTGAGCTATATGGTGCCTGGGCTTCCAACACACTGAAATTGAGAGATATTATATGGGTTTTATTTTAAGCCACTAACTTTTGGTAATTTGCTGCAGTGACAATAAGAAACTACTACAGGAGATAAGTAGTCCCATATTTTTATTTATAAAAAATAAATATTCCACAAATATTTACAGGAGTAGTAGTGAGACATTTGAGTAAGAATTTTATATTATTCTAGGTAAAGAAAGCATATGCTCTTTGGTAAAATATGTGCAGTTATATAAATTGATATTTTATAAATAAACATTTTTGGCATAGGAAATAGAAAGATGATGGTCATTTACAGGCTTAGATTTTGATTTGATTATGTAAGTCATCACAGAATTAGGACTATCACTGAGGCGATTAAGGCATCACCTCAGTCTGGCAGTCTTCTTGTTTAGTTAATTTAACAATTCCCCCCATTTGTTCATCCTTTCATACATGAAAGTGTGAAAGTGACAGTTAATCTCCCAGTCTTTTCTGGTTCTTTATAATCCTATGGACTGTAGCCTGCCTAGTTCGTCTGTCCCTGAAATTCTCCAGGCAAGAAAACTGGAGTATCCATTCCCTTCTCCAGGATCTTCCCAACCCAGGAACTGAACCCAGGTCACGTGCATTGCAGGCAGATTCTTTACCTTTTGAGCATACATGAGAGATTAACCAAAATATTTGGTCTCAACCCCGCTCTCCACGAGTTAAATTGTTCTTGTCTCAGTGTAGAACTCTCAGATTATGAGGTCAGATTACTGGAGGCATTATTTTTGCTGTCTGTATTTCATCTTACTTCCTTATCTCTAAGAACAGTGAGACCATCTGAAGTACTGTTGATTTCTATTGGTGGCTATTTCTATTTCTACCGATGGCTATGAACAGGCACTTGAGACCTTTGCGCAAACATAGCACAAGGAGACTGCAATGATGACCATTAGGAGGATATCACCAAGAGATTGAAGTAAGCCCCCATAAACCAAATCAGTCAGTATCAAAGAATTCAAAGCAAGGGGGATTAAACTGTTTGGCCAAGGGCCTTTTGTTTGTTAACTTCTTGTATTTTCTACAATCCCTGAGCCAGGTACAGCAAGATTTGTACTATGGAGACATTCCTTATTGGTCAGTCAATAAGTTACCTAAAGCAATGATGTTGTTGAAATACACCTTAGCAAAAAAATCAAGAAAGTTTTGTTGTACAGGTGCTAATGGTCTGACATACATCTAATAATACCTTTTTCTTATAGTTTTGGTTGCATATATTTTGATTGACTCTTAAATTAGCAATAATATCTATAGCTGCTGCTGCTAAGTTGCTTCAGTTGTGTCTGACCCTGTGCGACCCCACAGACAGCAGCCCACCAGGCTTCTCTGTCCCTGAGATTCTCCAGGCAAGAATACTGGAGTGGGTTGCCATTTCCTTCTCCAATGCATGCATGCATGCATGCATGCTAGGTTGCTTAAGTCATGTCTGACTCTGTGAGACCCTATGGACAGCAGCCTACCAGGCTCCTCTGTCCACAGGATTCTCTAAGCAAGAATACTGGAGTGGGTTGCCGTGTCCTTCTCCAATAATATCTACTATAATTTACTATAAAGATAATAGAAAATACACTTTTGTTGGAAGTATTTCAGCCTCATAATTGTTATCACTTAATATCATGTATGTTTTTAGAATTGTTGTCAAATTGGGGAAAATGGTATCAAGTCTCTTCCCACATAAGCCATAATATTGTAGGAGTCTGTTATCATACTAGTGTATTATAGGTTTTATATTAGTTTCATGAAAGGTATTTTCAGTTGTATTCATACGATTCATTTCTTTTCAATAACTTGATCATCGTATAATCAAAGACCCTATTCATTATTTACATTGTTTCTCTTAAATGACTGATTTTACTATTGATCTAAAAATTTTTGTTACAGTTCACTTCTAAATACCAGAATGATTTATGCTGATGTTGTACATTTCTAAAATTTTATTTTATATTTCATTTTTTTTGCATTCATTTGTGTTTGGATTTCACTTTCAAATATTCAAAACTACATTTATAACTTTATAATAAGGAGCAGACTTTCTCTTTAGAGAAAAATCCAAGTTGTCAAATGTGTTTAGGATAAACTAAAGAGAAAACTTGTAATTATGGAAAAATACCAAAGCAGTAGTTTTGGTACCATGGCAATAGCTTTTTTGTTTAATGACATCAAGGTTAGGAGCTGTTCATGGCACTTTTTCTATGTACTTAGTGATGTTTTTATGGAATGCTTACAGCTCTTAAAAGTAATGTTGTCAAATAACAGACTATGATTATTATTCAAAAGTAGGTTACAATCATGCTGGTTTTCTGGTGATAAAATGGTTTAAAAAATCATGCAAAGGATTTTCTCTTGAGGCAGTAGGACTCAATAATTGTTAATGATTAGTATTTATTACATGATGCAAACTCTACATCTATGAGTGATAATTGTTTTGGGGTTGTTTATTTAGGCCATCATTATATATACTCTTTCTCATGATTTCTGTTTTTTTAAATGTTTTCCAAGTACTCATACAAAAATGAATCATATTCAACACTAATTCAATATTAGTTTTTAATTCACTAATTCATATAAAGTTTTCTTTTTCTGTAAAACACCACTTTTCATCTTGATTACTAAAGGCAAATACATAAAAAATATGTAACCGAAACTCTTTTTTTACCCATTAAAAAAAAAAAAAATCAAAGGTTTCTTGTTCTGAATATAAGGAACTTGAAAGTCACCACTTTATCCTGACAAGTAAAAAGCTGAACAGACTGAAAGAGAAGGGGGACACAGGGTAAACTGTGGCCTCCAAGACTGGAGAGGCAGGCAAATAGAGAGTCACTGCTCATTACTAGAGCAGAGACTCAAAGTGGGAACTGCAGCAGAAACCAGTGCCAGGGTACAGAACCTGAACTCTAATTGATGAATTGCTGAAGGCTTATGTAGACACATCTGAGAGTTAGAAATTTTGGGGGACCTAACCATAAAGGACCCCCCATAATATTGAGGTTTACTTCTAGGTAAATCTCAAAGCCAAGCAATCCTGTTTCTTGATATTTACCCAAAGGTGCTGAGAACTATATTCACATAAAAAGTCTGCTCATGACTGTTTTAGCCACTCGATTCATAATTGCCAGAACTTTGAAGCAATCAGGATGCCTTTCAGTAGGTGATGGATAAATCAACTGTGGTGCATCCAGACAAAGGACTATTATTCAGGATAAAAAGAAATGAGCTAATGAGCTATCAAGCCATGAAAAGACATGGTAAAATGTTAAATGCATATTACTAAGTGAAAGAAGCCAATTTGAAAAGACTATATACTGTGTGGTTTCAACTGTATGACATTCTGGAAAAAACAACAAAACTACAGAGACATTACAGCTAGTATTTTTAACTATCTTCTTCTATTCTGTGTTCTTTTTATCCCAAGCAAATACCTAAACTGGTTGTTGTTGTTTTTTTTTTCTTTTTTTTTTTTTTTGGTCTAGTGTGATGACCCAAACCTTTATTCCTGGTGGCTCTAGAATCTTAGCAGTCTGTCATGAATTGCAGTGGCTATAGTCAGATTGGCCTTGGTGAGTACAAGTGCTTTTGACCCATGCATAACCTCTGTCCTTGCCACCATCACCACTTTGTTCATGAGCCCATTGGGGAATGACAAGAGTGACTTAGGAAGGAGGCTGATTAATATTCATAA
Source organism: Cervus elaphus (assembly GCF_910594005.1). Lineage (NCBI taxonomy): Eukaryota > Metazoa > Chordata > Mammalia > Artiodactyla > Cervidae > Cervus > Cervus elaphus. The sequence continues at coordinate 45,598,442 of NC_057832.1, forward strand.
AATGGATCATCCTATCCTCTTGATCATTAAACTCTTCCTTACCTGGGACTCAAATGTCTTCATTTTGTCTGTCCTTTCAGAAAGATCTGTCCCCAGACCTTTTCCTCAGACTTCTTCATCACTGGTTTTCTAGTCATACTACCCTCAAGTCCCTGACCATTTAGCCAGCTCCCTGGCCACAGTCAAGAATTATTATACTGTCAAACATCTGGCCATTTCTCCTTCCAGACAAAATAAGGAAGCAAGAGCACTGCTTAAAGTTCTGCTCACTGTGTGAATTTCCCTTACCATTGCCCTTCAGGGATGACCCACGAGGGACTCTAGTGCTAAAGATGTCCGCTTTGAGGTGGTGTCTGCATATCTCTCAGTACAAGATGCAAACCAAGTCTGAGGTTTCTCTTCCCCAGTCCAGTGATTGTAGGGGACTCCCTATGATGACATAGTTGCAGACTGGAAGAGAAAAAGTCATGTATGATAAGAGTGGGGACCATTGGCAACTGGGCCTCTTTCTTATGTAACCAAGTTGTGCCTTCACAATCCAATCTGAAGCATTTCCATTTGATGATGGAAAGTTGCTGTTGTGCACACCCACCCTTATAGCTTGATGAGTCAGCCATGCCCTGTTCATGATGGGCAACTCAGGTCACATAGTAACTTGATCTTTTCTAAGGCCTAATGGCCTGCCAGAAGGCGTTTCTGAAAGGAGAATAGTTATCTACAAGACTGTCAGGGCATTGCTCCAGAATCTTCAGAGTCTTTGATGTGATCACCTACAGAGCCCTATTAAAGATTCCAGACAGCATCCCGGTCTACCTCTGACACTTCAGGCATCGCTGGATCTGGTCCAAAGAGCAGAACAGCTGTGTAACAGCCTGGACTTGTTACAGAGCTTCTCTCTTATACTGGACTCTACTCAAAACTAGCAGCTTTGGTGTTACTCAGTGGGTTGGAGCAGCACATGTAAATGAGGAACATATTGCTTCCAAATCTAGAGAGACCCACTGGGCATTATGCCTCTTAGTTGGTTACAGGATGATCCAAATGCCGTGATTTATCCTTTAACTCAGAGGGGATGTCTTGACATGCCTGAACCCCCAGAAATTTTGCTGGGGTAGAAGCCACTGATTTTTTTTGTTTAATTTATTTTTCACCCTTTGACACATAAATGTCTTACCAATGAGCCTAAAGCAGTTGCTATTTCTTGCTCACTATGTCCAATCCACATAATATCATCAGCGTAATTATTGTGGTCTCTTGGGAGGCCTGGCGTGCTGCAGTTCTTGGGGTCACAAAGAGTTGGACGTGACTGAGCGACTGAACTGACTGAACTGACTGACTATGGAAGGGAAGGCAATCAAGATCCCCAGTGTGAGCTAAATTGTAACACAGACCTGGAGAGTTGGGATACTCCTGACATAAGAGTGTGAGGGTGTTTCTCTGGCCTTGCCAGCTGAAAGCAAATGGTTCTGGTTACCTGTACTAGTAGACATAGAGAAAACAGTGTGTGCTCAGTCAACACCTGCATACCACCTGATGAAACTTAGAATACTCCACTGTTCTCCAAGATACATTTTCTGCAAAAGCCAAATAGATGAGTTGAATGAGGGTGTGGTAGGAATCATCACCCATGCTTCCATCAAGTCCCTGGTAATGGCAGTATTCTCTGCAGTCCCTCTGTGAATGTGGTATAACTTTTGGCTTCTTAGTGCAGTTCAAGTGGCTTCCACCTGGCCTCCGCTACCATAATAGTCCTTATTCCACAGACCAGGGAACCAGTGTGGGGATTCTGTTAGTTTCTATGTATGTCTTTTCCAGAACTGGAGAAATGACAAGACAGTGGATTTGCAGACCCAATGCAAAGTGGTTCCATTATAGAATTATTTATATTTTAAAATTTATAACATTATTACTTTATTTAATTTTGGCCATGATCATTTCAGGGCTTCCCTGGTAGCTCAGCTGGTAAAGAAATTGCTCTAATGCAGGAGACCTAGATTCGGTCCCTGGGTTGGGAGGATCCCCTGGACAAGGGACTGGCTACCCACTCCAGTATTCTTGCCTGGAGAATTCCATGGACAGAGGAACTTGGCAGGGTACAGTCCATGGTCGCAAAGAGAAGGACACGACTGAGCTACTAACACTTTCACTTTCACATGATCATTTCAAGGAAAAAAAACTGTAAACCTTTTTAGTTGCCAATATAGACATAAAAATTTAGTAGGAAGAAAAAAATCCAGAGTCATATCCATGAAATCTTTGAGAAATCAACTTGAGTCTCAACATGATAAAGAATATAATGTGTGAAGAAACAAACACAAGAGCTAAGCATGCACATAGCATGTTTTGTTCTTTTCTCATAGAAGTTCAGAATGATATATTAATAATTAAAAGAAACATTTAAGAGGAAAATTCCTTATACTTTACTGTCCATGATGGCTAGCATATTAAACAAAAACTGGTCAAATTATTACTATTAAACAAAAACTGGTCAAATTATACAAATTATTACTACCCAACTATTTTCGGCATTTCAAGTACATATTCTTGAGATTTTCTCAAGTCTGACTCCTTGGTTTAAGATTCCTCTGGAAAACATGCTACTGAAAAACATTCTCCTAAATTACATTCTACAGTGTAAAAACATCTTAGTGGTATTATTAGATGTACTGTTTGAAAGTGATTGCCTGTTTAACATTTTCGTATTAGCACATGACTCAGGCATTTTATAGGAGTTAAAATTTTTGCAAAACTTTATGTTCCTGAAGTATAGTAGAAAACTTTATAAAATATGTTCCTATATATTTAATAATAAAATTTAATAAGTATTATATTCCTTTACATAAAAAGCAGAATTTCTTTTTATGTAGCAGAAACTCATTTTGTAAGTCAAATTTTTTTATTCCCACTTTCAGTCAAATGTGATTTTAAGTAACAATCATTTAACATTGAGTAATCTGTGTGTGTTTGTGCCCTTCAGAGTATCTTTCAATTTACAAAAGTGTCATATAAACCAGAATATGCTGTTTATTGCATGTGGCCAGAACTTAAACAGGAAATCCAAGAACAAGAGTGTAGTACTTTCCATGTTATCAGAATTGGCAGTTTATTGGATTTATGACCAGTTTTGAACTGCTGAAAAGTAATTAACAGCTTCAGACATGGAAAGTTACTCAAATAAAAAAGCATACTGATACTTTGAGTTAATATGTAGGAATCACACATGTGCATATTAAAGGACATTATGAAAAAAAAATTACTGGGGCTTAACTACAACAAAGAGACTTTGAATAGTCATATGGAAAAACGTCTTGAATTATCATACCTTAAAACCTTCACCAAAGAAGATGGTAGAACCTCCTTTTTGGAGATCCAAATGAAAAGGTTGACTGGATTTTTATCTTTCAGACTTAAAACCCATGTAATGTCAGGAACCCAAACAGACAAACTTCTTTTTTCTATGATTACATTATTTGAAAGGCTTGAAAAATCTCAGCCCTTCAGTTGCTTTCTGGGGCTTGTCTCCTACTGAGTCCCACAAAGGAATCAGAGATCAAATTGCCAACATCTGCTAGATCATTGAAAAACTGAGACAGTTCCAGAAAAACATCTACTTCTGCTTAATTGACTATGCCAAACCGTTTGACTGTGTGGATCACAACAAACTGGAAAATTCCTACGGAGATGTGCATACCAGACCACCTGACCTGCCTCCTGAGAAATCTGTATGCAGGTCAGGAAGCAACAGTTGGAACGGGACATGGAACAACAGACTATTTCCAAATTGTGAAAGGAGTGCATCAAGGCTGTATATTGCCACCCTGCTTATTTAACTTATATGCAGAGTACATCATGAGAAATGCTGGACTGGATGAAGCACAAGCTAGAATTAAGATTGCTGGGAGAAATATCAATAACCTCAGATGTGCAGATGATACTACCCTTATGGCAGAAAGCAAAGAAGAACTAAAGAACCTCTTGATGAAAGTGAAAGAGGAAAGAGAAAAGGTTGGCTCAAAACTCAACATTCAGAAAACTAAGATCATGGCATCCGGTCCCATCACTTCATGCAAATAGATGGGGAAACAATGGAAACAGTGACAGACTTTATTTTGGGGGGCTCCAAAATCACTGCAGATGGTGACTGCAGACATGAAATTAAAAAACACTTGCTCCTTGGAAGAAAAGCTATGTCCAACCTAGACAGCATATTAAAAAGCAGAGGCATTACTTTGCCAACAATGGTCCATCGAGTCAAAGCTTTGGTTTTTCCAGTAGTCATGTATGGATGTGAGAATTGGACTATAAAGAAAGCTGAGTGCTGAAGAATTGATGCTTTTGAACTGTGGTGTTGGAGAAGACTCTTGAGAGTCCCTTGGACTGCAAGGATTTCCAACCAGTCCATCCTAAAGGAAATCAGTCCTGAATATTCATTGGAAGGACTGATGCTAAAGCTGAAACTCCAATACTTTGGCCACCTGATGCGAAGAACTGACTCATTTGAAAAGACGCTGATGCTGGGAAAGATTGAAGGTGGGCAAAGAAGGGGACAACAGAGGATGAGATGGTTGGATGGCATCACCAACTCAATGGACATGAGTTTGAATAAGCTCTGGGAGTTGGTGATGGACAAGGAGGCCTGGTGTGCTGCAGTCCATGGGGTTGCAAAGAGTCAGACATGACTGAGCGACTGAACTGAATGGATATATTTTCTTCCCAGGCACCAACCCACGTAAAGCACAGCAGTCACTGGAGTTGCCAACTCATCAAAAGCAGGGTCTAGCCCAGCATTAACCTAATTCTATGCTGCAGCCACTTTCTTGTGCATTTGGGAGTAACTCTCTGGCTTCCGGCCAGCATCTCTGGGCTCTGATTTTCAAGTGACATAATCAGTTACTTTAAAATGTTTACCTCCTGCATGCTGCAGATGGAATGCCATCATTACAAAGGAGCAAATTTACAATCAGATCGAAAGCCTCTGATCATGGCTTTGCCAGTGGATTTGAGCCCTGGTTTCGGCTTTCTCTAGACTCATATTTCCTCAATAATGATGCAGTACCTTGGTCATTATGATTCACTCTGAGATGATGAAGTCATTATGTGCCTTGCTTTTTCCTTTGCAGAGCATTGGTAAGCACTTTAGGGAAAATTTTATACAAATCTTTGAAATTTCTGGCAAGGAAAATAGGCAGACATCTGGAAAAGAAGCAGCATCACGTATCGCCATCCAAAATGTATTTTTACTTCATGTCTATACTTTTTCCAAAAGCTTATAATACAAGTTCCTCTCAGCCATGAGCCTTCCTTGAACACAAGTACCTGAATAATATATGAGTTATCTTCCATAATTTAGAGAAAAAAGTCTATGTTTCTATCTCATCCCTGTATTTCAGAGGGCTGCAGTGTGGTGTAGAGCTGTCACATGCATTAAATCAATAGCATTTACTGTTGGCAGGAAAATATAATCGGCACCCAATAAGTAGAAACATAAATACAGCCTTGCAAGGAAGTTAGTCAATAAGTGCATTTCTTCTCCATCTGCTGCTGCTGAATTTGGCTACAGTTTTCCTTTCTGGTGGTTTGTAGTCTCTGTCTTCTGATATGTTCTCCTTGGTAGAGGCTTTATGAGGTGATTTCCTGAGCTGTTATAAGATTCTTTTCCACACTCATTGAGTGGCTGCTTTGATTGAACTTAACAGTACCTTCAGAAATTCTGGTGGAAATCTTTTCTTAGTTGAGGTTTTTAGATACTGGCTATATAACCAAATAAGGAGTTCCATATTTCAAAGTAGTGTGTTTGGAAGGGTGCCCAGAGCAAAGAAAACATTAATAGGCATAAAAAGCTAGCATATGGATGCTATAAGAAGTATAATGGAAAATGTCCAAATAGAATAGTGGAACCTTCCAATCAAAGGGTGTGAGGGGCAGTGAGGAAAATATGTTCTCTCTTATGTTTCTGCCAAAATGTAAGGACAATACAACCTATACAGTAAATCCAGAAGATGCTGGAAACTGCAAAAAAACAGAACATTAGTTGCAGCCAGCTTAGTTTAAAATAATGTACTATTTATGTCTGAATTTGATTGCAGTTATATTCCATATTACTTGACCTACTTTATTTATTTTATTGTCTATTAAGACCACCTTAAATTAATGTAATTAGATTGTCCTTTATTGTTCACATAGAAAAAATAAAAGATGAAGAGTTATTTCCTTGGAAAGGCCAATCCAAAAAAGAAGAACTCAATCTGTTGGTAATTGTCTTTGCATTCCTATTATGCATCTAGGTATGTGTAAGGTGTATAAGCAGGGAATAAGGCAAAACTGCTTCTTTTCATGGGTTTAAAAGCTAGCAAAAATGATAGTTGTCAACCTTTTCTTTGTCCATGTTAGGGCAGTAATTTCAAGGTTTTTGATTATAATTTTTTTTGTTCTCAAATTTTAATGAACACTTCTCATCTGGAGTCCTGAATATAACTGTTAATTGAATTGTTTTTATGTTGATGAACATTGCTTTTAGGTAAGGGTTTTCATGTCCTTTATAAGACTTAAAAATTCTTCTAATGGTAGGGTATCACAACACACTACACTTGGATAGATGAAAGGCAGAATTTTTTGTTGTTTATAGCTACAAACTAGAAAAGGATGTCGGGCAAGGCCAAGGAGGTTGCACCCAGGGGCAGAGTTAAAGCAAACTGTAGTGATAAGAGGCAGCTTAGGTATGGCAAGCAGGGTGGGGTTCCCTGAAGCCTAGGATCCTACAAAATCATTCAGTCTAGCTGATCTTTAGCCTGAGGCTGTCTCTAGTCTCTTCCCTGACCTTGGGGTAATTAGGGCTGATACATTGTTGCTTGGAATGAGAGCCCAGTAAGGGAAGTCATCTATTGGATAGATTAATTAGCTACTCAATTAGCTTAATTAGCTACTCAAGAAAAAAAACTGATCAACCTCAAGTCAGGACTTCAAAACTGTGTTAAGATAGCACAATTATGTATATATTTATACACACACACATATAAAGTGATACAAACTCAAAATATTATTTATAATTTTTTCAGGCATTCACTCATTCATTCATACTTGCAATAAGTATTTGATGAATGCACAGTAGAAGCTGACACCATGTGAGCACAGAGAAAGATGAATCAGAGGCTTTCAGTTCATCAAGAGACAAAACAATGACAATACAGTAGACGTTGTAAGAGATTGTTAAGAGACAGGTGATATCGGAACACCAATGTGATTGTCAGTTGACAGTCCAAAGCACCCAGGAAAGCTTCCAGACATAGAATGCATCATGAAGAAAGATACAGAGTCTAGGTAAAATTTAATAAGCAGAAATCTTAGAAAAAGCCAAGAATAAATGAACTTTATAAGTAAAAAAAAAAAAAGAGAGAGACTCAGAAAGATAAACTTGGTTCATGTCACAGATGTGGAAAACACCCATTATTTATCTGTATGTTCCCTTGCATGATCAACATCAACTTTTCTTAATCACACATTAAATGTATTTGACCATCTAGGCATGATATATGAGCATTGTAATAATCTGGCCGGAAGGACCTAGCATAGTAAAGAATAGACTTAGAATTTCATTCTTCCAAAATAGATTCACAATCTCCTCCACGAGACCAATACACATCTGGGTCCTCGTCTGATCCAGAAATCTTAGACCAGAGCTTTATGGTGGCTATAACTGGGGTTGAGTTTTGCATGAGGCAAAAGCAAAGAGTAAAATAAAGGTGGAGTCTCATGCAGAGACATAAATGAGTTCTCAAAATGTTAAATGTTAAACCCAAAAGAAAAGGCAGGAAGTAAATTTAAGGTTTAGTGATAGATAGGAGGAGTGTGCTGAATCCTGGAATCCAGCCTAGAAATACACTCAGAACAAGGGATGGGAAGAAAGTTGTAATGAAGGTTGGTGACTTAACCTGTAGGTAAGGAGGGAGCCCTTAGGGACACAGTGTGTTGATGGTGGAGTTTTATAAAATCAAGGCTTTCTGTTTGTATTTTATGACATCAAAACAACTCTATACTGGAGGAAATATATTGGGACGGTTGATTTTTCAGTTCAGTCGCTCAGTCGTGTCCGACTCTTTGTGACTCCGTGAACCACAGCACGCCAGGCCGCCCTGTCCATCACCAGCTCCTGGAGTCCACCCAAACTCATGTCCATTGAGTCAGTGATGCCATCCAACCATCTCATCCTCTGTTGTCCCCTTCTCCTCCTGCCCCCAGTCCTTTCTAGCATCAGGGTCTTTTCAAATGAGTCAGCTTTTCACGTCAGGTGGCCAAAGTATTGGAGTTTCAGCTTCAATATCAGTCCTTCCAATGAACACCTGGGACTGATCTCCTTTAGGATGGACTGGTTGGATCTCCTTGCAGTCCAAGGGACTCTCAAGAGTCTTCTCCAACACCACAGTTCAAAAGCATCAATTCTTTTGCACTCAGCTTTCTTTATAGTCCAACTCTCACATCCATACATGACTACTGGAAAAACCACAGCCTTGACTACATGGACCTTTCTTGGCAAAGTAATGTCTCTGCTTTGATTTTTAACTGGAGTTAACTGGAGTTAACTGGAGTCTGACATGACTGAAGTGACTTAGCATGCACACAAATGGAAGCCAGCATGCAAATTAGATTATACTTTTTAATTTTAATAATAAAGAAATTTACTATATTATATTGATTCAGAGCCCATATACAATTAAACCTTGATTTTTAAAAAGAATTATTGATCATCAGAATCTGATAAAATTTATTAGGTGTGGCTCTAGAGCTCCCTCTGTGGGAGGGCTCATAATGTAGAAAAATATATAATCTACTTATTTTCTCATTGAGAAATGATAAATAGGGTCAAAGAAGCATAAAATGTGTCAATTGTACATACCAGTTATATGAAAGAGTTAACCTCTTGGGTTATGATCCCTTTGCCTCTCATTGAAGATGCAGATTGTAACTTGTACCCCAAATGAATAAACTCCATTTCTGAGTCATCCCCCAAATCTTCTGAAAACTCAAGTTTCAAATTTTAACTTGTCAAATTCAAACTGACTTCACTCTTATTCTCCTGTTCAAATTTCCCCTTATTGCTGAAGATATGTCTCTTTACAGTTGGGGCATCTAAGTCATGATTGAAACAAAATAGTTACTGAGTTTAGTCCTATATCTTGGAGGATACACATAAATAGATTTTATTCACACTCTGATATTTTCCACTCCAACTTCATTATTATTTTCAGCATTGGCTTGTGGACAGTTAGTTGTCCTTGGAATGTCCAATACTCTGACATTGACTACTTACTTCATAGTTTTGTCATTGAATATGCTTCTGTATCTCCAATACTATTCTTATACAGGTGTTATACACATAGATGGGTTTTATCATTTTTCTGTCTGATAGCTTCTATTTTTCAAGCTTAGTCTGCTGTATCTACTGTGATTACTGTACATTATGGACTCATTTCTGCCATTTTTATTTTATTTCTATCACCATTATTTACCATTCTTAATGTGTCATTTTTATGTTCCCATTTTTCTTATATTTTACTTTTTTGGCATATTGATTGTTTCTTCCTTTTAGAACTGGAAATACTTTGAAATTTTTCACATATATATTTAATTTAACAGTATTCTGTTCAGTATCTCAAGCCCCTACCAAATAATATAATGTACTTAGAGCACTTTAATTCTGAGATCTCCTTTCCTGATTTATAGGTTATTGTTACACATTGAATAGAATATTATTTGTATTTATTGTTAAATATATAATTAGAGTCCACTATTGTTGTTTAGACAATATCTATTTCAGCTTACTTATGCATTTACTTGTTTCTTTACCCATTATTCCTACATCTCAGTTCCTTTTTCCTCTTCCTTAAGTGTATCTGATAGAAATTCCTTTTGTCCAGGTCTGTGAATGTACATTTTTTAATTTGAAATTTATTCAGTTTGGTTTCTATTTTCTTTTTATTTTCTTTTCATTGTTTTTGTTTCTGTTGATTGTTTTGTTTTATTTGTCCCTAAAAATTTCTTGAGTTTTCTTATGAGCCCAGTAACGAATTAGAAGTATGTGTTTTCACTGATTTAAAGTCTTCTTGTTTTGTTTCCAGAGGCCTATTCAGATATTCATACCATGTGCTTCAGAGGAAGAAGATCACGGAATGTTTTGATTTGGATGACTGGTAGGAGAAATGGGAGAAGACTGTTTATAGACCTGAAATGAGACCTAGAAGGGGAAATCCCCACAGGAGACTGAGAGCAAGACAAGGAGTAAGTGCCTCAAAAGGGGATGGGGAAGTGCGAGGAAGATCTTGTGAAACTTTTTATGCTATAGTAAGGAATTTGATTCAAGGTCACTGATACTGACACATCAAGACTAACTGTCATTATGACTTGATGAATAATCAAGCTAGTATGTTACAATTTTTTCAAAATAAATGGACTTCTATAACTTTTGTTAATATAAGTCTACAACTAGTAGCCCTTTGAAACTAACCCTTTTAACTGTTAAAGATTTTACTTGGAAAGTAGACACAACAGTCATAGCTTAGTAAAGACACACCAGAATTCTAGCCTTTCTAAAACACAGAGAGTGAAAGTGTGTTTGTGTGTATATGTTTAAAAATCCCTTTCCATCTGACTTAACCACCTTGTTTTTGGATCTGTTAAATCTGGTCATCTACTTTGACCCAGGGATAGAATTTAAAAGTCACTGCTCGATCTGGGAGTCTTTCTTGCCCTGCTTTTGACATGAGGTTTCAGGGAAGCTCATACTATAGCAACAGTGTGATACTCTGAGGCTGCCTGTTTCAGAGTAGCCCGTTACTCACAATGTTTCTCACAACCCATCTCTGTCCAGGCCTTTATACTAATCATGCAAATAAGTGTTCTCTCCTCTGTAATTCAAACGACTTAAAGGGAGGCGTACCTTTTACTTGCTGTTTTCACTCCCTCTATATCAGATAAGACTTAACATGGTGTTTTGCAAAGACATTAAATGAATAAATCAGTAAGTTGATAACTTGATTCCTATTTTCTGAAAAAGTCCCTGATGCTGGGAGAGATTGGGGGCAGGAGGAGAAAAGGACGACAGAGGATGAGATGGCTGGATGGCATCACTGACTCGATGGACATGAGTTTGAGTAAACTCCGGGAGTTGGTGATGGACAGGGAGGCCTGGTGTGCTGCGATTCATGGGGTCGCAAAGAGTCGGTCACAACTGAGCGACTGAACTGAACTGAACCCCTTATAAGCCTTTCTCTTAGCCATAATTTCTTGTCCTCTGAGCCTCAAATTAAAAGCCAACTCCTAACCAATATTATAGGCTCTGGTAGTTATCATCTGAAAAATGTGTCTGAAATATGCTTTCTGCCAGGTGTGGCAAGACAAATGCAAATATGATATTCTCCTTTTTTGGTAAACAAGTTGAGTGCCATGTAAGTGGCATTCATTACATTCTATTTAATTCTACTTTTATTAAGCTCCCATTTTTCTTTAAATAACTATGAAGAGCACACTCTGTCAGAAGTATCAAATTTATAATGAGCATGAGGTATCAAGACAATCAATTGCTTAGTTTTGAAAATCACTCACTTGCAAAAACTGAAATTATTTCCAGTGTGAAAACATAAACAATAGCAAAATCACAGTTGGATTTGGGGATGGCTCTTTTTTTTTTTTTTTGGTCAAAAACACTTAATTCATGATATAAGCCTCATTGACCAGAGAAGCAAAAAGAGAGATAAAAATAATTTATCTGGAATAAAAGAAAAAAGTTATTCATTTTCAATTATTTGAAATATCCAAATATTTTTAATTGGTGAATTTTATTTTACTGATCTCAAGCAATGTATAGTAGTTTCAGTTACATAACTTAAGCTTTCATAAAGGTGAAACAAACGTCTAATCTCTACCATCTCCACATGAATTACTAACATCACATATAAATATGTACAGGGTTTCCTGTACATCTGTTTCATAATTCTCCTCCCAGGATGACTAGCTAGAGAATTTAAATGCCGTGATGGCTCTACACCAGCTGCCATGCTCAAAGAGCCCTTCCTGGAAAAAGTCTAGTGAATAGGCATAAAGAATGCCATTCTTGGAAGTAAGACTGGAGGCACCAGAAAATGTTCTTTTGTAGCAACTGAATTGTCATGTATCCTCAAATTTAACTCTAATCTAAAAAAAAGATCTTCCCCTTGATTTGCACTTGTGATATAAACATTTACATAAAACCAAGAATTAGGCAAATCAAAGGTTGCCACAATTTGAATTATCTCAGTTGAAAAGATTACATTTATGATTTATGTGTATGGTTGATTCATGTTTTTCTCATGTCTACTGTTATAATGAAATAGACCACTCAGGTTTTAAGAGAAATTAATGTGTGTTTTCTTTTAAACATTGTCAGTATCCACCCTTCATTTGTACTTTCTTTCTGCTAGAATATAAATAGTGCAGTCAGAATTGTAGAACCTGTAATACACATGGACCTAGGATAGCAGAATTCATGTTGAAAGTTTACCCACCCAAAAAGCTTCATTTCCTAGACTACAGTAAAATATTTAATCAATAAAAGCACACAATTTTCACTGAAGTTGGATGTTATATATTCAATTGCTTTATGTTCTTCTTATGTAAGATAGTTGAAAAAAGTATAGTTTAAGTAAAAATGAAAGTTGTAAAAAAGTAAAAGCTAGATAATTTAATCCCCTCCCTTAAATATCTAGATGTATTCTAAAATGTCAATCAAGATTAGAATGAAGCATTAGAAGGGAATATTTAGAGGGTAAATTCAAGCATATAGCTCCCAAAATGACAAACTTAATGTGATGAACAGAACAAAAACTTTTGAGCACATTTCAGTTTAACAGAATTTTCCCAGTGGACAAGTATTCAGTAAACATAAAATTAACAGAAAGTTATTGACAAGATTTAGTTACAATTTTATATGTTCTTCTTTGGAGAGAAGTCTCAAAAGTATGATTGACTATGTTTGTTTAGTTTGAAAAATCTAAGGAACTAATAAACTTTAAAGATAATTTACTTCCAGAAATAGTAGCAGTGTTATTAGCAGCTGCGGTAGGAATGAGTACTGGTACTAATAGTAGTACTCAGAGTTGGTGTTTGTTAAGCACCAGTGTGTGTTTAGTTGCTCAGTCGTGTCTGACTCTTTCGGCCCTGTGAGCTGGAGCCCACCAGATTCTTCTGTCCATGGGCTTCTCCAATCAAGAATACTGGAGTAGGTTGCCATTTCCTCCTCCAGAAGGTCTTTCTGACCCAGGGATCGAACCCGTATCTTCTGTGTCTCCTGTATTGGCAGGTGGATTCTTTACCACTGAGTCACCTGGGGAGCCCTATTAAGCACCTACTATGTGCCTAATAGAAGCAAGTTCCGATGCTGTAAAGAGCAATATTGTATGGGAACCTGGAAGTTAGGTCCATGTACCAAGGCAAATTGGCAAGTGGTCAAACAGGAGATGGCAAGAGTGAATGTCGACATTCTAGGAATCAGCGAACTAAAATGGACTGGAATGGGTGAATTTAACTCAGATGACCATTGTATCTACTACTGTGGGCATGAATCCCTTAGAAGAAATGGAGTAGCCATCATGGTCAACAAAAGAGTCTGAAATGCAGTACTTGGATGCAATTTCAAAAATGACAGAATGATCTCTCTTCATTTTCAAGGCAAACCATTCAATATCATGGTAATCCAAGCCTATGCCCCCACCAGTAACCCTGAAGAAGCTGAAGTTGAACAGTTCTAGAAGACCTACAAGACCTTTTAGAACTAACACCCAAAAAAGACGTCCTTTTTATCATAGGGGACTGGAATGCAAAAGTAGGAAGTCAAGAAACACCTGGAGTAACAGGCAAATTTGGCCTTGGAGTATGGAATGAAGCAGGGCAAAGGCTAATAGAGTTTTGCCAAGAGAACGCACTGGTTGTAGCAAACACCTTCTTCCAACAACACAAGAGAAGACTCTACACATGGACATCACCAGATGGTCAACACCAAAATCAGAATGATTATATTCTTTGCAGCCAAAGATGGAGAAGCTCTATACAGTCAACAAAAACATACTGGGAGCTGACTGTGACTCAGATCACGAACTCCTTATTGCCAAATTCAGACTTAAATTGAAGAAAGTAGGGAAAAACCACTGGACCATTCAGGTGTGACCTAAATCAAATCCCTTATGACTATACAGTGGAAGTGAGAAATAGATATAAGAGACTAGATCTGATAGACAGAGTGCCTGATGAACTACGGACGGAGGTTCGTGACATTGTACAGGAGACAGGGATCAAGACCATCCCCATGGAAAAGAAATGCAAAAAGGCAAAATGGTTGTCTGAGGAGGGCTTACAAATAGCTGTGAAAAGAGGAGAAGTGAAACACAAAGGAGAAAAGGAAAGATATTCCCATGTGAATGCAGAGTTCCAAAGAATCGCAGGAGAGATGATAAAGCTTTCCTCAGCGGTCAATGCAAAGAAATAGAGGAAAACAACAGAATGGGAAAGACTAGAGATCTCTTCAAGAAAATTAGAGATACCAATGGAACATTTCATGCAAAGATGGGTTCGATAAAGGACAGAAAAGGTATGGACCTAACAGAAGCAGAAGATATTAAGAAAAGGTAGCAAGACTACACAGAAGGACTGGACAAAAAAGATCTTCATGACCCAGATAATCACGATGGTGTGATCACTCACCTAGAACCAGACATCCTGGAATGTGAAGTCAAGTGGGCCTTAGGAAGCATCACTATGAACAAAGCTAGTGGAGGTGATGGAATTCCAGTTGAGCTATTTCAAATCCTGAAAGATGATGCTGTGAAAGTGCTGCACTCAATATGCCAGAAAATTTGGAAAACTCAGCAGTGGCCACAGGACTGGAAAAGGTCAGTTTTCATTCCAATCCCAAGAAATGCAATGCCAAAGAATGCTCAAACTACCACATAATTGCACTCATCTCACACACTAGTAAAGTAATACTCAAAATTCTCCAAGCTAGTCTTCAGCAATACGTGAACTGTGAACTTCCAGATGTTCAAGCTGGTTGTAGAAAGGGCAGAGGAACCAGAGATCAAATTGCCAACATCCACTGGATCATCGAAAAACTGAGACAGTTCCAGAAAAACATCTATTTCTGCTTTATTGACTATGCCAAAGCCTTTGACTGTGTGGATCACAATAAACTGTGGAAAATTCTGAAAGAGATGGGAATACCAGACCACCTGACCTGCCTTTTGAGAAATCTGTATGCACGTCAGGAAGCACCAGTTAGAACTGGACATGGAACAACAGACTGGTTCCAAATAGGAAAAGGAGTGTGTCAAGGCTGTATATTGTCACCCTGCTTATTTAACTTATAGGCAGAGTACATCATGAGAAATGCTGGGCTAGAGGAAGCACAAGCTGGAATCAAGATTGCTGGAAGAAATATCAATAACCTCAGATATGCAGATGACACCACCTTTATGGCAGAAAGTGAAGAGGAACTAAAAAGCCTCTTGATGAAAGTGAAAGAGGAGAGTGAAAAAGTTGGCTTAAAGCTCAACATTCAGAAAACTAAGATCATGGCATCTGGTCCCATGACTTCATGGCACATAGATGGGGAAACAGTGGAAACAGTGACTGATTTTATTTTGGGGGGCTCCAAAATCACTGCAGATGGTGACTGCAGCCATGGAATTAAAAGATGCTTACTCCTTGGAAGAAAAGTTATGACCAACCTAGACAGCATATTTAAAAGGAGAGACATTACTTTGTCAACAAAGGTCTGTCTAGTCAAGGCTATGGTTTTTCCAGTAGCCATGTATGGATGTGAGAGTTGGACTATAAAAAAAGCTGAGCACCAAAGAATTGATGCTTTTGAACTGTGGTGTTGGAGAAGACTCTTGAAAGTCCCTTGGATTACAAGGAGATCCAATCAGTCCATCCTAAAAGAGATCAGTCCTGGGTGTTCATTGGAGGGACTGATGTTGAAGCTGAAACTCCAGTACTTTGGCCACCCGATGCAAAGAGCTGACTCATTTGAAAAGACCCTGATGCTGGAAAAAGTGAGGAGAAGGGGACGATAGAGGATGAGATAGTTGGATGGCATCACCAACTCAATGGACATGGGTTTGGGTGGACTGCGGAAGTTGGTGATGGACAGGGAGGCCTGGCATGCTGCGGTTCATGGGGTCGTAAAGAGGGGGACACGACTGAACAATTGAACTGACTTACTGACTGATGTTACAAACAATAATATTTTTGTCATTGATTTCCACAAAGAAATTTTATTACCTATTTTTACTTTTACAATTAATATTTATTAAATTTCTAACTTGCTTGGTGCCAGAATTTCAATGCAAAATAAGCTATATCCTCAGTGTAAAAGTAGCTTACAGTTTAGTGGGGAGAATACTGATTCTGAAGTATGAAAAAGATATTAAACTTTTAAATGATGTTTTAAAACTTGATAATAACTATCAATATTTTCTAAGGATTAGGTTAAGAGTTTTAAGCAAAATGAAAAATGTTATCTCCTCAACTAAAATGAATCTATTTTTATTAAAAATTTCTTTGTGAAATATACTATTCAAGGAACATTATGTTAAAAAACAAACCTTCCTAATGATTTAATCAGGGGCTTAATGAAATCTGATTATGTCATAAAAATTCTGTCTGACAAAAGTAAGGTTTAGCACATTATTCTCCAATTGCCTCTTATAGATTTACTTGTAAAATGCAAACCTTAGTATTCTTTACTTAAAACTAATTAAATTGTATGCCAGACTATGTTGCATAAAAGTAAACACCTAGCATTATTTTAGCACAGATGAGTAATCAGACATTTACCAATCCTCACTGCATTCCTAAACTCAGCAAGTTATATATAATATGTGCTTAATAAAAAAAAAGTTGAATAAGTGAATAAGACAAGAGAACATTTTAATTTATTTTCTATGCTAAATAATATATAAAGTGAAAAATGAAACTTTCTTAAGGTTAATTACATATTTGGAAAAGGTATACCAACATAAATATTTTTTTTTGTTTTCTACTTTCTTACCTTGCTTTAGGAAAGTAATAGTTAATATATCACCAACTACAAGGAAGCTACGTAATTTAATATAAATATATAATTTTGTGCTGTGGCATATGAAACTGTTTCATGGATGACGCTGGTAAAACTTTTAGACTCAGTAAATAAAAATAAATATGCCTTTCTCTCTCAAGCCAATTCAAATTAGAAAGACATGAGTTTTTTGCAAAGGAAAATCAAGCAAACTTACGTAGATGTACTTAATAACAAATAAGTAGTTTAAGTTATTTCAAAAGGGGAATCCTTAATTTTCAGACCTGGAGGAGACAATCAAGGGATGTAATTAAAGCTAACTGTAAAGAAATTCATTACACTTTCTGAAATATACAGGTGGTTTATGTGTGTGAGCAGAGAGAGAGGAAAGTATATAAATAATGGATAGTATTTCACACAGGTGAATTTAATTCACTACACTTAAATATAAAAATAAACTGACAAAGTCTACTGATAATTTCCTCAAAATTTGTAAAGTTCATTGCTATTTCTTAACATTTTCTGTGTCTTAATAAAATGTACTGTTTTGAAAATCATAAATATAATTCATGTTCACTGTGAATAGAACATAAATATCCCCATATCATACTTCCATATTTTCTAACATCAGTAACTTGAACTTGTATATGAAGTGATACACTTCTCACATGCCCTTCACATTGTTAACTTCAGTTGGGTTTGAGGATAAAATATAAAACTTGTGATCTAGAAAATAATTTAAATGCAATTGAAATCATAATTTGAAACCTTCCAAGAAAGGGAACTTCAGGCCCAGATGTCTTCACTACTAAACTTTTAAGAACATTGAAGGAATAAGTGATACAATTTTTATACCAACTATTCTAGAGAATAGAAAAGGAGGAACTACTTCCAGTTAAGTTTTTGAAACCAGCATAATCACTATACCAATGTGTGGTGTGACCATTGCAAGAATGGAAAATTGTAACATTTCTCATGTGTAAAACCACACACAAAATATTTACAATCCTATTCATACACACACATATAGATAGATAGATGGACAGATACCTATATATATGAACAGCACCATGTTTTAGGTAGCAATTATTTTGTGAATTTGAAATTATGTCCAAGCAATTCATATAATTTATTATATTAATAATATATGACCATCTCCAGAAAAAGCATTTAAAATATTCAGTAACCATTCAATAATGCATTTAAATAAGCATTTAAAATAATCAATTCATTTAAAAATTCAATGTTTATTAATAATAAACATTCTTGAAGGGACCTTTGTTAATCTCATAAAGGATACCTACCAAGAAATTTATAGCTATCGTTCTAAAAAGTAGATTATAATGCTTTCTCATTTAAATGGAAAAAGGATAAGGATGTTCAATCTCCCTACTTTTCAATTTTGTACTGAAAGTACTTGCCAAGGAGAAGAGAAGATAATTAAACTTATAAATATTAGAGAAAAAGAGATACAATTATTTTTTCACAGATGGCAGAAGAAATTCAAAAGAATCTATAAAATATAAATACTAATAAACAAATTTAGAAAGCATGCAATACATGATCAATATGTTTCTATATACTAGGAACAAACAACTGGAAAAATTATTAAATATCATTTACAATATTATTAAAACCAAATGTGATAGGGCTTTTTAAAAAAAAATGTATTAGGTCTTTGCTGAGAGAATTTTTAAAAGGTCTAAATAAATAATGAGCTTTTCTTGCTCATGGACTGGAAACTCAATATTGTTCTCACAGTTTGATCTCCAGCTTTAATGAAATAACAATCCAAATCTCTGAATGCTTTATTTTTGCAGTAATAGCGAAACTTCTAAAAACCATATGGAAATACAAAGGATTTATATTGGCACAATACAAGCTTAAAAAAAAAATTGGAGGACGTATACAGCCAGATTTCATACTTACATGAAAGCTGCAGTAATGAAGACAGTTGAATGTTCGTGCGAGGATAGGCTCTGGATTTATGACATCGGCACTCTTCAATTTAGGGGAAAAGGTGAGCTTTTCAATATCATGCCAGAACAATTTCTTATTCATTTAAAAAAATAAGAAAAAAACTTGACTTTTTCTGCATACCATGTTTAGGATGTGTTTAAAAAGTAAATATATCTTCTTGAGGAAAACATCTTCATGGCCTTGTGGTAGGTAGAACATCTCTTATATGGGATGCCAAAACCAAAAACTACACTTGGGAAGCCAATAACATGCAAAACAAGGAAACAGGTAAAACAAGGGAGAAGAAAGAAACTCGTGTCCTTATTTTTCAAATTATTCTATCCAGTGTCCTTATATATCAAATAATTCTACAGTCCAGCTGTAAGTATCTACATTTGAATTGTTTACCAGGAATAATGAGTCTTTTTCTTAAATTTGAATAGCTTAAACCCTACAGTTCAGAAGAACACATTTCACATTTCATTGTTGATATAAAAACTGCACATTTAAAAAAATGCAGTTAACACCATAATATAGAGAACGTGGGGAATGTAGAAAGTACGGAGTTTTGGTTTTGTCGTTCACGTGCTAAGTTGCATCTGACTCTTTGTGACCCCATGGACTCAGCACACCAGGCTTCCCTTTCCTTCACTATCGCCTGGAGTTTCCTCAGGTTCATGCCCACTGAGTCGGTGATGCTGTCTGACTTCTCACCCTCTGCCACCCCTTCTCCTCTTGCCCTCAATCTTTCCCAGCGTCAGGGTCTTTTCTAGTGAGTCAGCTCTTTGCTGACAAAGTATTAGAGCTTCAGCTTCAGTCTCAGTCGTTCCAATGAATATTCAGGGTTGTTTCCTTGAAGTTCACAGGACTCACAAAAGTCTTCTCCAGCACCATAGTGCAAAAGCACCAATTTTTTGGCACTCAGCCTTCAACATGTACTAAGTGGTAGCCCTTAAATATCCTGATAGCCTGCTATAAACACTGATTGCATTTGTATGCCTAACCTTGGTGCACACACACACACACTCACACTAATTCTATATATATGACAAAATTTTTTTTGACTCATGCTACATATATAATTTAAATAGAAGAGGTGAGTTAAAAATTGAATGAAATAATATAAAATTTTCAATTAAAAATGTATACATTTTCACCCTAAATCTCAGATGATTTGATCCCCAATATTACTTCTGGCAAAAATTGATCCAAATATTATTTTATTTTTTAAATTTGCTTTATATTGGAGTATAGTTGCTTTACAATATTGTGTTAGTTTCAGGTGTAAGCAAAGTGATTTAGTTGTCATATACATATAGCCATTCTTTTCCCATATAGGTTATTTGATTAATCTCTTTATTATTATATATATTTATTGGTTGATCCGGGTCTTTGTTGTTGCACAGGCTTTTTCTGTAGTTGCAGCGGGTGGGGGCTGGTCTCTAGCGCCCGGTCTTCTCATTGCTGTGGCTCCTCCTGTCGCAGAGCGTGGGCTCTAGGGCGCACAGGCTTCAGTAGTTGTGGCCCCAGGGCTTGATAGTTCTGACCCATGGGCTTAGTTGCTCCACGGCATATGGGATCTTCCCAGATCAGGGATTGAGTCTGTGTCTCCTGCATTGGCAAACAGATTCTTTACCACTGAGCTGCCAGGGCAGCCTTCCCATTTAAGTTATTATAAACTATTCAGTAGAGTTCCCCTAGTTGTTTATCTGGGCTTCCCTGTGGCTCAACTGGTACAGAATCTGCCCACAATGTGGAGATCTGGGTTCCATCCCCGAGTTGGGAAGATCCCCTGGAGAAGGGAAAAGCTACTTCATCCAGTATTTTTGCTATTCTATATATAGTAGTGTGTATATGTTAATTCCAACCTCCTAATCTATCCCTCTCCACCACCTTTCCCCTTTGGTAAATGTAAATTTGTTCACTGAGTCTGAGTCTGTTTCTGTTTTGTAAATAAGTTCATTTGCATCATTTCTTAGGTTCCACATGTAAATATTATCATATGATCTTTGTCTTTATCTGTCTGACTTCCTTTTTTTTTCTTTTTAGTGAAACCAAAGTCACAGTTCAGTTTATTTTGTGATGATGTAAACTTCACAATTCTTCCTGCCAGATAAAAAATATATAAATCTACTGTTCTATCTGAGAAATCTGTAAACCTCAAACATTGTAGTCCCACCCTGCCTAAAGTCTAGGAGATAGAGACAGTGCCACTAGGGTCTTTGTGACTGTCTGTCTCCCTGGGGTTGGGCTCTACCGTCCCTGAACACAAGGAGAGGGTGCTCAGGGAAGCACAGCTCACCGGTGAGAGGCGGAGAGCTTCGTGGGAGAGGAGGAATATGATGTGAGCCCAGGGATACAGACAGGATTGGACGACATGAAGATGTAGTTAGTGATCTCCCTTGGTGTTGGGCCAATGAGAACTAGGGATAGTTGTTGGATTCTGTCCTGTCCTAGCCTAGCCTGGCTTTTTAAATTATTTATTTATTTATTTATTTTAATTGGAGGCTAATTACTTTACAATATTGTAGTGGTTTTTGCCATACATTGACATGAATCAGCCATGGGTGTACATCTGTTCCCCACCCTGAACACCCCTTCCACCTCCCTCCCCTTCTCATCCCTCTGGGTCATCGCAGTGCACCAGCCCTGAGTACCCTGTCTCATGCATCAAACCTGGACTGGTGATCTGTTACATATATGATAATATACATGTTTCAATGCTATTCTCTCAAATCATCCCACCCTCGCCTTCTCCCACAGAGTTCAAAAGACTGTACATCTGTGTCTCTTTTGCCGTCTCGCAAATAGGGTTATTGTTACCATCTTTCTAAATTCCATATGTATGCCTTATTATACTGTATTGGTGTTTTTCTTTCTGACTTACTTTGCTCTGTATAGTAGGCTCTGGTTTCATCCACCTCATTAGAACTGGTGCAAAGGTATTCTTTTTAATGGCTGAGTAATATTCCTTCACTACGAACAAAGCTAGTGGATGTGATGGAATTCCAGTTGAGCTATTTCAAATCCTGAAAGATGATGCTGTGAAAGTGCTGCACTCAATATGCCAGAAAATTTGGAAAACTCATCAATGGCCACAGGACTGGAAAAGGTCAGTTTTCATTCCAATCTTAAAGAAAGGCAATCCCAAAGAATGCTCAAACTACTGCATAATTGCACTCATCTCACACACTAGTAAAGTAAAGCTCAAAATTCTCCAAGCCAGGCTTCAGCAGTACGTGAACCGAGAACTTCCAGTAGTTCAAGCTGGTTTTAGAAAAGGCAGAGGAACCAGAGATCAAATTGCCAACATTCGCTGGATCATCAAAAAAGCAAGAGAATTCCAGAAAAACATCTATTTCTGCTTTACTGACTATACCAAAGCCTTTGACTGTGTGGTTCACAATAAACTGTGGAAAATTCTGAAGGAGATGGGAATACCAGACCACCTGACCTGCCTCTTGAGAAACCTGCATGCAGGTCAGGAAGCACCAGTTAGAACTGGACATGGAACAACAGACTGATTGCAAATAGGAAAAGGAGTGTGTCAAGGCTGTATATTGTCACCCTGCTTATTTAACTTATATGCAGAGTACATCATGAGGAAACGCTGGGCTGGAAGAAGCACAAGCTGAAATTAAGATTGCCGGGAGAAATATCAATAACCTCAGATATGCAGATGACACCACCCTTATGGCAGAAAGTGAAGAGGAACTAAAAAGCCTCTTGATGAAAGTGAAAGGGGAGAGTGAAAAAGTTGGCTTAAAGCTCAACATTCAGAAAATTAAGATCATGGCATCTGGTCCCATCTCCTCATGGGAAATAGATGGGGAGACAGTGGAAACAGTGTCAGACTTTATATTTTTGGGCTCCAAAATCACTGCAGATGGTGACTGCAGTCATGAAATTAAAAGATGCTTACTCCTTGGAAGAAAAGTTATGACCAACCTAGACAGCATATTAAAAAGCAGAGACATCACTTTGCCAACAAAGGTCCGTCTGGTCAAGGCTATGGTTTTTCCAATGGTCATGTATGGATGTGAGAGTTGGACTGTGAAGAAAGCTGAGTGCCAAAAAATTGATGCTTTTGAACTGTGGTGTTGGAGAAGACTCTTGAGAGTCCCTTGGACTGCAAGGAGATCCAACCAGTCCATCCTGAAGGAGATCAGTCCTGGGTGTTCATTGGAAGGACTGATGCTGAAGCTGAAACTCCAATACTTTGGCCACCTCATGCGAAGAGCTGACTCATTGGAAAAGACCCTGATACTTGGAGGGATTGAGGGCAGGAGGAGATGGGGACGACAGAGGATGAGATGGCTGGATAGCATCACCGACTCGATGGGCATGAGTTTGGATAAACTCCAGGAGTTTGTGATGGACAGGGAGGCCTGGCGTGCTACGATTCATGGGGTCGCAAAGAGTCGGACATGACTGAGCAACTGAACTGAACTGAATATTCCATTGTGTATATGTACCACCGCTTTCTTATCCATTCATCTGCTGCTGTACATCCAGGTTGCTTCCATGTCCTGGCTATTATAAACAGTGCTGCGATGAACATTGGGGTTCACGTGTCTCTTTCAATTCTGGTTTCCTCGGTGTGTATGCCCAGGAGTGGGATTGCTGGGTCATATGGCAGTTCTATTTCCAGTTTTTTAAGGAATCTCCACACTGTTCTCCATAGTGGCTGTACTAGTTTGCATTCTCACCCACAGTGTAAGAGGGTTCCCTTTTCCCCACACCCTCTCCAGCGTTTATTGCTTGTAGACTTTTGGATAACAGCCATTCTGACTGGCGTGAGATGGTACCTCATTGTGGTTTTGATTTACATTTCTCTGATAATTAGTGATGTTGAGCATATTTCATGTGTTTGTTAGCCATCTATATGTCTTCTTTGGAGAAATGTCTGTTTAGTTCTTTGGCCCACTTTTTATTGGGTTGTTTGTTTTTCTAGAATTGAGCTGCATGACCTACTTGTATATTTTTGAGATTAATTCTTTGTCAGTTGTTTCGTTTGCTACTATTTTCTCCCATCCTTATATTCCTAAGTATTTTATTCTTTTCATTGCAATGGTGAATGGAATTGTTTCCTTAGTGCATAGGAATGCAAGGGATTTCTGTGTGTTAATTTGATATCCTGCAACGTTACTTTATTCATTGATTAGCTCTAGTAATTTTCTGGTGTAGTCTTTAAGGTTTTCTATGTAAAGGATCATGTCATCTGCAAACAGTGAGAGTTTTACTTCTTTTCCAATCTGGATCCCTTTTATTTCTTTTTCTGCTCTAATTGCTGTGGCTAAAAATTCCAAAACTATGTTGAATAGTAGTGGTGATAGTGGGCACCTTTGTCTTGTTCCTAACTTTAGGGGAAATGCTTTCAATTTTTCACCATTGAGGGTAATGCTTGCTGTGGGTTTGTCATATACAGCTTTTATTATGTTGAGGTATGTTCCTTCTATTCCTGCTTTCTGAATGGTTTTTATCTGACTTACTTCTTTTAATATGATAATCTCTGGATCCATTCATGTTGCTGCAAATGGCAATATTTTATTCTTTTTCTGGCTGAGTGATGTATCTTTGTGTGTGTGTTCCTGCATGCTCAGTTGCTAAGTTGTCTTGGACGCTTTGCGACCCCATGAACTGTAGCCTGCCAGGGTCCTCTGTCCATGGAATTTCCCAAGCAATAATATTGGAGCAGGTTGCAATTTCCTACTCCATGGGATCTTCCTGACCCAGGGATCAAAGCTGTGTCTTCTGCATCTCCTGCATTGGCGGGTGGATTCTTAACAACTGAGCCACCTGGGAAGCCCTTATATTTATTGTAGCACTATTTACAATAACCAAGACATGGAAATAACTTAAGTGTCCGTCAACAGATGAATAGATAGAGAAGTTGTGGTATATTTTCTTTATCCACTCATCTGTTGATGGACACACTTAAGTTACTTCCATGCCTTGGCTTTTGTAAATAGTGCTGCAATGAATATTGAGGTGCATATATATTTTTAAAGTGTGGTTTTCCCTGAATATATGTCCAGGAGTGAGATTGCTGGATCATATGGTAGTTCTTCATTTATTTTTTTAAGGAACTTTCATCCTGTTGCCCATGGTGGCTATAGCAGTTTACATTATCACCAAGTATGTAGGAGGGTTCCCTTTTCTCCACTTCCTTCCCAGCATTTATTGTTTGTAGATTTATATATATAAAATGGCCGTTCTGACCAGTGTGAGGTGATAACCACATTGTCGTTTTGATTTGTATTACTCTACTAGTTAGTGATGCTGAGTAAATATGCTGAGGCCATATTTCAGGTATTTGAAATATTTTTCTATTTGCTCTATCTCAAAATGGTACTTTTCCCACATTTGTTTTTAACAGAAATAGTATTTGAATTTACTTAGCAACAATCTCAGGCATTAATATTTGATCCGTTTAATTACGTGCCAGTGGTTATTAGAAATTTTGTGAGTCTGTTTTTACACCTGCATACTTGTTTCTTCAAAGTGAAAAGTGAAAAAGGCAGAGAATAATGGAACATATAGGGAATTAATTGATATTGTTTCACTCAGATTTGATGACTGTGGAGGACTGAATTTTTTTAAACGACAAGGTGATAGTGAGAATGGTAGATATCAGGAGGGCAGAGGTCACACAAGTAAACTAAAATGTTATTTATGTATATAAAATGTTATGTGCTCTGTGCTTAGTCACTTTAGTTGTGTCTGACTCTTTGCGACCCCATGGACTATAGCCCAGCGGGGTCCTCTGACGGTGGGGATTCTCCAGGCAAGAATACTAGAGTGGGTTGCCATGCCCTCCTCCAGGGGATCTTCCCAACCCAGGGATTGAACCCATGTCTGTTGCATTGCCAGTGGATCCTTTACCATCTGAGCCACCAGGGAAGCCCATAAAATGTAATATATTATATCAAATCCATCAGTTACATTACATCAACGAACACAGTAAATTATTGACCTTGGCCCACTTATTTCTGGGAACTCTTTTGATATTTATTATCACAAGATATGTGAATCAATATTTAGAGGTGACTTTACCTGTTTTGTATGAATTGATTTTATTTTCAAAATTTTATTCTCTTTCAGAAGTAAATTTTATAAATAGATCGAATAGATCCCATATCTTTATTTTATGGGCCACAAAAAATTGATGTGTGATTACAAAACATGATATAAACTACAACTTCTAAATTTTCTAGTCATTCAATTTTTTAAAGAAGTAAACTTCATTTTCCTAACCCCTAGCATTCTACTCTCCACATGTTGTTTAAAACCCTTCTATCTGAAGGAATGTCTTGCGCTATGCCTATCCTTTTGTACTTCATTTTGTCAGCAGTGCATTTCCTCATTTCTGAGACAGTCCTTTAAAAGTAACACCAGAGCTGGTTTGCAGAAAAACACGCAAAATAATGTTAGAAACATGGAATGTCAAAGTGTAGGGCATGTGGCTGCTGTTAGTTTCCCCAAGAAGTCCAGTAAGGGCATATAGCTCTTGATCGAAGGAGGTTTATTTAAATATTTTCCTTTCAATGGGAGGTGTAAGCACATCTGTTTATTATTCTGACTATCCAGAGCCTAGTTTTTGGAACAAACACACACATGCAATACACAAATGCATATACATCTTTTCCAAGAGAAAAAAAAATACTACTTTTTAGGTATAATATAATTTTAATACATGAGAAGGAAGAAAATAGGTTTCCTAACAGTTTCATTATTTACCCTCTACTTCTTTACCAATAAAGTTAGTAATTTATTTTTCAGAACTGAGCTTACTGTGCTTTCTCAGACTCAAGAGAACAAGATAGTAGACGATTGTGGAAGTAAGCTTTTCTTAGTGATGTCTGCTGAGTATAGAGAAGAAGACTTTGAGAAAGTCATCCTAATAATTATGACTAAACTGTAGTCTTAACTGAGTCTTCATTTTTAAAAATTTCTATCCTAGAAAAGTCAAAGGAATAGTTTTATTCTCCCAGTTAAATATATCAAGATTGATATAATTCTTAGTTGATTTTAGCAATGTTAGAAAAATGTTACTACTAGTTGTTTTGAAAATTATAAGTAAAAGATATACTCATTCAGTATCTGTTGATAATAATTCTTAATGAGCATTTGAAATTTACAATTCTTGGGAGTAATTTTTCTATGGTACATGCTATTCATATTGTTTTATTTGTAAAATATTTATTGAACAAGTATAATGTTGGGAGATGTTGATTCAAATTAAATCACAATATTTTACTCAAAACTGTTCACAATAAAATTGAAGGGATTCTCTGTACATAATTTTTAAAATATAATACAAAATGTTTCTTAAACTATAATGTACATATAAATCTGGAAATCTTGTCCAATGTGATTTTAACTTAGTATTTCTGAATCATTTATATTCTTTTTTTTCACTTACAAAAGTATTTTAATAACAATAAGAAAAAAGAAGATGCATTTAAAATATTTCTAATCATTCCATGTAGAGGTACTGATTATTAACAGTTCAATATAAATCCTTCTAGATTTTTGAAATGTGTGTGGGATTATATTACATATGCCTAACATAGAATTATACTACATAATATTTGTCTTTCATCATTTTAATTTCCACTTTGGATTCCACCAATCTTGATTTGTTTATCAAAAAGAAGA
Organism: Cervus elaphus; assembly: GCF_910594005.1. Lineage (NCBI taxonomy): Eukaryota > Metazoa > Chordata > Mammalia > Artiodactyla > Cervidae > Cervus > Cervus elaphus. Next base: position 45,626,139 of record NC_057832.1, read on the forward strand.
AGAAAGAAGGATTTTCACATAAATATGAAGTCAAGCACGGCAGTATTTATGTTACTTGAATTCTCGGCTAACGCTTCTGTCAGCAAGTCTGTCCTCAGGTAGAGAGAGGAAGGTGTATGTGTGTTTGGGTGTGTGTGTGACCCCAACACCCGACCCCCCTCATGTGTGGGTCCCACTGCAAATACTATTTCTTTTCTTTTTTTTTTTTCATTTATTTTTATTAGTTGGAGGCTAATTACTTTACAATTTTGTAGTGATTTTTGCCATACATTGACATGAATCGGCCATGGATTTACATGTGTTCCCCATCCCGATCTCCCCTTCTGCCTCCCTCCCCATCCCATCCCTCTGGGTCTTCCCAGTGCACCAGCCCTGAGCACTTGTCTCATGCATCCAACCTGGACTGGTGATCTGTTTCACCCTTGATAGTATACTTGTTTCAATGCTGTTCTCTCAGAACATCCCACCCTCACCTTCTCCCACAGAGTCCAAAAGTCTGTTCTGTACATCTGTGTCTCTTTTTCTGTTTTGCATATAGAGTTAGCGTTACCATCTTTCTAAATTCCATATATATGTGTTAGTATACTGTATTGGTCTTTGTCTTTCTGGCTTACTTCACTCTGTATAAGGGGCTCCAGTTTCATCCATCTCATTAGGACTGATTCAAATGAATTCTTTTTAACGGCTGAGTAATATTCCATTGTGTATATGAACCATAGCTTCCTTTTCCATTCGTCTGCTGATGGGCATCTAGGTTGCTTCCATATCCTGGCTATTATAAACAGTGCTGCCATGAACATTGGGGTGCACGTGTCTCTTTCAGATCTGGTTTCCTTGGTGTGTATGCCCAGAAGTGGGATTGCTGGGTCATATGACAGGTCTATTTCCAGTTTTTCAAGGAATCTCCACACTGTTCTCCATAGTGGCTGTACTAGTTTGCATTCCCACCAACAGTGTAAGAGGGTTCCCTTTTCTCCACACCCTCTCTAGCGTTTATTGTTTGTAGACTTTTGGATAGCAGCCATCCTGACTGGCATGTAATGGTACCTCATTGTGGTTTTGATTTGCATTTCTCTGATAATGAGTGATGCTGAGCATATTTCATGTGTTTGTTAGCCATCTGTATGTCTTCTTTGGAGAAATGTCTGTTTAGTTCTTTGGCCCATTTTTTGATTGGGTCATTTATTTTTCTGGAATTGAGCTGCAGGAGTTGCTTGTATATTTTTGAGATTAATCCTTTGTCTGTTGCTTCGTTTCCTATTATTTTCTGCCATTCTGAAGGCTGTCTTTTCACCGTGCTTATAGTTTCCTTTGTTGTGCAAAAGCTTTTAAGTTTCATTAGGTCCCATTTGTTTATTTTTGCTTTTATTTCCAATATTCTGGGAGGTGGGTCATAGAGGATCCTGCTGTGTGAATCATTTATATTCTAGCAAGTTCACAGGTGATGCAGCTCCATCTGGTATGGGGAGCAGTTACATGCGTATGCTTTACGGCATCCAATAGGAGTGGCACAACTCCCAAACCTGAGCTGTGATTCAAGGGATTGGTAAGAACTTACCACACAGAGAACATAGAGAAAGGAGTTTTTACATGGGAAAAGGAAAAACACAGTAAGAGCCTTAGAAACTCCAAAAGCCAAGGCGTTCCTAGAGCAAATATTCTAAGTGTGCCTCAACTTTATTACACAAGGCAGAGTGTGGGGCAGCTGCCTTAAACTAGGGTGCCTCATTGTCAGCTATCCCGAGGCAAACTTGAGAAATGGAAGAATTGTTCCAGCATTTTAACATTACTTTCTTTCTTCCTTTTCTATATCCTCTACCTGACCTTTATCCCCACTCTTATTCTGTGCCCTGTCTTTCTTATGAACAGTTGCTGTCATCCTATCAGCAGAACTTAGGTACTTCATTAAGTTTTAAATTTTCCCATCACCCAGGATTTTGATAGAGGACCTTCTAGAGACTGACACGCTAGCTGCAATGGAAAGGAAACAGCTACTCTGAAAGAATGATACGTGAGAAGTATAGAGCACAGAAAAAACCTCGGAGATTTTCTGTATTTAAAAGTGAATGTACCAGTACTCTTTCTGTTAAACCTTGCTTTATTTTCCAGGAAAATAAATGACTACACAGTTTGTGGCAGACTATGTATTCTGAGGTAAAAACTGGGGAAAGGATAGGGAATAGACAAGAATCTGCATTGTTTTAAAGGTATGATCCAGACTGGAGAGAAAAAAGTCTAGGAGAATATTTCATGATGCTGAGGGGTGGGATGGGGAGGGAGGTTGGAGTGGGGTTCAGGATGGGGAACACATGTACACCCATGGCTGATTCATGTCAAATATGGCAAAAACCACTACAATATTGTAAAGTAATTAGCCTCCAATTAAAACAAATAAATTTTAAAGTAAATAAATAAAAAGATATTATTGTGAATGAAAACTAGGTTCAGTTCAAGACTTATGGACAAGGGTGTGGGAGAAGAGGGAGAGGGTGAGATGAATAGAGAGAGTGGCATGGACGCATACACACTAACATATGTAAACAGAGAGCCAATGGGAGACCCACTGAACTCAAACTGGGGCCCTGGGGTGGGAATGGGCAGGAGGTGGGAGGGAAATTCAAGAAAGAGGGATGATATGTACACCTATGGTTAATTCATGTTGATGTATGATGGAAATCAAACCAATATTGTAAACCAATCATCAATCAATTAAAAATAAATATTTTTTTAAAAACTAGGTTCAGTTCAAAATTAGACTCAAATAATAGTACTTTTATCCCTGTGAGCAATTGTTTGATATCCCAATATATATTTTTCTCTTCCTTTTTGTAACAAAAAGCTTGATTTCAGTTCACAGCTTTCCTTGAAGCTTGGTGTGACTATGGGACTAATTCTAGCCAACAAATTAGACCCTACGGATGGTGGAGGATTGAGTCAAAGAGACCTTGTTGAAGCTGTCCTTCTAGTCCAGCATATTCCTTTCTGATAGATACTTTTTCAGTACAAATATTTGATTCTTTACTGTGTGTTAAGACCTGTCCTTTTGTTTTATGTTTATTATCCAGTTTAAGTCTATTATTCTTTGAGATGAGTGGTACAATAAACTCCATTTTAACAGTGAACTGTTATCAATTTTTGAGGAGGATAGCAAGTAATGAGTAGACTTGAATTTAGGCTAAGAGTGTTAATGTAATTACATTTAATATGTTTTTAATATTCTATAATATTTTATCTGTTACATATACTAATGACATCATCACTAGATATTTGTATATTTATTTGAGTTTTTTCAATCTGCTTACATGAAGTTTTCAGTAATGTGTCTGCTTCCTTAATGTTTAGTTGCCTCTATAGCTTTCTTCCTAAGATCAAATGTTCTTTTGGTTCACTTTATTCCTACTGTTTTTGCTTTTCATATGGTATGTGTCTGGATGATCACTTGAACAGATAATGCCTCATCAGTGGACAAGGTTTTGAGGTGATACCACAAAGGCATGTGTGTGATGCAAGATGGGGAGAATGGAAGAGGGAGAACAGGGCTTAACACATATAAAATCATGGCTACAGGTAATTGCCAATGCCTTTATTGTTAAAAACAGCTAAAGCCTTCCATTCCTTACCTGAAAAAAGAAATACATGTATCCTTTGATAACATTCAATCCCATCTAGTAAATGTAATAGGTGAAATTATTTGAACTCTGAGACTGGATTTCTGGTTCATGAGCCTGTTGTCTCCCTGTTCATGGCAGCACCCGTTCTGTACACCCGATGGCAGGGTTGCTTGGCTCTAGCTACAGGAGCCTGAATCATCAGAACTAATATTCATGAAGAAAATGGCATTCGTTATTAATTTATCACGTCCAAATCACATTATTTGCATGGGAAGTTACCATGAATGTAACATTTTCTTTTGCCATAAACATTTAGTTAATAGAATATATGTGTGCTTGCGTATGCCAAATTGAAATATGTTTAGGCATACATCTTGGTTGCATAAGGCCCATCAAACATTTAGCACTGGAATTATCGTATTAAATGCTTTTCAACCTTGTCGAGAAGCAACAATAAGGAAACTACAGACATTTTACCAGACGAGTGGCTGAATGATGCAGGTGCATTGTAAAGAGACAGTTGGCTACTATGAATAAGGTATGTTTGACAACACCAAAATGCAATGTTACTCTACCTCTGGAATTCACCAGAATGCGTAGGTGCTTCTGGTGTCTTCTTGGGTAAATATTATTTATTCTTTAAGAGCATAACAAGTTTCATCCAGATCATAACTTCAACATTTAGTCCATGTGTGTCACATGAAGTAAGCTATTTATCCCTGTTTTCTTGTCTGGAAAATGGGGTTAATAACAATTGTACCTCCTTGATAGAACTGTCCTAAGAAATCAGTGACCTAGCACATACAAGTTTTAGAATATAAAAAATTCAATAAATATTAGCTAGTAGTATAGCAGCAGTAGTAATAGCCATAGTATTAGCCATAGCCATAGCAGCAACAGTGGTACGGTTTCTTAGGATAATAAATTTTTAACAAGAAGTTTTAGGAAACTAAATATTCAACTGATTCTCTATTGGTACATGGTGATTTCCACTTCTGCCTTCACTTTCTCTCTCTCTCTGATATACATGCAAACACACACACACACACACACACACCCTTTCACATGATATCATCTGTTCATTAGTTTGGCTTGTTAATTCTTTCCCCACAACATTATATTTCCCGTTTCACTAAAGTCTTACTATACACTTTCCAACAGACTGAGTCAGCAGCCATTGCTGTACCTCTGCAAGATATTTCTTTCCTGCACCTTGTATTTGTGAGGATTCTTTCAGATGCAAAATAGAGAAATCAAATCAACCTGACCCAAGCAAGAAAAAAGAGATTTATTGGTGCTTTTTATCAAAGACTCTTAAATTTTAATGGTGTTCTCAGGTCCCCAATCATCTGTCTCCTGGACTTCTCCCTGTAAGTTGCCTTCATTCCTCCTGCTTCTGCAGAAAGACTTACTTCATACCCTGGGAGTTCATGGCCTCCAACAGATCCAGGTTTGCATCAGTTCAGATAGTCATCCTGGAGGAAAGAATGATTGTCTCTTTCAAAATATTTTGTGTTAAAAACTGAAGATTTTATCAAGTCCTTGTGCCAATAACTGTGGCTTGAAGAATAAGGTAATTTTATTGGCCGAGCTTGCGTTAAATTCTCACTTTAAAATTTAAAACAGAATTCAGCACTTTGGATTCCATTACAGCCACATGGATGGATGGAGGAGGCCAATTCTCTTATTTTGAGTCTGGGTGTTATTTCCAGAGGAATGATGAAGGGGAAGTATAGCAAAATAAAAATAGGAGATGTTATACACAGCTATAGGAGTGAATGTATTTAAAATTTTCAGTCTCTAGTTAATAAGTTTTTTTATTTTGTGCAAATGTGGCTATTTTAATGGAGTAAGTTTGCATTTTATGGAGTAGAAAGCTAGAATAATAATAAAGACAATAATTTTGCTTCATCTGAGCATTTATTCTTTTTTGGCTATTCTAGGAGATTTGACAAATTTGTATACAATCATAATAACTCTAGAATAACAAAGCAAATCTCACTTTTGTTGTGCACTTTAATAAACTTTGAGTTAACTAGGCTGAAGTTCTAAATAGTAATATTATCACAAAAACTGGTTAAAATAACATTGCCACAAGGCAACACACAATAAAAAGTCAAAATCTAGAGCAGTTTGTATAAAATATACTATGGCAAAATATATTGTTCCTTTCTACATAAAGACATTTGCAAATGATATCCAATTTTACCACAAGTTCCTGTGCATCTGGAAGAAAATTCAACTTCCTACAAGCTAATTTTGAATAGTTATTTTGCAAAGGGATACTATTCCAACATGACTGAAAGTGAATCTTGGCTTTTAGAATATTTTAGATATATGCTGGTATAAATTTAATTTTTCTATGGAACTTAGACCTGACTCTAAAATAAAACAGATTTAAAAGCATAAATCATAGTTTTAGTTTTACCTCTGCTTAGAATTGTAAAATCTCATTCACCATAGCCTAGATTTTACATAATACATTCTAACTTTTACATAATGGAAACCAGGATGCATGAAAGCAAAAATGTAAACTAATTTTTAAAGTAACTACAATAACAACTTTTCTTCTTTTAAAATGTGTTTTATTATTTTACAGACTTTCAGTTTGTTCACTACAAAAGTGGGATCATTGTTTCACCTGGTATCTATAATAACACTAAATGAAAGATTAGGTTATGATGATGGTAAGGAGGTGACCTAATTAAATCTAATTATCTGATTCCATTATTTTTAAAGCTCATCCATCTCGCCTTTTCTCTTGCAATTTCCTCAGGGATTTCACCCTGGAATCCAAAAGAATTTGAAGAAGCTAAACCCCTCCTTCTTCTTTGATGCTCATAAAAAATCTTGTTTTTTAAAACAGTCAAGGAAATAAAAACTTCTGCCTGCTCTCCAAACATTCTTCCTTTAGGCAAGACTTAATGAAACCCAGCCTGCATTGAAAGCCACAGTAGCAAGATATTTAATTTTAAAAGAAAGTTATATTAGTATACATTTAAATACAATTATGTGGCTAAGACATGAGGACAAGAGGCATGAGAGTTGTCTTTAATATTAAAGTGCTACCACATGGGAAAAAGGATTGAAACAGTCTTGAGCTGCTTCTCAGAGTATAAATTAAACCAGGGGGTGAGATGGACATAGCCTATACAATGAAGATGTTCTCTAGCAATTAGAGTTATTCTTGACCCAAGCTGTTTTCTAGAGGGATGAACAGGAAAAAACTTAAACTGGATGATCTCTAAGCTCACTTTAGATCTGAGATACTGGTGATTAAGCCTTTAGTAGCGTTAGTTGCTCAGTTTTGTCCAACTCTTTGCGACCCCGTGGACTGTGGCCTGCCAGGCCCCTCTGTCCATGGGATTCTCCAGGCAAGATTACTGGAGTGAATTGCCATTCCCTTCTCCAAAGCCTTTAGTGAGCTTAAAAAAAAAAAAAAAGAGAGAGAGAGTCTTACATTTCTTCTGAAAACCATATTATGTAGCACAGGACCCAGTACTTTATTAGTATTTACCATTTGATGATGTTGAGTGTTAAGCCAAAACTCTGAGGCTATTGACACCAGAAAAAAAACATATTATCCTCTAATAACATTGACTTTTGATATAGCTATTCTTAGTTTTAGCTTATGTTGCTGACTTCTTTCATTCTGTTTTCTTCTGAAAAAAGTAAAAAGACATCACCAAGTGTGCAATCAGAAAAGCCCTCATAGGAGAGGAGAGATATTTTATGTTTTGGCAATAAATTATAAACACCTCCCTAGGATACACAAAAAAGAAAACCTACTTAATAAGCATATAGCATTTATACTATTCAACAACTAAAAAATTTAGTAGAAAGATGAAAGTATGGACAAAGACCATAGTTTTATAACTTCTTAGATCCAATGTCACAGATATAAAAGCACCAAAGTTCACCTTTTTAACTTAATTTTATCTCTTGAATTTGCTTTGTGGAAAGTTCAGCATACTGTGTACTTACTTAAGTGATAGGAAAAAGAAAATTCTGTATTTTCATAAAGTTGTGATTTCAGTATTTCAGAAGCAGGGCTTGAAAAGTAACATGGGTTAATGGGCTCTTTATGAGTTATTTTTATGACTCTCTTCTTGTTAACAGATAACAAGAAATCTCATCAACAGAAGTATTTTCAAGTATGTGAAAATGAGCGCATCCAAAGAAGTGAGCAATGTCCTTTGATATTCTTTCAATTAGACATTGATTCACTATTCAGACCAAGTCAGACAATTTAATCCCAACAATGACTTTATTTTTCATTTACAAGCAACAGAATTTCATTTAAAAAAGAAAAGCCAAAACTCAAATAAACCATCCTTATTTATTGACCTCAAGGTCTTTTTGGCTGAGAATTTTATTAACAATTTTAAAATTTGTAAAGAAGGAAATGAAAGATTAAAATAGGGTGCAAGTCAAATTGTGATTTCTCTTCATCCTGTCATTATCTGAAGGCTTTTGTGGTAAAAGTAACAGAAACATAATTTGCTGTTTTGTAGAACTGAATTCTGTAAATACAAGAAGGTATGGTGCAAATAATTCTAGGTAGAAAATAGATATTTTGGTTTTAGTCTTGGTTGTAAAACAGCTAACTATATGACTTTGGAATGCTATTCATTTAGTTATTAACTTTAATAATCTATAAAATGAGGTAGTTACTAGATATATTATTTGCAAACAGTTTTTGCACGTGAAATTCTCTGGCAGCCATGAAGATGCACCACCCAGATCTTCAGATGAACTTTCTCGAGTGTAATTAGCTGACAAGCCCCAACTGCCGTGTGTTTAAAATCTGGGGCACTGTTTATGCCAAGGCCACTTTCTTCCTGGGCTTCCAGTGACTGAGAAGGATATGACTTAAGAACTGTGTCATTTGTGCCTTTAGGAAGGTAATTTCTTCTAAATTAAAGTCTTTACTCAGAGTCTATCCATCAGGCTGGTGGGAGCTTCTGAGTTGTGCTGTCGTTCGAGGCTCTTAACCACTCAATCCTATCACCTTCCTTCTCTTTCTTCACAAGTATCAAGTCAACACTTGGTCTGGTGGTCTGGAGCTCTCCCGTGTGGCAGCTGTGAGAATGAACTTCACACACCTCCAACTGCGGGGAGAATAACGGACCAAGGGCGCCATCTGCTGTGCTCTGACATCCATTGCCACGTTTGAAGGAGACTACACTTTTCTGTGGGATGTGTCCTGCCAATGACTGACAGGTGTTAAGGCAGTTACGGAAGCCACGGGATGTCTCTGAAGGCCAACCTTAGCCTGCAGACTCCATGAAGACCTTGTCAACCTTCTCTTAGTGATTGCACATCTGTCTGAGATGCCTCCATCCAACTTTCCCTCTCACTTTCCCTTGCTGTGTGTGCTGCGTTCAGTCACTTCAGTTGTGTCCGACTCTTTGTCACCCCCATGGACTATAGCCCACCAGGCTCCTCTGCCCATGGGATTCTCCAGGCTAGCATACTGCAGTGGGCAGCCTTTCCCTTCTCCAGGGGATCTTCCCAACCCAGGGATCAAACCTGCACCTCCTGCATCTCTTGCGCTGGCAGGCAGGTTCTTTACCACTAGCGCTACTTGGGAAGCGCCTCCTTCCCTTAAGATAGAACTTTCATTATGGTCTGAAGGCTCTTCCAGCCTTCTCTAGATACTTGACCATTTTCTTCCAGGCCACGGTTTCCACCGTGAAATCCTGATATTTTAAATTCAACCTTGGCATCTGCTTCTCTGAAGATTCAGAGACCTCATGCCATCTATTCCTGCTTCTTCCACATTTATCTTTTACAGGTGTTTTGCCCAATCAGTATTTTATACTCTTAGTTCCATACTGGTATATACTTTCCAGAGATCCAAAAATGACACACATTCTTTCTTTGAATGAAACTCAACAGGAAAGCTCAATGTCAGAAATCATAAAATGGGTCTTTTCTTTTGAGGCAAAAGTCGGGGTCCAGAGAGTTCCTTATGCACTGTCACTTTCACGACTCCTTTGCCTGCAGTGGAAACTCCTGAAACATCTTTGAGATAAGTTTTAGGATGTGGGAAGACAGTTTAGAAACTCCTGAATAAAATGGCCTAGCACATTAAATACTATAATTTTGTAACATCTGAATGTCTTAATTGGAGTACATATGTAAAGCCTTGCTAGTGCTCCCCTAAATCTGAAATTTTACTTACCAAAGCCAGGTCACGGTAAGGTGTCCCCTGGCAGCAGCCACAAAAATTGGGGCACCAGACAAGAGTATAAATTCCTTTCTAGGAGACACTAGCAAGCTGGAGTGAGACTGAGGGAGAGCCCAAAAATGGTGTCCATCAGCTTTGTTTCTGAAGAGCCATTCTGTAGGCCCCTATGCATATGCCAAACCAGAACCCTGCCCCTCAGGCCAAAGCCTAGTTAAGCAAATAGGCTTTTCAGAGAAAGACCGGGCTGTGTTTCAGTTGGCTACCTGAACAGTGTCCTGGAGGCGATACATAGCCTGCTAAGAGCTAATTTTCCCATTGTTATAGTTCCTTGGGACCCAGGAACACAAACTCGCTGGCCATGAGGGCCAAGCCATTGAGGAGTGTCCCCCGGGCAGCAGCTACAGAAACTAGGGACCAGACATGTATAAAACCTCCCTTCTAGGAAATACAGGACCTCTGGAGCATGGCGCAGGGACAGTGGGAGGATGGCGCTTACAGGAAGGTGGCCAGGAGAAGAAAAGACAGACCCCAAAACAAACAAACAAGAAAAACTTTTAAGATGCCCGTGACAGGGCGGGAGTAGAGGAAGATGTGTCCTTGGGGGAAAAAAAGAAAGAAAAGTACCTGCAGGTGGCGTGGAGGTGAAGGAAAAAAGAAGAAGAGAAACAGGCCTGGATTTACTTATTTGTTTGGTTGTGCAAGGTCTCTGACGTGAGATCTGGATCTTCCTTGCCCCACACAGGATCTTTAATTGCGACTTGCGAACTCTTAGTTGCCACGTGTGGGACCTAGTTCCCTGACCAGGGATCAAACAGGGCTCCCTGCATTGGGAGTTCTGAGTCTTGGCCACTGGACCACCTGGGAAGTCCCAGGCCTGGAATTTATTAAATAAATTAATCAAATTTTTTACAAATTTAAGACACCTGTGGGGAGGAGAAAAAAAAAAAAAAAAAAAAAACCAACACAACAGAGAAAAAGATGGCACCCCAGAGCAAGAGCCGGCAGAGGGAGACGCCAAAGATGGCGCCCCTGGCGTCCTCTCTGGTGGGCATCCAGAAGCTCTTGGAAGTACGCGTTAAGTTGGACACCTGCCCCTCAGGCTGCTTATATATAAGTAAATGAGCCTCTTTTCTCCTGAAGTCTGGTCGCGTGAGCATCTACAACTTGCTGGACATGAAGCCGGTGAGTCTGAGCCTGCGGGCAGTTTGCGGGTCCCTTCTCAGCCTGTTACTGCCTGGGGGATGTCTTGGACACACACCCCATCGATTTTCAAAGCTAGAAGTTTGGGGTGGGAGGGGGGGTTGTCTCTCAGGTGCCGGTCTTAAAAGCGAAGGTGCCCACTGTGGGGTTCAAATCCTTTGCTGCTTAGGGAGGAAATTCCCTGTTTGAGTACCGTCTTGAGTCGTTACACACTCCAGGAATGGGTATTTCGGGGATACTGTGTCCAAGCCTCTCCTACATGCTTGAATATAATGTTTCTTGTTTGCCCAGTTTGAACTTGTCATGCTTGCAACCTTTGGGTTTTATTTTAGAGAAATTAAACCAGAGCCGCCTCTTGTCATTAGAGAATTTTCATTTGATTTAATTTCATATTTTTTTGTTAGACTTGTCTCTAATTCTCTATGGTTTGGGATATCAGGCAGATTTGTTAAAAATTCTACACATGGCATAGGAGTAAAAGAGAAAAAAAAGTTATATGAATTTAGTGTAAAAATCATTCATTTGGAGTCAGCTGTGGGCAAATACTTTTTGAAACATTAAGGGAACTGAACAGAGATCATGTCACCTTATGACTTAGTGTCTTTTTGTTCATACTTCCATGAGAAGCATTATGCTCAATATCTGAAGTGATTCTCACTGGTTGATGGGAACCTGAGGCTTACCTTAGGCTATTAAAAGGAAATTGATATTAATTCATATTAAAAGGAAAATGACAGTATTTTATTTGTTCATCTGTTGCTGTGATGTACAATGGTGTGTGTGTATGTATGGGCATGTGTGGTTGAGACTGAACGGAGGCTGGAACAGAGAGGAAGAAAGAAAAGACATAAATTAGGTGAAAAAGACAGCGTAGTATAGAAATCACCCAGCAAATAGATTTGGGTGGAACATAAAATGAGCAGTTCCTAAGGAGAACTGTCCTGTTTATGTAATCCGTGAGATTTAATAAAAAAGATGGCAACATAATACAGCCTGAGACCAAGGAACTTTCAGATCCTTTGAATAATAAGGATCAAATTCGAAGTTTTATTGATGTCACTGATCCCTGCAGCTTTTGATTAGTTTCCTTTCTAGTTTGATCTGGGTTGCAAATTGCTCAGACCCATTCACTATTGTAAGCATTAAAAGGACTTCTTGTTCACATTATTCCAATATGTCATCACTTTTGGGGGTTCATTAGAAAGATAAACATGGTTTATACCCGTGAGTTATAGTCAACTCAGCAGGCATTTAAAACATTAAAGGTATGTGTTCCTCTTCAAAAGAAAAGCTGTGCAAGCAGTAACTTTTTATGTCTAGAATAAGTAGGAATTTATTATGCCTTTGTGGTAGTCGATTAATCACCTGGAGTTTTACATATGATCCTGACTGGGGTAGAAAGGTTTATTCATAAATATTCATTCTTTTTTCTAATTATTTCAGCCTTGTATAGTTAAAATGCTATTAATTTCTTAAGTTGGCTTTAATTTTGGATAATTGAGGAGAATGTTTCTATTTCATTTCCAATATAGACACTATCCTCCCCCCTCAATGAAGCCTTTTCTGACTGCAATCTGTCTTCTTTGATCAGAGTTTAACTTGCTTTCTCTACTATTAATTTGTCACTTTCTACCTTGCACTGTAATTTTCTCAGCCTCTGCATGTATTATCTCCCATATCTTTTTGTATTCACCAGTTCAAGAGTCTTTCATTCATTAACTCTTGGTAAAGTACTGCAGCATAAATTTCCTCAGCACATCACATGATTTTTTTTTTCTCTGTAAATATCTTGCTTTGTATTTTAACTTGTGACGTATTCTGATAATGCAAATATGATACTCAATGCAACTGAAAATTTCCCACATCTTTCATGATCTTACAAGTCAAATACCACAAACATTAGAGATGAAGGTCAATTATTTGCATATTTATATGTAATTTATCCAAATAAGGACATTACATGTACATAAAAAATTATTCATCATCTAGATGAAAAACCTACCTGGAAACCTACTTGGCATTCAGTCTGCCAGGTGTATAATATCACTGATCCAACTAATCAAATTCTTCAACTAAATGGCTAAAAGAATGTATTCAGAATACCCAGAAATATGGATTCCAGAAGCTACCAAGTTCTACAGCTTAAAAAGCCATTTCTAGAGATTTTTTTATTGCCATACTGCTTGTGCTTCTAATCAGTATTTATTGAATATATACTATAGTAATTTTATAAGCACATGGGATACCACAGTGAAAATAAAAAGTCCTTAGAGTTTACATTCCTGTGCGTGTGTGCTTGTGTGTTGGAGCACAAGTCAGTAGTGAATATGTTAGATGTCAAATTGTTACAAGTAAGAAAAGAAAAATAAATAAGGGGGTAGAGAGTATCAGATACAGGCACTAATTCACACACGTGGGCAGAAAAGGACTCTATGATGAGGTCACATTGAAGAGAGTGAAGTGAAGTAAGCTATTTGCTATTTAAGAGAACAAAGTTCTAGGAACTATAAACAGCAAGTGTAAAAACCCTGAGCATAGACCCTACTTGGGATGATTAAGGAATCATAGGTGACCTGATACAGTTAACACTAAATTATATTCTGAGTATGATGATAGGTCTTTGATATTATAAACAGACTCAGAGTCTGTTAGAGACATAATCTGACTTATGAAATGCTTATAATGTTTAAAGCAGTCTTTCAGAATTACTCACTGATAAAACATCTTTTACACTGTGAGAGTCAACTCAGTAAGTATTTAAAACATTAAATATATGTGCTTTTTTCCAAAGTAACATATGTGTATTATCACATCTAAGACCATGAATCTTAGTGATTAATTAAAAACTGCAAAGATTGTTGATTTGCTATTTTTGTCACTGTCTTCTTTTAAGTGACGGTTACACTGGAGCTGTGGAGAAGGAAATGGCAACCCACTCCAGTACTCTTGCCTGGAAAATTCCACGGATAGAGGAGCCTTGTAGGCTACAGTCCATGGGGTCGCATAGAGTCGGACACGACTGAGCGACTTCACTTCACTTCACTTCACACTGGAGCTGAGGACTGTGGAATTTCAAAAGGCTTTGGCAACCTCCAGGTCACCAAGAGGATGGTGCTAGGAGTGACTGCTGAGTGACTCTAAGTGAGTTGAGTTTGATTTTGAGTCATTTACTTGGCATAAGTCAGCTATATGACCACAGGCAATTTTTTGTCTCCTGTATGCAACCAAAAATTCTGAAAACCATGCACTGTCTTCAGTTAAGAGACATTACTGCCAAATGAAGCTTGCTCTACCAAATAATATGAACAAAAAAATTAAGAGGAATTCATTTGGCTCTGTTGGACCAGTAGTTCCCTCCTCCAGCAGTAAGTCATGAGGCAGAGTTCTGGCCCTGTGCATTTGGATCTTTTCCAACTGATGTGGGAGAAAATTATTATCAAGGCAGCCACTGCAAAAAATGTCTTCTTTAGTTACAATGACAAAGACTGAGGCACATAGCAAAAGACATGATAAGAATAAAGAGATGAAAATCTTGTAACTCTGACGACACATAAGAGATTCTTGGGACACAAGATTGGAGCCAGAGTAACCACAGTAGCTACATGCATTCATTTATCTATCCAAAATGTATGTATTAAGTGGCTAATATGTGTAGGTACCTGAAGACACTGTAGGTGCAGTGATCACCAAGACAGAGCACTGTCACTCATGCACCTACATTCCATAGTGTTTTTCATCCCCACTTTGCTCATTCAAACTGCCATCAAGACAGTCTTAGAGGAAACAATGTCTTTATGAGGGGTTAGTAGCTCTTGTTTTGGAAGGAGGGATACAAATTCTGAAAAACAGAGAAGGCCAGCTGGTGTGTTTGTTCAAAATCAAAGCATTAGGTAATCATATTAGCTCGGTAGTTGCCCATTTTTAGGTGTAGGTTTTTTGTTTTTTGTTTTTTTTTTATTTTTTTGTCATACATTGATATGAATCAGCCATAGATTTACACGTATTCCCCATCCCGATCCCCCCTCCCACCTCCCTCTCCACCCGATTCCTCTGGGTCTTCCCAGTGCACCAGGCCCGAGCACTTGTCTCATGCATCCCACCTGGGCTGGTGATCTGTTTCACCATAAAGAGTATACATGCTGTTCTTTTGAAATATCCCACCCTCACATTCTCCCACAGAGTTCAAAAGTCTGTTCTGTATTTCTGTGTCTCTTTTTCCGTTTTGCATATAGGGTTATCGTTACCATCTTTCTAAATTCCATATATATGTGTTAGTATGCTGTAATGTTCTTTATCTTTCTGGCTTACTTCACTCTGTATAATGGGCTCCAGTTTCATCCATCTCATTAGGACTGGTTCAAATGAATTCTTTTTGACGGCTGAGTAGTATTCCATTGTGTATATGTACCACAGCTTCCTTATCCATTCATCTGCTGATGGGCATCTAGGTTGCTTCCATGTCCTGGCTATTATAAACAGTGCTGCGATGAACATTGGGGTGCACGTGTCTCTTTCAGATCTGGTTTCCTTGGTGTGTATGCCCAGAAGTGGGATTGCTGGGTCATATGACAGGTCTATTTCCAGTTTTTCAAGGAATCTCCACACTGTTCTCCATAGTGGCTGTACTAGTTTGCATTCCCACCAACAGTGTAAGAGGGTTCCCTTTTCTCCACACCCTCTCCAGCATTTATTGCTTGTAGACTTTTGGATAGCAGCCATCCTGATTGGCAAGTAATGGTACCTCATTGTGGTTTTGATTTGCATTTCTCTAATAATGAGTGATGTTGAGCATCTTTTCATGTGTTTGTTAGCCATCTGTATGTCTTCTTTGGAGAAATGTCTGTTTAGTTCTTTGGCCCATTTTTTGATTGGGTCATTTATTTTTCTGGAATTGAGCTGCAGGAGTTGCTTGTATATTTTTGAGATTAATCCTTTGTCTGTTTCTTCATTTGCTATTATTTTCTCCCAATCTGAGGGCTGTCTTTTCACCTTACTTATAGTTTCCTTTTTAGTGCAAAAGCTTTTAAGTTTCATTAGGTCCCATTTGTTTATTTTTGCTTTTATTTCCAATATTCTGGGAGGTGGGTCATAGAGGATCTTGCTGTGATTTATGTCGAAGAGTGTTTTGCCTATGTTCTCCTCTAGGAGTTTTATAGTTTCTGGTCTTACATTTAGATCTTTAATCCATTTTGAGTTTATTTTTGTGTATGGTGTTAGAAAGTGTTCTAGTTTCATTCTTTTACAAGTGGTTGACCAGTTATCCCAGCACCACTTGTTAAAGAGGTTGTCTTTTTTCCATTGTATATCCTTGCCTCCTTTGTCAAAGATAAGGTGTCCATAGGTCTGTGGATTTATCTCTGGGCTTTCTATTCTGTTCCATTGATCTATATTTCTGTCTTTGTGCCAGTACCATACTGTCTTGATGACTGTGGCTTTGTAGTAGAGTCTGAAGTCAGGCAGGTTGATTCCTCCAGTTCCATTCTTCTTTCTCAAGATTACTTTGGCTATTCGAGGTTTTTTGTATTTCCATACAAATTGTGAAATTCTTTGGTCTAGTTCTGTGAAAAATACCGTTGGTAACTTGATAGGGATTGCATTGAATCTATAGATTGCTTTAGGTAGGATAGCCATTTTGACAATATTGATTCTTCCAATCCATGAACACGGTATGTTTCTCCATCTGTTTGTGTCCTCTTTGATTTCTTTCATCAGTGTTTTATAGTTTTCTATGTATAGGTCTTTTGTTTCTTTAGGTAGATATACTCCTAAGTATTTTATTCTTTTTGTTGCAATGGTGAATGGTATTGTTTCCTTAATTTCTCTTTCTGTTTTTTCATTGTTAGTATATAGGAATGCAAGGGATTTCTGTGTGTTAATTTTATATCCTGCAACTTTACTATATTCATTGATTAGCTCTAGTAATTTTCTGGTAGAGTCTTTAGGGTTTTCTATGTAGAGGATCATGTCATCTGCAAACAGCGAGAGTTTCACTTCTTCTTTTCCTATCTGGATTCCTTTTACTTCTTTTTCTGCTCTGATTGCTGTGGCCAAAACTTCCAACAATAGTAGTGGTGAGAGTGGGCACCCTTGTCTTGTTCCTGATTTCAGGGGAAATGCTTTCAATTTTTCACCATTGAGGGTGATGCTTGCTGTGGGTTTGTCATATATCGCTTTTATTATGTTGAGGTATGTTCCTTCTATTCCTGCTTTTTGAAGAGTTTTAATCATAAATGAGTGTTGAATTTTGTCAAAGGCTTTCTCTGCATCTATTGAGATAATCATATGATTTTTATCTTTCAATTTGTTAATGTGGTGTATTACATTGATTGATTTGCGGATATTAAAGAATCCTTGCATTCCTGGGATAAAGCCCACTTGGTCATGGTGTATGATTTTTTTAATATGTTGTTGGATTCTGTTTGCTAGAATTTTGTTAAGGATTTTTGCATCTATGTTCATCAGTGATATTGGCCTGTAATTTTCTTTTTTTGTGGCGTCTTTGTCTGGTTTTGGAATTAGGGTGATGGTGGCCTCATAGAATGAGTTTGGAAGCTTACCTTCATCTGCAATTTTCTGGAAGAGTTTGAGTAAGATAGGTGTTAGCTCTTCTCTAAATTTTTGGTAGAATTCAGCTGTGAAGCCATCTGGTCCTGGGCTTTTGTTTGCTGGAAGATTTTTGATTACAGTTTTGATTTCCTTGCTTGTGATGGGTCTGTTAAGATCTTCTATTTCTTCCTGGTTCAGTTTTGGAAAGTTATACTTTTCTAAGAATTTGTCCATTTCATCCAAGTTGTCCATTTTATTGGCATAGAGCTGCTGGTAGTAGTCTCTTATGATCCTTTGTATTTCAGTGTTGTCTGTTGTGATCTCTCCATTTTCATTTCTAATTTTGTTAATTTGGTTCTTCTCTCTTTGTTTCTTAATGAGTCTTGCTAATGGCTTGTCAATTTTGTTTATTTTTTCAAAAAACCAGCTTTTAGCTTTGTTGATTTTTGCTATGGTCTCTTTAGTTTCTTTTGCATTTATTTCTGCCCTGATTTTTAAGATTTCTTTCCTTCTGCTAACCCTGGGGTTCTTCATTTCTTCCTTCTCTAGTTGCTTTAGGTGTAGAGTTAGGTTATTTATTTGACTATTTTCTTGTTTCTTGAGGTAAGCCTGTAATGCTATGAACCTTCCCCTTAGCACTGCTTTTACAGTGTCCCATAGGTTTTGGGTTGTTGTGTTTTCATTTTCATTCATTTCTATACATATTTTGATTTCTTTTTTGATTTCTTCTATGATTTGTTGGTTATTCAGAAGCGTGTTATTTAGCCTCCATATGTTTGAATTTTTAACAATTTTTTTCCTGTAATTGAAATCTAATCTTACTGCACTGTGGTCAGAAAAGATGACTGGAATGATTTCAATTTTTTTGAATTTTCCAAGACCAGATTTATGGCCCAGGATGTGATCTATTCTGGAGAAGGTTCCGTGTGCACTTGAGAAAAAGGTGAAGTTGATTGTTTTGGGGTGAAATGTCCTATAGATATCAATTAGGTCTAGCTGGTCCATTGTGTCATTTAAGGTTTGTGTTTCCTTGTTAATTTTCGGTTTAGTTGATCTATCCATAGTTGTGAGTGGGGTATTAAAGTCTCCCAGTATTATTGTGTTACTATTAATTTCCTCTTTCATACTCGTTAGTGTTTGCCGTACATATTGCGGTGCTCCTATGTTGGGTGCATATATATTTATAATTGTTATATCTTCTTCTTGGATTGATCCTTTGATCATTATATAGTGTCCTTCTTTGTCTCTTTTCAGATCCTTTATTTGAAAGTCTATTTTATCTGATATGAGTATTGCGACTCCTGCTTTCTTTTGGTCTCCGTTTGCATGAAATATTTTTTTCAAGCCCTTCACTTTTAGTCTGTATGTGTCTCTTGCTTTGAGGTGGGTCTCTTGTAGACAGCATATATAGGGGTCTTGTTTTTGTATCCATTCAGCCAATCTTTGTCTTTTGGTTGGGGCATTCAACCCATTTACATTTAGGGTAATTATTGATAGGTGTGGTCCCGTTGCCATTTACTTTGTTGTTTTGGGTTCACGTTTATACAACCTTTCTGCATTTCCTGTCTAGAGAAGATCCTTTAGCATTTGCTGAAGAGCTGGTTTGGTGGTGCTGAATTCTCTCAGCTTTTGCTTATCTGTAACGCTTTTGAATTCTCCTTCATATCTGAATGAGATCCTTGCTGGATACAGTAATCTAGGTTGTAGGTTATTCTCTTTCATTACTTTCAGTACGTCCTGCCATTCCCTTTTGGCCTGGAGGGTTTGTATTGATAGATCAGCTGTTATCCTTATGGGAATCCCTTTGTGTGTTATTTGTTGTTTCTCCCTTGTTGCTTTTAATATTTGTTCTTTGTGTTTGATCTTTGTTAATTTGATTAATATTTGTCTTGGGGTGTTTCGCCTTGGGTTTATCCTGTTTGGGACTCTCTGGGCTTCTTGGACTTGGGTGGCTATTTCCTTCCCCATTTTAGGGAAGTTTTCAGCTATTAGCTCCTCGAGTATTTTCTCATGGCCTTTCTTTTTGTCTTCTTCTTCTGGAACTCCTATGATTCGAATGTTGGGGCGTTTCACATTGTCACAGAGGTCTCTGAGGTTGTCCTCATTTCTTTTGATCCTTTTTTCTTTTTTCCTCTCTGCTTCATTTATTTCAACCATTTTATCTTCTATCTCACTTATCCTGTCTTCTGCTTCCGTTAGTCTACTCTTGGTTCCCTCCAAAGTGTTTTTGATCTCATTCATTGCATTATTCATTTTTAATTGACTCTTTTTTATTTCTTCTAGGTCTTTATTAAACATTTCTTGTATCTTTTCAATCTTTGTCTCCAGGCTATTTATCTGTAACTCCATTTTGTTTTCAAGATTTTGGATCATTTTTATTATCATTATTCTAAATTCTTTTTCAGGTAGATTCCCTATCTCCTCCTCTTTTGTTTGACTTGGTGGGCATTTTTCATGTTCCTTTACCTGTTGGGTATTTCTTTGTCTTTTCATCTTGTTTAGATTGCTGTGTCTGGAGTGGGCTTTCTGTATTCTGGAGGTCTGTGGTTCCTTTTTATTGTGGAGGATTTACCCCGTGGGTGGGGTTAGACGATTGGCTTGTCAAGGTTTCCTGGTTAGGGAAGATTGCGTCAGTGTACTGATACATGCAATTTGATTTCTTCTCTTTGGAGAGCAATGGAGTGCCCAGTAATGAGTTTTGAGATGGGTCTATGTGTTAGGTGTGTCCTTGGGCAGCCTGTATGTTGACGTTCACGGCTATGTTCCTGTGTTGCTGGAGAATTTGCGTGATATGTCTTGCTCTAAAACTTATTGGCTCTTGGGTGGTGGTTGGTTTCAGTGTAGGTATGGAGGCTTTTGGACAGTCACTTATTACTAAAAGTTCCATGTAGTCAGGAGTTTTCTGGTGTTCTCAGGTTTTGGGCTTAAGTCTCCTGCCTCTGGATTTCAGTTTTATTCTTCCTGTAGTCTCAGGACTTCTCCTACTATACAGCACTGATAAGAAAACTTCTAGGTTAATGGCGAAAAGATTCTCCCCCGTTAGTGACACCCAGAGAGGTTCACAGAGTTACATGAAGAAGAGGAGAGGGAGGAGGGAGATAGAGATGAGCAGGAGGAGAAAAAGGGGGACTCAAGAGGAGAGAGACAGATCTACGCAGCTGTCTGTTCCCAGAGTGTTCTCCGTAGCCCAGTCACCTACAAAGATTCACAGAATTGGATTGGGAAGAGAAGGGGAAAGGAGGAAATAGAGGTGTTCTGAGGTAGAAAACAGAGAGTCAAGACTGGGAGAGAATAATCTTCGGTGTAAAAATAGGGCTTCTCTTCTTTTTTTTTTTTTTGTAAGGTTATAGTGTATTGAAAATGAAAATTAAGGAGTAGTAGAGGAGTACTAGAGGACTTTAAAAGAAATTAGAGAAAAAGAAAAATAGAAAATAGAAGAGAAAAAGGAAAGAAAAAAGAAGAAGAAAAAAAAAAAGAAAAAAAAAAGAGAAGAAAAGAAAGAAAAAAAAAAATTTTTTTTCCCTAATTAAAAAAATCGTAAAAATCTATGGAAATGAAAGTTAAGGAGTAATGGGGGAGTAATAGGGGATTTTAAAGGAAAATAAAAGAGAAAAAATAAAAAAGAAAAAATAAAAAAAGAAAAAATAATAAAAAAGAAAAAAAAGAGTAAAAAGTAAAAATATATCTAGGAGTTTCTCTGGAGCTGTTGCGGTCAGTGTGGGTTCGGCTCAGTTTCAGATAGCTCCTCGTTCCAGCTTACACTTCTCGATATCTACAGGGCCCTTCCGGTGAAGTCGGTGTTTTCTGCAGGGATTTTAATCTGTTGCACCAGTCCCTTCTGAGGCGGTTCCCTTTGTTTATTTGGCTTCTGTTTGCCGGTCTCTTCAGAGTCTCATTTCCGCCCTGACACAGGCGGGTGGAGGTGGACTCTTATTCAGGTAGCTAGTTCCCTCGCTCTGCGGGGCAGGGAGGGGCTGACGCTGCGGGGAGGGGCTGGCCCTGCGGGGGCGGGCTGGCGCTGCCGGGAGGGGCTGACGCTGCTTTCTCCGTCTGCGCTGCTCAGGCTCCCAGCTGTTCTATATGGAGCGCGCCCCGCGCTGCGCGCGGTTCCAGCCCTCGGGTGTTCCACAAAAGCGCGGAAGGAAAAGCTGTGCCTGCTCTCTGTGCCTTCCCCGTCAGAGCGGTCCAGGCAGCCAGGGGCTTGGTGGGCGCACTCTACCCAGGTGTGGCGCACTCACTCCCTTCCGCGGACCCAGTCTCAGTTTCCGCTGGCGCCAGTCGGGTGCGCGCGCCTTCCGCCCTCCGCGTCCCCAGCCCCAGTCCCCGCCCGCGCCGGTCGGGTGCCTGCGCCCTGTGTCTCGCGGCGACCTTCCCCTCCCCCCTGCCTCCTGCCTCCGGCGGGGCTGGGCCGGTCCACAGCCTGCGAGCTCTTCTCTGGATTTTCTCGGTCTCTTTGTTCTGTGAACGGCCGGCTGTGAGTTCGGGCCGGTTAATTTACTCTCTCCTTTGGTCTCCCACAGTTCAAGTTGGCACCTCACAGAAGCTCCCTCCGATTGTCCTCAGGGCACTCAGGCCCGGACCCTACTCCAAGCAATGCCGCCTAAGATTCCCTTCCCGGGACGGATCTCCGTCCTTAGCTCTTTTGTCTCACTTTTAATCTTTTATATTTTGTCCTACCTCCTTTAGAAGACAATGGGCTGCTTTTCTGGGCGCCTGATGACCTCAGCTAGCGATCAGAAGTTGTTTTGTGAAGTTTGCTCTGCATTCAGTTATTCTTTTGATGAATTTGTAGGAGAGAAAGTGGTCTCCCCGTCCTACTCCTCCGCCATCTTGGCTCCTCTAGGTGTAGGTTTGAATCACCTGTGAAACTGAAAAAAATCTCAGTGCTGACTCCAAATTAGTGAAATCAAGGTACCTAGGATGGGTGAGGCACAAGCATTGATCATTTTAAGGGTAATCCAGGTGATCTGAATGTGCATCCAAGACTGAAAACCACTGCAGTAGCTTCAACTCTGTCTTGTGTTGTCCTAGGTATTTTCCTGGGCAAGTATATACTCCAGAACATATGTCTACATACATGTATATTTGTATGCACCACAGAGATATGTATGTATGTGTATCTGCGTGTAAATGATGCAGTTATTTGAAGGCAACAGGGATTATCTGGAAATATATTTTGTAGGGTTTTCCTTTACTAAATACATCCAAGCTCTTTTGTAAGATGTGATAATTTGGTATAATTAACATCATATTTGATGTTACTTCAGAGAAGAATCTACCTGAAGCTAGATAAACTCTACAGTAATTTTTAAAAAATGCCAGCATTAGTTTATAACTGCATGTGCACTCAATCATTCATGTCCAACTCTTTGTGACCCCATGGACTGTAGCCCAGCAGGCTCCTCTGTTCATAGGATTTTCCAGGCAAGAGTACTAGAGTGGGTTGTCATTTCCTTCTGTAGGAGATCTTCCTGACCTAGGGATTGAGCCCTCCTCTATTGCATCTCCTGCATTGGGAGGCAGATTCGTTACTACTGTGTCACCTAGGAAGGCCTAGTTTCTGACTAGAAGTTATTATCTCTGCATTAAATCCATGATCAGATGATTTATTTTCCTATTAACAAAATAGCATCACTTCTCAAAAGTCAGACTTAATCTTCAAATAACATGAAATTGTTTTTGTTATTATAACTGTTTGCCATTCAATTATTAGATGTTGATGTTACCATTTCTTATCAAGCAAACACTATTTGCTATAGTACTTATTATCTATTGAAAGCCTCTTTCTTGCCTGTGATTAACAGATGTGTAAAAATAGTGTACACAAGTATTACTAACACCATCCATTAACCAGCATTGCTGTGTATTTGTCTCTTTTTCTAGAGTATACGGTCTTCCCTGGTGGCTCAGATAGTAAAGAATCCGCCTGCAGTGCGGGATACTTGGGTTCCATCCCTGGGTCAGGAAGATCCCCTGGAGAGGGAAATTGCAACCCACTCCAGTATTCTTACCTGAAGAATCCCCATGGACAGAGGAGCCTGGCGGGCTACAGTCCATGGGATTCCAAAGAGTCGGACATGATTTAGCGACTAAGCACCTTAGAGTTCAGAGAGACTTCGCAAAAAATAGTTTCTACGTTTCTCTGTCTTCAGCCAAAGTGCTGGCATGATGACCCCTTCAGTCTCTCCCAGCTCTCACAGTAATGGCTACGAGCCCAGCCAAACAGCAGGAAGCAGCTTCTTCAGGAGCTTGAAAGAAATCAGGTCTCATTAAACAATAAGGGAATGGGCCACACAGCTCACTTATATCCTCTGCTCTTGGAAAAATGTAGATTGCTTGGTGTGAAGTAGAGAAGCAAATCAAAACTAAATTACCTCTGTGTAAATAAACCATGTGACACCAATAATTAGGAAGCTTGAATGTAAGAACATGGCCTGATATATGAAAAGACCAAGATTTACTTCCAGATCAGCTGACATACATCTTTAAACTCTTTGATGATACAAACAAAACCTTTAAGCAGTTTGATCCTAAGCCTTCTCTTCATCCTTCCACCAGGATTCCAGCTGTGGTTTGTCAGATTTTATGGTGTTATTATCAGATCTGGACTGATGGTGCTAATTATTCCCCTAAAAGATGCCAGGATTTAATCATGCAGAAACAATATTTTACTTCTATTAAAAGGATTTTTAGAAATTTGTTTCATCATACTGTCTCTATAACTTATTAATTTTTTTATTTATTGTATTAGAAAATGCAGCTAATTGTGTTGGTACTATTTTGGGATTCATGACAAACATGTATTTAAATGGGGTGGTATGTATAAGCATGAATAGACCATACATGGGTTGTTGCTGAAAAAAGTCTGTTGCTTTTTGCTTCTTTCTTTATTTAATTTTTCACATTTGTAGGGTATAAAGAACCTCCAACCAGCTTGATTTTGTTGCTGCTACTACTGCCAGATATAGCAGAGCTGACATGTTGCTTTGAGTTATGTCTTAGCAATTTTTGTTCATGTTGTAACTTGCTTCACCACATTAGTTCAGTCAAGCAGTTCTGTGGCTCTCTTGATGTGTTCCATATTTACACAGTTGTAAACATTCTGTAAAGAATTGTGTACAATAGTTATTGCTTCTGGGGTTATGACATAGGTTCATTCTAGGGCTATGACTTTTGTTTTTTTTTTGGTAGGTAAACAGTTCCCAAACTTAATTATGCATGGTTATCTTGATAAAACAATTTATAAACCAAAAATGTTTAAGGCACATGAACCAAATCAAAGCAAAAATTGATGTCAAGCCTTCCCTGAAATTTCCATCAATAGGTTAACAAAGTTGGGTATTTACTAGACAATTAGACCAGTTTGTCTGAATTATAATGTGTCCATAAAATACCTGGGGATATTACTAAAATGCAGATTCTGATTCAGAAGGTTTAGAGTGGGGACTGAGATGCTGAGCATGTTTTAGAGCTCCCCAGTGATACTCACGCTACTTGTCTAAGAACCACACTTTGAATAGAATGGAACTAGGGAACTGACTTCACACCCAGATTTTTAGGCTCTGTACCTTACTTTGTAAATCAGAATTTCCACAGAGATCTGATTCTTCTTTAATTCCTCTATTAACTCTGATGAGTCCCTATGTTATAAACTACAAACCATGAGACCCAATGCAAATAATTCAATGGGAAAAGTCAAGGTGTAATTCCTAATTAATTTCTCTAATATCTAACTTCCTCTTAAACCTTGGAGGAAGCTCATCAAATTAAGCACACCTGAGAATTAGGCTTTTAAAATCAAAGGCTGCTTAGGAATGCAGTGCTCAGTCAGGAAACACCTTAATTTCTAAACTGTACCCCAGATCCAAGGTAGAAAACTGCTCAGAACAAGGCTGTAGAAGCACATGGATACTGTGATGCCAGAAGACTGTCTGAAAACGCTCTTCCTGACTCCTATCCATTTTTCTTCTCACGGGAGTTCAGAGCAGGCTTGGGTCTGAGGCTGAATTCCCAGGGCAAATAACTCCATCATGTACCATGTTTCTTAATGTAAGATATTAATCTATGTTCAAAGTACTATTTGAATTCGAAAAATCCTACAGTTTCAACATTATGCCATATCATTTTACTCAAAAACAGTGTGAAGAGAGAAATAAAGACATAATCCTATGGCCCAAATAAATACTTTTCTAGGTATTCTTTTATTACTTATATGTAGCTATATCTTAAAATAAAATTTTGACAGTATCTTAAGTAATTATTTTAAAATTTTAGATCTGACAATAGTATTTAGTTCAGTTCAGTCGCTCAGTTGTGTCCGACTCTTTGTGACCCCATGGACTGCAGCATGCCAGGCCTTCTTGTCCATTGCCAACTCCCGGAGTTTACTCAAACTCATGTCCATAGAGTTGGTGATGCCATCCAACCATCTCATCCTCTGTCATCCCCTTCTGCCCTCAATCTTTCCCAGCATCAGGGTCTTTTCAAATGATTCAGTTCCTCACATCAGGGGGCCAAAGTATTGGAGTTTCAGCTTCAGCATCAGTCCTTCCAATGAGTATTCAGGGCTGATTTCCTTTAGGATTGACTGGTTTGATTTCCTTGCAGTCCAAGGGACTCCCAAGAGTCTTCTCCAACACCACAGTTCAAAAGTATTAATTCTTTGGTGCTCAGCTTTCTTTATAGTCCAACTCTCACATCCATACATGACTGCTGGAAAAACCATGAGTTTAGCTAGACAGACCTTTGTTGGCAAAGTAATGTCTCTGCTTTTTAATATGCTGTCTAGGTTGGTCATAACTTCCAAGGAACAAACATCAATAGTAATATGGTTATGTTTTTAATAGATTCCTTTCCTTTTATTTTAGAAATACATACTGAAATATAAGTGGAATGATATCTGAAACTTATCTAAAAATATGGGAAATTGAGCAGTAGGAATAGAAATGAAAGAAGATTGGCCATGAATGAATAACTATTGAAGATGAATAAAGGACATGTGAGGTGTCATTATTTCTTCTATCTACCTTTGTACATGTTTAAATTTTTCTTCAATCAAATGTAAAAAATACTTAGACCACACTATACCTATACAGCCAGAGAAATCTTTCTGAAGGAAGATCCAGTCATATTTATTCCTTTCTCATAGACTTTTGTAGTTCCATTTCTCTCAAACTTTAAACAAGTTAATTAAGCTCATATGCCTTGAAGATTCTTGCCCTTGTTCAGTTCTTCAGCTTTGTGTTATACCATGTCTCCCTTCATTCTCTGAGCTTTTCTAGGTTGATTTATTTGCACATCCTGTGACATGTTTTTTGGCTCTGAAGCCACATTTTAGTTTTTGTCTGATAAACCTTTCTTTAAACTCTAATCCCAGTTTTTTTTTATATTTATTTTTCTTAATTTATGGTTTCCCTTTGATTACTTTTTTTTTTTTGGTAACTTGGGTGACTGTATTTGGTTGACACATTTTTAATCTTCTCTCATATAACTTTTTAATCTCCCTTTTTCTACCCTTGTTTTCTTCCAAAACTTTTTGATATTATGACTATCACCAATTAAGCATAAAGCAGTTGAAGTTTGCTTTCAGTATATTAATGGTATTGTTAATTCTGCTATTACTGTTTAGTAGTAGCATTACTATTACTGCATGCATTCATTAATGCATGACTGCATTTTTTTCTTATGTCAGTCATCCCTTTGTTCAGCTTATTGTGACATTTGGTATCGAGTCTATTTTTTTTTTTATTTTACTGACAATGAAAATGAGATTTTAAAATTTTTGTTTTAAAATTTGCACTATTTGTTTTGCACTATTTTTACATGTTCCTCTTAAATGTGCATTTTCAGGGCAATTCTTTTCTCATCTAATTTGCAGAATCTTTTCATTGATTCTGACCTGGATTGGGTTCCTTAAAATGGAGTCTGAGATGGGACTTTTCATTGAGTTTCATTGAAGAGCACTCTTAGGAGCACCACTTCTGAGATGTGAAGAAAGCAGAATTGGGCAGAGGGAGAAAATGTTGCAGTGTAGTTGCAAAAGTGACTTCAACTGTGCCACAGTTTTCCTTGAGAGTATTCTGGTGTGGAGGCAAGGGTGCCAGGTCTTGTATACCCACCCCTGCACTAGTAAGAAGGAACTATTCGGGGAGTGGATGCAGCTTTGAGACCTCAGCAGCTGAAGACCTATCAGGTGGGAGATTAAGTATCTTATACCTTAAGGATAGTGCATCCAAATATCTCTACTGTCCACTCGGATCCAGTTGCTTCTTTTGGTAATTTCAGCCTTCCTGGGACAACTTTCTGAGGATTCTGGTTTGTCTCATTTTCTGGGGAAACTTAAAAGTTGAAGATTAGTAGAAAGGATGACAATCTTTATTGCTGCAACTGACCTGAAACCTCATCATCCCCTTCCTTTAGATTCCCCATTCTTGTGGACAGCACCTGTGCTGCTCTCAGAGGCATATCTGGTAAAGTGACCCAGACCTAACCCCCAGTCACCATGTCCCTACCAGGCCACGGCTACTGTATATTTTTTCATTTGTCACCTTACTTGGTCAGCAGAAAGCCAAACGTGCTGAGTGCCTCCCTGTCCTGAGATACAGCAGCAGCCTCTTCCTGACCCAGTCGCCTGTTCTGGCCAGAGTGCTCTTTCTTTGTACACTTTACTTTCAACAAGGGATCCTGAGGAGGTTGGATGGCACCCACAGCTTAATGTTCAAGAGAACTCTTCCTCTGTCCCATGCTGGGAGCATTTTCTTCTCTGGGAGCCAGGACATGTGGATCAGCATTCCTCAACCCTGATACTATTCACATTTGGGCCAGATACTGTGTTCTGGGGGACTTTCTGGTACAATGTAGGAGATTAAGCAGCATCCCTGTTCTCTAACCTCTAGTCACCAGTAGCGTTTTCCAGTCATGACAACTGAAAATATTTGTAGACATTGCCGAATGCACCCCACCCCCACACTGGCCCATCCCAGCAGAGGGACCAAAATCATCTCCAATCGGTCTAGGCCCTCAGAGCCTAAATTTGAGGGAATGAGGAACACAGATCGCTCAGCTGCCTTATTGGGAGTGACAACACTTGGTTGTAAGTTGCTTCCAGTAGCCACACACCCTACCATTTGAGTATAAAATAATATTCATTAATTTAAGGTGTAATCTGTGTCCTCATAGAGAGTGGCACAGCGTAACGTCTCTAAACTGGCCTTGCAGCTGAACCTTCAGAAGACCACCCTTCACTCTATTTCTGAATACAGAGCCTCAGCGCAGTGCAGGGACCAGCGGGAGAATTCACATGGTGGTTCTAGGGACCTTGTATCCACACTGTGAGCGAGACCTTGGCACAGACTTCATTTAATACCAAGTCCTGATACACCTGTCTAATAGTGACACCATGATGACATTTTGGGACCTGAGTTATCAGGATCAATTCCCACCCTGTGTCCTAGGTCTAAAATCCCTACTCCTCTCTCCCAGTTCATAGTTTCCAAGTAGATGGTCATGAGTTTCTCTAGAAAAGCACTGGAGATGCCATTGCCGTACAAACTTGGCAACTTCTTTATGGTGGGCATGTGGTGCCTCTCCCTCTCTCCCAGTTGTAGAGCTGGTTCATGTCTAGAAATGGGACCTGCGAATGTGACATTTTATTTGGGGGAGGGGGGCTGTCCTTAGATTCCTCACCATCCATCTTCATTTTTTTTTTTTTGATTGTGTAGTTTAAGCAATATGCTTGTTGGCTTACCTGTCATCCTGTGCCTCAGAACATTGTGTTCTATTTTTTCAATAGCTCTCTAGCTAGCTCTCTAGCCGGATCATAGCTGCCACTCAGACCTTGCTACTCATCATGGTAATTGCTCCCACCTGAATTCCTAAATGCTGATAGTTAAGTGCTACCAGATGGACTCTATTATTTCAGGATACTTATTACTTTCAGGGAACCTCTGTTCTGAATCAGCATTTTCTACATGAGCCAAGCCTATCGAGGACAAACACCAGGGAGCTTCTCAATGTTTCTGACTCAGTAATAAATTCCTATCCACTTTGACAGAGTTATTTTTTGGCACTCCCATTCAACATACTTGCTGGTGTGTTTTTCAGCCTTACCTATTTTAGCCATTGCATTGTACACTCCTGTTTGAGCGTTTGGAGACTGATATGGACAAATTGTTTGTGTCCTCTCAAAATTTATATGTTCAAGACTTAAATTCTCAATGTGATATTATGTGGAGGCGGGGCCTCTAGGAGGTGATTAGGTTTAGGTGACGGTAAGAAGGCGGAGTCCTCAAAATGGGAATAGTGTCCTTACAAGAAGAGGAAGAGATGTCACAGCTTCCTCCCTTTGCCCTGTGAGGATATGGCAAGAAGGCTGTCATCTGCAAGCCGGCAAAAATCAATTGCCTTCACCCTGGTACTGGATTTTCCACCTTCCAAAACGGTGAGAAATGTTTGTTGGTTCAGTCACTCAGCCTGTGATGTTTTCTAATAGCAGCCCTAGCAAACGAAACCCTTTCGCTAGCATGTAGTGCAGATCACCACTTTCTCCAAACTTCCAAGGCTATCCTAATAGTCTGTTAGAACTGTCACATGGGGTCCCTGTCAAAATACTAAACGCCACATGCTTGGAGAACATTATCCAGCTTTATGCCTCTCTCATCGATCCTGCAGCCACAGATGTTCTCCTATCTTTCTCTGGTCTGTATGTCACTTAGATTCTAGATCTTCGGAGGGTGTTCCTTTTTCTCCCTTAGCAGGTGAATTCGGATAGAATTTTTTATGCCAGGAGAGAAAATCAGACATTGCTAAGCATTGCTAAAGATATACCACTTACATTATATAAGGTTGTGATACCAGACACTAATTTGAGGAAATCAGCCAGGTGGGTGAGCTGTCCTCTGAAGCACAAGTGTAGGCGTCTTATCAGAAATCCCCTGGGGTTGTTTTCAGTGTCCTTTCCCTCATCCTTCCAGGCTCTCTGGTAAGCTGCTTTAGCTCCTTGCTGGACTCGCCCAAGGTTTTCTTTTATGATTTATTTACCGATCCAAAGGCAGCTCTCTCTTAATGGAATCACATTGAGAAAGGGGGGAAATGTCTATAGTATGGAGGACCATTGCAAATAATTTGAAAATAAGCCTACATACAGACTTTCCCTAGTGAATTGCACCATCATTCTATACAAAACAAGTATTGCTCCATACTTGATGTACTACATCTGCACTAATTTTGGCAATAGACTATAAAAATATACTGCTTAAAAATGATGGAAGCATTCATCACAAAAATCTTGATTATTTAGACATGAGCTCTAAACACCTTAGAGATTATGATGCATATTGGGTTGAATCAAAGTCTAAAGATAAACACTCTGGAACAAAATTTCCCCTCAAATCCCATCAGGTATTTTATGTATATGATTATTTTTCCAAAGGTGTTGAAATTGGGATAAGCTCAAGACTTTTATAAAATGACAATTACTAGATTTTCCATTTTAAACAATGCCGTCTGACTCTATGTAGCTATAGTTTGGGGGAAAAAATGATACACTTACTTATCTATAATCTCAAATTCAATAAGTAACAATGAGCAGTTCAGACTGATTCTAGGAAAGATGTTTGAGGAAATTCATCAGAGGTCTGTTAATATTTACAAAATTAAGCATTTCTATATCATGTTTACTTTTTTAAACTTCTTACACAAGCAGGAAGACTAGTGCTAGGCCCTCTAAGGAAGAGGGAAAGTCAATTCAGAATTAAAAACGAAAGTTCTGTTTGAATGCCCCGTTTCTTTACTAAGATATAAATTTTACCCTCTCCCCTAGCATACATTAGTGAAGTCTATACATAGAAAAAATTTTTTCTTTTGCTCTATATTAAGGTTTATTTAATGAAACACTGTTATAACTGAGATTTTTAGTTGATACATATTGTCATTTTCTTTCACAAACACATACACTACTAATTACGATATAATCAAGGTACTGTTCTAAGTGCTTTTCTAATATTATGTCATTTAATCCTCAGTACACTGAAATAGATGCATCCCTGGTAGCTCAGCTGGTAAAGAATCCCCCTATAATGCAGGAGACCCTGGTTCGATTCCTGGGTTGGGAAGATCCCCTGGACAAGGGATAGGCCTCCCACTCCAGTTTTCTTGGCCTTCAGTGGTGGCTCAGATGGTAAAGAATCATCTGCAATGTGGGAGACCTGGGTTTGATCCCTGGGTTGGGAAGATGCCCTGGAGGAGAGCATGGCAACTCACTCCAGTATGCTTGCCTAGAGAATCCCCATGGACAGAGGAGCCTGGTGGGCCAGTCCATGGGGTCCCAGAGAGTCGGCCACGACTGAGCGACTCAGCACGGCACAGCACACTAAAATAGACACTATGTGACACCGTAAATTACAGGGACGGAAAAGGGCACAGAGCGGTTAAATAATTTTCTGCCAGTCACACAGCTAGTAATTGGCAAAACTAGAATTTAATCCAGGAATTCTCTCTCTGGAGTCCATATTCCTAACCATTGCACATGCTAATGGAAGGATAAATTATAAAGCTAGAAATTCTTAAATTTTATTTTTCAAATTTATAGCAAAAATAAAAATCAATTTAAAGAAACCATACCTGGTTCATTGTTGCTCTCTCTCCACTTGTTCTATAGTTACTCGAAATGGCTCCAGTGTGTACACGCTGAACCCATATAATGCTGCATCCTGATGCCCAGTATGTTAACCTTCTGTTTATCACGCAGTAAAGCTGAGGTTTTTCAAGGAAGGAGAGTCTGGGAGCTGTGCTTTTTGAGTTCACATCCTGGTTTTGCTGTTTACAAACCTTGTAACTTTATGTAATCTTTTTCCCAGTATTTTAATCAGCACTGCAGATTAGTTCTATTTCAGTCTAAATTTGAATTATACTATATCACATACAGAGTAAATTTCTTCATGTTAAGGCATTTGCTGTCCTGTGTACTTTGGCCCTCACTTCCTTCTGCCTCTCATCCCTGCTCTTTCTCATGTACACACACACACAGGTCCTGTCACACCAGCGAAGTTATTTATCCAAAGACATTCTGATACCTCTGTGCTGGTAATCATGCCTTTCTTGGTGCTTGGATGCCCTCTTGAGTAATTACTTTTGGCCTAGGCCCCATTTAAAACTTCTCTGTGAAGCCTGTTCAGTTCTCTGGAGACAATTTATTATTCCTTCATCTGTGTTTCAAAGGCCACCACTTACAATCTTCCCATAGTTCTAATTACCCTTCATTGTGTTTGATAATTAGTTGTATACCTGTTTGTGTCACTGTGTAGGAAGTGAAGGCCTTGTACTCTCCTCTATACCAAGAACAATGCCTTGTGTGTTAAGAAGTTCTCAATAAATATCACATGCATAAAATATGAATTGAACACGTAATGACTCCTCAAGGACAATTTGAAAAAGGTAGCTGTGTCAGAAATACAGAAGGGAAACAAAAACTTAATATTTACATTGGAAAATTGGTTGGCATTCAACTTCTAAAAACAAATCTGGAAAAAAAATAATACGAAGCAGATACTCAGTTAATAGGAGCAAGATGGGAAATGCTATTGCCAAGTCCTATTTAAGAGTAATCAAGCTCTTTAATTTGAGCAGAAGTCTGAAGCATGATCAAGTTAACAAAAAAGAAAAGACCAGTGTTATTTTGACTGAATTGAAAACAGAGTGTGGGGAAATTTGTGTTTTTCCCTTGGAGAACTAGCTGCCTTTATTCCCTCCATTAAGCCAATTTTGTGCCAAAACTTAGCTGATGTTTCAGATCTTTATCAGTACCTCGGTCCCCGTTCAGTTTATCTATCCCTGGCACCATTACTGTCTTGCTCTATTCTTTGCAAAGTAGTTGCTTACTCACCTCAAATTTTGTGTTGATAAATGTTAGTATAATATTTTCCCTTATATTAAATGCATGTTGCATAGAGCTTTCTGGATTTAGAGACTCAATTCAAGATAAACTAAGGGTTGGATTTCTCTTAGATTGACCATATAAGATGGTAAGTCATTAGATTCAGTGTCTTCTCTATGTCAGCCACGATAGGGTACAGCAGTGTCAAAATAAAGCCCTAATCACCATCCACCTATAATTCACAATGAAGTAAGGAAGGCAAATGTGAGTGTAGATGAGATACAAGTTATAGAATCATGCATTGTGTTTGCAACAGAGTTTACAGCCTAGCTGTAGAAATAGTTTTAAAAGGGATGTTTAAGTATAGTCTTAAAACACAAATTAGAATTAGCTTAAGAATAATACTAGTGGAGGGAGTTATTTTTGGATGACAGAGTGGTTGAGGTAGAAGGAATAACAGCCTATCTGTAAACTTTAGAAGCCTACACTTCTGTCTGAGGGACTATAGAAGAAATTAAAAGAAGTCTGCACTTTTGCAGGGGAGACACTGAGAGAAAGAATAAGATAATAAAGCTAGTGATAATGGCAAAATAATTTGAGGTCTTCTAATTGACTTCAGGATTTTGACTTGATCCTGAGAGCTCTACTTTCTTCCCTCCTACAAAGGCTGGATTCTCCCTGCAGTTATCAAAAACCATCTCATCTGACATTTCAGAAGACTTTGTTCCTGCAGTCAACACTCTCTCTCCTGAATCTATATTTTTTGTTTTCCCTACTGAGTCATGGGCTTCCCTGGTGACTTAGTGGCCAAGAATCCACCTGCCAGTGCAGGAAATGTGGGTTCAACCCCTGGTTTAGGAAGATCCCTTGGAGAAGGAAATGGCAACCCACTCCAGTAGTCTTGTCTGGGCAATCCCATGGACAGAGGAGCCTGATGGGCTTCAGTCCATGGGGTCACAAAAGAGTTGGTCACAACTTAGCAACTAAACAACAACTGGATCATTTCTGCAAAAATGTGAATATAACATGAGAGATCACATATTAAAAAATAAAAATTTCCTCCCCCACCACCATTTTCTCTGCACCCCTTGTGGACATTTGTCTATACTCACTGTCTACATATTCTCACCAATCCGTACCACTTCAGCATAATTTTATCCGGATTTTGTCCCCATACTACACTAAAACCACTTTGAAAAAGCAATCAGTGACCTTCATCACATACATGCCTCCTAATCCAGTAGCACTTAATCAGCCTGCAACTCTGCATCATTTGTACATTTCTGTTGGATGCCAGACATTGGTCCAGCACCATGTTCCTAACTTGACTGAGTCCATACCTGACTCTGCAAGCAGTTTCATTTGGCCACTGTCACTAGTCTTTGTGAGGTGAAGAGACGGATGGGGTTCATAGCACACCCACAGCTTTCTTTAAAAATTCTTTTCTGTAGGGGGTACGTTGAATTGGAATTTTGGGATTGGCATATACACACCATCAGTATTATGTACAAATAGATAACTAATGAGAACATATTGTATAGCACAGGGAACTCTACTCGATGCTTTTGACTTTGGGAAAGAAATCCAAAAGAGAGGGGATTTATTTATACATACAGCTGATTCATTTTACTTAACAGTAGAAAGCAACACAACATTGTAGAGAACTATACTCCAATAAAAATTAATTAAAAAATTTTTTCAATACTCTACCTGATCTTCCACTCCTAATGTTTGATACACTCAAAATAAGTTTGAGTTGTTAAGCAAGTTTTCACCCATGTATATTTGATGCTTTGGTATCATTTTCTCACATTGGGATGTACAATCTCTAGTCTGAATGCCTCACGTAAACTGAGATGAGAAGATTTCATTTTAATAATTGTTAGACATTTTTATTTTGAGATGGATCACAAATATTTATTTAAAACAAAGAATCAGTCTACTTTGGCACCTTCAGTTCAAAACTCCTTAGGAACTCTTTCCTCTCTAGTCATAAAGTTGCTGGGTAGTTAGTAGTTGAGAAAATGCCAACATGTCCTAGTGTCTCAGTGAGGACACTTACTAACAGGTGAGTTCCAAATATAGGCTGACAGAGAGCAGCATGCTTGCCCTACTCCAAATCTCTTTGTATAAATAGAGTAGAAACATATGGATGAAAAAATAGGGGAAAATATGGCTGTTCTGCTAGTGCACATGAGAGAACCATTTCAGCCACATGGTTGAGCCCATAGTGGACTGAACTTCCTAAGTACAGACAAATCTGCTTTCTGTCAGAGTCAGGCCGTGGTGTGTCATCTTGGGGGGGTGGGGGGAAATGACACCCTGCAGAGTAAATTTTAAAAACTTAAAATATTGGGACTGATGTTGTAGCTGACATTTTAATACTTTGGCCACCTGATGCGAAGAACTGACTCATTTGTAAAGACCCTGATGCTGGGAAAGATTGAAGGCAGGAGGAGAAGGGGATGACAGAGGAAGAGATGGTTGGATGGCATCACCGACTCAATGGACATGAATTTGAGTAAACTCCGGGAGTTGGTGATGGACAGGGAGGCCTGGCGTGCTGCAGTCCATCGGGTTGCAAAGAGTTGGACATGACTGAGCGACTGAACTGAACTGAAAATATTTGGAAGGAAAATAAATAAGGGAAAGGAAGAAAGATGGCTCAACTGAGTGATTTTCAATTGTTTTTCTTAATAGCAAAACCCAATGTAAACTGCAATATGATTTACCATTTCTGATAGAACATATATGTGAATTTATATAGTAAGATATATATTTTACATGAAAAGCATAATTACTTTATATGTTAGAAGATAAACTCTATTTTAAAAAGGACATCATTTTTGGCACAGCTATAAGGGAGGGAATAACTAGAAACAGCACTGTTATTAATACCACTCCAAACAGTTACAGACCTTGAAAGTTTGCATATCTTTTGAAATGGACTATGTCAAAATCACTTAAGAAAAATGTAGATTATAAAATGTCACATAAGAGTTCTTTAATATTCACTTATGATATTTCTCACTTATATTCATAGTTGGGCTTCCTGGTTAGCTCAGCTGGTAAAGAATCCTCCTGCAAAGTAGGAGACTCTGGTTTGATTCCTGGGTTGGGAAGTTCCCCTGGAGAAGGGATATGCTACCCACTCCAGTATTATTGGGCTTCACTGGTGGCTCAGATGGTAAAGAATCTGCCTGCAATGCCAGAGACCTGGGTTCGATCTCTGGGTTGGGAAAATCCCTGGAGGAGGGCATGGCAACCCATTCCCGTATTGTAGCCTGGAGAATCCGCATGGACAGAGGATCCTGAAGGACTAGCTACAGTCAGTCCATGGAGTCCCAAAGAGTTGGACACAAGTGAGAGATTAAGCGCATGCATATTCATAGTTAAATATAGCCAAATTTCATTGTAAGCCTCAGAAATACTGCATTAATAAGGATAAAAACATTACTGAATAAATTTTGAATATGAAACATAGAGGGGTTTGATTGATACTCTCCATCCATTACATAATTAGATGCCCATTATTTAATGTTGCAAACCTACCATTACTTAAATAAAAAGTAATGAGTTTTCCTATTAATATTTCATCCTATTTTTTTAATCAGATGCACTTACCTTGAGTGTATTTTACAACTTAATTGTTTGCAATGACCACAGACATAAACAAAACAATGCAATTTAACTAGATACTTTTATTTATATCCCAACCTCATACCCATTTAGTCAAAGTGGCTGTCACAC
This sequence comes from Cervus elaphus, assembly GCF_910594005.1. Lineage (NCBI taxonomy): Eukaryota > Metazoa > Chordata > Mammalia > Artiodactyla > Cervidae > Cervus > Cervus elaphus. The sequence continues at coordinate 45,663,310 of NC_057832.1, forward strand.
TATTGACATTTTGACATGTTGCAGGTATGCCTATACACCAGTGCATCTAACAATATTGCACCTCTCTATTAATCAAGAGCAATATCCATGCAAGCTCTGTTCCTGCAATTACCCTTTCTTGGACTAATTTATAGAGAAAAATAATGAAAAACTTGGTGAGCTACAGGGATGGAATATGAATAATGGATTAAACACAAGCAAAGAAAAAGTGAATGCATATATTGTATCTTGCAGTACATCTTGACTTATGCTTTGTAATTAATTAGTCAAGGATCTATGATTGTAACATGTCCTAATCTAATGGCACAGCCTACTTCACCTCTGTTAGATCTTTACTGCTTGCTTTTGTTGACTGTTTCCCTGCTAAACTGTATTTCCCTCTTTATACTTGGCATTAGGTACTATGGGAATAGAACACAGGATAAAAATAATGGCTTTGAACTGTATTAAAATAAAATTATAGCATTAAATATTCTTTTCAATTAAGATAGTATCCAAAATAAATCTTTTTAGTCCAGTACTATAAAGCATTATTGCCTATAAAATACCACTGATAGATAAGTGAATACTGTCTTTAGCTGTCGATGAATAGAGTCAAGGAAAAAGGACAGTTTCCCCATTCCAATTGCTCCTTGTCCAATTGCTCATTTTTCCAGTTGGTACTGGAGAAAATATATTTTGTTTTAAATTTTTAGGAACACATGGGGGGAAATACGAGAACTTGAAATTTCTAACTGGAAACCTAACCATTAGGTGTTTGTTTATTCGTGACAAAATGCAATCCTAGTTGAGCAGTAAAAAGAGTTCACTGTGCTATTAAAAATCTCCTTGAACTTCAAAGAGCTCTTAAATGAACATTTTCACAATTTATATATGAATTAATGAAACCATGTGGGTTACTTTTCTTTAAATTATACATAAATTTATAAATTAAGGGAAAACATGCACAAAAAATATTATAGATTTCATCATAATTTATTTTGAGTAGTCAATAATGCCATAATGTGTCTATAACTAGTTTAAATATATCTGAAGCAGAAAGACATTTATTTGTTAGATTAGAGTAAAAAAAAAACTTTACCATAAAACAAATCCTCAGGGTAACAAAAACTGGTTACTGACAGTGCATGACACTGTACCATAAAATGCTACCCAGATCCAATTTCTCCTTTCTGGGAGTTGATAAAAATTCATAGACATTATGAATTCATTCATTCTTCCTAAAAAAGAATGTAGATCGATAGTATTTACAGCTTGTACAATGTACCACAAAATGTGTTATTTCTTTTCAAGACTGCATACAAGCCTGGGGAAGAGTCCTAGACACACCAAGTTAAAATCCGTACTGAGAGAGAGGTCCTGTCACATCTGAAAGAGAAATCTGTGAAAGTTATTTTTAAATGATGACATGATAGTGGCTTGTTAAGCTAGAGTTTGGAGGGACGTTCTAAGTACATGGTGCCACTAATCAAATCAATTCAGTGCATTTCATTGAGTCCTGGCTATTTTCTGGTGCTACAAGCAAATAGGCCCTACAAAGGAATGACTGGGGACTCTCTTTTTAAGAGTGTCATCTAATGAAGCCCTGAATCTTGAAAAGAAACAGAATCAGTTATATTTTTTTGCACCCAAGCCATTTTACGTTCTTCAAATTGAGATAGGAGATAAAATACAATGTGAAGAAGTTTCTAAATAGCAGGAACCGTGTCCTAGATAAACTCAGAGAAATGAGGCCACCACAGACATGTGGCCAACTATAATTATTATATACATTTTATTTGCACTTCCTTCCCAGCCAGGGTTTTCTTCTGGGTTATTGGTGAAAGTTATTGATACGGGTCTCCAGGATTGTTTTGTGGACTCTGCTTTTTCTCTCATCTGGAATCATATTCACAAGCCATTTTTTTATACCCATTACCTTAATTCTTTTTTGAACACACTGCTTGGCCCTTAATGCATGCTTATACATGCTTAGTTACTCAGGTGTGTCTGACTCTTTGTGACCCTGTGGGCTGTAGCCTGCCAGTCTCCTCTGTCCACGGGATTCTCCAGGCAAGAATATTGAAATGAGTACCCTATCCCTTCTACAAGGGATCTTCCCAACTCAGAGATCAAATTTGGGTCTCCTGCATTACAGGCAGATTCTTTACCATCTGAGCCATCAGGGAAGCCTTGGTACCTCAATTCAAAATTCAATACCTCAGTTTTTACAGACATCATAAATATATTTTTGTTATAACTAAGTATAAATCAATTAAATTGAGAAAGCATATTTGGTTTTGACATTTCAATTTCAATACAACCAGTTTCCTATTTCTCCTATATTTGTCTAAGTGGGATACACTTCCCAAGACTAAGTGTTCTAAATATGAGTTTATAGTCATAGTTTTTGATACATGGGTTCCCCGGACAGGGGAACAGTTCTGTCTTTTAGGAACTGAGAGTCAATTCGCGACCATCAACTTTGTCGTCTTTTCAGAAAAGCACAGGCAAACAATGATAGTTCTTTCTTCAAGCACATCAAATAAACTTGTTACCAGGGCCAAACCTAACTGATCTCTAAGGCTTGAAACTTGACCCAGATTCTGATCTCACTGGGAAGGATTGACATATCCAATTTAGACCCAAGCACAAAGCCTCTATTCTAAGCACAAATGGCAGTATTCTTGTGTCAATTGAGGCCCTATGGGTCTCACAATTCTCAACAATGAAAAAACATGTTTTGAAAAAAGAAGCTTCATTCTATGTATATTGTTTCCCAGAAGGCATCACTCATAGTTGACTGATGCTGGTATTTGGAAGTGAAAGAGGTATTCATGACCTCTAGTTCTGAGTCAAACAGTCTCTTCCCACAGGAAGCCTTTCAACTCAGTATGAGTACCTGTTTATTGCACTGAGTTTTAAAGAAAGCAGAATAAATGAGACAAGCAGACCTTGGTACTTAGTCTTTTTTGCCATCATTATCAAAGTTATGTTTGATAGCAAATAACTGAAACCTGCTGGAGCAGCTCTCAACAGGATTTTCTGCAAGCTCATGTTGGGTATCTCATGAGACCCAAAAGAAAGAAGCACAGCTGGGCTGTCTTAGGATAAGAAATGTTTGCTGGAAAGTCAACAGGGATCGAGGAAGTTACTCTTGAGTTAGTATGGGATTTTATAGTGGTTAAGAGCATAGAGTCTGGAACCAGTCCTCTTGAGTTCCAGTCTCAGTTCCTCCATTTGCTTGCAATAAATATTTGAAACATATAATCTCTCTGTCTCTAATTTCTTCAGCTATGAAGATTGTTGTAGGATTTAAGAAATACAAAAGGTTTATAGTGCCTGGTACATATAATTGCATTCAATAAAGAGGTACTGCTAGTAATAACTTATTTATTGACAATGAAACATTTATTTTATTACCCATGGGCAGTTATCCCTTCAATAATTTCTTTTAGAAAAAGCTATCCCTTAACATGGGAAAGATCCCCTGAAGGAGAACACAGCAAACCACTCCAGGATTCTTGCCTGGAGAATCCCCACAGACAGAGGAGCCTGGCAGAATGCAGTCCATAAGGTCGCACAGGGTCAGACATTACTGAAGTGACTTAGCATGTTAGCATGCACATCCCTTAATATAAAATATTAATAAACTGACTCAGTCAAAAAAGATCTGGGGCAGTGAGTGGCTAAGTAAATTAAAAGAGTAACATTGAAAAAAAGGTGTGTGGTACAGAATACCCATTAAATAACATTTGTATAAGATCAAATACATTCATATTCGTGGCTTATTTTATGTGACACAAGAATTCTACATGAAGTTTTCATTTCTGTGACTTTAATATGTGTCAGCTACAACTCAGCAATGTATTCTTTATCCTTTGTCCTTTTAAAAAGTTTAAAAATGTTTATATTAAATAAAAGCCTGTTATATATAAAAATAAGTAAAATAGTAAAAAAAAAATCCTAATATAGGGAAATCCATTGACTTTATGTATATATGTATGTATGAAAAGAAGAGACGCAAAAAGCAAAGAAGAAAAGGAAAGATATACCCATTTGAATGCTGAGTTCCAAAAAATAGCAAGGAGATATCAGAAAGCCTGCCTCAGTGATCAGTGCAAAGAAATAGAAGATAACAATAGAATGGGAAAGACTAGAGATCTCTTCAAGAAAATTAGAGATACCAAAGGAATAGTACATGCAAAGATGGGCTCAATAAAGGACACAAATGGCGTGGACCTAACAGAAACAGAAGATATTAAGAAGTGGCAAGAATACACAGAAGAGCTATACAAAAAAGATCTTCATGACCCAGACAATCATGATGAGTGATCACTTACCTAGAGCCAGACATCTGGAGTGTGAAGTCAAGTGGGCCTTAGAAAGCATCACTATGAGCAAAGCTAGTGGAGGTGATGGAATTCTAGTTGAGCTATTTCAAATCCTGAAAGATGATGCTGTGAAAGTGCTGCACTCAATATGCCAGCAAACTTGGAAAACTCAGCAGTGGCCACAGAACTGGAAAAGGTCAGTTTTCATTCCAATTACAAAGAAAGGCAATGCAAAGAATGCTCAAACTACCGCACAATTGCACTCATCTCACACACTAGCAAAGTAATTGTCAAAATTCTCCAAGCCCAGGCTTCAACAGTACGTGAACCATGGACTTCCCGATGTTCAAGCTAGTTTTAGAAAAGGCAGAGGAACCAGAGATCAAATTGCCAACATCCGCTGGATCATCGAAAAAGCAAGAGAGTTCCAGATAAACATCTATTTCTGCTTTATTACTATGCCAAAGCCATTGACTGTGTGGATGACAACAAACTGTGGAAAATTCTGAAAGAGATGGGAACACCAGACCACCTGACCTGCCTCTTGAGAAATCTGAATGCAGGTCAGGAAGCAACAGTTAGAACTGGACATGGAACAACAGACTGGTTCCAAATAGGAAAAGGAGTACGTCAAGGCTGTATACTGTCACTCTGCTTATTTAACTTTTATGCAAAGTACATCATGAGAAACGCTGGACTGGATGAAGCACAAGCTGGAATCAAGATTGCCGGGAGAAATATCAATAACCTCAGATATGCAGATGACACCACCCTTATGGCAGAAAGTGAAGAAGAACTAAAGAGCCTCTTGAAAGTGAAAGAGAAGAGTGAAAAAGTTGGCTTAAAGCTCAACATTCAGAAAACTAAGATCATGGCATCCAGTCCATCACTTCATGGCAAATAGATGGGGAAACGGTGGAAACAGTGGCTGACTTTATCTTTTTGAGATCTAAAATCACTGCAGATGGTGACTGCAGCCATGAAATTAAAAGATGCTTGCTCTTGGAAGAAAAGTTATGACTAACCTAGACAGCATATTAAAAAGCAGAGACATTACTTTGCCAACAAAGGTCTGTCTAGTCAAGGCTATGGTTTTTCCAGCGGTCATGTATGGATGTGAGAGTTGGACCATAAAGAAAGCTGAGCACTGAAGAATTGATGCTTTTGAACTGTGGTGTTGGAGAAGACTCTTGAGAGTCCCTTGGACTGCAAGGAGATCCAACCAGTCCATCCTAAAGGAGATCAGTCCTGAACATTCATTGGAAGGACTGATGTTGAAGCTGAAACTCCAGTACTTTGGCCACCTGATGTGAAGAACAGACTCATTTGAAAAGACTCTGATGCTGGGAAAGATTGAAGGTGGGAGGAAAAGGGGACAACAGAGGATGAGATGGTTGCATGGCATCACTGACTCTATAGGCATGAGTTTGAGTAAACTGTGGGAGTTGGTGATGGACAGGGAGGCTTGGTGTGCTGCAGTTCATGGGTTCACAAAGAGTCGGACACCACTGAGTGACTGAACTGAACTGAATTAATGTATACATAAGAATCAAATATATGCCCACAAAGATGTGGCAGTATATTAGCCCTCGAACTTAAGCCTAAAAGTAGGAACTTGAGGGAGAATAAATTGCCTGAATTAACTGAGGTATCCTGACTTGACTGAGTTAGCCTGCAGTGACTGAATTTTCTCTGTGATGCAGAATGTAGACTTGGGAACAAGTTCAGTTTTTATCTTTTTTTTTTTTTTTTTGCATAAACTTCTTCATAGCAAAGAATGCAATAAAGACAAAAGGCCATAAATGCTTATTTAATTTGACTATATATATTTATTACTTCTGTAATTATACCATTAACAAAGGAAAAGTAGAAACGACACTTTTTTGGAAAAAGAAAAGGTTTTGCAATGTGTTTTTCAGAAAAAATTAATCTCCTTAATATATAAGAACTCAAAAAATCAGAAAGAATAAAGATATACAAATCAAAGGAATGTGATTCAAGATTATTTACAGAAAAGAACTTTGGAAAATTTACAAGCCTTATTATATAAATTTTATTCTAATGTCAAAGTCATCTAACTGCATGCTATGTTTACGAGTCTATGGAGAATCACAGACAATCATAATTTATGGGTGGAAGTGTAGGTTTTTGTTTTTTTTAACAAACTCCATGGAAAATTAAGCAATGCTTCTCAAAAATACAAATGTATACAAATTTGATCCTGCACTTCATTCAGATTGATTTACATGTATGCGAAATGAATGTGTTTTCTTATTATAGTACCTCATTTTTTATAATAAGAAATTATTGGAAAGAATTCAAAATCTATCAACAAAGGACTAGTTAAATAAAAAGAAAGAAAATATTGTATATATTTGTTTTATATGAAACTATGTAGAACAATGTACAAATATATATGAAAAGATCTCTTTCAGTGAAAAATATTTTCTACATACCTTTTTATACATTTTGAATTTTCAGCCATGTTAATTCATCACCTATAAGGAAATTTATGTTTTAAATATCAGAGAAATTACGATAGTACTCACATATAATGAAATCCAATCAAATAGTTTTCCCATTATTGCAGGAGCATTGAAGTAATATGTTTGTTCAACCTTTTGCTATAAGAAAGCTTAAGTTAAAATGATACCGTTTTTCATTTATCAGTCAAGGAAAATTTAAGCAATTCATAGTATTGATGAGGCTCTCTGGAAATAGACACCTTTATGTGTAGCTGGCAGAAGTATGAGTTATCTGCCAAAGATATAGAGCATCATCCTCCCCTACTTCCTTTTTTCCCAGCAGAGTCTGTCTTCCACTGTAATAGCTGAATATTGGCTACTTGCTTTCCCAGCAACGTGTAGTTAAAGCATGAACGTGCAAGTTGGTAGGGACAAAGAGAACCTGAGAGAATGTCTGGGATTTGTTTTTGCTTAGTTTTGTTTTTTCCTTTTTGAAAGAATGAAGTGCACAGATGGTAAATATTCTCCTCTCCAAATGACACCTTTGATTGTGGTAACCATCTTGGACCACAGGGAAGAAGCCAAAAATGCCTTGCTCTCAGATTTTGTGTTTTAAGTAAGGGATATCTCTATCTTCTAGCCACTTTAAATTGGGTCTTCTTATTTATGGCTGTAAGCATTCTGATACCTGAAGTTTCTCAGAAAACAGATCAAATGCTAATCAATAGAGCAACTTTAAATTATATTTGTAATTATTCTCCACAAGTCAAAAGTGGAAATATAGAAGAAAGGGAGGAGAAAGGATCAGAAGGAGCAAATAGTGCAATGTCTATAGATAGGCATTGCTTTGCTTTAGCGGCAACGTTCCTTACTTGTGTGATTTAAAAACATATGGTTTTAATCTCACCATCAAATATAGTTTGTGAGCATAACAAATGCTAATATAATTTACCAAATGAATGTGAAATTCAAGAAAATAGCTTTTCAGTGAACAATGATAACAGAGTTTTACATCTTTGTTGATTTTATCTATTTCAGATGTCAGCACCTTTTTATCATTTAGACCCCTAAAAATAGTGATTAGTCAAAACCAAATCACTTTAGTGGTCTCTCCTAAGCTTCTCCATAGCTAGCAATTAACTTATTAAAATTCATCTGTGATCCTATGAAACACTTGAAAAATTACTGCTGCCTTACAGACTCAATAGATTTAAACGCTAACCAAATTTTTTAGGCTTTCAATTCTATAGAAAAAAAAAATCCCAACAATTTTGTTCTTCTCTAAATCAAGTGATATTACCAACTGACAGATTGTTTAAGTATTGTATGTAGCAGACAAATTAACTGTAGAATACAAAGAGAAACTTAAGTAAAGATTTCTGTTTTAGGAATGTCTGAACCAACTGTAATCAACAGACAACTGATTAAAATGATTAATTTGCTAGATTATGAATTACTTCTCTAGCTCTAATTTTCTGTACTAAAAATACTCATTTGCAATGAAATCAGTAATATAAGCCTGAAACTGGAAAATTCTGCAACCTATATCCAAATATATATGTGTGTGTGTGTACAGATACATATTAAAATTGTGAGTGCTAAGGACTTATTTATTCCTTCATACGGCCACTTCATATAGAGTCAATCATACTTCTCATATAAATTTATTTTCATACAACTAAAGTTTGAGAGAATTTTTCTAAAACCTTGTGAAGTATAAATCAAATTTGAAACTATTATATTGGCAATGGAAATGGCATCTAAGAAATTTTGAAATTTCACAAATATTGAGGGTCTCATTTTCCAGAATTACATGAAATATTTGAAGTAGAATTTAATTAAACAATTAGATTATTTGATAAATATTAAATTCTATATTGGTCATTCAAAATATGTCACTGTTGATTATAATGATATATATATGTATCTTTTTATACATAGATGATTTAATCTCTGTGAAATCCATATTACATCTTTAGGAGAAACAGAAGTATATAAAATTATGTAGCTAATTTAGTTGATTTCCTCTGCCTTAAGGAAACAAATTGTTCATTGTTTCAAGGAGGCAATTTAAGATGTAAGACGTGCTGTGAGGCGAGGAGGAAGAATGAGGTATAGTAAGAGCCAGTTGTGATCTTTTAAGCAACCTATGGTTGTATCTGAGAAAAAGAAAATCACACATTCAGCACCCAAACCATTAAAGGGTATGGTTGATTTCTCTGAATGAGTCATGGAGGTATGCAGGTTTGTCATCACATATCACAAACGAAACTTCTCCCAAACCCTCCTTGGGCATCCCCTGCTTCTTACAAGTTCTTGTCCCTAAGGCAGATGTTACCTATCTTGTTCTCCTTCTTAGGCCCCTCCCAGGAAAATTCCCTTTCTGTCCCCACTCAGTTTCTTATTTTTCTGCTATCCTATCCTACCAAGCAAAAAATGGTCCAGTTTAGAAAATGGTTTTCCTCTAACATGGCTCTTGAGGCACTGAGTGGTTTTGGGGTTGTGGAGTCTCAGTTCTTCTGCTGCATATAATGTGTAACATTTGTCTAAGAACATATTTCTTACATCTATCCAGTGTGCCTAGAACTGTGCTCAACAACGGTGATTCACAGATAGATCTATAGATATCTATATTAACATAAGGGCCTCCCTGATGGCTCAGACGGTAAAGAATCTGCTTGCAGTGAGGGAGAACTGGATTCAATCCCTGGTTTGGGAAGATCCCCTGGAGGAGAGCATGGCAACCTGCTTTAGTATTCTCATTTGGAGAATCCCCATGGACAGAGGAGCCTGGCGGGCTATAGTCCATGGGGTCCCAAAGAGTCAGACATGACTGAGCAACTAAATGCAGCACAGTATATAAGCATAAAATAGGTATATATATACATATATATATACACATTCATACATACATCTACATATAAATACACACATATACATATATATATAAACACACACATATGTGTATATATTACATAATTTTCCTATTTTGTTTCATATAGAACTTTTTTTACAATTAAAGCTTACACTCAAACACAGACTATATGCTTTCCTAAATTATTTCCCTTCCTTTCGATAATGCTTTGATATGACAATATTTTTAAAGTAATTTTATTAGTTTCACAACTTACAGACTCATCATTATTCTCTTGCTTTCTCTGGTTTCATCTTGTTTCATCTTCTTGGACCCCCACAGTGGTTCACCCTGGAATGAGCTTCACAAAATGAATTTTGTGCAAAGGTGTGGAATTCCAGAAGGAATGTATTAAAAATCATATTCAAAACAAGCTTCCAGCTTCAACCCAAATATTCTCATTTTATTGAACTCTTTGCTAATGTTTCATGATAAGCGTAATGTCTCTTCTGCTATGACAAGAGTCCCAGACTACACAACTTTATCATCATTTCATTCCAGTTGCCCAACCAGTTCAACTTTCTGCACATATAAACGAATACTGGTTTTACAAACCAAATGGAGGAAAACAGTTAAACTTAGTTTTCTCAGACTTTCCCCATGTTTTACTTGTATCTTTACTATTCAGTTCAGTTCAGTCGCTCAGTCATTTCCGTCTCTTCGTGACCCCTTGAACCACAGAACACTAGGCCTCCCTGTCCATCACCAACTCCTAGAGGATACTCAAACTCATCTCCATTGAGTCAGTGATGCCATCCAACCATCTCATCCTCTGTCGTCCCCTTCTCCTCCTGCCTTCAACCTTTCCCAGCATCAGGGTCTTTTTGAATGAGTCAGCTCTTCGCATGAGGTGGCAAAGTATTGGAATTTCAGCTTCAACATCAGTCCTTCCAATGGTATTCAGGACTGATTTCATTTAGGATGAATTGGTTGGATCTCCTTGAAGTCCAAGGGACTCTCAAGAGTCTTCTCCAACACCACAATTCAAAAGCATAAATTCTTCGGTGCTCAGCTTTCTTTGCGGTTCAACTCTCACATCCATACATGACTACTGGAAAAATCATAGCCTTGAGTAGATGGACCTTTGTTGGCAAAGTAATGTCTCTGCTTTTTAATATGCTGTCCAGATTGGTCATAACTTTTCTTCCAAGCAGTAAGCATCTTTTAATTTCATGGCTGCAGTCACCATCTGCAGTGATTTTGGAGCCCCCAAAAATAAAGTCTGCCACAGTTTCCCCATCTAATTGCCATGAAGTGATGGAACCAGATGCCATGATCTTAGTTTTCTGAATGTTGAGCTTTAAGCCAACTTTTTCACACTCCTCTTTCACTTTCATCAAGAGGCTCTTTAGTTCTTCTTCACTTTCTGCCATAAGGGTGGTGTCATCTGCATATCTGAGGTTATTGATATTTCTCCTGGCAATCTTAATTCCAGCTTGTGCTTTATCCAGCCCAGCATTTCTCAGGATAACACAACTCATTTTTTCTTGTCGTATTCTTAATAAGAATAAAGAATAATTGGTCATATTTCAATCACCTCCCTTTTATTTGAAGGCTATTATATAGTCATATTTTCCATCCTATTTACTTGTATCCCAAACACTTTATCATTATTAAGAGCATACCAAAGCTAAGAAACACAGGCTATTATTCAGTATGTTATTACATTATGATTTATTGCCTTTTCTTTCAATTTTGTCTATATTTTAAAGATACACTTTTGAAAATATATCCAATTTTAAATGATTATCAGTATTCATGGGCATTTAACCAATGTCTTCACACAATCTGAAATACCCTCAAATACCTCTAAAGAGTGTGTCTTCATGGAATGTTTTTCACTTCCATGTACAAAGCAGCAGTGTGAGTATGATTGGCAGAGAACCTTAACAGAACAAAGCTTTGCTTCATTTAACCAATAAGAACAATAGGCTTTCTCAATTTTTTTTTTAAATATCACTCATCCACTTCAATTAGATACATTAGGAAAATACTGTATTCATTCTCTTTGGGCTCTACAGTTCTAAATAAGTCTTTAAGCTTGCATTAATCAGTGGAATAACCAGAAAGAAATGTATTTCCTTTACACATCAGTGAAAATATTTGTCTGAAAAATTTTAAGTGAATTTGTGTAGAGCTACATCTAATTATGGTATTTGTGTTGCAAGGAATGGGTAATACCACTAACAACTACTATTACGTGTAGGGCATTTACATCATTAGCCCTATTGCACTTGAATGGTACATGCATCTTAGTGCATGAGTGCATGCTAGGTAAGAAATTCAAATGAGCATCATTTTAAAATAAAATTGCTTAGGGTAAGTGAGTTTCCTTTACCAAATAACTTTATTTCAGTACTAAGGAAGAAGGAACCCATTAGAAGTCATGGAACATTCACTGTCAAGCCATTTCTATTTCAGGAAGGTAGAAAAAGGTCATTAAAAAAACATTATGGGTAATGGTAGACAAGCAACAAGAGGATGTTGTCTCACAGCCCATGAGAGCATGGGCGGAAAGGAGCACCAAAATAATCAGAAGTTGCTTAAAGCAGCTTTCTTGTGACAAAAGAGAAAAAGAAGGAACAAAGGAAAGAAAAGGGAAGGAAGAATAGCCTACAGCATCTTATGAGATATGCCTTTACCTCTCTGGTACTTACATTACCCTGCTCCTACTACACACTCACCCTTCATTATATAGATCTATCCTAGTTGAAGGTTGCAAATAATTCTTGTCATGTGTTTCTTTCCTTTACTTTTCCATGGAAAGGCTTCTTATTCACAAATTTAAAAAAAATTAAAAAAAATGTTTTTGAATGCTATTGTGACACTGGACTTAGAAAATGAAAGTCTTTTATTCTTTCATTCATTCCCCTCCTTTCTTCCATCTCTCCCTTCTTTCCTTCCTGTCAACCATCTATTGATCTATAACATAAATTCTTCCATTTCATTATATTATAATATGTGATTCAATTCAGTTACATAAACATTTACTGAGTATATTATGTAAAAGACATTTACCACTCTTAAGATAAAATCTTAGAATTTTGAAGGCCAAAGATGAAAGAATCCACAGTCAAGCGTAAAAGACAGCCAAAGCACATTACCTATCTGTGAAGCAGAAGTTTGTATGAGTCCTTGTAAGCACACACTCTCATTTTTCCATGATTTTCACATGATTTAACACTTAGGGCCCTTATTTTGAATATCTCTGTGACTGTGATTATGTGTCCAAATTGTACTTATATTGATTGCTTGATTCCCCTACTGACCCAGTTAGGACAGTGCATTTATTCTTTCTACCTCCATTAAAGTTTATTAAAGCCCTTCTATTTCAAGTGATAGGATTTAAAATACTCATTAAACTTGGATTATATTATTGCTATCCAAAAGCATTATAGTAGAGTCTTGAATTATTGAATACAATAACCCATTCCAGGTAGATTAAAGCCTTAAATGTGAAAGGCAAAAACAGAAAAACTTTGGTAAGAATATGTAGAAAGATACTTTCATGGCCTTGGGATAAAATAAGATTTTTCATACAAACAGAAAAATGATAACCATAAAACAAAAGATTAATAAGCTACAAAATTAAATTAAGAACTTCCATTCTTCAAAAGACACCATAAAACAGTGAAAAGACAAGCCAGACACTCTGAAATATATGACTGTTCAGAAAGAACCCATACCAATCAGTAGACATGTGCACTGAATTCATGAAGATGAGGGTGTTGATAGTGGGGGAGTCTGTCCATTTGTGCACAGACTATATGAGAAATCTTTGTACCTTCTGAGTTTTGCTGTGAACCTGAAGAGGCTCTAAAAAATAATCTGTTTTAAAAAATCATGAGCAAGCATTTCACTGAGAAGGAACCATTAAAGATCTTAACTATAGGAAAATTGATAATGATAAGGAATGTTCATAATCATTTATGTACATTTATTTCTCAAAATTAGAAAAAATTAAGATATTTGATGATGCTGAGGGCTGTTATGCATGGTAATCAATGGGACTTTTTTGTACAGTTGGAGGTATATTTGTTGCACAACCACTTTGAAGGATAGTTTAGTGCTGCCCTGTGGAGATAAACATATGCATTTTCCACAACCCTGTGTTCTACTCTTGCAAGATGTGCCAGGATACAGGTACTTAGATACTGCAATAGATAAAACTGGAAACAACTCACATGTCCTTGGATAAAATAATATAGAAGCAGATTATAGTATATAAAAAAATGAAGCATTATATAGCCATTATTGAAATGATTAATGAAAAAATGAAATATATATGCAGCAATAGAATAACATGAGAGATAAATATTTGAGGAAAGATATTAATTACAGTGGTAAGATAACATTTTTATTGAACTCAAAAGCAAACAAAATCTAACAATATGTAAGTTGTCTATACACATATAACGGCTCCTGGGATGGTGCTAGTAGTAAAGAACCCTCTGCCAATGCAAGAGATGAAGAGGCACAGTTTTGATCCCTGGGTTAGGAAGCTCCCTTGGAGAAGGGAATAGCTACCCAGTCCAGCATTCTTGCCTGGAGAGTCCCATGGACTGAGGAGCCTGGCAGGCAACAGTCATAGGGTTGCAAAGAGTCAGACATGACTGAAGTGAGTTAGCACTTACGCACATACATCCATAAAGTGATAAGAAAATTTAAACAGAATAAAAGAAAAATAAATGATCAGCCCAAACTTCAAAATCAGGATGGAGTCTGCAGGTGAAACTATGAGATGGGTTGAGAAGCATACACAGGTAGACTTGAGGGACTGTCAGTAATCTAGATCCAAAGCTGGGTAGTGACAATAAAAGATATGCACTTTGTTATTCCGTTTCCTAACTTCTGTGAATACTACATTTTTTTTCTTGAGGAATTACATTTAGTGTGGATACATTTTCACAATTTCCATTTATTTCAGTGATTAATTATCAATAAAACATGGCAAGTATTTATAAAATTTAAGGGAATTTCAGTTTCAAAGAACACATTAGTCACCTTGTAGTTTTACCTCTTCTAAAGATGACAAAGACAATTGTAGCCAAGCAAAGAAATAATTTATTTTTCAAAAGATTAAGTCACAGTGAACAAAATTCAACTCTAAAGCTTATTCTATCAAAATATAGAAATAAAAATCAGGATTGATTCTCAACTTTAAACTTTATAGAAAAATACATAATAGTTATCAGCAGAAGCTTCTGTTCAAACATACAACAAAGCAGTGGGATCTCATCTTTAGGCCTTTATGCAAACTTTGATCCATTTCATTCCAGTGATGTGAGTCAATGCATGTGATTCTAGTTGATTTTATCATAGACTTGTATCTACTCTGTCATGGGTAGATGACTTGTGCTGTCTCGGAGTCTTCTGCTTTTCTGGTCCTGTTATGATAAAAGCTGGAAGATCCAACTACATTTTACTGATTTATGAGAAAAATTGACTTTGGAAGACAGTCATCACTGTCATGCCAGCCCTGCTCTGGCTAGGTCTTCCCAGAGAATACTGTAAATTATAAAATTGCTATTTTGGAAGCCCCCTCATTGTGCTAGGAATTGAAACCAAGACAGATTGGTCTAAGTCAACTGAGGTGTGGGTTTAACATATAACTACTCTATATGTGTATTTCTATACTATACCATTTTTCCAAGACACAGGAATACTTTTTATCATTTATTAAAAATAAATTAAATGATTCAAAACTAAGCTAGTTTTCACTGGTGGCTCAGTGTAAAGAATACAGCTGCTAATTCAGGAGACACAGGAGATGTGGGTTCAATCTTTGGGTCAGGAAGATACTCTGGAGATGGAAATGGCAACCCACTCCAGTATTCTTGACTGGATAATCCCATGGACAGAGGAGCCTCACAAACTTCAGTTCTTGAGTTTGAATCAGACATGACTGAGCACACACATACACACCGCACATTTGTAAAATATGTTTTTACAAAGCCAGCAGGAAAAAAATAAAAAATAAATCCATTTTGAGTTAGCTTTAAATAATGAGTCAGCATTTCCTTTGAATTATAGAAAATGTAATCCTTACTTACAGAGAGAAAAAAGTGTCTTTATGACTGTAGCTTAAATTACTCCTTTTATAATATTTCATTTCAGGGGAAGTTCCTGCTATTTAGAGTGGGTAAACAATCTTGCAACTCCATAGGAGGAATTGTTAGTTATAAAAGTAAATGTTTTCTACAAAAGCCACCTAACCAAAAGTGTAGAGAATATCAAAGCAGTAGGTTGAACCACCCTCATCTGTGGGCATGTGAACATACAGTGTTCAAGTTATAGACAAGAAAATTGGTCTGTAACCAGGTGTGGAGCTACAATGTTTACATATTCAGATAATTCTCCCTTTCAACAGAGCCCAGTGATAGATATATAATAAAGTATTACTAGTACAGCAAGTACAATAGATTACTTAAGTAAAATAAGAACTCATTGAGTGTAATTTTGTTAATCTAGAATATACCACATCATAGACATTATATATAAAATCAGGCAAACTCAACTTGCCCTGTTGCAGTTATAAATGAAAATATCTGAAAAATCGGTTAAGCACTAACAACTATAAAAAAGCAAAATAAAACAACCCAAAAAAGCAGTAGTTTTGTCCAAACTATAAATTCTTATAAAAAAGCAAAATTCTTTAATATTTTATAATTCCAAAATATTTTTAAAGAGAAAATACTTGATTTTTACGTGTCTTAATTTTTCCTCATAGCTAATAGATTCATGCCTGAATCTAATAGAAACATGAATCCCATTTGCTTTCTCTATGATTGAGGTTAATGGTCATTTAATATTTCAACGTTACAACTAAGGCCACACTGACTCCTAAAGCAGCTCAGACTCCAGACTCTTTTCACTGCCCTTTTGTTCTTTTGTCCTTGCCAAATTTCATTCCAAAAACACATTACAGCCGTCTTGCCTTAGAAACACCGGATAGCACTTTCAAACTATGCTTGGGGACCATTTTATAAATAAATAAATTTATTTATTTAAATTTTTATTTTACGTTGCAGCATGGTTGATTAACAATGTTGTGTTAGTGTAAGGTGCACAGCAAAGTGATTCAGTTGTTTATCAGTTTATCTATTGTTTATCAAGTTCCTTTTCCACTTAGATTATTACAGAATATTGAGTAGAGTTTTCTTGTTGTAAAACAAGTCTTTGTGCACATGTCAATCCCAAACTCCCAATGTATTCCTCCCCATTCCTTTCCCCAGATTGCCTTGAGTTCCTTCTCTTAAGTCTGTGAGTCTGTTTCTGTTTTGTAAAGAAGTTAATTTGTATCATTGTTTTTAGATTCTGCATATAAGCAATTTTATATGATATTTGTCTTTCTCTGTCTCAATTACTTCACTTAGTGTGATAATCTCCAGGCCAATCCATGTTGCTGCAAATTTTAAACAGCAAAGCTGCAAAAAAAAAAAAAAATAAGCACAAAAATGTGGGTGAGGGAGGGAGAGGAGGTAGTAACTAGACAGTGTAAAGGACATTTTTTGATAGTATAAAAGCTGGAACAAGGCAGAGCTTAGCCTTGTTTAGCCTCTGTGGAGAATATGCAGAATGGGTGACACGTATGTTGCCACTCAGAACATGTCTGCATGTAACTAAGAGGCTCACCCCAGTATTAATTTTGAGTTTATAAATAAATTTTAGTGAGTGGGCAAATTAGTAAATACCAAGCTCTAAAACCCTGAGGATTGACAGAATTTATCCTAATTCCACCTCTCAAACAGAACAAGCCTATCACTTCTTGTATTAGCCCTTCTCAGCTTTGAGGATAAAGTAACAGTTACGCAGTCTCTGATGGATGTCAGGCTCTTTCACAGGACTTAACTTGTGTTTACTCCTTCTGTTCTCACAACAGTTTTATGAAGTAGAAATGTCATTATCCCCCAAGGAGTACAGGGGGCTTTGACTGTTCAAGTTATACAGGCAATAAGTAGCACAGGTAGAATTAAATGCAAGCAGCCTGGCCCCAGGCACAAATACTGGGGGAAACAGATAAACAAACACCCACACAACTTCCTCCACTCTCCTTCCCCACCACCAAAATGTCCTCAACATGCCCAGTGTCTTGGTCTGAAGTCATCCATATTTTGATAGTTAGGTTTTATCTCTGAATCAAATTAATGTGCAGAAAAGATTCTGTGTGTATGTAACATGGTCTTGGCTCCTTGAAGGAATGCTCTCCACAGTATTCCGTCCTGGGCTTATACTATGGGATACCGTAAGTGCCATATGGAACCTGTTACTTAATTTATTGGAGAAATGTTGTTGAGGACATTGCCTTTGACATTACTCAGTGTTCCCAATATAAAGAACCACATGAGTCATTTTTCTCAGGCCTAGTGCCAGGAAGAACCTGAGTAATATACATGCATTTTTTCCCCTTTTGAAATAATGTGAGTCAATTTAAAAACCATATTTCTTAAGTGAATTTTAGGAAACTCTAGAACTCTAAAGGAGGCCATGTGTCCACAACATCCTACATGGCTATTAAAACTTACGTTACTATGTAATCATTGCATGTTTTAATTTTGCTCTTGCTCTTGATAATTCATTCTTTTTGAATTTCTACCTACATATATCTACCTCAAAACAATTGTGGAATAAAACAAGGGCGTGTGTGCTTAGTCACTCTGTCGTGTCCAGCTCTTTGTGACCACATGGACTGTAGGCTGCCAGGGATTATCCCAGCAAGAACACTGGAGTGAGTTGCCATTTTCTTCTCCAGGGGATCTTCCTGACCCAGAGACTGGACTTTAGTCTCGTGTGTCTCCTGCATTGCAGGCAGATTCTTTATCTACCCAGCCATTGGGGAGGCCAACAGCAAGGGGAAAGTATATAAAGAAATTAGTATATAAATTCATTTGATTTGGAGTCCTCATTTTTCCTGTCACTGTCTTCTAATGTTTTCTAGCTTATAAACACAGCTTTAAAAGGAGCATCAAACACTGAATGTGAAGTTCTAGATGTACTCTAACCAACACTAGTTTTATTTCCATCTGCCTTGATCAGCTTTGGTTAAAAGATAGCATGTACTTTGTGTCTAAGTTTCCTTAATTCACTATGTTACAGATTTTTAATAGCTTAGATAATTTAGATAATCTGTAAGGTTCTTTCTGGTAAATTCCTCTTTAGATTTGCAGGCAAATGTTTTTAAATAAAAACCTTATGATTTTTTTCTACAAACATTTAAGTTATATTGAAGCACTGCAATTTATTTTTAAAACTTCTGCAGATAAATATAAACTAAGCCAGAGTGACTACATTTCTTACAAGTGAGTAGATGAACATGTGTGGGTGTGAGCACAGTTACACCTGCAAAGATGATGCACCAAAGCAAGGAAGGACTCCTAGTTTTGTAAATGTTGTGTCAGCCAAGCAACATGATCACATCAACTTTAATTCTAGGAATACAACCACTGGTCACAGTTAAGGTGTGATCATACTCTTAGGTTGTGATCAATTTTTTCTAGAAAAGTAATGAAGTTATTTACTGTGGGTTACAGACTGACAGCAAATTTGTCTTTAACTAATGTGATGAGATTGGAAAGGTGAAAATATCCTATTAGCCTGTATATATTAGAACAATAAACTTTAAAGTTTATTGTTTTTAAACTTTAAAAACAATCTTTAAAGAGTCATAAAGAAGCAAGACTAAAGAGGAGACTGCTATCTCATAGGAGGGTTAAGTTTAGCATGTTATAAAGTAAAACATGGTTCGGTCTTAATGCAGTTAACTCTGTTTTATTAGGGATAATTTACACCAGAAGATAATTTATAATGGAAGATATAGTCCATGCAGAAATTTTAGGAAGCTTAAAATTTTATGTTTAGGATGCTTTTATTTTATGTTAAGAGAAGTGGTTTCTGTTTATTTTCCAAGAGAGAATAATCCACATTTTGCTTCCATCTGATATGATATTGAATATAGTTAAACAGTACATTCTGTATTGATTTTTTTTTTTTTGCTTTAGAAAGTAGCAGATATAAGTAGATATAAATACATACACTCAGTCACACACACACACACACACACACACACACACACACATACACATATTCAGTTCAGTCCAGTCACTCTGTCATGTCCAACTCTTTGCGACCCCATGAATCACAGCACGCCAGGCCTCCCTGTCATCACCAACTCCTGGAGTTTACCCAAACTCATGCCCATCGAGTCGGTGATGCCATCCAGCCATCTCATCCTCTGTCATCCCCTTCTCCTCCTGCCCCCAATCCCTCCCAGCATCAGGGTCTTTTCCAACGAGTCAGCTCTTCGCATGAGGTGGCCAAAGTATTGGAGTTTCAGCTTCAGCATCAGTCCTTCCAATGAACACCCAGGACTGATCTCCTTCAGGATGGACTGGTTGGATCTCCTTGCAGTCCAAGGGACTCTCAAGGGTCTTCTCCAACACCACAGTTCAAAAGCATCAATTTTTTGGTGCTCAGCTTTCTTCGCAGTCCAACTCTCACATCCATACATGACCACTGGAAAAACCATAGCCTTGACTAGGTGGACCTTTGTTGGCAAAGTAATGTCTCTGCTTTTTAATATGCTGTCTAGGTTGGTCATAACTTTCCTTCCAAGGAGTAAGCGTCTTCTAATTTCATGGCTACAATCACCATCTGCAGTGATTTTGGAGCCCCAAAAAATAAATTCTGACACACATTAGGTAGATGTGATTAATAGAGCAATAATGTAAAAAGAAGAATCCTCACTTTCCCAGAGAATCAAAAGGGCAGGCTTGCCTAAAAGTAAAATAAAAAAATATAGACTATTTTCTCCAAAATTTATTGAATTTTAAACATTTATTTTAAGCTTTTTTTCCCATACAATTCTGAATTTTAAACATCCAAATTTAAGCAGAGATGTATAGGAGGCAACTAAACTTGATAAAAATCAATAAAGAAGAAAAAATACACTGTTGACATCTAATATGCATTATTCTAGAGCATAGATCATTACAGACCATTATTGAAATGTTCTTATTTTGGTAAAAGGTACAGATTTTGTCACCTAATAGTTCTGAGATTTGTAAGTGTATCCCTATAAAGCAGTTCTTAATACTATCACACAGAGAAGAGTGTTTCCATGAACTAATTATATTAGTGAATGAAATAACAGAATCTTCCTTAGGTATTTACTATTTGCTTTCCTTTTAGGCAGTCAACAAGCAAAGTTTTAAAGACAATACAGGTACTTTCTTATATACGGCTTTTATTCTGGCAGAAATCCCTTAAAGTAAAATGCACCATACTTAACCAACAGAAAACTTTAGGAAACTTAGATCCTTCTAAGTACTAGACATTAACGTATTGGCATAGCCACAGGAAGTAATAAGTTCCATTGACAGCAATATTTTTGTTAGAGAAAATGCATTTAATCTGTAATATATCCAGAGACTTAAGATCATCTAAATAATATATAAAGAAACTTGGTCCCTCTCCAGTGATTGAGAACACATTCTCTGTCTGATTGTGGATAATTGCAATCCCAAAAGTCAGCAGAGCAGCAGATAACTTTATCATATAAACCACATCTTACTTCATAGGCAAAGGATTGCATGTTAAGAAAATGATAAGGGACATAAAACCACCTAAAACATTTTTGCGAATAATGATAAAGAATGATGGTATTTTTCTAAGTTGTGACATAAAACATTAATTCTTTGGATTTGAAAATAGTAGAAACAAAAGAGAAACCATGCACACAAAAAATACAAAAAACATACACAATCTTAACCTATCTTATGGTCTACTAATTGAAGGCATAACATATAAAACCATTAATGGCAACATTCACTCAGTATACTTAGTACTTATTCTGTGCCAAGCACGTGCAACATATACATGAGCCTAGCACTCAAGGATCCTTTTGCATTCTCTTCGCCTTGACAGGTTTATATTCTTTCTTCTTTCCTGTCTTACTTTCTTTTATATAAATTTGCTATTATTATTAGTTATTTTTCCCCAATGCTTAGACAATGTTTATAATTTTAGTAGTTAGTCTAGATCTGTATTAATATGGCAGTTACCAGTCATAGATGACTATTAATTTAATTTAATTAAAATTAAGTAACATTTAAAGCTCAGTTTCTTAGCCACACTAAGTTTCTCAGTCATTAGTGTTCAGTTTCTTAGCCACATTTTAGCAGAGGTAACAGGCAGGGTTTGATGATGGACTGAATGAGGGGTGAAGAGAAAAAGCCATTGATGAGGGTCCTGTTGTTGCCCTGAGCACTGCTAAGGAAAAATTTGCTAACTACCAAGAGGAGAAAGTCTGTAGATAGAGATCATAATTGAAATTAATGTAAATTATCTATCTGACCTCTAAGTGGAGATGTGAAGAGAGTGTGTGTTTGACTATACAAATCTAGAGTTCAACAGAGAGATTTGGCTTAAAGATTTTAATTTGGAAATTAACAGCATAGAGGTGATGTTAAAATCTGCATAAGCTCACCAAAATAGCAAGTATAGATAGAGAAGAGAAGATGAAGGACTATGGGATTTACATACTCCAAAATTAAGAGATCAGGTAGAAGCTGAGGAAACAGCATAGGAAAGCAGTGTCCTGGAAGCCAAGAAAATGTATGCATCTGTTAGGCAGTTAGAACAGGAAAAAGGATTCCAGAATGGCGGTGGCTAAAAGACAAGGAAAGGAAAAGCCCGTGAAAATAGAACAAAGGAAGTTCCAAGGACCAGAGAGAGGACCTCAGGTGGAACAAACAGCACTCCTGGCTGGCCCAGTTTACATAGGACTGGCCCAGGGGGAGGAGAAAAAACATAAAACAAGGAGCCAAAGGGCCAGGGGTCTCTCTCTCTTCTCTTCACGTCTTTTGGGTCATCAGGCCCTCACACCTCGAGGATGTATTTTCCTTTATTTTCTAAATAAAACTGAGCTGTAACACGAAGCTGTAATACTGATCCATCTGAGAGCTGTGACACTGGTCTGTCCATGAGCTATAACGCTGATCTGTCGCTTCAAATTTATGTTGTGATGAGACAAAACCAAGGAAATTACACGCTCCTTTGACACATCCAAAGGGAAAAGGTAATCGATTGTGTCAAATACTTTGATAAATCAACCGTAGGGAGAACTGGAAACTAACTATTGGTTTTGGCAACTGACAGATGCAGTTTCTGAGGTGATAGGGGGAAAAGCTTGATTAGAGTATGTTTAAGAATGAATTGAAAAGTGAATTTGGGAAAAGGGCTTATATGTGACTTTTTGAACATTTTTACTACATAAGTAGCTACATGTAAATGGGATCAACAGAAAGAACTTAGCAGCTTGTGTTGACGGTGATGAGAATGATCCAATAAAGAAGGATATTAATGATGTCAAAGGGAAAGGGAAGAATTATTGGTGTAGAGGAGAGAGGACAGTATCTGTGCTCCCGCGGAACCAATGACTTTAGACAGTCTTGTGGAGTGCTCTTTCATAGTCTTCGATGGCAGCAGAGATCACATATGAATGGATAAATGCTGAAGGAGGTACAGTAGCTGGTGTGAAGTTCCCTGAATGCCTGCCTTCCTCAATGAGGTTGGAGGTTGTTGATTGAGAGTGCACATAGGGAAGAAATTTGGGGAGTTAAGGGTTAAATTGTGGTGTTGGAGAAGACTCTTGAGAGTCTCTTGGACTGCAAGGAGATCCAACCAGTCTATCCTAAAGGAAATCAGTCCTGAATATTCATTGGAAGGACTGATGCTGAAGCTGAAACTCCAATACCTTGGCCACACGATGTGAAAAACAGACTCATTGGAAAAGACCCTGATGTTGGGAAAGATTGAAGGCAGGAGAAGAAGGGGATGACAGAGGATGAGATGATTGGATGGCATCACCGACTTGATGGACATGAGTTTGAGTAAACTCTGGGAGTTGGTGATGGACAGGGAAGCCTGGCCTGCTGCATTCCATGGGTTTGCAAAGAGTTGGACACGACAGCAACTGAACTGAACTGAAAGGTTAAAGGAGAAACTAGCAAATAGACATTTAAGAGTTTGTGATGCATAGTATTAGTATCTGGCAATACTGAGAGTCCTTTTGAGGTTAAAGGGCATGAAATGAGATCAGTCTACATGATCGAGTGTCTTTTCCTCAGCTTTAATCTTCACAGACGCAGCTGTGGAATAGGGCAGAAAAATATTTAACCACAGTTGTGGCTAAAACTAGTGTGATAAAGAAATCTAGGTAATAAAATTAATTTTGTATACAAAGGAGTATTAAGTTGGGTAAAAGGGGCTAGAGAACCTCATGCAGTAAGGAACAAGGAAAAGCTGGTAGCATCGCAAATGGTAGTTCTCAGTGTGTGGTTTGGACACTCTGGAGTTACTCCAAGATCTTTTCAAGGAATCGCAACTGTTTCCATTATACTACTAACATGTTACTTGTCTTTTCACTCATGTTCTCATAAATCTACAGTGGAATTTTATAGAAGTTCCTGATGTATATGTCAAAACCTAATGACAGAAACATAGAAGAATCCATCTGCATTCTTTTAAAGAAAATTTCAAGATATAAAACTGTGTTACTTTTCTCTTAAAGTTTATTTTTTGCTTGGGAAATACAACAGTTTTCCCAATTGATGTTAAAAGTTATATTTGTATTGTTAACATACATTTAATTTATTTTAATTTTTTACTTATGCTACAACAAAAAGCAGCAGACAGCCACATAAATAAAAGCTTTCTGGCATCCTCAGAAATTTTTTAATGTGTAAAGTGCTCCTGAGATTTGAAACTTTGGGAATTGATGAATTAGAGTAACTGATAGAATCAAAATATTTTTGAAGTCATAATAAAACAAAGAGTGAGCCAAAAATATAGGAGGTGTTGATAAAAGTACAAGTGCATGCAGTTGAGCATGGGGTGAGATTATAGTTATTGAATGCAATGTCTATAGCAGTGCTAGCTAGTGAAATTTTCTGTGATGATAGAAATGTTCTATATATGAACTGTACAATGTGATGGCCATTAGGCACACATAGATATTGAACCCTTGAAATGTGTTTAGTGCAACTGAGGAATGAAATTTTAATTGTGCATTGTATTCAATTTTAATTAAATATGAATATCCACGTCTACCATGTCGAACACTGCAGTATCACTGTGATACTGTACAGCTGAAACAGGTTGGAAGATAAGATTACTGCAGAAAAAGAGTTCAGCAAACTGAGGCACCAAAGTGTGGGAGAAATTATCTTCTTGAAGTGCATTATGCACATTGAGCCCAGCTCCAGAGTCCACTCCGTGCATTATACGGCTCTTATTTGAAGTTGCTAATCTTTTACAGTTTTCTCTAAATATTGCAGGTGTGGATTTTAAACCAGGTAGTCCATGCTAATTACTAAGACAGAAATCCTACTCAAAAGGTTTGTGATACAACTCATTAAAACTTAAGGACATAAAATATATAGATAATTGACAAATGTGGCCTGACAAATGTTCAATACATTTTTGAGCCTCACCCTTTGTAGTGTAATGATGGCTAAAATTTAGTTTACAAAGGAGCTTATCAGTCTTTCTGAATTTACATTTTCCAAATAAGCTAATTAGCCCTCTTGGCTATTTCCATAATGCTGATAACTATAAATGCTGAAGTAGTTATTTGTGATGATAACATGGAGACACTGAAGAGAATTTTTATTCAGGGTACATTTAAATATCTCTAGGGCAGGAGTGACATTTCTTTGTCAAGACAAGAGGTAATGTTACATTAACTTTACCAAATCCTTTTCAATACCAATGATAATCGATTTAGAAGACAGCATTTTGCTTATAAACATAGTTGAATTAATAATTAATTATAGATAATCTTTAGACAACTCTAGCAACAGAATAAAATAACAGTTTATAAAAGACTTAAACTCTCCTTTATTAAAGTGTTACTTAAGCTAAGGAAAAGTTAGATATATTAATTACTTTGAAGGTAATATTTTATTTACTTTTACTCCTATCTTTTCTAAAGCATTTAATAGCTAAAGCTTATTTAATCAGAGAGGGAGAAATGCCAAGCACAAAACATGGCAGTCCTCTAAACAAAATGATGTAGATAGGTATTATTGCTATAAAAAAGTGCTAATATTAAAAAGTAGTGTCCTTGAAAGTTAAAGTCAGTGGCAGAGGACAATATGCATGAATGCATAACTATTGGTCAAGTGGCCACAGTGTCCTGGCTTCAGTCCTAACAGATGGGCATCCAGTGGTGAACAACAGACATTGTCTCTGCTTCTAAGCCCCAACATATAGCTTTAGAAAAGTGAAGGAGCCTGAAATATTCAAACCTCTATGAAAACCAAAATATTTGATCCTCAAGAACAGTTATGAAAATAAATACAAATATCATGATTCAGTTCAGTTCAGTCGCTCAGTCGTGTCCGACTGTGACCCCATGAATCGCAGCATGCCAGGCCTCCCTGTCCATCACCAATTCCCGGTGATCACCACTATACAATATCATGAATACCCAACTTTTAAAAAAAAAAATACTTCATTTTGGGAGAGTTCTTCCTTTTCTATTTTTTAAATTATGAAAGTATGATAACACATTTACAGGGGACTTAGAAAATACAGAACAAAGATAAATATAGTTCTAATATATATTGCAATTATTTTTAAGTAGATAAATTAAGATTTTTAGTTGGAGTTTCAATATCAAGCTCTCAAAAATTAATGGAATGATTAGACAGAAAGGTAGGATGTAGTAGACCTGAAAAGCACTATGAACCAATTCAACATAATTGAGATTTGTACTGTTTCACACAACAGTGGGATACAAATTCTATTCAAGTTCCCATAGACTATAAACCAGGAAACATAACTTTTTAAAAATTAGAGTAGTCTTGGAGAATTTAGTCAAAAAAACTGTGAGGTCTGTATGTAAACAGTCTGTAATGCACTAATAAGGTGACCTATATTTTCAGTGTCTCTAGAGTGACATCAGGAATGACTGTATCTCTGAGTCTTTTATTTTTCCATCTGTCAAATTTTCATGATTCATATCAGTTAACAATTCTCAAAGAGTGTAATGAGCCATGCATACTTTCAAAAGAGCTTTGAAAAACATTTTTTTACCATTAAAATTTGATGCTGCCACATATTTGGAAAACTTTATTGCTACAATGTATTTATTATAAATCACAACATATAGAACAAGGATTATTATCTATGATTTAAATAGATGTTTCCTGCTATAACATTTATTTAGAAGTAAGAAATCTAACCTGTTGCTATATAAATATGACTTTTTTTAAGCTGTCTGTTTACATGACACTCTTCTGGTTACTGAAACAAATGATGCACCATATTTGTGCAATATACTTGTTTTATTTCCTATGCAATATATAGCCTGATGAAATATTATGTATATATTTCATTCAATAAATATGTATTTGATACTAGATGTACAGCTGATGTTTAGCTCATGTGAATAATACAAAAGAATACACAAAGGATTCCTGTGATCCAGCAATTAAAATTTTAACTGAAGAAGCAAGACAAATGAGATAAAAGGTATAATACAGTATAGTGTAATAAATATATATAGTAAAATTAACATCACAATGTTAGAAAATAAGACATTTAAGTATTGTTTTTCATAAGTAGAAGACTGGTTGTTTGCTATAATTTTTAGATCTATCAATTATGTTCTAGTTCTGTTCATTTTGTTGTGACTATGTCCTGAAATATACTTAGCCCATAATTGATTAGTTCTTCATTGTTTTAGAATTTCATGATAAAAATGATATTTTGCTCTAAAAGTAGAATGTTTTCCTTTGGTCATCTAGATTTTGCCTTCTTATTTGAAAGTTTCCTAATAGTGTATGTGTGTGTGTGTGTGTGTGTGTGTGTTCATGTATGTGTACTTTATTTATTGAGTATTTAGAGCTCGTGGCAATCAAATCCTGAAAGGGTTTTATTATGATGATATTTATTTACATTGCCAATCAGCCTAAAATCTTTGTTTGATCAGCTGATTTCCTAGCAATAGGAATGCGTACATGGGATAGTAACATATTATTTTGTGATAGTAGGGTCTTAAGCGTAATGTTTCCAAGTCATGATGCCGTTCACCCTTCTCCATGTAGGCACACATCTTCCTAACATCATAATATCAGTGTTGGCATTTCCCAGAGTCACATCACAATCAAGGAAAGAAAGAGAACATTCTAACTAACCTTTGCCTGTGACCTAAAATCTATAAGGTTCTCATTTTTTGTATTTTAATGAATGTTAAATAATAAAGGTTACAGTATATTTTGCCTTAGTTTTATTTTATGACAAATTCATCTTATAAAAGATTGTCATCAATAAGCAATCTCTTTAAAATTACAAGTGGATGATTTATTTTTGGAAAAGAAAACTATAAATCTATTTTTTGTGTATTAAACTTCTTGTATCTTTTCTCTGTTTTAGAGTTTATTTAGTTCTTTATCTCTAGAGTTAAAAAAAGTATCCTAATATCGAAGCATTTCTTTTTAATAGTCAGATAGCTTACTTTTTACATATTTATTATGTTGTAGTATGAAATACACATTATTATTAATAAATTTTAAAGGAATATTGTGACATCCATTATAAAATAAAAATATTAACTAATATGTACTCTATTATTTTGTTATGTAATTGTCTTAATTATAGCTAATCATGAGGGCATTATTTATTTAAATTACTTTTAATATAATCACATTAATATTATTGCATTAAAAACCCTACTGAGTACTTGTTATTCGCTAGCCTTTGGCTTAAGCACTGTCGTTGTTGTTCAGTTGCCCACTCCTGTCCAGCTCTTTGTGACCCCATGGACTGCAGCACGCCAGGCCTCCCTGTCCTTCACCGTCTCCTGGAGTTAGCCCAAGTTCATGTTCTTTGCGTCAGTGAAGCCATCCAGCCATCTCATCCTCTGATGCTGTCTTCTCCTTCTGACCTCAATCTTTCCCAGCATCAGGGACTTTTCCCATGAGTCATCTATTCGCATCAGAGGACAAAAATACTGAAGCTTTAGCTTTAGCTTCAGTCCTTCCAGTGAATAATCAGGGTTGATCTCCTTTAAGAGTGACTAGTTTGATCTCCTTGCCATCCAAGGGACTTGCAGGAGTCCTCTCCAGGACCACAGTTTCAAAGACATCAGTTCTTTGGCATTGTGCCAACTCTCTGATGTTCCACTGGAGTAGGGAATGGTAAAGTACCCCAGTATACTTGCCATGAGAATCTCATCAACTGTATAAAAGGGTTAAGCACTACACAGCATCTAATTGAATCCTCAAAACAACCTCTGATTTATCATTCCCATTTTACAAAGAAGGAAAATGAAACATTAATTTGCTTGCCTGGGGAGTGGAGGAACTGGAATCTAAAACTGAAGTTTGCTAATGCTAAAATGATCTCATCTACCCAAACATTGCATCCTTCTTAGAAATAACAAGCACTGTACAAATCAAATTTTAAAAGATTATATTTAGACTTCCACATGAATCCACTCAGGATGTCACCTAACACATCAAAGTTCCTATCTTCCAGCATCACCAATATAATTATTTCAGATGACACATGCATACTTTCCATGCAAAAAAAGTTATGCTGTGTTTATAATAATGAAACTGCTTCCAAAAGCTCAGTTCACCGAGGAGAAAAACAGACGGATGCTAACATGGCTCATTATTATTTCTCTTAAATTCCAAATTTCACTTGATATTAGAATAGGGAAAGCAAACTAATTAAAGTAAAAAATCAGTTGATTATTTTAATGCCCAAATGACAGCACTGGCGGCTTGTTACCAACTGTCACTCTAACACATGGGAGTTTCTAAAACTATTATTTTTAATGTTAGAGGATGTGAGAATGTGTAACAGGTGTTGCCAACTCTGTCCAATCTTAATGCTCATCTTTGCACTCAGATGTTTGAGCATTGAGGAATCAAAGAATATGAAGGCCTGGATCTTTCCTTCTGTTGAAAATGGAGCCCATAACTAAAGGCTGAAGGTGCATAAGTTAGCTCCATGGGAATACATAGTTTTGAACACCTTGTATCTGGCCTTCTGTCAATCAGTATGTCACCAATATTAGCTAGCTGTAATTAGTGAGTAGATTATGTCCCAACTTTTTTCAATGCTTTTCAAAGGGATGGGAATTTTATTTTTCTCTTGCCACAGTATTCTGAATGCACTGCAAATTCTCTTTTTTATTCTTTTCTGTTTCTGTGTTTTAAGAGCCTCACTTTTTTGGCAGAAGCAGGGAAAGATTGCTTTCTAAGTTTGTATTTATTTTTCCTAGATAGGGATCTGATTTCCTAAATCCTTTTGTTCATCCGTGACTGTAAACACTTGCCAGATTCTGCTCTATCTGAAGGAGGCATTAAATTTTACACTTATTTCCTATTTTCTGAATCCTCAAAATAATTTCCACCAAATATCTATTTGGGTGCCAGGAAACCAAAAGTATAAATATCTAATTCATGTAATTAACTCACTGGCAGTATTCTTTCAAGAAATGACATGTAAGTTCTTTATAAAAAAGATTTAAGTAATTTAAATGTAAAAATCCCTAATATAGGTGATTAAGATTTTTAACTTTTAAAGGTTTTTTAAAATTAAGTGTTTAATTTAAACTGAGATATGAAGATGAAAATTCCCATTAAGGAAAGATAAGAATCATATCCACAAGGACACTAAAGAAAGACCAGCTTAAAGGAGGCTTCATTTAACTTCTGTTTTTCAGTGAGTGTTGATAATCTAATGACATCCCAGAAAATAACAGAAAAACAACCTCAAGATGTCAGACGTATTTCTTTACATTCTGGAAAAATCATCGGTGAACATCCTTCTATAACAAGTTGTTACTATAAGAGAATAGACGCATTGTAGCTCAAAATTTCTAGAGAATAAAAAAGCCCTTCACATAGATTAATACAAATTTAGAAAACTTATAAGAATGAAGCACTTTCCAACGATGGGGAATAAGTGTAAATCTATGGCTGATTCATATCAATGTATGACAAAACCCACTGAAATGTTGTGAAGTAATTAGCCTCCAACTAATAAAAAAATTAAAAAAAAAATTTTAAATTGGTATAAAAAGTGTTCAGTTCTGATTCTGATTTAGTAAGATTACCATCCTGAGGTGGTGTCAAATGTCAGTGGGTAAAGATAATAATGTATAAAATGATCAATAAGATAAATGATCACTCTATACATAGGTAGTTGGTGGGACAACATATAGGTATGATTTTAGTTCTTTTTTATCTGGAATCTAAATATTTGCAGTGGAGCTGAGTCTGTGTTCCCTTTTTAAGATGAAGAAGTTCAATGACTTTGACCAAATGGAGCTGGTCACACCAGTGTAACTCCAAAGGAATAGAACCCGGAGGCCTCCAGGGGATGGGGCAACTATTTTTGATCTGCATATAGACCCACTAGTCCTTAAATCTGCAAGGATAGTGGCTAAGGAATAAATAAACTTATAAATCAACACTTTACAGTTATGCTTTATAAAGCTAATTGGCAATGAATAAAAAAATAGATTTTGCTAGATTGATTTTGCTAGATTAATAAATATAAAGATTTTTGCTATGGAATTTCTTTTCTGCTTCATTAAATTTAAAAAATAAGTTGATGTCATCAGTTAATGAGGAATGTGTATTGAGATACATGTGACACTATTAATAACAAGATTTTCCTTTATGCTTTGATATAGCTATTTTATGAGTAAAGGATGGCAAACCTTTAAGGAAAGTAAAATAGAATGTGCAGCAATTTAATTCTTCCATCTGAATACATATGCCTGCCAAGTTTTAAAGTGCCTATATACACATTCACAAAATCTAACAAAATGTAAAATAAGGGATAAATGAGACTAAAAAAACTTTAAGTAGGCAAATCCAAGAACTCATAAATAGAATAAGAGCTCCAAAATGGAAAATAATCCCAATACATTTCAAGATATCAAATCAACATATTTGATATTTCAATATGTCTTTTGCTGTTTGATGTTATAAAATAAATAAAACTTCACAGTAAATAATACTCCATGAAGGACAGGGAAACCTGGGGTTGCAAAGAGTCAGATGCAACTTAGCGATTGATCACACATACACAAGTTTGATTATGAGAAAGTGTATAAATTTCAAATTATGACTCCACTTTACCATCCTCTAATACATATACAAAACATAGCCTATAAGGTTCTTCAATTCTACAGCAGTACTGAGGCAGAAAGTCAAGGATTTTATCATAAGAAAATGGAGCAAATCTTTTGTTTTACCACTGTCATAGACTTCACTAAGGAGTGAAACTAAGTTAAAATAGCAAGTAGCTCAAATTTTGTTAAAAAGAGTAAAATGAGTAGCTAGAGTTCATAAAAAATTGAAAGCAAAATTTACTAAATGAGGCTTGACTTTAAAATGCATATAAATGGTTTTATATAAGTATTTTTTAAATGCTATATAATATAAACAATGTTTTCTGTAGTGGTAGTTAAGATAGTAATTTCTACTTTTGCCATGAATTTTATTTTGAAGCCACTAGATGGCTAACAAGCATAGTTGTATAGATTTGTATATGTGTGTTTGCTTTCTTGCATATGCATATATTTTCCAAACTATGTGCTATAGAAAATTTGTATGAAAAATTGCAAATAGGATGGATAAGTTAAAGCATTTTAAACTTTAGGCTATGTGCCTTGATCTGAAAAAATATAAAAGTCGAAAAGATGGTCTGCTATTTTTTTTTGTTGCCAATGAGATTATTTTGCAAAACATCTTTTCCAGAAGTATTTGAGCTGAAAATGGAAGAGGTCTAATCAAGGAGCTCAACACAAAGGAAGTAAATTAAGTATTCTTGATCCCACCTGTGATCTTAATTTTTATCATAATTTTGCTTAAATTAAATATATCTTTCTGTAATTCAATTTCTTTAGCTTTGAAAAGGTCATACTAATTTTACCAGTTGCCACTTAAAAGGATCATTTTGTCACATCAAGTCAAAAGTGTTTTGATATAAATCTTGAAAGTTCAATATAAAGCTTAATAGTATTACTGCCTGTATCCATTTCATATTTTATATAGAAATTTTAGTCTAGAATTAAATTGTATTTAATAACAATAACTATATGTCCATATAAGTTTTCAAAAACTTTAGGTGTTTTTTGGAATTCAGGACATGGAAATTTTAAAAAGTTAAATGGCACATATACTGTATCTTGTGCCATGTATCCTCTAGACTCTGGGGCTACAATATACAATTAAACTCTTCAAAATGCCTACAATGAAAAATAAATTATTCATTCTGTAAGCAGCCTTATATCAAATCAGATTAAATATCGTTGTCAAATGAATTCCAAAAGTCTACAAAAACTTTGAAAGTTTTCAAAGTATTTTTGATTTTGGAATTGTGAACCTGTGATATTTACCATCTTTGCGTATTGTGTGTGTGTATATGCTTAGTAGCTCAGTCATTTCTGACTCCTTGCAATGCTATGGACTCTAGCCCACCAGACTTCTCTGTCCATGGGATTTTTCCAACAAAGAATACTGGAGTGGGTTGCCCATTCTTCCTCCTGGGGATCTTTCTGACCCAGGGATTGAACTCATGTCCCCTTCATTGGCAGGCGGATTCTTTACCGCTGAGCCACCTGGGAAGCCTCTTTTTATATACTGCCATTTGTCTAATCCGCAGTGAGTATTCAATACAATCCTTAATGCTTGGATTACTCACCCCACTCTGTAGACAGTGAAATTAAGATACAGAGAGAATGACCACATTTGACTGACTCCAACCATGTGATGTTTCTGAAGACATATTGCCTCCTAAAAGGAAGTGAGGTGATAACGTGGATGTGAGAGGAGAGATTTTTGCAACTTTTCAACCTGAGGGAAGAGACTCCCCAAGCCTCTCCCCATATTTAGACATTTTTAGGAA
This sequence comes from Cervus elaphus, assembly GCF_910594005.1. Taxonomy (NCBI): domain Eukaryota; kingdom Metazoa; phylum Chordata; class Mammalia; order Artiodactyla; family Cervidae; genus Cervus; species Cervus elaphus. Next base: position 45,696,939 of record NC_057832.1, read on the forward strand.
GAAAAGAAGCTAAATTTGTATACAATAATGAAACTGTGATAAAAGTACAAAATGTTTCTTGATCTTAGGCAACTGGGAGTTCAATCACTGAAAAATCTAACATCAGTTTTTCCAGTTAGGCATCTAGTCTCCTACTGTTGATGGTATATATTCTGTTCTTTTTAAACCAAATCTTGCATTTTCTATCTCAACTTTCTTAATAAAATACTTGAAATCTTGGTAATAAAATGTATAACAAGGAAAGTTGTAATGAAAATTTGGCAATATATCCTGAATTGTAGGATGGAGGATGGAGATAGAGTAAAAAAGATGGAGTAAAAGATGGAATAAAAGATAATTTTTCCTTAAGGGTATGAATTATATCTTTTCATTTTATTTTTTCTTAAAAAGCACAGAACTGTGTTAATACATACCTCAGAGTCTCTCAAAAGTTTTCAGTCTCTCCAAAGCACTAAGGACATAAATGCTAACTAATCATGGTAGATCTGAGCTCTACTCCCATGTAATATATTGTAGAAATTCTAGAGAATAGATCATCCTAGGTAATTCATGACTGAATAAGAGCACCATGTCCAAGTTGTGTGGTTTCTAGAAAGAGTGAACTGTAGATGCAAACTCTATAATGAGACTTGCTACCTGTAGCCTGTTCAGTTGTTAAGTCATGCCCGACTCTTTGTGACCTCATGAACTGTAGCACACCAGGCTTCCCTATCCTTCACAATCTCCCAGAGTTTGCTCAAACTCATGTCCATTGAGTCAATGATGTTATCTAACCATCTCATCCTCTGCCACCATCTTCTCCTTGCCTTCAATCTTTCCCAGCATCAGGGTCTTTTCCAATGAGTCCACTCTGGCCAAAGTATTAGGACTTCAGCTTCAGCATCAGTCCTTCCAATGATTATTCAAGATGGATCTTCCTTAGGACTGACTGGTTTGATCTCCTTACTGTCCAAGGGACTCTCAAGAGTCTTTCCCAGCACCACTTTTTGAAAGCATTAGTTCTTTGGTGCTTAGCCTTCTTTATGGTCCGACTCTCACATCCATACATGACTACTAGAAAAACCACAGCTTTGACTATACAGAACTTTGTCAGCAAAATGATATATTTGCTTTCAATATGTTTTCTAGATTTGTCATAACTTTCCTTCTGAGAAGCAAGTATCTTTTAATTTCATGGCTGCAATCACAGTCCTCTGTTATTTTGGAGACCAAGAAAATAAAATCTGTCACTGCTTCCACTTTTCCCCCTTCTATTTGCCATTAAGTGATAGAACTTAATTCCATGATCTTAATTATTTGAATGTTGCATTTTAAGCATGTTTTTTCACTCTCCTCTTTCACTGAGAAAAGAGAAAAAGCCACATCAAGAGGCTTTTTAGTTCCTCTTCACTTTCTGCCAGTAGAGTGGTATCATCTGCTTATCTGAGGTTGTTGAGATTTCTTGATTCCAGCTTGTGCTTCATCCAGCCCAGCATTTTGCATCATGCATTCTTCATATAAGTTAAATCAGCAGGCTGACAATATACAGCCTTGTCATACTCCTTTCCCAATTCTGAACCAGTCAGTTGTTCCATATAATGTTCTCACTGCTGTTTCTTGACCTGGATACAGGTTTCTCAGGAAACAGTTAAGGTAGTATGGTATTCTCATCTCTTTAAGAATTTTCCACAGTTTTTTTATAATCCACACAGTCAAAGGTTTTCACCAAGTCAATGAAGCAGAAGTGTACTAGATGATTTTCTGAAATTCCTTTGCATTCTCTATGACCCAATGAAAGTTGGCAATTTGATCTTTCCTCTGCCTTTTCTAAATCCAGCTTGTACATCTGGAAGTTTTCAGTCCACATACTGCTGAAGACTAGCTTGAAGGATTTTTAGGACAACCTTGCTAACATGTGAAATGAGTGCAATTGTATGGTAGTTTGAACATTTTTTGTCACTGCCTTTCTTTGGGATTGGAATGAAAACTGACCTTTTCCAGTCCTGTGTCCACTGCTGAGTTTTCCAAATTTGCTGACATATTGAGGCAGCAGTTTAACAACATCTTGTAGAATTTGAAATAGATCAGCTGGAATTCCATCACCTTCACTAGCTACTAGCTTTGTTTGCAGTAATGCTTTCTAAGGCCCACCTGACTTCATTCTCCCAGACTTTTGACTCTAGGTGAGTGACCACACCATTGTGGTTATCTAGGTCATTAAGACTTTTTTGTATATTCTTCTGTGGATTCTTGCAACCTCTTCTTAATCTCTTCTGCTTCTGTTAGGTCCTTACTGTTTCTGTCCTTTATTCTGCTCATCCTTGATTTCTCTTGATTTCTCCAATTTTCTTGAAAAGATCTCTAGCTTTCCCATTCTATTGTTTTCCTCTACTTTTTTGTATTGTTCATTGACAAAGGCCTTCTTATCTCTCTTTGCTCTTCTCTGGAACTCTGCATTCAGTTGGGTATTTCTCCTTGCCTTTTGCTTCTCTTCTTTTCTCAGTTATTTGTAAGGCCTCCTCAGACAATCACTTTGCCTTCTTGCATTTCTTTTTCATGGAATTGCTTTGGTCATTGCCTCCTGTACAATGCTACAAACCTCTGTCCATAGTTCTTCAGGCACTCTCTCTATCAGACCAAATCCCTTAAACCTATTCATCACCTCCACTTTATAATCATAAGGCATATGGTCAGGTCATACCTGAATGGCCTAGTTGTTTCCCCTACTTTCTTCAATTTAAGTCTCAATTTCACAATAAACAGAGGATAATCCCATGGACAGAGGAATCTGTCAGGATATGGTTCATTGCAAAGAGTCAGGTCCAACTGAAGTAACTTAGCATGATCTGAGCCACAGTCAGCAGCAGGTCTTGTTGATGCTATAGAGCTTTTTCATCTTTGGCTGCAAAGAATATAATCAAAATGATTTTGATGTTTACCATCTTGTGATGTCCATGTATAGAGTTTTCTTTTGTGTTGCTGGAAAAATGGTGTTTGCCATGACCAGTGTGTTCTCTTGACAAAACTCTGTTAGCCTTTTCCCTGCTTGACTTTGTACTCCAAGGCCTAATTTGCCTATTATTCAAGGTATCTCTTGACTTCCTACTTTTGCACTCCAATCTGCTATGATGAAAAGGACTTTTTTTTTTTTAGTGTTAGGTCTAGAAGATCTTGTCAGTCTTCATGGAACCATTTGACTTCAGCTTCTTCGGCGTCTGTAATTGAGACATGGACTTGGATTACTGTGATGTGAGTGGTTTGCCTTGAAAATGAACCAAGATCATTCTGTCATTTTTGAGATTGCACCCAAGTGCTGCATTTCAGGCTCTTTTGTTGACTATGATGGCTACTCCATTTCTTCTAAGGGATTTGTTCCCACAGTAATAGATATAATGGTCATCTGAATTAAATTCGCCCATTCCTGTCCATTTTATGTCACTGATTCCTAAGATGTCTATGTTCACTCTTGCCATCTCCTGTTTGACCACATCTAATCTACCCTGATTCACGGTCCTAACATTCCAAGTTCCTATGCAGTATTGTTCTCTACAGCATTGGACTTTACTTTCACCACCAGACACATCCACAGCTAAGCGTGGTTTCTGCTTTGGTCCAGCTGATTTATTCTTTCTGGAGCTATCAGTAATTGTCTTCTGTTCATCCCCAGTAGCTTATGGGACATCTCCCAATCTGGCAGGCTCATCTTCTGGTATCATATCTTTTTGCCTCTTCATACAATTCTCACGGCAAGATTACTGGAGTGGTTTACCATTCCCCACTCCAGCAAAATAATTAGCTTAAGTACTTGTTTGAATTGGTTTTGAACAAGTGCATTGTTTAAAGTGAGTGCAATTTTCTTGTTCCCAGTAGGGAACACAATTAAAATTTGACAGCACAGGGGGAAAAATGCCCAATTCTGAGTAATGCTGAATGATACAATAAAATTATTTATACTCAGAGGCTTGTTTTCCTACTGCCCCCCCCCTTTTTTTTGCATGCTAGTCAAATTATAGGGAGAAGAAATTTACTATGTTAGTTGACTATGTTGGGCTTTGGACATGATCCCTTATTTAATTGCAAAAACATTATGATGAGTTATGCCTATGACTACTTTATGACTAAGGAAGATTAGTCTCTAAGATATTAGGAAATTTGCCTGAGATTACATAGTAATTGAAGGAAGCCAGGTTACTCTGACTTCAAACTCCATGTTTTGAATTCATATACATGTCTATATTCCTGGCTATTTGAAATTTGTTGATTATCAAAATAAATTTTGCTTGAATCCAACTCACTGTCTGATTATCATTAAGAAAATGAATTTGAAACATGTCATTGTAGTATATTCTATAAAACATTGCAAAAGAATTATATATTTTTAAAGTAATAATATTTACTCATCATGTTTATATTCCTGTAGAAAAATGTAGTATTTAACTAGCTGAAAGATTTTTTTTCAAAGTTCACAGATTTTTCATAGCACAGGAATTCATAACTCATAAACTTGGCAATTTTCCACACTAAAAATTTATATGCAGAAGTGAATTGATTTTATTCTTCAAGGGAATAAAAATGATTGATCAACCAAATGATCTTTCTTCTAGTAAAACATCTGGAATAGTATAAATATAATAAACATTACAAGCAGCTTGGCTGCTGTTAGCTTTGATAAATGATTCTGAGATACTTCTCTATTCTATATATGAAATTTAACAAAATATTTATCTTACCGAATGGTTCTGGATTAACATTACTATGGATACTGCTCATTGATCTTGTTCCCAAGTGAGAAATATTCTTTACCAAATTGTAGACTCTACTCTCCTGTGGTACATATAATTAACCTGTTGAAATTTGGATACTATAAAGAACATGGAACTGTTTCTTATGAAAGACCAAAATGATAACCATGTAATAGAATAATGCATCTAGTAAATTTGGAGTTGGCAAATTTTATGAGATCAGAATTGGCTGCTGGATAAAATAGTCTGGGATAATTCAGAGATCAGATTTATATCACCATTTACTAACAACTTTTATCAGCATAAGTTAAATAACTATATTATATAACATTAAAATATATTTTAATTTCTTATAATTAAAAATTGAAATAAAGTTTGATCACAAATTAAGCTTCATTTATTTTAAATACTGAGTAATTTAAAAACTATATAATTGAATGACACACTCTTTTAACAACCAAACTTTCAAAAACATAGTGTAATTTTCTTAAACTTACAAATATTATTTCACAAAGTTTAAATTATAGAATAAGTTATAATTTACTTTGTCAAATTCACCATTTCTCACATTATTAAGTTTTCACACCATTGTCAAATTTTTAAAATGTTTTGCACCAAGTAACAAAATTAAAAACATAAAGGCATTTTTAGATGCTAAATAAGTGTTCCAAACTTACTAAGTTAATTTTGCCCATTTTTAGAGTAACCCTTTTTCTTAGCCAAAAACATTACCTGATGTTAAGTTTACTTTTGATATCACTGAATGAATACAGCTGAAGAAAATATTGTCATTTTTATTGTCATCATTTCTTTCAAAATTGTTCTTTAGTACTCTTTTGTAACTGTGTAACTATGTATATATTATACACTCAAATGAACTCCACATGAGAAAAAAGGTACAATGTCATCTTTTGGAAATTCAAAGGCTGTCCTCAAAAAACTACTTAAAACGTCATACTCATTAAGTATAACAATAACCAGAAGTCAAAAACATATTTTCTGATTATTAAGTCATCATAGTGAAGTAAAATCACCTAGTATTTTGCTGGAGGATTTTACTAGAAGTAGAATGTAGCTATTTACTATGTATTTTCATCTTTCAAGGTTTATTGTTGATAGTAAGAGTTTTAGAAGTGAGTTAAAATCATTTTAAAAACAATTTCAAGGGGAAAGTTTTCAATTTGTTTAACTAAATATGCTGTAAGGAAAGAACCTGAGGAAAACAAATATTAGACTACGACATAGAAATGAAAATTGTTTGTAAGAATGAATAAATTGCATTCTTATAGGTCCATTCTTTAAGACATTATTTCTGGTAAGAGCAAATTTAAATTGGTTAAAGTATAATTTTAAAAAATTTAAATAATCTATGAAAACAAATCATTTTTCATATTCTCAAAAAACAGTGCTCAGAATTTATTGAATGCTTACTTGTGAGCTCCTTCCTTCATTACTTCATTACCTTTTGTAGTCTTCTCAACAGCATGAAGTAGAGGCTTTTATTATCTGTATTTTAGAGATGAGGAAACTGAGACCTAGAGAAATTATGAAAATTGCCCAGTCTATTCAGACCAGGCAACTAAGTGTCAGAGACAGAACTGAAATGCTTTTCTTATTCAAGAGCCCCCTTCCTTTCATTCTATGCTAGGTTGCCACTTGAACACAATTGGTAAAATTATCTTCTAATTCAGTTGAAAATTACACACTAAAAATGTCTACTTCTTAGGATACAGAAATAGAATACTGCTGATAGAAGAAAAGAGAATGAGATCAGAGTAGTGAGAGAAACAGCACTGTTCTGTGAAGCTAGATGTAAGCCCAGAATAAAGGCAGAGAAAGAATGATCACTAAAAGAACCTAGGTGGAAGCTGATGGAAGTCTAAATAAGTTGTAATAATAGAGAAAAGGATGAGGGAAAATATTAAAAAAATATTTATGGGATAAAATTGGTGGAACTTTTTTGTTCATAAATTTGAATATTAGAAGAGGCAATAGTTGACAGTAATTCCCAGATTGTTTTGAGTTATTGAATAGATGATTTATTATTGATTGTATCTGAGTGTTTTGCTTAAATATGAATTACCTTATCCATATACACAAATTGAAATAGAATTTTCATGTAAATCCTAAACAAAAGTTAATGGACTTACAGAAACTTTTAATGTTTTCTTAAATAAAGCTTCTCATCTCATTGTTTAGTCTATGTTTTGGACTGAACATTTGTGTCTGCTAAAATTTATCTCCCCTCAGTGTGATATATTAGGAGGTGAGGTCTTTGTGAGGGAATTAGGATTATATGAGATAATAAGTGTGAAGCCCTTATAAATGGAATTAGTGCCCTTATTATACTCACCAGGCAGCTTGCTTTCTCTCTGCTCTTCCCATCATGTGAGAATAAAAAGAGATTTAGCCAGTTTGTAACCCAGAAAGGTTTGTCACCAGAATTTGACAATGCTGGCTGGTAGCTTGATTTTGGACTTCCTAGCCCCCCAAACTGTGAGAAGTAAGTGTTGATTGTTTAAGCCACCTAGTCTGTGGTATTTTGTTATAGCAGCCCAAGCTGACTGTGACAGTCTATCTTCTTTACATTGCTGGATTACAAGTCAATGTGAATGTAAAAAGTATTCCTTTTGAACATTCTAAGTTTAATTATCGTATCTCCAGTTCAAAAGCTGTATTTAAAGACTAATCTGTATTGCTTCTTGCACTGTATACAATTTTTTTCATAGCTTTGCCTTATAGTAGAATATTTACATATTCACTGTTAGAGTTAAGTAAGGTTTGTGCTAAAAATGGACATTGAGTAACTACATAGTTTGCTGCCTATGTCACGGATTTTTATTTTGTTTGTTTTTGGATCCTCATTATCTGTATTAGAAATCTCCAGAGGAATATAATCACTAAGAAGTATACATAGAGAGGGAAAGAAAGATTTATTTGGGGGAATTGGCCCTCACAGCGAGAGCTGGCAAAATCAAAGTTCCAAAGAAGAGTTGAAGTTGCATTCTTGAGACTAAGGGCAGAATTACTTCCTTCTCAGGACTTCAGTCTCTTATCTTAAAGTCTTCAACTGATCGGACGAGGGTTATACTCACACTTTAGGGAGTATAATCTGCTTTACTCAAGGTCTACTGATTTTTTAAAAACTGCTTTTTGAAAATGAGTGAAACATTCTTTTTTTGTTCTGAAGTAGAGTTGATTAACAATGTATTAGTTTCAGGTATACAGAAAAATGATTCAGTTATATATACACATGTATCTAGTTTTTCAAATTCTTTTCCCATTTAGGTTATCACAGTGTATTGAGCAAGATTCCCTGTACTATACAGTAGGTCCTTGTTAGTTATCTATTTTAAACATAGCCAAGTGTACATATGAATCCCAAATGCCCAACACCCTTTAGATACTCTTCCCCCTTTACATACCTTTCCTCCACCACCCAGTAACAATAAGCTCATTCTCTCCAAGTCTGTGAGTCTATTTCTGTTTTGTAAATACATTTATTTGCATACTGATTTAAGTATTAATTACATCTAAAAAATACCCTCACAGCAACATCTAGACTGATATATGACTAAACAAGTGGGCATCATGCCCTCGTCAAGTAGATACATAAAATTAACTATTACATATCATCTTTCTTAACTCTGCCATTAGTTTACTGACATTGTTTTGCCTTTCACTCTAACAGCAAATGATTAGTTGCTTAATTGCTCTGATTCATATGCCCTTTTAACAAACCAGTACCAAAGTAATAACTTAGTACACTGCATTCTTTCTGATCAGAGACCAATGCATCAAGTCAAACCTGTTAGAACAAATTCATAATTAGTATTTTCTATTTGAATAGATGTTATGCCAATGTTTCCCTGAGATTCAAGAGAATCCTATTTTAAGCTAAATATTTACATGAGAATCATGAATTATATAAAACACGTTGGTCAAGATATTGTAATTTTAGGAATGTATACAAATAGTAGTTATCTGGGATAGAGAACCTAAAAATAACAGGGTTTTTAAAATAGGAAATAGTTATTTTTCTTACATAGTAATTCTTGGGCAAGAAAATATGATTACTTTTATTATATCTAAGAACTCAAATCAATTTTATTAACAAATAAAGACTGAGATGCTTATCAAATGTAACTAACACTGAAATTATATAATCAGATTCTAGTCTTCATAGAATTCTGTCACATCTGTGATAGCGTTAACATCTGATGATTTTTCAATTGTTTAAAGCAAGGAAAGTATAATTTCATTAAAAATCCTTGAAGAAACAGTTTAAAAATTAATATACACATTTTCCCAGGATTAATTGTTTATTGTGAAAATTTATAAGCATTTATATAAGTAAAAATTATTGTTAGAGTTGCTGTTGCTCAGTCATGTCTGACTCTTTGCAACCCCATGGAAGCAGCACACCAGGCTTCCTAGTCCTTCACTGTCTCCCAGAGTTTGCTCAAACTCATGTCCATTGACTTGATGATGCCATCCAGGCATCTCATCATCTGTGGCCCCTTCTTTCTCTTACCTTCAATCTTTCCCTGCATCAGGGTCTTTTCCAATGAATCAGCTCTTCACATCAGGTGGCCAAAGTATTGGAGCTTCAGCATCAGTCCTTCCGATGAACTGTCAGGGCTGATCTCCCTTAGGACTGACTGCGTTGACCTCCTTGCTGTCCAAGGGGCTCTCAAGGGTCTTCTCCAACACCGCAGTTCAAAAGCATCAGTTCTTTGGCACTCAGCCTTCTTTATAGTCCAATTTTCACATCTATACATGATTGCTGGAGAAATCATAACTTTGACTATATGGACCTTTGTCAGCAAAGTGATGTCTCTGCTTTTTAATACACTGTCTTTGTTTGTAATAGCCTGCCTTCCAAGGATCAAGTGTCTAATTTCATGGCTGTAGTCACTGTCTGCAGTGATTTAGGAGCCCAAGAAAAATAAGCCTATCATTGTTTCCATTTTTTCCCCATCTATTTGCCATGACATGTTGGAACCAGGTGCCATGATCTTAGTTTTCTGAATGTTGAGTTTTAAGCAAGCTTATATTTTATATCACTTAAGTTTAAATAACTCAACTGTTGTAAATAATAATTTTTTTATTTCTTAATAAGATTGGTTAAGGGTAACATAATAACAATATATAAACACATTATTTGTTTCTTCATTCTTTTAATATCTTCTTTAGTAACATTTTCAAGCCACACTTCACCAAAAAATAAATTTTATGACCATCATAGCAGTTTATGCTCTTTTGTCTAAGGCCTCTATCACTCAGATTTCTTGGGAAATTTTTGTGCATGTATTTGTGGATGTACATATTTTCTGCTGGGTTTTGGCATTTGGTAAGTATATTTTCATTTTTCCCAATATACACATTATAAAAATACTATGCATTAACTTACCTAGTAAATTTGAACATCTACAGTAGATAAATAGGGGTTTTACTTTTTAAATATATTCAATGGTTATGTATTTGGGCGTTTGCCTTTAGTTGGAAAAAAAATCTCTGATAACCAGAATGCCCATTCAGTTTGATAAAGTTAAGCACAAACTGCTATTAGAGCCAAAAATATATAATTAACCTAAAGAATCATAGCTGATTACCTCTGTTGTAAAGTGTAAATAATGAATTGTTCTATTTCTTAATAAGATTGATTAAGGGTAACTTAATAAGAAAAATATATAAACACATTATTTGTTTCTTCATTAGTTTTAATAATTTCTTTAGTAATCTTTTCAAGACACACTTCACCAAAAACTAAAGTTTAAGAACATCATTATTTTTAGGTAAATTTTTAAAGGATTTAAAAAAAGCAGTTTTAAATCGTACATCATTTGCATTTTTTTATAAAATGAATAATTAGTTTTCCTTCCACAGGGTAAATACCTGACTCTAGTACATTTTAATCAGAGCCAAGAAATATTTTCAGAAAAGATTATATTTAAAATGATGACTAAGAAATTAATTTCCATGGTAGTCAATCTGTTACAAAATAACAGCAGTTGCTATGATAAGGGCATATCACAGCCTCATCACATTGAGAGAGATTAGGACAATATTTATTTACAACCACAAAATAAGTAATAAGGTTCTATTTAAAGATATAGCAGTTTTATGTTTGTAAAACTAATGTATGTTTGAGACAATTATGTTTAATTTTATACCAAGTGGTAAAGGCAAAAATGGTTTGACATGTGATTTCAAGAAATCAAAACATGTACAGGACTGCAAATCACAGGCTGACAGAACTGTCAAGCTGGAAACAGCATGTAACAGATTGCACACATCTTTCACTTTTCTCTAAGAATTGCTAATAATTTCAGGCACAGAGAACAAGTATGTGACAAAAACAAACATCAGAAAGCTTTCTTAAAGAAAATACATATGTTGCTTAAAATGTAAAGAAAATACAAATGTTGCATAAAGTGTAAATAGCATTCACATATTGAAACATTAACTATAGGAGTGAAACACCCAACAAATATTTGCTCAAAAATTAAAGAATCTTTATATAATTTTAAAATCTCTTAGTCACTATACCTAGGTTTGATCAATGCAATTCTTATGCCCTATGTACAATCTACAAAATACTATTCATTAATTCTTTTATTTATAAATAATTAGCATCTACTCTACATAAGGGATCACATTGGACACCTGAAATATAATGACAAACATACAGAACTTGCATTTATCAGGGGGTAACTGATAATAAAACATTTATGAGTAAATTATATAGCATATTAAAAAGTGGTGAGGAATGTCGGGAGGGGTGTTGAGGGATCACATGCAATATTTTTAAATTAATTTATTTGTTTTAATTGGAGGCTAATTACTTTACAATATTGTAGTTTTTTTTTAAGGGGTTGTTGAGAGGATATCAATGGAGCCACAAGAACTCATTCAGTAAACCTTTCTCTTGTTGAGAGAGCAAGCCAAAAAGATATCTAGAAGATATTGTAGACATTGGAGCCAAGATGCTAAGGCAAGGAAATCATGGCAGCTGGGGTGATCTGAGTGGGCAAAAGAAAGGTAAGAAGCACAGTCGAAGCGTGAAGGAAGCCTGGATGTATGTTGTATAGTAAGTCATGTTAAGGATTTTGGCTTTGACTTTGAATGAAATGGGAGACAGTTGGCACAGATCAGTGAGAATTGGAGAAGAATTGAATGGTGGCTGTTTAAGAGAAAGAAAGGAGTCAGAGGTGCCTCCAAGGCGGTTTCTCTGTTGGTTTGTGTGCCTGTGTCTTTTAACCTGAGTATTGACGAACGGATTTCTTGGGTGGCTCTACATTCCAGATTCTTCCATCTCCATTTGTGCCTGTAATCCAATATAGTACAGCTTTTACTTTGAAAGTACTTAGTTTGAATGATAAATTATATGGTTTTCCTCTGGTCACTGAAATACTGACAAGAAGCAGAATTTTGAGGAAAGGTCAGTAGTTAAGTTTTGAAAATATTCAGTTTGATTTGTCTACAGGAGATGTGGATAGAAGGTTGAGTAGGCAATTAGATACAAGTCTTTCCTTTCTGCTAGCTGTATTGAGATATAATATAATTGATATACAGAACTATATAATTTTAAGGCCTAGAGCATAATGTTGTGGCTTATGTATATTGTGAAATGATGACTATAATAAGTTTGGTTACATCCGTGTAGCTCTCATATAGCTGCAAAAAGAAAAACTTTTCTATTTTCCTTTGTGATGAAAACTCTTAGGATGTACTCTCTTAACAGCTTTCAGATATACCATACAACTGTGTAAATTACAGTCATGTGGTACGTCACATCCCGTTTTTGTTTATCTTATCCCTGGAAGTCTGTACGTATTGAAAAGCTGGTCTTTAAAATATTCTTGTGAAAAATGCTGCACATCTTTCCTCTCAGTCTAATTCAATAGTTCTTTGCTTTTTGACTCTGTGGTAGTGTTTGTACACTTCAAGGGATTTTTGTTTAAAAATAACTCAGATGATGGAAAAAGGACTTTGAAATTTTGTAGCATGTGCTGTGAGACTGCCTCATATTTAGCATAATTTTAAGTGATATTTTTACACGCAAATCTAGAAAACTTGAGAGTTAAGGTCATTAGCATCGCTGGTGGAACATAAGACAAACTGTCAAAATATTTTGTCAAAACCTCCCAGTAACTTTCCAGTTAGAATAATATCTATGTTCCTTCCACTGCCCTATGGGGCCCTCCAAGCTGTGACACCAGTTACCTCTCTGACCAAAGCCCTGCAGCTCTACTCCTCACTCACTCCTGTCCAGCTTCCACAACCTCTCACTGCTCCTTAAACACAGAGTCTTGAATCTTTGCACTTGATTTTTTGTTTAGTCTTAAATACTATTCTTCCGTGTGGTGCAATGGTAAAGAATCTGCCTACCAGTGCAGGAGACACAAGAGACGTAGGTTGGATCCCTGCATCAGGAAGATACTCTGGAGTAGGAAATGGCAACCCACTCCAGTGTTCCTGCCTGGGAAACCCCATGGACAGAGAAGTCTGGTGGACTGCAGTCCATGAGGTTGCAAAGAAGTCAGACATGACTGAGTGACTAACATTTTCACTTTCAGAGAGACTAAATGTTAATTGTGGCTGCCAGACAAATAATATGAAGATTGTTCCTTTATAAGAGAAGTTTCAGTGTCATGATGATGATGAAAACTTGATTAGAGTAGGTTTAAAACAGAATAGGAAAGCAGATGTTATACACATGTTCCCTCTTGATCTAGGGTGATAAACTTGAGCGATTCTAATAGCAATATTGCAACTTAAATCACTCTGAATATTTTCCTAATGCAAGAAAGTTAACTCTCTTAGATTAATAACTACTGATCTGGAGCCTCCCCTCCCCATAATTCCCTTTAAGTATTTTTTTTTAATTCTTTTTTACCTGCCTTGTTGAAGTGGCAATGTTTAAACTATCCTATAAAAACTAGGTAATAAGAAATTTTCTCATAAGTTAACCATAGACTTTGTGTGGTTCTTCACATCCTCAGCATCCTCTACCTAAAACCAGACTTTAGGGAGTAAAAATGTAAAAGCATAAACCATTGTTTTCTAGCCTTAAAAAAACACAGATATTTTATATTTTGTTTTATTATTATTTATCTTAATTTTGTCATTTTAAAATATAGATTTTGATAATTAATTTACAGTTTTGGAATAAGTTCATTTTTTGAAGAAATTTAGAGGAAAAAATGGGAACTGGGAAAGAATAGCAGTGAGTAGTGAGTAATGAGTAAGCCATTTTGTAAAAGACAAAAAGTTTGTATGATCTGAAGAGAAATGTGATTAGTAATTAAACCTCTTGGAATAAAAACACATGATTTCACAACCATGGTGTTATAAATCTAAGATTCCTTTTGAATATTTTTGAGTATTTCAGTTTGTTTAAACATTGTTGTTCAGTCAAATGCTTCAATAAGAAACAAATGGGTCACATATTGTTCATCTAATATTGTTTCAACTTTTGTACGATAAATGTTTAATACTAGTATGAATATTTAATAAGTTAAATTTCCAATGACAACATTGCTAGTCTAATAGATTTTAATTGAAAAGGCATTTTAATTGTTTGGGTTATTTCTTATAAATATTTAAACATATAAACTAATTTTGATACAGTGTAAAATCTGAATGATACATGATAACTAAATAAGGTATTTCCAAGGGCCAAAGAAATATGTTCCATAAATTTCAGGCACTGTAGTTAATTTAGATGATGAAGAATGGAAAGATAACTGTTAATTGTAGGTACACATTTTCCCTGATTAGTATTTTCTTTAGCTCTTTATTTTTGTTACCTTTACTTAAATTATTTATGTCTTTAAACAATCACCACAAGAATTGGTGCTGCTGCACAATTCAGTTACCACTAAATAAGTAGTGAAATATCATAAGAGAGCCCAAAAAAATCATTTACTTGATTTAAAAATAATTTTATAAATGCATGTTTTATAATTGAAGATTTTTATAGAAATATGTGTGCTTAAAAAATTATCTGAGAGCTACACAAAGCTGGTAAACAAGCACAAATAACTTCCAATAATTGCTATGCTCATTAACCTAAATAAAATAATTAGACTATAGAATAACATACAGAATTCATGTTCAAAAGATTTATAAATTGATGCTAATATTTACTTGCAGACTGACATTGACAAAAATGTTGAAACAAACCAAGCTTATTCATGTCTGCTTTAGCTATTCCTTTTGTCGTCTTTACTCCTTATCAACCCTTTTCCTACTACCAACCCTTCTGGCTACCACAAAACACTTTTGCCTTTTGCATTCCTTTCAGTTCATCTGTTCTTAATATTCCCCTAAATCTGTAGAACCTCCCTTCACGTAAAATGTCTAATAGTCTGTTTGATTTTTCACATATCTTTTACATACCTTTTACACATCTTTTACATATCTTACACATCTTTTACACATATCTTCACATACCTTTTAGTTGGTAATCAAATTGAAAAGGGATAGGTAATCTTATTTACACCAAAATGTTGGTTGCTTGGTGAATATTTATAGCTTAATAGCTACCATCAGTATTAACAACTCTATATTGTAGCTTAAAAATGATGATGCTGTAGAACATGAGAAGCAAATATTTGTTTCTTTTGTTTTGTGTATACCTTATTATTAGTGTCCAGGGAACAGAGAGATGTCCATGGAAAAGCTACTGTTTTCAGGGAAAGAGAAATCTTTATAGTCAAAGCAGACTGTTTTAGTCAGGGTTCTCTGGAGAATCAAACCAAAATTTTATACACATACACACACACACACATACATACACAATGTGTATATGGGCTTCCTAAGTGGCATTAGTGGTGAAGAACCTGTCTGCCAATGCAGGAGACAGACACAGGTTTGATCCCTGGGTCAAGAAGACCCCCTGGTGGAGGGCACAGCAAACCACTCCAGTATTCTTTCCTGGAGAATCCCATGGACAGAGGAGTTTGGTGGGCTATGGCCAAACAGTCACAAAGAGTCAGACACAACTGAAGCGACGAGGAGATTTATTGTGGAAATTGGCACATAGATTTGAAAGTCCTTGAGGTCTGACAATACACTTTCTGCAAGCTGGAGAACCAGGAAAGCTGGTGGTGTAACAGAGTCCAGGTTCAGAGGCTCGGAACTCTAATGTCAAAGGACAGAAGATGATAGGCAACCCAGTTTAAGAAGAGGTATTACATGCATGCTTCCTACATCCTTTTGCTCTATTTGGGCCTTCAACAGATTATATGATGCCTGCCCACACTGGTAAGGGTAGATCTTCACTCTATTGATTCAAGTGCTGATCTTTTCCAGAAATACCCTCACAGATACACCCAGAAATAATGTTTTACCAGTTATCTGAACTCTCCTAGGTCCAATCAAGTTGACACATAAAATAGCCATCGTGCACACATATGTTTTCAAAACTAATATCATTTGTAGTCATGAGTATTCCCGTATCAGCAAGTCACATGTACTATTATTTAGTTACCTTTTAAATTTTAAGCCAACTCATTATTTGACTTTAATAAATTTATTTAGTATAGGAAACATATATCACAGTGGTAAATGAAAATCAGTCACTTGCCAAGTAGTAGATAAAGATGAAAATCCATTAAAATAAGGTAGTAAATATGAAAATTGAAAATATTATCCATGCACTACCTAAAATATGACAAACACAGAAAAAATGAAATAAGAATTCATCTACCCTCTCTCATTTATAATATAAACAGTCTTATGACAGTCTAAAATAGCAAATTAAAAGATCCTTTGATATGAATGCTTTTTTAAAACTTGTCTTATATCTCTGTCTGTAAATCTTACAGAAAAAAATGATAGTAAATTAAAAATTAACCAGAAGAGTAATTGGAGAGAGGGATAATGACAGATACCAATGAAGTTTGTAATATTAAAACAAATCATTGAGTGAAAACCCCTATACTCTACTAAAGAAAGAACTCAAATATGAACAAAAGTCTACAAAGAAGCAAATGGTTTGTATTGACTTGTACTTTAGAAATTTCAGGAGTTGAAAGCCGTGAATGAATTATTCTTGCTTCTGTCTAAAGCTAGTCCTTCCCACATGGATTAGGTGTTATCACTTTTCTGCTCAAGAATAGCAATCCAGGATTTTTCTCCTCAATCATCAATGCCTTATAATCTACTGAACCCTTTTCATCAACATTCCAATATACTGTGATCACTACTATCTGAAAATACAATAAAACAAAATTTAAAATCTTCTCTTGTTCTAATTCTTTATTACCATCTATCATTCAATTTCTTTGCTTTTAGAAGAGTTGTCCAATCTTCCCATTCTCTTAAACTCACTTCAGTGAGAGTTTTGTTCTCCTTGGTCCATAGAAACTAGTTAAAATCACCAATGACTTCCATTCTGCAAAGTCCAATAGCCAATTGTCAGTACTTACCACACTGAACACAAAACCTTGTGCAGACCAGGACCCTGGAGAAAGGAGCAGTGACCCCACAAGAGACTGACCCAGACTTGCCTGTGAGTTTCCAGGAGTCTCCGGCAGAGGCGAGGGTCGGCAGTGGCCTGCTGCAGGGTCAGCATCAATGGATGCAACAGTGTGTGCACAGGACCTTTAGAATGAGGTCATCATTATCTTCACCTCCATGATCAAACCACAGTTTCTTCTCAGGTCAAACAACAGGGAGGGAATACAGCCCTGCCCATTGACAGATAACTGGATAAAGATTTACTGAGCATGGCCACACCCATCAGAACAAGACTCAGTTTTCCCCTCAGTCAGTCTCTCCCATCAGGAAGCTTCCATTAGCCTCTTCTCCTTATACCTCAGAGGGCAGACAATGAAAAACACAATCACAGAAAACTAACCAAACTGATCACAGGAACCACAGCCTTGTCTAACTCAATGAAACTATGAGCCATGCCATGTAGGGCCACCCAAGATGGATGGGTCATGGTGGACAGTTCTGACAAAATGTGGTGCACTGGAGAAGGGAATGGCCAACCACTTCAGTATTCTTGCCTTGAGAACCCATGAACAGTATGAAAAGGTAAAAATATCTGACACTGAAAGATGAACTCCCCAGGTCTGTAGGTGCCCAATATGCTCCTGGAGAAGGGTGGAGAAATAACTCCAGAAAGAACAAAGAAATAGTGCCAAAGCAAAAACAGCGCCCACTTGTGGATGTGACTGGAGGTGGACGTAAAGTCCAATGCAGTAAAGAGCAATAGTGCATAGGAACCTGGAATGTTAGGTCCATGAATCAAGTTAAATGGAAAGTGGTCAAACAGGAGATGGCAAGAGCGAACATCAACATTTTAGGAATCACTGAACTAAAATGGATTGGAATGGGTGAATTCAACTCAGATGACCATTATGTCTACTACTGTGGGCAAGAATTCCTTAGAAAAAATGGAGTAGCCCTCATGGTCAACCAGAGAGTCTGAAATTCAGTACTTGGGTGCAATCTCAAAAACAAAGAAATGATCTCTGTTTGTTTCCAAGGAAAACCATTCAATATCACAGTAATCCAAGTCTATGTCCCAACCAGTAATGCTGAAGAAGCTGAAGTTGAACCGTTCTATGAAGACATACAAGATCTTCTAGAACCAACACTTTAAAAAGATGTCCTTTTCATTACAGGGGACTAGAATGCAAAAGTAAGAAGTCAAGAGATACCTGGAGTAACAGAAAAATTTGGCCTTGGAGTACAGCATGAAGCAGGGCAAAGGCTAACAAGAGTTTTGCCAAGAGAACACACTGGTCATAGCAAACACCCTCTTCCAACAACACAAGAGAAGACTCTACACATGGACATCACCAGATGGTCAATATCAAAATCAGACTGATTATATTCTTTGCAGCCAAAGATGGAGAAGCTCTTTAGAGTCAGCAAAAACAAGACCAGGAGCTGACTGTGGCTCAGATTATGAGCTCCTTATTGTCAAATTCAGACTTAAATTGAAGAAAGTAGGGAAAACCACTAGACCATTCAGGTGTGACCTAAATCAAATCCCTTATGATTATACAGTGGACGTGACAAATAGATTCAAGGGATTAGGTCTGATAGACAGAGTGCCTGAAGAACTATGGACAGAGGTTCGTGACATTGTACAGGAAGCAGGGATCAAGACCATCCCCAGGAAAAAGAAATGCAAAAAGGCAAAATGGCTGTCTGAGGAGGCCTTACAAATAGCTGAGAAAAGAAGAGAAGCAAAAGGCAAAGGAGAAAAGGAAAGATATACCCATTTGAAAGCAGAGTTCCAGAGAATAGCAAGGAGAGATAATAAAGCCTTTCTCAGTGATCAATGCAAAGAAATAGAGGAAAACAATAGAATAGGAAAAACTAGAGATCTTTTCCAGAAAATTAGTGATACTAAGGGAACATTTCATGCAAAGATGGGCACAATAAAGGAAAGAAATGGTATGGACCTAGCAGAAGCAGAATATATTAAGAAGAGGTTGCAAAATACACAGAAGAACTATACAAAAAAAGATCTTCATGACCCAGATAACCATGATAGTGTGATCACTCACCTACAGCCAGACATCCTGGAATGTGAAGTCAAGGATATGATGCTGTTAAAGTGCTGCACTCAATATGCCAGCAAATTTGGAAAACTCAGCAGTGGCCACAGGACTGGAAAAGGTCAGTTTTCATTCCAATCCCAAAGAAAGGCAATGCCAAAGATGTTCAAACTACCACACAACTGAACTCATCTCACACGCTAGTAAAGTAATGCTCAAAATTCTCCAAGCCAGGCTTCAACCATATGTGAACTATGAACTTCCCAATGTTCAAGCGGCTTTATTCCTTTAGTGATACTATCAAATCTCCTGGTTTAAATACCATGTTTACTCTAGGAATTTTCTAATTTGTACCCCTACCCATATCTGTTTTTCTCCCTCTCTCAAACTCCAAATTCATATATTCAAATGCTTATTTGACATCTCTATTTGGATGTCTAATTGCAGCATCTCAAACATCCTGTCCAAAACTAAATACATTATCTTCCCCCAAGTTTCATACTTCTGGTTACTAAAAATTATAGGATATTCTTGATTTGCTTTTTCTCAGATTCTACAAATAATTAGTTAGGAACTCTTTCAAAATATACCTTATTTCTAAAAAAAGCTGAGTTCCAGATTACCATTGTCTCTTTCCAGGATTACTACAATCTCCTCTTTGGTAGTTTTCTTACTGGTCAACCTATGTTGATTCAGTTCTCTTTTTAAAAGGAAAAAAAAAAAAAAACCACATTAATTTCACAAAAATAGAGCTTTGCTTTCAATTCATGTGCCTCATTTAATCTGACTCTGTGAAGTACTCAAGAGTTTCAAGGTCAACATAGTATTAGCCTATTCTAATTTAGGTGGAATGAGACCAGTCTTCTTGCTATTTTTGAGTATCCCTTTGTCCTCAGTTTGGGAAATGTTAAAAATGTATTTCTAAACAATACATTTATAGTGATTTTCCATAAGACATGCTTATCTAAAGAAAACTATTTGTCCTGTATAGTTCATACCTTCTTGTGTATCTAAGAACCTTAAGGTATAGGTCATGTTGCAACAAGATGTAAGTTTAATATTTTAGAATATAAGCTAACCTGTGAAAGATATATGTAGCATTTGGTGACCTATGGGACAAATTGGGAGGCCCTATTGTTCTAGCACTATTAATAATATACAAATGCAATATAAATAAGCTCTTTAATTATTTACCACTTAATCTCTCCAGACTTATTTTTTTGTCTCCTCCACTCAGGTCTGGGAAAATTGAAGAAAATGTTTAGACCTGTTTCTTGGTTTCTGAACGTAGTTGGCCAAAGCACATAAAATATTCAAAATACAGCTTTATTTAAAAGTAAGGATGTAATAGGGATGTGCTTTTTAATTTTATTTCTCTCACCAAATGTTTCACATCAAATTACAGTTCTTTTACAAAGAGTCTCAATTCAGTTCTTTCCTTCCTTCCTCCTTCTTTTGAACAGAGTACTATAACTTCAAGTCCTTCCATAGCCTCCAAAATGGAAAGAAAAAAATTACATTGTGGATATAAAAATACTTTACGATCAAGTGTGAGACATTTTGGCCAATTTAATATTGTGTAGTTTTCCAGAAAGCAATTGTTGATGAGGAAGCATAGCAAAGTGGTTGAGAACTTGGGCTCTGAACCCTGTCCTCATGCAGAACCGTCACATCTGCTCTGTGCTCCACTCAAGGTCAGTCCACTTTAGTCTCTCCACAGAATAAGGTAAATATTACCTTATAGCAAACTAATTATGGCTTTAACATTTAACTTTAGGTGAACAGAGATAAAAGAAATAAAAATGTACATTTTAGAAATCTCACTATGGTGGCTTAGATGATAAAAAATCTGCCCGTAATGAAGGAGACATGGGTTCAATACCTGGGTCAGGAAGATTCCTCTGGAGAAGAGAATGGCAACTCATTCCAGTATTCTTGCCTGGAGAATTCCACAGACAGAGGAGCCTGGTGGACTGTGGTCCATGGGGTCGCATAAAGTCGGACAGGACTGAGTGACTAACACTGTGAATACACCAAAAGTCTGAAAGAAATGCAAAGTGCTGTTTTTTTCTTTTGCCTTTCAGTAATTTTACAGTCCAGTCCTTGAAGAGATTTTCTTTTGCATGATTCCTATCCTATTATTTCTCCACTTGTGTTTATTTCCATCATTTTTATTTCTCAGTCCTCCCAACTATATGCAGATTCTCTATCATTTGCTTCCATGCAGTTTTCTGTGAACATAGAGAGGGGGATTGCAGATCATTTCAGACTGAGAACAAGATCTCTGACATCCTCCTATCTGGGTAGAGCTAGTGGTTTGCTGGGTTAATTAACATATTTTAGGTGTGGAATTTTAAAACAAACATACAAAAAATATATACATCTTATTTATACGTGTTCATTTACCAATTTTGTGATGTATAACCAGATCTATTTTTTGAAAATGTGTTCATTAAGTGAAGTTTTCATAGTATTTAATATAAAGTACACCTATAATCATCTAGGATTTTCACTTCAAAATTTGTTAAAGAGACTAAGAACTCAAAAATACTTACATAGCTGTTTGAATGAATAGTATTTCTATATTTTGAAACTTTTTCCTCTCAATTTTTTTTTTCCTCTCAATTTTTAATAGTCATTTCAACCATACTAAATTTGACAGCAATTTTTTGATTGGCTTATCTTTATCAAGATTTTCCAAAGCGTTCCATTAGTGGAAACTATATCTTTAATTTCTATTCTATTTGCATTCATATTTCATTGCTCTGCATATTAATTGAATTATGTTATTATGTTAACAAGTAAAATTGGCATAAACAACCTTGAGAAGTTAACACCTGACTTTCAGTATGAATATAGCTCTACAAGTGAGAAGAAATGGTCAGATTCTTTAATGAACAGCCTAATACCCTAGACCATTCAGCATATTGTATACCTCAGTGAAAAAATAGACCCTGCAGACTGTCAGTCAATTTCATGAGATGATTAAGGTGAGGTAAATTACAGTAGCTTTTGTTGGAATTTAACTGGATCATGATGTCACTAGTCTCCTTCTCCATCCTCATCTTACCTAAAGACCCCTTCTTCCAGTAAATTGTTGGAACAAAAAGAAGAGACCGTGTGAAGAAACTCCATCCTACAAAGTTCATTTGTACACCTAAAGTTAGACATGAGTCTTTTGTTTCAGCTAGTTTTATTGAGATTTAATTGACATACAGTGATATTTCTGTAAACCTCCAGTGAGACAAATGTTATTCTCTGTTCTGTAAATTTTTATCTCTATATTAATAGACTCTTAAAAGTCAGAGTCCTGAGAAAAGCTATTCTGTATCTCTCAGGCTGCAAGCAACTTCTTTTACAAAACATGATTGAGCACAGGCAGCAGAACAGATATAATATGGAGTCAGATCTGTTCTTCCCATTGTGTAGGAAGAAGGAATTCTTACCACAGCATTGATCCTTATTCATCATGTCATTAATTTATGTTTTTGCAAATTATTGGTAAATATCCGCTTGAATTGTTTAAGTTGTACTTGTCGTCTTCTTAGCACTATAACTCATACTTTCTCTGCTCTAAACTTACTGATTTACTCTGTACTATGTGTTTCTATTGGTTTTAACTGCATTATAGAAAAATGGGATTAAAGGATGCTCATTTATATTAGTATGCTAGGGCTGCTATAGCAAAGTACCACAAATTGCATGACTTAAACATCAGAACCATATTGTCTTGCAGTTCTGGAGGCTAAGATCAAGATGTTAACAGGCCTGGTTCCTTCAGAGGGCTATGAAAAGGAGTAAGTTCCATGCTTCTTCACCCAGCTTTTGGTGGTTTGATGAAAATTGTTATGGCTCCTGGCTTGTAGAAGCATCATCCAAATCTCTGCCTTCATCTGCCTGTGTGTATATCTGTCTCTTCACATGGCATTCTTTTATAAGGATACCAGTCACACTGGATTCGGGGCATATCCTGCTTGAATATGACCTCATCCTAGTTTAACTGATTATATCTATAAAAACCTATTTCTAAATAAGGTCACATTCAGCAGTACTTCTGAGGATTTCAGTATCTAAATTTTTGCAGTACATAGCTCAACCCATATTTTTATTATCTTTGCATACAAGACTATGTAGAGAAATTAAATAAATTAAATGTATAATTTAAACTAGGAGAAATTGTCATACATTTATCTAACACCTTCACTGTATATCCCATAAATGAGGTTAGGGCTTACATTGCTAGGACACAAGAATGAAATTCAAAACAACATCATGACCTAACAGATTTATACTTGGCTAAAAGAAGCAGATTTTTAAAAAGAATCTAAATTCCTCACTTACAGGAATAACTGCAAGTCTTCCTTCTGGTTTGTTTCATTTAGAAATATATTCCAGAGTTATAAACTTGAATGAAAATATACTATTATCAGTACCTTTAAATTACACATTCATAATATGAATTATCCATTTTTCATAGTTTATACTTTCATCCTGTGTGGATCTACATAAATAATTATAAAATTCTTTTCTAAAGTTCAATTTTATATATATATAAAATTTTCTTTCCCTTCTTCAACAATGTTTGTATAAAACTGACATTATCCTTTTAAAGCACAAAGTACTTTAGTGATCATTTTGGTTGTTTCTATTTACCATGCTAGAATTTTTATGTTTCTTTTTCATGTCTCAGCTTATTTTTCATATTTGCTTGCTTCCTCTTCTATTTGCAGTTGAAACTTTGTTTTTTAAGAGCTTTATATGTCAGTTACTCATTTTCATTATTTCAATAGGTTTCCTTATTATTCCTTTTATAGTGTGTTATCGAACTACATTTTCCCAGATTATGGTACATACAATTTTTATCTCTTGAAGTTATGATACACTGTATTTTTTAGACTTCTTACATAAATTTTAAAAGTAAAGAGACAATGATGAAAAGTAATGTAGAAACAAACATTGTATCAAATAATATAGTGTGGACTCCTTTGAAAATCAATTACAATTTTTTCAAATCACATAAACATAAATCACAACTTTATTATTTTAAATGTCTCATTTTAGTATTAACAGAATTACAGCTAATAAAATAGAGTCCCAGTGAGCACTGATTTGCATCTTAACCCCCTTTAAAGATCAGCTCTTGTCATTATAAGTCAATCAAAAATCAAGTTAAGCCTCTTGACATAATTGGAAGTTTCTAAGTGATCTGAAGAACACAATTTTCTGTTACATATGTCAGAGCTGGATGGAAAAAATGCCATGGGAACAGAAAGGTCAAGGGCTAATCCACTCCAAAGTCATTAGAGATCGTATTTAAATTGCTTCGGAAGCTTCAAGGTTTTTTGAGCCAAATTCCCTACCAGGACAAGGTGCCTCTGACATGACAGCTGCTCTGTACAGGAAAGGAGGCAAGTTCCTTTCTCTGTCAAGATGAAATGGATCTTTTGGCTTTCCAAGTTTATTTTGTTATGCATATTTGTGTATCACACAACTTTAGTTAAATTTTAAAGCAGAAATGTATTCTGTGTTATAAGAGGAATTTTTTAGCTAAATGAGCCTACTTTAAATTGCATTTGACAAAACTGTATTTGAAAAATTAATTGTGGCATTGTGGCAGTTTACACCGTGCCATCATATTAAATATTGAAGGAAAGGTGTTCCCCATTTATCCTGAGTATACCACCAGCTTTTGAAGACCTAGGACTGCAAAGACATTACCTAGAGAATTCAGGCTACAATAAGAACATTTTTTTCATAAATCATCCAGATAAGATAATTATTTCATTTTCACTTAATTTTGGCAATGGAAACCTATTTTATTATAAGCATTGAATCATAATCATTTAAACTTGCTACATGACTACTATAATCAAAACCACATTGAACAAACATGTATACATATCCACAATACCCCTCATAAATTGGTGGAAAATTCACAATGTATACAGAAGTTCAATCACTATAGTATACACCTAAAATTTATATATTGCATATCAGTTATACCTCAATTTAAGTAATGAATTGGATATTCTTTTTATATGTATAATATGTCTCAAATATATTTTTAACTAAAAATTTGCAAAGTGAAAAAAATAAATGAAACTATTGATGATATCAAGTGTTGATTAAGCATAAGAAACTGAGAATCTTAAAAGCCAGTGGTGTAAATATGTATAAAGTTGCTAATATATATTTCTATAAAGATATTTGGTAGCTCTGGTAAAATGTGAAATATGCACACATTTGACAAAGCAATCCTACTTGTAAGATTTTCCCCTTCTGAAACAAATGCAATAGTAAATAAGAATATATTATAATAGTATTTATTACATCATTATTTAGAGTGAAACAGTAATGACCATTATTATAAAAACTGAATAAATTATTTAATATCCATATTATGGAGCTATTGCATTTTTAAAAACATGAGTTAAATCTGTAGATACTGACCTGAAAAGCAAGTAATTACAAGATGTTTAGAGGAGAAAAATGCAAATTGTGTTTTCATGTGTCCAGTGAGATGCCATTTTCTAAGAACAAAGTGGAGTTGCGGCAAGCAGTGGCAATATGTAATGGTGTGTATAGCTACAACTTAAGGACAAATTTATGCTATCTAAGTTTTAAGTCAAATCACATATAAAAATACCTGAACATCTGGCTTGGTTTAACACTCTATATTGCTGTCACGCAGACATTTTGTTTAAGTATTTAATGTTTCAGACAGAAGAAACATGGGAGTCACTTACTCACTTTGAGTTTACTGATTTTAAAAAGGAAAGTTCAAGTTCTAAAATAAGTAATAGGTGACTAGAAGTACTTCCTAAATTTCAACTCCCCTGCTAATATCCAGAAAAATTAATATACTTCCCTTCGTTAATATCTCTGATCAGGAAGCAGTGGAATAAGAGAGAATTTGATACACAGTCCAGATACAAATTGATAGTATGATTCCTGTATGTGAAGTTATCATTTTATCATTTCTAGAGTCATTAAATGGGATATATTTATAAGCAAATTCATGGTAACTAGATATGCTGTTTTTCAAATAAATAAAATGGACTGAATGTTCCCCTCAAAATCCATGTATTGAAGGCCTAAGCCCCTAATATGACTGTATATGGAGATAGAACCTTTAAGGAAGTAATTAAGGTTAAATGAGGTCATAAGCTTAGGCTGAAATCCAGTATAACTGACAACTTTATAAGAAGAGAAAGAAAGAGACAGCAGGGATGTACATACACAGAACAAAGGCCATATGAGGACAAAAGGAGAAGCCAAGGAGAGAGACCTCCAGAGAAATTAAACCTTCCAACCCCTGGATCTTGGACTTTTAGCCTTTAAAACAGTGAGAAAATTAGTATCTGTTATTTAAGCCACCCACTCTGTGGGATTCTGTTATGGCAGCCCTAACAGACATGTATACATACATAATATACTATATAATAAAACCTGTTATATATGTTATCATACAATAAACAATTGTTATACACACACACATACATATACACCTGCTGCTCCTGCTAAGTCGCTTCAGTCGGGTCTGACTCTGTGCGACCCTATAGACAGCAGACTACCAGGTTCCTCCATCCCTGGGATTCTCCAGGCAAGAATGCTGGAGTGGGTTGCTATTTCCTTCTCCAATACACCTGCTAGGGTAGACTTAATGAAATACCAAGGTAGCCTAAAGAAATTTATTTTGTCACCATTCTGGAGTCAGTAGAGTAGAAGATCAAGCTAATAAGTTTTATATTTATATAAAAACTCAGAAATGTGTAAGGTTACATAAAACCATCTAACCATATTTGTTAAAAGATACAGTGTGATATTCATGTGGAAATCTGTACCCTAACCCATAACATCAAGGGAATGTTAAGATACATTGTACATAGAATTTGGACTTTCAAGCTATGAAAGAGGCCAACATTATACAATTATTTTCCTTATCTTCCTTCATCCACATCATGTTCTTCCAGCCACATCTGTTGTGAATGGAGAGAACGTTTGCTACAAATGATCACAGATTTATGGTCCTAGAAAAATTGAGAGGTCTACCAGGAGGCCAAGTCGTTTAACCAGCTGTTCCTGGATCATGTTTTATTACTTAGGATTAGACCATGATGATACAAAGCCATTTAACAAGTCACTGGCTCCTCAAGGAAAGTGGAAACTTGCTTAAATGATCATGAATCAACCACTCTAATAAGGAATTAAATTGCTTTGGAAAATCTACTGGGAAATCCTCACTGGGGATAGTTATAAGGAAAAAAAACACATGGCAGAATGACATTTTTGACAAGGACACATGACAAATCATTTTTCCTGAAGAAATATTTTATAAAGCAGTAAGTTTACCTAGAGCAAGGAAACATGGTTATAGTAAAAAGAACACTAGACAGAGAAATTCAGCATCTGAAAACTTGTATCTCCAGATCATGCAAGCTCCATAAGGGTGATATCACCCCTAGGGTAGGAGCGGGAGCAGTTGATTCTTGGGGAAAGTGAAAAAAATTTAGAAACTGTAGTGGTTTGTGGCCCTCCAAAGGACCATAATATATGAACAGTATATCTGTAGTATTACAATTTCATGGTGGTGGGGACGGGGGTGCAATTAGGAAAAAGTAGGCTACAAATGTTCCTTAGAGAAGTGACTGTTAAAAAAAAAAAATCAGTTAAGAAATGTTGCTCTAAGTAAATTGTACCATGTATGTGTGAAGATAAAGACCGAAAGAGCTGGACCTATCAGCTCCGAGCCTCTTGAAAAGGAAACTTGACTACCCTGAACTCACAGCTCATCAAATTCCCAACCTGCTATCTCCAAACACTCCCGAAGCTTTCAGAGTTACAGAAGGCATATATTCTCTTGGTTTCCTCTACCTCCTTAGCCCTTGCTTCTCTTTAGTCACTGTTCACTCCTATATCAACCAAAATGCAGTTAGAGCTGCCTCACAAGATTCTACAAAATAGTATGAGCATATTTTTAATGTGCACAAGCATTTGTGAGTCTGGTAGATTTTAGTCCAAAGCTGGTCATAATAGATAAGATCACAGAGTTTAGTGGACAGCAAACCACACTAACATGTATATCCTATTAGTTTGTTTCTTTGGAGAACTCTAATACATCATCGCTTATTCCAAAATGACTTCTGTAACATTTCTAGGTGACTTCAATATCCATATAGGTTATGCTTTTATTTCTCCAGATTTTGAGTCCCTTCATCTTTTTCTCTCCAGTTTATCTTCCTCATGCAACTTCAGTCACTTACTTCAACAGTCATAAACTAGGCTTGTAATTACCAGTAGCTGATCCTTTCTGTAGTTTTAATTCCAAGTATTTTCAGTTTCTGACCATCTCCTCTTTCCATTTCTCTTCTAATATCCTGACTGCAAAAATACTGAGATCTCCATCTCACTGATACTCTTACCATTTCACTTTCCTTGACCCCTCTTCATGCCTTCATGCCTTCTTCTAATCCAATTTATATTCCATGGCAATCATTGTCATATTTTCCCAGCAAAAAAATTTTAACTCCTTCTCATCTCATGTTTGTAAAAGAAGAAACAGAAACCTCCTTAAAATAGAGTTGGGAGACCAGAAGGGGGAGCTCTCACGCCCTGTGAGATAGCAGAGCCCGACAGGAAGGGGAAAGTTCTTTAGTAGCTTGAACTCAGTCAGTGGAAAACCAAAAACTCTGCTTAGCCTTCCCAACTTCTTTTTCTTGTTTATAAAAGTATTCTCCTTCCCTTGCTGTGGGCGGACTTACTGTGGCTCACCGTGGCTGCAGACCCTGTATTGCAATTTCCTATTGATTCTAAAAAATTATCTTCACTGGAAAAATAACTGGAAGTCTGTTGTTGTTTTTTTTTCTTTCCAGATCAATAGGTCCTACTATCCCTATTAACAAAGAAAAGTACAAGCCTGGTTAAATATAACTTTCTTCTTTCTCTATGCTTGTACCAGCACAGCTAAATGTGACTGTTTAAAAAAACCACAACTAATGATAAATCATCTCATTTTAAATTAATGACCATTATCCTGGAGAAGGCCTTTTCCCTGCCTGTTAATCCTACTTTTTTTTTTTCATTTTGTTATATCATCTGTTCTGTTACAACTTACACTTCCTTTCCATTTACCATCCTCTGATGATGAGCTTGCTTCTCTACTGAGAATGTTGAAATTCAAGAGGGAAATTTCATTGTTTTTTTAACTCCCATATCTAGCCCTTTTCTACATGTGTATCCTTATATTTTGCCTTTCTTCGATTACCGTGGATAGTTTATCTTCATCTTTGAGGATGAATTTTCTTCATTTCTATACTCTTACTGCTTTCCATCCACAAAGGATGTGACCCAAAAAGAAGGACTGTAATTGTCATGAGTATTTCTTTTTTTATGAATATATTAGTGTGTAAATATATATACAAATATTAAGCAAATATCTTTGTTTTCTTCCTCTTTTACTCCTAAATCATGTATACTGACTTTATAAGTTATACTAACTTTATAACTTTATAGCATTTTTAAGTATTTTTAATCTTACATCAGACTTAAAATTATGCAACATCAAGATATGAGTAAACATTATTCAAGGACTTTATGTCCCCTTCTAGGGAAGGGATTAGTGCATTTTCAGTTGTAAGCAGGATAGTTGTATCATGTTAGATGGAATTATGACTTTGTTAATGTCTTTGTTTCAGGACTATGTATGGTTTAAGGAGATGCACATAGGCAAACTGTTGACAGGGTTAGACTCGTGATTTTATGTGTTGACCGAGGGATGATCAGGTGGCCCATAAAATATTATTTATCTGTGTGTCTGTATTTCTGAAAGAGATAGTATTTGAATCAGTGAACAAAGTAAAGGAGATCCCCTCACTGACGTGGGCAGGCATTTTTCAATCCACTGAAGGCCTAATAGAAAAAGAAAGGCGGAGGAAGGGTAAATTATCCTTCTTGAGCTGTGATGTCCATTTTCTTCTGCCCTTGGATATCAGAGCTCCTGTATATACTTTATATACTGTAAATATACTATACTATATATAAATATTTTATATTTTATATAAATATTTTACATTTATATTGTTGTTGTTACATATACATTGTTGTTGTTGTTCAATTGCCCAGTTTTGTCCGACTGTTTGCAACCCCGTAGACTGCAGCATGCCAGGCCTCCCTGTCCCTCACCATCTCCAGAGTTTGCTCAGGTTCATGTTCGTTGCATCAGTGATGACATCCATCCTCTGATGCCCTCTTCTCTTCTGCCCTCAATCTTTCCCAAGATCAGGGACTTTTCCAATGAGTCGTCTCTTCACATTAGATGACCTAAATATTGGAGCTTCAGCATCAGTCCTTCCAGTGAAATATTCAGGGCTGATCTCCTTAAGATTGAGTGGTTTGATCTCTTTGCCATCCAAGGTACTTGCAGGAGTCTTCTCCAGCACCACAGTTCAAAGGCATCAATTCTTTGGTGTTCTGCCTTCTTTACGGTCCAGCTCTCACAACCTTCCATGACACCTGGGAAGACCATAGCCTGGACTATATGGACCTTTGTTGGCAGAGTAATGTCACTGCTTTTCAACACACTGCCTAGGTTCGTCATTGCTTTCCTCCCAAGAAGCAATCATCTTCTGATTTCATGGCTGCTGTCACCGTCTGCAGTGATTTTGGAGCCCAAGAAGAGGAAATCTGTCACTACTTCCACCTTTCCCCCTTCTATTTGCCATACAGTAATGGGGCCTGATGCCAGGATCTTAGTTTTTTAAATATTTAGTCTTAAGCTGGTTTTTTCACTCCCCTCCTTCACCCTCATCAAGAGGCTCTTTGGTTCCTCTTCGCTTTCTGTCATTAGAGTGGTATCATTTGCATATCTGAGGTTGTTGATGTTTCTCCTGCCTATCATGAGTCCGGCTTGTAACTCACCCAGGCCTGCATTTCTCATGACGTGCTCAGCATATAGGCTAAACATACCGGTGACAGAAGGCAACCTTGTCATACTCCTTTCTCAAATCTTGAACGAATCCGTTGTTCCATAGAGGGTTCATGGATATCCTTTTGGCCCTGTTTCTCTTGAGAATCCTGACTAATACATATAACTAGATTAAAAAAAAATTATCCCCAAGCTTATTATTGTAAAATAACTGTTTATTACACCTAATGACTCTATGGATTAGAAATTTAGACAATGCACAGTAAAGATAACTTGTCTGTACTCCAAAATGTCTGAGGCTTCAAATGGAAGTCCTAAAGGTTATATACTAGAAATATCTACAAATTCGTTGATGCTAATCAACAAATGGGGAGACTTAGGTCCTCAATATATGGCTCTCTTCTTGTGGTTTTCCCAGAAAAGATAGGTTGAGCTTCTTCACAGTGAAGTGGCTGGCTAACCCCGATGATGTATGTCAAAAAAGAGCAAGGAAGGTAGAATCCATATCCTTTTTATGACCTAACCTCAAAACTCACACCATGTCACTTCCACTAACTCTCTTGGTTGGACAGTTTTCAAACTCCCACCATGCTTAAAAGGAGGGAATGCAAACACACTTCTTCATGGAAGAAGTATCAAAGTTACATTGTAAAAAAAGCAGATGAGATGAAAATCACAGTTGCATCAGTTAGAAAGTACAGTCAACCAGTCAACACATTTTGCCTGTGTGGGTATTATCAAGAATTTCCTTGTTTTCTGCCTGTATACTGATGAATCCAGCTTGGTGTTCTTTTTTCTGTAGTTCAAGGTGAGATCCAGTCACATGCATAATATTAGGCATTTGGTTAGACCCGTTCTAACAACTACAACATATCTACTTGTTTAACAATGTGTATGTGTGTGTGTGTGTGCACTCAGTCACATAGTCATGTCCAACTCTTTGTGACAGTTGGATTATAGCCCACCAGGCTTCTCTATCCATGGAATTTTTCCTAGCAAGGATACTGGAGTGGGTTGCCATTTCTTCCTCCAGGGGATCTTCCCAGCCCAAGGATCAAACCCGTGTCTCCTGCATTGCA
This sequence comes from Cervus elaphus, assembly GCF_910594005.1. Taxonomy (NCBI): domain Eukaryota; kingdom Metazoa; phylum Chordata; class Mammalia; order Artiodactyla; family Cervidae; genus Cervus; species Cervus elaphus. Next base: position 45,729,193 of record NC_057832.1, read on the forward strand.
GGCAGAGTCTTCACTGCTGAACCATCCGAAAGCCCATGTTTTTATCAGTTCAGTTCAGTTCAGTTCAGTCGCTCAGCCATGTCCGAATATTTGTGACCCCATGAATCACAGCACACCAGGCCTCCCTGTCCATCACCAACTCCGGAGTTTACTCAAACTCATGTCCATCGAGTTGGTGATGTTGGTGATGCCATCCAGCCATCTCATCCTCTGTTGTCCCCTTCTCCTCCTGCCCCCAATCCCTCCCAGCATCAGAGTCTTTTCCAATGAGTCAGTGCTTCACATCAGGTGGCCAAAGGATTTGAGCTTCAGCTTCAGCATCAGTTCTTCCAATGAACACCCAGGACTGATCTCCTTTAGGATGGACTGGTTGGATCTCCTTGCAGTCCAAGGGACTCTCAAGAGTCTTCTCCAACACCACAGTTCAAAAGCATCAATTTTTCGGTGCTCAGCTTTCTTTACAGTCCAACTTTCACATCCATACGTGACCACAGGAAAAACCATAGCCTTGACTAGACAGACCTTTGTTGGCAAAGTAATGTCTCTGCTTTTTAATATGCTATTTAGGTTGGTCATAAATTTTCTTCCAAGGAGTAAACGTCTTTTAATTTCATAGCTGCAATCACCATCTGCAGTGATTTTGGAGCCCCAAAAAATAAAGTCTGACACTATTTCCACTGTTTCCCCATCTGTTTGCCATGAAGTGATGGGACCAAATGCCATGATCTTAGTTTTCTGAATGTTGAGCTTTAAGCCAACTTTTTCACTCTCCTCTTTCACTTTCATCAAAAGGCTTTTTAGTTCCTCTTCACTTCCTGTCATAAGGGTGGTGTCACGTGCATATCTGAGGTTATTGATATTTCTCCTGGTATTCTTGATTCCAGCTTGTGCTTCTTCCAGCCCAGCATTTCTCATAATGTATTCTGCATATAAGTTAAATAAGCAGGGTGACAATATACAGCCTTGATGTACTCCTTTTCCTATCTGGAACCAGTCTGTTGTTCCATGTCCAGTTTTAACTGTTGCTTCCTGACCTGCATATAAGTTTCTCAAGAGGCAGGTCAGGTGGTCTGGTATTCCCATCTCTTTCAGAATTTTCCACAGTTTATTGTGATCCACACAGTCGAAGGCTTTGGCATAGTCAATAAAGCAGAAATAGATGTTTTTCTGGAACTCTCTGGCTTTTCTGATGATCCAGCAGATGTTGGCAATTTGATCTCTGGTTCCTCTGCCTTTTCTAAAACCAGCTTGAACATCTGGAAGTTCACGGTTCACGTATTACTGAACTCTGGCTTGGAGAATTTATAGATATGGCATATATATATATATATATACACACACACACACATAGTCTGTATCTCCAGTTCCTGACACAGAACTTCTAGTCCCATGGAGTTTCCTGAGTGAGAAGAGTGTCTTTTGTTCTAACGAGGAGACTCTTAACGGGCTTCTAAACAGACAGCTTCAAGATGAGGGCTGGTCACTAGAAAGATCAAACCTTGGTTAGAAGTCTAGAAGTTTCAGCCCCATCTTCCCAAGAGGGCAAAAAATTGAGTTAATAATTAATCATGCCTGCATAATGAAACCTCTGTAAGATAAAAAACAAAAACCTAAACAAGGGAGTTTGGAGACCCTCTGGGTTGGTGAACTTGCTGAGATGCTGAGAGAGTAGAATGCTAGGAAGAGCATGAAGAACCACACCCCTTACCCATACCTTGCTCTGTGAATCTCTTCATTCACTGATCCTGAGTTGTATCCTTTATAATAAACCAATAATAATATCTAAAGTGACTTCCTAAGCTCTGTGAGCAATTCTAGAAAATTTTTGCACCTGAGAAGGGGTCATGGAATTATCCATTTGTAGCCAGTTGATTAGAAGTACAGAAGTTCCAGATCTTATGACTGGTGGCTGAAGTCGGTGGCAGCCTTGTGGGACTGAGCTCTTAATTATGTGGTCTGTACAAACTCTGGGTAGTTGGTGTCAGAATTGAATCAATTTGTTGGATACTCAGTTCTTGTGTGGAGAATTGGAGAATTGGTTGTTGATGTTGAAAAACACTGCAGAGTGTGTGTGTGTCTACATGTGTATACATATATACATACATATATATACACATATAAAATCGTACTTGAAAAATATTTAGGAATCATTTTTGAACATCCTTTTTCTACAGTATCAACGATAGATAAATTTCCCTGACTCAAATGGTAAAGAATCTGCCTGCAGTGTGAGAGATCCCTGGGTTAGGAAGATCCCCTGGAGGAGGGCATGGCAACCACTCCAGTATTCTTGCCTGGAGAATCCCATGGACAGAGGAGCCTGGCGGGCTATGATCCATGGAGTCACAAAGAGTTGGACACGATTGAGTGACTAAGCACATAAGCACAGAGCTTTATTTGGAGATTTCTCAATTATTATAAAGGTATTTCTCAACATGAATGACTTCTTTACTAGAGATAGGCATTCCAAACTAGCTTCCAAAATGGAAACTAGCCAAGTGACAGCTACCATATCCTTTTACTCAATTTATTTTAACAAGATTAACATTTCCAGTTCTCTAATCTATAGGTCTTCTGCTATGGTTACCCTCTTCAAATGCCCCCTCTGGACCTATCTAGATATACCCAGATTTAACCCCAAACTTACCACGATGGTACAGACACGGTTTGACTGAGCCTGTCATGTGACTGAACCTCAGTAAATGGGTTGAATGACTGCTATCTGATTTAATACTTGGAGCAATTTTTGAGGTATGTTTTATTATCTTGATTTTATAGATAAAAAGGAGCACATATTTAATCTTATTATACTTTAGTTAGTGAGAGCCAAACTAGACCCCAGTACTCTCTTAATTTTCTATAAAACCATGATGCCTCTCCCTCAGGCTAATTCTGCAGCTGTCCTCCACTCCTATGACTGAGGGGCATCTCGTCACTGATCTGTGAAGCATCCAGATTCTGTTGCCTTCTTGAGTCTGTGGTATTTTCCTTGCTTTGTCCAATGACATATAACCATGGTTATCAAAAAACTTAAAAGTGTGGGTAATCAATAGCCAAATCCATTTCACCTGCCTTTACTAATCAAGATTGTTTTCTTTGCTGCTGCAGAAGACTTGCATATCCTCCAAGCAGCGTATTGTTATTGTTACAATAAGACAAGACATTTGCCAAGTTGTTTTCCAGGAGTTGGAGTCAGTTGTACGTAGTTTAAACTGAGTTAAGACAGTACAAGACCAGTTACCTACCCAATGGGGGTGTGCAGGTGTTCACTCAGTGACCTTTTAACATCAGAGGACCAATAACTCCATGCTCAGGTGCTGCTAAATGTCTCCAGGTTTTAATGTGCAGAGACCTGTAGCTTAATAATGCCTGCAATCACTGTACCTTTGTCCAAACAGTTTCCCCCACATTCCTCATGCCTCAGACCACCCTGATCCTTTATTCTTTATCCCATAAATGCCCTGAACCCCTTGTCTTTAGAATGGCTGACCTGAGCCTTATCTTCCCATCTCCTTTTCACCTAAAATTTTGGCATCTCAAGAGTTTTGGCTTGCTGTTTATCAAGCAAAAAAAAAAAAAACCTGTTTGGATAACAAACTATTGGGATGAACATTAGAACAACCTACAGCAGGAACAGAATGATAGATCACCACCACGTTTGGTAATAGAAAGTCGTAGTTGGTATGTAAACTTTGGGGTGCACTTGGATCAAGGTGCTTAACAATGTATTGGGTTTAAAATTAATAGAGAATTAGATTATTTTATGGCACAAGAAAAGAAACTATCCATTTAGAACCTAAAAAAGAAAAAAAAAAAAGGAGGAGAGGGGTGAATTACCAAGACTGAAATTTCCCAAATTAGGCTCATCACCAGAGCAAGAGTTAATTGAAAGTGACAGACATTTAGTTCATACTGTGGGATAGTTATAGAGAGGGAAAGGTGTTGTGTTCCTTCTATGATCATAATACTTAATGATGAAATAAGTAAAAATATAGCTATAACTGAAGGCAAAATAAGGTAAGTGCTGTAATAGAGGCATATGTAAAGTGCTGTGGGGAGTTGAAAGAAAGGTCAATGCCAAACAAATCACCAGAATAGAAACGAGATTGACAAAATAATATAGCAAATTTTGTTAACCAAAGAGCAGACATTTCTTCCTGACTCTAGAGGAACTGTTCATTTGTAGGGCAGCCCTCAAGAGCAGCTTAACGTTAAACAGAAGCAAGGCCAATATTAAATGAATTTGAGGGATGAAACAGTTTTCTGCTCCCAGGCTTATAATTTGAAGTCATTATCAGGCCTTTGAGGCTAATCCCACTAGAACAAGTTCAGGAGCTATGAGCAGAAGACACATGGAGAAGGGGTATAGTAGCAGCAGCAATTTCTGGTAAACAAATTCTGAAACTTAGTATTTGGGTAATGTCTTGGGACCAAATTCCAACCATCAGAGGTATTTTATGACTGTAATATATTAAATTTACTTACATGAGTAGCAGCACAGGTGTGTCTTGAACTATAAAAAAAGAAAACAACCTCCTAATAGTCATAAGGGGGTAGAAGAAGGCGTTTTTGGGTTTTGTTTTTTTTTTTGTCTCAAATAATGGAAATGTGCCTAAGGCCTGGAAACCCTTAGAATAGGAATGAGGTAGCAAAATTGACAAACTGGACTGTGTTATTTATTTGCTAAGTAGAGCTTAAGTTTTATGGGTGTATGTTGTTTTCTCCTATATTACATGTATTTAGTTTGAGCAACTAATCTGGTGTTTTAAGATATTTCATTCTGTAAATCTTAGTTATTTAAATATTATGTTGAATAAGAGATAGATATGTAACAAGTTTTTATGGTACATAGGATCTTTTAATCATAAAGCTTTAATAAGGGCAGCCTCCATTGATTTTCCAAGTTAAGAAATAAAGTAGCCCCTTCAACCTATTAATCATTTTAAGGTTGATTCCTGTTTTGTTTTTCTAGGAAAAGATGAAAGCCTGGTCACTCCAGGCATGTGACATTGTCGACAAGACTTTTCAGCACTCCTCTTAATTTATGGCTATTCAGTGGGAACTGAGAAATACTCAGGTGGCTGATGGTAGACTGCCCAGTGATTTACTCACAGCATCTGCCATCTGCTCACATAGGCTCCATTCAGCAGTCAGCATCTCATAAACGATGTCCTCTGGATTTCCTTCTCTTGGGCAAGTCAGTATTAACTGACACTGCCCGTCAGATAAGTACTGAAAGAGTCTGTCTCCCAAGATAATTATAATGGATAAATTCACTTTTCTGAATCATATTCAGCCAGGTAGCTAATAGAAAAGGGAGTAACATAGGGGTAAGGGAGTGATAAAAGAGAAAAAAAAGAAAAACTCTACTGCAGAATCTTAACATTTTGAATTTCATATCCACTTGTGAAATCCAATAGTGTTCTTTTTTTTTTTTTTTTTAAGAGGGCAATCTTCCAGCAAAGTATCTGTGAGCATGAATTTGAAGTTCTGATATTTATTTGTAAGAGAAGATTTCAGGGAACTGAATGTAATTTCTTTCATTGTATTACCTCTAGAGAAAGTAAGAAAGTGTGAGCACATGCAAATTTGTGTGCCAGACTCAATGAGTTAATTATGGTTTCATAAAAGAAAAGAAATAAGCTCAGATTTTCATCTATTGTAAGGATTCAAAATCAGCAAAGCCACAGTTTATAAAAAAGATTGTAGCAACTGGCCTGCACTAAATACAATTAGTTCCCAATTCATTTATAACCAACTATAAGCTTATTTAATAATACAATGAAAAGTAATAAGAATGATCAGTTTCCAACTTTACATTAAGCTAGCAGTCTTAAAAGTTGTGTCTGCTCAGATACATGCATATTTTAGATACCCTATGAGTTTTTCAAAGGCATACCATAATGAATCCAAAAGCAAGTTTATAGCTGTTTAGAACAAACAATGCTTTGATTGTTTTTGAGGTTATAGCAAACCTTTTGGCACAGAATTAACCTTCTTAAACAAGTGAAACACAAAGAACTCATCTATAAATCTTTCCTTTATATTATTATACTTAATTATACTTAACCCCAAGATATTCTTGGGATGGGAGACCGGCCTCTAATTCTATCTTGTGCCAACCTTGTAGCAGCATGATTTTCCTCTTTCTCCAGAGGAAAATGCAATACAGCATCGAGGTCAGAAGCACTAATTTCAGAACCTGGGTTGGGATCCTAGCTTTGCAATTTACTTGCTGAATGACATCAGGAAAATCATTTAACCACTTGATCCGCAGTTTCCTCACCTGTAGAACAGAAATAATTTACTGATTTCATAGGTTTATTGTGAAAAATAACTAAATAGATGTGAAGTCTCTGGACAGAGCTTGGCACATAATTACTGCCGCACAAGCTATTATTACCCTTATGTCTGACATGAGGGAAAACTCACATCACACAATCCTTTGCATCATGTACACACATTGTACACACATCTCCTTCAAACACTTCTCTTACTTCTTTTTAGGGTTCTTCTCTTGCAGCTTCTTCTGAGTGTTCCTAAAACCATTTACCTCAGATGGGGACTCTAACCCATGGGGCTGGGACGCAAACCCAGACAAAACACATGGTCTTCCAACTGAGATCTCAAACCTGGTTTCAGGACCTAATGAACCTCAGAATCTTGACGTTTCATTGCAGAAAGAATTCAGTGAGAGATAAAGTGATAGGTAAGAAGTGGATTTATTTACATAGAAACACACTCCACAGACAGAGTATGGGCCATTGCAGAGGGTGAGTGCGGCAGTCACGAAATGTGGCGTGGTTAGTTTTTATGGGCTGGGTAATTTCATAGACCTAATGTGTGGGAGGATTATTCCAACTATATTGATAAAAGGGTGGAGCCACCACCCACTTTTGGTCTTTTGACGGTGCCTTGGAACTGTCATGGCACCTCTGGGTGCTTCATTTAGCTTGCTGATTGAGGATCAAGGTCTAATGGAAGTGAACTTGTCTGCCATCTTGGACCCATTTGATTCTAATCAGTTCATGTTGTATCCTTGGGCTATGTCTTCTTTCATAAGTTGTTCCCTGCCCCCTTCCTTCCTGTTTCACCCCACTGTTTAGTCCTGTTTGGTCCTTACTAGGCTCACTTGCGTTAGCCCCCTTTGTCCAAAATTGCATCCCACACCAATGACCTCTTTCCATCACTCCACTTCTCACACAGAACTTAGCTTTGTCTCAGCTTCTCCAAGCTTGGATCCTCTCACTTTTACTTAATGTTGTACCTGAAAGTATGTTTACTCTAAACACCAAATTTGCTTCCTCTCTTTAAATAAAAGACCTTCTATAAATCAGTATCCAGTATTCCAGAAATGTGAGTTAGGAATTATAAATAAGATTTTTTTTGGATAATTCAGGCAATATGAACTACCATTAATGTGATATAGAATTTATTTTCATGAATATATTTCACCACCCAGTAATTTGATACCACTGAAAAGACATTAAATATATGAATACATTAGCAAGTGTGTGTTCAGTATACAGTATAGCAACTTAGCGTAGAACACTGAAAGTGCTCTTATATGCCTGTTCAGGCTGCTTAGTGCATAAAAGTCATGACTATCATCTGCAGTTAACTTCAGTATTTGGGTATAATAGATAAAAATACTTGAACAGATTTTCTTTAATGAAAACTTTACAAAAACAAAAACAAGATTACATGTATATGTATATTTGTACAAATTTATTCAGACAATTGTATTTGGTGGGGTTTTCATGTAGATAGAGATACAGATAATGTGTTTGTGTTCTCAGTCACTTCAGTCACATCTGACTCTTGGTGACTATATGAACTGTAGCCTCGCAGGCCCCTCTGTCCATGGGATCCTCCAGGCAAGAACATTGCAGTGAGTAGCCATACCTCCTTCAGGGGATCTTCCCAGCCCAGGGATTAAACCTGCGTCTCCTGCATTGCAGGTGGATTCCTTACCCACTGAGCCATCCAGGAAGCCCATAGATAAGATAAACTAGAAAAAAATAATAAAGTCATTCTCACATAAGTTTTCAATGCTTCCCAATTCAAGAAATAGTGAAAATTCAGAATACTTAGCTAGGTGAATATAAAGAAAATAGCTATCTTTTTTTCATTTTCTTTTTTTTTTTTTGGTCTGAATGAAATGGTAAGCTGTTTATTACTGAAACATTTAAAACCAGCTGTAAAAAAAATCCTCAGTCATTCTCTACACACACCACTCCATACCCCCACACCCTCCCACCCAGCCACAAACATAATCAGTTCAGATTTAATTTGTAAGTTTCCATCACCTGGATTTTTATTATTCTAGTAATCTTTGCATTTGCTTACACAGATCTGAGGTTATCTGTTTCCAATATAGTCTGAAAAATGTCAATGCTAGTAACCAGTTTCTAAAACCAAACTCTCTCTGTGTAGAGCTAAATGAAGCTGTCTTGCATTTTTCTCTTTTCTGAAGGCTTGTTCTACTGCTGCCGCTAAATCGCTTCAGTCATGTCTGACTCTGTGCGACCCCACAGACGGCAGCCCACCAGGCTCCCCTGTCCCTGGGATTCTCCAGGCAAGAACACTGGAGTGGGTTGCCATTTCCTTCTCCATCTACTACTTGTGTACTTACTGAAATATCATGAACCAGAGGTAGGAAGAGGATATCATTTTACAAGGAGAGGGTAGTTGGCAAAATTGAGACAAATTCTCATTAAATCTATGATTATTTACATCATATTCAGACATCCTGGTCCTTCAGCTACAGAGGTTTAATTATTTAATTTGTAGTAGGAGTCCAGACTTGAAAGACAAAACTAAAGCATCACAGGTGCCAGAGATCACAGTGTGCCTCAAGAGGATTATCTTGAAGTCTGCTAGAATTCAGTTGGCATGAAGGAATGTGGGACTTCCTATGAAGCAGAGGAGGGAAGATTCCTATCCTCAGTAAAGAGTCATGGACATGGGGCTGGTGTGGGGGAGAGAATTATGTCTGTTGCTCAAAATTTCTTCTTGTCTCATCTTCATGGTATATTCCTGAAGGATGGCTAAACATGGGTAAGATAACAGAACAGAGAAAAACAACTGGCAGCATTTTCGTACTTTATTCTCTGAGTGAATCTCCTGGGATGAGGTGGTGGTATACATTTCTGATGGTTTCAGGGCTGGTGGAATGTGGCATTGACAGTCTGAGGTGTGTCCCTGCAGTCCAAGTACGATCGGTGGGGACAACTGCAGTCTCTGAGGACAGTGTCACCACAGGAAGCCAGACAGGTGGAGTGGAAACTGTCATACGCTGCATTGCTCATGAGTATGAAAGAAAAGACTGGTGGAGGGAGCGAGGAAGGAAAGGAAGAAGAAGAAGAAAGAAAATACAGACCCAACAGAAAATGCTATACAAAAATCAATATTGCTACTTGCAGAAAGATATAATACTATTGCTTTTTAAAGGGTTTTAGTAGTAATTTACCGTTACTACTTTCCCTTCTGTGCAAGATTTTGCCCTAAAAGTTAAATTTGAAGGTCACCAAATAAGGAAAAAGAATGCAAATTAGAAACTTGAAAATTACTTCAGCTTATGCCCCCCCTTTTTTTTCCTTCTAAAAATTAACTCATTTTCTTGAACTCACTCACTCTTTTATAGCTATGTCTTAAAAAGGGATGAAAAGCTATGAAAAAGACAGGGAAAAAATGTCTTTTTCTTTTTTTTTCCCTCTTCATTTTCACTCTTTCCAGAAGGGAATCACTATTTTCAGGAACATTTTCCTGTGAGAGTCATGAATCATTCTGGCCTACTTTAGAAAGTGTTCTATGATATTCTTTATGCCCTAGCAATGATATTATAAATATTTGTTGCATATTTTATAACACATACAAATATTTATAACAAACATTTGATATTATAAACATGCAACTAATTTAGTATCCTAAAATCTTCCAGTTTAATCCATCCATACCTTGATGTATTTCATGGCCTTATTTGAATATAATTTAAGTATATCATATTTGCTAAAAATTGAAGTTAAAAAGAGTAGCAAAAATAATTGTATGTTTTAAAATGTACTAGATTTAAAATTAAAACACCAAAAGTATCAGTTTCCTCTAGTGATAACAATGTAAGTTTTAATATTTTTTTAAAAATCCAAGTTTTATGACATGTTAAAAAATATTACTATAACAAATTTAAAATATTTATAAAATTGACAAAGTAGGCATTTAGCAAATAATGAAAGCTCTTGAAATATAAACTGTAGTCTTTATCAAAACTCTATTTTTCTATTCATATCAAATAAATTATATAATAAAATTTCAAGTCTGACTAAACTGTCACTTCAATTTAAAAATGACACAGTTCATAATGTATTTTATTATTAATCACCCAAAGAAAACAGTGTTGTACTTTTTATATTATCTAGAAAGAACACAACCAAGTAGCCTTCTACTTATGTTCCTTTGTTAAATATAAGGTAAAATCCCCCCAGGTATTTGGTTCCCACTTTTAAGTTAAACCAGCACTCTTTGGAGTTGGTTCTTTTTTTACCAGCAGGCATTATTCCTCCATTAAAAAGGATGAATCGGGGCGGGTCCCATTCTATTTCTCTCACAATATGAGAAACAGAGAATTGTGAATCTCACAATTTCAAGTTTGTAAAGGTCATAAACCAAGTTCAGTAAAAATACTTATTGAGAAGCATCTGTCTGCTGAGGACAGTGGTACATAACACAAATGCCTAAGAATAAACACAACAGATCCCCAACTTCTAAAGAAGAATCAGACAAATACCAAATTAACTATAATAGAAAAAATAACCATTCAAGAGTTGTAATAGAATTACTAAAGCCAGGTCACGGGCTCTGAGTATGAATACAGTTGCATCAATTTTTAATCTGACTCAGTAGATTTTTTTCCTTTTTCCCTCCATTCTTCCATTTTGTTCTCATCCTCTTTTTTTCAAAGAAACTAAAAACGTGTTATCCAGTTTTCATTTCAACTGATGAAAGTTGGGGCAAGGTCTTTAAAGGGAATATAAGGAAAACTGAAAACTTGGGTTTATTATTGTGGTATGTATAATATACTGTGTTCTTTATTTTCTTAATAATGTGATACTGACAAATTAAAAAGACAATGCTTTTTGTTTTACATGTTCAGCTTCTAAGTGGAAATGGCTCTACATATAGCAATAATCTTAAAGCCTAATTTTTTTTGCCCAAGTGCTTTAAAACGTGCACACTATACTAACAGTGATTATTCAGCATGGAATGCACTTACCTACTCCATGAATTTTTAAAATGCCCCTTTCAGAATGCACTTATGCACATGAAACACAGTTTGTAGAGACTTATGGATCTCAAGGGATAAACACTACATGCTCAAGAAAAGAGTTTTGATGGCTGTGGCATAGAATCCCTGGTCATTTGTTTTCAGTTACTCAAAGAGAAAAGATAATTTTAGCAATTCTTGATGGAAAAAACAGATGATCTTAGTTAAATTTATTTTACAATATGTGGAAAAAATACATGTGTCACCCCAGATTTCCAAAAAGCACAAAGTTCTTTGAAAAGTGAATATGTTCTTCACTCAATTGTGTCTGACTGTTTGTGACCTCATGGGCTCGAGCCCACCAGTCTCCTTTGTCCAAGGTACACTTCAGGCAAGAAACTCCCAAACAAATTCAGTTTAGGAATGTTACAAGATAAAGAATTATTATCTACTTCATAAGCAGGAGAGCCTTGGTATAGTGTGTTTGTGTATGTGTGAGGGTTTATTATGCTCAAAGACTTTCTTCCCTATGTCTAAGTTAGAAAATCCAAATATCCTTTTCAACGTCCATGTGTGGTCTGGAAAATTATATAGACTGGATTGTGCAAATATTGCTATAGCTATCAAGTTCTTGCCCTATTTACCCCATCTGATTTTTAGGAAGACCTAATTTTTGAAAGAATGTGAAAATTGAAAAAAACCATATAGTTTAAATTATAAAGCTTAAACTTTTGATGAATAGCAATTTAAAAATCTTTATTAAGTATCATTATATAGCAACACCTCTAGAATTAAGAAAGCAAGAATACTGGAGTGGGTTGTCATTTCCTACTCCAGGGGATCTTCCTGACTCAGGGGTCGAACACTTGTCTCTTGCAGCTCCGGCATTAGCAGGCAGGTTCTTTAGTGCTGTGCCACCTGGGAAGCCAGAATTAAGAAAACAATACATTTAAAAAGTTAACAAAGGGAGAACTGAATTTTTTAAAAAAAAACTCTGGTTTTCAATGTGAATACATATTCCATCCAATTGTATTTAATGTGGATAATGAATAATAGTATACACATCATAACCTAAAACTGGCATCTTTACCTCAGAAAAATTTCTTTTTTTCCAATAAATGCTGTAAAGTAAACATGTAAACCAAAGACAGAGAACATCTTAACTCAGTGGTCTTACACAACTGAAGGGAGGGGAGAAGAGGTGAAAGGGAAACCTAACAAAAGATATGGAAAAACAGAGACACATGATAAAAGGGGTATTTTGCATCCTTTTCTCCTGAAAAATTCATGTGCCTGAGGAAATTATCCCAAAGAGAAAAGAAATTGAGATTGCAGAATAAGTATGAGTTAAAAATAGTTCGACTGAGCAGAAAGAGAAGTGGGTTCCGATGTGACTCCGCCTTTACCCCCAGGACACTCACTTCCTAATGGTTCTTTGCTTTTGTCATCAGGTATTTCACTCTGGTCTTTTCCCTGAACTCCTAAATCTGTAACATTGGTCATTTCATTTTGCTTCTATATAGAGCACATCACAGCCTTTCAATTATAGCTCACTAGGATGAGATGTAGAGAAGGCAATGGCACCCAACTCCAGTGCTCTTCCCTGGAAAATCCCATGGACGGAGGAGCCTGGTAGGCTGCAGTCCATGGGGTCGCTAAGAGTCGGACAGGACTGAGCGACTTCACTTTTACTTTTCACTTTCATGCATTGGAGAAGGAAATGGCAACCCACTCCAGTGTTCTTGCCTGGAGAATCCCACGGATGGGGGAGCCTGGTGGGCTGCCATCTATGGGGTCGCACAGAGTCAGACACGACTGAAGTGACTTAGCAGCGGCAGCAGCGGGATTGAGATGGCTGGATAGCATCACCGACTCGATAGACCTGAGTTTGAATAAACTCTGGGAGTTGGTGATGGACAGGGAGGCCTGGCCTGCTGCGATTCATGAGGTCTCATAGAGTCGTACAGGACTGAGCGACTGAACTGACTGACTGACTGACTGAATTAATAAATACTAAAAACTTACTTTGGGCAAGCCATCAAAACATAAAAGAGACATAGTCTCTGCACTGTGATTTGTGATTTTACAACTTGTGAGGGGGAGCCCTAAAATAAATAATATCAAAGATAACAAATAAATAATATCAAAGATAATAGATGGCCTCACAAAGGTAGCACAGTTTTGGTAGGCTTCACAGAGCAGCCTGACTTAGTCTGATGCATCAAAATAGGACTTCTCTAAATATTGATAGTTAATCTGCATCCTAAATGGGAAGTGCCTGTTAATTGAGTTATTCATCACAGGGAAGAAGAGAGGAGATTGTATCCAAAGGTTTGGAAGGGGAGAAAACAGTATGTTCAACAAATTAAACAAAACTGTAAGAAAGAGAATAAGCAAGTAGATAGCTTGAAATAAGTAAGGGGAGAGAAGGAGTCAGGAAATGGAGGACCTTGTAAGTTTTGCCAAGAATCCAGATGAAAAGCATCAGCAAGCAATCATCCTGGTGTTTTAAGATGGGGAACAATATAATCAGATGTGCATATTTAACAAAAAATTCTGGAAACATTGTGAGAACCAAGTGGAGGTAGATTCAGAGAAACCAGTTAGGTGACTAATATAGTCGTTTATGAAGATGTTAGAGCTTTCAACAAGGATTGTGGTAGTAAGGATGCAAACCAGAGAAGAGATAAGAGATATATTTAGGATCTGATTAGATGAGATCAGAAGAGGGAAGTCCAGGGTTATTTAGAGACAGGGATATTCAATTTGACATGCCTGTGAAATGTCTAACTGAATATGTTCAATGGGCAGTGGATTGATGGGCTGAAGCTCAGGGGAGAGATATGGGTCAGAGAGATATTCCTTTGAGAGAAACATTACAGTGACAGTAATTGAAGCCACCAGAATGAATAAGATTTTCGAAGGAAAGCATGTGGAAGAAGAGAAAAGAGGATAAGATAAGAGTCATGGTGAGCTCTTCTATACAAGGATTACATGCAAGAGGAAAAGCCAGGAAATGAGAATTTTATTTTGCAATGGTCAAAAACTTTTGCAGCTGCGTAGTATATGAGAAGAGTATTTGACGAAGTGGTTATTTGGGTTTATAAAGATCAGTAGGGAAATGAGAATTTTTAAAATTCGAACAAATGCTGCAGTTGCAGTGTCATGAAAGTCCAAGAAAGAGGCAGTTTAGAGGAAAAAAATGACAGAAAAAACATAATAATATTTATAATCAATAACTAACATTTTAAAATGCTGCCCACTCTAATCAGGACTACCCCAAATTTTCTTGTCAAGGCACGCACTGCAAATGATATCGGTGTGGCACACTTTGATAAGGAAGCTGGACTGGGAGCAAGGAGATTTGAGAGAGAGGAGCAGAAGTGTTTTGTTCCTTGCATGCCACCCAGAAATTTAGCCTAAATAAAAAATATTAGTTTCTCTAATTTTAGCATGCTCTGCCACCAAGTTCACTCTGATGTACTTTTGTTACCTGAAAAACTAGATTTGCCTCTTGGTAAGTGTAGAGCAAAAAGACACAAACAAACCAAAGAAAGGGAGAAGGGAGGATTTATTACTTGCAGCAAGTAAGAACACCAAGGATCCTCCCAAAAGCTATGTCTCCCCCACCAGCGCAATTAGGGAGGTTTTTAACTAAGGGTATGTGCATATTCATAAAGTGGCTTGAGTGGTATATGCATATTCATGAAGGGGTTTGAGTAGAGGAGAAATCAGCATAGAATTGGGGCAAAGGTCTACAGAGTCCAAGCTGTGATTGATTGAAGTCACAAGGGTCAGAAAGAATCAACATCATTATCCCTTAGGTTCCAGTTGAATTAGTGGTTGAGTGCTTCAGGCTAATCTTTACCCTTGAAACGAAACTGGGAGTCTTTACAACTGATCTACTTTTCTTTGCTATTGTTACTTCTTTTGACTGATAAAAGTCCTTTATCCATGTGTTTTTTCATTCCCCAAGATCATTAACTATGGAGACTTGTTCAAAGACAAGCATGGCTTAGGCCAAAAATGACTTCTCATATGTCAATAAAGTCAGGCCTGCTTCTCTGGGGACCCTATTTGCTTACACTTTTGTTCATTCTTTGTACAGGGATGACTGTCCAAAGCCCTGAATGGAAAAAGAGCAGAAACTTGTATTCTTGTGGAATCCCCAGGCATATTTAAAATACTTCCCTATTTTAATTGTCTCCTCTTCATCCTGTTGGTAAGGAAGGGATTCTCTTCCTTGGGCCATGGGGATTACTGAACGCATGACACCCACCACTGGGCAGATGAGATGGGCAACAGTTGATTACTCCCATGTACTCATAGCCTGGGACAGACAGTGTCCCACCACCCAGGGCCAAGTGGGTTTGTACCCTGTACCGTGGGAGGTGGGTTTATTAACAGTATTAGGATCAGTTCAGTTCAGCCGCTCAGTCATGCCCAACTGTTTGCGACCCCATGGACTGCAGCCAAACAGGCCTCCCTGTCCTTCACCAACTCCCTGAGCCTGCTCAGACTCATGTCCATCAAGCTGGTGATGCCATCCAACCATCTCTGCCTCCTTTTGTCCCCTTCTCCTCTTGCCTACAATCTTTCCCAGCATCAAGGTTTTTTCCAAGGAGTCAGCTCTTCACATCAGGTGGCTAAATTATTGGAATTTCAGCTTCAGCATCAGTCCTTCCAATGAACACCCAGGACTGATCTCCTTTAGGATGGACTGGTTGGATCTCCTTGCAGTCCAAGGGACTCTCAAGAGTCTTCTCCAACACCACAGTTCAGAAGCATCAATTCTTCAGTGCTCAGCTTTCTTTATAGTCCAACTCTCGCATCCATACATGACTACTGGAAAAACGATAGCTTTGACTAGATGGACCTTTGTTGGCAAAGTAATATCTCTGCTTTTTAAAATACTATCTAGGTTGGTCAGCTTTTCTTCTGTCGGGGAAGTTTGTAATTTCCTCGGTTCTGTCTGGCCGCAGCAGTGTTATAGCTCAGTTTTATTGGCAAGCAAAGGAAAATATATTCTCAAGGTGTGAGGGCAGGCTGACCCAAAAGACACAAAGAGAAGAGAAGCCCCAATCCTTCTAGGCTTCCTCCTTTTATACATTTGTCTCCTCCCCTCTGAGCCTGTCCTATGTAAATTGGGCTAACCAGGAGGGCTGTTTGTTTTACCTGAGGTCCTCACGCCAGTCCTTGGACCTTCCTTTGTTCTATTTTTGTGGGCTTTTCCCTTCTTTGTCTTTTAGCCACCACCATTTTTGACTCCTTTTTCCTATTCTAACTCCTTTTTCCTATTCTAACACTTCCAAGGAGCAAGCGGCTTTTAATTTCATGGCTGCAGTTACCATCTGCAGTGACCAAATAAAGCCTGTCACTGTTTCTGTTGTTTCCCCATCTATTTGCCATGAAGTAATTGGACCAGATGCCCTGAATAGGATATGGTACCCCATTCCCCACAGAAGAATGGTTGGTTTGTTTGAATAATTCCAGCAGTTTACAAGGAATTGAAGCCCACTACTCAGAAGTAAGTATAAACTTGATCTGGTCACTCTGATAAGGAGGTTGTTTGGCTAGTGGATCTTATTTACAGGAGCAGAGTGGGGAGGGGAACTTGTGGTTAGGCCATTGAAGTCCCTCAGTTTTCCCCAGATGTCAAGGCAAACATAATAATGTGCCTAAATTTTAGGCTTTATGCCACATTCTCCTGAAAGTCCAGAGAATAAAATTTGGCTACATGGATTTGAACACTGAATATCTCTGAGTATTCTGAACTCTGAACACTGAGTAGGGAACTTCCTATTTCTCTCTCAGTCCTATTTTCCTCCCCAGTCTCCAGGACTATTTTTCAGCATAGAACAGAACTCCTTAGACTCAATTGTTTCTTTTCCATAATGCGAAAGACTGTTTTGAGCTGAACCCTCCAGGCGTAGTTCTGGAAATGCTAAAAGAGAAGAAGGATTTAGAAAATTCTCTCTGAAGATAGAAGCTTTGCTTAAAGGCCTTTTGTTGAGTCCAAAAGGTCAAGTGCCCATCAGACCCTGCCCTGTGAAGGCAAATGTTAGAGTATTTACTGGAGTGAGGATTTGCAAAAACAGGTTTTTGGTGGGAATTAAAATGTATTTGCTTGATATTTGTCAACTTTAGAACTATTTGCCACTTAGAATTACTATCTTAGTAAAGAATCTACCTGCCAGTACAAGAGACAAAGTTTCAATCCCTTGTTTGGGAAGAGCCCCTGGAGAAGGAAATGGCCAGCCACTCCAGTATTCTTGCCTGAAGAATGTCATAGTGAGAGGAACCTGGCAGGCTAGAGTCCATTGGGTTGCAAAGAGGCAGACACAGCTTAGCAACTAAAAAACAACAACAGCAATAATTTTTTATATGTTTAGAATATCTGCTGTATCCATAAGTTTTAAACACTTTACATATAAATATAATACATCTCTATTATCCATACCAATAATCACGGTTTTTGTTTTTGTTTTTTTGTCTATAGCCTTGGACCTTTTCCCCCACTGAGTGAGTTCCAGGTCTTAAGTGACTGTGTAGATAGCTCTGCTGCCCTCAGGGCTGGAGCTAAGAGGAGGAGCAGGAATGTGAATGGTGTGAAGTATTAGGTTTGGTGAGAAGCAGAGGTGGGCATAAAGAATTCAGTGTGGGGCATATTAATGTTGAAGTGTGATGAGACAAGAAAGAAAGGGCCTCGCTTAAAGTTCAAGAAATGGTCAATCTTGAAAGAAAGGATCAAAAGTCATCAGTTTGCAAAGACTCATGAAAACCACAAATGAATCTTAGTTCTCACCAGAATTCATACAAAAGAGAAGGATGCTGCTGCCCTTGGAACATGGGAGGTAGAGTGTCTGGGTCTGTATTACTGAGAGAAAATACACTGATCACTTCGCACACTTTGCAGAATAATCCTGAGTGAATACCACTCAGAAATCAAGTTGCTTATATTCATTTGCCCTTGCTACTTTGATGTTATATTTTGGTCACCATCTGTCTGGAGTTTACCAAAGGAAATTATTTTTCTGTATGTGCCTCTGAGCAAGTGTTAGAAAATGATCACAAACTCTTATAGTGTTCTATTCTTCAATCACAACCCAAAGCTCCCAGCCTCTCACCCAACTCATATCTCTGCTTCGATATTAGATAATCAGTGATAGTTATATTCTCACAATATTCATTACAAAAACAATTCATACTCAGTATGATACACAATCATTCATTCCAATCCCAAACAAAGGCAATGCCAAAGAATGTTCAAACTACCACACAACTGTACTCATCTCACATGCTAGCAGAGTAATGCTCAAAATTCTCCAAGCCAGGCTTCAACAGTATGTGAACTGTGAACTTCCAGATGTTCAAGCTGTATTTAGAAAAGGCAGAGGAACCAGAGATCAAATTGCCAGCATTTGTTGAATCATTGAAATAGCAAGAAAATGAAAGTGAAGTCGCTTAGTTGTGTCCGACTTTGCAACACCATGGACTGTAACCTACCAGGCTCCTCCATCCATGGGATTTTACAGGCAAGAATACTGGAGTGGGTTACCATTTCCTTCTCCAGGAGATCTTCCCAAGCCAGGGATTGAAGCCAGTTCTCCCACATTGTAGGCAGACACTTTACTGTCTAAGCCACCAGGGAAGTCAGAGAGGTCTAGAAGAATATCTATTTCTGCTTTAATGACTATGCCAAAGCCTTTGACTATGTGGATCACAATAAACTGTGGAAAATTCTTAAAGAGATGGGAATACCAGATCACCTGACCTGCCTCCTGAGAAATCTGTATGCAGGTCAGGAAGCAACAGTTAGAACTGGACATGGAACAACAGACTGGATCCAAATTGGGAAAGGAGTACATCGAGGCTGTATATTGTCACCCTGCTTATTTAACTTATAGGCAGAGTACATCATGAAAAATACTGGGCAGGATGAAACACAAGCTGGAATCAAGTTTGCTGGGAGAAATATCAATAACCTCAGATATGCAGATGACACCACCCTTATGGCAGAAAGTGAAGAACTAAAGAGCCTCGTGAAAGTGAAAGTGAAAGAGAAGAGTGAAAAAGTTGGCTTAAAGCTCAACATTCAGAAAACTAAGATCATGGCATCTGGTCCCATCACTTCATGGTCAATAGATGGAGAAACAGTGGAAACTGGCAGGTTTTATTTTTGCGGGCTCCAACATCACTGCAGCCATGAAATTAAAAGATGCTTGCTCCTTGGAAGAAATGTTCTGACCAACCTAGACGGCATACTAAAAAGCAGACATTACTTTGCCAACAAAGGTCCATCTAGTCAAAGCTATCATTTTTCCAGTAATCATGTTTGGATGTGAGAGTTGAACTATAAAGAAAGCTGAGCACTGAAGAATCGATGCTTTTGAATTGTGGTGCTGAAGAACACTCTTGAAGGTCTCTTGGACTGCAAGGAGATCCAACCAGTCAGTCCTAAAGGAAATCAGTACTGAATATTCATTGGAAGGATTGATGCTGAAGCTGAAACTACAATACTTTGGCCACCTGATGCAAAGGACTGACTCATTGGAAAAGACCCCGATGCTGGGAAAGATTGAAGGCAGGAGAGAAGGTGACGACTGAAGATGAGATGGTTTGACTGCATTACTGACTCAACGGACATGAGTTTGAGTAAGTTGTGGGGTGGTGATGGACAGGAAAGCCTGGTGTCCTGCAATCCATGGGGGTGCAAAGAGTCAGACATGACTAAGCAACTGAACTGAACTGATAGCAAGAATCTTCATATAATGCCAATTTATGAATTAGGATAGACTAAGTTATGCCATGGTTAGAAATAAAGCATGAAATCTTAGGATTTTAGTAATAGCAAAGCTTTATGCTTTTGTCACAGTCTGTTGTGTATTGGGATTGACTCTCTTTGGTAGTTTGCTTTTAAGCAAGTACCTAGGGATTCAGTCTTTTCATCTTTAAGGCTAATAATTTAAACTCATGCCCCTAAGGAGCATTAAAAAGAGGTGCTGGAGATAAGTCAGGAAATATACACATCAATTTCACTTTCTTCCTTCACCTTGCTTCTTGCCAGAAGCAAGAAATCTGGAATCAATCCAGCTCTAAGAATATGAAGTCATCTGTGCTTCCAGGAAGAATTTGATAAGATCTAGTTAGTATATGCAATGTATCTCCTACTGTTTTTTTTTTTTTTTTTTCAATCATAGGAAGAAGAATCTCAATATGTAGTATGGAAATTACTTATTAAGGATTACTTCATTAGTTTGAAAGCCCAGCCCTCTTTTGCCCTCATACATTCTCATTAAAATAATGTCACTCACTTCCAGTTTCCTAAAAATAAAACTTTCCCCCTGTTTTTAACAGTAACATCAGTTTTCATTTCAACTTCTCTCTTTCAGCATATAATTTGAGCATTTATTTGGTCTTATAGTTCAATTTATTCCCTTACATTTGAGGACAGAAGACTCTATTAGTCTCCCTTCTTTGGAATTTCACAGTTTGCAAGTGGGAACTTTCCTATGGAGACTTGCCAAAGAGTTGATTCCTTAGGCCCTTGGTCATTTTTCTTCATTAAAAAGAATAAATCATTTCATGGTAGCAGTAATCCCTGTCCCAGTTTGACAAAACCAAAGCAAGTGCTGGATCACATTCACTCCCCACGGTGTTGAGGAAAAGAGAAAGACACTTGGAAGATGGTGTTGGAGTTTGTCTCATTCCCACTAGACTCTGCTATCTGGGAAATGTCAGAAAATGAGCTACCAAATCAATTGTAGTATGAATTTGAGATCTGAATTCCTGTCAGTTCCATAAGATGGCAAGAGTCACCTGTACAGAGTGTGATTTCTCATAACTGAAAGTCTGTAAATTTTGAGTAAGGCCGTGGAGATGTTTGCAGAAGTATGAGCATTATTCTGACTTCAAAAATAAGTAAACTTTCTTGGTGCTGCTGCATATCCTAGCCACTCTTCAAAGTTGCAAATTTTGACTCCTGGAGTGGTGTTTTCAAGAATTTCTCAATTTTATGTTAGCAATTATTCTGCACCTGCAGTTGCAAATCCTGTTTACTTGCAAGATTCCAGGCACAGTCCCTGACCCAGGGATTTGATTTCTTCTGCTGGCACAGTGCAGAGATTTGAACCTGCCCAAATATAGTTGCCCTTAAAGTCTTCCCCTAGGCCCCACCCCAAAGGACTTGATTTTGTAAGAAACTGAATTTCTGGAGATGTGTACAAACTAATTCAAAGTTTGGTTTTACAAAGGTGTTTTTAGAAAACTTTGAACTAATGGACCCTTAGTTTTGAAATGCTTTGATATATAAACTGTTCTCAAACATTCCATTTTTACCAGGTTAGAAACTTCAATTTAGGTGTCATCCACACAGTCTCTTTGGATTTCTAGTGCTAGTCTAAGAGTTGTGCTAATTTATTATTATTTGTTAATGAGTCATATATTTTTTTCCAAAAGATTCCCTACCTCCCCAAAAGATTAGAAACTGTAATAAAAGTATACTCTCAGTTTAATTCTAAAATTATGATTTTAATCCTGGGCCCTAAATTCTAAATGGTAACTCCCAAAATATAAATTATAAACCAAAGATCTCTGATATCAAATTCTTCAATATGACAAAGAAATATTCTAACAAATAAGTAATTTGAAACAGTAAATTCTTTACTAATTTTTTTTTTTTGTTTTTAAATAAATAAAAGAAAAGGTCATACTACCTGGGTCTAAGAGAATACATTGAATATTTGGGTATATGTTTAGGTATTCATCAAAAATGAAAAGTAATAAAGTTTTTATTTTTTAATTTTAAAGTAGAGGGTTTTGATTTTCTTTTATGTTTTCACTTCTGACTTTTACAACTCAACTCATGTGACATACACATTTCATTACATCATTTTACACTATAAGTAACTGACAAGTGTATTCTGAGACCATGAAAACTTTTAAACCAAGTTTTATTAGAGATCACAATATCCTTGGAGGTCTCAAATCTTACATAAGAAAGAAGAATCCATAATCTTATATAATAGCAAAATACACAGTGACTTTTTCTAATTCCACCACGTGTATTAATGTGTCTGTTAAAGCTGGAGTGAAAAACATAGTGAGAAAACTCCTCTTGTTAATATCCACTTTGCTAGATTAAAACCAACAGTGCTGAAATAGCACATTAGACATTAAATTCTGAGGCTTTCTGCATCTATGAGTTGAGTGGCCATAATCAACGACATGGCATTAAACAAGACTTCCTTCCATAGCAATGAACTTAATTCTGAATGCTTTATATTACTACAGAGAAAAGTAAATTCAAATTATTTAAATTGAAAAGTAAATGAAAAGATACTGAAAATTATTTTCAATGGTCACATGGCTGTACATTTAGAAGAATATTGATGTTGAAAGCAACTTCTTTCTTAGAGAAATACCTTTCACTGGGCAAGTGTAGGCATGGCCTAAGAGTCAATGATAATATTATTCTTTCAAGTGTTTTTAACGTATATAAACATGACCTTTTATTGACTCATTTAAGACTCTTAGTGTAAATCTTATAGTTCATGTTACAATAACTGATCTTTAGGGATTCAAGTGGGCAATTACTCAACTAAATAAAGGGAATGCTTTTCTAATCTGCTCTTGTAATGTTTAGTTAACATGTTCAAAACAAAGCACACCGTGACACTGTTTCTTGTTTCCTTTTTCTTATGAGTCATGTGGGATTATCAATGAACTCCATTATAAACTAGATTCTAGAAGCACATTATGCTAAAAGTTCTGTACAAATGTCACAAATGTGAAGCAGACAAGAGAATGTGGAAAACGTTATTTTACAATTCCAATTGGCAGAACAAATTTTTCAAGACTCTGAGAGGGAACATATTATATTTCCCCTGTGACTTTAAGCTTATAATTAAAAGCCATGCTTCCACTTTTTTTTTTTTCTTTTTTTTGCTTCCACTTTTAATCCAAAAAAGCATAAAATGCTCAATTTGAGAACAAAAGCACCTTAGATGTTCTTCATGTGTATCTGAGAGATACATTCTGGGCACTTTGTGTATCATAAGTTGAGTTCAGGCGCTCAGTCGTGTCTGACTCTTTGCGACCCCATGGACTGTAATTCCTGATTTGGAACCAGATTCCTGCCATAATAAAGATCTAAAATATTTGTTAAAATATTTAGAGATCAGGGAAAATGACATTGAATTTAGACAGATGATGATCCCTGTTATGTAGAGGCAAACCTTCGGTAAAAACTGTTGTGTGCAATAACTTGAAAGGCAGACTAGACTATATGCCTATTCAGTCAGAAACTCTGGAGTATGTGATTAGAGAGGAAAAAAAAATCACAGAAACTAGTATATTTTGAAGATAATTGACTACTTTCAATAAGATATTAACAATAAAGAGAGGAACTCAGAATTATATTGACTATTTTGCAGGCAGAAATAAAAGTGAATATAGAGTCCTGAGATTCTGTGCCTAGCTACTTATAGACTGTGATCAGTTGATGATGGTGTTTTTAAAGGATTGAACAAAAAATATCCAGTAAAATGTGTCAAACAAATAAAATAAACCAAGGTTAAAATCAATAAAGTGTATGTATAGGCTTCCCACTCTAAATAGGTGGTCCCAATTAAGAGAAACAAGTTGGTAAAAAGCAATAAAATAAAGATATTTGAGAACTACATCTGGAAACAAACTTTGGGTATGTGATATATGTAAAACTATAAAAAAAAAACCCAACACATCAGCAGCCTATTGGTTTGAGAGAATTTCATTGCCAAAAATCACAAATTTGAACTAAGGAAGCCGTTGACTGTTTCCAATTTAAACAATTAAGTAACAATAATAAAACCTTGAACTCCCAGTTTTCCACCAGAATGAGGCAAACTTTGAAGGCTGTATAGCCCCAAAGGTATTCTATCACTCACTTCCAACGTAGTCATGGAGAGTAATGAGTTGAGAGGAGTTTCCAAATGGGAGGACCAAGGGGCCATGGGGAAAATAGATAAAATAATTCCTTCTAGAGAGATTAATTAGAACTTAATCCAGGTATTCCTTCAACCTCAGGGGCTTCCCTGATGTCTCAGTTGGTAAAGAATCCACCTGCAGTGCAGGAGACCTTCATTTGATTCCTGGGTCAGGAAGATCCACTGGAGAAGGGATAGGCTACCCACTCCAACATTCTTGGGCTTCCCCTGTGGCTCAGCTGGTCAAGAATCTTCCTGCAATGTGGGAGACTTTGGTCTGATCCCTGGGTTGGAAAGATCCCCTGGAGAAAGAAAAAGCTACCCACTCCAGTATTCTGGCCTGGAGAATTCCATGGACTGTATAGTCCATGGGGTCACAGAGTTGGACATGACTGAGCGACTTTCACTTTTACATTCTTTCCTCAACCTCATGCTCAAGTAGGGACCTTCACAAAGTATTCCCAGCAAGATTTCAGAATGGCAATGGGCAAGCCCACTGTCTTCTATCCTTCCCCTTTCTAACTAAGAAATTCCATTCTATGTTCCACCATTGTGTATAGTGAGTGTGTGTGTGAGAGAGAGAGAGAAAGAAAGACAGGCAGACAGAAGGAGAGAGAAAAAAGGGAGCTAAGGAACTTTTCTTTGATTCCTAGGTTCTAATAGAAAACAAGCATTCTGTGAACTACTGGAGAGGACTACATCTCACTCAAAGGAACATCACTTTCAGTTTAATGCAGCCCCTGGAAAGAACTTGATTTTTCCCCTAAGGGGAGAATTTCATGTGAAAAGAGAAAAGTATATTTGGTATTCAATGATCAAAAGACTAGGCTGTGTTAGAAAATGGTTAGATATTCATCAAACCTGTTTTATCTTCCTTGGCACAGAGGACAGTTGTATCCACAAGCCTTTGCAATTAACTTAAACGTGAACAGCTTTGTTAAGTGGAAAGTGGGAGAAAGTGAGAAAATGACGAACACTTGACTGTTAATATTTCTTCTGAGAGTGTCATGTAGATCCCCTTTGTCTTTTGGCTATGATCTGTGATGATGTTTTCAAAATTCAGTTCAGTTCAGTTCAGTCGTTCAGTAATATTAGTCCAACTCTTTGTGACCCCATGGACTGCAGCACACCAGGCCTCGCTGTCCATCACTAACTCCCAGACTGTACTCAAACTCATGTCCATAAAGTCAGTGATGCCATCCAACCATCTCATCCTCTGTCATCCCCTTCTCCTCCTGCCTTCAATCTTTCCCAGCATTGGGGTCTTTTCCAGTGAGTCAGTTCTTCACATCAGGTGGCCAAAGTGTTGGAGTTTCAGTTTCAACATCAGTCTTTTCAATGAATATTCAGGACTGATTTCCTTTAGGATAGACTGGTTGGATCTCCTTGCAGTCCAAGAGACCCTCAAGAGTGTTCTTCAGCACCATGGTTCAAAAGCATCAATTCTTCAGTGCGCAGCTTTCTTTATGGTCCAACTCTCATATCCATACATGACCACTGGAAAAACCATAGCCTTGACTAGGAAGACCTTTGTTGGCAAAGTAATGTCTCTGCTTTTTAATAAGCTGTCTAAGTAGGTCATAACTATTCTTCCAAGGAGCAAGCATCTTTTAATTTCATGGCTGCAGTCACCATCTGCAGTGATTTTGAAGACCAAAATAATGAAGTGTGCCACAGTTTCCACTGTTTCCCCATCTATTTGCCATGAAGTGATGGGACCAGATGCCATGATCTTAGTTTTCTGAATGTTGAGCTTTAAGCCAACTTTTTCACTCTCCTCTTTCACTTTCATCAAAAGGCTTTTTAGTTCCTCTTCAATTTCTGCCATAAGGGTGGTGTCATCTGCATATCTGAGGTTATTGATATTTCTCCTGGTGATCTTGATTCCAGCTTGTGCTTCATCGAGTCCAGCATTTCTCATGATGTACTCTGCCTATAAGTTAAATAAGCAAGGTGACAGTATACAGCCTTGATGTATTCCTTCTCCTATTTGGAACCAGTCTGTTGTTCCATGTCCAGTTCTAACTGTTGCTTCCTGACCTGCATACAGATTTCTCAGGAGGCAGGTCAGGTGATCTGGTATTCCCATCTCTTTCAGAATTTTCCACAGTTTGTTGTGATCCACACAGTCAAAGGCTTTGGCATAGTCAATAAAGCAGAAATAGATGTTTTTCTGGAACTCTCTTGCTTTTTCAGTGATCTAACAGATGTTGGCAATTTGATCTCTGGTTCCTCTGCCTTTTCTAAAACCACCTTGAACACATGGAAGTTCACAGCTTATGCACCGTTAAAGGCTGGCTTGGAGAATTTTGAGCATTACTTTATCAGCGTGTGAGATAAGTGCAATTGCATTGTAGTTTGAACATTCTTTGGCATTGCTTTTCTTTGGCATTGGAATGAAAACTGACCTTTTCCAGTCCTGTGGCCACTGCTGAGTTTTCCAAATTTTCTGACATATTGTGTGCAGCACTTTCACAGCAACATCTTTTAGGATTTGAAATAGCTCAACTGGAATTCCATCACCTCCACTAGTTTTGTTTGTAGTGATGCTTCCTAAGGCCCACTTGACTTCACATTCCAGGATGTCTGGCTCTAGGTGAGTGATCACACCATGGTGATTATGTGTCGTGAAGATCTTTTTTTTTTTTGTATAGTTCTTCTGTGTATTCTTGCCACCTCTTCTTAATATCTTCTGCTTCTGTTAAGTCCATATCATTTCTGTCCTTTATAGAGCCTCTTCTTTCTTTCAAACATTTCTTTGCATGAAATGTTCCCTTGGTATCTCTAATTTTCTTGAAGAGATCTCTAGTCTTTCCCATTCTATTGTTTTCCTCTATTTCTTTGCACTGATCACTGAGGAAGGCTTTATTATCTCTCCTTGCTATTCTTTGGAACTCCGCATTCAAATGGGTATATCTTTCCTTTTCTCCTTTGCTTTTTGCTTCTCTTCTTTTCGCAGCTATTTGTAAGACCTCTTCAGACAATCATTTTGCTTTTTTGCATTTCATTTTCTTGGGGATGGTCTTCATCCCTGTCTCCTGTTCAATGTTACAAACTCCATCCATAGTTTATCAGGTGCTCTATAAGATCTAGTCCCTTAAATCTATTTCTCATTTCCACTGTATAATCATAAGGAATTTGATTTAGGTCATATCTGAATGGTCTAGTGGTTTTCCTTATTTTCTTCAACATAAGTCTGAATTTGGCAATAAGGAGTTCATGATTTGAGCCACAGTCAGCTCCTGATCTTGTTTTTGCTGACTATATAGAGCTTCTCCATCTTTGGCTACAAGAATATAATCAATCTGATTACATTCAAGATAGAGGTAGCAAAAATGGAAGTATCTCCAAATCTCCTCTTATAGGGAAGCCACAAGAGGAAGCCATGAGAAATCAAGTGTCATTGAATTTATGGGTCATAGTACCTAGCATTCTATGAAATATACCACTGATCCAAATTTCCTCTGTCATTACTATTTCCATTCAGTCCACATAATCCCTTCATTCTAAAACACTATGCACACAAATCACAGAGTAATATTATAGGTATATTTGGATTCCTTTGTTTATAAATATTCTATAAATTTTCACTGACTGTTGCATCATCTTCAAATTAGTTGTATAGAATATAAGGATTCAAACTGCTTTTTATTGACTCATATTTTTTTAATGTCTCTGAATACTTGCCAGTTTCATCTTTGTGGAAATTTTCTATTCATCTCTCAAGTCTTCTCATAAGTGAAGATCTGCCAGTCATGTCAGGATTTGGTTGTTTCTTCTGTCCTGCCTCCATGCCTCAGTGCATGTTACATATCACTTTTATTTTCTCATAAATATTTGCTATGTCTGTCTTTAATTGTGGGTATCTCCTGAAAAAAAAGTCAATTTGCCTCCATATTACCCTTTTGCAGTATAATTCATAGCATAAGTCTTACTTAAATAATAAAGATAATACATGTAAAAGTACCAATAGAAATGTTATTCATGCAGGCCAGTTTATTCAGCCAATTCACTGACAAAGGTAGATTTTAGTTGAAGAACATACTTAGGGAATTTCTTCTATCATGCATTTTCCTATCTTATATTTTCCTAACCTTGTATTCATTATTGTTGCACTTCCCACCTAAAACCTATTCAGCACAAAACTTCTGTACTCTATTTTATTACACTTTCTTCATGGTAGTTTTCTTAATTGTATTTAAAACAGTCTGAGAAGCTATCAGTCTGAAAGAGAAAAATGCCAGTTATCTCATCCTTCTCCCCCAGACAAAACTAGAATGAGTCTTTAATGTAGACTATTAATACAAAGCTAAATTGGTAGTCTAAACTGTGCTCAACATCAATCAAATCACATAATTAATTTTATAGAAGACATTGGGCTTAGAATTATAAGCCTATATCTATTTTTCCTTTTTCTTACTGAAATTTGACTTCTGATTACTTTATTAAATGCCTTGAATTACACTATAAAAATTAAGGCATTTACACTTTATAATTATTCTATAAAAATTAATTTGATAAAAATTAACTTCCAACTCATTGTCATTATGCAATGAGATGAGATTAAATCATTTATAAACTACTACTTTGCCAGCAAGTGATATCTCTTAGACCCTTATCAAGAAAAAAATTTAAAACAAGCTCACTTTCTTAGAACTCAATTTTTTTTAACCCACTCCATCCTCATTCTAGTACACTCAGAACTGAATTTTATAAGGTATCATTCTTCAGAAACCACAAAAATTTTATGCTAACACTATATTTATTTCCTTGTCAGTGTCAGAGATTTACCTTGAACATTTTTGTGTATGACTCAGTATTCATAGCAGTGACAGTTGAAGTCAAAGTTTTCATTCACATTTCCTCTTTTTATTTATGGTCCAATATATTTTGCCACCAAACACATTTAAAGCTTCCTGGAATAAGTCAGCAAATGAAAGCTGTGGACCTATAATATAAGGTACTATGCTTAAAGCTCACAGAAGGCAAAGAGCTACAATGAAGCACAATTCACAAACCAACTACAGTCCTAGGACTTTTATGTTTAGTTAGAGCAAAAGCAACAAAATAAGCCAAAATAAGCATTCGAGGTGACAAATGAATAATAAAACCAAAAAAATTTGTTTCTATAATTATTTAAAGTATCTTTTTAAAAATTGAGTTATAGTTGATTGACCGTGTTGCATTAGTTTCTGGGTATACAGCAAAGGGATTCAGTTATACGTATATATACATATTACTTCTCATATTATTTTCCATTATGGTTTATTACAGGATATTGGTCATAGTTTCCTGTGCTATACAGTGAGGACCTATTGTTTATCTAGTTTATTTATAGTAGTTTGTATCTGCTAATTCAAAACTCCTTATTTATCCCCCTCCACTCATAATTTCTTTTCTATGTCTGAGTCTGTTTCTGTTTCATAAATAAATTTTACTGTATAATCACATATAAATGATACCATATGGTATGTGTCTTTCTCTTTCTGATTTACTTCACTTATTACAGTAAAGTATGTATTTTTATATGTATTATATCAATCGGTTGTCATTGAATCTATACAAGGTAGAACATAGGAACATAGATTAGAAATATACCTTTCTCTTTTTACTGATCCAGTACTATTTGAGTTCAATACAGGAGTGCCTCTCCATTTTCTTGGTTCAGGGAGAAATATTGAACAGATTTCTCTAGTATTACTTGAGTGGGAAAGTTGGCAATAGGCTTTTCTTTCCATCTACTTAGGGGTCCAGGGTCTACTTTCAGATTCTCCAGGGCCTATGAATATATTGCAATGATAGAAGTATTATCCATAAGAGACTAAATCTTGTGAGAACTGAGCAAAATCTTGGGAAATGTACCAGGCAACCCTTATTAACTTTGTTAAGACTCAGTTTTCTAGAAAAACTGATTTTATTTGTTGTTCAGTCACCAAGTCGTGTCCAACTCTTTGTGGCCCCCATGGACTGCAGCACTCCAGGTTTTCCTGTCCCCTACCATTTCCTGGAGTTTGCCCAAGTCTATGTCCATTGCGCCAGTGATGCCATCCAACCATCTCATCCTCTGTTGCTCACTTCTCCTTCTGCCTTCACTCTTTCCCAGCATCAAGGTCTTTTTCAGTGAATCAGCTGTTCACAACTGGAGGCCAACATAATGGAGCTTCAATTTCAGTCTCAGTCCCTCCAATGAATATTCAGGGTTGACTTCATTTAGGAATAACTGGTTTGATCCCCTTGCTGTCCAAGGGGCTCTCAAAAGTCTTCTTCAGCACCGCAATTCAAAAGCATCAATTCTTTGGCACTCTGTCTTCTTTATGGTCCAACTCTCACAACCATATGTGACTACTATAAACATTATAGCCTTGACTATACTGATCTTTGTTGGCAAAATGATGTCTTTGCTTTTTAGCACACTGTCTATGTTTGTTACAGCTTTCCTGCCAAGAAGCAATCATTTTCTAATTTCATGGCGGCAGTCACCATCCACAGTGATTTTAGAGCCCAAGAAGAGGAAATCTGTCACTTCTTCCACCTTTTCCCCTTCCATTTACCATGAAGTAATGGGACCAGATGCCATGATTTGAGTTTTTTGTTTTTTCTTAATATTGAGTTTTAAGCCAACTTTTTCACTCTTCTCCTTCACCCATATCAAGAGGTTCTTTAGTTCCTCTTCACTTTCTGCTGTTAGAGTGGTATCATCTGTACATCTGATAAATTAAAAAGCTGATTTTATTTTAATATCTAAATTCAGAGATTATTTTGTGTGTGTTGTGCTTTTTAAAGACACAATCTTTACAAAGCACTTAACAAAATACCAGAGAAAGATAAGTATTCAATGATACAATGATAAATGTTACAATTGTTAGATGGTTTGTGCCTCTTTCAAATGGGAAAATTGGTAGAAAAGCAGATATGCTCTATTTCATTCCTCCAGTAATCCTGACAATTCTGAAATGCCCTTGTCACAATGGCATGGTTGCCTTGGTAAGCATGGATGTCTATCACATATGGAGGGAGCATTGAAGTGATAATGTTACCTGGTCCAAACTCATTCTCACCACAGGACGGGCCAGTGAATTGGGAGATGCTTTGTCAGGGCAAGGAATGATGACTTTATTCCAAAAGTCACCAGACCCAGAAAAATGCAGACAAATGTCCTAGAGAACCATCTTACCTGATTTAGAATTCAGGCTTCTTTCACACTAAAAGCTGAGGGACTGGACTGTGGTTGGTTGTTGCAAATTTATTGTTGTCAGAATTTTTATTCTTGCATCTGCCCACATAGGTTAGGTCATGATGTTTCAGTAAACCTCCAATAAGACAAATGTGATTCTTCGTTCTGCAACTTTTTAACTCTATATGTATTAAAGAGTGCTATATATATAAAGGTCAGAGTTCTGAGAATGGGTTGTCCCATCTATTTCAGATTATAGGCAACATTCTTTTACAAAAAGTACAGAGCCAGCATGACTAAACACAGGTGGCACAGCACAAAGGTTAAAGTAAAAGAACCAGATCCAACCTGGGGGTCAGATTTATGCTTCATTATTACACTAACAGTGGTTGAGAACCACAGTTCTAGATGTAAGGTATCTTGAAGTCAAGAACACTGTTTTAATTATTTTCAGTCTTCATAAGTGTGGATAATTTTTTGTGTAAAACAGATGTCTCAAATTTTTTTGTGGACCTAAACTGAAATTTGAATAAAATCGTTCACCTCAAACTTGCAAATTTTCCATTTTAAATATCTGCTAGAAGAGTACTTTATGACTATTAATTTTTCAGTCTTTTGTCTCAGTTAATTGATTACCCTGTGATTAAACTGTCATCGTATTTAATCATCATTTTTTTTTATGTGAAACAAACTGTTAGGTTAGTATTTACATAATTTTATGGGTTCATGAGTTAGTATTTCCATAATAGCTATTACTGTAATTTATATTTGCCTTTTAATATATTGAAAAAAATATTGGTGACTTGGGCTTACTATGCAGTGACCAAATGATATATATTGGACTACATTACATAATATATGTGTTTCATTAAAATACATGTGATTTCAGTATTTTGTGGGCCAGAACATGAATTATATTTTCAATATCACCTCATAAATTTATAAACAAGAGCATAGTGTATGCCCAGATGCTCTCTTTTTCAGAATGTAGAAATTCACTAACAATACACTTCTTTTAGTATATATATATATTTAAAATTTTGACAGTGTAGTGGTCCTCAAAGTACATTGAGGATAATTGATTAATGATGTGCATATTTTTTAGTTTAACAAAATTAAGGCCCTTTTAGAATACATTTTTGGGAAAATCCATGTATGATTATGGATAAAAATCCTCTAAAATGAACTCTAAATATCCATGATCAAAATTTGAAATACTCAGATTCAATATTAATAAAAGAATAGCATCTCTGCCAAGGAAATATAATGTAGCTCAATCAAGTGTTTATTATATTTATATTTAATTTTCCTATTAATTATTGATATAATACATGCATGCATATGTATTAGTTGCTCAGTCATGTCTGACTGCGACCACATGGACTATATCTCTCTGGGCTTCTCTGTCCATGGAATTCTCCAGGCAAGGATACTGGAGTGGGTTGCCATTCCCTTTTCTGGGGGATCTTCCTGACCCACGGATCAAACCCAGGGTTCCCACATTGCAGGCAGATTCTTTACTGTCTGTGCCACCAGGGTATATATTTATATTTAAAGCATATGTATGTTCATATCTGTATATATTTCTTTAACTCTTTCTGAAAGTAAAGAATAGTGAAATAAGTATTAATATTTTAAGAAAAAACTTTCTTTCAAATGTTGAAAAACTGATGCCAGATTGCCTATTAGAAATATTACTAACTTAAAATATATTGAGCAGTGTATTAAAGTGCCTATTTCTTCATGTTCTCTTCCAATTATAGTAGTATAGATTTTTTCTAAATCATTGCTGGTAGTTCCCTGGTATTCTAGTGGTTAGGATTCTGGGCTATCACCGCCATGGCCTAGGTTCAGTCCCTGGCCGGGAACTGAGATCCTGCAAGCAGAGTGGTGCAGCAAATAAATAAGTAAAAACAAACAAACCAAAAAATATATTGCTGCTTTGGTAGATAGAGGACACCTTCAATACTTCTTTAGTTTATAATGACTTCATTACTAGTGCATATTATTGGTTTTTATCTATTTATGGTTATTTTTCTCTTTTTCTTTTGTGACTTCTCTCTTTGAATGTATATTAAATGATATGCATCTAAGGCCCAACATCCTGTCCACCTTTAGAGTAAACCAAGGACAATAGCCCTAGAACACAGACTAGTCAACCTAGAGCAGCAGTAATTCCCTCACACAGTAGTAGGTAAACCTGAGTGTTGACGTGTCTCCTGCACCGGGATAATAATATAATTTTGGCAATGCACTTGAAACTCACAGTCACTCTGGCAGGTTGCCACACTTGTAGCATTATATACAGGCATGCCTTCAGTCACGCCTGTGCAAGGAACTCAGGAGGCATTAGGGAGTTTCTTTCATCCTTTGAGAATTTTTATCCTAGTTCTGTTATAAATCAAAGTGAAGAAAATTTCAACTCAGTTGTCATTCTTGTCCATATTTGAACTTGAATCAGTTCTTTGTAGGCTGGCCTACCCATCACTTTTCAGGACCAAAACTTATTTTCTATGAGAAATTATCTCCCTGCTATATTCTACTTAGCTTAGGTGAGCTGATCCCATATAAAACAATTTATGTGACCAAAGCTGACCAATCACAGAACTTATCTCTGACTTCCCGATTGGTCCAGAATGAGGACGTGTCCCAGTAAGAGCAAATTTGAGCTTATCTTAGATTCTGCTGGAGGGAGGCCTTTCTTGTTTGGGGTAGCTGAGAAAGTAGGATGTAACCTTGAAATTGCTCAGGGTCTCCTTGCCATCAGAAGAAAAACGGCTTATGTGAAGCTGAAGCCAACACGTAGAACAAAACTCAGTTGGGGAAAGTTCAGATGTCATAGCTTAAACAGTTGAATCTAGCTTTACATACGTTTTCCAGCTAAGTGAACAGATATACATGCTTTTCTCTTCAAGCCGTGTTGGGCTTTTAAAATCAATACTGAAAGATTCTTGACTGATACAAATTCATGTTATTTGTCCCTTTTTCTTTTGGAGAATACTTTTTTAAATTGATTTGTAAGAATTCTCTTTAAATTATGTTTATGGTGCTTTTTGACAGAGTTTTGATATCTTACTTTCTTACATTTTTACTCAGTTAAGTTTAACCTTTACTTTCTTCCGGCATGACTGCACGTTTATAAAATCATAATACATCTACTTATTTCACCTATTTTTAAAATTTTAATTCTCACCTGCAATACACAGTGAATTCCCATATTTTTGCTGGTCTATCTTTGTTTCATTGCTTTCCTTATCTTTTAAGATAGTACCATACTCATATTGATCATATTATCTTTCAACACATCTTAAACTTTTTGTCCCTCAATAATTTTTCATACTGTTATTATAGTGTCTGAATAAAATTTAAGAATCATTTTACCATGTTCCTTATATTAATATTTGTATTTGATTTAAGTTGTATTAAATATGCAAATTAATTGATAGTAATTTCCATTTTTATAACATTAAACTTTTCTACTTAAGAGTATAGCATATCTCAGGTGTTATTTAAATTTCCTCAGTTATATTTTGCAGCATTTCCCAAAGAGACATATTTTCTTTTAATTTTTCCCCAAGAAACTCTATAGTGTTTAATCTTATAAATTAATTTTTTCCTTTATAATGTATTACTATGTATTGTGAATATATTAGAAAACTATGGGTTCTGGCATATCTTTTTATAAGGAATGCTAATAATCTCATATTAGTCTTTGAAGTGAAGTGAAGTCGCTCAGTCGTGTCTGACTCTTTTCAAGCCCATGGACTACAGCCTCCCAGGCTCCTCTGTCCATGGGATTTTCCAGGCAAGAGTGCTGGAGTGGGTTGCCATTTCCTTCTCCAGGGGATCTTCCCGACTCAGGGATTGAACCTGGGTCTCCTGCATTGCAGGCGGATGCTTTACCTTCTAAGCCACCAGGGAAGCCCTATAATTAACTAAATTGTTTGGGATAAATTGGTTAGTGAGTTGTACTTCTGTAAGTCTTAATGATTTGCCTCATCTTTTCCAGTATAGACAACTTTTTTCTCTTAGTGAATTGGCTAATATTTCTGATAAGATGCTATGTATTGCTGGTAATTAATATACCTGTTTTACTTCTGAAATTAATGGAAATACTTCAAGACTCTCCAATAATGTGATGACTGTAGGTGTATATGTACACATATGATTTATATATTGTTAAAAGTTAAACCAATGCATATTACAGTTTTTAAAAGTTTATATGAAAAAACATTAATTCCATTCAGGCAATGCCAAAGAGAAAGTGGTTAGGAATATTCCAGTGACAAGAACTAGGATCAAGGTGTTTATAGGGAAGACATGAAAGCAAAGCAATTAGTTGATTGGCTGTAGCTTATCCCCTGGAGAAGGAAATGGCAACCCACTCCAGTATCCTTGCCTGGAAAATCTCGTGGACAGAGGAGCCTGGTGGGCTGCAGTCCATGGGGTCGCAAAGAGTCAGGCACGACTGAGCGAATAACACTTACTAAGCAACTGCATTATTTGAGAAAGCCTAATTGGGTGTTAGCTCTTCCTGACCTTGAGGCATTTGCAGCAATTGACTTTGGCTTAGGTTTCAGTTTGCTTGCATGGGCTACCAAGATATTAGAGTAACTTCAGTCTAATGGCCTCCTTGTTTGATTACTTTAACAATATATGCATCCATTTTAAATTCACATCATATGCAGCATGGTTGGATTGACAGGAAAAGTTTTACTTAAGTCAGAGCAGCAAACATGATTTTCTACAGGGGACAGATATCTAACCAAAAGTTATGTGGGCACTTAAGTAAACTGGATCATGCCCTGTTTACCTAAAGAAGCCACAGCTATTCAGTATTGAAATTGTCAGATATTCTGGCTAAATCAGGAATCCCAGTTTTTGTGTATAAAAGTTGGCAAATGTTTAAGAATAGGCAAGATTATGTTGTGGTAATGAACAACTGAAAATTCTAATGACTTAAAACCACAAAGTTTATTTCCTGTGCATCCAGCATGACATCACAGGGTCCCTGCAGCTGTGCGACACGTCTGCCACAGCTCATACTCACCTGAGGCTGATTGAGTTGCAGCAGAGATCAAGAGCACGGCAAAGTATCTAGTAGTCCTAGAAGCCAAAATCAGTAATGCTTCACATACTATGGTACAGTCACACAACCAAGACTAGTATCTCTGAAGGTAGGAATTATAATTCTTCCCACAAATAATTCGGTCTACAGTAACTACTTCATAAAGTATCTGAACACAAGTGGTATAAACAAAACTTGTCAGCAAATGACATTTGACTTTGTGGCCATCTAGTAAACTTTATTTCACACTCCTCAGTTTTAAATTTTGGTTCTAAATTTGTGTGACTGATTGTCTTCAATTCCCTGATCCCCAAAATACAATTGATTCAGTGAATTAGAGCTATAAGCCTTCCAATATTTACTGAAAAACTGAAGAAGCAGAACTCCACAACAGCTTTTGGTGGTCTTGTGTAAGAATCATTGAACCATAAATCTTGAGTAATCATTTAACAAAAACTAGAATTAAAATTCTTTTCTGAATGTCAAGACAAACACACAGTCTCATGTTTTATCCTACAAACTCTTAAACTTGCCTAAAAATCTAAAGTTAGGTTTCTAAGGTATATTTATATCTAGCTGTTATATAAGCTAGATACATAAACTTAAAAATCCATTTCTTTAATCAAACAATAACCTGAAAAAATAGCAAACACATTTCAAAAAAATTCCATTAATTTCATCACTAGTCAGTGTCTCTCATTAAATGTTCAATAAGGTATTCCTATTTGTCTGAAAATGTTTCTTGAACTAATATAGTTTTTCCAAAAAATTATTTAAACAACCATAATGGACAAAGAAATCCTCTCTCTATATGAAAGTGAAAGTTTCTCAGTCATGTCTGACTCTTTGCAACACCATGGACTCTAGAGTCCATAGGATTCTCCAGGCCAGAATACTGGAGTGGGTAGCCTTTCACTTCTCCAGGAGATGTTCCCAAGTATTGAACCCAGGTCTACCGCATTGCAGGTGGATTCTTTACCAGCTTCCCTACAAGGGAAGCTCAAGAACACTGGAATGGGTAGCCTATCCCTTCTCTAGCGGATCTTCCCAACCCAGGAATTGAACTGGGGTCTCCTGCATTGCAGGTGGATTCTTTACCAATTGAGCTATGAGGGAAGCCCGCTCTATCTATATATGCCTTTTCAAAGAAAGACTTCTCAGAGCTGCAGGAATGCTGTCAGTGGGCTGCATTCAGCTGCAAGCTTCTTCAGGGTTGCTTCAACTGCAATCGACCACTTACCCAAGGTTATGTTTCTTCCACAGCTATCTATCTCCAATGACTGATTGATTTGGGAATATGTCAGTCAGCCTGGGTTCAGAAGATAGAAGAAACTCACATCTTGGCCCAACTCAGTACAATTCTAGTGTGTTAGTTCCAGAGTTCCCTCTGGGATTAGCTAAGACATGTTAGTGGATGCACAGCCTCTGCTTTTGTCAGATTCAACTGGTGTCCCTCCCTTCTTCCCTTTCTTTCTTTTTTTTCCCTTCTTCCCTTTCAAAACTCTAAATACAGAAAGAATTCCCTAGTAAGCCTCCCATAGGCTAAAATCTGCTTCAGAGTTTGCCATCAAGACAACCCAACCAAAGATTGTCTTTGAATATCCTTTCATTGCATGTTGCTATAGTACAGAAAACAGGAGAAAAAGTCAGAAATTTTAAATATCTAGACTGTAATATTCACAGAATAAAAACTCTAATGAAATTTTAAAATTAAAATACAATTTTTCTAGAGAATGAAAGAAAAACAATCTTAAGGTACTATGATAGTATTAGTAAATATTTTAATCACATGTGTCTATTATATTAACTTTATTTTTATATATTTTATTTTTAAATATTACTTAAAATGCAATTATTATTTTGTGATTAAGTCTGGCATTAATGAATAATTACTATATTGTTCCATGAGCGAATATTCTCTGTAATATTGGCCACGTCTCCCAAATATATGCCATTGATCATTAGAATATATAGTCAAGTGATTGTATTTGAGGAGAGGAATGAGCAGGCTGAATTAGAATACAGACAGGGCAGGGCCATTTTGTTCTAAAATTGTTGTAAATCTTTCAATTTTTAAAAAAATCATTGCATTAAATATTTGGATAAAAACAAACAAAAAAACCAGACAATGGAAATAACAGGGGTGTTTTCTGTTTACTAAGACTTTTTTAATGTCGTAGGCATTTGATTGTATATCTGTCTCATCTAGTTCTCCCTGCATGCATGCATGCATGCTATGCATGCTAAGTCTCATCAATCATGTCCAACTCTGTGCGACCTCATGGCCTATAGCCCTCCAGGTTCTCTGTCCAAGGGATTCTTCAGGCAAGAATACTGGAGTGGACTTCCATACCCTTCTCCAGGGCATCATCCAGACCTGGGAATCGAACTCACATCTGCCTGCATCTCCTGCGCTGCAGGCAGATTCTTTACCCACTGAGCCATCTGGGAAGCATTTCAGTCATTTGTTCCAGGTATCTTATTTAGCAAAATAAAACTCAATTTTGAACCGAAGCAGTCCAAAGAGTGAACAAAGAGTGAACAAAGCCATGGAGATGAACTAATACAAGGCAAACATTTTCCCTTAAATTATTGATTTGTTTTGATATGCATCGTTAATTTATTAAAAACATAGAATTCACTCTGGAAAATGCATGAACAAAACTATCAATAGTAAGATACCACAGATTTGACGTATCAAAAACAAAATATACTTGCCTTGTAGAGCTCAAAGCTTCATAGGGAAACTCATGGTTCCCTGGCAACCCTCTTGTCACTGAGAGTGTCATACACTGATTCATCTAACCATTGATTTTTTATGTCAGTTTCAGTTCAGTTTCATTGCGACCCCATGGACTGCAGCACGCCAGTCTTCCCTGTCCTTCACCTACTCCCCGAGCTTGCTAAGACTCATGTTCATCGAGTTGGTGATGTCATCCAACCATCTCAACCTCTGTTGTCTGCTTCTCCTCCTGCCCTCAATCTTTCCCAGCATCAGGGTAATCTCCAAAGAGTCAGCTCTTTGCCTCAGGTGGCCAAAGTATTGGAATGTCAGCTTCAACATCAGTCCTTCCGGTGAATATTCAGGACTGATTTCCTTTGGGATGCACTGGTTGGATCTCCTTGCTGTCCAAGGGACTCTCAAGAGTCTTCTCCAACACCACAGTTCAAAAGCATCAATTCTTTGGTGCTCAGCTTTCTTTATAGTCCAACTCTCACATACATACATGACCACTGGAAAAACCATAGCTTTGACTAGATGGACCTTTGTTGACAAAGTAATGTCTCTGCTTTTAGGTTGGTCGTAACTTTTCTTCCAAGGAACAAGTGTCTTTTAATTTCATGGCTGCAGTCACCATCTGCAGTGATTTTGGAGCCCCCTGAAATAAAGTCTGTCACTGTTTCCACTGTTTCCCCATCTATTTGCCATGAAGTGATGGGACCAGATGCCATGATCTTAGTTTTCTGAATGTTGAGTTTTAAGTCAATTTTTTCACTCTCCTCTTCCACTTTCAGCAGGAGGCTCTTTAGTTCTTCTTCACTTTCTGCCATAAGGGTGGTGTCATCTGCTTATCTGAGGTTATTGATATTTCTCCCAGCAATCTTGATTCCAGCTTGTGCTTCATTCAGCCTGGCATTTCTCCTGAGGTACTCTGAATATAAGTTAAATAAGCAGGGTGACAGTATACAGCCTTGACGAACTCCTTTTACAATTTAGAACCAGTCTGTTGTTCCATGTCTGGTTCTAACTGTTGCTTCTCGACCTGCATATAGATTTCTCAGGAAATCTATAGGTCAGGTGATCTGGTATTCCCCTCTCTTGAAGAATTTTCCACAGTTTGTTGTGATTCACACAGTCAAAGGCTTTGGCGTAGTCAATAAAGCACAAGTAGATGTTTTTCTGGAATTCTCTTGACTTCTCGATGATCCAATGGATGTTGGCAATTTGATCTCTGGTTCCTCTGCCTTTTCTAAATTCAACTTGAATATCTGGAGGTTCATGGTTCATGTACTGTTGAAGGCTGGCTTGGAGAATTTTGAGCATCACGTTGCTAGCCTGTGAGATGAGTGCAATGTGCGGTAGTTTGAGCATTCTTTGGCATTGGAACGAAAACTGACATTTTCCAGTCCTGTGGCCACTGCTGAGTTTTCCAAATTTGCTGACATACTGAGTGCAGCACTTTCACAGCATCATCTTTCAGGATTTGAAATAGCTCAACTGGAATTCCATCACCTCCACTAGCTTTGTTCATAGTGATGCTTCCTAAGGCCCACTTGACTTTGCATTCCAGGATGTCTACCTCTAGATGGGTGATCAGACCATCATGGTTATCTGGGTCATGAAGATCTTTTTTGTATAGTTCTGTGTATTCTTGCCACCCCTTCTTAATATCTTCTGCTTCTGTTAGGTCCATGCCATTCCTGTCCTTTTTTGTGCCTATCTTTGCATGAAATGTTTCCTTGGTATCTCTAATTTTCTTGAAGAGATCGCTAGTCTTTCCATTCTATTGTTTTCATTTCTTTGCATTGATCACTGATTTTTCTATTTAGGTAATTGTAAATATACTTGGATTAAGCTTACATAAGGACACACATTTATAAATTTGAAGACCCTGATGCTGGGAAAAATTGAAGGCACAAGGAGAAGGGGAAAACAGGTTGAGATCGTCGGATGGCATCACTGACTCAATAGACATGAGTCAGGGAGACATGTGATGGACAGGGAGACAGATGGACTCAGGGAGACAGTGATGGACAGAGAAGCCTGGCGTGCTGCTGTTCATGGGGTCGCAAAGGTTCAAACATCACTAGCAACTGAACAGCAACATTAGTTGGAATGACATCTGTTCCCTTAACTAATCATTGCTAATCATGCTCAATAACAGGGGAAAAAAGTAAAAGCTGTTACTTCGTCATTGATAAGCATTCCCTTTCTCAAAGGGAAAAAAAGAATAAAAACCTTCACTGCAAAACAACCCTATGTGGCAGGTGTCAAGTCAAATGCCAAGTATTCTCTGACATATTCCTGAATTATTGATCTAATTCTTCTTTGTTTATGCTATCCTTAGTGAGCAGAAATGTTTGGATACCACTCCTATATGTTTTCAACCTGTGTGATCATGTGCCCATGATCAGGCAAAGACTGTCTCCCTTTCCCCACCTAAACAATGTCTCCACTGCATAACCAATACAAATGATCACAAACAGGTGCTTAGTAAGTATTCACTGAATTAATAAATGGTTATTTGATGTCATACCTAGCAATTTTTTCTCCATTACATATTTGCTGATAGACCTTATTGGGGGATCTTGCTAATATAGTTTAGAAGCAGTTTCAGAGATGGCAAATGAGAGTTAAAATGGCATATGCCAATGAAGAATTGTAATCATGTCAGAACCTTCTTTGTGAACAAACTATTGTGTATATAGAAATTTATCCTGAAAATTTTAAGTGATTTTATTATTTCTATGAATGACCTTGGTTTTTAATATTATTGACTGTAATATTATTTGCATTTCATTTGAATTTCAAACAATTTATAATACATTTCATTTTTTTGTTTGGAATATAATATAAACTTGTACTCTTTTATAAATGTTCAGTTTAAAGTAGAAACTATAAATATGCTGTCCTATTTTGGTTTTTTCCAACTTCTAAAACTTATTTTTATTTATTCCTTTTTATAAGTGATTGGCATGATTCTTTAGGAATTTTTCAACCAAATTAGAGGCTATTTTTTTCAAGTTAATTGCGTGGTTTCTATTAATATACCATTCTCCACAAAATGTATAAAATGGCTTTAAAGCCAAGAATGCAAAGATAGAATGATATGCTTTTTGCTAAAAGTGCCAGTTGGATATAAAATACATGGTAAAACAAAAACTTGTCAGATTGATTTTAAGACCAGGACTTTTTGTTTAAAAAATTATGAGTTACAGAGATTAGAAGAAAATACTGCTGAATATTTTTTTAATTGCCAGTGTCCTCTGATAAAAATCTCATTATAAAAGTTCTGATTTTAGCCTCCCATGATTTCCATTTAGTTTCTAAAATAGTCAGTCTGGAAATATCAGTGAGTACTTACTTCCAAATGTAAGTTTTGGAGAATTAAACTATAGAAATTGGCCCAATAGCATATTTATTTTTGTACTGATGTAAAATTAAATGGTTACTTTAAAGCTTTATAATTTATGCCTTCATATCTCCATGCCTGGGAAATTTTTATATATATGTTATGCACTGTAATACATTCAAATGATATATATATTTATTTTCCAAACCCATTTAGTTCTACTGATTTTGTATTTCTCTACTATCTATAAGCTATTCACCATTCTTTCCTGCATATGTACCTTGGTATTAGTGAAGTTGCTCAGTCGTGTCCGACTCTTTGCAACCGCATGGACTGTAGCCTACCAGGTTCCTCCATCCATGGGATTTTCCAGGCAAGAACACTGGAGTGGGTTGCCATTTCCTTCTCCAGGGGATCTTCCCAACCCAGGGATTGAACCCAGGTCTCCCGCATTGTAGGCAGACGCTTTACCGTCTGAGCCACCAGGAAGACGTAATACCTTGGTATTACATCCACAGTATTTTTATTAAAAAAAGAAAAAGAAAAAGCCACTTACTGACCAAACATACTTGAAGAATATGACTAAACTTTAATAAATTGGGAGAAATGAAATCTATCCCTTTAATTATTCCACAGCACATTACTCTTAGAAGTTTGGAAGTTAATTCATCTGGAATATACACACTAATTATGAGAAAGGAGTTGAAATCTATTATCCCTAGAAGGTGGATGGCAACATACATGACAAACAGAATGAGTTTTAAATTAGCCACAGCTATGGAACTTTGCACAACTTCCTAGCACTTAAGTGTAATTCTTTTATCAAGAAAATGGGCTCTAATGATGAAACCTACCAGAATGGGCTACTATTAAGTTTAAACTTACTAGCACATATACCTGGGCATATTAGCCCAGCAAAATTGTTGGTTTATATGCTTTTCATTTCTTTCCCTTC
This sequence comes from Cervus elaphus, assembly GCF_910594005.1. Classification (NCBI taxonomy): domain Eukaryota; kingdom Metazoa; phylum Chordata; class Mammalia; order Artiodactyla; family Cervidae; genus Cervus; species Cervus elaphus. The sequence goes on from NC_057832.1 coordinate 45,772,692, forward strand.
CTCTCTTTTCCTTGGTAATATGTTGGTACTTAAGAATGTGATCTCTGTTTAGAATATATACAGATAAATGTAGCTCTGTCACTTAATAGCTCTAATAACTGAGAAAAGATATTCAACTCCTCTTTTTAAAACTTTTCTCATTTGTAAATTGGGGATAACATATCAGTACTTACTTCATAGGGCTTTCCTGCATATTAAAGGAGTTAAAACATGAATGAGTAATGTCGCTCATAGTAAAGTTTCTGTAGTTATAAATATTCTTTACTGTGAATCAGATCATGTACTCCTTAATGCCAAATTCAGACTTAAATTGAAGAAAGTAGGGAAAACCACTAGACCACTCAGGTATGGCCTAAATCAAATCCCTTATGATTATACAGTGGAAGTGAGAAATAGATTCAGGGGATTAGATCTGATAGGCAGAGTGCCTGAAGAACTATAGATGGAGGTTCGTGACATTTTAAAGGAGGCAGGAGTCAAGACATCCCCAAGAAAAAGAAATGGCAAAAAGGCAAAATGGTTGTCTGAGGAGGTTTTACAAATAGCTGTGAAAAGAAGGAAAGTGAAAAGCAAAGGAGAAAGGGAAAATATACCCATTTGAATGCAGAGTTTCAAGGGATAGCAAGGAGAGATAAGAAAGCCTTTCTCAGTGATCAATGCAAAGAAATAGAGGAAAACAATAGAATGGGAAAGACTAGAGATCTCTTCAAGAAAATTAGATACCAAGGGAACATTTCATGCAAAGATGGGCACAATAAAGGACAGAAATGGTAGGAACCTAACAGAAGCAGAAGATTTTAAGAAGAGGTGGCAAAAATACACAGAAGAGCTGTACAAAAAAGATCTTTATGACCCAGATAATCACAATGGCATGATTACTCACCTAGAGCCAGATATCCTGGAATGCAAAGTCAAGTGGGCCTTAGGAAGTATCACTGTGAACAAAACTAGTGGAGGTGACGGAATTCCAGTTGAGCTATTTCAAATCCTGAAAGACAGTGCTGTGAAATTGCTGTACTCAATATGCCAGCAAATTTGGAAAACTCAGCAGTGACCACAGGACTGGAGAAGGTCAGTTTTCATTCCAATGCCAAAGAATGCTCAAACTACTGCACATTGCACTCATCTCACAGGCTAGCAAGGTGATGCTCAAAATTCTTCAAGCCAACCTTCAACAATGCATGAACCATGAACCTCCAGATGTTCAAGTTGAATTTAGAAAAGGCAGAGGAACCAGAGATCAAATTGCCAACATCCGTTGGATCATTGAGAAATCAAGAGAATTCCAGAAAAACATCTACTTGTGCTTTATTGACTACGCCAAAGCCTTTGACTGTGTGGATCACAACAAACTGTGGAAAATTCTTCAAGAGATGGGGATACCAGACCACCTGACCTGCCTCTTGAGAAATCTATATGCAGGTCGAGAAGCAACAGTTAGAACCAGACATGGAACAACAGACTGGTTCTAAATTGTAAAAGGAGTTCGTCAAGGCTGTATACTGTCACCCTGCTTATTTAACTTATATGCAGAGTACCTCATGAGAAATGCCAGGCTGAATGAAGCACAAGCTGGAATCAAGATTGCTGGGAGAAATATCAATAACCTCAGATAAGCAGATGACACCACCCTTATGGCAGAAAGTGAAGAAGAACTAAAGAGCCTCTTGCTGAAAGTGGAAGAGGAGAGTGAAAAAATTGACTTAAAACTCAACATTCAGAAAACTAAGATCATGGCATCTGGTCCCATCACTTCATGGCAAATAGATGGGGAAACAGTGGAAACAGTGACAGACTTTATTTCAGGGGGCTCCAAAATCACTGCAGATGGTGACTGCAGCCATGAAATTAAAAGACACTTGTTCCTTGGAAGAAAAGTTACGACCAACCTAAACAGCATATTAAAAAGCAGAGACATTACTTTGTCAACAAAGGTCCATCTAGTCAAAGCTATGGTTTTTCCAGTGGTCATGTATGGATGTGAGAGTTGGACTATAAAGAAAGCTGAGCACCAAAGAATTGATGCTTTTGAACTGTGGTGTTGGAGAAGACTCTTGAGAGTCCCTTGGACAGCAAGGAGATCCAACCAGTGCATCCCAAAGGAAATCAGTCCTGAATATTCTTTGGACGGACTGATGCTGAAGCTAAACTCCAATACTTTGGCCACCTGATGTGAAGAACTGACTCATTGGAAAAGACCCTGATACTGGGAATGATAGACTGTGGGAAGAGAAGGGGACGACAGAGGATAAGATGGTTGGATGGCATCACTGACTTTATGGACATGAGTTTGAGTAAACTCTGGGAGTTGGTGATGAACAGGGAGGCCTGGTGTGCTGCAGTCCATGGGTTCACAAAGAGTTGGACACGACTGAGTGATTGAACTGAACTTAACTGAATACCTAGAAATAGAAGATATGATTTTCAATAATATTTACCAATGGCCTCATTTTTTTCATACCTGTAGTGGGTTAAAGAGTGTGATCCAAAAAAAAAATTTGTGTCAAATTAGAACCTCATAATGTGATCTTATTTGGAAAGAGGGTCTTTACTAATGTAACTACGTTAATGTTCAAGATGAGATCACACTGGATTAGGATGTGCCCAAAATCCAAGGAGAATGTTCTTAAAGGAGACAAGAAGGATACACATGAACAGAGTGAAGAAGGTGATACTAGCAGAGAAACAGGGATTGGAGTGGTGTGTGTACAAGTCAAGGAATGCTAAAGATCACTGGCAACTTCCAGAAACTAGAAGAGAGACATTGAATAGTTTCTGCATGTCAGTAATGAGGAATATAAAGTATACCATGTGAGAAGTTCAAATACTTGTCACCGTCATGCCCTTGTTGTTTTTGTTTAGTTGATAAATCATGTCTGACTCTTTTGCAACCCTATGGTCTGTAGCCTGCCAGGCTCCTCTGTCTATGGGATTCTCCAGGCAAGAATACTGGAGTGGGTTGCCATTTCCTTCTCCAGGGTATCTCCCTGACCCAGGGATAGGACCCATGGTTCTTGCTGCATCTCCTGCATTGCAGGCAGATTCTTTACCACTGGGTCCACTAGGGAAGCACTTTTATGTCCTTTGACTAAGCCCTGTAAGCTTTGGAGAGTAGTGTAGAATCAACTTCAAAGCATTAATCATCTCACTTGGAATACTCAGATTATCATTTATGGACAAGTGTGAATATTGCTGCTGGATTCATTGAGTCAAGATGACTGACTACTCTATTTAGAAGATTATATTTCCTACATCTGGAAATGTGTCTATCTAGAAGAATTTGAATAAATCTAATCTGAATCCCACTGATTTTTGTCACATTATTAGGAATAAGTGGAAACAACACTCAGTTGTGGATGTGTCTGGTGGTGAAAGTAAAATCCGATGCTGTTAAGGAATATTACTGCATAGGAGCCTGGAATGTTAGGTCCATGAATCAATGTAAATTGGATGTGGTCAAGCAGGAAATGGCAAGAGATGACAAGTTGATTCCATTGACCTCTTAGGAATCAGTGAACTAAAATGGACAGGAATGGGTGAATTTAATTTAGGTCACCATTATATCTACTACTGTGGGCAAGAACCTCTTAGAAGAAATGGAATATCCCTCATAATCAACAAAACAGTCTGAAATGCAGTACTTGGGTACAACCTCAAAAATGACAGAATGATCTTGATTTGTTTCCAAGGCAAACCATTCAACATCACAGTAATTAAAGTCTGTACCCAAACCACTGATGCCAAAAAAGCTGAAGTTGATCAGTTCTGTGAAGACCTACAAAACCTATAAGACCTACTAGATCTAACACCAAAAAAGATATCCTATTCATCATAGGGGATTGAAATGTAAAAGTAGTAAGTCAAGAGATACCTTGAGTAAGAGGCAAGTTTGGCTCTGGAGTACAAAATAAAGCAGTCTTACTATATAAGGTTGCAAGAAAAAAAGCTCTGAAACTTCATCATAAAGTGGGTGGAGACTAGAGTTAGTATCAATTTCAAAGCAGTTGGCTAGATTTCTCAGTGGTTATTACATTTAGTGGGAAATTAGTGTTGTAGGATTGGAATTTGTGAAAATTATGTCAATTAGTTTTCATCTCAATTATAGCATGGCTAGGAAAAGAAATTCAGAAATCATTTGATGACAGCTGTATCTTTATAATAGAGATTTGGATTTATTTTAGAGGTCATTTGATGCCTTTGTTTCTGTTACATCTGCTCAATTGCATTTGGTTGCTTATTTGAAAAATCAACAAATTGCTTGCATGACTGTAGTATTGTTCAAAACAATGTGAAAAATACATCACCAAATTGTAGCACTAATAACTGTCAGCAATAACTGGCATAAACCCGTTAGTCATCATGACTATTTCAAAACATTTGTTTATTTACAAATCAGTTCAAAATATAGGTGATTAACAGTGAAATGAACTATGTGAGGAATAGTCTTCTGCTCATTAAACAAAGTAAATTGTGTCATAAATAAACCTTAAAATATGAAATATACCATATCAAAACTTTAAAGGAAATGAAAGTTTTAAATGGTTTAAATAAATTGTGATCTCCTTATCATCTAATTCTAGATTGAATTGGCTACATGCATGAATCTTCCTAATGTGCAAAATTCTAATTAAACAGATAATTTGGAAATCACAGGTCATTTATGAAAGGAATACAACCAAAAAAGAGGTTGTATTATTAGTAAATATCTATGGGAATAAGATTCCAGTTGTCTTGGGTAATTCTGGTGGTATACACACAAAATCAGACTTTGTGAAAGAAATACAAACTTTGTGAAAGAGCTATTATATTCTCCATGCGATAGTGAAAAACCACAACTCCAAAACACTATTCTGAATGATATCATAGCATCAATGAATTGTGGATCCAGACTAAGGAATTCTGCAAAAGCTGGAGTTTATGTCTGACCTGTTTAACATTAATTTTTATCATAGGGACACAATAAATACATTTTTAACTTAAGAGTCCATATGTTGAACTTAACTACAGTAGCTAGTTGAAGTGTAATTTTGCCTGTGATAGCTGCAAATAATTAACTTATCCACAGTTCAAGATTAATACATTATGAAAAAGGAAATATGTATATTAGTATCTGTTTCTGAGATGTATCTAATGACTTTAATTTGAACATGCACATATATTCTTCACAATCTTAATTTATTTTAGTGTGCTATACCAAAAAAATAAAGAATCATGCAATACATTTCTTTGCATTAAATATAACAATCTGATTGTTAATGTCTCCCAGAGAAGTGAGTTGCTTTATCATTTTAAACTTTAGTATATTTTAATCTACTGTTCTAAAAATTAGATGAAATAGTTAAAATTATCTGCTATTTATGTGAAGATGGTATTGAACAACTTGTATGACATCTGGACACTTAGCTGGCAGGAAAATCACAGATTACAGGCCAGTATTTGCACTCACATGACAGAACAGCTGGCTGAGACTTGTCAGCAACCCTGAGGTCAGTCATCTGATCTAGGACAGCTCCTGGGCTCTAGACCCTGGCACCATATATGGCACTACTCTCAGAAAAAGACAAAAATCCATGAACAGAGGAGCTTGGCTGGCTACAGTCCATGGAGTCGCAAAAAGTCAGACATGACTGAGCAAGATGACGACAACGAACTCTTCATATTCTCTAGATCTCATGTCCTTTTTTTTTTCCTCACCTCAACCCATTGTCTGTTCTGAAAATGAAACAACTTTCATTTTACAAAAAAATTTTAGTATCACCCTCATTAAATTCTAGAACCGAACACCTATGCTAATGTTTGATATAATATTAGAATTTCTCATTAATATTATAAGACAACAAAATGGTGGGTTTATGAATTGGAAGAGAGAGATGATACTGCCATTATTTCATATAGCCACCTACACAAAAACACCCCCTCATAAATAGTTAATAAGAGTATCCAAAAATGACAATCAGTACCAGACCAACTTACAAAAATTAATAACTCTCCTCTAGATTAGCAACAACATATGTGAGATTATAAAATAGAAAAGTTCACAGTGGCAGTGGAAAACTTTTAAGTATTTAGGAATCAACCTAACAAAATGCAGAAAATCATTATACTCTATACATGAAAAAATGGAAAAAATTAGAAAAAGGTTAATATCAAGTGTTAGCAAGGATTTATGGAATATAGTTATCAGTGTTTAGCAAAATTATGAGTGCAATTACCCAGTGATTCTGTGATCTTATTTAGGTATATATGGTTTTATCAGTTTTAGGTTAGGTAATCCTCTGGTAAAAAAATACTTTCAAAATATCAAACCAACACTGCTTTGTTCTTATATTATTTATCCATTATGGATCTTGTGGAGGGTTTTCTAGATATTACCCTCATGTCTGGATATAGACTGACCAAGAAATAAAATCTGCAATATTACTGGTTGATGTAGCAGATGAAAAAGTGTCTTGGAGGGATTCAATGTTTGGGCCAGAACTGACATGTCACTCTGTCACATTATCCCACTCCATTATTTGCCCCAAGGGCAGAGAGCCAGAAATATTTCATGAGAAGTATTATGGTAACCACAATTTGCCCTTCTGGTCATTTGGCCCACTCTCCTTCTTACTGGCAAGCTACACTCAGTGCAAATTTGCATCTACTCATGGGCATCAAGCTCAAAGTCCAGAATCTCTGGGTGATGTGTGATCAAGCCCATACATGTCTCTTCTCAACTGGGAGACATAAAAATATTTTCTGCCTCCCGCGCTGCCAATATAGTCAGGTAGAACAAATAGTCACATGAAATGCTCTTATTCACAAAGGGTGGGGGGTGGGGAGGGCAGGGAATGAAACAGATGTAGCAGCTGTTCTTGGTCCATTGCAGTTCTGAAATATATAAGGTGAGCAAGTTAAAGACGAATGAGCTCTTACCAAAATGGTAGTAAAATTCTCACATGGTATCACATGGGCGCTTTGTTCAGTAAGCTTATCGTGGCATTGTTTGTGGTTGTGGCAGTTGGAATAACCTAGAAGAAATCGCTGGGGAAATGGAAAAGTATCATAATGATTGATGTTCACTAGAGAATGCAACACTAGTAGAAGTAAGAAATTAAATACTGGACAATAGCACAGACATAGCTCAAAAAGTGGTGCATGAATAAAGTAGATAAATACTTATGTGAATTTTCAAGAACCAGAAATTTTAAAATTATTTTCCAATAATTTGTTAATTTTAGGGACGTATAGCAAACATATCAAAGAAAATGCCTAAGTAGAAAGTAGAACAAGAGTGGGGATCAGAGAAAAAGAGAAAAATGAAATGAGATCAAATGAAACCAGAGCAGCCTTGCTCTGATTGCTAATAACAGTGGTCAGTGTCTGTCAAACTGGCTCACCTCTAATCTGAGCAACAAAAGGTAGAATTAACAAAGAATACGAGAACAACGCAGTTGTACATAATAGGAGATTGCAGTTCACTCATAGCAAAGAGCAAAACAATTTAATAGATATAATGGATTGCATATACCTACTACACAACTACACAACCACACCTCCTACACTAACTGGAAACGTTATACAGAAAAATTTCTTTAATTTTGTGGAAATTTGATGCAAGAGTACAGAATTTTTTTGTCAAATAGTTTTCATATTCAATATTGAGTGATAATATCTAGGATTTCCTTTCCTGAAACTGAGTCCTATAGTTCAACACACTAATTGCTTTAAGACCACAGCCTATATTGGGTTGTTCGTATTTATCAGTTTAGGGCTTTGTTTTGTTTTCCTCAAAAAAGCAGCGAAGCCTCAATGGCTTGGCCAGGCTGCTGGATGGTTTTGGAAATAGGCTTGCTTCTGTAATGAAAGTCTAACTTTACTGACCAGGTCTAGTCCCACAACACATGAGGCATTTATTTAAAGAAGACAGAACATAATTATACACAGGAGAACTTGGGTTTCGGTGCTATGGTTAGAAATGTCTGCTGGAAAATTTGACGCTAATGTGAGAGTAGAAAGCATACAAAGATCAGGAAATTGTATAAAAATTATGATTATTTATATTTATGGTTTTTCTGCCTCCCTCCCCCTCCCCCTCTCCCTCTCCACTCTCTCCACTCTTCTTTTTACTTGCAATTATGTGATAATGTTCTGTAGAAGTCAGTAGTCTAAGGAGCACTCAGTTGTTTAGCTATATACCTATGAGTAGAATTACTGAATCAAATGGCAAATTTCGTGCTTAAATTTTGAGACTAATGATTTTTTAGCACTCTGACCTCATAGCCACTCTGTGTGTGAGGGGGGGTGGCGGGGATAGAGATGTAACAAAAGGTAGCATTTAAGAAACTATCTGATCATTTAGAGCAAATAATCTTTACCTTTTCTCTATTACTCAAAAACTCTTTTGGTATATTTAAAAGTGGAGTGTGGGGGAAAAAAGTGGTTTTAAATCCTAATTTATTTTTCATTAAGCAGATTTAAAATGGTTTCTATTTTCCAATTTGAAAATTTTGAGATCTAATTTTTACTTTTAGCTTCATTTGATATTCTGAAATGTATCTTTATGCAGTTAATGATAGGTTTATTTACTCTTTTAGAAAGGTTTTAAAGCATTTTATAAAATAATAGGTTTATTCAAGCTTAAACAGCAAAACTTTAGAGGTATATTCTTTAGGAATAAACATATAACCACTTCCTTATATTCTGCTCCTTTTCATTAAAGATTGTAAAAATGCACATGGTAAAAATAAAACCAACATATTAGGCATTAGTTCAAAATAATGAATTACTTAAATAATGATTATCCTTTAGTGAGTTTTATTAGGAAGAACTTGATTCCCTTTATTTTTAGTTCTGGTTGTTCAGAGATTCCTATTCTGCATGATATATCTATGAAAAGCCTTCCCATTCTTTTACTTTATATGATAATTACCTTAAAAATAGAGAATATTAACTATTTTAAAACCAAGTTTATGATACAATTAAATTGCTTCAAAACACAATTTTATTATTAATTAGCATTATTATTAATTTATGATTAAATTTTTATGATAGCACTACAGAGTAGAGAAAAATCTATGTTTATATTACACTTTGCTAAATCTAAAGATAACAGACAATTTTATTTGCCTGGGGGTTATAATTTAAGTATCACATCTATATGGCCCAGAATCTACCCTAATTTCTCTCTAGTCACAGTGCTACTTTTTGTATTTTAAGAGCTTGTTTTAAGGTCCACAAGTAAGGTACAGCATAATGACTATAGTTAATAATACTATAATATTAATATGGTTTCCATATTTGAAATTTGCTAAGAGAGTAGATCTTAAAAGTCCTCATCACAAGAAAAAAACATTCTGTAACAATGTGGTGTCTATATGTGTGCTCAGTTGTGTCCAGCTCTTTGTGACTATATGGACTATAACTGCCAGGCTCCTCTGTCCATGGAAATTTCCAGGCAAGAATACTGGAGTGGGTTGCCATTTCCTCCTCCAGGGTATCTTCCCAACTCAGGGATTAAATCCATGTCTCCTATATTGGCAGGCAGATTCTTTACTACTGAGTCACCTGAGAAGCCCCATATGTGGTGACAGATCTTAACATTATGGTGATCATCTTACAATATATACAAATACTGAAGCATTATTCTGTATACCTGAAACTAATATAGTGCTATATTGAAATTATACCCCAATTTTTTAAAAAGTTCCCTAAATAGACTGATGATAAAAATCTTCAATATATTCAAGGAAAAATTCATGCCTAAAATAGTATGTATACTAAACTTTCTGTAAAAATGGGACAAATAATATATGTGCATAAAGAAACAGGAAGGATATACATATGAATTATACAGAAGTTACTAGGAGCAGTTATGTGTAGGAGTTGGGTAGACAGTATTTATATGGAGGGAGGACACGAATGAATGAAAAAGTTTTCATTTCATCTTTTTATAGTTTATTGGTTTTGAACCCTGTGAATATATTGCCTAGTCAAAATTATCTTTCATTTGTTGTAAGCTGTTCAAAAAGCCCACATTTTCAAAGTCAAACTTTATTCCAGATAATGCAATTATGAAAAGGTCATTCTTAAAGAGAATATCTATTAGAAAATATATAGGAATTATATAGGAAAACTTGTCATAAACCTTACATGTTCATTGGTTTTCTTCTCCCCCAAATTCCCTAAGATAAGCTCATTTTATTCACTTCATGATTAATGTGTCTTGTGTAATTTTAGCATAAGATGGGTTTTCCATATGACATTAACATAAACTTTTAGGTTGACCAGGAAACCCAAATGCAGATCTGAATTACAAACCTCAGTCATTTTCTAAGCAGGAAAGACAAGGTGTGCCACATTCTAGAAACAGAAAGGCTGAGTTTACTATAAATGAAATGACTCATTCTTCCCTGTTGCTTTTGTCCTTTTGAGTAATTTGGATGACTCACTAAAAGGAGATCAAAGTTGGATTTTGTAGGCTTACCACACAGTATTGTCACTTGACTATACTGGGACAGTGGCTATCAATAAGTAAGCAGGGGAACTCCCTTTCTGCCATACACATGCACACACATATACACACACAGAACAGCATTCAGACTTTCTTCCTTTCAGCATACTTTGCTTCATTGCACTTCACAAATACTAAGTATTTTACAAATTGAAGGTTTGTAGCAACCCTGTGCAGAGCAAGTCTATTGGGGCCATTTTTTCCAACTGCATCTGCCCCTTTGGTGTCTCTATTTCACATTCTGGTAATTCTCATCATATTTCAAGCTTTAAAAAAAAATATTCATTCATTTTTGGCTGTGCTGGGTCTTCACTGCTGTGTGGACTATTCTCTAGTTGCAGCGAGCAGGGGCTACTGTTCGTTGCAGTACCCGGGCTCCTCACTGCAGTGGCTTCTCTTGTGCCCCACAGGCTCTAGGGGACACGGGCTGTAGTAGTTGTAGTACATGAGCTCGGTAGATGCACTTCCTGGGTCCAGAGCTCAGGCTCAGTACTGCGGTGCACGGACTTAGTTATTCCGTGGCATGTGGGATCTTCCCAGACCAGGAGTAAAACCCATGTCCTCTGCATTGGCAGGCGGATTCTTTACCACTGAGTCTAGGGAAGCCCTCAGACTCTTTTTCATTATTATTATGTTTGTTATGGTGATCGGTAACCAGTGATCTTTGATGTTGCAGTTGCAAAAAGATTACCAGTTGAAGGCTCAAATGATGGTTAAAACACTTTTAAGATATGTATACTTTTTTTCTTCGGACATAATGCTATCACACACTTACTGAAAGTGAAAGTGAAGTCGCTCAGTTGTGTTCGACTCTTTGCGACCCCATGGACTGTAGCCTACCAGGCTCCTCCGTCCATGGGATTTTCCAGGCAAGAGTACTGGAGTGGGTTGCCATTTCCTTCTCCAGGGGATCTTCCCGACCCAGGGATCAAACCCGGGTGTCCTGAGTTGTAGGCAGACACTTTTTACCATCTGAGTCATCAGGGAAATCGCTAGTGGTTATCACACACTTACTAGACTATGGCATAAGGTAACCATAATTTATATGTACTGAGAAATGTAAAAATTCATGTGTGATTCACTTTACTACAGTGGTCTGGAAACAAACTTGTAACAGCTCCCAGGTCTGCCTTATGCACTTACTTTGAATTGCATAGGAAGGAACCAGTTTTTTTTCTTGAAATTGATGCCAAAAGCTCAGTTTCTGTAGACAGGATGCCAGATCAAATCTCAGAGATAGAGTTTTGGGTGAATATGTTGTTGTTCAATTGCTAAGTCATGTCTGACTCTTTGTGACCCCATGGACTGCAGTGCTTAAGACTTCCCTGTCCTTCACTGTCAACCAGAATTTGTCCAAATTTACATCCATTGAGTTAGTGATGCCATCCAAATCTCATTATCTGCCATCCCCTTCTCCTGCTCTCAATCTTTCCCAGCATCAGGGTCTTTTTCTAGTGAGTCAGCTCTTCATATCAGGTGGTCAAAGTATTGGAGCTTCAGCTTCAGCATCAGTCCTTCCAATGAATATTCAGTGTTGATTTCCTTTAGGATTGACTGGTTTGATATCCTTGCTGTTCAAGGGACTCTCAAGAGTCTTCTCCAACACCACAATTCAAAAACATCAGTTCTTCAGCGCTCATCCTTTCTTATAGTCCAACACTTACATCTGTACATGACTCCTGGAAAAACCATAGCTTTGATTATGCAGACATTTGCTGGCAAAGTGATGTCTCTGTCTTTTAATACGATGTCTAGATTTGCCATAGCTTTCCTCCCAAGGAACAAGCATCTTTTCATTTCATGGCTGCAGTTACAGTCTACAGTGATTTGGGAGACCAAGAAAAAATATCTGCCACTGTTTCCATTTTTTCCTCATTTATTTGCATGAAGTGATGGGACTAGATTCCATGATCTGGCTTTTTGAATGTTGAGTTTTAAGCCAGCTTTTTTACTCTCCTTTTTAACGTTCATCAAGAGGCTCTTTAATTCCTCTTCTCTTTCTGCCATGAGGGTAGTATCATCTGCACATTTGAGGTTATTGATATTTTTCTCAGCAATCTTGATTCTATCTAGTGCTTCACCCAGTCTGGCATTTTGGATGATGTACTCTGCATATAAGTTAAATAAGCAGGGTGACAATATATAGCCTTTACATACTCCTTTCCCAATTTGGAACTAGTCTGTTGTTCCATGTCCAGTTCCAACTGTTGCTTCTTGACTTGCATGTAGATTTCTCAGGAGACAGGTAAGGTGGTCTGCTATTCTCATCTCTTGAAGAATTTTCCAGTTTGTTGTGATCCATGCACAGTCTTCACTATAGTCAACAAAGCAGAGGTAGATGTTTTTCTGGGATTCTCTTGCTTTTTCTATGATCCAATGGATGTTGGCAATTTGATTTCTTGTTCCTCTGCCTTTCCTAAATCCGACTTGCACATCTGGAAGTTCTCAGTTCATATACTGTTGAAGCCTAATTTGAAGAATTTTGAGCATTACCTTGCTAGCATGTGAAATGAGTACTGTTGTATTGTAGTTTGTACATTCTTTGGCATTGCCCTTCTTTGTGATTGGAATGAAAAGAACTTTTCCAGTCCTGTGGCTACTGCTGAGTTTTCCAGATTTGCTGGCATATTAAGTGTAGCATTTTTACAGCATCATCTTTTAGGATTTGAAAAAGTTCAGCTAGAGTTCCATCACCTTGCCTAGCTTTATTTGTAGTAATGCTTCTTAAGGCCCTCTTGACTTCACACTCTAGGATGTTTGGCTCTCAGTGAGTGACCACACCATCATGGTTATCCAGGTCATTAAGACCTTTCCTGTACACTTTTTTTTTTTGGTGTGTTCTTGCTACCTCTTCTCAATCTTTTCTGCTTCTGTTAGATCCTTTCTGGTTCTGTCCTTTATTGTGCCCATCTTTGCATGAAATGTTTCCTTGGCATCTCCAATTTTTTTGAAGAGATCTCCATTCTTTTCTAGTCTATTGTTTTCCTCTGTTTCTTTTCATTGTTCAGTTAAGAAGGCTTTCTTACCTCTCTTTGTTATTCGTTGGAACTCTGCTTTCAGCTGGGTATATCTTTGCCTTCCTCCTTTACCTTTTGCTTTCTTATTTTCTCAGCTATTTGTAAGGCCTCCTTAGACAACCATTTTATCTTCTTGCATTTCTTTCTCTTTGGAATGGTTTTGGTCACTGCCTTCTGTACAGTGCCATGAAACTCCATCCATAGTTCTTCAGGCATCCTATTAACTCTAATCCCTTGAATCTATTCATCACCTATACTGTATAATCATAAGATTTAGGTCATACCTGAATGGCCTAGTGGTTTTCCCTACTTTTTTCAATTTAAATCTGTATTTTGCAATACAGAGCTCATGATCTAAACCGAAGTTAGCTCCAAGCCTTGTTTTTGTTGGTAGTACAGGGCTTCTCCTTCTTCGACTGCAAAGAATATAATCAATCTGATGTCAATATAGACCATCTGGTGATGTCCATGTGTAGAGTCATTTCTTGTGTTGTGGGAAAAGAGTGTTTGCTATGACCAGTGTGTTTTCTTGGCAAAACTCTGTTAGCCTTTGCCTTGCTTCATTTTGTACTCTAAGGCCGGACTTGCCTGTTACTCCTGGTATCTCTTGACTTCCTACTTTTGCATTCCAATCCCCTATGATGAAAAGGACATTTTTTTGTGGTGTTAGTCTAGAACATCTTCTAGGTCTTCATAGAATCATTCAACTTCTTTGACATCAGTGTTTGGGTCATAAACTAGGATTGCTGTGATGCTGGATGACTCACTTAGGAAGCAAACTGAGATCATTCTATTGCTTTTGAGATTGCACCCAAGTACTGCATTTTTGACTCTCTTTTTTGAATGCAAGGGCTACTCCATTTCTTCTAAGGGTTTCTTGCCCACAATAGTAGATTTAATGGTCATGTGAATTAAGTTCACCCATTCCTGTCCATTTGAGTTCACTGAATGCTAAAATGTTGATGCTCACTCCTGCCATCTCCTGATTGACCATGTCCAATTTACCTTGATTCATGGACCTAACATTCCAGGTTCCTACACGATATTGTTCTTTAGAGTATTGGACTTGATTGCTTTGCCAGGCAAAGGGAAATAGAGTGGACTTCTGCCAAAAAAAAATTGTGTCCCAACTGTGGAGGAATTGATGAGGGTTTTTCATAGTGTCTCTGACAAGATTAGAATGTGTACAGGCCTTGCACTCCCTTAATCTCATCTCCTAATCTTCATGAGATTCTCCAGCCCCTCTAATCTTGCCTCAAGTGATTTCCTGGGTGTTCCTCCCTTGACTAGGATCTGTTCAAATCTTCCCTTTGAAACTCAGGAAAGGTCATGGAGACTGAAATGTCACCTACAAAAAATGGGTGACAAAAGTGTCTCCCTCCCCACAGGACCCCACTTGGTTTCAGAATTAAATAAATTATGTATAATTATTGCTACAATAGAGCACAAACATCTATACCAAACTACTTTCATGTGGAGATCCCAGTACAATGAGTTTAGGTTACCTAACTGTGAATTGTGGTTTCCAAAACAAAAATGGAGTTTAAGCACTTCCAGATGTCAGTCATGAAACTCAGAAAACTAAAGCAATCAATAATTTTCTTTGTCTAGTTTTAGTTATAGATACAATTATGAAACATATTGAAAATCTGAGGGTTAATCTGATTCTGTATTTTAGCGACAAAATTTTAAATGTTATGTGACTTAAACTGTTCACCAAATTTGAAGATTAATGTGTCTCTACTGTAAAATCCAAATACAAAATTGTAAATAGTAACTTAAATATTTACCCCTAGCTCTTCAATATTGTGAGTTGCTTTACTGTAAAATTAATATGGAATATTTTATTACTTACACAAATGCTTTACTGGTGACCTTTTATATAATCTGGACATAAATTGTAAGACAGAAAATGTTGCTAAGGATTGTGTCTTTGCTGCAGTAAAGAAGAGTATCCTATCTAGTTTTAAGCAAGCATTGCAGCAACTATAGAAAACTAATGAAATCAATGAAACTTCAAGTTTAAAACATTACTTCTAAATAGAATATGTTTTATAATAAAATAGTATGTATCTATATACCATTCAAAAGAAGTAGAGTTCATATTTTAACTAAAACACTCAATTATTAACAATAAACCTGGAAAAGGGTTTATTAAAACTTTGCTCTTTAATTACAGAGATTGAATTTTGCTTAAGTATATGCAAAAATAGAATGATCCTGAGACAATTACCATTAACAGATGTTGTGCGAGCAATTTGTTTTTAACAGGCATCAGCAGGAAGGAGAAACTATTAACTCTACCAAAGCTAACATTTACTTCACTCCAGAACACACACAACTGGATTTTTAAGCCTCGTCTATGTACAGAATATCAAACACCTGCTAATTATCCTAAATAGGAAAAAAAAAAAAAAAAATCAGATTTTTTTTCTGGAAAAATGTTAAAAAAAAAAGATTCATAAAGAAAAAAAAGTGAATTAACTATGTTGAAAATAATATAGTATAAAGTTTATTTGCTAACAGCCATCATTCCCCAATCCTTTTCTTTCTCTTTTTCCCTATTCAAACTACTGAACTTGAAAATTAAGATCTTCTTAATTGTTTTTTTGCTACAATCCTACAGAACCCCAGTCTTGTTTGTGGCGGCAGTGGACCCTGACAAAAATGATCAATTTCCCAAACACTCTTGTATCTAACAGTCTACATAGTTCTGGTCAATGAAATATAAGAAGTCTATTGAATGGCAACTCTGAGAGAAGTATCTTGTGTAAGTTTGTGATGAAAGGATTAAAAACTTGTTTCTTTTTTTCTCTGAATGAAATGTTAGAGTCCAGTAGTTCTTTTAAAGCAAACTTTAGGTTGATAAAGCAGTGAGTTGAAAAGAGATAGGCAGTCATCCTATTAACCCTGTACTTCCTAGCTCTAGCCTTCTCTGATCTCATGTAATATTGTATTGTTTTCTGTTGGATGTGGCTAAATCTGACATTAATACGGGGTTCCTGTACTTATCCATAATGCCTGTACCTTTATTGTCAGGGAACATTTAACAGGAAGATTCCTGCATGCTGTTTTCTATTTCTCATAAATCCTCTGTTCCTTATCAGTTCCTGGCAACAAGAACGAGTGAAACAGCACGCAGTTCTCAGGACTGAGATCATGGGAAAGGGTATCTGCTTGGATTCCTTTCAGTAACTCCCTTCAGTGACTCTTTTCTGCGTCAGCGACCTTGTATATATTAGACTATCCATATTGTGACTATTGATAAAATTTCATCCTGTGTAATAGCCGAGTAATCATCTTACTAAAGATACATAAGCCTGCATTTCTGCTAATAAAGCACCCTTGCTCCATCAGAGCTTGGGTCCCCATGTCTTTCTTTCTTTCTTTCTCCCTCTCCCCCGCCTCCCTCTGGCTCTCTCTTTCACTTTCTTATCATCGACTCTGGACCACCAGGTTCCGGTTCATTAAAGGACCACAACACTTGATCGTGGCACATTTTTCAGTGTTATAATTACCAATTCCTTCCACTATACCAGATTTTTAATTTCATGGTGCAGCTTTTTTTCTATAATAAATCAGGCAATAAAAATATTCTAACATCAGGTTTACTCCTAAGCATCATTTCATGAATGAAATATATGCTATTTTAACACCCAAAAGGTAGAAATGCCTACATGTATAAACATACACATAAATATGTGCATATATATATATGTATGTATATATTTAGCCCTAAAAAACACTCTTACCTTATTCTTCCCAGACTGCTTAAAATATTTTCATAAAAAGCATGCACCTGTCCACATAACATCCTGGGGGACATCACTGTACTAAGCTATGCATTTCTTAGTGAAGGCCCACTGTATCCTTGTCTTTAACAAAATATCTTGCTTAAATTTATTTGCTGAATGATTGAATCACCCAAACAAAAATCCACACCCAAAGAGAAAAAAAAAGATAAAGAAAATGTCATCTCTTTTCCTTTACTGGGCCCATGTGAAAATAATTTAAAATGTTCTCTGCTGATTAGTGCAACAATGAAAATGCTAATTTTTCTGTTGGATTGTTTGTAAAATCTTGTCACTCTGAGAAGGAAAGCCCTTTGTCTGTTGGTAATCCTTTCCCAAATCTATCCTCCTTCACTGCAGAAGGCTGAGTCCTTGAAGACCACAGGTTTTAGCCTGCTGCTGACAATATAACTTTACACATTGAGCCTCCCTCTGTGGGCTTTAGTTTCCTCCTCTCTGAAAGAGAGAGGGCTCACCAGATGATTTGATAGTTTTTTTCGCTCTGGCCTGCTATGATTATATATCCAACTTAATCCTCCTAGGCTGTGGTTTAAGTCTCCTCTTTCCTTTTCTAACCTCCGAGGAGATGGAGATCACAGTCTCTGTGTGCTTGAAAATCATTGCTAAATTTATCCTTCAATATTCCTAGGCAACCTGAATTACCTCATTTCCTCTATTTTTTTTTTTTCTCATGTTCCCTTAATTTTAAAACTAAGTTGAATATAGTGACTTAAGAGTTTATGAATAACGTAATGGAAGGTGGGTAAGGATGACTCCTATTTTTTACATGTCCTGGTGCTATGATTATGGATAATATGAATAGCAAAGACAGTTAGTATTCACTACTAAGAAAAAAAATTGGTCCTGCATATGAAAGAAAAATGCTGAAAAAATGGTTCTTAAGAAGAGTCTTAACTATTTACTTTTCTGCTCTCCATTAAACTTTGAAATACTGCATTAGAATATGGATTTGTATATTTCTCTCACTTATTTTGAAAAGAGAGTGAGAAATGCCACTTAAGGATGACTGCAATGTTGTTCTCTATCTGCTTTAGAAAAATAGTGTATTCTAAAATTATTAGGCAATAATATTTGTGGAAGTTTGTAATAACATATAAAGATAGAGAGAGAGAACAAGAAAAGCTCAAGAACAAAGTTTATCTTACTGTTCCCTTAGACTATTTCCCATCTCTACTGCACAATTGAAGAAACTTTATTTCTAAGCTTTTGGACAAAGGCCCTCAGTATTTAACAATAGAGCTCTCAAAGTATGAAGATAATTAGTCCAACTAAAACTAATTTAGAAATATCAGCAACATCAGAGAACAATAGCAAATTAATTGGAGTGAAGAGAGGCTTTGCAGATGAAGGGCTCTGGGCTTTGTCATATCTCAAATCTGTGGAGGCAGAGCAAACATTCATATTAATGAATCCAAAATAGATTATATATGCCTTAGAATACATATTTCTCTGGGGCTGTTTTTCTTGGGTGATTATGTGTCTTTCTCCTGTGTGTTTATACAAACACACACTGAAGGTGCTAAGTTCCACCCTGTGCCTCTTTTCCCTCAGGCTCCTTCCCTAGATCAAAGGACAACTTTGTAGTTAAAGGGAACTAAATTATTTTCAAGGCAGAGGAAAAGGCAGCGCTGGTGTGCACCTGTGAAACTGTTGCCCAACAGTCCATGGCACTCCTTCACTCCTAACAGAGTTGGAGAGTCTCCCAACAGACATTGTGACTTCAGATTGCCAGCATCTAGCCTGATGCCAGGACCAATATAGTTCTATTACTTTATTTACATTGTGATCTCCAGTATTTCTATTCATGTAAATCAGAGCAGGTCAGAAATAGAAGGGATTTGAAAGCCATTAATATAAAGTTCCCTTTCCATATGTACAAAATGGGAATAATATTTTAGATAAAAAAATATATATATATAAAAAAAATATTTTAGATAGCTGCTGAGAAAAACACCTGAGCCTACATAAAGCAGAAAAGTACCTATTCCATAGTTCAAAGGAATTAATGGCATTCTATTTGTAAAAGGTGTTTTAAAATGACCTTCTATTTCTAAATAAAATAAAACATTAGTCAGCACTCAACAAATATTGCCCAATATTTTCATGATGATGCTACCACTGATGTTTTTCCTAATGTTGATGACAGCCTGTACTTTTAAGTCATGTTTGTCCAGCACAGACTACACACACACCCAGATTATTTTAAAATAATGACGTAATTTGAGGACTTGAGATATGCATGGAGCATTAGGAATCCCAACACAGGTACACTCATACTTTTGGCTTGCTCTGGGCTATTTTAAAAAGAGAAGTCAGTTAAGAGTCAAACTGTTGGATCATGTAATCATTGTCTTCTTGCATGTTTCTTCATCTTTTTGTCTTGAAAAGAAAAAACTGGTAAAGTAACTAGAGTTTATGAGAGGAGCACAGCATTAGCTGTGTTGCTACTAAATATGAAGAGGCAGTGGAAATAATGAAACTGTCAAGAGATTATAGGCATGAGAAACACAAGGCTTGGTAACAAAAATTCGTGCAGGTGTATTGCCTTAGGCAAAGGGAGAAGGCATATTTAGCCCCTCATCCTAAAGGAGAAACATAGGTGTAACATAGAGAAACAAGATTAGTGTTTAAGAAGACAGGTGGTACTGGCCTTGATATTACACACTTTCAAGCCAGACTTACTTCTTAGAAGTTGTTCTTGTTCAGCAATAGCCAGGAGTTTGTTGGGTCCCAAGTCAGCAAAAGTGAAGCTTTCACATGGCCTCAGAAATTGGAAAATAGTACTGTGAGTCCTTGGTGTCAGTCAGGGCCTCCTTGAAACATTTGTCATTTTTTCAAAGGTTCATCATGTTCCCTAAGTTTTCTACATAAGAAAAGATCAATTTCAAGTGAAAACATGAAACTTTGGAATGAAAATCACACTGCTGGGTCCTTCCTTAGACATAGGGATTAGAATTGTTAAGAATTAGAGATGTGATAGATAAATTTATATTTTTAACAAGTTCTCCCAAGAAATCTTGATACTTTGCCAAATATAGCCATGGTTGCAAATTCATACTATGTAGTTACTGCCTCTCTGATGCATTAAAAAGACATAAATTGGAAGGACAGTCAGAAAGTGACAACAACTTATCTACCTAAATTTTTAGAGAAAAAAAATGTTGATTAAATTTAAAAATCACTTTGAAACCACAATTAAAACTCTTCCAACTAAAAAGAAATCAGTAGATATACAAATTCTATTCAACTTCATTATAAAAAGCTTTAGGTATGACAATAATATCAAGAAAGATCCACATAAGTGAGTTCTTTGTAGAAAATTAACCTTAGTTGTGGAGTGTCCATTTAATACTGTAAGCACATTAAGCAAAGTCAAATGTAAGATAATCTCTTCGGGCCTAATTTCCCTTAATGGATTTTGATGAAAAGCCTTAGAGTAATTCTGATTCATATTTAATTCTCAAAGGATACAGATAGCCCAGAGAGTTATCAAGTTAAATGCAAGTAATCCTAAAATACTTTTAGTATTGGAAACTGATGTGATATTGAAATTGATATTTAAATTTGGATCTCAATTTAAAGGACTTGTTTAAATTTCTTATCAAATATCCATTTACTATTAATTTCCTAAATGTCAAATACCACTTTAATTTTGAAGGCTAATATATTTTTATAAATATATGTGTGTATGTGTAAGTATAAATGTATGTATATATGTATGTTACCTTGTATTTTAGAATGCTTTTTGAAACTATAATGACATTAACTTCATAAAATCCTGTTGGTGATGTTTCATATCAAGAGTTAAGTAATTGGTTTAATTTTCAGTATCAACACTGTTCAACATACTAAGTGAATTCTGATTCTAATATTCAAAATACACAGTATTTAAGGCAAAAACCACATGGTTTTCTACCCTCATTTAGGTTGGTTTTTGACAATGGTACCATAAAAAATAATATCTTCATTACTGCTTCATTTTAGAAAGCAGTAATATATTCTCATAGAGTCCACTCATATATTCCACTCACTCTTGCAAAGGATTTTAATAATGTCAACTTTAACCTACACCAATGATTCTCAAAGCATGGTTCCCAGACTAGCAATATCAATATCATCAAAGACCTGGTTGGAAATGTACATTCTTGAAATCCTCTAAGAATTAATTAGAAAGTCTGGGTTCTAGCAGTCCACATTTTATTTTTTTTCAGTCCACGTTTTAGTATCATCTAATGTAGATACAAAATTAAAGAAATAGAAGAATTTTTCCTTGTAATAAGAATTTAAAATTTGCTATCTTAACAACTTTCATATATGACATACAGCAGTGTTAATTCCATTTATCAAGCTATGCATCACATCCCTAGTAGTTAATATCTTATAACTGGAAGTTTGTACCTTTAATTGCCTTCATTCAGCTTCCCCTCCCAATTCCTGCCTCTGATAACCACAAACCAGATTTTCTGAGTATTTTTTGAAGTGTAACTGACCTGTGTTTTCCTTTTTTGTACATTCAACTTTCACACGCACTTCAAAGAACACAGTTGATGCAAAAGTAGGATAGTGCTTATATATGTAGCCCTGAAAAACTGGCTTAACATAAAACGAACACATTAAACTGTTTTTCTAGTGATGGAACTTAGAACTCATTCTGAAAAAAATAAGAGGAAACAATTGGAAATCAGTAAAGATGTTGACAAATAGCTTATCACTACTAGAGCAGCAAACTTCCCTACTTTTTATGACCAACCAATAGGCAAAATTTAGCTTTTTTGTGAGGGGAGGGAGGGGGCAAACTGCAGCAAGTTCCCCAACCAGGGATTGAATCTGTGTCCCCTGCAGTGGAAGCATGGAGTCTTCTGGATGAACCAGTAAGTCCCAAGCCAAAATTTTACTTTAGGGCAGTTCCATATTAGTTGATTAGGTGATACGATGTCTGTGCTTGTTCCAAAACACTGGGTGGAATGGGCAGATGACATGAGTAAATCAGACAAGACTGGTTCTGAATTGATAATTGAAGTTGAATGAGAGGAGGTACACTCATCCTTCTACTTTGATATAGATTTTAAATGTTCCATTATAGAAAATTTAAATAGCAAAATGATGATAAGAAAAAGAAAAAAAAGATCTCTCTGCCTGCTGTCTGGAGAGCACCAGCAGAAAAGGGAATGAATTTGGAGACTGTTGCAGTGACTCAGTCATGAAAGAGTTGGAAACAAAAGGACTCACAAGTAGACTGGACGGGGTGCAGTGAGGGTAGAGGAAAGAGAATCATCAGAGATGACTAAGGGCTACCCTTGCAGGAAGAAGTATCACTTTTTTCTGTGTTAAGTATTTTAAATAATCCATAAAAATTATAAACATAAAATCTGTTTGAAATATACATGCAGTGCTTCCACAAATGCAACTCTAGAGGTCACAAATTTATAATTCCTGTATATAAACATCACCCCCTAGAGCCGTGGACTCCACATCCTAGCCAGCTGTGGCAACCTCACTAGACATTGCTAAGTGCTCATATTAAACTTGTTATCTAAAATAGTGTCCTTCACCATTCTGCTTTTCATTAAAAGTATTTTAGCTAATTTTGGACCTTTCATATTCCATACAAATATTCCAGACTTAAAAATGACTTGACTTTTGATTAGAATTTTTATAGATTTTTGTATTATTATAGAATCTATAAATTATTATTATATATATAATCTATAAATTATTATTATTCATATAATCTATAAGTTATTATTCTATTATTATTATAGAATCTATAAATTTTTATAGATTTTGTATAGATCAATATGGGGAGTATTGCTATGTTTATTATACTGCATATCCCTACATTTCTTCATCTGTTTAGGTCTTTGCACTTTCCAATAAAGTTTCCCCCCATCAGCCTGCATGGTATTAATTGGATGTCATTGTAGTATGGTTTCTGAGTTGGCTTACCTGTGTATTATGAAGATGTGTAG
The DNA here is from genome assembly GCF_910594005.1 of Cervus elaphus. Taxonomy (NCBI): domain Eukaryota; kingdom Metazoa; phylum Chordata; class Mammalia; order Artiodactyla; family Cervidae; genus Cervus; species Cervus elaphus. Next base: position 45,795,982 of record NC_057832.1, read on the forward strand.
TTGACTGAATCCTAGAGGTAGCTTTTTGCAAAACTGAGGTATAAGGTGAGAAAGCCAGGCAAATCACAAGTCCTTTCAGCCTTTTTGTTTATTTATTTATCTTGGTCTTTAGTATCTTTCAACACCAGGATGCTCTGACATAACCAGGGATATTATAAAGAAATTTTATCAGGACCCACCTAAGCATGAATAGTCTTTGCTTCAGATGCATGCACACACATACCCACACACACACACCCACACATATATATACATTTTTTTTTTAAACCACAAATCACCTCATTGTCTTACCATCAAGGTGAACTTTCTCTCCGTGACTTACTTTTGTAGGAAAAGTTGAATTGAAAACTGGGCTGAATTTGGAGAAAGTTTAGCTATGCGGTGATATTGCCGTGTAGATCACCACTTTCTATTACCTACAGAATAAGAGATTTTGAATTTAGACCTAAAAGAAACCATATGCTATGTCTACACCTTCTGCAGATTAGAAGCAAGGCAAAGAAAGAAATGAACCCCCCTCCCAACCCCTAGGGCTTCCCCAGTGGCTCAGTGGTAAAGACTCCACCTGCAATGCAGGAGCCGCAGGAGACGTGGGTTCGATCCCTGGGTCAGGATGATCCTCTGGAGGAGGGCATGGCAACCCACTCCAGTATGCCTGCCTGGAGAATCCCATGGACAGAGGAGCCTGGGATATTGGGCTACAGTTCATAGGGTCCCAAAGAGTTGATCAAGACTGAAGCAATTGAGCCTGCATGCACGCCCCTGACCCCTAGTGATACATACCATAATACTTATAAAGGACACGAATTGGTAACAAAGAAGCCCTCTGCAAAAACTCAAAGAGGCTGGGAGACTGATGGGCATGGAATAGTTTGGTTTTAGTTTTCTATTTTTACCCAGCAGATCCTGGCTTTGAAGCTAGTTATATCAATAATATTGTCTTAGGAAGCTTAAGGTAGAGTAAAATCAAGGTCTAGTGCTTTTCTGTTTATGAGACTTCACTCACAAGTAGGGCAAAACTGCTTCTTCCTAAGAGCCCTAAAATACTGCATTTGTACAAAGTACTTTTCTCAGTGCTTTTCAAAGTACTTTTCTTTAAGTTTACAGGATTTTTTTTTTCTCATTAAAAATACGTGACTTACATATTGGTGATTAACTGCTCATATAATTCTAGTCTGGATGGGGAAAGTATAAAAATTCTCCTCATTCTTTTTTTTTCCCTCACACTCTGGTTGTTAATATGAATGCAGATATTAAATTCAGGAAAGATAGGATAACTATTTGTTTGACAATTTACTCAAAAATGCTCATATTCTAAAATATTTACTTGATTGGAGTCTTTAAAATTTTAGTTATATTAGCAACTACATGAATGCAATGAAATAGAGGAAAGATGTATTCCTATTTCCCCAATATGGTCTCTTGGAGACTGATTCAAGTATAAACGTAAGATGAAATTGAAAACAATTCCCTCTTTAAGTAACATTTTATTCTACTTATCAATTCTTTATTACATGAATAATTAATAATTTATTTAATTTAAAATAAAGGAAAAATTGTCCATGGAAGATGTTAGAAGTGGGATACAGCAAAACAATATTTCAAAAAGCTTTGAAATCACTGATCTAAAAGTTTTGAAATTACTGACCTCATTAGTCATAATAATCACATGCTTAAGGAAATAGCTATATTTTCATTTTCACTCCAGACAAGCTTTATTCAACACAAAGGTAAGGATTTTGTCCTCTAAATGGAACATATTACATCCTATTCTCTTCACTGGAACAGAATATGTTAATTTTCTCTTGCCTGTTTTTGTCAGCACTATATTTATATAAACAAATTCCAACTTAATATTTTTCCAAGTAGTCTTCCTTAGATTTCAGACAATATTTGGAAAGTAAAAGTAGAAATTTACTTTTACAAATGTTGCTGAAAACAAAGACATACATACAAAAGGAGCTATTCCCACAAAAGTATGTTAAGCAATTATTTTAAATAGTCACAGAAGAACAAAAGCAAAAAGTTTTGTATACAATTAAAGCAGTAAGTTTAATTGAACCCATGACCTTTGATACAACCCAGAGTTTATCTGTGGTGTGCATACTGAAGATGGGAGAGGACAAAAAGGAAAGGTATATAAACTAAAGAAACACAAAAATAAATATATAGTGGTTAAAAATCTGTCCCCAAATTCTTTGACATTCCTTCCATCGAGAAACGGGGCTTATGTTCCCTCCGCTTGAAACTTTTAACAAATAGAACATAACACACGTGATGTGGCAGTGCTGTGGCTCCTGAGGCTTGGTTAGAAAAGGCCATGTGGCTGCAGCCGGCATCTCTGGAGCCACATGCTCTGAGAACCTTCACTGAACATGTGGAAAGACCGTGTTCAAAGTCCATCATGGGAGAGGGATGCCCACAAAACTTTTTGAATCTTTGCAGCTCAGGTACCAGACACTTGAAGAACACAAAGATGACCCCACCACTATCTGACTGCAAGTCAGTGAGAGACCCTGAGCAAACTACCTACCTGAGCCAAAACCCTAGATTTGCAAATCAAATGAATGGTGGTTATTCTCATATGCCACTGTTTAGGATGGCTTGTTACATGGCAATATAACGATGAATGGAGTATAGCCATACTCCAATACTCCAATACTTTGGCCACTTGATGCAAAGAACTGACTCATTGGAAAAGACCCTGATGCTGGGAAATATTGAGGGCGGGAGGAGAAGGGGGCGACAGAGGATGAGATGGTTGGATGGCATCACCGACTCAAGGGACATGAGTTTGAGTAAACTCCGGGAGTTGGTGATGGACAGGGAAGCCTGGCGTGCTGCAATCCATGGGGTTGCAAAGAACTGATGTATAGCCATTGTGTGGGCAAACTGAGTTGCTTCAGTCGTGTCCGACTCTTTGTGACCCCGTGGATTGTAGCCCACCAGGCTCCTCTGTCTATGGGATTCTCCAGGCAAGAATACTGGAGTCGCTGCTATGCCCTCCTCCAGGGAATCTTCCCGACCCAGGGATCAAACCCACATTCTCTTCCGTCTCCTGCATTGGGAGATGGATTCTTTACCACTAGTGCCACCTGGGAAGACCATAACCATTGCAGGTAAATGTAAAATAATGACTTTTTCACACTCCTAAGCAGAATTACCATATAACATCATATAAATTAGATGTCAACCTAACAATAAAAACATTCAAGGTAGATGCTGACATAATTTATTTTCCAACAGTGGAAAAATTATCAATTGTTTCCTTATGTTATTAATATGACTAATCGCTACGATTTCAAGGTTACTATTTCTCTATTTTTATGCCATTTTTTTTAATGCACTACTTGAGATCAGAATGTAAGAATGATTTATTCTATATTTTTCTTGCTGAAAATAAGTAGCTCTTCATTAATCTGTCAAAGTTTTTCCCTAAGAAAATCGTGTTTGTTTCCTTATTATAATTTCCATTAACTTATTCTATGTAATGTTCTTTCTTGATTGAATTATTGGTACAAAAAATGCCACCATCTTCTTTTAATAACTTCTGCCTTCCATGGTCATAATTCTGTTTTTCTAAATCAGGTGCAATGTAAAACTAGGACTTGACTTTGTAATATTTCAGTACAGATTCCCTGTCATCCTCCTTTAGTTTTTTATGTGTGTGATAGTCAACCCTTACTTTTAGTTCCAGTAAAATGCAAAATTAAAAATCCAGATGCTCTCATTATTCTTTTGCTTAAATTACACTTGTTCTGTCATTTATTTATTTTTAAAACTTTTCTTGGGTTTATAATTGATATACAATGTTGTATTAGTTTTAGGTGAACACTAGTAAATCAGTTATACATATACATATTATTGTTGTTCAGTTGCTCAGTCGTGTTTGACTCTTTGCCACCCCATGGCCTACAGCATTTCAGCCTTCCTTGTCCTTCACTATCTTCTGAAGTTTTCTCAAACTCATTTCCATTGAGTTGATGACGCCATCCAACCATCTCATCTTCTGTTGCCCACTTCTCCTGCCCTCACGCTTTTCCAGCATTCAGGGTCTTTTCCAATAAGTGGGCTCTTTGCAACAGGTGGTTAAAGTATTGGAGCTTTAGCATCAGTCCTTCCAATGAATATTCAGAGTTGATTTACTTTAGGACTGATTGGTTTGATCTCCTTGCTGTCCAAGGGACTCTCAAGAGTCTTCTCTTAGAAAAGATCAATTCTTTGGCTCTCAGCCTTCTTTATGGTCCAACTCTCACACCCATACATGACTACTGGAAAAACTGGCTTTGACTATACAGACCTTTGTCAGCAAAGTGATGTCTCTGCTTTTTAACATGCTAAGTTTGTCATAGCTTTCCTTTCAAGGAGAAAGCATCTTTTAATTTCATAGTCTGCAGTGATTTTGGAACCCAAGAAAATAAAATCAGTCACTGTTTCCACTTTTTCCCCATAAATTTGCTGTGATAGCACCAGATGCTGTAATCTTAGTTGTTTGAATGTTGAGCTTTAAGCCAACGTTTTCACTCTCATCTTTCACCTTCATCAAGAGGTTCTTTAGTTCCTCTTCACTTTCTGCCCTTAGAGTGGTATCATCTGCATATCTAAGACTGTTTATATTTCTCCTGGCAATCTTGATTCTGTCTTGTTATTCATCCAGCCTGGCCTTTTGCATAAGGTACTCTGCATATAAGTTAAATAAGCTGGTTGACAATATACAGCCTTGGCATACTCCTTTCCCTATTTTGAACCATTCGTTTGTTCCATGACTGGTTCTAATTGCTGCTTCTTGACCTGTATACAGGTTTCTCAGGAGACAAGTAAGGTGGTATGGTATACCCTTCTCTTTAAGAATTTTCCAGCTTGCTGTGATTCACACAGTCAAGGCTTTAGTGTAGTCAGTGAGGCAGAAGTAGATGTCTTCCTGGAATTCACATTATCCACTATCTTTTATGTTTTTTTCTCATATAGGTCATTACAGAGTATTGAGTATAGTTCCCTGGGCTATACAGTAGGTCTGGATTATCTGTTTTATATATAATAGTATGTATATATGTCAATCCTAAATTCCCCATTTATCCCCCCTCCTTCCTCTCCCCTTGGTAACCACATTTGTTTTCTACATCTGTGGCTCTATTTCTGTTTTGTAAATAAGATCATTTGTACCATGTTTTAAAGATTCCACATTTGTCTTTCTCTATATGACTTCCTTCACTCAGTATGACAATTTTTAGATCCACCCATGTTGCTGCAAATGGCCTTATTTCATTCTTTTTAATGGCTGGGTGATATTCCATTGTGTATATATACCACACCTTTATCCACTCCTTTGTCAATGGACATTAGGGTTGCTTCTGTGTCCTGGCTATTGTAAATAATGATGCAGTGAATGTTGGAATGCATGTATCTTTTTGAATTACAGTTTTCTCTGGATACATGCCCAGGAATGGGATTCCTAGATCATATGGTTGCTCTATTTTTAGTTTTTTAGGGAACCTCCATACTATTCTCCAAAGTGTCTCTTCCAATTTACATTCCCACCAACAGGGTAGAAGGGTTCCTTTTTCTCCACACACTCTTCACCATCATTCTAACCAGTGTGAGGTGATACCTCATTATAGTTTCATATGGATTTCTCTAATAATTAGTGCTGTTAAGCATCTTTTCATGTTTTTTTTTTTTTTTTGACCATCTGTATGTCCTCTTTGGAGAAATGTCTGTTTAGAATTTCCACTCATATTTTGTGGATTGATTTTTTGATATTGAGCTGCATGAGTTGTTTGTATATTTTATATACAAATTAATATAAATGTCACCCTTGTTGATTGCTTTGTTTGCAAATATTTTCTCCCTCTCTGTGGGTTGTGTTTTAATTTTGCTTATGGTTTCCTTCGTTGTGCAAAAGCTTTTAAGTTTATTTCGGTCTCATTTATTTAGTTTTGCCTTTATTTCCATTAATCTAGGAGGTGGAACCAAAAAGCTATTGCTGCAATTTATGTCAGTGTTATGCCTATGTTTTCCTATAGTTTTATATTATCCTGCCTTACATTTATGTCTTTAGTCCATTTCAGTTCATTTGTGTATGGTGTTAGAGTGTTCAAATGCCATTCTTTTACGTGTAGCTGTCCAGTACCACTTACTGAAGGCATTGTCTTTTCTCCATCGTGTCACTGTATTCTTGCCTCCTTTGTCATACATTAGTTGACCATGGGTGTGTGGGTTTATCTCTGGATTTCTATCCTGTACCATTGACCTATATTTCTGTTTTTGTGCCACTATCAAACTATTTTGGTTACTGTATCTTTGTAGTATAGTCTGAGGTCAGGGAGTCTGATTCCTCCAGCTTTCTTTTTCTTCCTCAAGATTGCTTTGGCTATTTAGAGTCTTTTGTGTTCCAAGCTAATTGTAAAAGTTTTTGTTCTAATTATGTGAAAAATGCTTTTGGTAATTTGATAGGTATTACACTGAATCTATACATCACTTTGGGTAGTATAGTCATTTTCACAATATTGAATTTTCCAGTTCAAGAACATGGTATATCTCCCCATCTGTTTATGTCATCTTTGAGTTCTTTCATCAACACCTCATAGTTTTCTGAATACTGGTCTTTTGCCTCCTTATGTAGGTTTATTCCTAGATATTTTATTCTTTTTGATGCAATGATAAATAGGATTTTTTTGTGTGTGTGCTTAATCTCCCTTTCTGATCTTTTGTTGTTAGTGCATAGAAATGCAAGGGGTTTCTGTGTACTAATTTTACATCCTGCCACTTTACTGAATTAATGGATGAGCTTCAGTAGTTTTCTGGTAGTATCTTTATGATTTTCTGTGATTAGTATCATGTCATCTGCAAACAGTGACAATTTTATTTCTTCTTTTCCAATTTGGATTCCTTTTATATCTCTTTCTTCTCTAATTGCCATGGCTAGAACTTCCAAAATTATGTTGAGTAAAAGGACTGGAAGTGGACATCCTTGTCTTGTTTCTGATTTTAGAGGAAATGCCTTTATTTTGTCACCATTGAGAATGATAGCTATGGGTTTGTCATATATGGTGTTAAACACCATATATGTTGAACACAATACCTATACTGTGTTGAGGTAGGTTTCCTCTATGCCCACTTTCTGGAGAATTTTTATTATGATAGGTATTATTTATTTCTTACTTGTATAAGTTAAAATATTGTAAGGATTTCACTTGCTTCCAGGCATTTGAGCAGATCAGACATTTAATTGACTCTCTGGGTCTGAAATCAGCCAAGTTAAGTTTAAGTCTTGTAGTAGTTAGCTTCTACAGAGTAACTAACCATTTCACAAATCAGGGACTTAAAACAACTATCGTTTATTTAGCTCCTGACTGTGTGGTTGGGTAATTTGCCTGAGCCGGAGAGTTTTTTGGTCTGGGCTGATTTTTCAGACAAGCAAACTAGTAGAATTACATGTTTTATATAAAATTGGTGTTTTACCAAACACCTAATTCCTTTCATTTTCGCTTTTGATTTCTACTTATTTGCAAAGACAAGGAAAAGAAATTTTCACAATTATTATAAATGTGAATTGATAACTTGAGACAGTTATCTGAGCAAACATGATATTCCTTCAAAAAACACCATAGCTGTTAATGAAGGAGAAATGTTCATTGAAAAACCATCCCTAGTCTGGTTAAAAAAAAAATTAAACAGACACAAGAAAAATGAATTACTGCCTTAAGATTCATTAAATTCTTAAGAGTTTCTTCTTCTAGAAGCTTCTTTCTATCTTCTAAATCTTTTTCATAGGATGTTTTCTTCTTTGGTGCTTAATTACCAACTTATGCTGTACAGAAAGATTCTACTACGATTTGGCCATAGAGAGAGAACTTTCTATTAGTCAGAATAAATTCTGCACTAAAGAATTTGCTTTCATTCTGTGTTGTGAATTTCTGAGACAGCAAAACTCATTGGAAAAAAGATCTGTGTAAAAATTAAATAAGCTAGAATGATGTTCCTCCATAGAAAATAAAAAATTCTTTTGCTCCAATCATTCACTGCTTTGAAGAGAAAAATAATATATTTCTATCTCACATGCAGATTATAATTAACAGAAGAGAACTATCATGCTGAATTTCACTTATTCATATGTTAACTTATAAGAAGATCAACTGTATTAACACAATATTTTTCTATAGAACGATTCACTTCTTAAAATCAATTCTACATTAATCTCATCCTAAATAATAATGTCTATAAAATTACAAATGAACTGCATTAGTCATTATTTTCTAATGTACATGACCTTTAAGACATGATAGCTAATAGAAAATCCTCTAAGATCACATTACATAACACCCTTAGGATATTATATCTTGGAAAAAACTAATCAAAATGTTTACAACTGAGATTCAAGAGCAAGATTTTCCTTTACCTGGTGCTATATTCAGTAAGAAAAGTTGTGGTAATGACAGTGAATATTGATGGCAAATTCATAGTATTGAAATTGATGTGGAATAATTAGTTCAGTTCTCAGAATTATATTTTTAAAGCATTATGAATAAACTACACATATTTTTAATAAAAATGTTAAAAATTAGACCAGGTTAGGAGCCACAAATTTTCCTGCAATTAAAAGTATTCAAGCAAAGGTAGAATGAGTAATTGCCAAAGAAGTGTGCATGGACTACAAGCATTAGTACACAAACTCTAGGACTCCTTGTAAGATTCATATTCTGTCATTTTCTCATTGATTTGAGCCACTGAAAAATACCTTTGATTTTTAGTATAGGTATTAAAATTCATTTTTATGTATTTCATAGGAAAGAAAATTTCAGAAATCTATTGTGGCTCTTTCTTAGAATGTTTAATAATAATATAGCAATTTCCTAAATACAGACTTACAATGATACAAATATTTGTTTTTCATACTGTAAATATAAATTTTTGAGTTAAGTACATTACATCCACACAATTATTTGCAGAATATATCTTTTTTTTTTTTTTTTGGTTAATCCATTTTAGCTGACAAGCCAGATGCTAGAAAACAGATGGATTATAAAACCATTTTGACATTACAGTAGTAGTTGAAATTTTATGAATCACTTGATGATTCACTGATAATCTATGCAAGCAATATAGCCATATCTGTATTTCAACAAAATTTGATTCAAATGAAGAATGATACATTTTATGAGAATGAAACACTCAAAGAGAATCTCAGATCTCAAAAATTTGTTTTCAAATTCACATTATTTATTATTCCAATTTTAGCTAAAGTACAATTCAGTTTCTCTCTTCCTCCAAACTTGAATCCTGTACTTCAATTCTCAACAAAAGGGAGGGGTGTGGGGTAATATTTATATTGATATGTTAAGTTTGATGTGACCTAGGTATAATTTCCCAAATTTGTATTGGACTATAGAAATAAAAAGTGAAGATGAACTAAAAAGACTCTTGATGAAAGTGAAAGAGGAGAGTGAAAAAGTTGGTTTAAAGCTTAACATTCAGAAAACTAAGAACATGGCATCTGGTCCCATCACCTCATGGGAAATAGATGGGGAAACAGTGGAAACAGTGTCAGACTTTATTTTTCTGGGCTCCAAAATCACTGCAGATGGTGATTGCAGCCATGAAATTAAAAGACACTCCTTGGAAGGAAAGTTATGACCAACCTAGATAGCATATTAAAAAGCAAAGACATTACTTTGCCAACAAAGGTCTGTCTGGTCAAGGCTATGGTTTTTCCAGTGGTCATGTATGGATGTGAGAGTTGGACGGTGAAGAAAGCTGAGTGCCGAAGAATTGATGCTTTTGAACTGTGGTGTTGGAGAAGACTCTTGAGAGTCCCTTGGACAGCAAGGAGATCCAACCAGTCCATCCCAAAGGCGATCAGTCCTGGGTGTTCTTTGGAAGGACTGATGCTGAAGCTGAAACTCCAGTACTTTGGGCACCTCATGCGAAGAGTTGACTCATTGGAAAAGACTCTGATGATGGGAGGGATTGGGGGCAGGAGGAGAAGGGGACGACAGAGGATGAGATTGTTGGATGGCATCACCGATTGGATGGACATGGGTTTGGGTAGACTCCGGGAGTTGGTGATGGGCAGGGAAGCCTGGCATGCTGCGATTCATGGGATCGCAAAGAGTCGGACATGACTGAGCGACTGAACTGAACTGAACTGATAGAAGTAAAATATATCTATACTGGGATTATAGCACTTACTTTTTACATCAGATCATGAGAACACTGGTTAAAAAAAAAAAAGTAAATTGATTGAATATTGTATGTGTTTGTGTGAAATCTGTGCTCCAAATCAGTAGAAAATAAATTTGGCTCTTATATAACAAACATAGAAACATCTAATTTAAGTCAGAATAACATACAAAAGAAAATTTCTTTGAATTTTGAATGTTAACATAGTCTAATAAAATATTTTAATTAACTAGTAAATAACTGATCATTAAGTTAGGTACACTTTTGGCTTTAAAGTGAATTTGATATTATGTTGTAATAAATATCTCATTTTTCTTCTAAAAATGAATTCATTAAATATAGGCCTGTAAAAATTTACTGTTTTAATTATTGTTACCTCACTTTATTCCATTTTTATCAGAAGTGACATTGAATGTTACTAATGCTTGAAAACTCTTCTTTTTAAGTCAATCTATCTAGTCAGTATTAATCCAAAGGAGAATAAATTTCATGTATCACTTATAGTTGTTTTTGAAACATGCCAAGTAGTTCAAAATAATGATTTTAGGCAGCCAGCCCAAACTGTAATTTAAGTGTTTGTTCTAAACTGCAAATTATTTAAATTTCAAATAATTATAATATATGTTGTAATGTCTTTCAGTAAGTATATCTTTCAGTGTTTTAAAATTAGAATAAGACAATGGTTGTATAATGCTATACATACACTAAAAAAAATCCAATTTTACACTTTAGATGGGTAAATTGTAAGGTATATGAATTATGTCTCAGTAAAGTTGTTTACTTTGAAAAAGACCCCGATGCTGGGAAATATTGAGGGCGGGAGGAGAAGGGTGCGACAGCAGATGAGGTGGTTGGATGGCATCCCCGACTCAATGGAGATGAGTCTGAGTAAACTCCGGGAGTTGGTGTTGAACAGGGAGGCCTGGCGTGCTGCAGTCCATGGGGTCGCAAAGAGTCAGACACGACTGAGAGACTGAACTGAACTGAAAGCTGTTTATACATTTTCTTCTTGCATCTGATGTATGATACCAAACTGTATGGTTTATCATACAGTTCTCTATATTCCCTTGCTATTTCTCATGGTTATGATTTTATTCTCTCCCACTCAGGCACTGTGCTTTGTACATATCTTTATTATGAGTAGATTTAGATAAATCTAATAGATAATCTAAATAGATAAATAGATAAATCTATTTAGATAAATATAGATAAAAATCTATATTATAAATTTTTGACTTCTTTATTTTTAATTGAGGATAATTGCTTTCCAATATTGTGTTGGCTTCTGCCATACAACAAGATGAATCAGCCATAGGTGTACACATGTGCCCTCCCTCCTAAACCTCCTCCCACCCTATCCCACCCCTTTAGGTTGTCACAGAGCCCTGGTTTGAGTTCTCTGATGATTCAGCAAATTCCCACTGGCTATCTCTTTTATTTATGATAGTGTATATTTTCATGCTACTCTCTCCATTCGTCCCACCCTCACCTTCTCTTCCTTGTATCCTCAGGTCTTTTCTCTTTGTCTGCATCTCCATTGCTACCCTGCAAATAAGTTCATCAGTACCATCTTTCTAGATAGATTTTTAATATCTATTTTCTTTACTGAAGTGCATGTGATCATTTGACAATAGAACTTATGGTTTCTTTTCATATAATTAATGCTTAACATGGTAAATAATACATGCTAATTAATGTTTGTTATAAAAATTAATTAGCTCATACTAAGGAGTTAATTGAGCTTCCTCCCTGGCACTAGTAGTAACAAATCCACCTGTCAGTGCAGGAGACACAAGAGATGTGAATTTGATCCCTGGGTCAGGAATAGCCCCTGGAGGAGGAAATGGCAACTCATTCCATTTTTCTTGCTGGGAGAATCTCATGGACAGAGAAGCCTGGCATGCTACACTCCATTGGGGTTGCAAACAGCTGTACATGGCCGCAATATGGGCAATAGCAAGGAGTTAATTATTATTAATAGCCTTAGTATTTAACAACACTAAAAGTGAAAATAGTCAGTTTTTACATATACTATGAGAAAAACAGAAGCCAAATGTTGAATATATGGATAGATTTCAAGTTACATGAATATAAACATACACATTCCACACTAAAATGATTCAAAGTTTCAACATCCTCTCTGTACCAAGCTTACTCCAAAATATGCCTGATCAATCTCCTGGAAAGCTTGCTCCTGTTGCAATGAAAACCTGTTAAAAAAAATTACAGCAATCAAAATTACATTTGGAGCCCTGCCAGCTTGCTTTTGGTTTCTACCATGAGAAACTCTTCATGAGTATATTTGATAATTTCTCTATATCACCACCCAAAGTCTGGCAGACTTCCTAGACAGGCAGTAACATACCTGAACATCCAAATCAAAGGAAAAGAATTAGTGAAGCTATAAAGCAAATAAATGGGATAATATTCTGTTAATCGGTTAACAGTTGAACAAAACTTCCCTTTTTCTTTATAATATGACCTAAATATTTAACATACAGTATGGATTATGAGGGGTTTCCCTGGTGGCTCAGACAGTAAAGAATCTGCCTGCAATGCAGCACACAGTGGTTCTATCCTTGTGTCGAGAAGATCCCCTGGAGAAGGGAATGCCCACTGCAGTTTTCTTGCCTGGAGAATCTCATGGACAGAGGAGCCTGGTGGGCTACAACCCATGGGGTTGCAAAGAGTTGGATATGACTAAGCAACTAACATTTTCACTTTCACATGGATTATGAGATATTTGATGTGCTGTTGTTATATTCATGAAAATGTTTTACTGAAATGCACCAGTGTAATTGACAAACTTAATAATTTTTTGAAAGAAAATATATTTAATTTTAAAGTTAGTTATTTTAAAGAAAGCATTACTTTGGACTACTGCAGTTTCAGAAATCTCCAACTTTGTTGATTCCATCTGGTAGATTTATATATCTCTTTTTAAAAAAATCACCTAAATGTCACTCTCTTTCATTTGAAATCCAGCCATCTCCCAAGCAAGAAATGGAAATTGAAACCTAGTGCAAAGTGGCTATAAAACAGTGGAACCCAGTTATATAAGTAGTTATTAAACAAATTTTATTATTCCATAATTTAAAATGTAAAAACATGATTATGTGCATTAAAATCAACTCATATAATTATGATTCATGATTTTCTGTTGTATAGCATAGCTATTCTATATCTATGGAATTATACATATTGCCTACTCTAATTATGATCATGATGAATTCAGTCCTCCCAAAGAAAAAAGACTCAACCAAATAAAAGAAAAATTTTATTTTGCTTGAGAGCAAGTGTAAAGTTTTTAAGGCTCAGATAAAAGAAAATCTCATTGCAGGGCTTTCTTAGAGGCTCAGTGGTGAAAAATCCTCCTGTCAATGTGAGTGGGTTCGACCTCTGGTCTAGGAAGATCCCACATGCTTCAGGGCAACTAAGCCCCTGTGCCACAAATACTGAGCCTGTGCTCTCGAGTCTGGGAACCACAACTATCGAGCCCATGTGCCATAATTACTGAAGCCCGAAGGATCTAGAGTCTGTGTTCCAGAACAAGAGAAGCCACTGCAATGAGAAGCCTGTACACAGCAGCTACAGAGTAGCACGTGCTTGCTTGCCACAATTTTAAAAAGTCTTGTGCAGCCATGAAGACTCAAAACAGAGAAAGAAAGAAAAGGAAATCTCAGTGTAGACACTTGGAATATTAATTGCTTGACATTGAATTGATAATTGAAGTGAAAGTCACAGTCCTGTCTGACTCTTTGCGATCCCATGGACTGTAGCCTGCCAGGCTCCTCTGTCCATGGAATTCTTCGGGCGAGAATACGTGAGTGGGTAGCTGTTCTCTTCTCCAGGGGATCTTCCCAACTCAGGGATCGAACCCAGGTCTCCTGCATTGCAGGCAGCCCAAATGAAATGATAATTAGGTAAAACTAAAACATTTTTACTGATATCATCATAGAAACCAATGCATTCATAAATACTTTTGTGAAAAAAAATCACATGTTCCTAAAATATCTGCTTACATTCTAGTTCATCAATGTTTTTTAAAATTAATGAAAAAAAAAAACAAGAGAATTCATTTCTTTTTAAACAGTTTGTAGTCCATATTAAATCCTATTACTTAAAATGTCACACTGGATCTGTTTCAATAAACACGCTATACAAAATTTGTGTAACCTTTTCCATTTTATCAGCAAGAAAGAAATTCTCAGCAAACACTTTGCTTAGGGTGGCAGGGAGATTGTGACTCTGAATCACTGGCAAGTGCTAATTAGCAAAAGAGAAGGCCGTTTGCAGTAAACACCTTTTTCCATAGAGAAAGTGTTGGGCAGCAAAACCCAAGTTCTTTGAACTTTATTGGCTGTTCAACAAATAGTCTTTTCATGGTAACACATACTTGGCTTTACATTAGCATTAAACAAAATTATTTGTAACTCTGAGTACGTGATAAGTTTCACAGGCTTAGTTTCACAAGTAGTCTTACTGCTTATACAAAAAATAATCTAAACAATTCCATAGTTTAAGCTGTTAAAGTTTTTTTTGATTGGGACAATTATTCCTCTCACTGAAGTGCAGAAAGATCCAAGTTACTGGTATGATTTTATATTTATATTTATTATACAGTGGAAAAAAAATGCACCCTGTGTAGAATTACAAGGTTCTAATTTCATTGAAAGTTTCTGTGATGTCATAAACCAAAAGACTGGAAAACAAAACCTTTAAAATTCTAATATGAAAAGTTAAGAACATGTGTTCCCTCAATATGCTCTGTAACATTATATATCACTTGTTTTTTAATGACCCTTTTCTACTTGCATATCAAAATTTGTAAATTATAAAATATTCAGAAAACGTTTAGTTTTCTTAACAATCAGTAATAACAATTTGAAAACATTCCAGTAGGAAATTATTTTATTGCCCTAGAAATAGGCAAAATCATATTAGAATTTATGACATCAGTGAAAGCATCTATTAAAATGCATGTATAGTTTAGAACCGGAGAAGGCAATGGCGACCCACTCCAGTACTCTTGCCTGGAAACTCCCATGGACGGAGGAGCCTGGTGGGCTGCAGTCCATGGGGTCGTGAAGAGTCGGACAGGACTGAACGACTTCACTTTCACTTTTCACTTTCACGCAATGGAGAAGGAAATGGCAGCCCACTCCAGTGTTCTTGCCTGGAGAATCCCAGGGACGGGGGAGCCTGGTGGGATGCCGTCTATGGGGTCACATTGAGTTGGACATGACTGAAGTGACTTAGCAGCAGCAGCAGTTTAGAACAATTTAATCAGGACCTACCTTTTGCAAAATGTTAGGCAATCATGATGGCAATAAATCCCAAAGTTACCCCAAAGTAATAATAATATAGCTCTGTTTAGAGCTATAAACCCTGGGTAGTTTAATATATTTTATAGGGAACAGCCACTTATAAAGAAATGTTACTACCATTCCCTATTAGTTGGGGTGAAGCTTGTGCTTAACTGTATAAGTTGTCTCAGTGAATTTCATTTTCCCCAGATAGAGAGAACCTCTGGCTCCAGGAGACTTGATCAATGGAGTACAGTATCCTAGGAAGCAGTCATAACTCTGAATATAAGGCACTGATATTTGCAGCAGTTTGTATCCTATTCCAAGCCTCCCATAGATTTGCATGTTGTATTTTAAAGTCAGATGAGCTATAAATAAAAAGATTCAAGAATTATTTTCAAACAAAACTCAGTGTGAGTTATCTGGAAACTTCACAGAAGGCCCTGAGAGTTGTAGCCTCCTGTGATGAATAATGCAGTGTGTCTTTTACACATGGGTACCACAGCACAGCGTTATTACAGCACACACTCCAGAATATTCCCCAGCCTGTGGTGGGTAACCTCAGTCTCTTCTTTGGCACCCAGTCTGAAGCAGTAGCACAGCAGTGGCACTTAGGCAACTGCATCTAAAGCAGTGGGAGACGGGCACTGCGGTGGTGACCACAAGCACACACGTCAGTCCTTACCCACAGCGAGTGAAGGCTGGGAGCACAGCTGATGGAGAACAATTTTAAATGTGCATGCATGAAATGCCCCACAAGGACGGTTAGAAGAGAGCTGAAGAGATCTTAAGGGGCCAGAGATTCCTTAGAAATAGAAGAGAAGAGGAAATGTGCTTATTACTTATAATATGCAACCCCATAATGTAAGCAGTGGACTTTGGTGCTTATGATGAGTCAGTGTAAGTTCATCTGTTGCAACACATGTACTGCTCTGATGGGGGATGTTGATAATTGAGGAGGCTATGCATGTGTGGGGCAGAGGGTATGGGAAATCTCTATACCTTTCCCTCAATTTTGCTATGAACCTAAAATTGCTCTAAAAAATAAAGTCTTAATTTAAAAAAAAAAAATGAAAAAAAAAATACAACCACACTTTTTAAAAGCATAGATTCGTTACATGTTTCTTTAAAGTACATATATTGATATTACCCGGGGGAAAATTGAGGGAAAAGAAAATGAAAATATACTTCCAAAACTAACCTAACAGTCCAGTAGTTAAGATTCTGTGCTTCCACCGCAGAGGGGCATGGGTTTGATCCCTGGTCAGGGAATTAAGATCCTGAATGTTGTGAGGTGTGGCCAGAAAAAGAAAATATACTTCCACCTTTGAAATTAATTACTCTCATTATCCCTAAACATTTAGGAGACATCTGTTGTTTGCTCTTGAAAGTGATATTTCTGTTTATTGAATAAAATAGCCTAGGTAAAACTCGCTTTAGTTTCTTGTTGACAACAGGCAGAACTCATTGGCACAAATCAAAGAGTAAATATTCTGACTGTGTGAGTCTTGGAAAACTGTTTTACATGGTATTATGCACCAAAAAGATACTTTCAGCTGCAGTAATGAAATAATTTTTCTGTAATTGTTTTCAATTAGTTAAAATCAGCTATATTAAAGAATCATATAAGATAGTCTTGTCCTGGGTAATATAAACCATTAAGTTCATGGGAACTTCATAGCTTTTTTCCAAAGTACTAATGCAGATACATGTATATATGTAATATAATTTTACAGAAACGTGATCATAGCATGCTAACTCTTTTATGGTATTGTAGTCTTCTATTTTTCTTTTACTTGACTCTGTTCTTTCCTTTCACTATCCCTCTCAGATAACCTGTCTCCTCTGTTCAATGGTAACACACCATAAGAATATCATGTGCCTATGTTTTTGAATAACAATACTTTCATTTTTGCAGAAGACATGCCTAAAACTTAGATAATATATAAGATGTCTAGATTAAAAGTTTAAATATAGATGCTTAGATCGATAGATAATTGATACATTTTGAATATATTAGTTTGATAGATATTGCCAGATAATTCTTTTTAGAGTATAATTTACATCTTTTTCTTCATCTTCCTCTTTCAAATCATCCTGACTCATTTAAATACGTGCAAGTCTTATGAGCAGTTTGATTATTATCAGTGAGTTTGAGATTTATTTTCATGTTTATCAGTCCTTCAGGTTTACATTTCTTTCTCCTTGTATTCCTATTTTATAGCCTTTGCCTATTCTCTTTTTGAGTTGCACTCATCTTTGTATAATATAGATGATATTCATGTGGAATTGTAGGAATATCCATGACATATTATTAAAAATGAAAATAAATTAAAATTAAGAAAGTGCAGAGTAAGATATATAGTATAATTATTCATTTTAAAAGTCAGATAAACATCTCTCCGTATATGCATATATGCCTATAAACACTGAGTGAACAAAGAGAAAGGTGTTGAAGAGGGTCACAGCAGGCTTCTTACATTGGTTATGTGGGGGGAGTGTGGAATTTCCTTGGTTCTGTCCGTCGGAACAAAACTTTGACACAATGGACGGATTTACAGCTCAGTTTTATTTGGCAAGCAAAAGAAAATATATCCTTGAGGCATGAGGGTGGGCCAACCCAAAAGAAGTGAAGAGAAGCGAATAGACAGGCTCAATTTTGGGTCCTCTTTTTATATGTTTTTTTCTCCACCCCTATATAAATTGGACTAGCCAGTAAAGCTGTTTGCTTCACCTGAAGTTCTCACTCAGGTCCTCTGACCTTCCTTTGTTCTATTTTCGTGGGCTTTTCCCTTCTTTGTCTTTTAGCCTCCGCTATTCTGGACTCCTTTTTCCTATTCTAACTACCTCGCAGTTGTACCTGGGGTGTGAAGCTGGAGGTGTGTGGGAGATGATCATCTTGCATATTTACACTTTTTACATTGTACTGATTCACTTATGTCACAAAGCACATTCCTAAGAAATTTTTAAAATAATGAAAGTTATCTAATTTCAGTGATAAATGTTTCTCAGAAGATAAAAAGCATGTAATCTATTTCTCATAAAAAATAATCAATGTAATCATTCTAAACACAAATTTAGGAGAGAGACCAAGAGAGAGATTAATCTCCCACATTGCTCTTAGATTTGTATATTAATATCTTTATAACATTTTGAAATTGTCCTTTTAGTACCAAAACACTTACGGGCATGTGTTTATATTTTGGGCAATGAATTTAATGGGAAAATATCATACTGTGGAAAAAGTCTTCCAGGTATAAATTAAATAATTTTCTCATGTGTTTGAGTTCTCATAAAAAATGGATTTTTAGCTATGAATCACTGTACTGAGATTAAAGAAAATAAGAAAATCAAGCCACAAATTATAAATATCAAGTTATAACATCTTGGTATTAGCAAAGACCTTGATTCAATATACATTTATTGAGAAATCTCTCCATTGTGAAGACAACAAAAGATTATATGATTTTTTAAATTCAGTTATACACATACACATATATTATTTTTGAGATTATTTTCCACTATAGCTTTTTACAAGATATTGACTATAGTTCCCTGTGATAAGAGTATATGAAATTTGAACAGACTATGGTGAATTGTAAGGAAGGTTCAAGAAGGAGGGGACATATGTATACCTATGGCTGATTCATTTGATATATGGCAGAAACCAACACAATATTGTAAAACAATTATGCTCCAATTAAAAATAATTATTTTTATATAAAAAAATTTAAAATATAGGGAAATAACTCATCATTTATTTGGTCCAATTTGAGAGAGGTCACGATATGCCCTCCTGACAAAGGAACTGCTCAGGGGTATGAATTCCGACTTTCTCCTCCTTAGAGAGCGTGTAGTCATTACAGTAAAAGTATTACCTGTTTTATCTTTAACCCAGTAGTTCCAACTTTTTGAAAAGAGTGATTAATCAGTCAACCAGCAGTGTGATTGGGTTGATTTATATCACTTACTTGCTCATGCTCAGTCACTTCAGTCACATCCAACTCTTTGCAACCCTTTTAACTGTAACCCCCTAGGCTTCTCTGTCCATGGAATTTTCCAGGCAAGAATACTGGAGTGGGTTGCCATGCCCTCTTCCTGGGGATCTTCCCGACCCAGGAATAGAACCTGCATCTCCTGCATCTCTGACGTTGCAGGTGGATTTTTACCTACTGAGCCACCTGGGAAGTCCCCTTACATCACGCGGGGGCTGGAAAGACTGTGCAGAAAGATGTATGACCTGAGGGATTAGGCATGCTTGAGGCAATGTGGCCATTTACCGAGGTGAAAACGCAGTGACTTCCAGTGACCTAGAGACTGGGCTAGGGTGGAACTAAGTGAAACTCTCCTCTCTGGCTTGCTGGGCTTTTCAGTTTCTTATGCTTGTCCCCATAAACAAAATCATTCAGTGTCATTGCTCCCTAGGGTTTTACCCGCCACGTTCTCCTGTTTTGTCTTCTAAGTTATCTCTTTGAGTTATGTCCACAATGTTCTGTTTTTGATGGATGACTGATGGTTTGTGTGTGTTGAATTAATGTAAGAATATAAAAACAAGCAAGATGTAGGTAGGTATAGCCTAAATTTTAAAGGTCCAAGGCTCCTCCAAACTGTGTTTGAACTTATTATTTTTAGAAACTTTTAAAAGATTTTATATATATCTACATAGATATGTAAATTATTTCCTACATATTCTGTATTTTTGAGAGATAAAAATTATTTTCTTCTCCTATTGTAAAGGATATGTCAGTATATTCCCATTGAGGAAAAAAAGTAGAAAATTAGGCAATAAATAGTTTAATAAAGAAAAATGCAGGATAAAAATACAAAGGGATTAGATATTGATAGATCTGAATGGAAGATGAATATATAAAAACTACTGAAAAATATTTGCAGACCATCTGGACCAAAGAAACAGACTCATGGTATTATACTGAAATTCCAGTGAACCTATTTCATGACACAACCTTGAATGAGAATATATTACAACCATTATAAAGAACAAGGTAGAAATAAAGAATAATTCTAGATAAGTTAATGGAAAAAGCAAAACACAGCACAAATGTTTTGCTCATTTCTGGAAAGTCTGCAACTTTCCCCGTGTCATTTACAATGTTAAAAATAGTCAAATCTGCTACCCTATTTGCAATTACCTTTATGGTGTCTAATAGCAAATCTTGTGCTCTCCATGTTTGAAAATAAATATTTTGTGTATGTGTGTTAAAAAAAATCCTTGGCTCAGTATAGACTGAATAGTATGCTACCATTGATATCAAGTGTTTTTAAGGAGTTAACTTGTGCTTAGAGCCTTATGAGACTGAAACGTTTTGGAAAGCAAGAAATTAGAAGAGAATTTTTACATGGAGGACAATTGAGGGGTTGGTGGTCAGGAATATAAAGAGAATTATTTGGACTCTAGAATGCATGCTTTTTTTAAACCAAATACAGGTATTTCTTCAAAATCAATTTTAGTTTAAAAAAATTATTTTACTGTGTTCTTTATATTTCTTTACCATTTTATCAGCGTATACTCTTAACAGGTACTACTCTTTTAAAATTAATATCAAAAGTTTAGAAATCATAATAAATAAGACAGTAAAATGGAGAACTGATCATTGATTCAGTTCATTAATATTATCATGGGTAGCACAAAAGGTGGAGTACAATGCAAGAGTGAGTGTTTATAAAAGTAAAGAGAGGCTTTTAATTTCTTGACATCCTTGCCAACCCTTATAATATTGCCTTTTTAATTATGACCATCTTAGTTTATGTGAAGTGGCATTTTATTTTGGTTTTAATTTCCATTGCTTTAGTGAATTATGATGTTGAATCGTTTTCATGTGCTCATTGGCAATTTGTACTTCTTCCTTTGATAAATGTCTCTCCAGACCCTTTCATACAATGGTGTAGCTCTTTGGCAAACAGTCTTGCATTCTTCAAAAAGTTAAATATAGAGTTTTCACAGAAACCAGCAATTCACCGCTAGTCTCCCAAGAAACATAAAATCACTTGAATATTCATAGCATCATCATTCATAATAGCCAAAGGTAGAGACAATCCAAATGTCCATCAAATGATCAATGAATAAATAAAATATGGTATATCCTTATAATAGAAAAAGACTTAGCCGTAAAAAGAATGATTACTAATGCATGCTATAAACATGAATAAACATTGGAAATATTATGTCATGTGGAAGTAACCAGTCACAAAATATCAAGTATTTTATTATTCCTCTTATATGAAAAGTTCCAAAATTGCTAAGTTCATAGAGACTGAAGGAACACTGATGGTTTTCTAGGTCTGTGAGAATGAAGAGAAATGAGAAGTGATTGCTAAAAAGAACAGGGTTTCTTTAGGAGATGATGAAAATGTTATAAAATTGTGGTGATGGTAGTACAACTCTAACAAAAATCATTGAATTATAACCTTTAAAGGGCTTCTCTGGTGGCTCATCACATGGTAACACATCTACCTGCAATGCAGGAGACCCGGGTTTGATCCTCGGGTCGGGAAGATCCCCTGGAGAAGGGAATGGCAACCCACTCCAGTATTCTTGCCTGGGAAATCCCATAAACAGAGGCGTCTGGAGGGCTACAGCCTATGGGGTGACAAAGAGTTGGACACAACTGAATGGCTAACATTTTCACTTCAATGTTCATACCCTTTAAAAGGGTAAATATTGTTATATACAAATTGTGTCTCAATTGTTGTTGTTCAGTCGCTCAATTGTGTCTGACTCTTTGCGACCCCTTGGACTGCAGCCCGTCAGGCCTCCCTGTCCTTCACCATCTCCTGGCGCTTGCTCAAACTCATGTCCATTGAGTGGATGATGCCTTCTAACCATCTCATCTTCAGTAATCCCCTTATCCTCCTGCCTTCAATCTTTCCTAGGTCTTTTCTAATGAGTCATCCGGGTCTTTTTTAATGAGTCAGCATCTCGCACCAGGTGGCTGAAGTACTAGAGCTTCAGCTTCAGCATCAGTCCTTGCAATTAATATTCAGCATGGATTTCCTTTAGGATGGACTGGTTTGACCTCCTTGCAGTCCAAGGGACTTTCAAGAGTCCTCTCCAACACCACAGTTCAAAAGCATCAATTCTTCAGTGCTCAGCCTTGTTTACGGTCCAACCCTCAAATCCATGCATGACTACTGTATCTCAATAAAGTTGTCTGTGGAAACAAGAGAGAGGATAGAGTCCAGTGTCTTTAAAAACCTTAGACACTATATATTTCCAAATCATTTATGTTTCTTATGAGACTGCTGTGGGTTCTGGGAATGCAAGCTAATAGCTGTGGTCCAATATGAATCTTTATTTGATATATTCATATGTATATATATATTTATATATATAAAGATATTTATATATCTTTGCATGATATATTTATTCAACAGACAATTCAAGGTGTTTACCATGGAACAATTAATACAATGCAGGATTAGAGATATGAAGTTTAAAAACAACGTTCTGTACAGTGGGTGAGACAGACAAGACGACAACTGCATAGGTATTAATAGCACTAAATACTACGAATGCATTTCCCCATGTGGCGGCAGTAAGCAGGGAGGGGTAGAAGAATTTTACCAGAAAAGAGACACAAAAATTAGGCCTTGATGGTTGTGTAAAAAGTTAGCCAAGTAAAAGTTACCATATATTCTGAGAACTACCCTCCCCTTCCCCACACCCTCCACCAGGGATTTGCCCTTGATTGTCATATTGTTGTTATTAGGTCCTCTCTGTAGGTCACAATTGACTAGACCATAAACAACCCCCTGACCCAAACTGTTCCAGATCTTCTCTCCTAGGAATTAGGAATTTGGACTTAATCAGTGTAGATAGGTATAACTCGAACTGAAGGATATAATTCAGGAATTATGAGCCTGCCATTCTCTGTTATCTATAGGGAGGGAATGAGAAAGCCAGACTGGGAAGATGGATAAAAAGAAAACGATACCCAGAGAGAAGCAGAGATAAGAAATGAGAAGCATATGCTCCTGGATTACTGATGACTTTTTCATTCCTGCCACCAGGCCTAGCAGTCCTGCACTTTGTAAGATACTCTAGTATCCTTCCAATAAAATTTCCTTTTTTACTTTAGTGAAAACAAACAAACAAAAGGGATAGAGGGATGTAAGAGATGTGGGAATGGATAATCCAGTCAGGAGCTGCCATGTGCAAGAGTATAGAAGTTTGAGATTTAGGTAATGCTTTATTTATTTGACTATAAATTGATGATTTTTATATTATATTGTTTATTTACTATAGTATTGGAGTCATGTGGATTCATTATCAAGTGCATATTGGACTCATTATCAAGTGTATATTCTCTTCAGATAAATCTGATGAAATCACTTGAAATGTAGTAACAATACAGCAACCTCCAAGCATCAATAGGTAAAATGAGAAATCAGTGGGAAGAAGTGAGAGGTCCCACTGGTAATTCATTTTCCTTTCTCTTTGCTAAAATTTCAAGCTTTCATGGAATACTGGCTACTTTCCAATTTGTTGCTGTAATAGCTTTGACATAGGAGATAACATTTGTAATTAGAAGATAATCAATAGCAGAACTTAATCCATTGAACTACAAATGTGAACCAAAAACACATTTAAAATTGAAATTCAAAATTTTTTTCCAAAGTCCAGAGCAAAGAACACACTAAATATTTAACTCATATACATATATTAAAAATTTTAATTAAAAAAATTCAAAGTGAGAACTGATAAACCGTTCAAGTGAAACACTGAACTAAAACAATAGTTAAAAATTTATTTTACATGGAGGTATAAAAAAGTTATAAAGATTTTCATATTTTGAATTGCATTATGTAAATGAAAAGAAACAGAAAATCACTAACTTCCTTACAATTTGTTTACCTTTCGCTATAGACTTTTAGCCAAGGATGAAAATCTCTCAGTTTATTTTGTTCATCTGACACTTTTCTAACATTTCTTTGCCTGGATTGATCCATATGCATTTCAATATTCAGCAGTATTCTCCTATTATCATGATAAAAGAATTTAGTAAATGACATTACTGTTTTCATTGTCACATCCAGATATGGTTCCCTCAAATCCTTATTATAAGGCAGCCTCACTTCAGCATACACAATGCCTTTAGAGCTAGTGTAGTTCCCAGAGCTCGCATATTGCAGTTAAAAAAAAAAATAAGGATGGCATTTTAAATTCTTAAGCCAAGTCATTTACACTTTACATATATAATTCACACATAATTTTGAGTAATGTGTTAGAAGAAGGATTAAATGTGTCAACCTAGTTATGTTTCCAAATAGGATCATTTCATTATCTTGGGCTAGGCTGGTAGATGCTGAAGGTTTAGTGCCTCAATTTCTGCTTCAGATAGCTGCTTTATATCATTATAATTCTAAATGAAATAGTGTTTAATATCAGTTCATTCTTCTATAAGTACCTCTATTGAAAATAATTTCTATATTTTGTATATCAATGTGATTCCATATATCAGACGCTGTTGTGTTAGAGATACAGTTATGGAGTTCTTCACCATAAACATATTATGTCAAACTGGATATCATTTAAGAAAGCATATGTAAGTGTTAATGGGAAACTTTGAATAAAACATTGTCACATAGAGTAAACCAATTTTATCTAATTATATTCCTACTGCATACCCTATATCCTCTAAACATTTCCTCATTCTACTGGCAATTTAGTTAGATTCTATGTCCTGCTCATTGTTTGGTCTCCAGAATCTGGCACAGGGCCCATATAGAATAGACATTCATGGATGTTTATTCACTTCATCCAGTTCCTGAGTTCCATTCATTGCCTGGCCCTGCTCTAGGTAATGTGTTATAACAATGTATAAAAATAAAAAAAATCTTTAGCCTCATGCCATTTACATTCTAGAATGGGGAAACTTACAATAAAAATTAAAACAGATGATATAGTACCCTAGATGTTAGTAAATTCTATGGGAAAAAATAGATCTGTGAACAGGAATAGTAAATGATGCGATAGAGACAGCTACAGTTTCAAAAAGGGTAGTCACATATGTTCCCACTGAGGTTCTATCTGAGTGAAGTCCTGAAGGAGTGAGAGGACAGCTGTGTGGAAATAGGGAGGAGGAGCATTTCAAGAGAGGGTGGAGCACAGACAAAGATCTTGAAGCTAAAGACTAAGTATTCAAAAACCCAGGATTCCAGTGCAGTTGCTGTATGAGGGCAAAGGGGAGTCCAACAGGAGATGAAATCAGAAAGGTAACAGGGAGCCATATCCTGTGCGTGTAACATCTAGGTCACGGTCAAGACTTGAACCTTTAGAGTAATCAACTTGGGAAACACTGAAAGATTAAAGCAGAGCATGACATAATTTAATTTGTATATTTTACAAAATCGCTCTGGTCTTTGTGTTGAGGCTAAAAAGAGAAAGCCCAAAGCAGGGACACATGGCCATGAAAAAGCAAGCAGAGGTACCTGCACCAACAGATACAGGTTATTTTTTTTTTAAGATGCAAACATAAACTAGATCAGGGAGAGAGAACTCCCTGCAAAAAAAATGGTGACTACAACTTGCTGGGCTCTCAGTTATATCACAGAGAGGAGAGTGGATTTGTCTGGCTTCCCACAGGTATGTGATTAGAAAGGGAGAAGTTACTTTTTGAGATAACTACTAGCAGATAGGTGCTTCTTTGTCACTACACCAGAGGTCAATTAACTCGTCTTTTTAACATTAGTTGCATTAAGGAACCTGAAGCCGTATCAACCAACATTTTATGCTCTGTTATGTTGTCCATTGGTTGACCTTGCACTTTGATTGGATGTTTTATTCATGAATGATCTTATAATATCATGTTTTGGTCATTTGGAAAATACCAGTTCATTGTGTTATGCAAATATTCCAAATGTTGATATATTTTAAAATAGCAATTTCATTTGTATCATGTTCATTTTATTTAAAAAAAAAACCAAAACACCACCTTAAGTATCAGGAAGCACAAGATGATGAATACAAATCCTTCATAACCATAATTTTCCCTTGAAAGCTCAAAATTTATCACTGGCAACAAATTGTCTTGTTTTTCTTGAAATGACTCACTTTCTTCATTTGGGAGAAAATGTCTGCCAGACACTCAGTTAAGGATCACAACAATTTGTCTGTCAGTTGTTCTTTCAAATAAAAAGTGTATTCCATGAAAAAGTATAAATGCTTTTCCTGGGGACAGCTATCATATTTTAGTATGCAATAGTAATCCTTTGTGTCACACAGAATATTAAAAAAGACACACAAGAGTTGAGATTTAATATTAATTATATTAATATTACATATAATTATATTTTTACTGTTTCCTCTAGGACATTCTTAAATGTCATTTAAGAAACTGACTTTTTCTTTTAACTGAAAGTGCTTGTTGATGATTTCTACAATAGTTTGGTGCCAGTACCTTAGCTATGCTAAGACACCAACAATTTTACCCTCTATTGCTTTTGTATCTTTGGAGCTAATGTCAAGAACATGGTAAAACAGACAAACAACATGTCCATATTTTTATGAGAATAGTTTTGATTTCTCAACCCCCCTGAAAAGGTCGTGGAGGTGTCACGCGAGTGTATGCTCCTCAGTCCTTTGTCTCATCACAACAAAAATTTGGAGTGACAGCTCTTGGAGGACAGACCGTGTTATAGCTCTTAAATAAATCAGTGTTACAGCTCAGTGTTACAGCTCTATTTATTTAGATGACAGCAGGAAAATCCATCTTCGAGGCATGAGGGCCCGTCGATCCAAAGATGCGAAGAGAAGATCGCCCCATTGTGCGGGAGAGAGAGAGAGAGAGAGAGAGAGAAGAGGGCTTTGGCTCCTCTTTTTATATGTTTTTCTGTCCCTGGGTCTGTCTTATGTAAATTGGGCCAGCCAGGAGCGTTGTTTGTTTTACCTGAGGTTCTCACTCCGGTCCTCGGACCTTCCTTTGTTCTATTTTCGCGGGCTTTTCCCTTCCTTGTCTTTTAGCCACCACCATTTTGGACTCCTTTTCCCTATTCTAACTACCTAACAGAGGCTTCTAGGAGACTGTGGACCAAACTTTGTAAACCACTGAATCAGGAGACTGGTAGAGTGAATGTGCTGGGGAAGTAAAACATGATCATCAGGTAGCTTCCATGTTCTTGGCATGAGCTTCAAGTGAAAACTGAAAGTCTGATTGTGTGTTCTTCCCTAGCCTTGTACAACAGTGTGCATGTTGGCTAAGCTTAGACAAATGGTGGAATTAACGATTATTGTAGTTTGGTTGAGCAAACACTTGGAAGGGAAAAGTTCAAGAGAGTTGTGTGTGCATACCAAACAGTGATAAGGATGAAGTCTAAAATTTAAGCTGTAATAGGAGGAAAGTAAAGAAATAATGGAAGAAGAAATTTAAAATGTGGCAGGATTAATAAAAGCTATGTCTGAGGAGGGCCTAACGATTGTTTAATTTGGATCTAATTTGGAGCTAGAAAGTTGGGAGGAATCAGTTGGACATGAAATATTTGCAAATGAGGTTGAAGATATTTAAACTTATAAAGGATTTTTAAAGGTATGACCAGAAGAGTGGTCCTCTATATAAATCCAGTGAACTGTGAATTCCTATCACTGTTGAAATTAATGATTGTATAATTATGCCATTCAGGATGATTGTTCTCTTGCTTTCTGTTCTGTCCTGCTCAACCAGTCACTCACATGACTATTCAGTCCTCTATGTTATAGGGCTTAATCCGTAACTGTCTCCATGCTCGCCCCTGCCCAGCCACTGATTTCACTGGCAACTGATGAGCCAACCTGATGTCAATTCTCCCTGTAAACGGTAGCCTCCCTCTCCCATGAGTAGTAACTTTGTAGTAACTACAAACTACAAAGTTTGTAGTAGTAATGGCTTTCATGTCCTGCCTTTTATATCACTCCAGGACCTTTTGCTTCAGACAT
The DNA here is from genome assembly GCF_910594005.1 of Cervus elaphus. Classification (NCBI taxonomy): domain Eukaryota; kingdom Metazoa; phylum Chordata; class Mammalia; order Artiodactyla; family Cervidae; genus Cervus; species Cervus elaphus. Next base: position 45,824,395 of record NC_057832.1, read on the forward strand.
GTAAGGTCCCCTATCCTATAAACCATTGGTGTCTCTGTCACTGTATTTGGGCTCTTTCTTCAGTCTCCTGGTTGGACAACTACAAGGCTTGCAGGCCTACAGGAGCAGCCCAACAAGGACTAAAAAAGAGTTACTACCATGATGCTGCTCCCTGATCAGGGCTGAACAGTGGAGCTAAGACCTGCTTTCCTGGTAGTCTGAGCAGTGATAATAGATGCTTCAATAATAGTTCTATAATCAAGGTCCTGGGCACTGGAGTTAAATATATTCTGCATTATGTTCAAGAGAACTCTCTTCCTGCCTGTCCCCATCCCTCCCTAAGAAAGTCAAGAGCTAAAGTGGGAGGCTCTTCCCACTCATTTAGTTACAATGTGATGAAGAGTGTAACAGGCAGGCTTCTCTTAGCAATTGTGCTCTCATCTTCTGGCACTTTATAAATAATTAGTGTAGGCCAAATCCAGTGTTTATCCTTAGATAGCTGAAAGCTCTGAGTGGGCTTAGCATTTCCTTACTTGTGACCTCAAGGAATGTCTTATGTTAATTTCACTTTATGAGGAAAAGAATTCAGAGTACACATTTATTTTTTTCATTCTGCTAAGAAGACAAGCATTGAAGGAAAAAGAAAATGATATTTGAACTCTAACATTAGTATTAGTCGCTCAGTCATATACAACTCTTTGCAATCCCATGGATGGTACTCAGCCGGGATCCTCTATCCATGGGACTCTCCAGGGAAGAATACTGGAGGGGGTTGCCATTCCCTTCTCCAGGGTATCTTCCTGACGCATGAATTGAACTCAGGTCTCCTGCATTGCAGGCAGATTCTTTACTGTCTGAACTGCAAAGGAAGCTACTGAACTCTAACACTGAGGCATTTATTTTCCAGGAAGCCCGTGAATGGGAAGAAAAATAACTTTAACTCTATACTTCTAGTTTCTTGACTAAGACCCACCTGTAGTAAAAGAGAGATTGACAAGAAAAAGTGAACTAGTTTAATGATGTGTATACCTCTTGTATACATGGAGAGACCAGAAAAACTGAGTAACTCTGAATGGTCCAAGACACCACCTTAAACAACATCTTCAGCTAAAAACAAAAGAAAGATGTTAGAGGGAGGAAAAGCCAGTTGTGGGAGGTTACCAGGAAAAGCCTAGTAAACAAGTGTATAATTGTCATGCAGATTTAAGTCCAAGTCTTCTTCATTGATAAGTTTCTAGAGATTTGATCTTCCTCTTCCTAGTATAGAGGGGGAGACATTCTCACAAAGGAAGATTTATCTTACAAATGTAAATAGGTCTTACAAAGAAAAATTTTCTCAGTTTTAACCCAATTTTCAGCACTTCTCCTGTATCTGCAGTTTCTTAAAAATAACTAGTCTAAAATAAACCTTATGCTGAATAGACATAATCTGGGGGTAGCAAATTCTGTTCCCCTTGCCCCCACATTCTCTCCAATTAGATTTGTAAGCAGGAAATTTTTAGACCAAATAAGAACCTCCAGAGGCATCACATTAAACACGAAAAAATAGAATGAGATTAGACCATAAATAGAGTATCTAAACAGAGTAATTAAAATTGGAGCCCTCTGAAGGAGGTTCATGAGATGGGAGAATCTGTAACTGAAATAGAATCTAACATGTACATAAGACCTGTATTTCACTTACTTCCATACTAACATGACTAATTTCTGCTTATCATGATTCTGCTATGATTCTTCTGTCTTCAATGGCTTTGCCAACCAATTCCAGGATTTTTTGTAATTCAGAATGTGGAGAGTAGTTGAGATAGTCTACTCAACTAGTTCAGAGAAAGTAGGGAAGGATTTAGCATAAAGATTAAAGGGAAGAAAGCTGGGATCATTGTGGGGGCAAAGGGTGGGGAGAAGTTTCAGAGAAGTACTGCTGTAGGTAATGAATTGAATCTCTTGTTCTTTCTTTAGAAGATGGAATTAAATACAGTAATGCACCCTTATCTGAGGGAAATACATTGCAAAACCCCCAGTGGATGCCTCAAATTGAGGATAGTACTGAGTTCTATATATATTAATAGGTAGGCACATAAACAGTGTGGATACGATGGAGAAAGATGATTCATGTCCTGAGTAGGATGAGCAGAATGGGGAGATATTTCATTCACCCAACTCAGAATGGTGCACAATTTAGAATTTATGAGTTATTTATTTCTAACACATCTCATTTAATATTTTTGGACAATGGTTGACCATGTAGAACTAAAACCATAGCAAGTGAAACCTAGGATAAAGGAGGATAATGTATTGAACATTTTTTAATTCTAATTTTTAGATTTGTTTACATGGTAGTCCATAAATAGACTGGACCACATAGCCCTGCTTTTATTAAGATTTCACAGTCTTTACGTACAGTTCACACTGTAAAAATCTCTTCTGCCATTTCCTGCATACACTATAACCAAATACACTATAACCATGGTTCCTAAACATTTAACCAAGGTACCATGGAGAACTGGAGTAAATTCTCAGAGACACTGTAAGCTCTTTTACATATCCAACAGAAATACAATGATATTTGTTGCATAATGTATGAACTACTACTGTAATTTGTTTGGACTTAAACTACCTAATTTCTTAAACTACAGTAATCCAAGTCTATGCCCCAACCACTGATGCTGATGAAGCTGAAGTTGAATGGTTTTTTGAAGATCTACAAGATCTTCTAGAACTAACACCAAAAAAAGATGACCTTTTTATCATAGGGGATTGGAACGTGAAAGTAGTAAGTCAAGAGATGCCTAGAGTAACAGGCAAATTTGGACTTGGAGTACAAAATGAAGCAGGGAAAGGCTAACAGGGTTTTGTCAAGAGAATACACTGGTCATAGCTGAAAGGTCGGGGCATGCCCCGGGAAAGTGCCACAAGGCAAATTCCAGAAGCTGGCTAAACTTCCGGGGACCGACCCCCTGCAGCCTGGTCCAATCAGGTACCAACCCGGAGCCCTCGGACACTGACCGCCGCTGTAGCCCGCGCTTTCTTCCTTATATGAAAAGACCTGGCTTGGACGCCGGCCCTGGCTATAAAACCCCTCCCCACCCCTCATACCTCGCAGACTCCCTTTGTCTCCTCACTCACCCGCCCCCGGGAGTTCTGCCCAAGAGCGACGCTCAATAAAAGGCCTTTACTACCGGTCATTAGAGGCGGCTTTTTTTTTTTCTCCTCCCGCGGTGTTTTCTAACATCTGGCGCCCCAACGTGGGGCTCGAGCTGAGAGGGGCCCCCGGCACTCGCCGTTGAGGCCCCCCTCGAGCTCCACCGCCACGGTAGCCGCGGACCCAGGCGGCTGACCAACCCCCCGGACGGCAGGATACGGGGTAAGTCCCTTCGGCTTTGGGGCCTGACCTCCCTGGTGATCACCTCCTAGGGCCCCGTAACCAGTGCGCACTTACTGGGCCCTCTCGGTCACCAGCTGGTGGGGAGATGTCCCCAGCGGCTGAGTGGACCTCCGGCTTCGGCCTCCGGCTTCGGCCTTCCCGGTCACCAGCTGGTGGGGAGACGTCCCCAGCGGCTGAGTAGACCTCCGGCTTCGGCCTCCGGCTTCGGCCTTCCCGGTCACCAGCTGGTGGGGAGACATCCCCAGTGGCTGAGTAGACCTCCGGCTTCGGCCTCCGGCTTCGGCCTTTCCGGGTCCCTGTGGTCGTGAGGAAGACGTTCCCCGCGACTACACGGACCTCCGGCTCCCCTTGACTCGTCCGAAGACGTTCGGACAGCAGGGGTTGCCTCCACGCCCCGTGGTCATCATGGGATCGACAGCCTCCAAACCCGATCCCCAATACTCCACCCCCTTAGAGTGCCTGCTGGCTAACCTGCAGACTCTAAGACTAAAGGGAGATATCCGCCCCAAGCAGCTCACTTTTCTGTGCTCACAGGCCTGGCCTCAGTATTCCCTAGATAATGGCTCACAGTGGCCAGCCACAGGGACACTAGACTTTGACGTCCTCCGTGATTTGGATAATTACTGCCGGAGATCAGGAAAATGGTCTGAGGTCCCCTATGTTCAGGCCTTCTGGGTGTTGCGCTCTCGCCCCACCCTGTGCACTACGTGCGCTTCTAGCCAAATCCTACTCACCATGGCCCCCCCGACTCCACCCTCCCGAGCTAAGCCGACTCCTCCCGCTTTCTCTGTTCCCCCAGAAGATCTGGTGGCCCCCCCTCCCTATGCCTCTCCCACGGCCCTCACCCCTTCCTCTCCGGTTCCTACTCCCTCCCCTTCCACTCCGGCCCCTCCTAACCCCTCCCCCTCCTCTCCGGCCCCTCCTAACCCCTCCCTCTCTAACCCTACTCCGGCCTCTTTTGTTCCTGTTCCCGCCCCTGAGGCTTCACCGCCGACCCATATCCTCCGGCCCTTAACCCTATCTTGTATCCTCCTCTTCCCCCCGTCACTCCCTTCTCGTCTCCGGTTAGCTCCCGCACTCGCTCCCATAGCAACCCTCCAGTGCCAACCCCTCCCCTGAGCGCCCCCTGGGAGCTCAGGCAGTTCCTGACACCGACCCTGATTGGAACTACCAGGAAGGGGGGCGGCGGCCAGCTGTGGGTACGCTATGTGATAGAGTGTATCCTCAATGGGATGGAAACGTCCTCCCATAAGGTTGTGAACCTCCTCAAACTAGATGAGGTGACTCAGGGGCCCGACGAAAACCCAGCCATGTTTCTTAATCGGCTGACTGAGGCCCTTGTTCAATACACCAGACTGTCCCCTGAGTCCCCCATTGGGGCAGCTACCTTGGCCAATCATTTTATCTCCCAATCTGCACCTGACATCTGAAAAAAGCTGGCCAAGGCCGAGGACAGCCCTCAGACCCCTATTCAAGACCTGGTAAAAATGGCCTTTAAGGTTTACAACGCCCGTGAAGAAACTGCTGAGGCCAGCCGAAAGGCAAGGCTCAAACAAAAGACCGAATTTCAGGCAAGCCTCCTAAACCAGCAAACCCAGGCCTTGGTAGTGGCCCTACGGCCGGCGGCAGGCTCGGGGTTCCAAAACCCCCCTCCGGGGGCCTGCTTCAAGTGCGGCCAAGAAGGACACTGGGCCAAGATGTGCCCCAATCCGCGGCCTCCTTCCAAGCCGTGCCCGTTGTGCAGACAGCGAGGACACTGGGCTAGTGACTGTCCCCAGGCCTCTCGGGCCCCGACCTCTAGGGGCTGGAGACCAGAGCGCCCCAGGGAGACCTCCTGCCCTCCTCCGGCCTCGGAACTGCTGAGCTTCAATGATGACTGATGCCGCCCAGACTCGGGGACCCCAATAACCCAAGCCAAGCCCAGGGTAACGCTCCAGGTAACGGGTAAGTCTGGTTAATGCGGGGGCTACCTATTCGGTCCTTCCCTCTTTCGGAGACACTTTACGTCCTTCCCAGGTTTCGGTTATGGGCATTGACGGCCAACCCTCATGTCTGCTCCAAACCCAACCACCACCCTGTCAATTAGATTCCTGCCTATTTGCCCACTCCTTTCTGGTCATCCCCTCCTGCCCTACTCCTCTCTTAAAAAAAAAAAGAAATATACTCTCACAGATCTCCCAGCAGGTGGCTACGGCCCTGGACATCGACTGGCATCTCCACATCCCCTATTGGCCCCAACCGTCAGGCCTGGAACAAAGGCGCAGACAGCTCCAAGAAAGCCCCCTCCGGACCGGACTCAGTGGGTCCAAGAAATAGCGCAGGCTGCGACCGAAAGGGCCAGGCTCCTAACAGCTTACACTCGACTCAATCAAGAAGACATAGACCCACCTCACAATCCTGCATAAGCTGACCTTTCGTCCCGGCTGGCCCCTACCCCTCGTCGCCCCCGTTCAGCAGGAAATAGCCAGAGAGAACTGGCGCCCCTTGTCCTATAACAAAAAGGCCGGGATGAAAGGTCGGGGCATGCCCCGGGAAAGTGCCGCAAGGCAAATTCCAGAGGCTGGCTAAACTTCTGGGGACCGACCCCCTGCAGCCTGGTCCAATCAGGTACCAACCCGGAGCCCTCAGACACTAACTGCCGCTGTAGCCCGTGCTTTCTTCCTTATATGAAAAGACCTGGCTTGGACGCCGGCCCTGGCTATAAAACCCCTCCCCACCCCCTCATACCTCGCAGACTCCCTTTGTCTCCTCACTCACCCGCCCCCGGGAGTTCTGCCCGAGAGCGACCGCTCAATAAAGGCCTTTACCACCGGTCCTTAGAGGCGACTTTTTTCCTCCCGCGGCGTTTTCTAACAATAGCAAACACCCTTTTCCAAAACACAACAGATGATTCTACACATGGACATCACCAAAATGGTCAATATCGAAATCAGACTGATTATACTTTCTGCAGCTGAAGATGGAGAAACTCTATACAGTCAGCAAAAACAAGACCTGGAGTTGACTATGCCCAAGATCAGCTCCTTATTGCAAGATTCAGGCTTAAATTGAAGATAGTAAGGAAAAAAATTAGGCCATTGAGGTATGACCTAAATCAAGTCCTTTATGATAATACAGTGGAGGTGATAAATAGATTCAAGGGATTTGATCTGGTAGACAGAGTGCCTGAAGAACTATGGACAGAGGTTTGTAACATTGTACAGGAGGCAGTGACCAAAACTATCCCTAAGAAAAAGAAATGCAAAAGGCAAAGTGGTTGTCTAAGGAGGATTTACAGATAGCTGAGGAAACAAGAGAAGCAAAAAGCAAGGAAGAAAGGTAAAGATATACCCAACTGAATGCAGAGTTCTAGAGAATAGCAAGGAGAGATAAGAAGGCCTTCTTAAAGGAACAGTGCAAAGTAGAGGGAAACAACAGAATGGGAAAGACTAGAGATCTTTTCAAGAAAATTGGAGATATCAAGGGAACATTTCATACAAGGGTGGGCATGATAAAGGACAGAAATGGTAAGGACCTAAGAGAAGTTGAAGAGATTTTAAGATACACAGAAGAACTATACAAAATACACAGAATGCACGGAAGAACTATACAAAAAATCTTAATGACCCAGATAACCATGATGGTGTGTTCAGTCACCTAGAGCCTGACATCCTGGAGTCTGAAGTCATGTGGACCTTAGGAAGCATTACCACACACAAGGCTAGTGGAAGTGATGGAATTCCAGTGGAGCTATTTCAAATCCTAAAAGACGATGCTGTTAAAGTGCTTCACTCAATATGTTCAGCAAATTTGGAAAACTCAGCAGACCACAGGACTGGAAAAAGTCAGTTTTCATTCCAATCACAAAGCAGGGCAGTGCAAAGAATGTACAAATTATTCTACAAATGTGCTTACTTCTCACACTCATAAAGTAATGCTCAACATTCTTCAACCTAGGCTTGAACAGTAGGTGAACTGAGAAATTCCAGATGTACAAGCTGGGTTTAGAAGTCTGAGGAACCAGAGATCAAATTGCCAACATTTGTTGCATCAGGGAGAAAGCAAGGGTATTTAAAAAAAAATCTCCGTCTGCTCATTGACTATACTAAAGCCTTTGACTGCGTGGGTCACAACAAACTGTTGAAGATTCTTAAAAATATGAGAATACCAGAGCACATTAACCGTCTCCTGAGAAAATGCTATGTGGGTCAAGAAGCAACAGTTAGAACCTTACATGGAACAAATGACTGGTTCAAAGTTGGGAAGAACAAGGCTGTATATTGTCACCTTGCTTATTTAACTTAGTACATCATGTGAAATGCCAGGCTGGATGAATCACAAGCTGGAATCAAGATTGCTGAGAGAAATATCAATAACTCAGATATGCAGATGACACCACTCAATGGCAGAAGTTAAAGATGGACTAAAGAGCATCTTGAGGGTAAAAGAGGAGAGTGAGAAAGCTGGCTAAAAACTCAGTATTAAAAAAAAACAAAGATCATGGCATCTAGTCCCATCACTTTGTGGCAAATAGATGGGGAAACAGTGGAAACAGTGACAGATTTTATTTTCTTGGGCTCTAAAATCACTGCAGATGGTGACTGAAGCCATGAAATGAAAAGACACTTGCTCCTTGGAAGAAATGCTCTGACCAAACTACACAACGTATTAAAAAAACTAAGACACTACTCTACTGACAAAGATCAGTATAGTCAAAGCTATGATTTTTCCAGTAGTCATGTGTGGATGTGAGAATTGGATCATAAGAAGGCTGAGCACTGAAGAATTAATCCCTTCAGACTGCGGTGCTGAAGAAAACTCTTGAGAATCCCTTGGACAGCAAGGAGATCAAACCAGTCAATCCTAAAGAAAATAAACCCTGAATATTTATTGGATGGACTGATGCTAAAGTTGAAGGTCCAATACTTTAGTCACTTGATATATAAGCTGACTCATTAGAAAAGACCCTTATGCTGGGAAAAATTGAGGGCAAAACGAGAAGGCAACAGAGGATGAGATGGTTAGATAGCATCACCAACTTTATAGACATGAATCTGAACAAACTCTGGGAGATAGTGAAGGACAGGAAAGCCTGGTAGGCTGCAATCCTGGAGTTGCAAAGAGTAGGACATGACTTAATAACGGAAAAACAACAACAACAAACTGGGTAACAAATGGATCCATCATATCTTTTGACCTGCAGTTTATATGAAAAAAATTACTGAGACACTAAGGGTCATGAAACCAAAAGTTGTAAAAGCTTTCCAAATTTTATTCCTTCTTCCATTGCTTTCAGTTCACCTAAAATAATTTATTCCTGCATTTTTATTTAAAATATTATTTCCTATTACTTTTCAGATTCAGTTTCATATGCTTCCTCCTCCAGTTGGACTTCCCTTTTACCTACTGACCTCCTGCCTTCACTCTTTGAGCTTTTGGGCTGACATAAAGGGGAGCAGAATTTGCCACCCCAAAATATACTTTTTTGGCATAGGACTTACTTTAGGTTATTTTTAAGAAACAGCAGACACAGGACAAGCCCTGAAAACTGAGTAGGTTACTATTCTGTAAGAGACATTTACATTTTTAAAGGAAATCTCCATTTATGAGGGTCACTAAAGGATTTCTTTGTATTAGGAAAAGGAGAATGACTAACTCTCTAGAAACTTATTGATGAAGAAGGCCTGGACTTAAATCTATGTGACAGTTATACCCTTGTTTACTGTATTTTGCCCACTGAACTCCCATAACTGGCTCTCCCTACACCCAGCTTTTTTTGTTTTTAGTTGGAAATGACATTTAAAGTGGTAGTTGAGGCCATTCAGGGAGTAATTCAGTCTTCCTAGGTCTCTCCTGGTCTTCCAAGGTGAGACCTGGGAAAGTGGTGAAGAATCCACCTGCCAGTGCAGAAGGCCTGGATTTGATCCTGGGTCAGGAAGATCCCCTGGAGAAGGAAATGGCAACCGCTCCAGTATTCTTTCCTGGAAAATCCCATGGACAGAGCAGCCTGGAGGGCTATAGTCCATGCGGTTGCGAAGAGTCATACATTACTTAACAACTAAAGAGACAGCAGGTCTGTCCTATGTATACAGGAGTTATGTATGTTATTAATCTTGTTTGTTTTTCTCCCATTAACCTCTTTTTTATTATGGGGTGTCGTGTCTTAATCAAGAACCTGGAAGGATAAAGGGGAAAGATTTTTCTTCCCCCTATGATTAGAACTCTAGACACATTCTCTACCACTCTGTTTTCTCCTACAATACTATAAACTCCTTAAAAGTAGAAATCACATCTCATTTGTAGACTGAGATTTTTAGAGGTAGCTGGAACTTGAGAAATTACTTACTCCAATCTATCTTTTACACAAATGAAAGCATTGAAGTAGAGAAAGAGTAGTTGATTGATAGAGGTTGCATAATAACTAAGTGGCAGAACTAAGGCTGAAACCCATACCTTCTGACTCTTTGTAACATTCATTTGTACAGAGAGCTTCAAGTAATAGATGTCTAAAAATATTTAATGAATATATTATTAAACTAATGATGGAATTAAATTATCTTTTATAATCAGGATAATTGAAATTTTCAAGATATAGTCTCCTAAGAAAAAATTAGGTCTAAAGTACCATTTATATTACATTGAGATTAGCATTAAGATAATTGAGTAATTTCTATTCACATCTATTTGCTGAGTAAAAATCTGGCCATTAAGAATTCTCCATATATTTCTACCTTAATAGTGTCAGAAGTATGGCAATAAATAGTCAATTCATTGTAGTCACTTAAATATATATATGTTCCATATGTATATATGGAACATGTGATGGTGTGAAATTTTGTAGCCATATGGGAATTGGTAATTTTATGCTGTAGTTAGAAATCATCATTTCATTACTAGATATGTTATTTTTGCTGTTTATGATTTTAACTTACAATCAATGAGTTCTAGGATTTTTATAAAGTAATAGAGTTAATATTTTTATACTAACTACTATTAATCTTTCATAGTAATCATATATATGCCTTTATTTCCTTTGGAAAAGAATATACTGAAAGTTGTTACCTTGGTAAGTGATAAAAATATAGATCAAAATTTACTTTTATCTGACATTTGTAAAGCTTAACACTGATTTCCAACTTAAAAATGTTAAGATCCAAGATTACATATTTATAATTTTTTTAATATGAATGCTGTATCCTCTGCCTAAGACTTTTTTAAAGCAGCTATTTTCTTTAGATTCAATAGACCCTAAAGTTGCCAGATCTAATCATAAGCTATGGAAGTGTTCATATGTAAACTTGATATACAAGTAAATTCTCTCTAAATATGTACACGCACATGCAAATGTATATTATATAAATTTGGATCTCTAAAATTATGGAACTATGATATTTCTTGAGAAACTCCATTTTATAAAACTTACTTTTAACATGTTCTTTTTTGTTTCCAGAATTTCATAGTGATCACTGCTATGAAATGAGGGTCAAGAAAGTATGACTTTTAGGACAAGTTGCTCTGAAATGAATTAATGCTTAAGATGATTATATCAACCTTTGTACTAATGTGTATATATATTTTTTCTTTGTATGTATACATATGTACATATATATGTACATATATAGAGATCTTTTTTAAAAAACATTATTTAAATTAATTTGGTTCTTGATCTCGAGTATCTTAATGTATGACATATTTTTCTTTCTTTACTCAAAAGACTTTTCAAATATTAAGGTGTCACATTAAAAGATCAGGTTTTCTCATTTGTTTGTTTTTTGGCCATGCAACCACCTGGCATATGGGATCTTAGTTTCCCAACCAAGGATCAGAAATTGAACCTGAGCCCCCTACAGTGGAAGCACAGAGTCTTAACCACTGAACTGCCAGACAAATCCCAGGGATCAGGTTTTAATGGAAGAATCAGTTACATGTGTTAATTTCTCAGAATGAGATTGATTTCTCCTCTATATTAATAAATTTCATAAAACTTTCAGTAAGAATTTTTTAATATTATATTAACTTGTAAATATTTCAACTTATGACCCGATTTTATTTTATTTTTGTATTTTATTTATTTTGTATTTGATTTTGTTTTACAATTTACCTGCCAGCTAACACTCTAGCACCAAAAGGTATGGGAATTCAAGTAACAAATACCACACATAGCTCAGCTCTTGAATTTCTGTTTGGATGATATGTGTGTCTTAGACTTTCAGGCAACCAAATTATTTGCTTTAATGAAGAGGAATTGAGACTATTTTTACAATAGTAGCAAAGATTTCACCCTGTGAGCCACAGTTATGCTTAACAAAAAACACACCACTCATCATCTCTCCAACTCCTAATGTTTCTTCAAAATGTTTACTTTAGGTAAAGAAAGCTTCTTAAATATTTCTGGCACTAACCATTTAAACAAAGAGTATACACAGTACACTGTGGAATGAATATTACAGACACAGAATCATCATTTCAACAAGCAGACCAGCACAAAGTAAGGCTAACCAACTTTTTCAACCCTACACTAAAACTGAGATGTAAACTATCAGGAGATAAAGAACAATCAAGATAAAAAGATCACAGTGGCTTACTCAAGTAGATTTCTCAAAGTCTTTCTCTGTTACACTTTCTTTACTGTACTTGCTCCATAACATTGAACAGGACTAAATAGATGTAATCCCTTGTGTGAATCTTATTTACCTAAAAACTCAAAATGCTTTTAGATATCTACCTGCCCTTGTTTGAAAATAAAACAGCCTCATTGGTTGTTTAGCATATTTTATGTAGTTTTAATCTCTTCTGCTGGTTCTTTTAAAGCTTCTTCAGCTTCATTTTTTAAAAAGTACTCCCTCGTTTTAATTGAAGCTGATTTGAACAAAACTCTGCAATTTTGCAGCTGGTATTCTAAATAACCTTGGGGCAGTCATATAATATACTTCTGTGATTCCATTTCTCTTAACTACTTAAAGAGGGAAAATTAATCCATGTGTCATAGAGAGGTTATACAGGCTCCATAAATACTAAGATTTACATGATGGAAGACATTTTTTATATGTGCATATTTTATAAAACAAAAGTAAAATCTTATTTAGTAGTTCCTCAAATCTCCGATCAGCTTTGAGAAAAATGTTACTGATCATTAACAATGTTGAGATATACTTTGTGTTCTTAGGATAAAGGGCTTATTAGTTACATAATGAGTAAAAAAAAAAAAGTTTTATAAATTTTTAATTTATAAAATAAAATAGTAAATAAAATAAAATAATTTAATTTATAAAATAAAATAGCAAATAAAATAGTAAAAAAAACAAAAAAATTCCCCCCACAAAAAAATCCTCCCAAAACTCAGACATAACTGAATAAGAGTGAGATAGGTAATGTTACTTTATTTGAGAAAGCAAACTGGGGAAGGGGAAAAATAGCAAGTTAGAGCAACTTATCATCCTTAGTTTGGTAGAAGAAAGGGTAGGAAACAGAATTTACACCAAAACTTGTTTTTTAGGATGGGCAAGTAGGAGACAGAAACAAACATGTGAAGTGCAAGAATGTAACTATTTTCACTCCTGTTGTAAAATGATGAACTTCAGAGTTTGTGTTGAGATGAATTTATGATGCTCAGTAAATCTGCTAAAAATAAAACATGATCTAAGAAAAATAATGGGATAAAGAATGGAAGTGCTTCAAACCTAGTTTCAGTTCTCTATTTACTACTTTTTGACCTGGGAATGTTAACGATCCTATGCCAAAGAATTGATGCTTTTGAACTGTGGTGTTGGAGAAGACTCTTGAGAGTCCCTTGGACTGCAAGGAGATCCAACCAGTCCATCCTAAAGGAGATCAGCTCTGGGTGTTCATTGGAAGGACTGATATTGAAGCTTAAACTCTAATACTTTGGCCACCTCATGTGAAGATCTGACTCATATGAAAAGACCCTGATGCTGGGAAAGATTGAGGGCAGGAGGAGAAGGGGACGACAGAGGATGAGATGGTTGGATGGCATCACCGACTCAATGGACATGAGTTTGTGTAAACTCCACGTGTTGGTGATGGACAGGGAGGCCTGGCGTGCTGAGGGGTCGAAAGGAGTCGGACACGACTGAGTGACTGAACTGAACTGAACTGATGCTTTAATTGCCTCACCTTTCCACAGGCCTGATAGACCTAAATTGCAGCACTCATTTTTTCTTCCTGTGGATTAATGAAAATGCATTTAAGGTACAGAGCATTATGTCTCAAAAAAGATTGTTTAAAAATAGTACTTTTGACTCATTTGTAGCTAAGTAGACATTTCTAGGTTGGTACAAATCAAAATTATAAAATAATTAGATGGATTCTACAACTTTAGGCTATTAAAGTGGTCTAGCATCACTTACACCTTGTGAAAAGAGAGAGAAGCAAATTCACATGGGCTCAGAGGGGCAGCAGGGGCTTCTCTGATACAGGAGCCCAGGTTTGATCCCTGGGTCAGGAAGATCCCTTGGAGAAGGGAATGGCAACTCCAGTATTCTTGCCTGGAGAATTCCATGGGCAGAGGAGTCTGGCTGTCTACAGTCCATGGAGTCACAAAGAGTTAAACACAACTGAGCAACTAACACACACACACACACACATAAACACACTCACACACACACACACACACAGGCAGCAACTCAGAGCTCTTCATGGCCAACTGCAGCTAGTGTCCAGAATGAAGGGCCTGCTCAATGCATGTCTCTCTGCTAATTGCCCTGTAAGAAGCCCAGGGCCAGAGAATTTATAGCTTGGGTTTTAGTACTTATTCCATTCTCCAAACCTCTGTAGAGGTGAAAACACACTGTTACTTTCAGAACGTATTCTTGCCAAGTATTTAAATTCAGCCATATTATAAAATATTTTCATAGAAAAATCACTTAATGAAAGTTCAAAAAAACATTAACCAAAATTATGACTAATTATGATTTTTATATATTGTACAAAATTTTTTCAAAGAAGTCTTTAAAAAATAACTATCAAATTATAGCACATTTTATAGCACAAATTATAGCACACTCTCATTGATAGAACAGTTCTACTTGGAATTTATCATAGGGAAATATTCAAAGTGTATATATACCTACTGATACATTAAAAAATAAATAGCAGAAAGAAGCAATTGTTCATCAATAGATGATGTTGACTACTATCAGTATATAATGATTGGCATTAAGATGATTTCTTAAATGAATGATAGTACATATATATAAAATGTACACACAATAAAATATACAACTATTAAAAATAAAGAGAACTAATATAGTCATCGAAAACATACACAACATATTTTAAGACAAAAAGGAATAGTAAAAAAAAGCACATTTTGTGTGCTGTACAATCCAAATTTATTATAATTTTATATATATCTTTTATAAGTAGTTTGTACTTAGAAACACAAAAACATGTATTTTAGATTTCTCAGGGTGATGAGTTTACAGGTTTTCTTAATTTTTAAATAGCTCTCTGATTTTTGTTTTTCATTAAGCACAAATGATTTTCTACTTGGAAAAAATTAAAATTAAAATGACAATTTATGAATCATGCAATATTTAAAACAGACAAATTTTTAAAATTTTAAAATCAAGAACTTGAGAAAATAGGATTTTAGATATCTAGTCAAAAGTCTTTATTTTCAGATAAACTGAACCCTAAAGAGGTAAAATCATCTCTAGGTAGCTCATTAAGTACCCAATGCATGCCAATCCTGTGATTCTATAATGCTTTTAAGTCTGTTTTCTTTATTCCAAATAATTAGGTAGATGTACACATGCTTATATTATTTAAATGCTGAAAGATTACACCACAATTTTGTGCAACTCCATAATCTGATTCAAAGACCTGGCTATGCCAAGTCTGTAATAAGGGGTTTTAGATAATGTACTCTTTTACCTCCTCTCCATTTCTCAACTTGTTTGTTTGCTTTCATTTAAAAATATATATTGAAATAATGCCAGGATTATGTGATCACTGAGGTTATGAAAGTGCAGTCTTCACTATGATTTGTAGGGGAATCCTGGACCCTCTCCCCATGAGTCCTGAATACCTTCAGCAGACTGAGGTCTTCAAAATGGTAAAGAGCTCCCTGCAGCTTCACAGCCCAAGGTTAAGTGGGGGAATCCACATTCCATCCATTCCGCCCAAGGAGGAAGCCTGTCAGGCCTGTAGTACAGAGCACAGAGGCGATTCCCGCAGCCCTAGACCTTATCAGTCCAGGAGCTGTGCCCCAGGATCCCACCCAGGATCTCACCTCTGCACCTGCTCCTTTTCCGCCACCCTTCTTCCTGTGAATCAGATAAAAACTCTTAGTGAGCACATTTCTCACAGCCATTGAAGCAAATGAATGTTCCTCACCCCATTTCTTATTTCAGGTGTGTTATATGTCCCCAGATTTGAAATCGAGTAGTGGTAAAGTCAGAATACTAGCATAAGGTCTAATTTCCTATTTTCTTAAAGAAGTCCTTGAGATTTTTTTTATAAAGATAGGCACTAATTCACACCATGGCTAAAAATTAGAATTTTAAATAATTCAACAGCTAAAGCCAATTTAACTTTTCTTTGAGAAAATATACAAACAGGCACTTATTCCCAACAAATCTATTTAAAATGCAAAGATGAGAGTATCCTAACACTCTATTGACTGAAAAAATAGAAAACTTCTTGAAATATAATTCTTTAGTTCAGTGACATGTTGTTGCAATATTACATAACCTTGTAATGTCAATAGGTACTCTACTGTTCTTAATGATGATCTTCAAAATGTTTGTAAAAGTATAAAACAGTGATACAATTATTTATAGTTTCTAAATATTTTCATCAAATAGGAAATTCTAGCTAAAATAACCACTTCGGTTTTATATTTTTCCTGTTTTCTTGAAGATGTATGTACTTGCATTGAGTTTACTAATTATTAAAAATGATGGCAAGGGACTAAACATTCTTCAGGGCCTTCTTGAAAAAGGAAATTGATGTTATATAACACAGAGCTCTTACTAGGTAGGATATTCTAATGACTTTGTACCTCTGGACTTTCAGTCTCCATGGCTAGTTTAAAGACCCAAGAAGACTGAATTTTGAGCTGGAAGTTTTCCTAATAGAAACCATAAAAATCATCCTTGAAAGATTTTGATTTCTCCTTTAGATATTCATAATGCTTATCAGAGTATGCAAATAATCACATTCTCAGATTATAAAATAAAGATGGACAGTTATTGAATGAAATAATGACAATTGCACAGATTTGGTTTTCTAAGACAATAAAAATTGTAGAGCCTGGCATAATCACCTCCTTTAAATTGTAAAGGAGTAAAAAATTATAAGCCTGCCTTTTTTAAATAGTAGAAAGTATTTTATAATATCTTTATATATTATATATTAATAAACAACCCAACAATTAAGTATAGGGTCTAACATTTTTTTCTCCTAGTGGTAGAAATTATAGAGCAAGATTCTATGCACAATTTTGTATTAAAGGATAACTATTTCTAAGAATATCATAATTTACTACCAACTGATAAATTACCACATTACATTTATAACATAATGTGTTCCCTGTGCTGTGCTGTGCTTAGTCACTCAGTCATGTCTAACTCTTTGCAACCTCAGGGACTGTAGCCGACCAGGTTCCTCTGTCCAAGGGGATTCTCCAGGCAGGAATACTGGAGTGGGTTGCCATGTCCTCCTCTATCTTCCCAACCCAGGGATCAGGGATCGAATCCAGGTCTCCCACATTGCAGGTGGATTCTTTACCATCTGAGCCACCAGGAAAGGCCTAAGTTCTAAAGCTTTGGTTGTGAAACTGCCACGAGTAATGATACAAATCATGAGCCTCCCTTCCACCACTGAAACTGGAGACAGTCACCTACCTGGTAGGATCAAGGTGAGAATCATCGAGAGAAATGTGGAATTCTGAAATGTGGGATTCTTGGGATCCTAAGTTTTCCATCCCCTCTTTAGGCAGCTATGATCTGGCCTCTGTGTCTACAGAGAGTAATTGCATCAGGAAGCAAACCATTGACCAGACTCAACAGTCCCATTGTTGAAGCCAGTTTCTTGTTTTACATAGAGTTTGTATTTCAAGTAAGTTTCCCCTTCCTTATTAAAATTCTTCCCTTGGATCTTCTACACCTTACCATTGGTTTATAGTTTATTTCCCCTGGACTTTTCTTTCTCTTTCTGAAAGTTAAATGTTACTGTTCTCTTGAGTTATTCCTAAGCCAACTTCTGTTTTGAATTATCTCTTGCTGAGTATTCTCATCCATTCTCATAACTCTGAAATTCTAATCTGCTGTTCTACCTGGAATCCGTAGACTGTTTACAGCCAAACAAGTCTTTTCAGCCCATCCTTCCTGGCCTATTCCAACACATCCTATTTTCTGCCTCGTATCTTCACCGTATGTCCCACAGGAACCTCAAATTCAACTTGCCTAGAATTCATTGCATCATTTTGCACTTCCTGTTGTGTTTTCTATCTTATTTTTGATGCCAATGTGCACCCACAATCCAGGTAAGAAAACCTGGAGATGATTCCTCCTTTACTCTTCTCCAAATAATAACAAAGACTTACTGTTTTCACCTTTTACATGTTTGTATTTATGTCTGCTTTTCCCAAAAACCACTTAAATCATATATTCTTTTTCCTAGATCATTGTAGCAATCTTCTAATACCAATTCTCCCCTTCTCAAATACATTCTCCTCTAAGCTGCCAAAGTGATTTATATAAAACTTGAAACCAAACATATTGTGCCTCTGCTTCAAATCAAGAAAAGCCTCCTATTATATAGAGGATAAAGATAAAGCTTTTTGGCAGACTATCCAAGGCCTCCCTAATCTTAGCCTTTCCTGGATCTCCACCCTCATCCTTCCCTTCTTCCCCTTCCACCCTAAACCCGTCTGCTCATCCCACTCCCTTGGCCTAGACTGGCCCCAGCCTCCAGCCTTTCATCTTTTAGAAAAGCTCCTACTTGCCTTTTAAGTTCAAAAAGGTCTTATTTCCACTTGAAAACCTCTGATCCATCCCCCACTTCCTTTCCAGGCTGGGATTGATATCCTTAGCAATCAATAAATTTTATTATTACCTGTCACTTTACTAAAATAAATGTTTTCACTTTCTTACTTCATTCCCTAACCCATCCAAATCTGGCTTTTACTACTTCATCCCACTGAAGCTAATAGGAAAAGCCAACTGACAATTTTTAGACTTGTTAAAAATGGACTATCTGAGGCATCTGACCATGTTGGCACCTTCACAATATGTTCCTATTACATGTGAATGCCAGCTGAGTTTCTTGCTTATTGTACAATTTTCAGCAAGATATTTGACAGTTTTCTCATATTCCTCATCTATAAATTGTATAATAATGGAATCCATGTGAAAGTTTGTATAGTGTATTAATACATGGAAACTGCTTATAACAGTTTCTGGCCCATTATTATTATTACTAAAAGTTGATATACATAGTAAATGTGTCTGTACAGGTTTATAAGTTTATTTTTTCAAAATAAACATGCTATCTTGAAGAATTGGCCCTGATGGGGATACAAAGCCAGATATACATTTGTCATTTATTAAGCCAGGATGCCTAAAGAATGACAATATAATAATAATTTTGAAACTTGATACAATATTAGAGATAAACATATATGTCCCTAGTTTCTTCTCTAGGCACAAGGAAATTCTTCCATTTAAAATATATATTTTCTTGCCTGTCTTAAATCATTTTATAGACAGATAACACAATAATAACTATGAAATAACATTTTTACACATAATAGCAAGTTTTCTTGGCTTTTACACTGCATTCCCAATTCATAAGATTAATTTGCATGTTGTCCTCCCTAAAAATGTATTTTTTTACTTTATAAAAGAAAAATCACTTACATTGTCACAGAAATAGAAATCACTGAACCTCTACCTATACATATTGTTGTAGGTATTATATAATTACCTTTCATTAGATAAAAAACAAAAGCTCTTAATCATATAATGAAAAGGCTATCTGCTGTGTTTTAATCAAAAGCAATACTCCAGGATCAGAGTTTGGTTAATTAAAATTTTTTTAGTCTTTATGTTGTTGCTGTTTTGTACTTAATTGTTGAAGTGTAAAAGTTGTCTTCCTTTCCTTCTTATAAATGAGTACTTCAGCTGATAAGATGCAAAGCACCAGCCTATCATCCCTTTGTCATCTCACCTGGACCTGTGTCCCTTAGGTCCAACCCCTTCCTCAAGGTCGTTTCCTTTCCATATTGTCCATGAAAGCATACCTGATCATTGTTTGTTCTCACCATGACTTTCTGCTTTTATGATTGAATATTGACAAGGTAAAGTAACTTCTGAGCCAGTACCTTAAACCTCAAAAGTAATGTATATTGTTAAGGTGGGGATCTTCAGACACACAATAGAAATGGACATAATGGCAAGTCTTTCAATGGGTAGCAAAGGTCATATTTTGGAAATGTAAGCTATGTGGTATCTCAGATTTGAACATGTATAGAGGTAGACAAATCAATTTCTCTGTCTCCCCAACATGATAATAATTTTGTTAATACAAAATGTTCTGTTGTCTTTCATAATAGCGGGGAAAAGATTAAAATTCTTTCACATTTGACTGAAAAATCATAAACAGTATAGTTTTTACGAGTAACTGCTACCTTTATGGAGAGATATTTCTAGAAACTATGTAATGGGATAGATGTTCACAACATAGAGAACACGTTCTGCTATTCAAACATGCTCCATCATCAGTATGCTGGTAGGGTGGTAAAAGTGAGATCATTTTGATAGTAAGGGAATAATAAGAGTAAAATATTAGCCAATAATAAATAGCAATAATTGTCCTAAAAATTCTTACTGGCTATACAAATTCTATTTGATGATTAATTAGCACTGTAAAAAGTGTTTTGGGGTGCACTCACTCTTTTTTGCAATGAAGACCTATTTATATTATAAGTAGGTCTTATAAGACCTACTCAGAAGTGCGGGAATGAAGCATGCAAATGTTTACAGAAAATAAAATCACCTCCCTGAAGAATGCACTACCAGGTATTTTCCAAACTCCACAAATTGAAAAATCTCAAACATGGGAATCTATCATGTAGAATTTTTATTTAAACAGGGAATGTCACATTTACTTATAAGACATCAAGGAATGAAATAGTTTGTATGACAAAAATTGCAGCTAGTAACATTCTTCTACTTTTAAAAAATCTTCTAAGAAAATATAATTTTATTATAGTCTATATTTTAAGGATTAAATATTATTTATAAAATGGCTGCATAAAATTTTGCCAGTCATTTGATTAATATAAAAGCTTTAAATATTGAAAATCAGTTCAATTCATTTTAAATGAATGGGATTCATACTGAAACTTTAAATCTCTATACTAATATATTTTATTTAATTCTTTTTATTATGCAATGACTTATGGCCCAGATGTGTTTTGACTGCTAATGAAGAACAATCTCTTTTATTCCAGGAATTTTTGAATATATCCTAAACAGCCAAATCTTATAAGTACTCAAATACTGAGTGTTGAGAGAACTTGATTTATAGATAACTGGAAAATTATTCAGTTCTTCAATGTTTTAAAGAATCTAGGTTTTCTGAAGTTAATATGGAAATGGAATATAGAAGAGTCCCAGGAACTGGCCTCCACTAGGGACTCTGGCTGGGCCTCCCTAGTTGCTCAGCTGGTAAAGAATCTGCCTGCAATGCAAGACACCCTGGTTCAATTCCTGGGTCAGGGAGATCCCCTGGAGAAGGGATAAGCTACCCAGTCCAGTATTCACGGGCTTCCCTGGTGGCTCAGGGAAGAATCCACTTGCAATGTGGGAGACCTAGGTTCAATTCCTGGGTTGGGAAGATCCTCTGGAGGAGGGCATGGCAAAGCACTCCAGTATTCTTGTCTGGAGAAATCACGTGGACAGAGGAGCCTGTTGGGCTACAGTCCATGGGATCGCAAAGAATCAGACACAATTAAGCACTCTGGCTAGAGCACAGTCTAATAAATTTTTGATTTGAGGGAACCATGATTAATGCTGATTAATCACCTGTCCAGTTATAGACTCCAACAATTCTACAGCTTCACTAGAGTCTACAGTCCTTGATCTTACCATTTCTACAATGTCCTTCCTAACCCACCATATTTTATCATTCTTCCCTGTCCTAATTACAGCCTGTGGTTAGTTGTTATGCTCATTCTGCATACTGTTTCAGCTCCCTTGTCTCTTCCTCTCTTCACTGTATTTGCCTCAGGGCCTTTGAACTTGTCTCCAAGGATGGAAAAGGGCTTGTTTCCTCACCTCCTTCAAGTTTTAACTATATTTTAACTATATTTAACTATAGAGCTGCTAGAACTCACACTGGGACTGGGGAAATAGACTCTTGGAGGGCACAAAAAGCCCTGTGCACACCAGGACCCAGGAGATAGGAGCAGTGACCCCACAAGAGACTGACCCAGACTTGCCCGTGAGTGTCCAGGAGTCTCCAGCAGAAGTGTGGGTTGGCGGCGGCCTCCTGTCACCTCAGGAGATCATCACTGAGCACAGGATTTAAATTTTAATGTCACCATAATCCATTTTTCTTTCCTGGTTTTTTTTTTTTTCTTTATTGCATTTATTATCCACCACAATACAATCTGCTTGTTTATTTAGGTCATTTGTCTTTTATTCACAGTTTATTTTTTTAGTAACTGGAATAGTGCTTGCATATTTTTTTTCTTAATATATGCTTGTTATCTAGATTATGACTCTATCATAGCGATTATACTTCTTTCTTAAAATTTCAATTATTTATCCAGAAAAGAAAGTATAATTGGTTTTTAACTCTCATAATTAATAAGAGCTTATGCTCTAGGATCAAAGATCTTGTGTTCACTTTTGGCCCCACAATTACCCAATGTGTCATTAATAATGTTACTGAGTCCAAGCTTGCTCTCCTCCCTGCATGACAGGCCAATGAATCCTAGAGACAAGGGGTTGAGGCAAGGAAGAGTCTGTATTCAGGGAGCCAGCTGACTGAGAAGATGGCAGGCCAGTGCCTGAAAATAATCATCTAATTGAGATCTCAATGTTGAGTTCTTTTATAGATCAGAGGTGAGGGGAGGTGAGGAAGCAAAGAAAAAAGGCCATTAGTTTTGCCAACATCTCCTAGAACGGCTAGCCTCAGAAAGGGGGTATCTTAATTTCTTCCTTTCTGCCATCCACAGGTGGACAGAGTTCTCAACAGAGGCACTTCAGTTTAACAGTCATGCAGAGGGGCAGAATCCTCTGAGGCAAGCCATTCTGTATGATTATAATAACAAAATCAACAAAAAGCAAGTCAAAGAAACAGTTCCAACATGGAGTCAGAATTGACCTCTTCTCTGCAACAATTTCCAGCTGTCAAAGTCCATTCCATAATTTTCTGGAAAAAAAGGGTGTGGCAATCTCAGAGTTTTGTCAGGGTTCACCATAGGGAGTGGCTGGAATGGTTGCAGTCTGATGACTGCTAGGTAGCAGGTATTTCCCTTCTTTGGGTCTCACGTTGAAGGGTTGTAGTCACTGATTCTATTTCTAGGACTTTTCCCTCTTGGTCATGAATTTGACCATTATCTGGGAAACATTTCATGATTAACTTTTATCCCATGGTGCTGGGAGGTGGATCCCAGCCTGGTCAAAAATTCCTGGTATGCCACTCCAGTTGTTGAGTTTTGGACCACGCCCCATTAATAATTAAAAATTCTCCGGATTCTGTCTAACTATAATCCAGGAGGCATTTTCCCTTGTTGGTTTTTCCCATACCTGCAACTGTGAGGAGATATCCCACGTCCACGAGCAGAGAAGGCCCAAGAAGAGGATAGGTGCTGGCGTGGTGGCTGCATAGCGCTGAAGCGACTTTGAAGAGATACCCCAACCCCAACGTCAAAGGAGAAGCCCCAGCAAGATGGCAGGAGGGGCAAAAACATGTTTAGAATCAAACCCCACACCCGCCAGAGATTCTCAGAGGGCGCAAACAAACCTTATGTGCACTAGGACCCAGAGACCCCCCTAAGTCTGAGACAGAACTGTGTGTGAGTGCCTCCTGCGGAGGACGGGTCAGCAGTGGACTGCCACAGGGTCAGGGGCTCTGGGTGCAGCAGACTTGCGTATGGCATAAGCCTCTTGGAGAACGTCGCCATTAACCCCACCATAGAGCTGCTAGAACTCACACTGGGACTGGGGAAATAGACTCTTGGAGGGCACAAAAAGCCCTGTGCACACCAGGACCCAGGAGATAGGAGCAGTGACCCCACAAGAGACTGACCCAGACTTGCCCGTGAGTGTCCAGGAGTCTCCAGCAGAAGTGTGGGTTGGCGGCGGCCTGCTGCAGGGTTGGGGGCATTGAGTGTGGCAGTGCCTGCACGGGACCTTCTGAAGGAGTTCGCCATTATCTTCATCACCTCCACCGTAGTTTGGTCGCAGGTAAATAACAGGGAGGGAACACAGCCCCACCCATCAACAGAAAACTAGATTCAAGATTTACTGAGCATGGCCCTGCCCATCAGAACAAGACCCAGTTTTCCCCTCAGTCAGTCTCTCCCATCAGGAGCTCCCATAAGCCTTTTATCCTTCTCCATCAGAGGACAGACTGATTAAAACCACAATCACAGAAAACTAACCATGATCACGTGGACCACAGCCCTGTCTAACTCGATGAAACTATGAGCCATGCTGTGTAGGGCCAACCAAGACTGATGGGTCATGGTGGACAGTTCTGACAAAACGTGGTCCCCTGGAGAAGGGAATGGCAAACTACTTCAGTATTCTTGCCTTGAGAACATGAACAGTATGAAAAGGCAAAAAGATAGGACAATGAAAGATGAACTCCCCAGGTCAGTAGGTGCCAAATATGTTACTGGAGATCAGTGGAGATATAACTCCAGAGAGAATGAAGAGTCAGAGCCAAAGCAAAAATAGCACCCAGTTGTGGATGTGACTGGTAATAGAAGTAAAGTCCAATGCTGTAAAAAGCAATATTGCATAGGAAGCTGGAATGTTAGGTCCATGAATCAAGACAAATTGGAAGTGGTCAAACAGGAGATGGCAAGAGTGAACATCAACACTTTAGGAATCAGCAAACTAAAATGGACTGGAATGGGTGAATTTAACTCAGCTGACCATTATATCTACTACTGTGGGCAAGAATCCCTTAGAAGAAATGGAGTACCCATCATAGTCAACAAAAGAGCTGAAATGCAGTACTTGGATGCAGTCTCAAAAATGACAGAATGATCTCTTTTCATTTCCAAGGCAAGCCATTCAATATCACAGTAATCCAAGTCTATGCCCCAACCAGTAATGCTGAAGAAGCTGAAGTTGAATGATTCTATGAAGATCTACAAGACCTTCCAGAACTAACACCCAAAAAAGATGTCCTTTTCATTATAGGGGACTGGAATGCAAAAGTAGGAAGTCAAGAAATACCTGGAGTAACAGGCAAATTTGGCCTTGGTGTACAGAAGGAAGCAGGGGAAAGGCTAATAGAGATTTTCCTAGAGAATGCACTGGTCATAGCAAAAACCCTCTTTCAACAACACAAGAGAAGATTCTACACATGGACATCACCAGATGGTCAATACTGAAATCAGATTGATTATATTCCTTGCAGACAAGGATGGAGAAACTCTACACGGTCAGCAAAAACAAGACTGGGAGCTGACTGTGGCTCAGATCATGAACTCCTTATTGCCAAATTCAGACTGAAATTGAAGAAAGTAGAGAAAACCACTGCACCATTCAGATATGACCTAAATCAAATCCCTTACAATTATACAGTGGAAGTGAGAAATAGATTCAAGGGATTAGATCTGATAAACAGACTGCCTGAAGAACTATGGATGGAGGTTCATGACATTGTACAGGAGGCAGGGAAAAAGACCATCCCCAAGAAAAAGAAAGGCAAAATGATTGTCTGAGGAGACGTTACAAATAGCTGTGAAAAGAAGAGAGGTGAAATGCAAAGGAGAAAAGGAAAGATATACCCATTTGTATACAGAGTTTCAAAGTAAGGAGAGATAAGAAAGCCTTCCTAAGTGATCAATGCAAAGAAATAGAGGATAACAATAGAATAGGAAAGACTAGAGATCTCTTCAAGAAAATTAGAGATACCAAGGGAACGTTTCATGCAAAGATGGGCACAATAAAGAACAGAAATGATGTGGACCTAACAGAAGCAGAAGATATTAAGAAGAGTTGGCAAGAATACACAGAAGAACTATACAAAAAAGATCTTCAGGACCCAGATAATCACAATGGCATGATCACTCCCCTAGAGCCAGACATCCTGGAGTGTGAAGCCGAGTGGGTCTTAGGAAGCATCCCTATGAAAAAAGTTAGTGGAGGTGATGGAATTCCAGTTGACCTATTTCAAATCCTAAATGATGATGCTGTGAAAGTGCTACACTCAATATGCCAGCTGCTGCTAAGTCGCTTCAGTCGTGTCCAACTCTGTGTGACTGCATAGACGGCAGCCCATCTGGCTCCCCGTCCGTGGGATTCTCCAGGCAAGAACACTGGAGTGGGTTGCCATTTCCTTCTCCAATGCATGAAACTGAAAAGTGAAAGTGAAGTCTCTCAGTCGTGTCCAACTCTTAGTGACCCCATGGACTACAGCCTACCAGGCTCCTCCATCCATGGGATTTTCCAGGCAAGAGTACTAGAGTGCTGTGCTGTTGGCTTCTCCACAATATACCAGTATATTTGGAAAACTCAGCAGTGGCCACAGGCACAGAAAAGGTCAGTTTTCATTCCAATGCCAAAGAAAGGCAACCAAAGAATGTTCTAACTACCATACAATTGCACTCATCTCACTCACTAGTAAAGTAATGCTCAAAATTCTCCAAGCCAGGATTCAACAATATGTGAACCATGAACCTCCAGATGTTCAAGCTGTATTTAGAAAAGGTAGGGGAACCAGAGATCAAATTGCCAACATCCGTTGGTTCATAGAAAATGCAAGAAAGTTCCAGAAAAACATCTACTTCTGCTTTATTGACTATGCCAAAGCCTTTGATTGTGTGGATCACAACAGACTGTGGAAAATTCTTAAAGAGATGGGAATACCAGAACGCCTTAACTGCTTCTTGAGAAATTTGTATGCAGTTCAGGAAGCAACAATTAGAACTGGGCGTGGAACAGACTGGTTTCTAATAGGGAAAGGAGTATGTCAAGGTTGTATATTGTCACCCTGCTTATTTAACTTACATGCAGAGTGCATCAAAAGAAACGCTGGGCTGAATGAAGCACAAGCTGGAATCAAGATTGTAGGAAGAAATATCAATAACATCAGATATGCAGATGACACTTCACTTATGGAAGAAAGTGAAGAGGAACTAAAGAGCCTCTTGATGAAAGTGAAAGAGAGTGAAAAATTTTGCTTAAAACTCAACATTCAGAAAACTAAGATCATGGCATCTGGTCCCATCATTCATGGCAAATAGATGGGGAAACAGTGGAAACAGGAAAAGACTATTTGGGGCGGGGGGCTCCAAAATCACTGCAGATGCTGGCTGCAGCCATGAAATTAAAGGCTGCCTGCTCCTTGGAAGGAAAGTTATGACCAACCTAGATAGCATATTAAAAAACAGAGACATTACTTTGCTGATAAATGTCCATCTAGTCAAAGCTATGGTTTTTCCAGTAGGCATGTATGGACTATAAAGAAAGCTGAGCACCGAAGAACTGTTGCTTTTGAACTGTGGTGTTGGAGAAGACTCTTGAGAGTCCCTTGGACTGCAAGGACATCCAACCAGTCCATCTTAAAGGAGATCAGTTCTGAATATTCATTGGAAGGACTGATGCTGAACTGAAACTCCAGTACTTTGGCCACCTGATGCAAAGAACTGACTCATTTGAAAAGTCCCTGATGCTGGGAAAGGTTGAAGGCAAGAGGAGAAGGGGACGACGGAGGATGAGATGGTTGGATGGCACCACCGACTCAAGGGACATGATTTTGAGTAAATCCGGGAGTTGGTGATGGACAGGAAAGCCTGGCGTCCTGCAGTCCATGGGGTCACAAAGAGCTGGACACAACTGAGTGACTGAACTGAACTGAACTGAGAATCACACTATTACAATTGTTTTATTTTGTAAATGTGATTTTCTCAAGATATTTAGCTACAGAATCTTTGTTGGAGGCCTGATTACACATTGGTTACTGCAAGAGACAACAATTTTATAAATTAAATGATATAAGTAATGCAGACAATAATATAGTACAGCAGGGAGACACAAAACACAATTTGAAAACAAAGAACAAATTTAAACTATGATTAGTGTAACTAGTTGTAATCCAGTTGTAATAATCAAATGACCAAAGGAGCCATAACTGATTTAATGAGCTATCTACATTTCATTGCACTGGCCATCCAAACTTATGCATGGTCTAATCTTGAGACCAGTATATATAACTGGCAGTTCAACCAGGTAGAGAGAAAAAGATTTATGTTCCAAAAGGCATAATCTATCAAACTATTGGAAGTCATAATTAATTGAAGAAGCTTTCTTACAACTGGAAAACAAAGATTTAGACCAGTAATCTTTTTAGGTAGAAACTATAAAAGTTACAACCATATTTACCAGTTTAGTTTTATGTTAATAATCCTTTTTGTTAACAGCTTTATTAAGTTATCGAGTTTCTCATTAGAAGTTTTTGATTTTTCACTCAGTTTAGTATTATGTTCTGAAAGTCAGAAACTTTTAGTTATCTGAAAGTCCTTTTTATAATTCTTAAACACGAGGCATTTTTATAAAGGTATCAGAGTGAAACCATAAAAAGACTTAAAGACGGCAAATTTAAATTTGATTACAGCTGTGACATATAACACCTTCAGATAATTAAAATTATGACATAATATTTTACCAAGACAGATTTACCAAGACAGATTTTTAGGAACTCCATATAATTTCTAGAGTATCTGTACCATTTACCAAATAATTAACTTAAAATGCATTACTCATTTGATAACACCTCCCTTATAGTTTAACATGCTAAATGAACCTGATTAGTTTAATATCTCCCTTTGGGGTAGCTCAGGGGCTCTTTGAAGCATCCCAAAGTTAGCTAGACGTCAGTGGAACTTTATTATACTTTAATTTTGGGAAGCCCTGTTTAAAGAAATATCCACCCAATTTTTTTTTTTTTTTTTAATATAACAAGACCACTATGAAACCTAGCCAAAGTGACAAAAGATTTCGAAGGCAAATACAGATCATTTCAAAGGTAAATAAACTTGAAGTCTATTATCAAAGGCAGTGTAGCTTCTTCAGAAAATTTGTCTGTTTTAACAGAGAGAAAAACCAAATTTACGTTTTGCAAGAGCTTATTTAAAGAGTTCATTTACTCAATTAAACTTATTTTTGACTTAGTTTATGCTGACTGATCATTTACAAAACCCTTTTCAGTATTTTTTCCTGATATCTTATACTGAGAAAACATATCCTAGTTTCCTTAAAGTTTTTTCCACATTGAGATACATCTTTTTTTTTTTTTTGGCTGACAAATTTATAATAAATGTAATACTATATTTATGTTAAACCTAGGCACAAAGAAAGTATTATACTTAATATTATATTTAATATGTTGATGACTCAGACATGTCTATATTATTATTAGATCAACAATCTTAAACATTAACATCAGGTACTAATTTAATATCACATGTTTCCCAGTTCATGCGAACCTGAAACTCATTTAACTTGATTTCTCTTGTATTTAGAATTTTTTTGTTTATTATTGCTTATTACTGTTACTTAAGTCAATTAAATAGAGCTCTTTTTACGAATCAACCAAGGCAACGTTATTCAAATGTATATACATCAGTTCAGTGGAGTTCATTCCCTCAGTCGTGTCCGACTCTTTGCGACCCCATGAATCGCAGCACGCCAGGCCTCCCTGTCCACCACCAACTCCCGGAGTTTATTCAAATTCATGTCCATCGAGTCGGTGATACCATCCAGCCATCTCATCCTCTGTCGTCCCCTTCTCCTCCTGCCCACAATTCCTTCCAGCATCAGGGTCTTTTCCAGTGAGTCAGCTCTTCACATCAGGTGGCTAAAGTATTGGAGTTTCAGGTTCAGCATCAGTTCTTCCAATGAACACGCAGGACTGATCTCCTTTAGGATGGACTGGTTGGATCTCCTTGCAGTCCAAGGGACTCTCAAGAGTCTTCTCCAACATCACAGTTCAGAAGCATCAATTTTTCAGCAATCAGCTTTCTTCACCATCCAACTCTCACATCCATACATGACTGCTGGAAAAACCATAGCCTTGACTAGATGGACCTTTGTTGGCAAAGTAATGTCTCTGCTTTTTAATATGCTATTTAGGTTGGTCATAACTTTCCTTCCAAGGAGTAAGCATCTTTTAATTTCATGGCTGCAATCACCATCTGCAGTGATTTTGGAGCCCAAAAAATAAAGTTTGACACTGTTTCCACTGTTTCCCCATCTGTTTTTCATGAAGTGATGGGACCAGATGCCATGATCTTAGTTTTCTGAATGTTGAGCTTTAAACCAACTTTTTCAGTCTCCTCTTTCACTTTCATCAAGAGGCTTTTTAGTTCCTCTTCACTTTCTGCCATAAGGGTGGTGTCACGTGCATATCTGAGGTTATTGATATTTCTCCCAGCAATTTTGATTCCAGCTTGTGCTTCTTTCAGCCCAGCATTTCTCACCCAGATAATCACAGTGGTGTGATCACTCACCTAGAGCCAGACATCCTGGAATGTGAAGTCAAGTGGGCCTTAGGAAGCATCACTATGAACAAAGCTAGTGGAGGTGATGGAATTCCAGTTGAGCTATTTCAAATCCTGCAAGATGATGCTGTGAAAGTGCTGCACTCAATATGCCAGCAAATTTGGAAAACTCAGCAGTGGCCACAGGACTGGAGAAGGTTAGTTTTCATTCTAATCCCAAAGAAAGGCAATCCCAAAGAATGCTCAAACTACCACACAATTGCACTTATCTTACATGCTAGCAAATTAATGCTCAAACTTCTCCAAGCCAGGCTTCAGCAATATGTGAACCGTGAACTTCCAGATGTTCAAACTGGTTTTAGAAAAGGCAGAGAAACCAGAGATCAAATTGCCAACATCTGCTGGATTATTGAAAAAACAAGAGTTCCAGAAAAACATCTATTTCTGCTTTATTGATTATGCCAAAGCCTTTGGCTGTGTGTATCACAATGAACTGTGGAAAATTCTTAAAGAGATAGGAATACCAGACCACCTGACCTGAGTCTTGAGAAACCTGTATGCAGGTCAGGAAGCAACAGTTAGAACTGGACATGGAACAACAGACTGGTTCCAAATAGGAAAAGGAGTATGTCACGGCTGTATATACATATACATATACATATATATATATATATATATATATATATATATATATAAAATAAGTCACTCAGTCATGTCTGACTCTTTGCGACCCCACGGACTGTATGGATTGAAACCAGGTCTCCTGCACTGCAGGCAAATTCTTTACCAGCTGAGCCACCAGGGAATCCCAAGAATACTGGAGTGGGGAGCCTATCCCTTCTCCAGCGAATCTTCCCAACCCAGGAATCCAACTGGGATCTCCTGCATTGCAGAGAGATTCTTTACCAACTGAGCTACCAGGGAAGGCCCATATGTGTATATATGTGTACATATAACATGGTTATGTGTGTGTGTGTGTGTGTGTGTGTATACACACACAAAAGAGTTCTTACTTCAAGATTTCAGTGTTGAGTCAGGTACAGGACTGTAAAGCCCAGAATGTAAATATTAGGAATGTAAAGCCCAGCAGTTTGCAAAAGAAGTTGGGATTAAAATTGGGATTCTCACAAATGAACTGTCATGCTCCCTTGGCTACATGGCTAAATATTAATATTTGAAGAAAAAGCAACTTTTAATCACCTTGAACAAGCCAACTCAAAATTGTTGTACACTTTCAAACCAGTGAAGTTGCTCAGTCGTGTCTATTTCACACTTTCTAAAATTTACACTAAAAAAACAGCAGTGATAAGAGTTTTCTGAGAAGAACAGAGAGGACATCTGCGTCTCAAAGATGCAGACAAGTTATTTCTAGGATGACTTGTTTAATATTTACAACTTCATAATATGAACAGGGAAGGTTTGGGGAGTGCTGAAAGGATTTTTGGAACCACCCTTCTGACCTGTGAACCAGTGAAGTTGCTCAGTTGTGTCCGACTCTTTGCAACTCCCTAGACTGTAGCCTACCAGGCTCCTTCATCCATAGAATTTTCTAGGCAAGAGCACTGGAGTGGGTTGCCATTTCCTTCTCCAGGGGATCTTCCCGACCCAGGGATCAAAGCCAGGTCTCCCTCATTACCATCTGAGTCACCAGGGAAGCCCGACCTATAAAGGCTACATTTGTAAACCAAGGACAGTTTTGTTTTTCCCTCCTTTCCCAAAAGACTTGAGTGGCCCTCCCAACAATGACTGACACATCTATCCACCCATATTGGAAAGTTTCCCTTTTTTTTCCTCTAGCCTAAGAGAGAAGGCTAATAAGAAAGGCCCAGAGGCAACAGCCAGGTTCCCTCCAAAGGGAAAAGAGGCAAAGGCAACAAGGAAGAGGAATCCGCCCTTTAATCCCATAGGTTTGGTCCTCATCTTAAGGGAGGAAGAAGAAAGGAGAGGCTTCATGCACTTGGGTGGAAGCTACTGGGGCACAGTGGGCTGTGGGCTTTTGGAACACGCCAGAGGGTAACCTTGGAGTAAGTTCCTCAATTGTTTCCACAGCCACTTGCCTGTGAGCAGAGGGTTCAGGAGAAAGAAATGAGAAAACTGTAGAAGAAGACTTAGAGGAAGCAGTTAGTACCAGCTGTCTTCACACTGGAAAGTCAATATACATTCAAGGTGAATATAAAACATACAGTCAACAAAAACAAGACCAGTAGCTGACTGTGGCTAAGATCATGAACTCCTTACTGCAAAATTCAGACTTAATTTGAAGAAAGTAGGGGAAACCACTAGACCATTCAGGTATGACCTAACTCAAATCCCTTATGATTATACAGTAAAAGGGACAAATAGATTCACGGGATTAGATTTGATAGACAGATGGATGGAGGTTTGTGACATCATATCGGAGGCAGTGATCAAGATCATCCCCAAGAAAAAGAAATGTAAAAAGGCAAAATGGTTGTCTGAAGAGACCTTACACACAGCTGAGAAAAGAGAAGCTAAAGGCAAGAGGAAAGGAAAGATATACCCATTTGAATGCAGAGTTCCAAAGAATAGCAAGGAGAGATAAGAAAACCCTCCTAAGTGTTCCTGCAAAGAAAGAGAGGAAACCAATAGAATGGGAAAGACTAGAGATCTCCAAGAAAATTAAAGATACCAAGGGAACATTTCATGCAAAGATGGGCACAATAAAGGACAGAAATGGTATGGATATAACAGAAGCAGATGATATTAAGAAGAGGTGACAAGAATACACAGAAAAACTATAAAAAAGATCTTCATAACCCAGATAATCACGATGGTGTGATCACTCACCTAGAGCCAAACACCTGGTGTGAGAAGTCAAGTGGGCCTTAGGAAGCATCACTATGAACAAAGCTAGTGGAGGTGATGGAATTCCAGTTGAACTATTTCAAATCCTAAAAAATGATGCTGTGAAAGTGCTGCACTCAATATGCCAGAAAATTTGGAAAACTCAGCAATGGCCACAGGACTGGAAAAGGTCAGTTTTCATTCCAATCCCAAAGAAAGGCAATGCTGAAGAGTGTTCAAACTATTGCACAGTTGCACTTATCTTACATGCTAGCAAATTAATGCTCAAAATTCTCCAAGCAAGGCTCTCGGTTCAACAGTATGTGAACTGAGAAATTCCAGATGTACAAGCTGGATTTAGAAAAGGCAGAGAAACCAGATATCAAATTGCCAACATCTGTTGGATCATAGAAAATGGAAAAGAATTCCAGAAAAACATCTACTTCTGCTTTATTGACTACACCAAAGCCGCTGACTGTGTGAATCGCAACAAACTGTGGAAAATTCTTAAAGAGATGAAAATACCAGACCATCTTACTTGCCTCCTGAGAAATCTGTATGCGGGTCAAGAAGCAATAGTTAGAACCGGACATGGAACAATGGACTGGTTCCAAATAGGAAACGGAGTATATCGAGGTTGTATACTGTCACCCTGCTTATTGAACTGCTATGCAGAATACATCTTGCAAAATACTGGGCTGGATGAAGCACAAGCTGGAATCAAGACTGCAGGGAGAATATCAATAACCTCAGATATGCAGATGACACCACCCTTATGGCAAAAAGTGAAGAGGAACTAAAGAGCCTCTTGATGAAAGTGCAAGAGGAGAGTGAAAAAGTTGGCTTAAAGCTCAGCATTCAGAAAACTAAGATCATGGCATCAGGTCCCATCACTTCATGGTAAATAGATGGGGAAAAAATGGGAACAGTGTCAGACTTTGTATTCTTGGGCTCCAAAATCACTGCAGATGGTGACTGCAAACATGAAATGAAAAGACTTTTGTTCCTTGGAAGAAAAGCTATGGCCAATCTAGACAGCATATTAAAAGCAGAGAGATCCTGACTTCAGACTCTACTACAAAGCCACAGTCATCAAGACAGTATGGTACTGGCACAAAGACAGAAATATAGATCAATGGAACAGAATAGAAAGCCCAGAGATAAATCCACGAACCTATGGACACCTTATCTTTGACAAAGGAGGCAAGGATATACAATGGAAAAAAGACAACCTCTTTAACAAGTGGTGCTGGGAAAACTGGTCAACCACTTGTAAAAGAATGAAACTAGAACACTTTCTAACACCATACACAAAAATAAACTCAAAATGGATTAAAGATCTAAATGTAAGACCAGAAACTATAAAACTCCTAGAGGAGAACATAGGCAAAACACTCTCTGACATAAATCACAGCAAGATCCTCTATGACCCACCTCCCAGAATATTGGAAATAAAAGCAAAACTAAACAAATGGGATCTAATGAAACTTAAAAGCTTTTGCACTACAAAGGAAACTATAAGTAAGGTGAAAAGACAGCCGTCAGATTGGGAGAAAATAATAGCAAATGAAGAAACAGACAAAGGATTAATCTCAAAAATATACAAGCAACTCCTGAAGCTCAATTCCAGAAAAATAAATGACCCAATCAAAAAATGGGCCAAAGAACTAAACAGACATTTCTCCAAAGAAGACATACAGATGGCTAACAAACACATGAAAAGGTGCTCAACATCACTCATTATTAGAGAAATGCAAATCAAAACCACAATGAGGTACCATTACACGCCAGTCAGGATGGCTGCTATCCAAAAGACTACAAGCAATAAATGCTGGAGAGGGTGTGGAGAAAAGGGAACCCTCTTACACTGTTGGTGGGAATGCAAACTAGTACAGCCACTATGGAAAACAGTGTGGAGATTCCTTAAAAAACTGGAAATAGAACTGCCATATGACCCAGCAATCCCACTGCTGGGCATACACACTGAGGAAACCAGATCTGAAAGAGACACGTGCACCCCCAATGTTCATCGTTGCACTGTTTATAATAGCCAGGACATGGAAGCAACCTAGATGCCCATCAGCAGACGAATGGATAAGGAAGCTGTGGTACATATACACCATGGAATATTACTCAGCTGTCAAAAAGAATTCATTTGAATCAGTCCTAATGAGATGGATGAAACTGGAGCCCATTATACAGAGTGAAGTAAGCCAGAAAGATAAAGAACATTACAGCATACTAACACATATATATGGAATTTAGAAAGATGGTAATGATAACCCTATATGCAAAACAGAAAAAGAGACACAGAAATACAGAACAGACTTTTGAACTCTGTGGGAGAATGTGAGGGTGGGATGTTTCAAAAGAACAGCATGTATACTATCTATGGTGAAACAGATCACCAGCCCAGGTGGGATGCATGAGACAAGTGCTCGGGCCTGGTGCACTGGGAAGACCCAGAGGAGTCGGGTGAAGAGGGAGGTGGGAGGGGGGATCGGGATGGGGAATAAGTGTAAATCTATGGCTGATTCATATCAATGTATGACAAAACCCACTGAAATGTTGTGAAGTAATTAGCCTCCAACTAATAAAAAAATTAAAAAAAATAAAAAAAATCAAAAAAAAAAAAAATCAAAAAAAAAAAAATAAATAAAATAAAAGCAGAGAGATTACTTTGCTGACAAAGGTCCATCTGGTCAAAGCTATGGTTTTTCCAGTAGTCAGGTATGGATGTGAGAGTTGGATCATAAAGAAAGCTGACCACTGAAGAACTGATGCTTTTGAACTGTGCTGTTGGAGAAGACACTTGAGAGCCCCTTGGACAGCAAGGAGATCCAACCAGTCCATCCTAAAGGAGATCAGTCCTGAATATTCATTGGAATGACTGATGCTGAAGCTGAAACTCCAATACTTTGGCCACCTGATACGCAGAACTGTCTCATTGAAAACGATCCTGATGCTCGGAAAGGTTGAAGGCAGGAGGAGAAGGGGACAACAGAGAGTGAGATGGTTGGATGGCATCACTAACTCAATGGAGATGAGTTTGAATAAGCTCCAGGAGTTGGTGATGGACAGGGAAGCCTGGCGTGCTGCAGTCCATGGGGTCACAAAGAGCTGGACACCACTGAGTGACTTAACTGATACTGATACTGTCTTCACATTACCAAAAAAAGGTGAAAGTGAAAGTCGCTCAGTTCAGTTCAGTCGTTCAGTCGTGTCCAACTCTTTGTGATCCCATGAATCGCAGCACGCCAGGCCTCCCTGTCCACCATCAACTCCTGGAGTTTACTCAAACTCATGTCCATCAAGTCGGTGATGCCATCCAGCCATCTCACCCTCCTTCGTCCCCTTCTCCTCCTGCTCCTAATCTCTCCCAGCATCAGGGAATTTTCCAATGAGTCAACTCTTCGAATGAGGTGGCCAAAGTACTGGAGTTGCAGCTTCAGCATCAGTCCTTCCAATCAATACCCAGGACTGATCTCCTTTAGGAAATTAGTCCTTTAGGAAATTTAGGGAATTAGGTAAATAAATTAGGTAAATAAATGTTTCCTACAAAACAAATGAACTAATTCCAACTAGGATACCCATTCTCCCAAGAACTACCTCCCCAATGGAATGGTTCCAACTGAACCAAATTCCAAATAAATTTACCCTACAAAATAAATGAGCTAATTCCAAGTGGGGTGGGCTTACCCCACAAGAACTAGTTCCCCAATGAACAGGTTCAGGGTAGAGTCCAACAATTTCCTTCTCCAACAGGGTACCCCAAACAAATTGGCTTTTCCCATAAAGTGAAAGTCACTCGGTCGTGTCTGACTCTTTGTGACCCCATTGACTGTACAGTCCATGGAATTCTCCAGGCCAGAATACTGGAGTGGGTAGCCTTTCCCTTCTCCAGGTGTGCCATAAAGGAAAAGCCCAAATTGAGGGGAAAAAATTGTTGCTGATGTGCACACCTGAGCAACTTACCCTCCAAAATCAAACCCACTGGCTCGTAACGCAAAAGGGCATACAAAACAAGCAAACCCACTGAACCAGCTATTGAATTGGGTACACTCACCCTACAAATGAAATTGCGTCTGTGGCCTCATAGAAGTTTGTTGGTTCCTTGTCTCAACTGCCAAGTACTAGGGGCAGCCAGTGCTGCTTCAGGGAATCTTGAAGGAAAGAACCTCAGGACAGGTTGTCCCAGCAGCTGCTAAGGTCTTGCCCCAATATTCTCTGATCAGGGTCGGTTAGCCATGAGCAGCAAGGCTCCTGGCTGGCAAGCCATATTGTTACTGAGTACAAGCTCACTCTGCTCTCTGCAAAGCAGGCCAATGTATCTGAGAGATGAGGGGTTGAGGCAAGGAAGAGACGTTATTTGCAGAGCTGGCTGATCAAGAAGATTGCAGGCTAACACCTCAAAATAACCATTTTATTGAGACCTTGCTGCTGAGTTCTTCTATAGATCAGAGATGGGGGGAGGTGAGGAAGCAGCAGTGTAAAAAGGACATTAATTTTGCAAATATCTCCTAGAATGGCAAGCCTTAGGCAAGGGATGTCTTAATTTCTTCCTTCCTGCCATATACAGGTGGACAGAGTTCTGAAGAAAGGCCCTTTAGTTTAACAATCAGGCATAGGGGCAGAATTCTCTGAGGCAGGCCATTGCCTCAGAGAAAAGATTATAACGACAAAAGAAATGAAAAGCCAGTCAAAGAAACAGTTCCAACATGGAGTCAGAATTGGCTTCTTCTCTGCAACAGTCACAATGTCTACTTTAGAGAGTAGTTGTGATCTGTTATTGGAGTTCAAGTGTGTAGAGTGTTTTGTAGAGTTTCTGGCCAGATTAAATACTGGTAATTTTTAGTTATTATTTTAATTAGAATGGGAGAGGAGGGCAGGGAGATAGTACTATAGGTCCTGTATGCTCTATCTCATTAAATCTGCTTGCCCAAATGTTAGCCATGAAGTGCTAATGCCTCTGGAGCTCTAGAAATCTGGGCTCCTTTGGCCTATAGGAGGGTGTGGGCAGGCTGATGCCTGGACTGTGTCTTGTCAACTGTGAACTTAGTGCATCTTAATTTATTCTGCAATTGCTCACACTCAACAGTACTTATTGAAAGTGAAAGTCTCAGTTGTGTCTGACTCTTTGTGACCCCATGGACTATACAGTCCATGGAGTTCTGCAGGCCAGAATACTGGAGTGGGTAGCCTTTCCCTTCTCCAGGGGATCTACCCCACCCAGGAATAGAACCAGGGTCTCCTGCATTGCTGGCGGATTCTTTACTGACTGAGCTGTCAGGGAAGCCTTTTACTTATTAGAAATGTAAATAGAGAATCTTATAAATTATAATGAATAGGATGGGGGACCATACAAAAATTAAAGGAGTTAGAAATACTCTCTGAAATCTGGGCCAATCCAGACACAATGATAGGTCTCAGAGGGGATCCCCTAAAACCTTGAGGGTTTGCCTTTTCCAGCTGGGTGTGGGTTTGTGACTCAGGCTGATTCATCACCATGTAAGCAGTCCAGCTGTTTCCATTTCCAGATCTGTGAGTACTTCCTTGGCCTCCAGGTTGTCACAGGTAGTCATTTACAGTGCTTTTGAAATTGTTGAAGTGACTTCTGCCTAAGAAAAGCAAAAAATAAGTTCTGCCCTGTTTTTAGACTTATGAATCAACCTGGAAGCCCATTCCTAAATTACAAAAAGGAAATAAATTACTCTGACTCTCCATTTAGAAACCACTCTAGGACTGGAACTCTTTTGATTTAATAGCACATTTTACCTGGAGTGAAAAGAAAAGAGGAAAATCATTAAACTCAGTAAAAATGGTAATTTCTCATAAAAACCTTTGGTCCCAATTTAGGTCTTGAAAAAAAGGAATTAAAATTCTTCTTATTCTAATAGTCCTATAAGGTTGTTAGTAAGTGCATATAAATGGTAATCAATTTATTTTGGAAGAATATATTTTATAACTGTTTGTAGAAGATTTTGCAAGGCAATACATGGTGAAGTATTCAAAGCTAAAAGTGCTAGAGATGAATTAGATCAGACT
Organism: Cervus elaphus; assembly: GCF_910594005.1. Taxonomy (NCBI): domain Eukaryota; kingdom Metazoa; phylum Chordata; class Mammalia; order Artiodactyla; family Cervidae; genus Cervus; species Cervus elaphus. The sequence continues at coordinate 45,863,304 of NC_057832.1, forward strand.
CTGGCTTATTTCCCAGAAAATATAATATTCTATAAAGGAAAGCATTATAATCGGTTTCTTATGCTACTCATTCAGGTGTCTTGTGTTTAGCAGAAATTTAAACCAGATCTCCAAAGAGAAATTGACTTAAAGTGTAAAGGCATAAGACCAGATACCAATAGTAGGTGAAGGGATTTCCTGTGTAGATGAATTTTAGATGCATAAAATTTATAATTTTCATAGATTCAGTGGAAACAAACTATAAAATGATATCTATACATTTATAGAATTTGAACATAGTAAGGAATAAAAGGGCTCAATTTCACCCTTACAGATAATTTAATCAGAGATCCTGTTCTGATTTAAAGGCTAAACCAGAGTAAGAAAATATTAATCACTGTGATGAGCATGGGCATGTGCTTGGTAGATGTGAATAAATGAAGGAAACTAGCTGTTAACCAAACTCATAATGAGATAGGCAAAGAAAATTGAGAAGCTTACCAAAATGCCTGAAATGAATTTAATAGGTTAGGTAAACTGATATTAATAATATGCAAATGATATATAATGATTTTTTTTTTATGTGCAAGCTCAGTTTCTTTTTCTTTTTCTCTCTTGCAACTACAGTGTAGATGAATGTACAGTTTTTTGTGTTTATTTATTTGCTTTTATTAGCAGGGCTCTAACCCTAAAATACTCTGGGAATATCACTATTTCTCTAGTTTAAGGTCTAGACTAGAATTAGGCTCAATGGACTTTTTCCTTATCTTGTTCTTCAGAGCATCAGAGAATCTCAACCCAATTAAAAGAATATTTCTCCTTCAGGTTTAGAGAAAAGCTGCCATAAATTGGCCACCCCAGGTGTCCTTTCCCTGTTTTTGCTACATCTTTCAAGGACAAAGGGACCTCCCAAGAAGAGATAATCACAATCTCATCTTTGCCACACCAGCCTAGGGGAAAGGAAGCAATTTAGAAAGAAGGGAGAATCCAAACAGAGACCACTCCACACAACAGAGCTTGTAACCCTTAGCTCCTCGCTGGGAAAGCTCTTCCAACACAATGGCCTACTTTATCCCTGCTGAGAAAGACAGGCTTAGGGCCATTTCTGTGGTGTGGAGCCTATCCTTAAAATAATTTACCAGAGCTACTTTCTTTGAGATAATTTTCTCAAGGGGAAATAACTAAGAAATTATAAGCTAAAATTATTATAATCTTTATATGTGCATTTATTGCTAGTATATTAGAATTGAACATTTTGATATCTCTGTAGGAATGTAGCATGTTTAATTCTTCTTTTATTAGATGAATTACTATATTAGAAAATATAATCTACTGGTATATGTCAGTGTATTGAATTCTTCATATATGCTGGAACATTTAAATTTTTTTTCACTAAAAGTTTACTGTATATCAATATTCTGCAACTATTTGATTAGTTTTTTTCTCTATCCTTACTTATCAACTGTCCACATCCATTTTCATTGGTTTTCAGTAGAAGGATGAGCTAAGGTCCCACATACATGTACAATGGAAATGCCCTGGAAATAATGTGTATTTTTCCTGTTTTATTTTAATATACTAGTACATTTCACGTATTACATTGTAGTGGCAATCCAGAACTTACTTACTCAGAGTATTGTTCATGGACCAACAACATTAACATCACTTGGAACTTATTTAAAATGCAGAGTTCCAGGTTCCAGAATAAAAGTCTGTACTAAAAGAAGGTCTTCTTTGTGATTTGTATACATATAAGATTTGAGAGGTCAAAATCTTGATCAAGGGTTAGCAGATTTTCTGTAAATGGTATTTTAGGCTTTGTGGGCCATTTAGTTTCTGTTGTAATTGCTCAGTGTAAGAGCAGTCATATACAGACACATGTGAATGGCTATGTTCCAATAGTACTATATTTATGAACCATACTATATTATGAACTATACTATACTATTTATGAACTAGTACTATATTTAATTGAGTTTTCAGATGTCAAAAAAATATTATTCTTGTTTTGATTATACCCCTTCCATTTAAAATCATGTATAGCTCACTTTGGGCTCCCTTTACCCATGGGCTATATTTCCGTGACCCCTGTTCTACAACAGGGGCTCCACAGATGGTGCCTTGGTAAAGAATTCTCCTGCCTATGCCCTAGTGGAGAAAGTGGCAACCCACTCCAGTATTCTTCCCTAGAGAATCTCATGAACAGCAGAGCTACACTCCACAGGGTTGTAAACAGTTGACCAGGACTGAAGGGACTGAACACGCATGCTTGCCAATGCAGGAGATGCAGGGGATGAGCTCGATCCCTGGGTCGGCAAGGTCCCCTGGAGTAGGAGATGGCAATCCACTCCAGTATTCTTGCCTGGAAAACTCCATGGACAAAGGAGTCTGATGGGCTACAATCCATGGGGTTGGTCACAAAGATTCATTCATGACTGAGAGAGTGAGCACTGAGCATGATTCTACAGCACAGTAGTCTTCCATAAGGTGACTTTTGATGCCAAAGTAATAGGATATATGAAACCAAAGTGTAGAATTGCAGATAGGACAGGTCTAGTCGCAAACACCTGCAAATCATATTAAAGATAATTTAAAAAGTAATAAAATAAGACAGTCATGAAAAGAAAATGCCCTTTGTTATGTATATAGTATATGCTTATAGACTATATTGAAAATTATAAAGGAGACATTTAAATCATGGAAACTATTTCTGTCAGGAACAGTCACTGTTAAACTCTCAGTTTAGCAAGATATTTTTGTATACATACAAACATTTTGTGCCATTTTATATTCCAATTTTCCCATCTAATGCTAAATTCGTAAGCCTCTTATGTGTTATTAAATAGGCTTCTGAAACACATACTTTTAAATAGCAGTCTAATATTCTAGCATGAGACTGTCTCATTTCATAAGGCCTTGGTATCTTAAGAGACTAGTGGAAAACATAATAGGGATGAGAATGAGTACTCATTGGAGAATGAGTAATGATTACTCAGCTTAACAACCTAAACCTAAAATAAGAAGGGCTGCAGGCATAGCAAATTATAGATTTCAGAAGATGAATAAGCACCTCAATTGAGGAATCACCTCAAGGAAGTGTGTGTGCTTGGATATATGAAATGAAGTCACTGGGGGATATTTTTCCAGTGTCAAGGTAATGTGTATTTAGAAAAACATCTGAGTAACTATGTTTTATGAGACTGCACTGCCCATATTGTTGGGTCTCTTTCTCCCTTGCTCACTTTAAGGAAGCTACTGAGTGTTGGGGATCCCACATGACTAGAACCTGGACTGAGGGCAGCCCTCAGGAACAGACTGTGAGAAACTGAACCTTGTGATCCTACAGTCACAGGAAACTGAATTCTACCAACAGCCTGAATGAATTTGGAAGTGGATCCTTCCCTAGTGAAATCTGAGATGAGACCTCAGCCCTGGCAGAAACTATGATTGTAGCCTTTTGAGACCCTAAGCAGAGGACCCATACCAGGATCTTCCCACAGAAACTGTGAGATAATCAATGTGTTGTTTTAAACACTTGACTTTGTAATATTGTTCCTCAGCGGTAGATAATGTACCATGGTGTGCGTCTCTATTTCTAAGGATGGTGTGAAAGGAATACTGATGATGATTTTTTAAAATGCATGCTCAGGACATTTTCTTTTTTTTTTTTTTTTGCATTTTATTCTCATATATTCTTTTTTTTTAATTTTTATTTTTTTTATTAGTTGGAGACTAATTACTTCACAACATTTCAGTGGGTTTTGTCATACATTGACATGAATCAGCCATGGAGTTACACGTATTCCCCATCCTGATCCCCCCTCCCACCTCCCTCTCCACCCAGTTCCTCTGGGTCTTCCCAGTGCACCAGGCCCGAGCACTTGTCTCATGCATCCCACCTGGGCTGGTGATCTGTTTCACCATAGATAAAATACATGCTGTTCTTTCGAAACATCCCACCCTCACCTTCTCCCACAGAGTTCAAAAGTCTGTTCTGTACATCTGTGTCTCTTTTTCTGTTTTGCATATAGGGTTATCGTTATCACCTTTCTAAATTCCATATATATGTGTTAGTATGCTGTAATGTTCTTTATCTTTCTGGCTTACTTCACTCTGTATAATGGGCTCCAGTTTCATCCATCTCATTAGAACTGATTCAAATGAATTCTTTTTAACAGCTGAGTAATATTCCATGGTGTATATGTACCACAGCTTCCTTATCCATTCATCTGCTGATGGGCATCTAGGTTGCTCCCATGTCCTGCTTAGGACATTTTCTATTGAAAATAAATGTTTATAAAATAGATGATTGAGAAAGTAGGTCTTTAAATAGAACGAGAAAATGGTTAGAAATGATTTACTGTGGTAAATCTTGATATGAGTTATATGACCATTGTTTCTTAGTTTTCTTTGCTGTTTTTTTTTTTTTAATTTGCTTAATTTTTTAAAATAAGAGTTGGAAAATGAGCAGTGATTTAGTGACGTAGAGAACATCACACTGCTTTGGTAATGGGGAGGGTGGTCTGACTACAGATAACAATTGAAAAAAAAAGATGAATGGAAAAAAGGAGTAAAGGAGACAAAGTGATTGCTGCATCAAGAAAGAGAAGGATGAAGAAATAATAGAGGAAATAAAGTTTGTTTTTTGGTTTTTTTTCCCATTTATTTTTACTAGTTGAAGGCTATTTACTTTACAATATTGTAATGGTTTTTGCCATACATTGACATGAATCAACCATGGATTTACTTGTGTTCCCCATCCTGAACCCCCCCTCCCAGAAATGAGGTTTTTGAAGGAAGACTGATTTGTCTGTGTGTGTGTTTAAGGTGGAGAGACTTGTGCGTGCCTGCATGATCAGTCACTTCAGTTGTGTCTGACTCTGCAACGTGATGAACTGTAGCCCGCCAGGCCCCTCTGCCCATGGGATTTTCCAGGCAAAAATACTGGAGTGGGTTGCTGTGCCCTCTACAGGGGATCTTCCTCAACCAGGGATCCAACCCACATCTCCTGCATTGCAGGCACATTCTTTACCACTGAGGCACCAGGGAAGCCCAGGGTGGAAATATTTAAACATTTACTTTAAGAACAATTGAAAGGGAGTGAAAGAAAGAACAACTGATTATGTAAAATTCAAAAGGAGTGAAAGAGTCCAGTGTACAGATGGATATCTGAAGGCAGATGAAGGAAGGACACCACATCTAATTTAACCAAACAGAAAAAGGAAACTGTATGTGCAGTAAGGTTCTAGCTTTTTCTGTGAATTAAGCATCCCGATAATCTGCTATGACTAAGGAGAAATTTGAAGGAAAGGTTGATTACCTTTGAGAAGAAAATCTTTGGAAGAAAGTACTGAGAAGAATAGGACTGTGAGTTTAACAGTAAAACTTCCTAAGACTGCCACGGAGTATAGCAAGCCCAACTGAGTTAGCTTTTTTATCTTTTAAGGAACATCTTTCCTCCTTTCCCTGATTTTCTGTAGCAGTGTCCTGCAACCTTGGCTTTAGTCATTAAGAAAACAGATAATCAAGCTATTCCAAGGCAAGAGTTTTGCCAGATGGTTGAATAATAAGAGAGGAACTAAGGTATTAGCTTATTGGCAATAGTATTAAAATAGCGCAATCTTAGAATAAAATCAGGATAAAGAGGGAAATAAAGACATTAGAGAGCTGACGAATTGGAGGAAAGTCAAAAGGTGAGTAATCTAAAGGTCCTGATGAGATGTAGCCAAATCTGAACCTGTTTTTGTACAACCTATAGTAAAAAAGAAAAAAGGTTTTCACATTGTAAAATGATTGAGAAATTATCAAAGGTGGATATTTTGAGGCATGTAAAAAAATGTAGTAAGAAACTCAAGTGTGAGGCCAAAAACATCAGGAATTGAGAAATCAAACTTGGGGTAGAGGAATTTTTATTCAAAAGATGATTACTGAATTGATACATTTGAAAATAGAGATGTTTGGTAGTGAAAATACCCAGGTTGAAACCATGAGAGTTTTGCTTAGGGAGAAGCAAATCACTGGTGATTAGAGGGTCAAAGAGTTGAAAGAGTTGCTAGATAAGTCATTCATTCATATTGTAGAGGCCTTTGAGTGCCAGGAGCTAGTGCTCTAGTCTCTGATGAAAGATTGGAGGCATGATGAGGTTGTAGTGGCATTCGTAGGGAGAAAATGGTTAGCTCAAAGGTACAGGTGCTAAAATAGTGGAGCTTTCTAAAAGAGCAACAAGCAATTGCCTTTTGGGAGGATAGAAACTGAACAGGATCACTCTGTGCTGCTGTCTCAGCTTCTAGACCAGAGTGGTGGGAAACCCAAACTATCCTGTTGGGAGAGGAAGAGAGGAGCTTTGACACTTTATTCTCATCAAATCAAAGCCTTGGTCACAGCCAGAAGAAGCCAAAGAATATTTTTTAGACAAACTCTATCATGTGAGGAGTTTGTGTTTGTGCCAAATAGAGTTTTAAATGATCATCTTAACTTATATTTAGAACAGAAAATGATGAGTTAAGATGTTTTTCAAAAAATCTCTATACTAGACTAATCTTGAATGACTATATTCTAAAAAAATTTATAAGTTCAAAAATTTATACCTAATATTTTAATTGTTAATTTTTAAACTTCTTTATTGAGGTAAACTGACATATAAGAAAATATTTAAGATGTATGATTCAGTAAGTTTTGAAACATGTATATGCTCATGAAACTATCACTATAATCAAGATACTGAATGTATTCATCACCCCCAAAAGTTTGTTTTTAATTATTACTATATTATTCTAATATAATGTCTTATATTATAAAGTTAATTTAACTTGAAGTATTTGATACATTTTATTTCATTCATTTGTTCTTTCATTCTTCAGTAACGAATAAATGAGTACCCTGAGATAAATATTGAGGTGAGTACATGCTCAGGCTTTTAAGGATAATGTCATCTAAGCAAGGAGTATAAATTTGGTTAGAATAAATATCTAATATATAAGTAATGAATATTTCTTTTTAAATCTGTGGATAAGAGATTTTTACAAAGAAAAATTTATTTTTACAAAGAAAGACATCCCTAAAATAAATTACTCTAAGATATAGATTTTATAAAATATTTTGCTCTGCAGATTCAACTATTCAGCATAGTTTTAAAAGCATTTTATACTCTGTTAAATTCTGACCTTATTGAAATGTATTAAAGACACATATATATTCCTACATTGATTGTAGGATATTAGCTCTCTTTTATTCTGAGGTGAGATTGTCTTTCTGCAAAGTCATCCGTTTCACCAGCGAGAATGGATAGGTATTGGATTGCCTAGTACCCATATCTCTTGGAGTATGCAGGAGACAGTGCTATATCTATAGCACTGCCTCTGAATTCATGGAACATTAGAAATGATACAAGAGTTCAGTTCAGTTCAGTCGCTCAGTCGTGTCCGACTCTTTGCGACCCCATGAATTGCAGCAGGCCAGGCCTCCCTGTCCATCACCAACTGCCGGAGTTTACTCAGACTCATGCCTATCGAGTCAGTGATGCCATTCAGCCATCTCATCCTCTGTCATCCCCTTGTCCTTCTGCCCCCAATCCCTCCCAGCATCAGGGTCTTTTCCAATGAGTCAACTCTTCGCATGAGGTGGCCAGAGTATTGGAGTTGCAGCTTCAGCATCAGTCCTTCCAGGACTGATCTCCTTTAGGATGGACTGGTTGTATCTCCTTGCAGTCCAAGGGACTCTCAAGAGTCTTCTTCAACACCACAGTTCAAAAGTATCAATTTTTCAGCACTCAGCTTTCTTCACAGTCCAACTCTCACATTCATACATGACCACTGGAAAAACCATAGCCTTGACTAGATGGACCTTTGTTGGCAAAGTAATGTCTCTCCTTTTCAATATGCTATCTAGGTTGGTCATAACTTTCCTTCCAAGGAGTGAGCATCTTTTAATTTCAAGGCTGCAGTCACCATCTGTAGTGATTTTGGAGCCCCCAAAAATAAAGTCAGATACAAGAGTTAAGTTATTTGAATCCTGAAAAATCAGGGATTCATTTGTAATGCTACTTCTAGAAGTACCTGATAACAGATAGTTCTTAAAAAGAAAAAAATAAAAAAATTAACCCATTATTCAAATATTAGGAGGAAAAAAGCTGACATATTTATAGACCTTGATGCAGATCTTTTCATGCTTTCAAAATTGAAATAGAATGTAAATAATTTATTTTACAGTGTTAATATAAAACAATATAGAGAAATACAGAAATGTTTATATATTAAGGCTTTGAATATGATCATATCAGCTTCAAAATACTTATTCCACTTAAGCTTCAGTTCAGTTCAGTTGCTCAGTCATTGTCTGACTCTTTGTGACCCCATGGACTGCAGCAGGCCAGGCCTCCCTGTCCATTACCAACTCCCGGAACTTGCTCAAACTCATGTCTGTCAAGTCAGTGACGCCATCCAACCATCGCATCCTCTGTCGCCCCCTTCTCCTGCCTTCAATCTTTCCCAGCATCAGGGTCTTTTCCAATCAGTCAGTTCTTCACATCTGGTGGCCAAAGTATTAGAACTTCAGCTTCAGCATCAGTCCTTTCAATGAATATTCAGGATTTATATCCTTCAGGATTGACTGGTTTGATCTCCTTGCAGTCCAAGGGACTCTCAAAAGTCTTCCGCAATACCACAGTTCAAAAGCACCAATTCTTAAGTGCTCAGCTTTCTTTATGGTCCAAATCTCACATCCATACATGACTACTGGAAAAACCATAGGTTTGACTATACGGACCTTTGTTGGTAAAGTAATATCTGTGATTTTTAATGTGTAATCTAGGTTTGTCCAGGCTTCCCTGGTGGCTCAGACAGTAAAGAAGCATCCTGCAACGTGGGAGACCCAGGTTCGATCCCTGGGTTGGGAAGATCCCTGGAGGAAGGAATGGCAACCTACTCCAGTATTCCTATCTGGAGAATTCCATGAACAGAGGAGCCTGGTGAGCTATAATCCATGGGATCGCAAACAGTCAGAGACGGACTGAGCAACTAACACACAGGTTTGTCATAGCTTTTCTTCCAAGGAACAAGTGTCTTTTAATTTCATGGTTGCAGTCACCATCTGCAGTGATTTTGGAGCCCAAGAAAATTAAGTTTGTCACTGTTTACATTGTTTCCCCATCTATTTCCCATGAAGTGATGGGACCAGATGCCATGATCTTAGTTTTCTGAATGTTGAGCTTTAAGCCAACATTTTCACTCTCCTCTTTCACTTTGATTAAAAGGCTCTTTAGTTCCTCTTTGCTTTCTGCCATAGGGTGTTGTCATCTGCATATCTGAGGTTGTTGATATTTCTCCTGACAGTCTTGATTCCAGCTTGTTTCATCCAGCCCAACATTTTGCATGATATATTCTGCATGTAAGTTAAATAATCAAGGTGACAATATACAGCCTTAATGTACTCCTTTCCCAATTTGGAACCAGTCCGTTGTTCCATGTCTGGTTCTAACTATTGCTTCTTGACCTGCATACAGATTTCTCAGGAGGCAAGTAAGGTGGTTTGGTATTCCCATCTCTGGAAGAATTTACCAGTCTGTTTTGAGCCATACAAAGACCTTAGTGTAATCAATGAAGCAGAGGTAGATGTTTTTCTGAAATTCTCTTGCTTTTTCTATGATCTAACAGATGTTGGCAACTTGATCTCTCATAATTTCTCCATTATAGATGCTGGAAAATGATGCTCAGAAAAAATATTTAGGTTAAGGGCACCCAGTTCCATAGTATTAAAGCAGGATTTAAAACATGCCTTTTTACTCTAAATATAGATCTGAAAAAAATTTCTTTCACTTACAAATATGATAGATATTTGTAGATAGTTGAAATATCAGAAATTGGTGTTTAATATTTTACATTATAATTTGTGTTCAGCATTTATTTTCTTAGTAATTACATCTTCTTAGGTTTGATTTGTTAGAAAAATTTAGAGTGATTATAATGTAAGACATGGATTTCTGAAGTGAAAGCTGTATAGGCAGAGGAAATAGCAACTGCAGAGGCTCTGAAGTGGGAGTGTGCTTAGCCAGGTTGGAAGCTGTCCATGAATTCGGTGTGGTTCCAGTGGCCTGAGAGAGGACTGGTATGTAGAGTGAATGACACCGCAGGGGCCAGACCAGAAAGGACCTCAGAGACCACAATAAAGATCTGACTTTTATTCTAATTGACACAGAGCAGAAGAGCATTGATGGGGGGGGACCTAGACATTTCCATTTACTGGGATGAGGGAAGCAGGTTTGCAAACTGACGATATAAAAGGCAAGTAGAAACCAACAGTTCTATTTTAACAAGTTAAAGGTTAAAATATTTATTAGACACACAAGTGGAAATCTCTGGAAGACAATCAAATATACAAATCTGTTTGAGTTTCATGGAGGGAATGAGGAGCTGGATTTGAAATATTCAGTGTATAGATGTTCTGAAAAATCATGGTCTTGGACGAGAGGACTAGGGAATGTACCAGTGGAAGGAGAAGAACCTCTAGAGCATACTGATAGATTTGTTACAGAAGTTTAACCTTATGCATTTGTGGAACTGCTTAGTAAGTCTCCTTAAAGTTGTTGCACTCATGTCTGATGCTGGACTTTGAAGTCCACAGGGCAGGCAGTAAGAAGAGAAGAAGGATGTAAAATGGGAGAGGAATTACTAGCTGGAACCTACAAGTATGAACTGGAACCCAAAGAGGGAAGACTGAAACCCCTGATAGCACTTGTTGCCTCTGACCTTGTTGCTGTGGGTGTATAGCAAAAGCCAGGGCCCTTAGTCATGGAGTTAAACACATACATCTGACCCAGGAGACAGATAGGCTGAAGGAGGTTCTTGGGAAGGTGGAGCAGTTGCAGAGACAAATATAAGAAAATATGTATGTTACAAAATGATTGTTGTTTCCCTTCTACCCTCCAAATCTCCCAAGAATTTCCTCTTTGGCTCAACCTAAATGGAAACAGGGAAGAAAGGGAGTCCTGGGAAAGTTAGCCAAGTTGACCTGCTGCAAATCTACAAGAAGGGAGGGGTGGCTGTAGGTGGAAAAGAGATGAGGTTGTAGGTTTGAATCATGTGGCACTCAAAGTAGAGATCAGGAATATGAAGGTTTTGTTTTGTTTTGTTTTGTTTTAAGCAAAATTCCTTAAATGCAGAGGGCACATCCTTCTTCATTAATTCTTAAATGTCTTTGGCTACAAAGAGGATGTGATGGCTGGAGCTTGGACTGTGAGATGGAGGCCACCTATTGTGAATGGATAAGCAACAAGACAGGACTTCCCATGTGGTGCCAGTGGTAAAGAACCCACCTGCCAATGCAGGAGACATAAGAGATGTGGGTTCAATCCCTGGGTCAGGAAGATCCCCTGGAGAAGGGCATGGCAACCTACTTCAATATTCTTGCCTGGAGAATCCCATGGGCAGAGGAGATTGGTGGGCTACAGTCCATGGGTTGCAAAGGGTTGGACACAACTGAAGCGACTTTGCACGCATGCACTAGTAACAAGACAGAAAATGCTCCTGTTAGTTATGCCTTAGTTAGCTCCCTATTTTGTGACAGCAGCCCTGGTCTCACCTCCAAACCATGTTAACAAAAGGGAAAAGTAAAATTTGTCACATTTAAACCACTATTGATTGGTGTTTTCTGCCACTTGCAGTCAAATCTAATTCAAACTTACAGAGTGGATTCAATAGAAAATAAGAGGTCAACACATGAAGATAGATTATAGCCAATATTTTGAAGGATATTTTCTATAAATTGGTCCCTTGTTGGAGGATTAGTGAAAATAGGGAGAGATTTTTTTTTTTTTTATGATGGAAAATGTTACTACATTTTTCTGTAAGATTCAGGATTATCTAATAGAGAGTTATTATTTATCTTATGGGGCTTCCCAGGTAGCTCAAAGAGTAAAGAATCTGCCATCAATGTGGGAGACCTGGATTCAATCTCTGGGTTGGGAAGATCCCTTGGAGGAGGGCATGGCAACCCATTTCAGTATTCCTGCCAGGAGAATTCCATGGACAGAGAAGCCTGGCGGGGCTATAGTCCAGGGGTCTCAAAGAGTCGGACACAACAGAGCAACTAACACTTTCACATTTATCCTATAGAAAAGGATTAAATTGATGCAAGGAATTGTGAGCTGAAAAATAGGAATAATAGAATTCTTGGAGAAATATTTATTTGCTTACTCAGGATGGGAGAAATTGTATTTGAATTATCCTCTTATATAGATATTAATATTATAGTTGAAAACTATAAAACCAGTATTCTTGGGATTCAAGCAACTTTGCATAATTTTCAACCAGACTTTCAGGAAAAAATGTACCATATTTTTAATATTGTAAAGCTTGGCATATTGAAAATAACTGTTAAAGTAGACTTCTCATTTTAAAACATACATCAATCAGGAAATGTTTCATTCTCACCTTTATTTGCAACACACATTGTCTCTTATATTTTAGTTCTGGATAAAGCTTATCAAGTTTATTGTGAGAATATGATGTACCAATTAGCTTTTCATGCTTAGCTATTAAAATTTCATTCAAAGTGTACAGATTTTATTGAAATTCAACTTTTATACCTTTCTTGCAATAAGTGATCCACCTTCAGGTCATTAAGCAATTTGTTTAAATTCAATTAATTTTAGGCAGAGCGCTATGCACATATACTAATTTATTCTTGAAAACATGCTAATGTATTAGTAAAATCTAATACAAAGTGAATTCCTAGATTGAAATATTCTTTCTGTTTAGATCTCTGGGGAAAGACATTATTTTATGTGGTTATATTTTTTGGCAAGCAAATAGAGTGAGGTTGGGATTTACTTGATATTTTGTTCATATTTTTTCCTTATTTATTACCTAGTATAAACATGGGATTATATAAAGACATATTTACATGCAATTATATCATTGTGTAATGGTCATATTAGACGTATTTCAAGTATAAGACGCATTTTCAAGTATAAAGCACATTTTCACAAGAGATATTTTCCTATTTAATACATTTATTTCTGACATATTTATGGTCATCTCTTCAACATTCTAAACCTCTTGTTAAGAAATAGTTTCTGAACAGAAATCTTGGTGTTTTTTCAATTTAAGATTCTATAAAGTACATTTAAATTATTTTTCCTTAACTAGCAAGACCCATCTACCAGCCACATAAAGTGGTCATGCTCAGAATACAAAGGGTTACATTATCATTGGATAAAGCACGTTCTTTATTTTGTAGTAGGAAACAAATTGTGAGTACAAATAGACATGCAATGTGGTTTCATTTACAATTGAAAGCTTGTAGTACCAGTGTTGGCCTCCATATGGTGCTAGTGTTATGTACTGGGACATCACAAGCCAGAACTACCTGGTCACGCAAAATAACCACTCACACAGTCCATCAAATATAATTCCAGTAATGAAACAACAGATTCCAATGAAAAGACACTACATCTGAAATCCTGCCTTCTTTAAAACCTGGCTCATGAGCAATAACAATTTTGCCAAATCATCTGTGGAAATTATAGCAATGCTAAACAAAAGGTGAAATGAAATAACGAGTTTAGATTTCTTCTTTCATCTTTGGGATCTCACCAGTGGGTTCAACATCATGTTCTTTTCTCTATGGATTGTTTTCGCTCTTCCATAGATGGTTATTTGGAATGGTGTTAAAGAAAGGAAATCCTTGGGGGGAAAGAGTCTTCACAGGACTTCTGCCAGGTTTTTTCTTTGGTGGTTGTGATTCCTTTGAAGTCTAAGATTCACTCTCATAGCCAAAATGTGATTTATTTTGAATATTCTGATTTTCTGTCAGATTCTTCACAACTTTAAAGTTAGTGTTTGTTTCCATTTATTTTAATGTGAAACAGGTACATTCATTGAGTTGATGGCAGCTTTAAGTGATATATAAAAGTTTATATCCATCTGCCAACTGTATGACAGTTGAAGATACTATAAAATATTACAAAATGTTTGGCCTTTTTCCTTAGTTTCTTGCCAACTGACTAATGGATAATTGCATTGGCTTTATGTAATTCCTTTTCTTCTTTCATAATGGAGTATAATTGTTTTCTTCATGTTATGTTTATGTATTGGCCATTGTCCTCTGTAGAGTCAAAGTGAACATCTGAAAAAATGATCCAAATAATTAACAGAAAGAAATTAATCTCTGATTTCCATATAGTTTAAGCTATATGAGTGCATTGCTTCTATCACACAAATATTTATTGAATAAACTACCCTATACCAGCTGGTTTGGGTCTGGTTTTACTAGTGATAGTTAGACAACAGTGGAGATCATAGAGAAAATGAAAGAGGTTTCAAGACTTGAAATAAAAGAAAGCTGAAAAAAATATTACCTTGAATTATCACTTACTTTCTTCCCTTCTTCCTTCTCTCTCTTCTTCCTTTCTTCCTTTTTTTAAAGTAAATAATCCATAAACTGACCTTGAAAAAATTATATCACTTCTTACCAGAAAGACAAAAACAATACAGGTGGTCTTAAATTCTAGAATGAAATTAAAGAAGCCCATGGATGGATAACTTCTTTATTGCAGTTTATGGCATTTATTGTTGGCCTCATACTGAGTCCCTCTCTTAAGTGGACTGACTATAAATTGTTTTATTTCCTTTAGGTATATTAGTGGTAACATTTTTTTGAAAATGTTGGAATCTTTTGGACAAAATAATATAAACATCAGTAACTGTTGGTAAGTGATTTATTAGCCTTAAATCCTTTCTTGGAAACTTCTTTCTTCCCCTGCAACCATAACTAGAGATGTGTTTGTGTGTGTATGTATGCCTATATGTGTGTGTGTATATATATATATATATATATATATATGTATATATATTTCCAAAAATAGTCACTATTATTATCTGACAGATTCTTTTTTAATACTTATTTGTTGCACAATTACTGCATGTTGCAATACGGGATAACAATTATTAATAGAAAAAAGACCTGTTTCTTTGGTACCTTTGATATTGCATCTTTAGTAATTTTGCCTACTGTATTTAGTTCCAGTGTTGTGCCTGACTACCAAGCTCCAAAGACCCTAGTCAAACCTAACAGCTTATGGGATGATATGGACAGAGTGTTCACTGCCATCTGACATGACCTTGGATGGAGGCTTTTATGTGGTGGGTGTAATCTCAGTCATTGGAGCTGGTTGTTGATTAAAGTACAAACTGCCTTGAAAGGTTTTTATTGTAAAACTATATTACTTCCTGTTGGAGAAGGAAATGGCAAGTCACTCCAGTATTCTTGCCTGGAGAATCCCATGGACAGAGGAGCCTGTCAAGCTACAGTCCATGGGGTGGCAAGAGTCAGACACGACTTAGCAACTAAACCATGGTACATCCTTATTAATATTTAATAAAGATAAGTTCCAGATAGTGTAATAATTTGGAAGTCAATATAAAGTCTTTAAATAGCATTCTCCAAGAAGGTAAGTGTAATGATTGGAACACAGGCCCTGGAGTTTGGGTATGAGAGTACAGATCTGTTGCTTTATCAGTACTTCACAGGTGATAAAAAATCTGCCTGCAATGCAGGAGACCCTGTTCAATCCCTGGGTCAGGAAGATCCCCTGGAGAAGGGTATGGCAACATACTCTAGTATTCTTGCCTGGAGAATCCCATGGACAGAGGAGCCTGGGGGCTTACTGTCCAAGGGGTCACAAAGAATTGGACACAACTGAGCAACTAACACTTCCAACTTCACCCCAGGCAAGTAGTTACTTAACATCTGTGTCCCAGATTCTTCTTCTGTGTAAATGGCAGTAAAAATGGTTTCTATTGAATATGGCTGTTGTCTGGATTAAACTGGATTATATGTGAATGTGCCCTGTATGGTGTCCAGCATGTAGAAAACAAGTGAACATTTGTGTTATTATTATAGCAGTCATTTTTATTCTACTGAAATGGAATCAATTTGAAGTTCAGTGCTAGGTGCTGAAGACACTAACCATGGATCAAGAATAAGTCACCATTAGTGCCACCAGTAGCTCAAAAGTATGTGTTAAAACAGGCATAAAAACCAGTAAGTTACAATGTATTATTATGGAAGTTTCTGTTACATTTTTTTTTCATTTATTTTTATTAGTTGGAGGCTAATTACTTTACAATATTGTAGTGGGTTTTGTCATACATTGACATGAATCAGCCATGGATTTACATGTATTCCCCATCCTGATCCCCCCTTCCACCTCCCTCTCTACCCAATCCCTCTGGGTCTTCCCAGTGCACCAGGCCCGAGCACTTGTCTCATGCATCCAACCTGGGCTGGTGATCTGTTTCACTATAGATAATATACATGTTTCAATGCTGTTCTCTCGAAACATCCCACCCTCGCCTTCTCCCACGGAGTCCAAAAGTCTGTTCTGTACATCTGTGTCTCTTTTTCTGTTTTGCATTTGGGTTATCATGACCATCTTTCTAAATTCCATATATATGTGTTAGTATGCTGTAATGTTCTTTATCTTTCTGGCTTACTTCACTCTGTATAATGGGCTCCAGCTTCATCCATCTCATTAGGACTGGTTCAAATGAATTCTTTTTAATGGCTGAGTAATATTCCATGGTGTATATGTACCACAGCTTCCTTATCCATTCGTCTGCTGATGGGCATCTAGGTTGCTTCCATGTCCTGGCTAGTATAAACAGTGCTGTGATGAACATTGGGGTGCACGTGTCTCTTTCAGATCTGGTTTCCTCGGTGTGTATGCCCAGAAGAGATATTGCTGGGTCATATGGCTCTTCTATTTCCAGTTTTTTAAGAAATCTCCACACTGTTTTCCATAGCGGCTGTACTAGTTTGCATTTCCACCAACAGTGTAAGAGGGTTCCCTTTTCTCCACACCCTCTCCAGCATTTATTGCTTGTAGACTTTTGAAGAGCAGCCATCCTGACTGGCGTGTAATGGTACTTCATTGTGGTTTTGATTTGCATTTCTCTGATGATGAGTGATGTTGAGCATCTTTTCATGTGTTTGTTAGCCATCTGTATGTCTTCTTTGGAGAAATGTCTGTTTAGTTCTTTGGCCCATTTTTTGATTGGGTCATTTATTTTTCTGGAATTGAGCTTCAGGAGTTGCTTGTATATTTTTGAAATTAATCCTTTGTCTGTTGCTTCATTTGCTATTATTTTCTCCCAATCTGAGGGCTGTTTTTTTCACTTTGCTTATAGCTTCCTTTGTTGTGCAAAAGCTTTTAAGTTTCATTAGGTCCCATTTGTTTAGTTTTGCTTTTATTTCCAATATTCTGGGAGGTGGGTCATAGAGGATCCTGCTGTGATTAATGTCGGAGAGTGTTTGGCCTATGTTCTCCTCTAGGAGTTTTATAGTTTCTGGTCTGACATTTAGATCTTTAATCCATTTTGAGTTTATTTTTGTGTATGGTGTTAGAAAGTGTTCTAGTTTCATTCTTTTACAAGTGGTTGACCAGTTTTCCCAGCACCACTTGTTAAAGAGGTTGTCTTTTTTCCATTGTATATCCTTGCCTCCTTTGTCAAAGATAAGGTGCCCATAGGTTCGTGAATTTATCTCTGGGCTTTCTATTCTGTTCCATTGATCTATATTTCTGTCTTTGTGCCAGTACCATACTGTCTTGATGACTGTGGCTTTGTAGTAGAGTCTGAAGTCAGGCAAGTTGATTCCTCCAGTTCCATTCTTCTTTCTCAAGATTACTTTGTCTATTCAAGGTTTTTTGTATTTCCATACAAATTGAGAAATTATTTGTTCTAGTTCTGTGAAAAATACCGTTGGTAGCTTAATAGGGATTGCATTGAATCTATAGATTGCTTTGGGGGTAGAATAGCCATTTTGACAATATTGATTCTTCCAATCCATGAACACGGTATGTTTCTCCATCTGTTTGTGTCCTCTTTGATTTCTTTCATCAGTGTTTTATAGTTTTCTATGTATAGGTCTTTTGTTTCTTTAGGTAGATATATTCCTAAGTGTTTTATTCTTTTTGTTGCAATGGTGAATGGTATTGCTTCCTTAATTTCTCTTTCTGTTTTCTCATTGTTAGTGTATAGGAATGCAAGGGATTTCTGTGTGTTAATTTTATATCCTGCAACTTTATTATATTCGTTGATTAGCTCTAGTAATTTTCTGGTAGAGTCTTTAGGGTTTTCTATGTAGAGGATCATGTCATCTGCACACAGCGAGAGTTTCACTTCTTCTTTTCCTATCTGGATTCCTTTTACTTCTTTTTCTGCTCTGATTGCTGTGGCCAAAACTTCCAAAACTATGTTGAATTGTAGTGGTGAGAGTGGGCACCCTTGTCTTATTCCTGATTTTAGGGGAAATGCTTTCATTTTTTCACCATTGAGGGTAATGCTTGCTGTGGGTTTGTCATATATAGCTTTTATTATGTTGAGGTATGTTCCTTCTATTCCTGCTTTCTGGAGAGTTTTAATCATAAATGGGTGTTGAATTTTGTCAAAGGCTTTCTCTGCATCTATTGAGATAATCATATGGTTTTTATCTTTCAATTTGTTAATGTGGTGTATTACATTGATTGATTTGAGGATATTAAAGAATCCTTGCATTCCTGGGATAAACCCCACTTGGTCATGGTGTATGATTTTTTTAATATGTTGCTGGATTCTGTTTGCTAGAATTTTGTTAAGGATTTTTGCATCTATGTTCATCAGTGATACTGGCCTGTAGTTTTCTCTTTTTGTGGCATCTTTGTCTGGTTTTGGAATTAGGGTGATGGTGGCCTCATAGAATGAGTTTGGAAGTTGACCTTCTTCTGCAATTTTCTGGAAGAGTTTGAGTAAGATAGGTGTTAGCTCTTCTCTAAATTTTTGGTAGAATTCAGCTGTGAAGCCATCTGGTCCTGGGCTTTTGTTTGCTGGAAGATTTTTGATTACAGTTTTGATTTCCTTGCTTGTGATGGGTCTGTTAAGATCTTCTATTTCTTCCTGGTTCAGTTTTGGAAAGTTATACTTTTCTAAGAATTTGTCCATATCTTCCAAGTTGTCCATTTTATTGGCATAGAGCTGCTGGTGGTAGTCTCTTATGATCCTTTGTATTTCAGTGTTGTCTGTTGTGATCTCTCCATTTTCATTTCTAATTTTGTTAATTTGGTTCTTCTCCCTTTGTTTCTTAGTGAGTCTTGCTAATGGTTTGTCAATTTTGTTTATTTTTTCAAAAAACCAGCTTCTAGTTTTGTTGATTTTTGCTATGGTCTCTTTAGTTTCTATTGCATTTATTTCTGCCCTAATTTTTAATATTTCTTTCCTTCTACTAACCCTGGGGTTCTTCATTTCTTCCTTCTCTAGTTGCTTTAGGTGTAGAGTTAGGTTATTTATTTGACTATTTTCTTGTTTCTTGAGGTAAGCCTGTAATGCTATGAACCTTCCCCTTAGTACTGCTTTTACAGTGTCCCATAGGTTTTGGGTTGTTGTGTTTTCATTTTCATTCATTTCTATGCATATTTTGATTTCTTTTTTGATTTCTTCTATGATTTGTTCGTTACTCAGAAGCGTGTTATTTAGCCTCCATATGTTTGAATTTTTAACAATGTTTTTTTCCTGTAATTGAGATCTAATCTTACTGCACTGTGGTCAGAAAAGATGACTGGAATGATTTCAATTTTTTTTAATTTACCAAGACTAGATTTATGGCCCAGGATGTGATCTATTCTGGAGAAGGTTCCATGTGCACTTGAGAAAAAGGTGAGGTGGATTGTTTTGGGGTGAAATGTCCTATAGATATCAATTAGGTCTACCTGGTCCATTGTGTCATTTAAGGTTTGTGTTTCCTTGTTAATTTTCTGTTTAGTTGATCTATCCATAGTTGTGAGTGGGGTATTAAAGTCTCCCACTGTTATTGTGTTACTATTAATTTCCTCTTTCATACTAGTTAGTGTTTGCCTTACATATTGTGGTGCTCCTATGTTGGGTGCATATATATTTATAATTGTTATATCTTCTTCTTGGATTGATCCTTTGATCATTATGTAGTGTCCTTCTTTGTCTCTTTTCACAGCCTTTATTTGAAAGTCTATTTTATCTGATATGAGGATTGCGACTCCTGCTTTCTTTTGGTCTCTGTTTGCGTGAAATATTTTTTTCCAGCCCTTCACTTTTAGTCTGTATGTGTCTCTTGTTTTGAGATGGGTCTCGTGTAGACAGCATATATTGGGGTCTTGTTTTTGTATCTGTTCAGCCAGTCTTTGTCTTTTGGTTGGGGCATTCAACCCATTTACATTTAAGGTAATTATTGATAGGTATGGTGTCGTTGCAATTTACTTTGTTGTTTTGGGTTCACGTTTATACAAGCTTTCTGTGTTTCCTGTCTAGAGAAGATCCTTTAGCATTTGTTGAAGAGCTGGTTTGGTGGTGCTGAATTCTCTCAGCTTCTGCTTGTCTGTAAAGCTTTTGAATTCTCCTTCATATCTGAATGAGATCCTTGCTGGGAACAGTAATCTAGGTTGTAGGTTATTCTCTTTCATTACTTGAAGTATGTTCTGCCATTCCCTTCTAGCCTGGAGGGTTTCTATTGATAGATCAGCTGTTATCCTTATGGGAATCCCTTTGTGTGTTACTTGTTGTTTCTTCCTTGCTGCTCTTAATATTTGTTCTTTGTGTTTGAGCTTTGTTAATTTGATTAATATGTGTCTTGGGGTGTTTTGCCTTGGGTTTATCCTGTTTGGGACTCTCTGGGTTTCTTGGGCTTGGGTGGCTATTTCCTTCCCCATTTTAGGGAAGTTTTCAGCTATTATCTCCTCGAGTATTTTCTCATGGCCTTTCTTTTTGTCTTCTTCTTCTGGGACTCCTATGATTCGAATGTTGGGGCGTTTCACATTGTCCCAGAGGTCCCTGAGGTTGTCCTCATTTCTTTTGAGTCTTTTTTCTTTTTTCCTCTCTGCTTCATTTATTTCTACTGTTTTGTCTTCTACCTCACTTATCCTATCTTCTGTCTTCGTTATTCTACTGTTGGTTCCCTCCAGAGTGCTTTTGATCTCATTTATTGCATTATTCATTTTTAATTGACTCTTTTTTATTTCTTCTAGGTCTTTATTAAACATTTCTTGCATCTTCTCAATCCTTGTCTCCAGGCTATTTATCTGTAACTCCATTTTGTTTTCAAGATTTTGGATCATTTTTTATTATCATTATTCTAAATTCTTTTTCAGGTAGATTCCCTATCTCCTCCTCTTTTGTTTGACTTGGTGGGCATTTTTCATGTTCCTTTACCTGTTGGGTATTTCTCTGCCTTTTCATCTTGTTTAGATTGCTGTGTCTGGAGTGGGCTTTCTGTATTCTGGAGGTCTGTGGTTCCTTTTTATTGTGGAGGTTTCACCCAGTGGGTGGGATTGGATGATTGGCTTGTCAAGGTTTCCTCATTAGGGAAGCTTGTGTCGGTGTTCTGGTGCGTGGAACTGGATTTCGTCTCTCTGGAGTGCAATGGAGTGCCCAGTAATGAGTTTTGAGATGGGTCTATGTGTTAGGTGTGACTTTGGGCAGCCTGTAAGTTGACGCTCAGGGCTATGTCCCTCCGTCCTGGAGAATTTGCGTGGTATGTCTTGCTCTGAAACTTACTGGCTCTTGGGTGGTGGTTGGTTTCAGTGTAGGTATGGAGGCTTTTGGATGGTCTCTCATTACTTAATGTTCCGTGTAGTCAGGAGTTTTCTGGTGTTCTCAGGTTTTGGGCTTAAGTCTCCTGCCTCTGGATTTCAGTTTCATTCTTCCAGTAGTCTCAAGACTTCTCCAACTATACAGCACTGATAATAAAACTTCTAGGTTAATGGTGAAAAGATTCTCTGCCATGAGGGACACCCAGAGAGGTTCACAGAGTTACATTGAAAAGAGGAGAGGGAGGAGGGAGATAGAGATGAGCAGGAGGAGAAAAAGGGGGACTCAAGAGGAGAGAGACAGATCTACGCAGCTGTCTGTTCCCAGAGTGTTCTCCGTAGCCCAGATACCCACACAGATTCACAGAATTGGATTGGGAATGAAGGGGAAAGGAGGAAATAGAGGCGTTCTGAGGTAGAAAATGGGGAGTGTCAAAAGTGGGAGAGAGTAATCAACACACTCCTGAGTAAAAATCGGAACTGAATATTGGATTCTTAAATGTCCAAAATTTATATCACATACTGAAAAACAAAGATTAAAAATCTAGAGTAGAGGTTAGACTCTTAAAAATACATTAAAAACAAAAACACAAAAAATTTTAGAAATATGTATGAAGTTCGATTTAAAAATAGGGCTTCTATCTTTTTTGTTGCAAGGTTATAGTGAAATGAGAATGAATATTAAGGAGTAGTAGAGGAGTAATAGAGGACTTTAAAAGAAAATAAGAGAAAAAGAAAAAAAAACAAGAAAAAAATTTTTTTTCCTAATTAAAAAAATCGTAAAAATATATGAAAATGAAAGTTAAGGAGTAATGGGGGAGTAATAGGGAATTTTAAAGAAAATAAAAGAGAAAAAAAAAGGAAAAGAAAAGAAAATAAAATTTTTTTAATTAAAAAAAAAAAAGGTAACAATATATCTAGGAATTTCTCTGGAGCTGTTGCAGTCAGCGTGGGTTCGGTTCAGTTTCAGATAGCTCCTCGTTCCAGCTTACACTTCTGGATATCTATAGGCCCCTTCCGGTGTAGTCAGTGTTACCTACAGGCATTTTAATCTGTTGCACCGGTCCGTTCTGAAGTGGTTCCCTTTGTTTATTTGGCTTCTGTTTGCCGGTCTCTTCCGTGTCTAATTTCCACCCTGAAACAGGCAGGTGGAGGTGGTCTCTTGTTCAGGTTCGCTAGTTCCATAGCGCTGTGGGGAGCGGGGCGTGCTGCTTTCCCCGTCTACGCTGCTCAGGCGCCCGGCTGCTCTATACGGAGCGGGCCCTGCGTTGCGTGCGGTTCCAGGTTTCGGGTTCTCCACAAAAGCGGAGTCTGCTGCGCCTGCGTTTTGTGCCTTCCCCGCCCGAGCAGCTCAGGCAGCCAGGAGCTTGAAGGGCACACTCTCCCCGGGTGCAGCGCGCCCTCTCCCCTCCGCGGCCCCAGCCTCAGTTTCCGCCGGCGCCGGTCGGGTGCGTGCACCTTGTGTTTAGCTGCGACCCTCCCGGCGGATGTCAACCATCCAGAATCTCAGTAAGTCTTTGGTTAGAAACTGGAGGCCTGTTTGCAGTTTGATGGGGGTGCCGCCTCTGGGGCCGAGTTTGCCCCTTTCCCCTCCCCCCTGCCTCCTGCCACCGGCGGGGCTGGGCTGGTCCGCAGCCGGCTAGCTCCTCTGGACTTGCTCAGACCCTTTGTTCTGCGAACGGCCGGCAGTGTGTTCGGGCCGGTTAATTTTCTCTCTCTCTTTTGCTATCCCACAGTTTAAGTTGCTATTTCACAAAAGCTCCCTCCGATTGCCCTCAGGGCACTCAGGCCCAGTCCTTACCCTAAGCAATGCTGCCCACCTCTCTCCATTCTGCCCCCACTTGCTGGTGGCGGATGGGGGCATCTGGGGTACTTTTCTGCTGGGAGTTGCTTTTAGGCACATAATCTGTGGGTTTTATTTATTTTTCCTCCCAGTTAGGTTGCCCTCCGAGATTCGAAAACTTCCCCAGACCCGCCAGTGCGAGGGTTTCCTGGTGTTTGGAAACTTCCTCTATTAAGACTCCCTTCCCAGGATGGGTCTCCATCCCTAGCTCTTTTGTCTCTCTTTTTATCTTTTATATTTTGTCCTACCTCCTTTCGAAGACAATGGGCTGCTTTTCTGGGCGCCTGATGTCCTCAGCTAGCAATCAGAAGTTGTTTTGTGAAGTTTGCTCTGCGTTGAATTGTTCTTTTGATGAATTTGTAGGGGAGAAAGTGGTCTCCCCGTCCTATTCCTCTGCCATCTTGGCTCCTCTCCCTCTGTTACATTTTTAAAGGTAGCTAATTGGATCTCTGGCTTTATAAGGAATTCTCTATCACCTATAAGGTAGGGAAACCTCTCAGGATCTATAAATTAAAGATTTCTAGAGTTAATGGCACACACTATTTCATTTTGCCATAAAAAGGGCATAAAAGGTCACTGCTCTTTGATTAAAATCAATTAAAGATGATACATATCTCAAAATGCTTATGCTTTTCTTTATTCTCAAGGACATAAAAGAAAATTAGAATAAACCTAGTATGAGTCAGAAACAAAGAACTCAAGATTTTACCAAATGTAAATTTTGCTCAAATTTTCTTTTTTTAATAATATATGATCAAAATGGAAAAATAAAAGTTCAGTGTTTTAAAATAATTAACTATGTCAATGACATCAGAATGACATCAGCCAAATCTCTTTCATGCAAGCAACTAGATTGGGTCCCGGCTGGTAGTGAACTACTCTCAATAGCATAAAAATCAGGAATAACTTAGTTTTCCCTTTTCCATCATCCTCTTGAATTGTTGAATGTGGGAAAAGTGAATCTAGACTTCTGGAATCCTGACCAATAAATACATCAACAGTCTTAGTTATAAAACCCATCAGCCTTGATGCTGCAGTGGTGGCAGTAGCTAGCCATATTGGTGAGTGATTTGAAATGCTCCAGAATGTAGGGCTAGCAAGAGTGGAAGAAGGTTTAGTGATCCTGAAAGGCCATGACCACTGAAGAGAAAGTTTATCTTTAGTTCACAAAGGATCATCATCATTGCTATCATGACATGTGGTTACTAATGGTTTAATCATGATGTTCTTGAGATGCAGTACTATTTGTTCACCTATAAATACTGTTCATGACATTTTTGTGTGCAGTGCTCAACTGGAAAGTCACTCAACCCTCAACTATCCACATCTCTCTCTAGCGGTATTACTACAATAACTTCTACTGAAATAAGTTTTAATAGTAGATAGGAAGAAATACAGTATTAGTGACTTATTTATGTTATATGTTTGTCCATGAGCCTGTTTCCCAAAGCACAGTAAGTAAAGTGGGTGCATTTAGTTAGGAGAGACTATGCATGCTAATGGTAACAAGTAAACCAAAAGGCTTAACATAGCATATGTTTAGTTCTTGCTTATATAAAGTTTTCTGTGGGCTGGATAACTTTCCAGGGCAACTGTCCCTACTATGATGATTCAGTAATCCAAGATGCCTCAATCTTGTACCTTCACATTTCGACGTATGGCCTCCTCCTTTTCTTCAACCTTTGTTGCAGAAAGTATTTGAGAGAGAAAGAATTGCTTAGTAGTATTTCACTGCCTCAGCCTCAATGTGATACATGTCACTTCTGCTCATTTATTTGGTCAGAAATTTTCACATGTGGTGACATATATACAAAGGAATACTACTCAGCCATAAAAAGGAACACATTTGAGTCAGTTCTAATGAGGTGGATGAACCTAGAGCCTATTATACAGGGTGAAGTAAGTCAGAAAGAGAAAAACAAATATTGTATGTTAATGCATATATATGGAATCTAGAAGCATGGTACTGATGAATCTGTTCACAGAGCAGCAATAGAGACACAGACATAGAGGACAGACTTATGGACAAGGGTGGGGGAGAAGAGGGAGAGGGTGAGATAAATGGACAGAGTAGCATGGGTGCATATATACTAGCATATGTAAATAGAGAGCCAATGGGAATCTGCCGTACAACTCGGGGAACTCAGGCTGGGGCCCTGTAATAATCTAGAGGGATGAGAATGGGTGGGAGGCGGGAGGGAAATTCAAGAGGTAGGGGACCCATGTACACCTATGGTTGATTCATGTTGATATATGACAGAAATCAAACCAATATTGTAAACCAATCATCAATCAATTACAAATAAATAAATATTTTAAAAAAAGAAATTGCCACATGGCTTAGCATAATTGCCAAGGGGTTGAGAAATGTAGGCTCCCGTATTTATATCCTATTTTCTTGGGGAGGAAGAAAAGAAAGAATGGATATTTTCAAGGGTATTAATAAGTAGAGAGTCCTATTCCACAATATGTGAAATAATTTTAAGTGATGCAGAGAAGCTTTTTACAATTTTTGCTTGTTTTCAACATGTTTTTGAAAAATGTAAGTGCACACTGTAGTTTGGCTTCATTTTATATAAATTTAAACTTCAATTGCAGATACTATATTCTTATGATAAAAGTGGTAGAAAGCAGCAAACAGATATCTAATATTTTAATAACACTGACCTAAAAGAACCACCATGCAACTGAAATATTAATATGTAAAACTTTAAGTAAACTGGGAGTACAAGGTGGGGCATTAGAATCTGCTCTTAGCCGATACCCTATGTGCTTCAGCAGCAGACTGTCTTGGACCACGTGCTGGGAGAATTGTTTCAGAGGCCAGTTGCTCTTCTGCTGTTAAAATTGGGGAACCAGGGACAGGGGAGCCCGGACTGCTGATAAGTTCTCAGTTCTGGCCTTTTTTCTCACTGCCTTGTTGCAACAGTTGGCAACAAAGGGTTGGGACAGAAACATTTGACCTGGTAGGGAATACCTTCAGGACTACCATTTTCCTTCTTACTTGGTTTTTATTTTTGTCTGAGATTGTTCAAACTGGCAGTCTCACTCCTCTCAGATCAAATATAACAATATCGACAGATATTACTGCTAGTTCCAAAAGCCTTTCCATTTACTTAAGCTCTTCATTCACTGTTGGTGCCGTCAGCTTTATTATTATTATTCCTATTTACATGTTTTCTAAGGATGCCTAGAAATCTCTCCCAAAGAAGGTGGCTTCGACATCCTAATTTGTGTATAACATTCTTTCTCTGTGATGATTAATAGAAAACTCTTTTACTTTTTAAAAAAATGTTTGGTTTGGATGATAAATTGTATGATGACCCTGCTCCTGAGAATTCTTTTATTTTATGATGTGAATGACTGATTTGGTCCTAATGACTCTTCATTCCTTTGCTTGTGGCTAGAGCCACACAGGGGTAGCCGAGGCTGTGGTTAGTATTTTTAATAGTCATTTTGGGGGGACATCATCCGTATGCTCTGTATAGACTAGAAAAAAGGATAAAAGGACATAGAGAGAAGTTAAAGGGAGTAAGCAATGACATTGATGACTGAAGGATAAACCAAAGCACATTTTTGAGGCACCCAAAGGAGTTCATGAATCTGGCGCAGACTTCAAAATGCTCTAACCTTATCTAAAGGAGGACATATAAACACTGAAGATGAATCTGGGTTGTAGTGGTATGTATGTAACTAGCATCCATAACATTTACCCCTGCATCAGTAGTTAATGGTATGAATTCTGTATCCGAATGAAATGGTTGTGAAATGTTACATTGCTGTAGTTTCATAATAGGGTTAGGACAGGCTCTCTACAAGCTTAAATGGAATTTCATTTGCATGAGTGTAGGCATGCATTTGTAATAAAAGTTATATCCATTATATTTACTTTTTCTGGAATCCTACTGTTAGATAACACATCTAAAAGCTGCTATTTAATTTCTAGTTATTTCAATTCTGGAAGAAAGTAAAAGAGGATTCCAAAGGTATGTTATAGCACACTTAGAACAACCTTTAGGTCTATAGCTCATTAGACTGGCTCTTAAAATATGCAAGTGCCTACAAAGACCACCCCAGCTTAAAAGTATCTAAATACTTCATGTTATTTTACTGTTAAATAATGTTTAGAGTTTGTTATCTTTTGTAGACCTTGGAAATCTAATTATTTATAATATCCAGTGACATTTATATTTTGCTGAATATACTTTGCTTGTAGTAGAACATATCATGCTTAGGAAAATGGACAAAGAATGCTTGGTTCTACATTTGTTTATATGTAATGCAAAATAACTGCTATCTTTTTGTTATAAATGCATTATTTTAAAACCATAATTCTCAAGAAGTGTTCTTAATCATTACCTTTTAAAATGCAGAATGAGAAAAAGAGTTGAAATCATTTGTTGATCATTAACTTTAAGCTATCAAGTCTAATATCCATTCAAGTTTATTGGTATCTTAAAATAATACCATTCATTTCCATGCCAACAGCTATGGAGTGTTTGGTTTAGTTATTGAGATTGATTGAAAGTAGATTGTAAAGTTGACCTGTTGTGTTAAGCTTATTTACACAAACATAGTGTCTTGGAAAATAAATTCTAAAAGTGCATAGCAGTTGAACCCCAAGGTATTTTACATCCCAACTTTTCTAGTATCTACTGAGATCTGTCCTGTAGAGAATCTCACTTACCATAGTTATCTTATATAGGAGAAGAATCACCTCAAAATCACCTCAAAAATAATTAATAATCACCTTAATTATTCCAAAATTTGAGATGAAATTTATGACATGCTTATAAAAAAGAATTTGCTTCTGATTTGAAGAATTTGCACATTTGAAGAACGGCACAAGACACTTGGTTAGTTTTAACATAACAAAACAATCACAGACACATTTTTTCAGGTTCTTGAAATGCTTTCCTTATAGCAGTTGAAAATGACATTTCTAAGATGCAATCAATATAAAAAGGCAAAAAATGTGGGGGGAAAATGCAATTTCAGTGGAAACAGAAAAAAAAATCAGTTTGGGTACTGAATGGTGACAGATTGTTTAAAATGAATCTGTATTTACTCAAGGGTTAATCCTGATGAGGGAGAATTTAAAAGCCCTTCCTGACCTTCCATCCTCTTAGGTTATACTGATTTTTAAGTAAGCAGCCTATTGTATATCATTCTCTCTCCTGATTCCCCTTTCCCATCAAAATGTGAACTTCTCTCCTGTCGCTGAGTGACGCGGGGCCAATAATCCTGGGAGGGCGGGTGGGACGAGGGCACGTGGACCAGAAACACTTCCTAGAAACAGCAAGTATGCTGCTCAACCCCGCCTGAACTTTCCCCGTAAACACAGCTCGCCGACAGCGGCATCCCTGCTGGGTGGATCCTGCAACTCCTGGAGGGAATGGCACTTCTTGTTTTTAATTAGCAAGGTGAAAGGTGAATTAAATCTAGCTGTTTGGCAAGTCGGTGCAAGAAGCTGACTTCTGAGGCTTCAAGGAGCCAGAAGAGAAGAGGAGCTCCTCGGGGGTGAAGGCATTGCGTGTGCTGGGCTTGTTGTTGTTTTTTCTGAATGAATCGCTTGCATAAGTGACTCAGATAATACAGTTTCTTCCTGAGTCTCCCCGCTTAGTGACTGAGAAGAGCTGCAGGCAGGACATGGCAGGGAAGATTCACTCCTTGGAATGTCCTCTTGCTCCCGGCTTATAAACAACTGTCCTGGGGAAAGGCAGGTTTTACATATCCAAACACAGCCTGACAAATGGCACTTTGGAACTGTGCTTTCTGATGACAACGCGTTCGGTTTGTGACAAAGCCTGTCTCGTACGCTGCCCCTGGAGGGGAGTCCTAAGTAAAACTCACCCCGCCAGAGAGTGAGGACCGCAGCGGCAGGCAGCATGGCATCGGCTGGGCACCTCGTCACCTGGCTCCTATGGGGCTACTTGCTGGAGCTGCGGGCAGGCGGTCACACGGCCGACACCCCGCACCCCCGCCTGCGCCTGGCACATAAAGGTAGGTGACCTTTTGTTTAGGAAAAAATGAGAAAAAAATTAAAATCATTTAACATTGATCTTTGGTCTCCAGACTCTTAACATGCACCTGAGAAAAATTACTGCAAAACTGACTGAAGATTCTAAGTACCTTTAATGAATAGGTCACAGCTAACCACAGCTGAAAATAGTGTAAAATCACAGGCTAACTTTAGAGACGTTATTTTTGTCTTGTGAATATTAGGTTTTGTTAGTAAGTTCACTCACTAGCTGACACAACAGGAGAGAGAAGGAAGCAGGTTGTAAAGAGCTTGGAGGGGCTGAATCCACCAAGTTAGCAGTGGGTATTTAAATATCGATTCATGCATAAAGGGAAGCAAGGATGTTAGGGAAGGGCTGTAGAAATAGAGGTGTAATTGATTTTTTGTTTTCTGTTGTCCATAATGGGGATGAGAAGAGGAAAAAAGATTCTTGAGAATAAAATGATTCCTTGCCCATTATAACAAAGTCATCACTGTGTGATTAAAATGACTCACAACTGGTATAAACTAGCTTTCTAATTAAATTGATTATTAGAAATTTTTTATATGTGACAAGAAAAAAATCAGTTTGTTAACAGTCCCTGTAAACTGGTTTATATTGATTTAAAGTGTTAGATACTGTACACTAACATCTATTCTTTTCTTTTCTGTAAATTTGTATTGCTTAATTGAAGATCTATCTTCAATTGAAATGCTTATTTTATTCTGCTACTATGTTTTGTAAAGCAGCATTTAGTCGTAAATAAATGATCAAATGATAGCTTTTGCATCAAGGTCCATAAAAGCCAGTCATAAATAGGTTTGATGACCCTTCCTATAAACAAACAAACAAGAAACAAACAAAACCCATACTCTATGAAAGTGACTTTACTGACTTAAAAGTTTTTTGAAATAAATTTTCGGGAAAGAAGTATTTATTATCATTAATCATTGAGACAGATAATAGATGGAATAGTGAAAATTACATAAGAAACATTTTTCAATTGTGTAAGCTTTTTAATTGTCTCCCACTGTAGAAAATATTCTGCATTTTTAAATATGAGTGTAATCTTTACCAGGAGAAACCAAAAGGGAGGCCTCAATTTTAATGACACTTTTTTTAATTGGACAATTATCAGTTGATTTGATTATAGAAATGTCTCATTTTAGAACAGCTAAAAATCTATGGTTATTTTCTTAGTTTAAACAGGTTTCTGATAATACTCCCAACTATGTAGCATAAATTTAAGAAACACATTGACCCTGAATTTGTAAAGTATTTAAAATATAGTGCCTAGAATTAGTACAATTTATTTGATTTGGAAAGATGTATTATGATACGTACCAACATACATATTCCTAAGAAGTTAAGAGCAAATATACTTAAATGTTAAAATTTGATGTGATGGAATATGGACTCATAAGGATGTCAGAGAAAGAAAACATAATAATGGATTCTTTTTCTATTGTAGACAAGTGGATAAGCTGCCAAATTTGTCAAGTTACCATTCTGCTATGCATGGTATCAACCTATCAACCTTCTATACTTCATTACTCGGATGCTTGTTTTTTGATAGCTTAATATCAGTGTTTCCAGAGATATCTCATTTTAATATTTTTCCTTGGGGAACTTCTAATTTAGAGCATACCAGAACTCTAGTGCATAATGTTGTCATCAGCCTCATCTTCAACACATCTCTCTTGATCAGAGGAGTAACTGTAACTGATTTTACGAGTTGTGTTAAGTGATGTGGGAGGACCACTGCTTGTATCTATGGATACTAGACTGAAAAGTCCCACAAGGTTTCCTGTTGACTTTTCTTAACCTTTTGATTTAATGGCACTAGCTGAAAATGTGCAATGTTGTGCTCTTATATAAAGATAGTATAGAGTTACCTGAAAATAGGATGTTCCCACCTGTGCAGTTTAATTGCCAAAGTCAGTTAAGAGATCACACCAGAGATGCAGCCTGAAGCAGCAAATACCTCCTGCACTGCAGGTGTTTCAGTGAAAGGGAAGCACAGAACTGTCAGAGCAGGGACATTCTGTCCCATTAATACAGTAGAAATAACACATTCACCTCTCTGCACTTCAGAATCAATAGACATTTTAGCAGTGTCCAAAAACTGGGGACAGAATATTTTTGAGTATACTCTTTTGCTATCATAAATGACATCCAAATAGGTGAAATTTTACTAATCAGTAAATTCAGTGATTAATATTGTAAATGAATGTATGGTCATTAAAAATAAGATACATGAGACACAAGTAATCTAGCACCTTTGCCCTGCTGCCTGACCCCCTGTGGAGAAATCCAGGAAGGCTTCCTGGAGGTGGTCTGCTAGATTCATCCAGGGATTCATTTCATAGCAATGGTCTATGCCATGTGGGAAAAGGACAAGCATCTTTCGTATATCTTCTATTATCAAGATGGTGCTGGAGACCACAAGCCTCGTGTTTCTTCCCAAAGAGGAGGGGAAAGTCTCAGTGTCATATATTAATATAAAGCTTGAATAAAATTGTATAAAAATATGTTCAGAAAAAAAGTATCCAGGAATTACCCTTTTCCCTCTCTCCTTCATTCTTCTCTAACCCTGCAAGTGGCATATTCTTCAACAGAGCTTGAGAGGAGAAGACCATTAGGATCAAAAGGGAGGAAAGGCAGAGAGGGAGGGAGAAAAAGTAGAACATTGGGATCAAACATGGAGCATCTTCCAGCTTATTCCTCACTGCTCTCCACCCACAGTGAAATAATACTGAATTCTTCCCTCTTCTGCTGAATATCTACTCCACTCTGATATTAAGCAAAAATGCTAACTTAAGGCAAGCCTGGTAAATAAAGAAATGAAATATTTGCTTTTATTGAGGCAATACATATATCTTTGAATGCATTTTACAGGTTCAAGATAAATTGGGTTAACCAAAACATACAAAGATGTTGTATCTTTGTATCTTTGTTTCATGTCTTGCCAAAAATGGCAAGATTCTGTCCTGCCCTGTCAGAATGTTCAGTCAAGATATGGGTTGAAATTAACTATTTCAGACAAGAATTTGAAAGTTTCTCAACAGTTAAGAATTTATCACCAGTTTTATAGCCAATACTCTAAAGAGGGTAATTTTGATATAATTAGTACAAATTTATAATATTCTACCCAAGGATTTCTTTGAAAAGTAGCTATAAGCCTCATGACAGAGAGGAATGAGAATGAAGGCAAGAGAATAAAGGGAGAAGTGTCCTGGTAGATTCAGCCACTTCCCTCTGTGATGTCTGGTCTCTCCTTACTTTTCACCATCCTGCATTAATGAGGTTACAGGGAAGGCAAAAATATAGCCTTCCTGATAATGGAGCTCAAAGAAGAAAAAAAACAAATCAGGAAAGCCCATGGCAAAGAAGAAGAAATCCCAGTGCATGTGGAAAGTCCCAGAAATGCAACCAAGGGAGGTTCCAGATGGGGTAGGTGTTCAAAGACCCCAGAAGAGACTTCACAATTGCAGAAGCCAAGCAGAATGGCTGCTGATAAGCATAGGCTGTTATCCCAGGATATTTGATGAAAAGATAGCTCAATAAAGACATAAATATGGCAGAAATTAAAAAGTGAAAGTCACTCAGTCTTGTCCGACTCTGCGACCCCATGGACTGCAGCCCACCAGGCTCCTCTGTCCATGGGATTCTCCAGGCAAGAATACTGGAGTGGGTTGCTATGCCCTCCTCCAAGGGATCGTCCTAACCCAGGAAGTGAGCCCAGGTCTCCTGCACTGCAGATGGATTCTTTTTCATCTGAATCACCAAGGAAGCCCAAATATGACAGAGGATCATTGCTAAAATATGTTGATATTATAAATGTAGATTTGAGCATTGAATATGTATCTATACATATAAATATGGGATAGTGAGTATTAACTAGTCTATCTGTATTTTAATATTATAAGCAATTAAATGCAGATTTTTCATAGTACAGAGAGCTCAGATTTGAAGTGAGAGGTCTCTACTCCAGCTATAATCTTCCACTTATACTAATGGTCGTTATCTGTGCCTCAGTTTCCTTAATTTGAAAATAGTGATAGTACTGATATTTTTCACTGGGTTTTTGAGAAGATCAAAACAGATCAATAATGCTATAAAAACACACTTTATAACCTAAAAATTATCTTATTGATGTTTCCTGAAGACTGATAGAAAATGAGAAGGTTAGAAGGAAACATATCCCAAAGACAAAAAACTTTTGGAAATGCCTTAAGTTTGGATATCAATAAGTCCCAGCATCTGTAATGCTAGAATAGATGACAGCAAAATTTGGTCGTGATTTGCATAAAATTTGTAATCTATCCTGGATGCATTCACTCCAAATCCCATTTCATACCTTTGACCTCTGCTTATAGTAATTTATAAGATAATTGTATCATCTGTGTATATGCCAAGATTCATGGCCAATATTTTTGCAATAGAAGTCTGCATATATCTATTTATTATGCATACGCACCTTATACCACACATTTTAGAATTGTTTTTCCATTTATACAAAAAAAAATGGATAAAATTCTAGGAGAGTACAAAAATAAATAAGTTTTGAATGATCATCCTGGAGGTTGTAGTATTTATTTTATATCCAGGGCCAATTAAAAAAAGGCAGTGACTGAGCCGGTTTTTCCTGATCCAGCTCATTCTCAGTCAGTAACTAGGTATTATCAATAATGGCATTAGTTACACATCCCTGTGTGGTTAATAAATAAAAGTGGTTATAAAGTATGATTCATAAAGAAAGTAGTTAGGAAGGACCCAGGGGTGAATACAAACCATACTGTCCAGATCTCCATGAGGGAGAGCTAGTGAGAATTAATTCATAAGTTTATTAAGAAACAGTTTACATTTGAAAAAAAAAAAAAAAGACAGTGGGTAAGATGAAAGGATTACAATGTTTTGTTGAGTTTTGTTTACACAGAATGTACTTTTCATAGAAGTCTATGTAAGGATTCTAAATAACACTATTCTTTGTAACTTCATCTGTTACTTACAAATATTGCTCGTGTATCACAGAAATGCACCTGGATAATCAAAAGCTTCAGAATGGTTCTATGAATTATTCAGTTCATATGTATATGTTGAGTATGACAGTGAGAAAGCAGTTATCTTTAATGTAAAACAGGGAGAAGGGAGGTCAGAATTAGGCAAAGTTGTAAATAAACGGGGCCAATTTTGGACCAACAAATGATTTAGTCATATAAAATCATGTCTCAAAAATTTTGTGAAGACTGTGTTCTATGCATAATAAAGAACCAATAGTTGTTCTTGACTAAGAAATACATGCAGTAATCATGTTGTCACAATGGAATATTCTTTCAAAAATTTATGTGTTATTTTATTGTCCATGTCAGATTTGTCATTTTTGAGGGTATTTCATAGAGATGGCCTCTCTTCCTGTCTGGGATAATATGACTTGGTGACCCCAGTTCTATGACCACATAATAAGACACCAAACATCAAATTGGTCATTGCTGGTAAAAAATTATTGTTAACAATCTGCTGAGTAGTTTTCTTTCATCAAAGATATCAGTTGGAATCATCCTGGGGAGTTCTTAGTGGGGGAGATACAAAGATTTACACAAAAGATTTACTTTATCTTTGTGTGTAAAACTTTTCTGTGGTTTAGTAGAGGAATTTAGTCTGCAGGAATCCAGAAATGGCACTTTGCATGCATGCATGCCCCTTCATACATAGCCACTGCAGTGTTAAAATGGTCTGGTAAGTTCAGTCTCAGAGAATTTAAAAGAAAACAAAACAAATTATACCACTTACATTTTCCTAAAGGTGTAAAGATTTTGATTATTTTCTTGGTTTCAATAGACAGGATCAATTGCTGTTAGTAGTTTTTAGCACATCTGATACTTTGGAATACTATATAAGTTATACAAAGGATGATGATTATTTTAATGAAGAATTTTTTCCAAGTATGGTTTTACATAACATTTGGAGCATAAGAGAAACTATCAATGTCATTAGTTATTTCTTGGGCTTAAGCAAGCATTATTCTTTGTACTCATGTTAAGGATGATAATGACAAGACTGAATATTTTATCAGCTGGATTTTCTGGACTATGAATGAGAAAGATATGTTAGTACCTCATTTGAACCAAGTGTTATAGTTTCTGATAGTGGAGAACATTTTCTGTCAGAGAATGTGATGATTTCAGAAACAGGAATGTTTGTGGAATTGATAAGTTGATTTCCTATAACCCTGGTGGGTGGTCAAAGCAATTGGTGGCTTGGGTCCAATGCTTAGTTCAGAATATTCCCATCATAAGGCCCCATTGCCCTGGTAACTACTCTACAACTAGTATGGAAAAGGAAAAGAGAAATTCATGACTTGCCTGATTTCTAGGGCTTAAAAACATATTTCTACTTCTATCTTTAATCATCACTGCTTTCTGGTCAAGGACTTAGCTCAGAGCCTTGGCACAGCACACACAGAAAAGTAGCTTAGGCCCAAGAATTACAAAACCCTCTCGCATTCTACTGTCAATAGCCTAAAATCTCTAGCTTTTGGATGTTGCTTATGGCTGCATGACTTGAGAAAGTTACTTATCTTTCTGGGTATGAATTTTCTCATTTTTAAAATATGGTAATATTTAACTTGCAGCATCCTGAAAGAATTACCTGAGATACTGCAAATTAGTGTGGTAAATACTTTAGCTTTAGGAAGCTTTTCATAAATTACTCATGAATCAGAAGAGGTTCAGGGAGAATTACCCTACTCTTGTTCCCTTTTTTATTCTAAAAGCAATCATGAGTTAATTATTAACTTAACCTCTTAAAATAAGGGAAAATCTTTAATCAACAGTTTTGTTTTTATTTAACTTGAAAGCAAAGTTTTTTGTTTTTGTTTTTAAATGAAGTCCAGCCCTAAATGGAGTAGATGACTGGAAAGAACATAGGATATTGGTATCTCTTATGCTTGTAAGTTACCATAAGATTATTTCATTGATAATTAAAGGAAAGTTGGAACTTTGTGTGATGGCACTTTGGAGACAGAGACCAAAGCCATGAAATAAAGAGAAGTTACTAACAAAGGTAATTGTAGACTCGGCTTTGTAAGACACGATGGAACAGATATTACTAAGAGGAGATCACACTGTCAGGAGTTAAACCAAACAGTGGCCTGTAAGCAATCAGCCCAACATACATTGATTTGAAAGTGAGAGAAAGCTTTGCATTCTACCTCTCCCCTGGACAATCAGGTAAGGTATATGCTGCCGACACAGTCCCTCACCCTTAGTAGGTGTTCAGTCAATGTTCATTGACCAGGTATGTGAATAAAGCACAATGATTTAGAGCAGCCTTTTTTTTTTTAAAAGAAATACCTGCTACTTGGGTGGGGTGAAGAGTACCAAAGAAACTAAGGAATCCAGAACAAACATTTATGGCTCCTTTGATAAAACATGCACGAGGAGAAAGGCTGGGACTTTCTCTCCCTGTCTGCCTTCCTTCACCTCAGCTTTGCATTGTGTGGAGCTGCTGGGGCCTCCAGACACCTTCCAACAGGTCAGCCATATTCTCTAATCTGTAATCGGTCCTCTTTAAAACAAAACCAAACCTACTTCCTGACGCTCTTGTCATTCTTGAATCACCACAACCACTTCCTTTACTTCTGCTATCACTTGTTTCTTTGACTTCTCCGCAGTGTTGTCACCAACCCCCTTCTCTCTTTGTCTCCCCACCTTTCTTTTCCAGATAGATATTATGATTTCTTCCCTACTTTAAGCCAAAGGTGAAATGAAAGCATTTTAAGTGAAGGATGTCTATATACTGGTTTGAGTTTACCTGCGTATTTATTCTATTGGCTAGTTCAATGAATAGAAGACATGACTTTACTCATTAGGTTTTAAAAATGTGTTGAAATGTATGGCTTGGGAAATAATGAAACAGTAAATAGCTTACTAGTGACCTGGACCACTTACCCTGTTTGTGTAACCAGTGGGTGGCTGATGTTCCCAGCACCATGACACCGTGGGGACTTGGAGGGGAGAATTAGGGTCCTGAGCAGGGCAGAACAGAGCCTGCCAGCCCATTCGCTCTGTGGATAATGTTCAGCTTAGTGTAAAAATATTAATTATGTAAAACTATCTATTTCCAAGTAGTTTTGGCTCATTTTCTCTGAGTTATGATTTTTAACTCATTGAAACCACAATAGAGAGGGTGTTTCATTTACAGGTTAGAGCAGAAGAGTGGCATCCCTAAGGCTATGTCTCAGTGGTGACTTTAGGTGGCTCAACCAACTCCAGAACCAGAAAAGAACAGCAGCAATGAAAATGGGAATAAAAAAGTGAGGGGTCAGTTGGGGACAGTGACCTTTTCCCTCCTAACTAGTTTCCTCCCAGGAAATGATGGAAAGTGAGGAGAACTTTAAATTCAAAGCTCAGGATGCACTGTGGAAATAAAGCTGAAGAGGAAATGTGCTGACCATGTTGCATATAGCTATTCACTCCTGCTGATTGCTTTTTTCCTAACCCTGAGTCAAAAATTTATCATGGACCATGTGATTTCAGAGATCCTTTCCAATTCTAGAAATGTAGGTCTCTTTACTTCTCCTCCCAGACCTCCCAGTGTGTCTCATTTCTCCAAAACACTTTGAACGTTTTATTAGGAGACAGCATGTGCTAGTGGAAAGAAAATGTATGGATTCCGAGTTTTAAAAAATCCTAGATTTGAATCTACAGCTTATCCTATTTGATGTCATATTATTGATCCTAAATCACTGGACTTCTTTGGAGGCTTAATTTCCTCATAAGTACACAGGAACTAATTTCTATCTCATGTGATTGTTGTAAAAAATAGAAATATATCATGGAGATGTGGGATATTGTGAAATAATGACTTATTATATTTTCTGACTTATGTGTCTTTAACTATGTTTTAACATCCTTGAGGGAAAGGAGTATCTTTTTGGTGAGATCCTTGTGGACAGAATAAAGTGACTTAATCAGATCATTTCTAAACACTGGAGGTTTAGCATCTACTGAATAAAAACAAAACAAACAAAAAAGTTTTATGATTGTTTTTGGCTTCCATGTTATTGTCAAAACGACAAAAGTTTATTTCTTTAAGAGGTAGAGCTACTGCTGAATAATTAATCTGAGAGAGGCTTAGTTGGGCTTCATCTCAGAGGAGATAATGTTACTTATGATGCTTTTCTTACACTCTTCCTCCAAAGTAGGGGCTCAGAGGAGACAGACACTGGGATTAATCCAGTGCTGTACAAAGTGTCCGGACTGGCAACATTAGCAACCCCTGTGAGCTACTGAATTATGCTGCTGTTGTTCAGTCACCAAGTCATGTCTGACTCTTTGCAACCCCATGGACTGTAGCATGCCAGGCTTCCCTGTCCCTCACCATCTCCTGAAGTTTGCCCAAGTTCCTGTCCATTGCATTGGTGATGCCATCCAACCATCTCACCCTCTGTCACTCTCTTCTGCCTTCAGTCTTTCCCAGCATCAGGGTTTTTTTCCAATGAGCTGACTGTTCACATCAAGTGGCCCAAGTATTGGAGCTTCAGTTTCAGCATCATTCTTTCCAATGAGTATTTAGGATTGATTTCTTTTAAGATTACTTTCTGTCCTAGGGGCTCTCAAGAGTCTTCTCCAGCACCACAATTTGAAAGCATCAACTCTGTCACGCTCTGCCTTCTTTATATTCCAACTCTCATAAATGTACGTGATGACTGGAAAGACCACAGCCTTGAATATAAGGACCTTTTTTGCAAAGTGATGTCTTTGCTTTTAAACACACTGTCTAGGTTTGTTATAGCTTTCCTTTCAAGAAGCAATCATCTAATTTCATGACTCCAGTCACTATTCACAGTGATTTTAGAGCCCAAGAAAAGGAAATCTGTCACTGCTTCCACTTTTTTCCCCTTCAATTTGCCATGATGTGATGGGACCAGATGCCATGATCTTAGTTTAGTTTTGTTTTTTTTTAATACTGAGTTTTAAGTCAACTTTTTCACTCTCCTCCTTCACCCTCAGCAAGATGTTCTTTAGTTCCTCTTTGCCTTCTCCCATTATAGTGGTATCATCTGCATTCTGAGATTGTTCATATTTCTCCTGGTAATCTTGATTCCAGCTTGTAACTCATCCAGCCCAGCATTTCTCATGATGTGCTCTACATGTAAGTTAAATAAAAGGATGACAATGAACAGCCTTATCATGCTCCTTTCTCAATCCTGAATCAGTCATTTGTTCCATACAAGGTTCTAACTGTTGCTTTTTGTCCCACATACAGATTTCTCAGGAGATAAGTAAGATGATCTGGTTTTATCATCTCTTTAAGAATTTTCTGCAGTCTGTTATGAGCCACACAGTCAAAGGCTTTAACGTAATCAGTGAAACAAAGGTAGATGTTTTTCTGGAATTCCCTTGTTTTTTCTATGATCCAGTGAATGTTGGCAATTTGATCTCTGGTTCCTCTGCCTTTTTAATCCCAGCTTGGATGTCTGGAAGTTCTTGGTTCACATAATGCTAAAGCCTGGCTTGGAGGATTTTGAGTATAACCTTACTAGCATGGCGGAGAAGGCAATGACACCCCACTCCAGTATTCTTGCCTGGTGAGCTGCCATCTATGGGCTCGCACAGAGTTGGACACGACTGAAGTGACTTAGCAGTAGCAGTTACTAGCATGGGAGATGAGTGCAATTATCTGGGTTTGAACATTCTTTAGTACTGCTCTTCTTGGGAATTTGGATAAGGACTGACCTTTTCCAGTCCTGTGGCCACTTCTGGGTTTTCCAAATTTGCTGACATATTGAGTGCAGCCCTTTGATAGCATCATCTTTTAGAATTTTAAATAGCTCTGCTGGAATTCCATCCCCTCCACTAGCTTTATTGACAGCAGTGTTTCCTAAGGCCGGCTTGACTTCACACTCGAGAATTAGGTTTATTGAGTCAGTAATTCTGGGGCTCAGGATTCTGTGTTTTAACAAGCCCTGCAGGGGATTCTTTTATTTTTTTATTTTTATTTTTAGAGGACAGTTGCTTTACAATGCTGTTTTGGTTTCTGCCATATATCAACATGAATTAGTCATAGATATACATATATCCCCTTCCTCTTGAATCTGCCTCCCACCTCCCACCCCATCCCACCCCTCTAGAGAGTCAGAGGACAAGGCTGAGCTCCCTGTACAGACAGCAACTTCCCATTAGCTACCTATTTTACACAGGGTAATGTATATTTCAATGCTCCTCTCTCTCTTCATCCCACCCTCTCCTTCCCTCACTGTGTCCACAAGTCTGTTCTCTATGTCTGAGTCTCTATTCCCTGTAGGGGATTCTTAATGCACTCTTCAGCATGGGAAATACTAGGCTAAGTGTTTGGGATGATGCTACAGAGGAGCCTTGCTTTCATATTAACTTTTTCAGTCTCTCTCCTTCAGATCTATTACACAGATACATCATTAGTGACACAAGGTTAAGGTGTCATTTATTTAAATTTCCAAATTACAGTCTTAATCTTCAAAAATATATTTAAATTCATAAATATCTATTATGATATTCTCTGCCTATTATGTTTTTCTATTAGATAAGATATATATATAGTATGTACAGTTATTGATAATCATTTAACATAAAAATTAAATCTGTTTTTAATAATTTTTCATGGCATAAACTGTGACACATGGTGCTATCATTGAGTTTAGATAAGAAAACATTTAATATTAGTGGATTGTAGAAAAGCATTTTGTAAGATTCCAGGTATTCTTTATCTCTCAATGGAAAGTTTTCTCAGACTAATGAAGTTAGGTGCACTTCACTCCTGTTACACATCCTGGTCTTTCCCTTAATGGATTCAGAAGTTTCTATATCTTTTTAATAGTTATTCACTCAATCATTCACTTGATACATGACTATTTGTTGAGCTTCTTCAGTGTTTTAGATACTGGGCATCATGCTAGGAATTTTAGAATAAAAAACATAATTCTATAATGGAATTTAGTATACTGGATTGTAGCCTGGAACAGTACAAGAATATCAGGTAAAAATTAAGGAAATCTGAACGAAGTATGTGTTTTAGCTAACAATAATGTATCAATGTTAGCTCATTAACTGTGACAAATGTACCACAGTAATGTAAACTGTTAATAATAGAGGAAACTGGCAGTGAGTTTATGGAAACTTTTATACTAGCTTCACAACTTTTCTGTAAATCTAAA
Source organism: Cervus elaphus (assembly GCF_910594005.1). Lineage (NCBI taxonomy): Eukaryota > Metazoa > Chordata > Mammalia > Artiodactyla > Cervidae > Cervus > Cervus elaphus. The sequence continues at coordinate 45,904,910 of NC_057832.1, forward strand.
ATTAATCTAATATTAAAAGTTTATTGAAATACACACACACACACACACACACACAGAGTGCCTCTACCCAAACCCTTTCTCCAAGAAGCTTAAGACCAGTTGTAAAAAGAGACAAGTTGTGATAAAGCAGGATTTTTTTTTTTTTTATATACTAAAGGTTAGAACAAAGTGCTATGGAAGCATGGAGTGGGGGATGAAATAACCAGAGCTCAGTCTTGGAGGTAAACAGGAGGAGACTGGTTGAAAAACAATGGGCAAACGATGTGTCTGAGGCCATCTTGCCTCCATTCCTGCTAAGCTCCGAGGGCCACCCCTCTACATATAATGCGCTGTCTCCTCCTAGACATATAGGTATCTAACTAACTGGGTTCCATTGTATTCATGGTTTTACTACTGGTAGCATCACAAGTGCTCTCTATTCATGTTAAATTAAGTTGGCCTCATTTCTATATGACTTTAAGGAATTGTTATTTTCTTTGTATGACTAATATGAGATTAATGCACATTCACGAGTAGCTTTTGAAAGTTTTGAAGGCAAGTATATTGCATTTTATTGTTTAAATCCTTAGAATCTAACAAATTTAAGGTACTTAATAAATTTATCATACCTATGTCACTTAATGTAAAAATATTTCATAATGTCTGAAAGTGAAAGTGAAAGTTTCCTGGTCATGTTCAACTCTTTGCAACCTCATGGACTATTCAGTTGCAAGAATTCTCCAGGCCAGAATACTGGAGTGGGTAGTCTTTCCCTTCTCCAGGGGATCTTCCCAACCCAGGAATCGAATCCAGATCTCCCGCATTGCAGGCAGATTCTTTACCTGCTGAGACAGAAGGGAAGCCCAAGGATACTGGAGTGGGTAGCCTCTCCCGTCTCCAGAGGATCTTCCTGACACAGGAGTCGAACCAGGGTCTCATTTCTGCAGGCTGATTCTTTACCAACTGAACTATCAGGGAAGCCCCTCATTATGGCTATTCACATTAGTATTATCTGTCTTCATTCTTTTGTCTGATGCAATATATAACTAGATTCCTAAGGAAAAAAAAAAAAAGGTGGCAGAAAGTGATATGATGGAACTTGAGGGAGCATTCAGAAGTCAGGAAAAATGATAGGAATACTTCTCTTCTGTCCCTGCTTCAAAATGTTAGGCTCTAGTTTGGCTTCAGGCTTTCTGTTACAAAAGTTATAAAGAGAAATCCAGAACAGCTTTAAAATTTTTCAGAAAATATTCATATTTTATTGAAATAAAGTACAAAGCTTTGGCAGAGAGTGGTTTGAATTCATCTGGGTCATTACATGATCAATGTCCCATTTCAGTTACCTTTTCTTCCCATTAGCCCCAATTGTGATCTTCCAGTGTCCAATGTAGAATTTCATTCATGTCTAGAGTGATGAATGATGAAAAGAGAAACAAGTAATGCATGAAATCAAGTGACAAAGCCAAAAGCCTAGTCAGGACTTTGAAAAACATAGCAACTTACCTACAGTTTTATTTTTAAAGGATGCCCTAAATGATCAAAAGCAAGAATGTTTTTCATTTTTATCAGTTAATCCCTGTGCAGAGGTTATTTTATGAATAATTTTCTATGCTGCCTTTTTTTGTTGTTAATTGATTAAATTTTAAAAGCATAGCTATCAGTAATAATACTGTGAGAAGAATAAACAATTGTTACCAGTTTTATAATTATAGTTAACTTATGTAAGATATTTTCCAACCAAAATTAATTGGGAAAGAACCAATGAAAATTTTGACTAAGGAAAAAAATTACCTTATTGTGTATAAACCTTATAAAAATTGACAACATATTTTGAAATATTGTACCTTTGAGTTTTTTTAGCACCATATGAATTAATCAAATATAATACACCTAACATAAAAGAAGAAATTAATGGACATAAATAGAAATGTCATAAATAAATTCAGGAGAAAACACACATTTGTCACTGCTTTTTACTATAAGGAGTAGAAAAATAATGTTTTGTAAAGAAAACAATGGGAAAAGTAATGGAAAATAAAAGTTGAAGTAGCTCTTTCATTATTGATCAAAATGACGTGACTAATTTTTCCTTACCAAAAAGAAAGAAAAAGAAAGGAGATAAAAAGGAAATTTCAAGTTTGACAATATTACAATGCATAGATGCTATACATATTTCTGGTCAGATGAAGATATCTAACAGACACTTTATAATTGCTTAAAATGGGTTCTAGAATATTGAGCTTGCTGGCTCTTTAAGGGTCTGCATAAACTTGAGTTAACCATATGGTGAATTCTTAGAATAGTCATACTACCCCATGTTTAAAATTTAAAAGGAAAAAAAAATTTCAAAGTCAAATGTTAGAATTTTAGTTGTTGGCATGTTCAATTGCCCATAAAATTGCACCCTCCCATTAATAAAGGAACACAAAATACTCTATTTTTGTTCATCTAGAATGAAGAAAAATAAAAGATGGGATTTTGCAATACTGGAATGAATATTATGAGTCACCCAAAAAATACCAATTTTGTTACTTTATTGCTCCAGTTATGGGAAGGTAATATGTTTAAGGGCTTCCCTGGTGGCTCAGTGGTAAAGAATCCACCTGCAATGCAGGAAATGTGGGTTTGATCCCTGAGTTCGGAAGATCTCCTGGAGAAGTGCACGGCAACCCATTCCAGTATTCTTGCATAGAGTATTCCATGGACAGAGGATCCTGGCAGGCTACAGTCCGTAAGATCGCAAAGAGTCAGACAGGAGTGAAGCAACTAAGCATGCATGCATACAGCACACAAGATATGTTTAAACTTCATATTAATATATTTTAACTTCCTAGTAATTCCACAAAGCAAAACTCCATTACAAAAATATTTAAATGACCATAGAAAGAAGAAAAATATTACAGTTATGTCAATTGTGCTTATAATTAAAAGACTATAATTGTATCTTTGTCATTAAAATTCTCAGAAATAAGACAAAAGTTATGTGCCGGGCACTGCTTTTGACAGATTTTTTTGCCAAATGTTTTTTGCTTGCTCCAAAATGTGTATGCCCAAACTGCAGTCTGATATATTTTAGGATTGTAGAAGAATTTTTCATATTTGGAGAAAAAAAATGGAAGTCTCTAAGATGTCAATACAATTGAGCAAAAATAAAAATGAAAAATAAAATTAGAAAATTGATACTGATAAGAAAGTCTACATGCAAATCAAGCAATGATCACTCAGAAACACATTTAGATGCCTTCTATAATATTGGCCTCAGGGGATGTTAAATAAATAGAATACTAGGATTTTATTACATGCAGTTATGCTTTGGAATATGTGATTATGTTTACTACACATTTACATTTCTACGTTAGAGAACTATGTAACAGCACGTTTTTTTTTTTTTTTAGATTGGAAATGCCATTTGCCCATTTTAGTCTGCTAATTTATACCCATTATTTAGAACAGACCTTGATATTGCTTAATTTTTTAACATCCAGAATTCTAGTAATATGAGAAAACATATACAAAATTTGTCTTTAGTAAATTCTGCTCGTGATGGAATAAACTCTTGCCAGTAAAGCATGACTATAGGGCATACTCTCTCCGTGAATGGTTTGTGCAGTCCTGCAGTTTGGTTGCCGACAGCTCGGTTGCACTTCACTTCTGAGGCTCTCTTAGCCAGGCTCTGAGTTTCCACTCACTCTCCCGGCCACTGAAATTTCCTTTTGTCTTCACTGATGGTTTTTCTCCTCTTAACAAATAGGCCCAGCTGCTACTGCAGCCGGTTGCCCACACTCCCCCATGCTGCTCTTGCTGGGGATGGCAGCCAGAGGAAAGAATAACAGCTGGGACTGGCTTACTTTGGCATCTAAATAATTTTGGGTGCGTCCATTCCTAACTTTATTATTTCATTTAATTTCCTAATCTTTCTTTCTGCTGAACTTTCAAAAAATTGGTAAATGATGTTTTTTCCAACATGTTTTCCTCATCTGGATTTGACTCTTTTATACCTGGCTGCTCAAAATGGTTCATTTTGCACATTGTTATTTTTTCCACTTTTAAACACCATTTAGAAAGCAAATGCGGCAGAAGCAAATTTATTCATGTGATCTTGGGCAAGTTACTTAAACTTTTTCTGACTCAAAGAGGCAAAGGATAAATAGTACCTACCTCACTGATTGTCTTTGACAAGGATCAAATGAATGAACATTTGAATGGGGGTAGTACAGTGCCTGACACATAGTGAATGCCAAGTATTTGATGACAAGTCAGAGAGAGAGAGAGGGAAAGAGAGCTCACGAAAGCAAGAGTGGAGCAAGAGGAAGGGGAGAGAAAAAATGAGGGAAGGGAAAGGGGGGGATGAGTGGAGGGGAGGGAGAGAGGGAGGAATCACTGCTGGAACGTGGAAAAACCAATAACTACACTTACACAATTAAGACCTGTATTTCACACTTAGCATTTTATATATCTTATTCTACATCCCTTCCCCCCAAAATCAATAACTAGAAAAAGGCTGGAGTTCAGGAAAGCTTGTGGAGCTTTACCCAAATCAGAGAAGCTTACTGAAGGCAGGAATCTTAGTGATTTAATCCTATTCATGGCATCTAGACAGGTGGTCAGACACATTTTTCATTTTGAATTTGTACATTCTCATGGAAAGGAAAGTCACTGCCTGGGAAAGAGGTCCAAACCAATTTTTGAATCTTCTGATAAAGAGAAAGTGTTTACATACCTAATCCCAAACTACCTTAACTGTATCTTCTACTGTTTCACTTTGGTTCTTTCCTCTAATAAGATCACAAGTCACAACAGACCTCCAAATGTTTAAAAATAGTTCTCATGCCCTTTTTTGGTGGGTGAATATTCCTTACATGGTTGTCCTGATTGATATCAGTGTTCTGATCAGGCTCCTCTTTGTTAACTTCCCCCTTAAAATGGAGCACCACAATCAATACTGGAGAGATGCCCGCCTTCACAAAATAGTGGCACTGCTAACTGGTGTCTTTTATTTATTAACGCCACCTGAGTTGACAGTAGCTTATTAGGCAAATATGCCAGCCTGTTGGTTTATGTTGAGATGATTGTCGGTTCTTCTGAGGGCTTTTCACATAGACTCTAAGCCAGCTCTTTCCTTTATTTCACACTTGTAGCTTATTTGGTAAAGATAAGGAAAACCCCCTCCTATACTCTGCTGTGCAGAATGTGAATCAGCAGCAGAGTAACAACAGCCTGCGGTGCCCTGGACAAAACCTGTAGTTAAACATTCCTAAATTCAGGCTGTTTCTGCTATTATGTATTCTCACTTAACCTTCTTAATATCAGTGCCCACTTTTCTTGTCTTTAGGAAACTATTAGCTAGTTAGGAATGATGAAACTTGCATTCGTTGTAGAAATTCTTTAAAAGTATTTAAAAATTTAAAAATACACATTTTATGGGTTCATTCTAAAATACCAGTATTTGGAAGAAGTGTAATATAGATAAAAGACAACTTTTAAATTAGAAAATGTAACAATGTATGCTTTTGGCTTTCAAGGATTGTGTAGACCAGTAAATGTCATTGCCAATTTTCTACGTAAGTATTATAGCATAATCTATTTCATATAGTAAATGAAAGGTTCATTTGAAATTCTTTAATATGAAGAAATAAAATATAGTCTTCCTTCACTGCTGAAATAAATAAGAGATTTTTAAATGTCTTAAAATTTTTTATTTAAAAAGAATCTGTGATGGTCACCACAACAGAATGACAGAATTAAAATACCATCATAACTATGATCACTTGATTTTGTAACTTTAATTTGTTGCCATTTTGTAGATTTCCCAATCTCTCTGGGTATTTGTAGAAAATCTTGTGATTTGAAAAATGAGGCATATGATTTTTCAGAATGATTTTTTTCATTAACTCTGTGTAAACCAAACAGTAAGTTCTGTAAAAATGTGGAAGACTTAATGTTTAAAAAATTAGTGTCATTAAAATCAATTTTTTAAAAAAACCTATAAACTTTTTTACCAAACATAGTGTCAAAGGATTAACTTTATCAAATACTCTTTTCCTATATCTCTTTATTAGTTTATAATCTACTTACACTTTTTTGTAATTCTGAATGTAGAGAAAGAATGACTAAGAACAGTGTTGAGTCAGGTGGTTGTCAAGTCCAAAGAACACTGCGTTTGTCTGGTCCCACTAATGTCTTTATGGTCCATCTGCCTTATTACTGCAGCCTCTTGACGCACATCTTATTGTCAATCCAATCTACTCTTCATACTACACATAGAGTGATCATTAAAAATGCAAATCTTACTTATTTCAGCTCCCCATAATAAATCTTTAATGGAAGGATAGATATGGCTTTTTAGAGAAAACACACTCCTCTTGGCATGGTATACTAGGCTTTTTGTGATCTGAACCTTGTTTATCGTTCCCCTTTTTTTTGCTTTGTGTCTTTTTTGAGTTCCAGTCTCCAGTAATACTGGGTTTCATGACATTCTGGGCACCTGTCAAGCTTCTCCTTGCTCCGGACCTTTGTATATTGTTTGTGCTTCCTAGAATGTCTTTTCCTTTTGTCTCCATCCTCCCTTCTTGTGCTGCTTACTGTTAATATCTGCTCATTTTTAGGAATTTAGACATGATATACTTTTGCCAGGCCTTTTTTAACCTCCACAGCACTCCATGCACTTTAGAATTTTTTTTTTAACTGTATTCCAATTGTCTATTTATCTATTTAATTTACTATGGTGAACTCATTAGGTATAAGGATAATATTTTATTCATCACTGTATCACAAACACATTTCACAATATCTAGCAAAAGTAAGAACTTATTAAATACATGGATGAATGTGTTGTGTTGTGGTCAACTTGTCTTTTCTGGCAGTCATTCTGCACAAGAAACATGTGAGAAAAGCTATACTTCAGTGGCACAAAAGAATCTTTCCCTACCCTAGGAGAGCCACAGCTAGCCTGTTCATCCAAATTTATTCACAAATATGGTAACTCCAAACTTATTCACAAATATGATAACTCCAAATTTATTCACAAATATGATATCCATAAACTTAATCATTTTAGGTTGAAGTCATATTATTTTGTTGTTATTGTGGAAGAATGCCTTTTAGGGGCTGCTTTACTATGTATGAATTCCAGATCAGTATCTTTGTTTGATAAGATCTAGTACTTGAAGCAACCTTTTAAAAAACTCATCAAACAGTGATTTACAGCTTCCTATTTCATATAGTCACTTAGTTACCAATGTATCCAAATTATAAATATAATAAAGGAAATGGGAGCTCTTTATACTCTGTAGCACAGTTATGGAAAAATATTTGATGAGGAAAAATATTTTGGAAATATTATGGAAAAATATTTTGACATTCCTTTAAAGTTAACCTCCTTAGAGCATTTATTGGCCCTCAAGTGTGAAATGGAAATTGGTCATTCTCAGAGACTTATATATATATAAACACTACAGCAAAGTGAAGGTATAAGAACATAAAACATAAAAAAACATAAAAATATTTTAATGATGGAAAGGAATTGATAACAGAAATATTTTAAATTAGACTAAAGTATACACTTTAGTCTTACACTTTCTATTTTCCATTTAAAATAATTATTCTTAGCATGTATTTTGGAATTTTAACCAAATTAATGTTTAAATGAAGAGTGTAAAGTGTGTCAGTTGGAATTTTTGAAGAATGTTTCCTGACAGAGGTGGGATCTCAGATCGTATCTGGTCTTTAAAACACAGGTAGGACTTCAGAAAGGAAAAATGAGGAGGGGATTACAGACTGATGCAAAGGCAAAAATGATGTGAAAATGGTGGCTTTTTAGGAGAAAGCTGAACTTTTGAAAAAAAAAGAACAGGAAAAACCACTGAGTAAATAGACTGGTGCCATTTTGCCAGATTCTTTCTATTAGAAGATATTGAAATGTGAAAAATTTGACCTTTATAAAATAAAATTTCAAATATAGTTTCTTTTCCTATTCTGGCAAAATGTTCCATCTTATAGCTGGTTATGTCTAATGTGAGATATATGATATTTCTATTTGATCTAGAATGTGCTTGTACAAAAATTAAGAACGAAAAAACAGATTTTTTTCTTATATAAAATACTTTATAACATGAATGATAATTGCCTTTGCTACTTACATCAAGCTTTGTAATAATCCAAATATTTCTGTAGTGTATGTCACAATCGTTGCCATAGTTCAAAATGTTTTTGCAGTATGCATACTCCTATTTGCCAAAAGCTTAAGAAAATAGACTCACACATAATTAACAGCAGCTATTTACCCCCAAATGAACCTAATGCTAGAAATTATAAAAGCATAGCTTTGGAAAGGACCTTAACAGATTCTCTAGTTCATGGCCTAGTTTCTTCAAGGGCATACATTTAACCTACAACACAGGTACTTATTGTAGACTTTTTTTTTTTTCTTTTTCTTAATCATGCTAATCCATTTTACTAACTTTAGGCAGGATTGTTTAAAACCTTTCCTGATGAAAAAATTCCATTTAATAAATAAAACCCTTGGGAGAGAGAGATTCCACAACAAACTCTTGATATTGAGCAAGGCTTAGTGTTTAGAAAGCTTGCTGAAAACAAGCTCTTCATTATGTCGAAGGTAAACCCCCCCATGCTTCTGCCATTTTCTCTAGTGTTGTGTGGTTGGTTCACTTATGACAGACTTGTTTTATAGTTTAGTCTGCCTTTAGGTGGGAAGGTGTGGGTATATATGTACAAACCTCTCTCCCCAAGTGTTAAAAACAATGATAGAGATATATGAAGTGTGGCATAATTGAAGTCGCTATTTTTATAACCTTAGACGTTTCATGTCATTTTCATCTGTAAATCACCTTCCTTAAAAACAGAAACAGACGTCCCCTTCCAACTCTCCAGGAGCTCACTCATGGCTGCCCCCATGATGGTAGAGCCCATCCGAGTCTGTTTTCTGTAAGCTGTCGTCTAAGCTCTTGTATTTTCCCTACGTTTTCCTTATCATCATTGTTTTATTCTGTTTCTAGATCCCTTAATGCTGCACTGTCTGCTAAGTAAGGTGTTTAGAGACAGGCTTATGTGAATTAAATGCTATCCATAAATAATATAAGCTTTAACAGTATATTCACATTTTAGAACAGTTTGGAAGCATCAAACCTCAAATTAAGGGTATCAAAGTTAGTAATTTTAGGTTAGTTGTAGAACTATAAGCTATATGGCTGTCACTGAAACCCTTAGAACAAGCTGGGCACAAAACAAGTGCTCAATTGATATTAGCTACTGTTATTAGCTGTAATGAAGACGGTGACAGTGGTGGTCTTGTTCAAATATGCCAGGGGACGAGCTGTATTATGTTCATTTGTATTTTCTGCCAGGAATATTGTGTTTTGTTCTAGTCATAGATATATTCAACACATATATTCATACATGTATTCAGTAAGTATGTATTTGATTCAACCAAATAAAATCCTCTACTTAATAATAGGAAGTACTTAAACATTTATGTTGTTGTGTAGAATCATTTGAACAGCTTATTAATCTTTTGATTCTTCATTGTATGCGTGATAGGTTTGCACATCCCCACTTCACCTTGGACGTTAACATGCTTTGTGACTTGCTTTGGCCAATTAAATTAAATCAGAATTGACAAGTGCCATTTCTGTGCAAAAACTGTCAGAAACTTAGATCAAGAATGTAAGGTTTCCTTTCCTGGCCTCAGCAGTCACAGATGCACTTGCCAAGATGGAGGCTCTGATAACCTGGGTCGCAGAGTTACTTGCTAAGCAGGGTCTCACTTGAAGACTTGCCTTGATACATGAACTGAGCTAGAAATAAATGTCTGTTATTTCAAGCCCCTGAGATTTCCGGGTTGTTTTTTTTATTGCATCCTAACCTGTCCTCTCTTGACTGACAATTGGCAACACATTTATTTGGGAAGAAAACATTTTTGCTCCTAGACATGACTAAGCAAACTATTTTCTCTGCATACAAATAAATTATGTTCAGGTGTCACTCTGCCTAACTGATTGTGCCATGCCAACTTTCTCTACACTACATGTGGTGAAATTCTTTCCTTACAAGGAAGAAACACAGCATCTGTTGTATTTGAATAGGGAAACAGCTTCTGGCTGGCTGTCCACAGTGCTGAATTGGGAATAAAATCTGGCTGGCTGTTTTGTCATCTCCTGGATTGTAGGATTTAGGAGGAATGTGAGAAGCTAGACTTACCTATATAATTGTATCTTATCCTCTTTGTTCTCTCTGCTTATGTGTTAGAAAGTATAAAGTGAAGTGACAACTTGTGACAGGTATAGTTTTAAATGATCACTTGGGCAAACACAGTCACTCCTCTGTCTTGGCAACAGCAACAAAGACTGAAGGGTAAAGGAAATAATCCTCACTTCCACAGACTCGGTAATTCTTTGAGAGACTGAACCATTCTTTCTGGAATTCTTATTTCCCTGCCTTTACATATGAATATTGTTTCATATTTTAAATGCTTTAAAAAATGCTACATCCTTAGAAGTCATTTTTGTTACATTTTTTTCAATAAATGATTCTGATGAAAATTACATTTCACATTCTCTAATGGGAAGGAATGGGAAACCAGGATGAAATGTGTAGTTTTAAGGACAACTAAGAGAAGTGTATGAAAAAATGCTATTTTTCATTTGCTTACACCATCCTCAATAGCACTGGCCTTGAGTTGGTTCTTGATTTTTTACATTAGTTTTACCATCTTGGCATTAAGAAAGAAAAATTATGATGAAAGGTTGACACATGGATTGCAGAATACAAAAGACTATTAAATACAGAAAAATAGAGACAATCTTCATTCAAAAGCTTTGTTAATCATATTAATATGGATTATTTTATGAACTATTTATGAGCTATCGCTCTCACATTAAATTAGAGTGAGTCTGTTTCTTTTTGTAGATAGTAGATAGAGCCCCTTGTTTTAATTTTAGATGAAAAGAGTAAGAAAGAATATGTTATGAAAACAGTAGTCTGTTCATATTGTTTTGTCATTTACAGTGCTCCATTAAAAATAGCATGGCATCGTGAGGCTTAGTTCAAGCAATCATCCAGTCTGATTCACAAAGGAGAGTTGACAGTTCCTTTCCATATTTTACTTCTGTCCATCTTAAATTGTATTCTGTGTGCTGTTTTACTGACAGGAGAATGGTGAGAAGGGCAAGATGGGTTAAATGGATTCACTGGGAGATACAAACAACACAAGTTTCCATTGATTTCAGGTCTTAGAGTACTCATGAAGTTAACATGCTTCTTCCGCCATGAATCAAAATTACTCATTTTAAGTGCCTACTATTTGCTCAATGACATATGTACACCATCTCAAATCTTCCAAATGTCATCATATTATTATTCATACTTTATGAATAAGCTAAATGAGGCTGTTATTTAAATGCAAACAACAAAAGTGGATTCAAACCCTATGTCCATCTGTACTGTTTGAATACAACAGGCTGAATTATGGATAGGGGTCTTGAAAGGTTATTTCCATTTAGTTTATCAAACTATCTTTCCAACAGTATATTGATTAGTCTTCATTATATTTTTCTATATGAAATATTAGCTTCTGTAATATTTATGTTTTAAGGACAGAGAGAACTTGTTTGGGAGTTAGGAAAGAATTTGTTCCACGGTGTCAGAGCAGAGCTATCCCAGAAATAGAGTCATGTGTTTTACCTCATCCTTAATGACACTGGAACACCCTGTTCTTTAAAACCCAGGGTTAAAATTAGGCAAAGAAGGCTTAAACTGGACAAACATGCAATTATCAGAATATACTCAGAATCAGGAAGACCGTGGGGGCTGGGGAGGTTTTTTGTTTGCTTATTTTTCTCATCAATTGAAAAGTCAAATTCTGGGTGTGTGACCTTAGTTGTTTTACTACCTAAGTCTCAGGAATTATCTGTAAAATGTACCCAATCCTGAATAAAATTTAATAAAACAGGGTAAGATGAAAAGTTTCAAGGGTTCTGTTTTATATAAGGTAATCAGGAAGAGTATCTCTGATGAGGTGATATTTCAGAAGAGAACTAAAAGAAATAAGGAAACCTGGGGTGAAGACATTATGAACAGGTAGACTGGCAAGTGCAAAGGCCCTGAAGCTAGAAGGTCGTTTGTCCATTCTAAGAGTGAACAGAGCAGGGAGAAATGGTGAGAAGTGAGATCAGGGAGGCAGATGGGGGCTGATCTGTGGGTCTTGTCTGCTGTGCTGAAGAGTAGACTTAAGCCATGTGAATAGGAAACCATTCGAGTTTTGAGTTATAGATAACTTGATCTGACTTTCAGATTGAAGAGGTCCCTGACTACTGAATAAGTATTATATATTATAGACTTCAGGAACAAAGTTTAAAGCAGGAAAACCAATCTGGAAGCTATATAAATAATTCAGGTAAAGGAATCTGGTGGCTTGGAGGTAAGTGGTATTGATGGTGATAGAAAACCTATGAATGTTAAAAATAGATGCAACAGAGTTAGATGATAGATTCTTATGGGAGGAGCCAAAAAATGCTTTCAAGGGTTTTGTCCTAAACAGCTGGAATCATGGAGTTGCTACTTCCTTATGGGGAATATTGCTGGAGGAGAAAGTGTGCAGAGAGATTGTGTGGTGTCTGGATGGGGACCTGAGGTCAAGGGGAGCAATGGCTAAAGGTGGGTAATGTACCGCATGCTTGCCTGGTGGTGGAATTATACGGTGAGAGGAAACAGTTGGTGATACCAAAGAAGGGATAAAGTCCTTGACTAGGTTAGAGATAGGATTTTAAAGCAGAGCAGAGTTTGGGCTGTGAGAGGAATGCAGAGGGCTGCAGGGTACAGGAGTACTGATGCTCAGTCACTTCAGTTGTGTCTGACTCTGTGTGACCCTATGGACTGTAGCCTGCCAGGTTCCTCTGTCCATGGGATTCTCCGGGCAATAATACTGGAGTGGGTTGCCATGCCCTCCTCAAGGAGATCTTCACAACCCAGCAATCAAACCCATGTCCCTTGTGGGGGGTTAGGGAGAAGTGATGGTGGTAGGAGAACTTGGGTTTCTCTTCTTACAACTTCTAGTTTCCCCCTTATATGTGAAGCAAGGTCCTCCACTGTAGGAGAGCAAGAAAGAAAGATGTGTATTATTTTGCTGGGGCTACCATAACAAATACCATAAGTGGGGTGGCCTAAACAAATGAAATTTTTCTCTCAAAATTCTGGAGACTAGAATTTCAAGATCAGGGTGTAAGCAGGGTTGGTTTCTTCTAAGGCCTCTCTCCTCGGCTTGGTCATTTTTGCCCTGTGTCTTTACATGATCTTCCTTCTGTGCTTATCTGTGTTCTAATCTCCTCTTCTTATAAAGTTACATTCTCTTAGGCCCCATCCTAATTACTTCATTTTAACTTAATTAACTCTTTAAAGAGCCTATCTCTGAGTACAGTCACATTTTGCAGTGCTGGGAATTTAAAGTTTAACATATAAATTTGGGGGACACAATTCAAACCATAAAAAGGGATTTGAAATTTGAGGAAAGTATGATAAAAGTCTTGAGAATGGATAGGGGACATTGAGGATTGTATGGCAGTATTTCAGTTAATGCTATAAAACTATTCAGTCACGGTCACGTCGTTTGTAATATCCATAAGATCTAAGAAAATCAAGGGATAACTTAAGTTAAAAGTTTTAATAACTCTGTTCATGCCAATTAAATGTAAAACTATTTTCTTTAGATATACTTTGTTTAATTGTACAGAAGATAAAATAGAAAATACTAGTAGCTCTAGATTTCTTCACTATGCATATGTATGTTGTAGGTATTTTTGCCAAGTGATTTATATTTGTTAATGCATAAATTATGCCCACAGAGGGTCAAGATTAGAAAATCAGAAAAGCAGAGGAGATTGGTAGAGTGAACTCTCTATGTCTTTCATCCTGTGACCTTCAGAATAAAGTCCAGCTTCAGCTAGTCTCTAAGACAGTCTTATATTCACTATGAAAAGTTGATGTGCATTCTTTGCTTTAGATGTTTAATACATAGTATACAATTTCAAAAATTTTATCTATAGCTTGTCTTTAAATCAAGATGTAATACTTTTCATAAATATAATGATTTTATTTTCCAGTTCATTTTAACAAATTTAAAAATTATTTATACATCTAGAAGGGAATCTCTTTGGCTTTTTTAAAACTTATTATCTATATTCACTCAGGATGCAATGTTTAAAATACAGTAGAGAATGAAGAAAACACATAACAAATATTTAAGTGAGAGACTAGAATACATATTTTCAACATTTCCTTTTGTATTATTGATGGGGCATTTTCTGAAATTCATGGTTATTCTATATGAACAAATATATAGCAATGGTTAAAACATTATTTAGAATTTTTTTAAAGAGAGGTGACTGAAAGAGAGAGGTAGGAATACATTGCATATGGCATAATATTTAAATTATCTTTCTCAGTACATAGTAATTCGTTAGACATTTCTCTATACTTTCTCAATTCCTAGAAATTTGTCAGATGGCTTTTCTTTTACTTCTTGGCAGGCATCCCTTGAATCCTTAAAATGAATGCAATTTTATGGTGCAAGTTGTACCACAGTGCACTTTTCTTTCCCTTCACTCTCTCAAACAATGCGACTTGGCATTTTACCAACTTTGAATGCTTATGGATACTCATAGCCATTTGTGTTGCATGCCATTTGAAAACCAGATGAATAATATGAATTCTCTAGAAAAATTCAGAACTTTGCATGTACATTTAAACCATTGCATCCAAATTCAAACAATTCGTGGATTCCCATAAGGCAACCCATGGATATCCATGTACTTCAAATTACAGTGTTTCTAAACTAACAGTAATAGCCTGGTTATACCAATTATGACTTATCTTGATGGAATATAATATATAACAGGAACAAGGGGATGCTTATGATAAACTAAAGCATGACAAAAGCAAAATACAAAGTTATATATATGCTACAATTACAATGATATAAAATATGCATGCTCTGGACCAATATTTTAAAAACTTATATAAAACAAAAGTAGTTTTGTAAGAGTATAATAGGATTATGAATGAATTTTATTCTTTAAAAAATTTCTTATTTTTAAAAATGCTATTTGCTTTATATTAAAAATAATATTGTAATATGAGAAACCTAGAAAAGAGATAATTTATCATTTCCATGAGTATTCTCCAGGTAAGAATACTGGAGTGGGTTGCCATGACCTCCTCCAGGGGATCTTCCCAACCCAGGGATCAAACCCAGGTCTACTGCTTTGCAGACAAATTCTTTACCATCTGAGTCACCAGGGAAACCCCAGAAAAGAGAGAATTTATAATCTGGACACTTTCAGTCATTCCTTATGTGCTCACTGAGCATCATTCTTTCTTTATTTTCTTTTATCATCTTCCTTTTTATTCTCTTGAATGATGCTAAAATAATCTTTTAAAGCAATTCCGTCTGATTATACCACCTGTCCAGTTAAAACTTCTCAGTGGCATTTGATTATGGTCACTAAAGCTTCTTTTCATGAGATGATCTGTGTCCATCTCCCTACCATTTCTCCCAGTTCACCAGCCTTTCCCAGATAAAGCCTACTCTTCACCTCTGTGCTTGTCTCTGCACATTCATTCTCTTGTACTCTTGCTCTCCTTTCCTAAATCTTACTAATTCTTTAGATTTCAGCTCCAAATATACTTCTTCAGGACAGTCATTATTGTCCAGTTTGAGAATAGTATCACATTATTCATACAGCTTTCTAGTTTTTATTTCACAGATTATTTGTGGACTTAATGATCAATAAACCCACAGTCCACTTAATATTTTATAAAATATTAAAAACATGGAGGTTTTTATACAGGTAATACTGAGAGTTAAGAATTACAATTGTCTGACTAAATCAATACAGGTGCCCCCCCCTCCACTGTTCCTTTAAGATTAACATATGTAAGACAAGGCCTCTTCAAGATAGTACAGTAAGGAAATCACTAAGTGGAGAAAGTGTTCAAGTGAGTAGAGTAGAGAAGATATTTTATGACACTTATCCTTTATTTCTTGAGATTTAGGCTGATATCATGACCTCAAAACATTCAGCAACTTTCAAATATTCAGAGAAAATGAAAGTCAATTAAGTTTAAAAATAAGTCAGACATGTTATTTGTTGTCATGTGGACACAATAGCCAACCAATTGAATCTGTGTTTCTTTAAAGTTATGTAGGTACTGCCTTGGAGGCATCCCTAGTGGCTCAGGCAGTAAAGAAACTGCCTGCAATGTTGGAGACCTGGGTCTGACCCCGGGGTAGGCAAATCCTTTGGAGAAGGGAATGGCCACCCACTCCAGTATTCTTGCCCAGAGAATTCCGGGGACAGAGGATCCTGGTGGGCTACATTCCATGGGGTTGCAAAGAGTCAGACACGACTGAGTGACTAACATACACACTTTAGATCACTTCACACTGGGGATTCAAAAGGAAAGACAAATTCGCTCAGTAGGACCTAATCTCAGCATCATCTCTATAGTTAGAATAGCACTTTGAGTTTTCACATAGAAGTTCAGTCTTCCTGAACTATTGCCAGTTGTACTGACCAGAAAGCATTGGTATGAGTTGATATAGCATCATACCTATGGATTTAACATTTAAGGAATTGTGGTA
The DNA here is from genome assembly GCF_910594005.1 of Cervus elaphus. Taxonomy (NCBI): domain Eukaryota; kingdom Metazoa; phylum Chordata; class Mammalia; order Artiodactyla; family Cervidae; genus Cervus; species Cervus elaphus. The sequence continues at coordinate 45,921,540 of NC_057832.1, forward strand.
TAAATCACATCCTACACTTCAAATTTAACACAACAAAAATCATGAAATTGTGCTATTTTTAGCTTTCACTTCAAATATTCTCGGAAGCTTTACTTTAGTAGATCCCATCTTATATTGGTCACAATATAATCTGCAAATAGGAAAATACATATGTTTGTTTAAAACAATAATATCCAACCTGACATTTTTAATCTCATGAAATTACTCAGGAAATGGATGAGCTGCTAAAATGTCAAGGCTAACAAATCATCAATTCAATGGTTTTTTGTAGATCACTCTGACAAGAAGAACTATTAACCATATTGTTGCCTTCATTCTTTACATCAAGATATTCAAAGGTTTTGAAGTTTAAGGTGTAGTCAGTAATCTGAAAGGTTTCCATTTTCTTACCATGGAAAGTTACCTAGAGCTGCAGAATGTTGAGTAGATATCTAATGAGTGCTCTTCACCAAAAGGCAATTTGGGCAATTTCATATTTGAGATATGAAAACTTTTATTAATTTTTTCAGTTGTTCTTAATTTTAAAATTGTATCTTTGTACATATTTAAGAGTTCATAAAATAAAAGGATTCTATGCATATCTAACTAGTAAGAAGAAACCACTTAGGTTTAAAACCGAAAAACTGGATCATTTCTACCTGAATACCATCTAAGAGCCCTGACATCCAAGTATTTTTTCACAGATTATAGACAGCTTGATTCAGACTGTACACATAGGACTTAAAGGGAACAACATATATGAAGTGAGGTATTCTCTTTTTTTTCATTCTCTTTCTTTCTATACACTTATTGCTTCTTAGACAAATTTTGCTTCACTTTCAGGAGTAAGGGCTGAAATACCTCAGTCCTCCTCCTTGAACCTGTTTCCTTTGCAAAAGGCACTACTGCACTGTATTCTCACAGTTTAAGAGGCAGCACTTTATCAGTATTTCCAGAAATGTGATTATATTGTGGTTCACTAGGTGAACCATGCAATTAGGGATATCAATCTTCCTTCTCGCTACCTGAAGAAAGTGCTGGGAGTAGATGATTTGGTGAGATAAGCTCTACACGAATTTAACTTCCTATTCAGTTTCTTAGTGCCTTAATTTTCTTACAGCTTTTAAAGAACACATGTGCAAGAGGATTGACATATCCAAAGAATGCAAGTGGTTGTATAAATACTTCTTTGACGTACCATTGGGTTGTAGTAGACAGCTCCAAAGATTAAATGACTAGGTTTTAATACAGTATTTTTTGCATGTGTGCTTAGTTGCTTCAGTCAGGTCTGACTCTTTGCTACCCTACTGACTGTAGCCCTCCAGGCTCCTCTTCTGTGGGATTCTCTAGGCAAGAATACTAGAGTGGGTTGTCCTTTTCTTCTCCAGGGGATCTTCCTGACCTAGGGATTGAACTCCCATTTCTTACCTCTCCTGAATTGGCAGGCAGGCTCTTTACCACTAGCACCACCTGGAAAGCCCTATACAATATTTTAGGTGAGTGCAAATTTCTACAGCAAACAACATATTCATGTGGCTTAAAGGATTAGAAGATACTTACTTTTGTGAGAAAATCATTGAACTTTGGTCTTTTTCTTTACACTTTAAAATAAAACTCTACCTAGCTCATTGATGGTATTAGAATTAACTTGTTAAACAACTAAACTTAAGCTTACTGCAAGGAGATCAAACCAGTCAATCCTAAAGGAAATTAGTCCTGAATATTCATTGGAAGGACTGATGCTGAAGCTAAAATTCCAATACTTTGGCCACCTGATGTGTAGAACTGACTCATTGGAAAAGACCCTGATGCTGGGAAAGATTGAAGGTAGTTGGAGAAGGGGGCGACAGAGGATGAGATGGTTGGATGGCATCACCGACTCAATGGACATGCATTTGAGCAAGCTCCGGGAGTTGGTGATGGACAGGGAAGTCTGGCATGCTATATAGTCCATGGGGTCTCAAAGACTGAGTGACTGAAATGAACTAAACACAAGGGGCAGAGTACCTTCTGCTGTCCTTAATAAAGTATCTATAGCAGCATCCAGTTTTGTTCTGAAAAGATGTGCTACTTTTATTGTGAGTAGTTATAAGCTGTTTAAATAGTATCTGCTTTTGCTTTTATGCCCCCCCAAAATATGAAACCTTTTCTCACTTCTTCAACCTAGTAGTATAATAACTGGAAGATATTCCTCTTTTTTTTTTAAAGATATTCCTATTCATAGCATACTGCATATTCACAGTATACTAGTTTTATGAAGGCAGTGGTGGTTCATACGTAATGGTAATTTTGTGATTTGTGACCACCTCAAGACTACAGAGAACATGACTTGTATTCTCACATTTTCTACTATATCCTATTGGTATTATCAATTTTATTGTGTCTCCTCAAAATGAGGCGGGGATAGAAACAGAAATGACATTGCTCCTATCCTGAAACAGAACTAGAGAAACAAAATTTCCATCCACTCTGTTCCCACTGTAACTTAGAACATTTGAAATCCTCTCTGCTATATTTAGAGTTAATAAAAATGCTCCCTTCCTGCCTTTCTCCTTTCTCTTCACTCCAATTCTTTCTCCCTCTCCTCCTCCTTGTCCTCATATGAGTGCTAGTAGTAATGGAAATATACAAATAAGCATAGCTACCATTTATTGAACTCTTACTGTATGTCAAGAACTTTGCTAAAACTTTAACTACATTATCATTTATCTTTACACATCCACTCCAAGGTGTATTTTACGTCAGTTTTTTTTCATCAAAGAAAGTAATTTATGCTAGATTAAATAAGGAGCTGGGAGGGATTGGGGGCAGGAGGAGAAGGGGACAACAGAGGATGAGATGGCTGGATGGCATCACCGACTCGATGGACATGAATTTGAGTAAACTCTGGAAGTTGGTGATGGACAGGGAGGCCTGGCATGCTGCGATTCATGGGGTCGCAAAGAGTCGGACATGACTGAGCGACTGAACTGAACTGAACTGAACTGAAACAAGGAAAGGAAATGTACAGTATGATAAGTGATGGTTCCTGAACCAATGGCCACAATATAACCAGGCCTTAAGAAAGGAGAAGAATCTGACAAAGGAGAAAGACCTGACAATGTTAGGAATTCAGGAAGCAAAAAACTCTCTCAGTCTCCTATTTGCTTTTATCTCTATATCTTTGTCTTGGTTTATCTATGTATCTATGACAAAGAGAGAAAGTGGTTATTCTTCAGTTTCAGGAGATAAGTCAGTGTTAATAGCTCTTTCTCAAGCCCAACCCCAAATTCTCAGGAAGGAAAACTTGGCTAATGAGAGCCTGAGCCAGATATTAAGACGGATCCAAAAAAGCCTTAGTCTGGAGAGTCAGATGCACATGAAGCATATTTGGGGACATGTGTTTGGAAAGAGATCTTGTGTGCATATTACAGTGGATGGGATGGATCAAAAAGGGAAAGTAGTTGATCCAAATTCACACAGTAAGTAAATGACAAAATGGAACTTAGGAGCACAAATTTTGTCTCAGTTAAAGTTCAAGTGGCGTTCTTTGAATTGTACTGACTTTCGTATTCATTTCCTACTATTACTGTAACAAATGATTATAAATTTAGTATCTTTAAAGAGCACAAAGTTATTATCTTGCAGATCTGGAGGTTGGAAGGGTTGGATGTTCCTTCTAGAGGCCCTAGAAAGAATCCATTTTCTTGTCTTTTATAGCATTTAGAGGCCACTTACATTCCTTGCCCTGTGGCCTCTTCTTGAATCATTTCAAACCTCTGCTTTCTTCATCATACCTCTTTTTCTCACTCTGATCCTCCTTCTCCCTTCTTTCAAGAACCCTTGTGATTGTGTTGGGTTCGTCCAGATAATCCAGGATTGTCTGCCACCTCAAAATCCTTAAATTCTTTACAACTTTGAAACTCCTTTTGCTGTGTAAGATAACATCTTCACAAATTCCATAGATTAGGGTGTCCATATCTTTAAGGAGGCCATTATTCAGCCTACCACAACTCTCTAGAGCCAAGTCTGTTCCTACTTAATTTTGCCATTGCAATCATCTTTTTATCTTCTTTTTGCAACCTCTCTTTCACATAGTTCTAGTTATCCTAGATTATGACCCGCTTAGCCAAAAACAACAACAACAACAAACAATTTTTTATTGTTTTTCCTTAGTATTACTTGATATTCTGCCATACTTCTAATAATGAATATTTCTTGGTCTTGATAATTTTTGAATTCTTAATTTCTGATATAATCTATCTATTTCTTGAGAAGGACTTTGAAGAAAGTTTTAATTTTGACAGAGATAGAAATAAAGGGAGAGTATTTTTTTTTTTAATAATTTCAATGAACAAAGGCCCAGATCAAGATATATAAGGTAGAACCAAATAAAATAGTGTTAACTAGTCTGTAGGGAACATTTGATAGAAGGACGAGAGAGGAAAAGTAAAATATGGGAGCCACAATTCTAAAACCTTCAAATTAATCACTAGTGTACGTATGTATAATGATTGGTGGAAAAAAATGACTTTTATCTCAAAATTAAGTTTTCTACAAATTCATTATTTATAAAATGTGTTTATTGTGTGTGAAAACGCCCACTTTTTAAAAACTTGCTATTTTTACATACACTGACCTTTAAAATTCCAAAAAGGTCTTTCATAAACAATTGTACTATTTATTATTTAGAAACAGGTATACCTACACACACACATACACAGAGCCCCCAACATACAAGCAGTACCTCACTCAACTCTGGTTGTAAAATGGGATTCGAATAATTTAGACACATAAGTTTGAACAAGAGTTTATTTATTCTCCTCATTTTGTTATGTAGCTCTAATGATTTTTAATAATACTGAATGATTTTCTGAATGTCTGAAATAAGTCTGTATGTAAACTGTTAGGTAGTAGGTGCCCAATAGGCTGTCTGTATACTCCTATTGTATTCATCTTGGACAGAACTATTCATATTTATGTAACAAAAATCAGCTTAATTTCAGTCATTAAGGAACAACTATGAAAATATTTAATGGTTATAAATCAACCTTGGAGCAAAAGTGGGTTATTGCATTCCAGCTCACAGTATAAATGAGCTATTTTGGCGCTCATTAGATTAAAATGATTAAATTGCTTCTCTCTAGTGTCTCATATTCACATAGGAAGTTTTGTACTTTTGCTTTAACCACAAAGTACTTTACCCTCTAGAAGGAAAAAAATAATAATCTCATAGCTTTTTAATGAAAGGGACATTGTGTTATGTGTAACTTAATGTTTCCTCTAGATTTACTGTTTTAGAAAGGGCTAGAAGTGGAAAGTATTAGACGCTAGTGACTTACAATGACATCATTCTGTATTTAATTAAAGACTGTTCCAAATACTTCACTAAGACTTTTAAAACCATGGAGCTTTATCTGATTTCATTTTTGTTCTCAAAAACTGGATTTCTAAATTTTCATGTTTGACATTATTTTCTGAAATATTTATTTAAAAATAAATCCAAACATTTAAGCAAATTAGAACTATCTTTTCCTATAAATATTTTCCTAGAGACTGTGTTTATAAAGAAAAATGTCTATACTATTTACTGCTTATAAATTTATTTAGCTGGTCTTTACTCAGTGCCACATATTTAGAGATGCAGTCTTATACAGATGTGAAGTCTAAGAGATATAAAAATTTATAACATGGATGTTGTTCTAAGGGGGAAATTGATACACAGTGAGATATAGAGCATTCCATAGGATGAGTGCTGACAAAGACATGTAGAGATGCTATAGAAGCACAGAGGGGTATAACAACAGGTTTCCTGGAGGTGAATTATGCTGTCACTAAGCCTCAGGAGTCTTGTTGACTCTGAGTATTTGATTCCTTAAGAGAAAATTGGAATTCTCCTAGTTTAAGCTCTGCAAATATGCAGAGTAGCAAATTCTAGGCATTATGAATGCAGCATATTTCGAGTGGGAGGACTCTAGCCTGTATAACAGCATTGACACCACTGAGTTTTACATATAAATACTTGATTTTTACATACAAATACTGACTTAGTTGTCTATATGGGCAGGCAAAAATGGATGAATAAAATGCCCAAGATCACTTTATAAAAGCCACTCATATTCAATACTTTATATTATTTAATTATTTCACTCCTTTCCCTCACTAACTCATTTACTAAAGTTGACCAACAGAATAAAATGGCATCATTTATCATGGTGCCATTATTACAGTCTTTTAAAACCATCTTTTAAATGATTACATTTTGCTATTGTGAAAGCCTGATGTATGTAGAAAGATACTGGAGAAGTGCTAGGCCCAGGACCTCACTGGGTTTATGTGTTGGCACAGTCCTTGTGCTGTCTGGGTGATCACCCTACACCTGCCGCTGCAGGTAGATTTTGCTCTCCCCTGCCCTAGCATTCTCAGCTTCAGCGGAGCCGACATTCATGAGTGACTATAGCACATGTGAGACTCTTGGAAGCCCGCATTGATGTATTTATATGAGGCTTTACATTAATAGTACAAAGTTAGTTGCAATGCCTTCCAAATATTTTTCTCACTCTCAATTTTCAGAAATACACCTTCTGGTGAACCTGGTCATTCTTTTAAGTTATTTCTAACTCCTTGTCTCATATATATTCTTTTGTGATTAAGTTTTTCTTCATATCAGAGTATTGAAATATTAGTTGTTTAGGAACAGTGAGGGATCATGGTGAGGTATTTGAATTGAGTTTGATGTTAAATCACAACTTGACCCTATACTATCTACAGAGTGTCTTTTCCATAAATTCATATTATGTTACCACAGCAATAACTGAGAAAAGTATAGTTGTGCTATATTGTTGTTTATATGTTTAACCTAAGCTTGGACAAAGTCGGTTATAGTCTAATAAGACGTAACGTCGATTACTGATTGGAAATGGGCAAGAGACAAAGCTTGCTAAACTGAAACAATGTGTATGAAAGTATTCACAGGACAGTTTCTAATATTAGCAGGTAATACAGTTCATGGAACCCACAACTGAGTGAAAGCTGATAACAAAAGAATTTTTGTGTTAAGCAAAACACAGTCAAGATAGTAAAATGGATAGACATAAAGAACAGGGGCTAAGACAGTGTATTGATCTAATGCATTCTTACCAGAGAGTCCATAGGGATGGAAGATTACAAAGTGAATATCACTGAAGTCTCTTCTTGGCAGTGATAAGAAATAGCAAAAATATCCAACATAAAGAAGTATCAAGTTTTCTGACATGAGATCTGAGTCCTACAATAACAAGAGACCTTCATGATCAAAGCTTTGACTAGACTTCCAGCATGATTTCATGTGTTTCATCCTGGCTCTTGTTTACTCTGGTACACTGTGGGATAAGACTTTATGTCACAATGTTTGAGTCAGAAGAAGAGATACTTACATGGATGTGTCCCTTGCCAGGACTATAAAGTATATGGGTGCTATCCATAGATAGGTGATCGCACTGATGATTCTATAAGCTGAGTATTAGTGTTCTTTCTAAAAGTGTCAGGCTTTCACCTGTCCAGCTGGTCAAGCCTTCAATTCATACATTAATTGAGAATGGTGTGGTCATGGTGTTGAGTATAAATAGGAAATCTGCAACTGTGGTAAACCACCGATAGAAGTGTCAGATAAGAGAGATCTCTACAGTCCTACCTTAGGAAGGTATCATTTTCAATTAGATTATTTGACCCAACTAATAATATTTCTCTGTGCCTAGGAAAATTGTCGGGAACAGCCAAAAGATTCACGTAAGTTCATATAAACATAGAAAGGTCCAAGTTCCAAGATGCCATCATGTGATCAGAGGGCAGGAGCAGGGCTTAGGAAAGAGACTGGAGTGTACAACAGTGTATGTGAATGTGTTAATACGCATACAGATGTCTCCTGTCTTTATTCATTGGCAGAACCTAGAGACAATGACACTCAAGCAGCAATAAGAATTTTTAGTAAGTAGCATGATCCATTTAAAGTTGCTGAGGTTCTTTGGTGAAGTGATTGGAGTAGTTTGACTGGAGTAGGGAAAATGCAAAATGAGTCTGGAACTATTAAAAAAAGCAAAGAAAAGATAGAAAGAGAGGGAAGGAAAGAGAGGGAGGAAGGAAGGAAAGATGGAAGAAAGGGAAGAGGGAGGAAGAGAAAGGAAGGGGAGGGGAAGAAGGGAAGGAAAGAAAGGAGAAAAGGGAACAGAAAGGAAGGAACGGTGAAGTGTCAGGAGGAAATAGGAGCCAGCCAGGAAAAGCTCACTATGGCCAAGCTGGAACAATTTGAGCAACAAATAAGTTATAAACGTATTTGATTATTACCAAGAGAATGACACAAATATCTCTGAGTCCATGATATTGTAAATAAATAATTAAATAAAAATGTGAACGAGAGAATGGACAAGACTTTTAAAATTTTTTTAATAATTTATTTATTTTTTATTGAAGGATAATTGCTTTACAAAATTTTGCTGTTTTCTATGGACAAGTCTTTCTTATAGAATAATTCCAACTAAAAATGTAGAAGAAATGAAAGAAATAGAAAATCAGAACACCATAGTGATAATTAACTGGGCTTCCTGCAGGCAAGACACAGTGATGGGTGGCAAAATTAGTAGACAAAAGTTCAAGGAGAAAGAGGCTATTTGCATACTCACAATCTATACCTTCCCCAAATCTATCAGTTACAAAGAAAAACATGGTAACTTTACAGGTCACTAGAGAGGTATAAGATGCCCCCTTATAGAATGATCAGTGTAAACATCTGCAGACTTATCAAATCCTGAGCTTCTATTATGATGCACTGAGACATAGTACGTGTCTGTGGTATCCTTCCTAATAATGCATAACCTCAGTCTAATTTTGAGAAACACCAGACAAAGCCAAATTGAGTGACACTATACAAAATAGCTGACTGTTTAGTGGTCAAAGTCATGAAAGACAAGGAAAGAACGAACAGGTATCACAGAATAAAAGAGATTAGGAAGACATGACAGCTAAATGCAACCTGGGACCCTGGTTTGGGCCTTGATACAGAATAATGACCTTAATGAAAAAACAGGTGAAAGCTGAATAAATTCTGTAGTTAATAACATTGTACCCTGTTAAATTCTTAGTTTTGATCATTGTACCACAATCAGATTTCACCAAACGAAAGGTATACGGAAACTGTGGTGTTTTTGCAACTCTTCTGTAAACCCCGAATCATTCCAAAATAAAGTAGCACAAGACTGAAGGAAAGTATGAATTGTTTTATGTGTCATGGAAATGTGAAAAACTGTGGTTTAAGCAAACTACCATTAGGATGCTTTTGGCTGCAACAAATTGTTGACAACAAAGACAACTTAATTGTCTTAAATGAATGCTTATTTAATTGAACAAATCTTTAAAGTAAGGCAGTGATCAATCAAAATGTTGTTCTATCAAGACTCTAGCTTCTTTCAACTTAGATTCCCTTTATTTTAGCTCTCCTTCACAAACCATTTTATCCTCATCCTCATAATGAGATAGCTGCAGGAGTTCTAGGCTGATCACTAGTGGCCAGAATGAGAGGCCTGCTAATTGCAATGACTGTCTTTAAAAACGTAAGAGCCTGTCTTTCCCAGATATCCCTAGGAAAACATCATCGCCCAAAGATCCAACTGAAATAGGTTAGGTAGGATGCTCTTTACTAAGCCAACTAAAGATGCAAGGGGGATCACGTAGACTATTTGTCATAGGCCTGGCTTCTATAAGCAATCACTAGCCCATCCTGGAGCTGAGGGTCGATTTCAAGTACTGTGCCCATCCTGGAGCTGAGGGTGGGATGCTAAGCTGAGTGAAGCTGGTTTAAGTAGATGGACTGAAATCAAAGTCTTAAGAAGGAGAAGTGATTATTAGGAAGGAACAAAATAGCCCATGGTAACATTTTTCAAAATAAAAATTGTACATATGACCTGCTACTAGTAAATATTACAATACAGAAACAAACAAACCTGAAATTTACACCCTTCTAGAAAAACTGGGAAGGCTTGTACCCATCCTGTCTACAGCAGTGCTATAACTATATCAGAATCTGGTGAGACCCAGTAGGTTAACTTATTAATCCTATAAATTCCGTCACTGATTAGTCTGATCCCGTTTCCACTTGTTTCAGTCAGCATCCTTGGAAATGGTTCCTTTGTTTACATACATTTGGCACATGTCCCACACCTAATTTGATCACCTGCACTTGGAAAAACTGGTAATTTTGTTTGAAGATTCAGGTGCCCTCATTAAGGAACAAAGCATTACATAAGCTTCCTGCTGGCTAAACAATTTAAAATTGCCTCACATAAGCTCCTCACCTTCTTACATACAAAGTGTTACATGAAACACAAAACAAAAGAGTGTCTTTTGACAGAGAGGGTAAAAATATTCCATGCCCTCTAGAGAGAAACAGTCTTTAATTGGAATAAGTTGGCAAAGTTCTCTGTGTTGGCACCATTCACTATATGGAAAAATCTCAGCCGCTAATGACAATAGTGAATGTGTTGGAAAGAAATGACAGAACTGGTTTGTGTCCCTCCAAAAGCAAGCATAACTTTAAACAAATGTGAAATAAAATGGCTTTCATTTACTTTTTGCATTTAAATATAGTTTTAAAATTATTATTGGAACTGTACTCAGTATTTTATAATAACCTACGAGGGAAAAGAATCTGAAAAATTATATGTATAGCAATCATTTTACTATACACCTGAAACTAACACAACATTGTAGATCAACTATACTTCAGTAAAAGTGATTATCGACGGGCAATTATAGTTTTACAAATGTCATCAATGGAAACCAACTTCCATTTATGCACTACATATTTTGCTGGATGTTTCTATGGTGTATTTAAAAATATTTTAAAATATGTGGGTACATTTCTCTTGCACTGAGGAAAATTGGATCCACATCTATAGATCTGAAATTTCTGTCAATAGATCTGGGTATCCTACTTGCTGGTCTGTTCAAATGGAATTCATGATAATACAACCCAAACCTGTTTTTCTCCCCACATTTCTACTTTCATTTAAGGGCACCCCCACCATGCCAGTGACCTCAGTCTCTGACTCCCACTGTCATCTTAATTCCTCCTAGCTGATTTTCAGTCTCTACATGCAGTTACTACTCTTAATTTTTATATCTAAGATTTTAATCCGTGCTTTCCTTTCCATTCCATTCCATTTCATGTAATGATCATCTCATTACAACAAACTACATATTTTCTAGCTGGTCCAAAATTCTCTCTTTGTCCTAGCAACCCACTTCCCCACAGCAACCCCCTCCACCAACATACACACTCAGACTCACAGATATACAGACACACACACACAACACACACACACACACCACTTTCAGAGATAATTACTACCTCATAGATTAGATTTTATGATCTTGTCTCTCCCTGCTTCAAAATATTTGATGGCCAGCTAGTAACTAAAGTTTGATAGGCAAGTCCCTTCATGATTTGGTCACCAACTGTTTTAGCAGTCTACTTCGGTAAATACTTCTTATGTCTCAGCCTCATGGACTTTATTTCATGTCCTTTTAAAAAAGCACATGTTTGTCTCAACCTCTAAGATACCTCTCTTTCCTATTTCTCTTCCCTCCCTGTCTTAGTTAGGACTACTATATCAAAGTACCATAGTCTGGGTGATTTATAAAGAGCAGAAGTTTATTTCCCACTCTTCTGGAGGCTGGAAATCTCACAAGCTCTCATGAGGTCCTCTTCAGTGTTGGGCACTGTGGAATTCTCTTGTATCCTCACATGGCTTAAACTGTGCATCGTAGGTAGACATTCTAGAGGGCTCCACTCTCATGACCTAATTCAGTTCAGTTCACTCGCTCAGTCGCGTCCGAATCTTTGCGACCCCGTGAATCGCAGCATGCCAGGCCTCCCTGTCCGTCACAAACTCCCGGAGTCCACCCAAACCCATGTCCATCGAGTCGGTGATGCCATCCAGCCATCTCATCCTCTGTCGTCCCCTTCTCCTTCTGCCCTCAGTCCTTCCCAGCATTAGGGTCTTTTCCAATGAGTCAACTCTTCGCATGAGGTGGCCAAAGTATTGGAGTTTCAGGTTCAGAATCAGTCCTTGTAATGAACACCCAGGACTGATCTTTAGGATGAACTGGTTGGATCTCCTTGCAGTCCAAGGGACTCTCAAGAGTCTTCTCCAACACCACAGGTCAAAAGCATCGATTTTTTGGCACTCAGCTTTCTTCACAGTCCAACTCTCACATCCATACATGACCACTGGAAAAACCATAGCCTTGACTAGACAGACCTTTGTTGGCAAAGTAATGTCTCTGCTTTTAAATATGCTATCTAGGTTGGTCATAACTTTCCTTCCAAGGAGTAAGCATCTTTTAATTTCATGGCTGCAATCACCATCTGCAGTGATTTTGGAGCCCAAAAAAATAAAGTCAGCCACTGTTTCCACTGTTTCCCCATCTATTTTCCATGAAGTGATGGGACCAGATGCCATGATCTTAGTTTTCTGAATGTTGAGCTTTAAGCCAACATTTTCACTCTCCTCTTTCACTTTCACAAGAGGCTTTTTAGTTCTTCTTCACTTTCTGCCATAAGGGTGGTGTCATCTGCATAACTGAGTTTGTTGATATTTCTCCCAGCAATCTTGATTCCAGGTTGCGCTTCTTCCAGCCAAGCATTTCTCATGACCTAATTACCTCCCCCAAATCCCATCTCCTAATACCATCACACTGGGTGTTAGGAGTTCAACATATGAATTTGGAAGGGACACAAACATTCAGTCCATTATATTCTGTGACCAGGTTTTCTTAATTTCTTTCCTCCATTTTATTTTAGCTTGGTGGTGGTGTTTAGTCCATAAGTTGTGTCTGACTCTTTTGTGATCCCATGGACTGTAGCCCACCAGGCTTCTCTGACCATGGGATTTCCCAGGCAAGAAGAGTGGAGTGGATTGTCATTTCTTTCTCCAGTGAATCTTCCCAAACCAGGGATCCAACCCTTGTTTCCCGCTTGGTAGGCAGATTCTCTACCTCTGAGCCAGTGGGAAGACCCTTCTTTTAGCTAGCACCTCTATACTAATAATTCCCTAGTTTAGTATCTTCAGCTGACCTACTTTCCTGAATCCCAAATTTGTATATGAACTGTCTACTACTTGATATATCCTCCTGAATCCCCAATTTGTATATCAACTGCCTACTACTTGATATGTCCTCCTGAATACCAAATTGAACCTATCACTTTCCTCTGTCCATTTATATGTCCCTCTGTATTCAGTTATCAAGCATTGATAATCCCACGTGCTAAATATCACAATGATGTCAGAAGAGTTGTAAGACTTTTCGCTTAACCTGAATAATGGCTATTGGTTGGGATGAGATAGGAAAAAAGTGTAAATTTTTGTCTGCTATTTTAAAATGATATGAACCAGAGAAAATGCTAAAAATAGAGGATTTTAAGACCGAGAAATAATTAATGCTTTGTAAATACACCAAGCAAAATATTATCCCTAACATACCCATTTGACAAACCCTAATTATATATTTATTCATTTTAATCTAGCTTCTGGCATACTTAGCACAAAACATGAGTTTGATATTGAATAGTAATCCTCATTTAGAGCAGCTGAATAACTTAGAAGTCCCAATTTCATCCTTTTCCATGTAAATGTTATTCTAAAAATAAGAGCATTACCATATATAGCATTTCTAAAGTTTATGGCAAATATTATTTTCATTATGCTCTCTATAAACTCTGTTAAAAATATGTATTAGCATATTAACATCATGCTCTGTGAATATGCAAATATGTATAAATATTTTTTATTCTCACAATTAAAATAGAACATTCATTATAGTTATAAAGAAATGTGGTTATATATTTTGTATGACTATATCTTCAAACAGATTTAATGTTATAACTGATCAAAGATGTTTGCCTTAGAATTATGTAGAAAAAAATGATATCCCCAGCCAATACCTGTCCCATTTGCTATGTTACACTTGTCTTATAAAGTCGAGCTCTAGTTCTGGTTTTTCTAGGTAAGTGACATAAGCATACTAAACTTCAATGATCATTATGAAAAGAAAAAAGCTTTGAAATTAAAAACAATACCAGTTTTCATATATTTTTGAAAAGTTTTAAATGTCTATTTTAGTTCATATCATGTGAAATTGCTAATTTTTCATCATTTTGCTTATAAAAATTTCAGTCTTTATGATTAATTTATACAGTTTGATCCCAATCAGTTAAATCTATTCAAAGTTCTTAATTTCTATGTTTATAACTTGCTACTGACAGCAGGTTTCATGATATTCTATAATCTATTAAAGATTTGCATATATACAAAAACATTTTAAAACAGATAATTCTGATGGTATGCTTACATTTTGCTTACCTAAATTGTACCAGCGTTATTTCTAACAGCAGTAACACTAAACATTTGTTTATTTGTTCTTTTGAAAATTACTCTTTTTTTGCAGATAACTGAGATAATTATAATGTGTGGATCATGTATGGAAATAAGTTGACAGAAAATTAGTAACTTCCTCATTAATAACTGGTAGCTTAAATCAATTTCACTAATGAAAATTATTCTTATTTCATTTTGACTTTCTATAAAACATATTTTTTTGGATGTTTGTCTCAATTAAGATGTTTTAATTTTCAAATAACAGAAAACACAACTAACAGTGGGTTAACAATAAGAAAGGTCTTCCCAGGTGGCTCATTAGTAAAAAATTTGCATGCCAAGCAGGAGATGTGGGTTCAATCCCTGAGTTGGGAAGATCCCCTGGAGAAGGAAATGGCTACCCACTCCAGTATTCTTGCCTGGAAAATCCCATGGACAAAGGAGACTGACGGACTAGAATCCAGAGGGTCACAAGAGTCAGACACGACTTTGGGACTAAACAATAGCAGTAAGAGGATTGTTGTCTCACATCCCAGAAAGAGTTCTGCAATGACATCAAAGATCCTGTCCATTATTTCATGTATTGATTTTGATACATTAATTTCTGTCCTTAAGCTGATTCCCTTCAGAGCCCCAACATGTCATTGTAGGCATCACAGGTAGGCAGCAAAATCGAAAAGAAAAAGACTGTTCTTTTCTATGCTGCTATTTCTTTTCTTTTCTTTTTCATGCAGCTCTTTTTACAAGCAAGAAATTCCCTCCCTTGTCCACTGTTTTTATTGGACAAAACCACATCATACACCTCTGACAGAGTCAGTCATTGGCTAAGAAAAGGGAATTACTTCACGGGCTCAGACTAATCAGTATCTCACTTTTTAGCTCTTCTCTGCACATGTGGCAACAGTAATTGTGGATACTTAGATAAAATAGGAGCTCTGCCAGCAAGAAAGAGTATAGTACCTTCCGTTAGGCAACCTGATGTTTCCAAGTCATCAAGCACGTTTATGTACTAGACCTTGCCAATGAATCTGTTCATTCCCATTAAACACATCTGGGTATTTAATAGCTCTGTCTACACATCTATTTAATATAGAAAAATGTCTGGAAAGATACACAGCTAACTTAAGTAACTCTAGGAAGCAAAATAGGGAATACGAGGAGCAATTACTTTCAGTTTTTAATTTATATGCTTCTATAGTGTTTGATGTTTTACAGTGAGGATTTATTATTAATCTTGTAATTTAAAACAAAGAAAATAGTTTTTCCTAACTCTGTGTAAATTGTGAAATGATTGCATTAAAAAGAAATATTCTTTTTGCATTTTTTTTAAACAAGCAGAATAAAGCATGTGTCAGAGAGCAAACTGTTATGTATTGATCCAAAGAAACAATTTCTCAGGATTGTTCATCATTGTACATGGTATACAGAAGTTAGAATGATATTTGAAAAACATCTTTAAATGAAACAGTTTTTTATTAAACTGTTGGGCCACTTGGTACCCAGAATTTCTACACTATTCAGATCTCTACCTACCTGTATAATAGCCCCTAACCACATGTAGTTATGCACTTGCAGTCTTAGCTAGTCTAAATTGAGACATACTATAAGTGTAAAAAAAAAAAAAATGGGCTCCCCATGTGGCTCAGATGGTAAAGTGTCTGCCCACAATGTGGGAGACCCGGGTTCGACCCCTGGGTCGGGAAGATCCCCTGAAGAAGGAAATGGCAACCCACTCCAGTACTCTTGCCTGGAAAATTCTATGGATGGAGGAGCCTGGTAGGTTACAGTCTGACTCAACAGAGCGACTTCACCTTCTTTCTTTATTTCACTTTTATAAGTATAAAATAGATTCTAATTTTTAATAAATATACAAATTTTAAATGCATTTTATATTGATTGCATATTGAAATAATAGTTTAGATAGATTTGACTAACAAAAACATTATTTAACTATTTCCATCTGATTCTTATTTACTGTTTTAAAATATAGCCTGTAAAAGACAAAGTTAAATATGTGGTTTGCGTCCACGACTCACACTGTATTTCTATTTTACAGCAGAGTTCCAGAGGTTCCATGAGGAGGCCCAGTTAGGTTCCAATGTCTGAAAACTAAGCAGCCTCATGTAAAGATTGGTACTTGAACCTGCTGGGAATGAAGTGAAATTTACCAAACTCACATCTTTAAGTCTCTCAGGAATTTTTAATCTCATAGATAATTACAACTTAGGCGTGCATATATTTATATGCCTATATATATATATATATATATATATATATATAGGCAGAATCTTGAAATATAATCATCTTAGGTGGAAAAGAAGCTCACTCTGAAGAAACAAGAGTAGAGTGTAAATCAAATAAGGATCCCTTATTTGTTAAAGTCTAAAGAAAGGAATACTGTTGAGAATTTACAGAATATCCTGTCAATCAAATTACCTTCTGCGCTAACTATAACGATGGAGTAAAAGTGCAGTTAATTTCAGAAAACAAACATTGATGGAGCCAATGAAGTACCCAGAGGGATGAGGATGCTCTTGATTCTGACTTGATGATGGAATTAAACATGAGATTGAAGAGGATTTCTACCCCTTTGCAATTCATGCACCTCAGTTCAGTGAGCTGCAAAAGATAAGTGAGGGAGGCATCATACTTGGAAGGTTCCAAGGATGTCACCACAGATACGGGAGCTTGTCAGCCTCTGCTGGGAGCATCTGAGGAGTAAGATGCTATAGTTGTAAGATCCCCTGGGAGCTTTAGGAATTAGCCATGGGGATTGAGGATGAGATTTCCAGAGTTTAGCCTAGTAGGGCTGTGACTAAGATTGCCCATTAAATTATTTTTTAATTTTTATTAGCCTTTGTTAAGCTTTCATGCTAATGCGATCTAAGGCAAATGTGGACTACTATTTAGAACATTCAGAAATGAGATTAAGTCAGTCATTTAGGACCATTAAGATAGAATAAAAAGGGTCTAACACCTTTAAACTTTATTAGCAAATGCATCTATGATAATGTGTGACTTTTGTCACCTCTTTCACTAGCTTAGAATGCTAAGTGACATTGAATTAATATTAAAATTAATTACCAGAGACTCTTCAAATTAACTGAGCCACTTCTTTTGCTATCAGTGTCTCCACCCGGATAAATAGTTGGCTCCTTTTACATGGCAGTTTCTAAATGTTCATCTGCCCAGGTGTTTAATTACAGAGGATTTCACAATGCTTATGTTTTTAATAAACAGCTTTTGAGCTTCTTTAAGCATATGAAAGTCAGTTATATCCAGCATAAAAACTGAGTGACTTTTAATGTTAAAAATAACCTAGTGAAGAACTACTAGTATGAACATTGTCAGCTTCAAACCAATCAAACATAATTAAGATACATATATACAAGTCAAATTAATCTAGTAATAACTGAAGTATAAAAGATTATGAATATATATAAGTTGCTGATTAGAGCTGTATTTAGATATTTTAATTGCATAAGTAATTCTCAGATATCTGTTTGGGTTAAAAAGTCATATAACATGGATGCATATTTTATTATACCTTTTTATCTCCACTCTTTTTATATAATCATTATCTTAAAAAATTGTGTAGTATACCTTCAAGCATTTTCTACATAATCTCATGTAGTTACAATATGTTATTTACAATTATGTACACACGTGTGTATATTTACATGACCATGCATGCATAAATTTTTGTATGTGTAAGTATGGGTCTTAGCTGTTTTCTAAATAAGTGGGCTCATACCATAAAAAGTTTATTTGGGAACTTGATTTCTAATCAACAGTGTATATGGTATCCTTCCGGTATCAGCACATTTTCTTTTAAAGGGCTGCATAGATTTTTATAGTATGGATAATAAATAAAGTAAAATGACTTTTTATAGAGTTGAAGAAAGCAAATTGCTTTATTTATGAGAGAATAAATGGCAACCCACTCCAGTACTCTTGGCTGGAAAATCCCATGGATGGAGGAGCATGGTAGGCTACAGTCCATGGGGTAGCAAAGAGTCGGACACCACCGAGCCACTTCACTAAACTATGTATTTTCAGTCTAGAGCATGGGAGTTTCCAAAGGTTTCATATGCCCTGGATTATCATGTCTATTTGCATATAAGGAAACCATGTCCAGAGAGCAGAGAAACTTACTCCAGGTCAAAGTGAAAGTGATAATCACCCAGTCGTGTTCTACTCTTTGCGATCCCATGGACTGTACAGCCCATGGAATTCTCCAGGCCAGAATGCTGGGGTGGGTAGCTATTCCCTTTTCCAGGGCATCTTCCCAACCCAGGGATTGAATCTAGGTCTCCAGCATTGCAGGCATATTCTTTACCAGCTGAGCCACAGGGAAGCCCAACAATACTGGAGTGGGTAGCCTATCCCTTCTCCAGCGTATCTTCCCGACCTAGGAATGGAACCAGGGTCTCCTGTATTGCAGGCGGATTCTTTATCAACTGAGGTCAAACAGTAAATTTTATATCAATGTTCTGTATTTGGTAGCCTCCCATTTTTATGTCAGTGTTGTGTGAATAAAATTTGACTGAATTAAGGATGGTATAAAAGAATATATTTTTGAACTGAATATATAGTTGTGATGAAGCAGTATTTCTGATTAAGAAAAAAAATACCGAAATATTTACCTAATAGAGGAAGTTCCCTGGTGGTTGAATCAGATCAAAAGTATTTAGCATGCTATATAAGGGCATATAAAGTTAAACAAAAATTTTTGAATAAGCAAAAATAATAGCAAGAATAGAAACAGAAAGTGTTGGAAGGAGAAATACAAATGTATTCTATGGTTGATCTAGAAGCCTTAAAATAAATACCAAGCTGAGGAGTGTCAGTTGGGAGTAATGGTTTCTTAAAGACTTCAAAATGAAAGAAAGAGCACACAAGATGAAAACTGAATTGTAAGATGAATCCTTGAGCAAGATACAGAATAGATGTTATTGAAGAGAAATGGAAACCACATCAGAATGTAATGCCATGGAACAAGTATGATTAATTATTAAAGGGTTAACTGGTTTTTGTAGACTTTATTAAAAACTTACACTTTTAGATAATGGGTACATAATTAAATTTCTGACCTAACAGATTTATTCCTGTGAGAATATTAAATGGTGAAACTGAACATATTATATGTAAAATGGGATTTCCCGGTGGCTCAGTAGGTAAAGAATATGCCTGCAATGAGGGAGACCTGGGTTCGATCTCTGAGTTGGGAAGATCCCCTGGAGGAGGGCATGGCAACCCACTCCAGTATTCTTGCCTGGAGAATCCCCATGGACAGAGGAGCCTGGTGGACTACAGTCTGTGGGGTCTCAAAGAGTTGGACATGACTGAGCGACTAAGCGCAGCACAGCACAAAATGGGATTATTAGTATATCCTATGTATTTTTGAATCAGATAATCCAAATACCTGATTATAAGACTTTAGAAAGATATTATAAGATATTACAAATATCTGATTATAAAAACCTAAATACAAGAATGAGTGATCAACATGATTGGTAATACATCAAAAATTCATTTCCTATAAATTTCAATGCTGTGATATTGGTATATAGAAAAAACTTTTGAGACTTAGATTCAGAAAAATATGAATTAAAAAATGTTTTCATAATGACTTAAATAAAATTTACACTAACACTTATTGGACACTTACTATATTCCATGTATTTAATACATTCAAATTAAGATGCAGTATTAACTCACTGAATCCTCAAACAACTCTAAATCAGTTACTATTACCTGCATTTTAGAGAAAACTGAGACACATAAGTTAAGTAACTTGTTAAAGTCATTTAACTTTTCATTGGTGGAAACATTTGGATCCTGAAAACCTGTTGCAAAAGTTTGTACTCTTAGCCACTGTTTACCATTGCCTCACATACCAATTCATCCAAGCTATTTTTAAAAGCTGCAGTGAAGTTCATTTTAAAGGAAAGTAATCAACTTTTAAACCAATTTGATGATTGGAAGTGGAAGGCTTTCAAGTGGAAGGCTTTTACCAACACAATTACTTTTGTACTTTTTAAATAATAAAGGGGCTTTTATTGTCCATTGCTCTTCTCCAGGCACCAAGTTGTGTCAGACTCTTCACAACCCCAAAGACTGCAGCATGCCAGGCTTCCCTGTCCCTCACTATTTCCCAGAATTTGCCTAAGTTCATGTCCATTGAATCGGTGATGCCATCTATTGTCCATATGGTATATAAAGAGCTGTTAGATGTACAACACCTTGTTCTAATAGTTTGTTTGTATTCCCTGTGTTCTTCATTTATATATACATAGTGAATAAACTGAAAATTGTTTGCTTTTATTTTCCAAAGAAACTGCTTGATAATCCATAGTATGTTTACTTTTTAAACTGAAGTATTAATTTACAGTGTGTTAGTTTCAAGTTTATTGTTGCAAAGTGATTCGGTTTGTATATATATATGTGTGTGTGTGCATGAGTATATTCAAAAAGTGTATATATATGTAGTGAAGTGGTGAAGTGTTAGTAGCTCAGTCATGTCCGACTCTGCAACCCTGTGGACTATACCCGTCAAGCTCCTCTGTCTATGGGATTCTTCAGGCAAGAATACTGGAGTGGGTTACCATGTATTCTCCAAGGGATCTTCCCGACCCTGGGATAGAACCCGGTTCTCCTGCATTTCAGGCAGATGCTTTTACCATCTGAGTCATCAGGGAAGCACATATGTATATATATGTATTCTTTTTCAGATTCTCTTCTATTATAAGATATAGAGTATAGCTCCCTGTGCTGTGGAGTAGGTCCTTGTTGTTACCTATTTTATACACAGTATTGTGCATATGTTAATCCCCAACTCCTAATTTATCTCTTCCTCTACCAGCCTGTTATCCCCTCTGGTAACCATAAGTTTGTTTTCTATGTTTGTGAGTCAGATTCTGTTTTGTGTAGAAATTCATTTGTATTATTTTTCTCTTAGATTGCACATATATGTGATATCATATGTTTATCTTTCTCTGTTTGACTTATTTAACTTCATATAATCTCTAGGTCCATCTATGCTGCTGGAAATGGCATTATTTCATTCTTTTTTAAGGCTGAGTAATACTTCATTTTGAGTGTGTATGTATGTGTATGTGTGTTTATACATATATGTGTGTGTGTGTGTGTTGTTGTTTAGTTGCTAATTCATGTCCAACTCTTGTGACCCCATGGGATGTAGCCTGCCAGGCTCTTCTGTCCATGGGATTTCCCAGGCAAGAATATAAGAATATTGCAGTGAGTTGCCATTTCCTTCTCCAGGGGATCTTCAGGATCTTCCTGACCCGGGGATCAAACCTGTCTCCTGCATTGACAGGTGGATTCTTTACCACTGAGCCACCAGGGAAGGCTCTCTCTCTCTCTCTCTCCCCCCATAAATATATATATATATATATATATATATATATATATATATATACATACACATACACACACACACACACCTACGCACATACATACACATCAAGAGCCTCTTGATGAAAGTGAAAGAGGAGAGTGAAAAAGTTGGCTTAAAGCTCAACATTCAGAAAATTAAGATCATGGCATCTGGTCCCATCACTTCATGGGAAATAGATGGGGAAACAGTGGAAACAGTGACTGACTTTATTTTGGGGGGCTGTAAAATCACTGCAGATGGTGATTGCAGCCATGAAATTAAAAGACACTTACTCCTTGGAAGGAAGGTTATGACCAACCTAGACAGTGTATTAAAAAGCAGAGGTATTACTTTGCCAACAAAGGTCTGTCTAGTCAAGGCTATGGTTTTTCCAGTGGTCATGTATGAATGGGAGAGTTGGACTATAAAGAGGGCTGAGCACAGAAGAATTGATGCTTTTGACCTGTGGTGTTGGAGAAGACTCTTGAGAGTCCCTTGGACTGCAAGGAGATCCAAACAGTCCATCCTAAAGGAAATCAGTCCTGGGTGTTCATTGGAAGGACTGATATTGAAGCTGAAACTCCAGTATTCTGGCCACCTGATGTGAAGAGCTGACTCATTTGAAAAGACCCTGATGTTGGGAAAGATTGAGGGCAGGAGGAGAAGGAGATGACAGAGGATGAGATGGTTGGATGGCATCACTGACTCAATGGACATGAGTTTGGGTAAACCCCGGGAGTTGGTAATGGACAGGGAGGCCTGGCATGTTGCAGTTCATAGGGTCGCAAAGAGTCGGGCACAACTGAGCGACTGAACTGAACTGAACTGGATACATACACATATACACACATACCACTTTATCCATTTATAAAGTGGATCTTCTTTATTCATTTATCTGTTGATGAGCATTTAGGTTTAGGTTACATCCATGTCTTGGCTATTATATATAGTGCTGCGATGAATATTGAGGTGCATTATCTTTTTGAATTAGAGTTTTCTCTAGATATATGCCCAGGAATGGGATTACAGGATCATATGGCAACTCTATTTTAGTTTTTTAAGGACCCTCAATTCTGTTTTCCATAATGACTGTACCAGTTTATGTTCCCATTTATAGTGTAATAGGGAGGGTTTCTTTTTCTCCACACTCTCTACAGCATATCCATAGTATATTTCTTATGTCTTAAATTACTTCAAACCTCAAAACTAAAATTCTATTAACTTGAAAGTGATGAGAAACATATATAATTTCCTCATAACAAATCACTTGACCTATGATTTATATTTGTATTCTTGACATTAGCTTCATGAGATGATAAACTGCAGAAAGTTCTTCAGTTTTTATTTGGTAAATTTTAGAAGGATTTAAAGAAAAATACTTTGGCCACCTCATGCGAAGAGTTGACTCATTGGAAAAGACCCTGATGCTGGGAGGGTTGGGGGCAGGAGGAGAAGGGGACGACAGAGGATGAGATGGCTGGATGGCATCACCAACTCGATGGACGTGAGTTTGAGTAAACTCCGGGAGTTGGTGATGGACAAGGAGGCCTGGCGTGCTGTGATTCATGTGGTCACAAAGAGTCGGACACGACTGAGCAACTGAACTGAACTGAACTAAAAGAAAAATAGTGAACTTTAAGAACTTTGGTGTCCAATTCTTCCTAGATGCCTTTCTGTTCTAACATTTCTGTGATAGCCTTCAATGTAAAACACACAGAAATATGACTGTTCTGATAAGAATGACCTTGAAGCTTTATTTTGCTGAAAGAAATAAGTAAACTGTATTTTTCATTTATTTTTTATCCTCTGTCTTCATGCTTACTATGACCTTTTAACTTGAATATAGCAATTTCGGAGCTCAAGGAAACCTGGAGTCTGTATTTAAGCTGTTGACTGTAGAAATTATTTCCTTTGCTGGAGGATGGTGGGTAATGACAGACTGCACATAAGAAAACAGAAAGCTGTAGATTTTCATTATAATGTTTGGAGGAAGATAAGTTCACCTAAAACAGCCTCTATTATAGTGTCTTCTTTGACTTGCTCTTGGTCTTGGAAGAAAGGATTTTACTGATTAAAATAGCATGCCAAATCTCTTTGGCTGTTTTAAAGGCATAAAAACCTGAAACATAATATCAGTATAACAGCCAGGGCCTTCAGGATCCTCCAGATTTGAGATTATTTCTCTTTTGGTGATCCCAAACCCTTTTGAGACTTGAAGAATTCTATGCATGTTTTCCTTTGAAAAAGGCAGATTTGACAATACCATAATATTTGCATGGTTGGCAGGGATTCAGGGATCTGTAGGCAACCCATGAGGCCCAGTAATATCAGAGTCACAACTTCTAATATGGTCTGATGCTGTTGTTTGTTACACAAATAATGCTAATAATTGACAAGATGAAGGTGATGATACAGGAATATGTGTTCAGCTGAGTGCATTTATCTCTACATGCATGTGCAATGATATATTAACTTTTCTGATACATGTTGAGTTTAAGAAATCCAATCTCTGCCTTCACTTTCCTATGGCCTTCTCCTCTTCTATCCATGTATCACTTATAAGGAAACACTTCTCATTTCATGTAAGGTCCATCAGGATGATCTTGTATGTTTGGGGGGATACCGTTTAAGTTGTGTAGTTATCATTATTGATCGTGTGCTAGGCAAGTGGTATTATATATACTGTTTCTTTCGATTTTACCAAAATTCCGTGAAGTATGAAAAAGGGTACTTATTACCAAGGAGGAACTGGAGACCCACAGAAGTTAAGTAACATTCCAGACTGCATACAGCTTAGTTAGTGATGGAGTTTCTGCTTGGCCTATATTCTCACTGTTTAACGCTTATTAAAAAGGATTCAGTTACCTGGAGTAAATCAGAACAAACAAAAGTTCTTGAAGTCTTCCTGGAATTTGTGATTTAATGAAATAGAAAATATATGAACATAAATAGCTTAGACACAGAATAGAAGGTACATAGAGTGAAGAGAAAAGTGAAACTGACAAATAGATTCAAGGGATTAATCTAATAGAGTGCCTGAAGAACTATGGATGGAGGTTCGTTACATTGTACAGGAGACAGTGATCAAGACCATCCCTAAGAAAAGAAATGTAAAAAGGCAAAATGATTGTCTGAGGGGGCCTTACAAATAGCTGAGAAAAGAAGAGAAGCTAAAGGCAAAGGAGAAAAGGAAAAATATACCCATCTGAAAGCAGATTTCCAAAGAACAGCAGGGAGATATAGAAAAGCCTTCCTCAGTGATCAGTGCAAAGAAATAGAGTAAAGCAATAGAATGGGAAAGACTAGAGATCTCTTCAAGAAAGTTAGATACGCCAAGGGAACATTTCATGCAAAGATGGGCACAATAAAGAACAGAAACAGTATGGACCTAACAGAAGCAGAAGAGATTAAGAAGAGGTGGCAAGAATACACAGAAGAACTATACAAAAAGATCTTCATGACACAGATAACCACGAAGGTGTGATCACTCCCTAGAGCCGGACATCCTGGAATGCAAAATCAAGAGGGCCTTAGGAAGCATCACCTAGAACAAAGCTAGTGGAAGTGATGGAATTCCAGTTGAGCTATTTCAAATCCTAAAAGATGATGCTGTAAAAGTGCTGCACTCAATATGCCAGCAAACTTGGAAAACTTAGCAGTGGCCACAGGACTGGAAAAGGTCAGTTTTCACTTCAATCCCAAAGAAAGGCAATCCCAAAGAATGTTAAAACTGCCGCACAATTGCAGTCATCTCACACGCTGGTAAAGTAATGCTCAAAATTCTCCAAGCCGGGCTTCAGCAGTACATGAACCGTGAACTTCCAGATGTTCAAGCTGGTTTTAGAAAAGGCAGAGGAACCAGAGATCAAATAACCTAGATCTGTTGGATCACTGAAAAAGCAAGGGAATTCCAGAAAAACATCTACTACTGTTTTATTGACTATGCCAAAGCCTTTGACTGTGTGGATCACAACAAACTGTGGAAAATTCTTTAAGAGATGGGAATACCAGATCACCTGACCTGCCTCCTGAGAAATCTGCTTGCAGGTCAAGAAGCAATAGTTAGAACCAGACATGAAAAAACAGACTGGTTCCAAATAGGGAAAGGAGTATGTCAAGGCTGTATATGGTCACCCTGCTTATTTAACTTATATGCAGAGTACCTCATGAGAAACGCTGGGCTGGAAGAAGCACAAGCTGGAATTAAGATTGCCAGGAGAAATATCAATAACCTCAGATATGCAGATGACACCACCCTTAAGGCAGAAAGTGAAGAAGAACTAAAGAGCCTCTTGATGAAAGTGAAAGAGGAAAGTGAAAAATCTAGCTTAAAACTCAACATTCAGAAAACTAAGATCATGGCATCTGGTCCTATCACTTCATGTCAAAAAGATGGGAAAAAAGTCGAAGCAGTGACAGACTTTATTTTGGGGGGCTCCAAAATCACTGCAGATGGTAACTGCAGCCATGAAATGGAAAAACATTTGCTCCTTGGATGAAAAGCTAGACAGCATATTAAAAAGTAAAGACATTACTTTGCCAACAAAGGTCCATCTACTCAAACCTATGGTTTTCCAGTAATCAGGTACAGATGTGAGAGCTGAACCATAAAGAAAGCTAAGTGCTGAAGAATTTGTGCTTTTGAACTGTGGAGTTGGAGAAGACTCTTGAGAGACCCCTGGACATGAAGGAGATCAAACCAGTCAATCCTAAAAGAAATCAGTCCTGAATATTCATTGGAAGGGCTGATGCGGAAGCTGAAACTCCAATATTTTGGCTACCTGATATGAAGAACTGCCTTGTTGAAAAGACTCTTTTGCCAAGAAAGATTGAAGGTAGGAGGAGAAGGGGACGACAAAGGATGAGATGGTTGGATGGCATGACGGACTTGATGGACATGAGTTTGAGCAAGCTCTGGGAGTTGGTGATGGACAGGGAAGCCTGGCATTCTGCAGTCCATGGGGTCGCAAAGAGATGGACACGACTGAGCGACTGAACTGAACCAAACTGATAAATCTTTTACTCTATAAATATTGAATGTATCTGTATATATACACATGTGTGTATATATATTATGTATATGTATATATATATATATATACATATGGTAGTCAAATATATGTAATCAAATATATATATGCATATATATACATATATATGGTAGTCAAATATACTTCATTGTTATGTAAAAGAGAAAATTTATCTAAAAATCATTTCTTCCAAGGAAGGATTAGATAGCAATCCCTTCTCTCAAGCATCTGACTATCCAAATAGAAGTATATCATTGTTTAATAGTGATCATTATTTACCTGTTTATGCTGCTTCCTAACTTTGCTCTCACTTTAACACCTGATAGAGTACTCACAGTATACAGAGCACAATGATTACTGGTCAGAGCTTCATCCAGCCAGTGGTAACAGGAGGTATATTTCCTTTTTGTCTAGATTTTCATGTATTTGGACGTGAACAGTCAGAAGATAGAATTATAATTTGTGTTTTAGGAAAACTCTAGCTAGTTTTTAATTCCATTTTTCCTAATAAGGCCAGACTTCTAATTGAGATTTTATTTTTTAAACTGGAGTAATATAATTTTTTTCTTCCTTGAATGTATGGGGAAAATATTTGCTTTTCTGACTGCAACAGAAATTAGTATTCTTTCCATGACTTGGAAGTTAAGAGTTGGTGTAGAGTTATGACACCTCATTAGACCTGCCTTAAACACTTTAGTATTCTTAAGATGTGTAATGCTATTTCTTCTCACATCACATGAAGAAGAATAATGTTGGTATTTTGCAGTTAATTCAGTTACTTTCTACTAGTGAAGATAGTGACAGGATTTCCTATTATTAAGTCAAGACCTCCAAACATTATCCTTAATTGGCATTGTAGAGGAAACCTCTTATGATGAAATAAAAACATTTCCAATTCACTTCTACCTATACACTCTGACAGACTGTTTTACATGGGGTTTTAGCTTAATTGCTAATACTCTGACCTCAGTAGCAGTTTAATGAGCTATTCATCAGCTAATAGCTTTCATCAAATCCCACATTTTAATGATCACTTACAGCG
The DNA here is from genome assembly GCF_910594005.1 of Cervus elaphus. Taxonomy (NCBI): domain Eukaryota; kingdom Metazoa; phylum Chordata; class Mammalia; order Artiodactyla; family Cervidae; genus Cervus; species Cervus elaphus. The sequence goes on from NC_057832.1 coordinate 45,949,377, forward strand.
ATTTAAGTTATGTCTCATTTTATGCCATATTTGTTTTTAGTCTACTGATGTTTGCAAAATTTCCACAGTACAAAATTCAATTTATTAAATGGAAAACACTGAAAATATTAGTTAGAAGATTTTAGTTTTAAAAACATGAAGGTTAAACAAATAAGCATATCTAAAAACCAAAAACAAAACAGTGTTCGTAGTTTAAAACCCAGTAGTATTATTATTCACTAAGAAAGGTCCTTCAAACAGGAAAATAGATAGAATTTGCTTCCCTCTATTTGAAACATGGAAGTTTAAGTTACAAGAAAAATAATTCAAGGTCCAGGTCTTAAAGTGATTACTATGAGCAGTGTAGCAATCTGCTGCAATAGACTGTGTGTGGAATATAAAAAAAAAAAAAAGTTTGGAATCTTGAATGGTGAAATAAGACACAATGGTAGGGATATAGGAAATATGTGTTGATTTTTATTTTTAGAGGCATTTGAGGAGCTAAGGACCCCAGCCATGATATGGTACTTTGAAAGATACTGAATCTAGTGAAGTTCTAAGTCTTAATTCCAGTTACCATGTAGAATGACTTTAGCACTCTGATATCACTTTCGAAGGGCTAGGATAATAAATCCACTTCAGACATACACAGGCTTAATTTGTGAAACTGTAAAATACTTCATATTAATTTAACTTTCTTATTATATTCCAAATTCATCTAGGGAATGTAATAAACTAAGAAATAATAAATATCTAATGTTATTTTTGACATGAAATTCAACATGTTCTTAGATACAAGGATCAAGAATTGAAAATAAAATTCTTGGTAACAGTATTCATTGAACAAACGTTCACAGAATTTATGCCTCATATTTGCTTGGAACAGGAGTTTAAAAATTAATATAAACTTTGCCCTCAAGGGAAAGAGGAGACAGTTCTATAAATTGATGATTATAGTAAATGGCATAAATACTAAAATAGAGAGGGTTAAGGAAGTATAGAACAGAAACATCAAATTGAAATGTTACAGAAGGCCTCCCTGAGATAATTCATGAACAGTGTTTAAGAGTTTGAATTACATGAATGGGAGTTAAGAAAGTGCCTATGAGACAAGTGGAAAATTATTCATTTAGTAAGATACAAACACAAAATGATCATAGTCTGAATGAACGAAGGACTAGTGAAAGTAAAGAGGAAGCGATGCATTTGACAGAGAGTAAATGGATAGAATACACAGGATTTGATGAGAAAATGGAAATAAGGGAGCTGATAGGAAAGTGTCCAGAGTGATTCAACTTGACCCTGCTATGTTAACTAAAATGAAGGCAGTGCTAGGGGTGCATTCATCTCTGACCACATTATATTGTTTACAGTAGAAGTGATTAGTATAAGGAGAAAAAAAAATTGAGAGCAATCAAGAAACTGGAATTTCTTGAGCAGTCAAGAAATTTTCCTTCTTTAAAGATAGGAAACAGAGAGGTTAGAATATTCTGTTTGTAATTATCCATGTTGAGTTTTACGAAGAATTTTGGATAAAGGACTTAAGATGTAGTCAAGGTCATCCTTTTACCTAAGTCAAGATATTTGTTGTTGTGCTTTTTCTTTCTTTCTTTCTTTTTTTTTAAACAGAATTCACTTATAGAACTAAGTTGGTTTGTTGTTTAGTCAGATTAGGTGTGCTTTGGTTAAGTAAAATGGAAAAGAGTAAGAATCTCTATGATGTTCCTAAGAATGATATTACTTTGCCGACAAAGGTCCATATAGTCAAAGCTGTAGTTTTTCCAGTAAGCCATGTGCATATATATGTACAGATGTGAGAGTTGGACCATAAAGAAGGCTGAGCAATGAAAATTGATGCTTTTGAATTGTGGTGTTCGAGAAGACTCTTGAGAGTCCCTTGGACAGCAAAGAAATCAAACCAGTCAATCCTATTGGGAATCAACCATGAATATTCATTGGAAGGACTGATGCTAAAGCAGAAGCTCCAATACTCTGGCCACCTGATGCGATGAGCTGGCTCCTTGGAAAAGACCCTGATGCTGGGAAAGATTGAGGGCAGGAGAAGGGGCAACAGAGGATGAGATGGTTGATGGCATCACCAACTCGATGCACGTGAGTTTGAGCAAACTTCAGGAGACAGGGAAAGACAGGGAAGCCTGGCGTGCTGCAGCCCATGGGGTCACAAAGAATCGGAAGCAGATGAGTGACTGAACAACAACAAAGAATGACTCACTCCTTCAATGAGTTCGTTCATTGTTGGTCTTTCAAAAACAAATTTATGAAGTCAGGTTTATGGACTAATGTCAGGTACTTTTGTTGCTAGACAATCATTAACTGGCTATGGTAAATGTGAATTAAGGAAAAATATTGTGGAGTTGAAACTTGTTCCCGGAATTTTTATTGAGCTGTATTTTGTAGTTTCTATAAAAAGTGGAAAATTATTAACATTCAAGACATTTTGCACTGACCCAGAATTTTTATTAATAATATTTTCTTTTTCCGTATTTCTTAGCAGATACCAATGGTATACAAGTGTTTAGAAATATCTGCCAATGTAGTGGGCCAATTTTAATTATAACCTGCTTTATGCTAATCTATGTCTAAATATATTATATGGTGGTGCAACTCTGAATTCTACTGGTCTATATTACAAATGATAGATTGATTTTTTAAAAGAAACTTTCTAAAATATTTTTTTCATTTTAAATTTAAATTTGAAAATTGTTTGTAATTTTTAAAAATAATACTCAAAATTGTTCTGCTAATCCAAGCTGAGATTATCACACTAAAGCTTAAAACATATGAATAGATTTCATTTACATAGTTTACAATACACAATTTATGCACAATATAAATAATCAATGGCTTTAGTTTTTTTTTTAAATCGCTATCCTGTTAAATTTAAATATAATTATATAACATGTCATTCAACTATGAAAAGTAAAAATCTAACAAAACTTCTATCCTATTTAATATATATTGGCAAACAGTTAAATTGTATAATAGGATGAATTGCATTAGATCTTTTAGAATCTATTTGTCCTAATAAAACATGGCCAAACTTAGCTTTTCATATATTAAATACTACAGTATGAATACTTACTAACTAAATTTCTATACACTTCTGATTAATTCAAATAATGTTACTGATTACATAACTTCTGTGATTTATTATTCAAGGACTTAATAAAGGTCACAACTCTATAAAGGGCCAATATTTGAATAAGCTGTCTTTTGTTATGTCTATATTTAATCAAATTTAGGCATAATATATTTTTATTCTGAAGTCATCTGCTTTTTTTTTTTTTTTTTCCAGTGGGTTTTGTTATACATTGATATGAATCAGCCATGGATTTACATGTATTCCCTATCCCGATCCCCCCTCCCACCTCCCTCTCCACCCGATTCCTCTGGGTCTTCCCAGTGCACCAGGCCGGAGCACTTGTCTCATGCATCCCACCTGGGCTGGTGATCTGTTTCACCATAGATAATATACATGCTGTTCTTTGGAAATATCCCACCCTCACATTCTCCCACAGAGTTCAAAAGTCTGTTCTGTATTTCTGTGTCTCTTTTTCTGTTTTGCATATAGGGTTATCATTACCATCTTTCTAAATTCCATATATATGTGTTAGTATGCTGTAATGTTCTTTATCTTTCTGGCTTACTTCACTCTGTATAATGGGCTCCAGTTTCATCCACCTCATTAGAACTGGTTCAAATGAATTCTTTTTAATGGCTGAGTAATATTCCATGGTGTATATGTACCACAGCTTCCTTATCCATTCATCTGCTGATGGGCATCTAGGTTGCTTCCATGTCCTGGCTATTATAAACAGTGCTGCGATGAACATTGGGGTGCATGTGTCTCTTTCAGATCTGGTTTCCTCAGTGTGTATGCCCAGAAGTGGGATTGCTGGGTCATATGGCAGTTCTATTTCCAGTTTTTTAAGAAATCTCCACACTGTTTTCCATAGCGGCTGTACTAGTTTGCATTTCCACCAACAGTGTAAGAGGGTTCCCTTTTCTCCACACCCTCTCCAGCATTTATTGCTTGTAGACTTTTGGATAGCAGCCATCCTGACTGGCGTGTAATAGTACCTCATTGTGGTTTTGATTTGCATTTCTCTAATAATGAGTGATGTTGAGCATCTTTTCCTGTGTTTGTTAGCCATCTGTATGTCTTCTTTGGAGAAATGTCTGTTTAGTTCTTTGGCCCATTTTTTGATTGGGTCATTAATTTTTCTGGAATTGAGCTGCAGGAGTTGCTTGTATATTTTTGAGATTAATCCTTTGTCTGTTTCTTCATTTGCTATTATTTTCTCCCAATCTGAGGGCTGTCTTTTCACCTTACTTATAGTTTCCTTTGTAGTGCAAAAGCTTTTAAGTTTCATTAGGTCCCATTTGTTTATTTTTGCTTTTATTTCCAATATTCTGGGAGGTGGGTCATAGAGGATCCTGCTGTGATTAATGTCGGAGAGTGTTTGGCCTATGTTCTCCTCTAGGAGTTTTATAGTTTCTGGTCTTACATTTAGATCTTTAATCCATTTTGAGTTTGTTTTTGTGTATGGTGTTAGAAAGTGTTCTAGTTTCATTCTTTTACAAGTGGTTGACCAGTTTTCCCAGCACCACTTGTTAAAGAGGTTGTCTTTTTTCCATTGTATATCCTTGCCTCCTTTGTCAAAGATAAGGTGTCCATAGGTTCGTGGATTTATCTCTGGGCTTTCTATTCTGTTCCATTGATCTATATTTCTGTCTTTGTGCCAGTACCATACTGTCTTGATGACTGTGGCTTTGGAGTAGAGTCTGAAGTCAGGCAGGTTGATTCCTCCAGTTCCATTCTTCTTTCTCAAGATTATTTTGGCTATTCGAGGTTTTTTGTATTTCCATACAAATTGTGAAATTCTTTGGTCTAGTTCTGTGAAAAATACCGTTGGTAGCTTGATAGAGATTGCATTGAATCTATAGACTGCTTTGGGTAGAATAGCCATTTTGACAATATTGATTCTTCCAATCCATGAACACGGTATGTTTCTCCATCTGTTTGTGTCCTCTTTGATTTCTTTCATCAGTGTTTTATAGTTTTCTATGTATAGGTCTTTTGTTTCTTTAGGTAGATATACTCCTAAGTATTTTATTCTTTTTGTTGCAATGGTGAATGATATTGCTTCCTTAATTTCTCTTTCTGTTTTTTCATTGTTAGTATATAGGAATGCAAGGGATTTCTGTGTGTTAATTTTATATCCTGCAACTTTACTATATTCATTGATTAGCTCTAGTAATTTTCTGGTAGAGTCTTTAGGGTTTTCTATGTAGAGGATCATGTCATCTGCACACAGCGAGAGTTTCACTTCTTCTTTTCCTATCTGGATTCCTTTTACTTCTTTTTCTGCTCTGATTGCTGTGGCCAAAACTTCCAACACTATGTTGAATAGTAGTGGTGAGAGTGGGCACCCTTGTCTTGTTCCTGATTTCAGGGGAAATGCCTTCAATTTTTCACCATTGAGGGTGATGCTTGCTGTGGGTTTGTCATATATAGCTTTTATTATGTTGAGGTATGTTCCTTCTATTCCTGCTTTCTGGAGAGTTTTAATCATAAATGAGTGTTGAATTTTGTCAAAGGCTTTCTCTGCATCTATTGAGATAATCATATGGTTTTTATCTTTCAATTTGTTAATGTGGTGTATTACATTGATTGATTTGCGGATATTAAAGAATCCTTGCATTCCTGGGATAAAGCCCACTTGGTCATGGTGTATGATTTTTTTAATATGTTGTTGGATTCTGTTTGCTAGAATTTTGTTAAGGATTTTTGCATCTATGTTCATCAGTGAAATTGGCCTGTAGTTTTCTTTTTTTGTGGCATCTTTGTCTGGTTTTGGAATTAGGGTGATAGTGGCCTCATAGAATGAGTTTGGAAGCTTACCTTCATCTGCAATTTTCTGGAAGAGTTTGAGTAAGATAGGTGTTAGCTCTTCTCTAAATTTTTGGTAGAATTCAGCTGTGAAGCCATCTGGTCCTGGGCTTTTGTTTGCTGGAAGATTTTTGATTACAGTTTTGATTTTCTTGCTTGTGATGGGTCTGTTAAGATCTTCTATTTCTTCCTGGTTCAGTTTTGGAAAGTTATACTTTTCTAAGAACTTGTCGATTTCTTCCAAGTTGTCCATTTTATTGGCATAGAGCTGTTGGTAGTAGTCTCTTATGATCCTTTGTATTTCAGTGTTGTCTGTTGTGATCTCTCCATTTTCATTTCTAATTTTGTTAATTTGGTTTTTCTCTCTTTGTTTCTTAATGAGTCTTGCTAATGGTTTGTCAATTTTGTTTATTTTTTCAAAAAACCAGCTTTTAGCTTTGTTGATTTTTGCTATGGTCTCTTTAGTTTCTTTTGCATTTATTTCTGCCCTGATTTTTAAGATTTCTTTCCTTCTGCTAACTCTGGGGTTCTTCATTTCTTCCTTCTCTAATTGCTTTAGGTGTAGAGTTAGGTTATTTATTTGGTTTTTTTCTTGTTTCTTGATGTAAGCCTGTAATGCTATGAACCTTCCCCTTAGCACTGCTTTTACAGTGTCCCATAGGTTTTGGGTTCTTGTGTTTTCATTTTCATTCATTTCTATGAATATTTTGATTTCTTTTTTGATTTCTTCTATGATTTGTTGGTTATTCAGAAGCGTGTTATTTAGCCTCCATATGTTTGAAGTTTTAACAATTTTTTTCCTGTAATTGAGATCTAATCTTACTGCACTGTGGTCAGAAAAGATGACTGGAATGATTTCAATTTTTTTGAATTTACCAAGACCAGATTTATGGCCCAGGATGTGATCTATTCTGGAGAATGTTCCGTGTGCACTTGAGAAAAAGGTGAAGTTGATTGTTTTGGGGTGAAATGTCCTATAGATGTCAATTAGGTCTAGCTGGTCCATTGGGTCATTTAAGGTTTGTGTTTCCTTGTTAATTTTCGGTTTAGTTGATCTATCCATAGTTGTGAGTGGGGTATTAAAGTCTCCCACTATTATTGTGTTACTATTAATTTCCTCTTTCATACTCGTTAGTGTTTGCCGCACATATTGTGGTGCTCCTATGTTGGGTGCATATATATTTATAATTGTTATATCTTCTTCTTGGATTGATCCTTTGATCATTATGTAGTGTCCTTCTTTGTCTCTTTTCACAGCCTTTATTTGAAAGTCTATTTTATCTGATATGAGTATTGCGACTCCTGCTTTCTTTTGGTCTCCGTTTGCATGAAATATTTTTTTCCAGCCCTTCACTTTTAGTCTGTATGTGTCTCTTGTTTTGAGGTGGGTCTCTTGTAGACAGCATATATAGGGGTCTTGTTTTTGTATCCATTCAGCCAATCTTTGTCTTTTGCTTGGGACATTCAACCCATTTACATTTAGGGTAATTATTGATAGGTGTGGTCCCGTTGCCATTTACTTTGTTGTTTTGGGTTCACGTTTATACAACCTTTCTGCATTTCCTGTCTAGAGAAGATCCTTTAGCATTTGTTGAAGAGCTGGTTTGGTGGTGCTGAATTCTCTCAGCTTTTGCTTATCTGTAAAGCTTTTGAATTCTCCTTCATATCTGAATGAGATCCTTGCTGGGAACAGTAATCTAGGTTGTAGGTTATTCTCTTTCATTACTTGAAGTATGTTCTGCCATTCCCTTCTGGCCTGGAGGGTTTCTATTGATAGATCAGCTGTTATCCTCATGGGAATCCCTTTGTGTGTTATTTGTTGTTTTTCCCTTGCTACTTTTAATATTTGTTCTTTGTGTTTGATCTTTGTTAATTTGATTAATATGTGTCTTGGGGTGTTTCGCCTTGGGTTTATCCTGTTTGGGACTCTCTGGGTTTCTTGGACTTGGGTGGCTATTTCCTTCCCCATTTTAGGGAAGTTTTCAGCTATTATCTCCTCGAGTATTTTCTCATGGCCTTTCTTTTTGTCTTCTTCTTCTGGAACTCCTATGATTCGAATGTTGGGGCGTTTCACAGTGTCCCAGAGGTCCCTGAGGTTGTCCTCATTTCTTTTGATCCTTTTTTCTTTTTTCCTCTCTGCTTCATTTATTTCCACCATTTTATCTTCTACCTCACTTATCCTATCTTCTGCCTCCGTTATTCTACTCTTGGTTCCCTCCAAAGTGTTTTTGATCTCATTCATTGCATTATTCATTTTTAATTGACTCTTTTTTATTTCTTCTAGGTCTTTATTAAACATTTCTTGCATCTTCTCAATCCTTGTCTCCAGGCTATTTATCTGTAACTCCATTTTGTTTTCAAGATTTTGGATCATTTTTATTATCATTATTCTAAATTCTTTTTCAGGTAGATTCCCTATCTCTTCCTCTTTTGTTTGACTTGGTGGGCATTTTTCATGTTCCTTTACCTGTTGGGTATTTCTTTGCCTTTTCATCTTGTTTAGATTGCTGTGTCTGGAGTGGGCTTTCTGTATTCTGGAGGTCTGTGGTTCCTTTTTGTTGTGGAGGATTAGCCCAGTGGGTGGGGTTAGACGATTGGCTTGTCAAGATTTCCTGGTTAGGGAAGCGTGCGTCAGTGTTCTGGTGCGTGGAATTTGATTTCTTCTCTTTGGAGAGCAATGGAGTGCCCAGTGATGAGTTTTGAGATGGGTCTATGTGTTAGGTGTGACCTTGGGCAGCCTGTATGTTGATGTTCAGGGCTATGTTCCTGCGTTGCTGGAGAATTTGCATGGTATGTCTTGCTCTAAAACTTATTGGCTCTTGGGTGGTGGTTGGTTTCAGTGTAGGTATGAAGGCTTTTGGACAGTCACTTATTGCTTAAAGTTCCATGTAGTCAGGAGTTTTCTGGTGTTCTCAGGTTTTGGGCTTAAGTCTCCTGCCTCTGGATTTCAGTTTTATTCTTCCTGTAGTCTCGGGACTTCTCCAACTATACAGCCCCGTGACCAGAAGGAGAAAGTGGGAGCAGGATTCGAGGAGCCGCTTTGCTCCGTCCGACCGACCAGAACCTCTTCAAGTCATCTGCTTTTTATTATAGCGAGTCCATCATTCCTAGGTCTTCTCAGTTATAACTAAGAAGTAATAGTAGACTATTAGAGGAGGTTTGTTTTGGAATAATCATGGAAGAAAATAGTCTGTAACTTCATTTTAATAATTAGTTTTTCATTTGTTTTATAAACTGTAATGAGTGTTTAAAACATTTTTCTGTATTGAATGATGCCATTTAATGGTCCAAACTATGGATTTTATCTTTTAATAACTATAACAGTTAAAAAGGTAATTGGCACAGCAATATTATACAACATAACCATTAAACCAAATTTAATATTAAAAACTTAAGAAAATTTTTGTGGGGATGTGTGAAACAGTTTTATTATTGCAGTATTTTCTTATAGGAAAGCAGTTGTAGTCATAAGTGAATGCAAACAATATTCTTTCACAAAACCTTACAAAGGTAGAAAGCATGAGGTAATATCCTTTGTCTTACATGTGCCAACATTATGAGTTAATACTTAGATATTTTTCAAATTCTGGCAGCTATTTATATTATACATTTTCCTCAGAATCAATATACTTTAGATTTCTCTATTTAAAAATAAAAAGAATGATATAAAAATTGAGATTAAAATCTTATATGGTGACATTTTTGCTGTTTCCTTATGACTTGTTAAAGTGGAAATGCTGTAAGATTATTTATACTTATGATAAATATGAAAGAAAAGCAAAATATTACATTATTTTCAAACCTCTGAAGTATTTTTTTTACTTTATTTCAATTAGAAAAAATCTCTTTATACGTTTTGTCTCCTAAAGGAAATTTTCCTCTATTCTTATTTTAAACCCTCTATCACTTCTCACATGCCTCATCTAGAATTAAAATGAGTGGATAATCTGCCAACACTTTATTTCAATTTCATTTAGTTTTTGTATATTACAGTATTACTGGGATTTAACTCATTTAGGCCAAGCACTGCAAATCTGTGTAACACATAAGAGTGCTTTCCTAAGCTGTAAAACAAATGCAGTACTGATTAAGTGACTACTTACAAGACGTATGTGACTTTATAACTACTAGGAGATGAATTAGACATTGCATTGTTCAAATTCTAACTTCATTGACAGTAGTAATGAGTATGGAAAATATAAACTAAGTACAAAGGGCTATTATACAACATGGGTTTTTAAAAGTTTCTTCAAGTTTTAGTCTCTTTGGACAAAAGGAGCTGTAATTCTTCCAATGTCTTATTAATTTATTTTTTTATTCTTCATTTTTTTTTAGTTTTATGTAAAATATGTCTCAACCTTCTTATTAGAGACTAAGGGCAGAGTAGTACCAACCTATCTATTTATCTAATCTGCTGTCTATATACATCGAGCATCAGGTGTTTATGCACATGTTCATGTATAAATTTTAATATAATTATTTTAAAATTTATGTCTAACTCTGGTGGTTTGAATAGTGATTAGGTACATAATATATATGTGAGGTGAATATAAAACATTCGTTAGGTGAGAAACTGTTAAATCCTTTTTATAGATTTTTAAATGATATAAAATGAACATAGCCATCATGAAAACTATTGGAATTTTAGCTAATGATGACTATTAAATATAGATCAGTCATGTTTTTTCAACATAATACATTTTAGATGTTCATCTCGGATATTAACTAACATAGGGTCCTATGGCAAATTTATTTGCACAAAAAGTCATGAAGTAGAAACTCCTTGGTAAGTTTTAGTATTTCCCAGGTATCTTTCTGTGACATTTTCCTCTCCTTTTTTTTAGAAACAGATTCTGATTTTTAGCTGGTCTTAATTTAAAGCCTGTATTTCCTAGTCCCTTATAATTTATATACTATTTAATCAACATTTGCATATATCTGACAATTCTCAGTAAAGTTTTAAAAATATTAACTGTCCATACTCAATAGACAAGCTTCTAAAGGGAGCTCAGGTAAACTAAAGAATAGTCAAGGCATCTAGCATATGTGAATAAATTTTTAAATTATTTATTAAGATGCTGGCAATGAGAAACAAACCTTTAGTTGATTATCATTAGTATAATAATTCTTACAATGAAATTTATTTTTATGTATATCCTCCCAGTAGATTTATATCCTAATATATATTCTAGTTCATACTTTTTGATGATAATGTGATGCCATTCACTTGAATTTATCTTTTCTTTATAAATGGATATAACAATATATTTTGTGAAGACTTGAAGCTTTGCAATTGAATAAATATTGGATTGGCCAGAAAGTTTCTTTGGATTTTCCGTAAGATGTTACAGAAAAATCCAAACGAAATTTTTGTCCAACCCAACAGTTAACCACCCAAGTGCTTAACTACATGAACAAAGCTTTCTTAATAGTACTGTAAATAGATGAGTTTATATAGTTGTTCATGGGTTTATTGAAATCACACTCTGCACTTTATAGCATGTATCTTTGTCCTTCTATTAAGGATTTGTAAATTGATATTTTCCCCTACAAGTAGCCAGATATGTTTCCTTTTTCAATTATTCAGGGGATAGAAAAAGGAAGGAGATAGTATGTATCTTTGGTGTTTAGAAAGAAAGTGACCCACATCTTATAATATTTATTTATCACCGAAAGCAGACTGTTATAACTCTTCCAGGTAATTATGAGCTCAAGGGCTGGAGGAAAAATAAAAGAAACCAAATAATTTTGCATGAGAATTTTTATCATAAAACTCAAAAAGAGTAGAGAACAGACATATGAGTAAAATGTCAGGCACATTTGAAAGTCACTGTTGATAAATACTTTTTGAATTTATAGTGGAACCAAATAAAATTTGTATCCAGTAGCATATGTAAGTAAAATTAATCAATAATACATAAGCAACTGCGTATTAATAAAAATATTATTTTTACTTTGTCTGTGAATGATATATTATGTTTAAGATACCACAGTCAGTGGAATACACTGCTAGATCTGATCTCTGGTTTGATTCTTTTTTGTAAGCAGGAAGATAACACTGTGATCTGTTTCTACCCAAAGGAAAATTCAAGATTTTGTATCTCTCCTGGCACACTCCTCCCTAGGAACAGGATGGAAAGAATGTATTGTTACTTCTAGCTTTTTTTCCGCAGGATGGTCTTTTAGGGTAAAAACAAACCTACAGTGTATCAGGTTTATTAAACAAATGCACATTTCAAAGAGAAGTGAAATAGTAACTTATTCTGAAGCCAACAGCTAAAATGAACTACCAAGTGGAGAAGTAAGTTTACCTTGTCTTATTTCTCAAGGAAAGCTATTGTTCTCCCATTTGTTTATTGTTCCCTGCGTCAGTTGACTTTTGCTGTGCATCAAACTACTCCCAAACTTAACGACTGAAAGCATTCCAGTTTCTTTTGTTCTGCGGTTGGAGTGGGCAGGATTTCTGGTTTGCGATAGCTTTGCCGATCGCTGCTGGGCTCTTTGACGGCTCTGTGGTCAGCTGCCAGGCTGGCGGGCCGCTGGACGCTCTAGGATGGCCTCACACACATCTGGCTATTGGCAGATGGTTGGCTAGTGGGCTGTGGGCTGAGGCTCCTTACTTCTCCATATGGCCCCCTATTCTCCAGCAGGTTAGCACAGACATATTCACTTAGTGGTGTAAGGTTTCCAAACACAGTAAGAGAGGAAGTCTCAATAGGCGGACACTGATGAAGTCTCCACTTGGGTAATGCTTACACATATCCCATTGGCCAAAGAGAATTACATGGCTCAGCACGGGTTTATGTGGGTGAGGATTACCCAGTGATGCAGATGCAGTAAAATTATTAGTGACATTTTGGTAGCAATCGCCCTCACTCTCTTTTTTTTAGACTTCTATTTATTTTTCTTTTCTTTCTCTTTTTATTTCTTTCAGAGTATGGATCTCCTTCTCATTGCATGTATTATGGTCTTTGGAGATTCTTTTCAGTTCTTTACCATGGGAACGATTTCTCTCCCATATCCCTATCCTTTCCATTTTATTTTATTCATTCCCTCTTTTCCTAATGGTGAAAAGTTAAATTACATTAAATTTTATTTTCCCACTTTTATTAAGTAAAGATATTTGACTAATATCAAATTAGAAAAACAGAATTCGATCTCTTTCTATAGATTTGTTCTTAAATCCTAAATAGTGCTGGGTACAAACTTGAGATGTCCTTCGGGCAGAACGAGGCCCGAATGATGAAAATTCTACAAGAAGTAATGCAAGTTACTGAGGATTTAGTTTGCATTTCTATTTGGTAAAGAACTGGAAGGAGAAGGTTAATATTTGAAGATCAAGCTGTAATCCTACTATTTACATTTTAAAAACATGAGCAGTGATCAGAGGCAGTAGATCTTATAGTTCTAAAATGTATAATCTTAAGCCCATTTTTAAAGTTTTACCTAAAATGTTTCTCGCCCCCCCCCACCACCCTGGTTTCCAGGAGCCAGTAATGAAACTGATTAGACCTATTTTTTAAGTGATTTTATTTTATAAAATGCTAAAGGAGACACTATTGTAAAAGATTAAAGTATTTTTCTTATAAAAGTAAGAACCCAAGAAGAGAGGAGTGTCTGATCTATAATAAAGCAGTTATTTTTATTATTACCTCCAAAACTTAAAAAGATAGCATTAATATATGCATGTCTTTATCTATGATGAACTAGTTACTCAAAGAGGAAAGATAAGAAAGTCAAAACAGTATATGTTAAATAAGTTGAACTCCCAAATTTTGAAGGTTATATTTAATTGCAAAGGTCAAAGAAAATTACAAATATATGCTTGTTTTTAATACTTAAGTCAAAATGTGTTTCTGGAGAAGGAAATGGCAACACACTCTGGTATTTTGCCTGGAAAATCCCGTGAACGGAGAAGCCTGGTAGGCTACAGTCCATGCGGTCGCAAAAGGTCAGACAGGATTGAATGACTTCACTTTCACTTTTCAAAATGTGTTTATCTTCCTTTTATTTTTTAACTGATGAATCAATTTTAGAATAGTGATATCAACCAACTAGACTTCCCACCCTCATTCCCAGAATGCTGATTTTTTTTGCCATATAATACCATTTTTTTCTGTGACAAAATTTGTCTTAGGACAAATTAAACATTTATGTATGTATTCATACACTGATACTTGTGGTATGAATTTTAATTATATTAGATATGGTAATCTATGAAAGTATGAATTTGACTAATTTGAAAATAGCTAAAAAAAGAGTTAAAGACAATAAAACTTGACGATGGCATTCTTCTTCAACAGAAGCGTCTTATAGAAACCAATTCTGAGAAGTCCATATAATTTTAAAACCAATTTTAAAAATAAAGTAGCTAACATTTATTGTCTCTTTTTCACTCAGGATTTGTCATCCCTAGTTGTCACATTATTGCCTCTATTCCTCTAAAAGTAAGGTTGTTGAGAATGAGAAATCAGCTTGTGTACTATCAAATATCTATAAAGTGTTGAAGCCAGAATTAAGAGTTCAAAGTTACTGTACTAAAATTTTTTTCTATCTAACAGTTTCTTATAAAACTTCAGTTACTTGCAACACAAATGTGAATGAGAGGCAAGTGTCAGTAGAATGGAATGATACTCTAATCAGAAAAGCCATCAATCTAGGGAGAAGGTGGACTCATGTTCTGAAACCAATTCTGCTCAGATATGACAATTTTTAAAGAGAAAAAGGGAGGGAGACTTTCAGTGGATCATTGAGGCAGAAGGTTGGGTTCTGCATCATTCCCCAAAGGCTGTGGACTAGCTGACCCTCTTCACATGTTATCTTCCCGTACGTTCAGCCTATAGGATTGCTAAGGGGGCTCCTGAGGGTGGAGAGCTAGTCATTCTTTAACTACTTAACTCCTCATTCTTTCTTCTTTTAATCTAGCAAAATAATCAACAGGTTAGGTAAGGTATGGTGTGTATTCGGAAGGCATAAGTCAGGAGTTAGGATACATTGTCTAAGGATTTCATAATTAGGTTCTTTCAAGGAGTAACCTCTTTACTGTCAGTATGATAAAATGCAAGAATTCCAAAGATCTCATAAAATTTCCACCCCTGGAAAGTGAGAAAAACTCTGACTGTTGTTTGTTCTGTTTCAGTATCCTGCAGCCTTGAGGTAAGGAAGCTAGAGCACAAATACTCTCAAAGTCTTTTCCACAAAGCAATATTAAAGGTTGACTATCAAGTGTATATTCTGGACATTAGTACACAAATTGGTAATGAATTACAAAACACATTAAACCTTCATGCATTTGCTATCTATTCCCAGGAGGTATTATTGAGTTCATAATACTTTCTAAGGCTATCAGTATTTTCTTTTTAAAAAAATTATATTTATTATTTTTCACCAGCCACAACATTTTCATTCTTGTAGAACATCATTTCTGCAAACATATATTGAACAACAAATATGAGTCAGCGGTACTTTCCTGTCAGTCCAGTGGTTAAGACTCCTTGGTTCTACTGTAGGCGGTACAGGTTCGATTCCTAGTCAGGGAACTAAGATCCTGCATCTTGTATGGTACGGCCATAAAATTAAAAAAAAAAAAAACACAACAACTATGAGCCAGCTACTGAGTCAGATGCTAAAGTTACAGCAGTTACGATTACCTAGCTTTGTGGAGCCGATGGTTGATTGGAAGTAAGAAGTTTGCATAAATGATTAACTTAACAATTGTTATACAACAGTAATGCCTAAGGAACAAAAATATTTACTAAGTAAGTTATTAGCAAGCAGGTATTTTAGTAAAAATGGCAATGATATATTGGTGGAAAACTTTTAAAAATATGCTAACAAAAGTGTAGTGCAGAGAACATTGACCCAAAAAGACCTGGACACGGCATTCCAGGAATGCAGTTTTGTGAATGCAATTTTTTCTGTAACATTCAAAGCTTTTTTTTTAAACTCCTTACAATGTAATTTCTCCCCAGAATACAGGTTCATTTAAAAAAGTGGCTTTGTTTGCAGAATATATTTTGAGAAGCTGAATAAGCAATGACTTTTTAGAGAAACTAAGTTCATTGCCCACTGAGAGCTTTTAATTCTGTATTTTATTATATTTTCAAAGTTGTCCTGTATCTAAAATAATAAGAAGTTTGAATGCTTTTATTTGGCATTGTTTTCATACATGATAGGTTGGACTGGTTGACAGATGAAGGGAGAAATGGTCAATCTAGTTGAATTGATTCATCTGAAATTTAAAATTGGTAGATTGTATTTCTTTTTTGGTGAGTTGAATTTTAACATGGTTCCAGACAGATACCAAATAGGACTTGATGAATAACTTTGACTCCTGTGGGCAAGAAGACTAATGTGAAAAGTTTTGTTTAGTTTAGGGACAGAGATTCTAAATGAGGATATGAGAGTCATTTTTGAACAATTTGTATTTATATTTTCAAACCAAGTAGTGAGGAACTCAGAGAATCCATTGAAGTTATTAGGGAGCAGGCAGAATAAATGTAGACTGACATATTTGAATTGAAGGAGCAGAGCAGTGGTTCTTCAGTTTCTGATTAAGTAGGTCTGGGTAAAGACCCTAACATTGGCATTTCTAATAAATTGCTAGGTACTTCTATGGCCTGTAATCTGGGCACCACACTATGAGGCCCACTGGCTTAGAGTATGTCTGGATAACAATAGTAGCCTTTGAGTAAAAAAGCCACTAACATTAAAAACAAAAGTGGTAACAGTAGTGGCAGAGGCAAAACAATGGCAAAAGAAAAAGAAGTGAGCAAAGTGTGTTAGGGATTTATTTCATTGTGTGCTTTGTTAGAGTGCATTTATAGAAAAGTGAATGTCCCCACAGTCCTGCTGCCTTTAAATTATCACATAACTATCAAGTGATAATCAAGATGCTGTTAGCTCCATGAAGTCAGGGACTTTGCCTGTCCCGTTCATTGCTATGTGTGTTATAGCACACTGTCTCTGACTGCACAATTTATTCAACCCACAGGCTATCTAAGGACTAGATTCTGACTCTCAGGAATCTGAAATGAGACACATAGAGTATGCCTGTCCACAGTGTACACTGGAACTAAGAAGTGGACTGATTCCCCAAAAGCATGAGAAAGTGGGAACCAAGAATAAACAGAGAAGCCAGTAGGTAGAGAGAAGACAGCTTGGGAAGATGTAGCCCCATCCTTGAGAGCAGCTGCTCTGCTTCGGATGACTTTCTTGTGCCACTGAAATTTGCTCTACTTGTTTCCTCTTCTTAGAGTCTTATAAGATTTTCTAATATCTTTTCTTGCCTTGAGAACCCCATGAACAGTATGAAAAGGCAAAAATATATGACACTGAATGATGAACTCCCCATGCTGGTAGGTGCCCAATATGCTACTGGAGAGGAGTGGAGAAAAAACTCAAGAAAGAATGAAGAGACAGAGCCAAAGTGAAAACAATGCCCAGTTGAGGATGTGACTGGTGATAGAAGCAAAGTCCATTGCTGTAAAGGGCAATATTGCATAGGAACCTAGAATGTTAGGTCCATGAATCAAAGCAAATTGGAAGTGGTCAAACAGGAGATGGCAAGAGTTAACATCAATATTTTAGGAGTCAGCAAACTAATATGGACTGAAATGGCAGAATTTAATTCAGATGACCATTATATCTACTACCGTGGGCAAGAATCCCTTACAAGAAATGGAGTAGCTGTCATAGTCAACAAAAGAGTCCGAAATGCAGTACTTGGGTGCAAATGCAAAAATGACAGAATGATCTCTGTTCATTTCCAAGGCAAACCATTTAATATCACAGTAATCCAAGTCTGTGCCCTAACCAGTAATGCTGAAGAAGCTGAAGTTGAATGGTTTTATGATGACATACAAGACCTTCCAGAACTAACACCCAAAAAAGATGTTCTTTTCATCATGGGGAACTGGAATGCAAGAGTAGGAAGTCAAGAGATACCTGGAGTAACAGGCAAATTTGGCCTTGGAGTACGAAATGAAGCAGGGCAAAGGCTAACAAAATGAAGAGTTTTGCCAAGAAACGCACTCATCATAGAAAACACCTTCTTCCAACAACACAAGAGAAAACTCTAAATGTGGATATCACCAGATGGTCAATAGTGAAATCAGATTGATTATATCTTTGCAGCCAAAGATGGAGAAGCTCTATACAGTGAGCATAAACAAGACCAGGAGCTTACCTTGGCTCAGATCATGAACTCATTGCCAAATACAGACTTAAATTGAAGAGTAGGGAAAAGCACTAGACCATTCAGGTATGACCTAAATCAAATCCCTTACAATTATACAGTAGAAGTGACAAATAGATTCCAGGGATTAATCTAATAGAGTGCCTGAAGAACTATGGGTGAAGGTTCATGACATACAGGAGGCAGTGATCAAGAACATCCACAAGAAAAAGAAGTGTAAAAAGGCAAAATGGTTGTCTGAGGAGGCCTTACAAATAGCTGAGAAAAGAAAAGAAGCTGAAGGCAAAGGAGAAAAGGAAAAATATACCCATCTGAATGCAGAGTTCCAAAGAACAGCAGGGAGAAATAGGAAAGCCTTCCTCAGTGATCAGTGCAAAGAAATAGAGGAAAACAATAGAACAGGAAAGACTAGAGATCTCTTCAAGAAAATTAGAGATATCAAGGGAACATTTCATGCAAAGATGGGCACAATAAAGAACAGAGAACATATGGACCTAACAAGAGCAGAAGAGATTAAGAAGAGATGGAAAGAATACACAGAAGAACTAAATGAAAAAGATCTTCATGACACAGATAACCACGATGGTGTGATCACTTACCTAGAGCCAGATATCCTGGAATGCAAAGTCAAGTGGGCCTTAGGAAGCATCACTTAGAACAAAGTTAGTGGAGGTGATGGAATTCCAGTTGAGATATTTCAAATCCTAAAAGATGATGCTGTGAAAGTGTTGCACTCAATATGCCCGCAAATTTGGAAAACTCAGCAGTGGCCACAGGCCTGGAAAAAGTCAGTTTTCATTCCAATCCCAAAGAAAGGCAATGCCAAAGAATGTTCAAACTACTGTACAATTACGCTCATCTCACACGCTAGCAAAGTGATGCTCAAAATTCTCCAAGCCAGGATTCAACAGTATGTGAACTGTGAACTTCCAGAATTTCAAACTGGTTTTAGTAAAGAGAGAGGAACCAGAGATCAAACTGCCAACATTCTTTGGATCATTGAGCAATCAAAAGAGTTCCAGAAAAAACATCTATTTCTGCTTTATTGACTAACCAAAGCCTTTGACTGTGTGGATCACAACAAAATGTGGAAAATTCTTCAACAAGGTGGGAATACCTTACCACCTTACCTGCCTCTGAGAAAGCTGTATACAGGTCAAGAAGCAACAGTTAGTACCATACATGGAACAACAGACTGGTTCCAAATTGGGAAAGGAATGCGTCAAGGCTGTATATTGTCACCTGCTTATTTAACTTATATGCAGAGTACATCATGCGAAATGCTGGGCTGGATGAAGCACAAGCTGGAATCAAAATTGCTGGGAGAAATATCATAAACCTCAGATATGCAAATGACACCATGCTAAGGGCAGAAAGCAAAGAGAAACTCAAGAACCTCTCAATGAAACTGAAAGAGGAGCGTGAAAAAGTGGCTTAAAACTTAACATTCAGAAAACTAAGATAATGGCAACTGGTCCCTTCACTTCATGGAAAATAGATGGGGAAACAGTGAGAGATTTTATTTGGTGGGGGGCTCCAAAATCACTGCAGATGGTGATTGCAGTTATGAAATGAAAAGGCGTTTGCTCCTTGGAAGAAAAGCTATGCCCAACCTAGACAGCATATTAAAATACCGAGACATTGCTTTGCTGACAAAGGTCTGTCTGGTCAAAGCTATGGTTTTTCCAGTAGTCATGCGTGGAGGTGAGAGAGGGACCATAAAGAAAGCTGAACACTGAAGAACTGATGTTTTTGAAATGTTGTATTGGAGAAGATTCTTGAGAGTCTGTTGGACTGCAAGGAGATCAAACCAGTCACATCCTAAAGGAAATCATGCCTGAATATTCCTTGGAAGGACTGATGCTGAAACTGAAACTCCAATAATTTGGCCACCTGATGCAAAGAACTGACTCATTAGAAAAGACTCTTTTGCTGAGAAAGATTGAAGGCAGGAGGAGAAAGGGACGACAGAGGATGAGATGGGTGGATGGCATGACTGACTCAATGGACATAAGTTTGAGCATGCTCTGGGAGTTGGTGATGGACAGGGAAGCCTGGCGTGTTGCAGTCCATGGGATCACAAACAGTTGGACATGACTGAGTGACTGAACTGAACTGAATTGCTTTCTCTCCTTTTTTGAAGATAGATTGGATATGTCTTTGCTCCATGTCATCAAAAGGCTCACACTAGGACTTAAAGGCTTATTTCCCTGGCATTAGTTGCAAATAATGGCCACTTCTAAAGGCTGCAGCAGGCAGTTTTGAGAGCTGAAACTGAATTCCCTTTGTTACAGAGAAATGGGGTTTTCTAAGGAAGATCCGGTTTTAATTGTCAAATTCTGCCAAGCTCAAAGGATAGTTGGGGCAAAATATGCCTTTCTTTCTTTTTTTTTTTTTTTTCATTTATTTTTATTAGTTGGAGGCTAATTACTTTACAATATTGTAGTGAGTTTTGTCATACATTGACATGAATCAGCCATGGATTTACATGTATTCCCATCCTGATCCCCCCTCCCACCTCCCTCTCTACCCAATCCCTCTGGGTCTTCCCAGTGTACCAGGCCCGAGCACTTGTCTCATGCAACCAACCTGGGCTGGTGATCTGTTTCACTATAGATAATATACATGTTTCGATGCTGTTCTCTCAAAACATCCCACCCTTGCCTTCTCCTGCAGAGTCCAAAAGTCTGTTCTGTACATCTGTGTCTCTTTTCCTGTTTTGCATATAGGGTTATCATTACCATCTTTCTAAATTCCATATATATGTGTTAGTATGCTGTAATGTTCTTCATCTTTCTGGCTTACTTCACTCTGTATAATGGGCTCCAGTTTCATCCACCTCACTAGAACTGATTCAAATGAATTCTTTTTAATGGCTGAGTAATATTCCATGGTGTATATGTACCACAGCTTCCTTATCCATTCGTCTGCTGATGGGCATCTAGGTTGCTTCCATGTCCTGGCTATTACAAACAGTGCTGCGATGAACATTGGGGTGCACGTGTCTCTTTCAGATCTGGTTTCCTCAGTGTGTATGCCCAGAAGTGGGATTGCTGGGTCATATGGCAGTTCTATTTCCAGTTTTTTAAGAAATCTCCACACTGTTTTCCATAGCGGCTGTACTAGTTTGCATTCCCACCAACAGTGTAAGAGGGTTCCCTTTTCTCCACACCCTCTCCAGCATTTATTGCTTGTAGACTTTTGGATAGCAGCCATCCTGACTGGCGTGTAATAGTACCTCATTGTGGTTTTGATTTGCATTTCTCTGATGATGAGTGATGTTGAGCATCTTTTCATGTGTTTGTTAGCCATCTGTATGTCTTCTTTGGAGAAATGTCTGTTTAGTTCTTTGGCCCATTTTTTGATTGGGTCATTTATTTTTCTGGAATTGAGCTTCAGGAGTTGCTTGTATATTTTTGAGGTTAATCCTTTGTCTGTTGCTTCATTTGCTATTATTTTCTCCCAATCTGAGGGCTGTCTTTTCACCTTGCTTATAGTTTCCTTTGTAGTGCAAAAGCTTTTAAGTTTCATTAGGTCCCATTTGTTTATCTTTGCTTTTATTTCCAATATTCTGGGAGGTGGGTCATAGAGGATCCTGCTGTGATTTATGTCGGAGAGTGTTTTGCCTATGTTCTCCTCTAGGAGTTTTATAGTTTCTGGTCTTACATTTTGATCTTTAATCCATTTTGAGTTTATTTTTGTGTATGGTGTTAGAAAGTGTTCTAGTTACATTCTTTTACAAGTGGTTGACCAGTTTTCCCAGCACCACTTGTTAAAGAGGTTGTCTTTTTTCCATTGTATATCCTTGCCTCCTTTGTCAAAGATAAGGTGTCCATAGGTTCGTGGATTTATCTCTGGGCTTTCTATTCTGTTCCATTGATCTATATTTCTGTCTTTGTGCCAGTACCATACTGTCTTGATGACTGTGGCTTTGTAGTAGAGTCTGAAGTCAGGCAGGTTGATTCCTCCAGTTCCATTCTTCTTTCTCAAGATTACTTTGGCTATTCAAGGTTTTTTGTATTTCCTTACAAATCAAGAACTTATTTTTTCTAGTTCTGTGAAAAATACTGTTGGTAGCTCAATAGGGATTGCATTGAATCTATAGATTGCTTTGGGTAGAATAGCCATTTTGACAATATTGATTCTTCCATTCCATGAACACGGTATGTTTCTCCATCTGTTTGTGTCCTCTTTGATTTCTTTCATCAGTGTTTTATAGTTTTCTATTTATAGGTCTTTTGTTTCTATAGGTTGATATACTCCTAAGTATTTTATTCTTTTTGTTGCGATGGTGAATGGTATTGTTTCCTTAATTTCTCTTTCTGTTTTCTCATTGTTAGTGTATAGGAATGCATGGGATGTCTGTGTGTTAATTTTACATCCTGCAACTTGACTATATTCATTGATTAGCTCTAGTAATTTTCTGGTAGAGTCTTTAGGGCTTTCTATGTAGAGGATCATGTCATCTGCAAACAGTGAGAGTTTCACTTCTTCTTTTCCTATCTGGATTCCTTTTACTTCTTTTTCTGCTCTGATTGCTGTGGCCAAAACTTCCAAAACTATGTTGAACAGTAGTGGTGAGAGTGGGCACCCTTGTCTTGTTCCTGATTTTAGGGGAAATGATTTCATTTTTTCACCATTGAGGGTAATGCTTGCTGTGGGTTTGTCATATATAGCTTTTATTATGTTGAGGTATGTTCCTTCTATTCCTGCTTTCTGGAGAGTTTTAATCATAAATGGGTGTTGGATTTTGTCAAAGGCTTTCTCTGCATCTATTGAGATAATCATATGGTTTTTATCTTTCAATTTGTTAATGTGGTGTATTACATTGATTGATTTGCGGATATTAAAGAATCCTTGCATTCCTGGGATAAAGCCCACTTGGTCATGGTGTATGATTTTTTCAATATGTTGTTGGATTCTGTTTGCTAGAATTTTGTTAAGGATTTTTGCATCTATGTTCATCAGTGATACTGGCCTGTAGTTTTCTTTTTTTGTGACATCTTTGTCTGGTTTTGGAATTAGGGTGATGGTGGCCTCATAGAATGAGTTTGGAAGCTTACCTTCATCTGCAATTTTCTGGAAGAGTTTGAGTAAGATAGGTGTTAGCTCTTCTCTAAATTTTTGGTAGAATTCAGCTGTGAAGCCATCTGGTCCTGGGCTTTTGTTTGCTGGAAGATTTCTGATTACAGTTTCCTTGCTTGTGATGGGTCTGTTAAGATCTTCTATTTCTTCCTGGTTCAGTTTTGGAAAGTTATACTTTTCTAAGAACTTGTCGATTTCTTCCAAGTTGTCTATTTTATTGGCATAGAGCTGTTGGTAGTAGTCTCTTATGGTCCTTTGTATTTCAGTGTTGTCTGTTTTGATTTCTGCATTTTCATTTCTAATTTTGTTAATTTGGTTTTTCTCTCTTTGTTTCTTAATGAGTCTTGCTAATGGTTTGTCAATTTTGTTTATTTTTTCAAAAAACCAGCTTTTAGCTTTGTTGATTTTTGCTATGGTCTCTTTACTTTCTTATGCATTTATTTCTCCCCTAATTTTTAAGATTTCTTTCCTTCTACTAACCCTGTGGTTCTTCATTTCTTCCTTCTCTAGTTGCTTTAGGTGTAGAGTTAGGTTATTTATTTGACTATTTTCTTGTTTTTTGAGGTAAGCCTGTTAATGCTATGAACCTTCCCCTTAGCACTGCTTTTACAGTGTCCCATAGGTTTTGGGTTGTTGTGTTTTCATTTTCATTCATTTCTATGAATATTTTGATTTCTTTTTTGATTTCTTCTATGATTTTTTAGTTATTCAGAAGCATGTTATTTAGCCTCTATATGTTTGAATTTAAAAAAAAAATTTTTTTCCTGTAATTGAGATCTAATCTTACTGCACTGTGGTCAGAAAAGATGGCTGGAACAATTTCAATTTTTCTGAATTTACCAAGACCAGATTTATGGCCCAGGATGTGATGTATTCTGGAGAAGGTTCCATGTGCACTTGAGAAAAAGTTGAAGTTGATTGTTTTGGGGTGAAATGTCCTATAGATGTCAATTAGGTCTAGCTGGTCCATTGTGTCATTTAAAGTTTGTGTTTCCTTGTTGATTTTCTGTTTAGTTGATCTATCCATAGTTGTGAGTGGGGTATTAAAGTCTCCCACTATTATTGTGTTACTGTTAATTTCCTCTTTCATACTCGTTAGCACTTGCCTTACATATTGCGGTGCTCCTATGTTGAGTGCATATATATTTATAATTGTTATATCTTCTTCTTGGATTGATCCTTTGATCATTATGTAGTGTCCTTCTTTGTCTCTTTTCACAGTCTTTATTTGAAAGTCTATTTTATCTGATATGAGTATTGCGACTCCTGCTTTCTTTTGGTCTCCATTTGCATGAAATATTTTTTCCAGCCCTTCACTTTTAGTCTGTATGTGTCTCTTGTTTTGAGGTGGGTCTCATAGACAGCATATATAGGGGTCTTGTTTGTGTATCCATTCAGCCAGAGTTTGTCTTTTGGTTGGGGCATTCAACCCATTTACATTTAAGGTAATTATTGATAGGTATGTTCCCTTTGCCATTTACTTTGTTGTTTTGGGTTCACGTTTATAGAACCTTTCTGTGTTTCCTGTCTAGAGAAGATCCTTTAGTATTTGTTGAAGAGCTGGTTTGGTGGTTCTGAATTCTCTCAGCTTTTGCTTGTCTGTAAAGCTTTTGAATTCTCCTTCATATCTGAATGAGATCCTTGCTGGGAACAGTAATCTAGGTTGTAGGTTATTCTCTTTCATTACTTCAAGTATGTCCTGCCATTCCCTTCTTGCCTGAAGGGTTTCTATTGATAGATCAGCTGTTATCCTTATGGGAATCCCTTTGTGTGTTATTTGTTGTTTCTCCCTTGCTACTTTTAATATTTGTTCTTTGTGTTTGATCTTTGTTAATTTGATTAATATTTGTCTTGGGGTGTTTTGCCTTGGGTTTTTCCTGTTTGGGACTCTCTGGGTTTCTTGGACTTGGGTGGCTATTTCCTTCCCCATTTTAGGGAAGTTTTCAGCTATTATCTCCTTGAGTATCTTCTCATGGCCTTTCTTTTTGTCTTCTTCTTCTGGGACTCCTATGATTCGAATGTTGGGGCGTTTCACAGTGTCCCAGAGGTCCCTGAGGTTGTCCTCATTTCTTTTGAGTCTTTTTTCTTTTTTCCTCTCTGCTTCATTTATTTCTACTGTTTTGTCTTCTACCTCACTTATCCTATCTTCTGTCTCCGTTATTCTACTGTTGGTTCCCTCCAGAGTGCTTTTGATCTCATTTATTGCATTATTCATTTTTAATTGACTCTTTTTTATTTCTTCTAGGTCTTTATTAAACATTTCTTGCATCTTCTCAATCCTTGTCTCCAGGCTATTTATCTGTAACTCCATTTTGTTTTCAAGATTTTGGATCATTTTTATTATCATTATTCTAAATTCTTTTTCAGGTAGATTCCCTATCTCTTCCTCTTTTGTTTGACTTGGTGGGCATTTTTCATGTTCCTTTACCTGTTGGGTATTTCTCTGCCTTTTCATCTTGTTTAGATTGCTGTGTCTGGAGTGGGCTTTCTGTATTCTGGAGGTCTGTGGTTCCTTTTTATTGTGGAGGTTTCACCCAGTGGGTGGGATTGGATGATTGGCTTGTCAAGGTTTCCTGGTTAGGGAAGCTTGCATCGGTGTTCTGGTGCATGGAACTGGATTTCTTCTCTCTGGAGTGCAATGGCGTGCCCAGTAATGAGTTTTGAGATGGGTCTATGTGTTATGTGTGACTTTGGGTAGCCTGTAAGTTGACGCTCAGAGCTTTGTTCCTGCGTTGCTGGAGAATTTGCGTGGTATGTCTTACTCTGAAACTTAGTGGCTCTTGGGTGGTGGTTGGTTTCAGTGTAGGTATGGAGGCTTTTGGATGGTCTCTTATTACTTAATGTTCCATTAGTCAGGAGTTTTCTGGTGTTCTCAGGTTTGGGGCTTAAGTCTCCTGCCTCTGGATTTCAGTTTTATTCTTCCAGTAGTCTCAAGACTACTCCAACTATACAGCACTGATAATAAAACTTCTAGGTGAATGGTGAAAAGATTCTCCACCCTGAGGGACACCCAGAGAGGTTCACAGAGTTACATGAAAAAGAAGAGAGGGAGGAGGGAGATAGAGATGAGCAGGAGGAGAAAAAGGGGCCTCAAGAGGAGATAGACAGATCTACGCAGCTTTCTGTTCCTAAAGTGTTCTCTGTAACCCAACACCCACAAATATTCACAGAAATGGATTGGGAAGAGAAGGGGAAAAGAGGAAATAGAGGTGTTCTGAGGTAGAAAATGGAGAGTCAAAAGTGGGAGAGAGTAATCAACACACTCCTGAGTAAAAATGGGAACTGAATATTGGATTCTTAAATATCCAAAATTTATATCACATACTGAAAAACAAAGATTAAAAATGTAGAGTAGAGGTTAGACTCTTAAAAATACAATATTAAAAACAAAAAATTTTAGAAATATATATATGAATTTCAGTTTAAAAATAGGGCTTCTCTCTTTTTTTTTTTGCAAGGTTATAGTGAAATGAAAATGAAAATTAAGGAGTAGTAGAGGAGTAATAGAGGACGTTAGAAGAAAATAAGAGAAAAAAAAAAGAAAAGAAAAAGAAAAACAAAAAAAAATTTTTTTCCTCATTATAAAAATCATAAAACTATATGAAAATGAAAGTTAAGGAGTAATGGGGGAGTAATAGGGAATTTTAGAAGGAAATAAAAGAGAAAAAATAAAAAAGAAAACAAAAGAAAAAAAATTTTTTTAATTAAAAAAAAGGTTTTTTTGTTTAGGAATTTTTTTAAATTAAAAAAAAAAAAGGTTTTTATGTTTAGGAATTTCTGGAGCTGTTGCGGTCAGTGTGGGTTTGGTTCAGTTTCAGATAGCTCCTCGTTCCAGCTTTCACTTCTCGATATCTATAGGCCCCTTCTGGTGTAGTCGGTGTTACCTACAGGGATTTTAATCTGTTACACTGGTCCCTTCTGAAGTGGTTCCCTTTGTTTATTTGGCTTCTGTTTGCCGGTCTCTTCAGTGTCTAATTTCCGCCCTGACACAGGCGGGCGGAGGTGGTCTCTTGTTCAGGTTCGCTAGTTCTGTCACGCTGCAGGGAGAGGGGGGTGCTGTTTTCCCTGTCTATGCTGCTCAGGCTCCCGGCTGCTCTATACGGAGCATGGCCTGCACTGCGCGTGGTTCCAGTGTTCGGGTACTCCACAAAAGCGCGGACTCGGTTGCGCCTGCCTTTTGTGCCTTCCCCAGCCCGAGCAGCTCAGGCCGCCAGGAGCTTGACGGGCACACTTTCCCCAGGTGCAGCACGCCTTCTCCCCTCCGCAGCCCAGCCTCAGTTTGTGCGTGCTCCCTGTGTTTAGCCGCGGCCCTCCCGGCGGATGTCGACCATCCAGCATCTCAGGAAGTCTTTGGTTAGAAACTGGAGGCCTGTTTGCAGTTTGATGGGTGCCGTCTTTGGGGCCGCATTTGCCCCTTTCCCCTCCCCCCTGCCTCCTGCCTCGTGCGGGGCTGGGCTGGTCCGCAGCCGGCTAGCTCCTCTGGACTTGCTCAGACCCTTTGTTCTGCGAACGCCCGGCAGTGTGTTCTGCCCGGTTAATTTTCTCTCTCTCTCTTGCTATCCCACAGTTTAAGTTGCTATTTCACAAAAGCTCCCTCTGATTGCCCTCAGGGCACTCAGGCCTGGTCCTTACACTAAGCATTGCCGCCCGCTCGTCTCCATTCCGCCCCCACTTGCTGGTGGCAGATGCGGGCATCTGGGGTACTTTTCTGCTGGGAGTTGCTTTTAGGCACATAATCTGTGGGTTTTATTTATTTTTCCTCCCAGTTAGGTTGCCCTCTGAGATCCAAAAACTTCCCCCAGACCCGCCAGTGCGAGGGTTTCCTGGTGTTAGGTAACTTCCTCTATTAAGATTCCCTTCCTGGGATGGGTCTCTGCCCCTAGCTCTTTTGTCTCTCTTTTTATCTTTTATATTTTGTTCTACCTCCTTTCGAAGACAATGGGCTGCTTTTCTGGGCGCCTGATGTCCTCAGCTAGCAATCAGAAGTTGTTTTGTGAAGTTTGCTCTGAGTTGAATTGTTCTTTCGATAAATTTGTAGGGGAGAAAGTGGTCTCCCCATCCTATTCCTCCGCCATCTTGGCTCCTCCAAAATATGCCTTTCTAAGACAGTGCTTGTATTGTTGTAGTCATTTTATAGATTCACCTGAAAAAGGAGATTCTAGGAAGCTCACTCTGGCTGGTGTCACTACCTGCAGCAGGAATTCTTGATGTGTACCTAGGATTCCGAATGCTTCTTCGCAGAAGCCAAAGCCAGGTGGGAAAATTTACTGACACCCCCATTCTTAATTGCACCGTTTAAAAAGAGTTTATAGTCAATATGTAGAAATAGTCCTTTTTCAATTTAAAACTTTCAACTGCTCTCCACCCCCACCCATGCAAGTAAATGTAACCAGAAATCATTGTCCATGATAAAAATCTCAAGTTGGTTAAGAAAACCATGTGGGTTGGTTTTTTTTTTTTTTATGTACTTTTCAATTAATTTTCTTTGAAAGGTTTTCATTTCAAGTATGCACCTTCAATAACTAAAATGTTGAATGTCAGACTGATAAATTACAAGTAAAATGCTTGGTATCCTTTTTTCATACTGTGTGTATAGGAGTCTGATATAAGCCATGGACAAAATGCCTCCTCCTCGCATACAGGGCTCCAGGTCAGTATTGAGCTTTATGATGACTTCATGTATGCCTTTCTTTCAAGAGGAGTTCTATGACTTAAGACTGTTTGAAAACTCAATGCTTGGATGATAATTAGTATGCTTCCCCACTTATACAAACTAAAATGTCTATTTTCAATTTTATTAACTATAAATCAGTGATGATATATACACCACCAATGGGTATCTGAAAATATCATTTTGTTAGCATATTGATGAAATGCTTACCCCAAATGAATAGCTTAACTTTTTAAATCAGTTTGTTATTATTCAGCTACAGATAAAATTGACACTCAATTTATAGACTGAATTGAAAATGCTATCAACTAGTTACTGTTAGAACCCACATGAGTTACAAAAGCAGCTCAATTCAAAGCTTCAGTTGATTCCTTCAGGGACAGGGTGTTAAGAACAAAGTTGCCCAGAGAGGTAAAAGTATCATCAGGGAATAAGAGGCAGGCAAAATTGAAAAACAGGAAAGAGAAAATTGAAGTGTTTTTAGAAACCTGAAAACTTTACTATGAAATTATTTTAGAAGTTCAACAGGAAGATGGGCAGTCAAAGTTTTAAGGAAATCTGAGAGGATCCCCTTAGGAAATATTTTATCAAAAAATAAGTGTAGAGGAATGAATTTTTTTTTCCTTTGAATAAACCCCTGATTTATTTTGTGTAAGATTAAAGCTCTCTTAAAATGGATTATTACTTTTTTAGATAAAGGTGCGTTTTCATATCTGTCATGTTGAAAAAGTAAATTTAACTCTCATTTATGCTATATTTTCACACTGGCAAATTTGTACATAGTGTGGTAAATAGAGATTCCTTGTTGGTTTTGTTAATTGTTTGAAAACAGCTATACTTTCCTAGCACAATTAAGGGCACAGTAAAAGTACGCTAAAATTCCCACAGTGTATATTATAATCTCTTTAGGATTTCTAGATTAGGAAATTCTAATAAACTTCATCATAGTTTATCATTTGTTTTTATCCCATTTTAAAAAAATCTATGCTTTGGAAAGCAATATTATGTAATTGACAAGGTTAGTTTACCCCATTCCATATGTTTTAAACTCTATTGCAGACTTCAAAAAATTATCTAGTGTGAAAATTAAAAAGATTAAAAGGAGCAAAAATAATATGCTCAAAAGTAGTCTTCTGAAGAATTCTTTTCTAATGTGCAAATTCCATTAGTATATAAACATACAATTTATTTAAAATGTAGAGTGCTTTTTAAGAATAACTTTTAAAAGTTAAAATCTCGGCTCATATAAATATTAAATGAACATGTGTCAATGGTTAATTTAAATCATTATTAAGGAGGAAACTAATAAGATGTTATAATCAGTTCAACGGCGACTGAGAAACTCAAGAAATTCACATGTATAGGAAATAAGGAATTTTGAAATGAATTTATAAATGCATGCAAAACATTTATTCAAAAGGCAGTGATCAATTGCATATCGTCACACACAATGTATTTGCATTTCGGTGAGCAAGAATCCTTTGGATTATTATCAGTTTTTTTACGTGAAAGGCAATTAGGTGAGCTAGATGGGACATCATGGTTTCCCACCCCCCGCTTTTTTTAAACTTTATTTTTGGCTCTGCTGGTCTTCCTTGCTGCATGGGCTTTTCTCTAGTTGCAGTGGATGTATCTGGCTTACCAGGCGGCTCTAGTGCTGAAGAACCTGCCTGCCAATGCAGGAGACATACGAGACACAGGTTTGATCCCTGGGTTGGAGTGTTTCCCGGGAAAAGGAAATGGCAACCCACTCCAGTATTCTTGCCTAGAAAATCCAATGAACAGAGGAGGATGGCAGGCTACAGTCCATAGGGTCACAAGGAGTCGGACACGACTAAAGCGATTTAGGATGCGCGCACACACACACACACACACACACACACACACACACACATATAAATACACAAAAATAAAATGTTATTTTATTTTCATATGTATATTCTTCTAATTCTGTCAAATATTATTAGGGAAAGGTACCATTTTACAGAAGAGGGAACTAGGGCTTAAGAGGATAACCGTTTAAAAGCACTTCAGCAAACAATTATCACACTAATGATTTGGACTTTTTCTCTTGCTCCAAATCCAAAACTGTTTTGCTACATCAAAATTGATACAGTCAAAGAAAAGCAATAATTATTGGTGCTAATTTAGGATGATTAAACATCAAAATGGACTTCATTTATCAAATAACATATAGCTGGCTAAATTTTTATTTATAGCCTGTGAGGTACAGTATTATTGAAAATAAACATCAATTTCAAGCAGTGATGTAACTGGAGTTATCAATTCAAGAAAAGCAAAGCAGAAAGAAAAATTTGGAAGCTTATATTTAATTTCTGTTGTACTTGTTTATTAAAGAAAATATTTGTTGAAAATTTGATTTTTGTAACTACATGACACATTATTAGTTGCCCTAATCTACTGTAGGTAAGAATTTTAATCTTCCTTCTTTAGGATACTAAAATAGAAGAATTGTTAGCATATTTTTTATGGTTTGTTATGTAGCATTGACTCTCAACCATATTTTTATTAAAATGTATTAAAATATTTAGTTTAGTTCTGAAATACAACCATAATTTAAGAAACCCATCTGGAATACATCTCTGCTAATATTAGTGGCTCTATTATTTTTTCCTGCTTCATAATTTGACAACTGTGTTTTTTGAAAAGTGGATAAATGTATATTTTTATAACTTTCTTCCCCTCCCCAAATGCCACATTCACATTTGAAAGGGAAATTACTAAAGAAATGCTGTTTAAACAATCCTATATTTGTCTTTTGAAACCAAATACCAGTAGCATAGAAGACCACAAATATTATTCAGTAAAATCTTTGTACCAGTCCCTATAAATTAAAACAATATGGAAAAATTGTTGTTTTGAAAAATCAAGCCTGGTATTTTTTCACATATGTTACCATTGATCCTTGGATCAACAAGTTTGAACTGCACAGGTCCACTTATACTCAGATTTTTTTTTTAATGTTATGTACTACAGTAGTATATAATCTGCAGTTGACTGAATCTGAGGATATGGAGGGCCAACTATAAATTACATGCAGACTTTCTATTGCATAGGTGGTCAGGGCTTTCAACTATATTACATGAAATATTACTCATGGTAGAATGGGGCACATTTAGTGATGTATTTGTCAGGGTTCTCCAGATAAACAGACCCAATAGGATGTATACATAGAGAAGGAGATTCATTATAAGGAATTGTCTCATGCAAGCAGAGCGTGAGAAATCTCAAGAGATGCAGTTGGCAACCTGGAGATTCAAGAGAGCAATGATGTCATTCCCATCTGAAACTCAGCAGGCTTAAGATCCAAGAAGAGACAACTTTTCAGTTTAAATCCAAAAGCAGGAAAGGATCAGTCTCTCAGCTGATCGTTCAGGCCGGTGGATTTCCCTATTACTCAGCAATTTTGTTCTGTTCTGGTTTTTGATTGGTTGAGGCACACTCTGCTTTACCCAGTCTATAGGTTCAAATGTTAATCTCATCCAGAAATACCCTCACCTTCACACCCAGAATAATGTGTGACCAAATGCCTGGGCATCTCATGACCTAGTCAGGTTGATGACTAGAAATATCCTCAAATCTTTGTCATTTTTTTTTAAGGTGCTATTTATTTCAGAGCTTTCTCTCACCATGGATTGAAATTGTTTGCTATATATTATGTATACTTTTCTAGATTTTTAAATTATGAACCCTGTGAAAGCTATTCTTAGGAATATGTTTAAGTGAACAAGTGAAATGGAGAGATTAACAGGACAAGGACTTCAATTTTTTCCTATAACCTGGTACACAGAAAAAAATTATTGTTTATTCCTCTACACTGTGATTATACAGAAAAGCTATGCTACTGGGTTTATCTTGAATGTATGTGCAAATAAGAAGAAAATTATTTCAGAATCACATTGTGTACATTTTTAATGAAGTGATAATGCCTTATTCCTAGGAATAAAATGAGTTTGTCTCATACCTCCCTGTCAGAATAATGCTTTGTTGGGGAAGATGGGGAATGCATTTAATCATGTAAGCTTTATGCTAAATAAACACAAGGTACCAGCCATAACAATTTTATTCTTTTAGAATAATAGGAGAAAATAAGGATATAGTTCTTTCCTTTGTGCAACTACTGGCATCTTTTACTGATATGAAGTGTAGAATTTTACTCATACTTTATAGAACCTTGTAAAAGGATTTTCTTGAATAATTTGTCAAATCTCAACTGTTTAAAATAACTACTTGCATCCTTTGAGAGTTCATTAATAAATGTCATTCATGATAATTAATGAATACATTAATATTTTTATATTGCAAATAATGAGCATTGTGATGTTTATAATGTAAATTAGATAAAATTAATTTTAAATTATTTTCTCATAAGCATTCATTTCAATAAAATAGCATTAGGTTCATTAAACTATATTAATATAAAATATTCATTCCCATATTTTAAAATATATAGTGATTGTTTTGATTTTGTGTCCTAGTTATAGATTAATATAAATTACTTATCTTTTACCTGCCCAGTGAAAAATTAGGTAAGGTTCATTTCAATTTAAATGCATCTAACTGAAGAAACATTATAAATCTAATTGTTAAATGAATTTAGTAGTAAAAGCAAATTCACTTTCAAGTAAAGTATAGTGACATAAGGCTTTTTTGATCTTTAATATATTGTAATCCTTATATTTATTCAGCAATTTTTAAACTTAGTACAATAATTCATAAATCAAACATATTTTGAGATTCCCAGATAATATTCTATATAATTATTATATACCTGCTACCTAAACCTACAAATGCCTCCATTTTAAAGCTCTATTAAACAAAATACAGAGTCATTAACATTTAGAGTTTGTTCCCTATCCTGTGAAATTCTAGGTCTTTTTAAAACACTTTTTTTCATAAAATATGAGATCCATGAGAGTGGGAATCATTGCTTGTTTTTTCATTGATTTATCATGACTCTAAAAATTGTGCCTGACATTTAATAAAGAGGCCAATAAACAGCTGTTGAATGAATGAATAATACTTAAACCAGCCAATATCTTATTGGCTTGGATAAGATACATTAAATGAGAATATCCTTGAAAAGTTCTTGGCAATCTGAAAGTTTTATTTCTTCATAAATACATAACAAATTTTTATCAATAGTTACTTCAGGAAGAGAAGGGAATATGTAGAGAAAGTAAGGGGAAAAGGAGACATTTTTTTTCTCCTTTTAGTTTCTTTTCCCTTTTTTTCTGATTAAAAATTCATACCTATATGAAATTTGCTATCATGCCAGAAAGAGAATAGACCAAAGGACATTTGGAACTGCCATTTCATTTATTAGAAGTTAGATTGAGAACAATTACAGGTTATAGAACAGAAATTTCTAAACCTGTAGCTTAAAAAATTGATGTCAGATAATATTGGATGCCTGGCATAGTCCCTCTTGGGCAGGAATTCTTTGCAAGGTCTCTATACTTGTGGTTTTAGAATATCCGTTCATGACCAGTTTATAGAGTGATCCATGGTACTAAATATGAGTGTGAAACAAAGAAAAACAAATCAGATTTGCCAAAGCTTGGCAGGAGAAATTAGTATATTTAGGAAAAAAATGAAAAGGTATGATGACTGAGCGACTGAACGGAACTGAACCGATGATGATGTGAAAAAGGAGGTCTAGTTTTCTCATGTGTAAAATGGGTCAGCCGGGGTACCTCTAGTATTTTTCTTACATCTGTAAAAATTATGAGTTGA
Source organism: Cervus elaphus (assembly GCF_910594005.1). Classification (NCBI taxonomy): domain Eukaryota; kingdom Metazoa; phylum Chordata; class Mammalia; order Artiodactyla; family Cervidae; genus Cervus; species Cervus elaphus. The sequence goes on from NC_057832.1 coordinate 45,983,979, forward strand.
TTTGGTCACTGATTTGCACTGAGACATGAACAAATCTTGATTGTACTGCATCTCACTTTCTTAGGTCCCATTTTATACATGGGAAAAATACTTGGCCTCTGACAGGAAAAAAAGGAGTAGGTAAAAAGCAAAGGTAATAGAAGTAGTTCAGGATATAGATAAGTTTAGCTAATAAATCACATACTGTGTCTCTGTGGTGGAAAAAAATGCTGTGACTTCTACCATGTACTTGGTTCCTTCCAAACCATTTAGGTGGAAGAAAGAAATAAGGAAACATTAACACATTCATCCACACACTTTTTGATGTAAAAAGCAAAATATTATTAGATTGATTTATTTGTATACCTTATTTCAGGGCAAAAAAAAATATTTTTTTTTTGGTGAAATGAATGTTTGGTCCAAAATAAATAACAATAGGAAAAGTAGTATTTGCTTTACAGAATTCAAGGCAGCATCTATTCTGTAGAAAGCATGATTATTTCACTTACGTTTAAATTTTCTCTATCGACTTAGATTGTTTCTATGACAAATCCAAGTCTTTGAAGTGCTCTTATGGTTTTTATAAATTAAATGTTCTGAAAATGATGCATTAAGGATAAGGTATGAGAAACTTGCTCTTCTTTTATCTTAAGTGGCAAGATAATTGCTCTTATTTTATTGGATTAGGAAAATGCTGACATACTAAGTTTTGTAAACTGAATTTCTTTATAAGCCCCAATGCTTTTCCCTCCTCTTTAATTTTCTCAAATGTCTCTATGTGCGTAGAATGGTCACAAAATTGTCTCAGCTGTACACAGAATTTAGAAGCCTTATGAAGGCACATATCTCTACTCAAGGTCTGGAGAAGCATGAGTGGCTGCCTCATGTCATGTGGAGGCCTGCACCCCGCAGGCCGGAAAGCCCTGTTCATGTCCATCTGCAAGCTGGAGGAAAGAGTCTGGAGTCAGCGACAGAGACTTCTGTGATTTAATGCATCGGGGAACTTACACGTCTGAGGCAAGGATCCATAGTGACAGGTGGGCAGATAAGTGGCAGGACATGGCATCAGGGGAAGGACTGGGGAAGTTTACCATTTTAGGGGGAATTGACTCCAGGTTGGATAATCAGTTGGTTACGGGGAAACCAACAAAGGGGTACTCCTCTCATTGTTCCTTTGACAAGCTATCTTGTTGGAGATGTTCTAATCTAAGGTTTCAAACAATTACTAGATGGGGCAGGGCCAGTATGTAAGGTGAGTCGCATAAGTAGGGTGTATGTGAAGCAGGCACTGATGCAGCAGAGGATGGACCGAGAGAGAACCATCTTGGATTGCCTGATCATATATCGAGAAATTTGGTTTCAGTTTTTCTCTGTGGATTCGTCTTTCCATATCTTGTTAATTTGACAGCATTCATTTATGATTACATTGAAATCTTAGAAGAAATTGCAGACTCTAAGATCTATGTTTACATAGAAAGTCAGTAATCGTTATTTTGGTCATAAAATGTGAAAAAATCACTTTATACATATGACATGTATAACTCCGAGTTAAAGTCATACTATGACAGAGACTTGTTATATTTATTTCTTAATTTTTGTTGAAAATGTGATTGTAAGAAAAAGCCTTGACACATTCAAGTGTTTTAGAATTGTGTAGCTAAGTGTGCAGGAGTGAAATACTACTGACATATGGAATTTCAAATGATAATTCAACAAAGAAAATAATAAAATCAAAGTGGATAGAGAAAACAGAACAAAGTCTTACTAAATGGATTTAAATGATAAGTGTGTGGGAATTCATAGTGATATTCTTTCTTAGGTATGCTTGAAAATTTGCATAATACAAATACAAAAATCCTGAGCTAAAAGAGACATTCCATAGTTCTTTAAAGATGACTCAGCAAGAGATTTTATATTTAGTTTATGGATTAGGATTGCATACAGAAGGAAGCAAAATCTTTTAGATTCTCAACTATGGCTCTGTTCCAAGGGAAAAGCATACAAATTTATTTAATATAAGTTTCATATGACATGGGAACTTTCATAAGGAAATGAAGACCCAAAGTTGTGGTTAAAACTGTCTTTTTATGCTAGGTTTGATGAAAAATGGAAATTCATGGGAAAATATGATGGGGAAAAGGGTGAAAGTTAAGTATAGGAAACTGGGGGAACCTTAGCAAGGTCTGCTTGAATTCCTCTTAGCGTCTCTTTAAAACTCATCTTGAAAAAATTGAATCCCCTGATGGGTAGATGATAAAGGAATGTTAAAAGAAATCCCATTTTGCGATGTGGTATTTTTGCCATTTTAAATAGTTTATCTTTAATCTGTCACATTATATTAACAGTAATAGAGATGAGATACTGAAACTGGTGGCTATGCTAGAATATAAAAAATGGGAAAAAATTCCCTAAAAAGTCATATTTTTTTTTGGTAAATGAATGGAATGTCAGACAGTAACTTCTTTTTCATATTTAGGGTGTATTGCTATGTTTCCCTTCTGAAAAAGATGTGGCTCAAATTTTAAAGAATCACCAAAAAATGAAAAAGAAAAAGCAATGACTCCATTTCCCCTTATTTGGAAAGGATAAATATAAAATGGCAAAATGAAGTATTGCCCAATCATGCCTATATGTGTGTGTGTGTGTGTTAGTTGTTTAGTCATGTCTGACTCTTTGCAATCCCATAGACTGCAGCCCACCAGGCCCCTCCATCCATGGGACTCTCCAGGCAAGAACACTGGAGTGGGTTGCCATTTCTCTCTCCAAAAGGAACTATAGAAAGAAAGAAAATGAAGTCACTGTCATGTCCGACTCTCTGCGACCCCATGAACTGTAGCCCACCAGGCTCCTCCATCCATGGACGTCTCCAGGCAAGAGTACTGGAGTGGGTTGCCATTTCCTTCTCCATATGTTTATAGATGTACTGATATAAGTATTCCCCAATATCAATGAGTATCACACATATGCATAAGAATTCAGAAGCTGGACTATGGAAATTGTATAGGATAACCAGTTTAAGATAATAAAAATCTGATACGTCCTTCAAGGCAGCGATTTCTGATCAACACAGAGTATCAGCTGTCTTATACAATTGTGAATATAGGTGTTACCTCTTCTTCAAATGATAGGTGGCCAACATATTCAATACCATATGTGTTTAAAATTGAAGGGGGATTAGATAAAGGAAGACAGTTGATTTTTTTGTCTCTGGATATTTCTTTAACATATTTTCTATGGATTGACTTGTGTAACCTCAAGCATTGTAAAAACCATGGTCCTTATTTGAAAAAAATAATGGGCTAGAGTAAATTTTCTGCAGATTAAGGGGAGGGATTCTGATATTCCATTGCTAATAGTATGAATAATCTAGCTTGTTTGACTTACTAGGAAAAACCCCTTGATTTTGAATATGAAAATTCTTAAATACAGTGATTCGCCATTCATTGCTGTGGAAAAACTGATAAGGCAAGGAATACAGAAAAGAGGATAAGACAATTGAATTTGACTTTATAAAGATCATATTTTGAGGAAATTAGAAGATATTCATATTGCTGACAATAAAGCGAAAATTTGAACTTATAAGGCATTTGTGTCTGGGATCTAGCAGAAGATGGTAGGTGAATAAACTCCTTTCAGAATATTGTTTTATCTTCAGTGATGATATTGGTGGAAATGTCTTAAGGTTACATGATTAAATAAAGGTGAGTTAGACCTTAGATGTTTAGACAATAATGATTCAATGGGAATTGATGAAATAGTTAAATAAGAGCAGAACTTCCATTAAGTTTTAATAATAGAGATGGGATAAAAATTAAACATAAAACTGTAAAAAATATATCATTAAATAAACTGTTAGATAGTGTGCCAAGTAAAATAGTGACAAATGTTAAAAACAGGAAAAGAATCATTGGATTTCATTATCAGATAATAAGTGGTACAAATCAGGATTCTACTCATGTTCATCTGAAAAACTATTCCATTTACATTTAGCTGTATTCTTTAAGTAATCCAGTGATTGAATATTTAGATATAAGAGTAGTACTGGTTTGTTAAGGGATTAAATGAGAAAACATGTTGTAATTCTTTGTATTACAATAAATTAAAGAGATTTACAATTATAACTTGATCAAGGATATTGATAGGAATGTTTCAAATGACTCAAAAACTAAGTCTTCAGTGTGTGGTAGCGTGAAATTAAAAGACACTTACACCTTGGAAGGAAAGTTATGACCAACCTAGGCAGCGTATTAAAAAGCAGAGACATTACTTTGTCAACAAAGGTCCGTCTAGTCAAAGCTATCATTTTTCCAGTAGTCATGTATGGATATGAGAGTTGGACCACAAAAAAAGCTGAGTGCCGAAGAATTGATGCTTTTGAACTGTGGTGTTGGAGAAGACTCTTGAGAGTCCCTTGGACTGCAAGGAGATCCAACCAGTCCATCCTAAAGGAGATCAGTCCTGGGTGTTCACTGGAAGGACTCATGTTGAAGCTGAAACTCCAAAACTTTGGCCACCTCATGCGAAGAGCTGACTCATTCAAAAAGACCCTGATGCTGGGAAAGATTGAGGGCAGGAGGAGAAGGGGACGACAGAGGATGAGATGGTTGGATGGCATCACCAACTCAATGGACATGGATTTGGGTGGACTCCTAAAGTCGGTGATGGACAGGGAGGCCTGGCCTGCTGCAGTTCATGGAGTTGCAAAGGGTCGGACATGACTGAGTGACTGAACTGGACTGGACTGGTAGTGTGCAAATTTCATTTTTTTAAAAAAAGTGTTCGGTGGGAAACAAAATATACTGTAAAATGAGATATGTGTTTTGGTTTATTTTCTTACTTCAAAATTCCCAGAAGTTTGTGAGTATCTTTGTCTTGGAGGCATATGTGGGGTTAGGCTGAAAGAAGAAATGATCATACAGAGATAAGCCCTCTCCTAGGTTTTGTTTTCTGAAACCTAAAATGCCTAGGGTTTCTGCTTAGATAAGAGAGGTAAGAGTTGAACTTGTGGATGAAAAGAGTCATTTAGTTTAGAAGGGCCCAGAGAGTTAGGGCATCCTGGAAGTAGTGTGGACGCTTACTCTCCTTGATCTCCCTGCTCCAGGGAGGTGATCATATCTAAGAGAAAGATGCTCTGTGGTTATTTAAGGGAAATGTACTTAGTGCTCGCAACATTAGGATTCTCAGCTCAATACGAAGCTTGATGCCCAAGTTTGAGAAACACCAGAGGGATGACAGCCTATCAATGGACTATGCTGTCTGGGACCATAGAGTATTTAGAGATGAAGAATGTGCATGAAAAATAGAGAATCCACCCACCAAACATTCTTCTGGATATGAAAGATCCTTTGGGTCTTCTCAAGACTCCATAGGGAGGGAAAAAGTCTCAGGGGTGCATTAAACTGAAACTTTTCCTTTCTGTATAGAGGAGTTTCAGAATAATATATATTTTTATTGATATGTAAGTAAATATGAGATTTGGAGTATACCTAACAAGTACTGTAATATTCACAACTTATAGAAAAGATAAATCCTGGGGAAAGACAAATCATAGACCTTTATACTTTGACTTATTTCTAGCAAGCAGTGAAAAATGTGCAATAGGGCTCTGAGGTGGAACAAACTTAAAGTCATTAAATATTTGTAATTACCTGCATCATAATGACAGCATCAGTGTGATATGAGAAGTGATCAAGTTCTCTGTTTCTCAGCAAGCTCTTACACATACTATGAAAATGGAAAAAGAAAGGCCTGGGGATAGGTACATAGCATTAAAGGGAAAGTAGAGAAAGGTTAATCCTGGAACAGAGACAGGAAATAGAAGAGACAAAAGCTTTGGTTTGTGAGCCTACCTTGGACTCACTGGAGCCAGATATGGAAGAAGATATTCTACTGAGGGTAGCGAAGTTCATTACTCTGGATCTGGCAGCCTTATCCAGACTGGGGAATGCTACCAATTCCTCATTCTTGTGTATTTCATTTTCTGTTGAAAGATTGATGATTACTTCTGCATTAGAGTGGGCGAACTTTTTCACATATCTGCCTCAGTAAGTCTACTAGAGTCTGGCAACTTGCCTCAACTGGCAGCAAACAGGCAGGATATACCCCTCTGAAACTCTGTGGGTGGAAGAAAATTTGACTTGGCCTTTGTTTGCATTAGACAAGCCTAGTAACCACCACCTCTAGCTGCAACCAAGAAGTTTGGGCTAGCAGCCAGTTTTCAAGGTTAAACATAAATCTTTAAATATGATTTGATAAAAATATAATAATACCATACATTCTTTATCTGGGTGGTGTTTTTAACAAAGTGTGTCTGACCACGCAAACCAGTCAAACCAAACTACTAGGCGTTACTTTCCTTATTTAGGTTGTGTAGATGGCAGAATGAGTTATTCATTGTGAAGAGAAAGCACAAATATATACAAAATTGTATGATAGTTGATAATACTTTTGCAGAAAGTCTGTGCTTTCTGCTAAAATTTTGCCAATAGTTTTGCAAACTGGAGGAAAAATTAGGGGAAGGTTATAGACTAGTGATTCTTCTTGGCACCCTGGTGAAATGGTATCGGAATATTAGAACATATATGGTGCTTATGGGTGAATACTGTGCAGTTCTGTGTACTGTGATTTCTCTGCCTAAATGCTAATTAATATTATAAAGTATAGGTTATTAAAGTTTATTTAAAAGTACATTTTGTAAATTGTAAGTAAATAGTATTCATAAATGAAATTAATAATAAAATCAACAAATATTAATTCATTCATAATTATATTATAATTTTTATTATAATTAATTTATCCATAAATAAAGTTGTATTATTTATTAAAGTGTACTTAGGAGTCTAGTTCAGTATTCTAAAAAGAAAATTTGGTTCCAATTAACATTCAGTAGTTGTTCAAAACTTTAAGTTCAGTTCAGTTCAGTCACTCAGTCATGTCCAACTCTTTGAGACCCCATGAACCGCTGCATGCCAGGCCTCCCTGTCCATCACTAACTCCCGGAGTCCATGCAAATTCATGTCCACTGAATCGGTGATGCCATCCAACCATCTCATCCTCCGTCGTCCCCTTCTCCTCCTGACCTCAATCTTTCCCAGCATCAAATAGACAGGTGGTTGAAATTTTAGGAAGGACAATTTATTAATTCTCAGCCTTGTTTTGATTTGCTTATAGTTTTCAATTGTTGTCATTCTTGTTTCTTATTAAAACATTATGCTTGCTTAATTTCATTTTCAATTTACTTTGCATTGCACCTTTCTTTAAACAACTTTGAGGAAGATAAATATCTCCATCAATAGAATTTTGACCTAGGATTTGGTATCAATTACTTTAAATGGTTTGCTTAGCATTTTGAACACTAATCTTCATATCTCTATTGGTAAGGATATATTTGTTTGTGTGTGTATGTGTATACATTCAAACATTCACTGTATTAAGTATCAGTGACTTATTCTTCATAGAATGTGAGACTTGATAGGATAATGAACCTGAGATCTTTTCCTCTCCTCAGTAAGAAACACTGAAATATTTGAGAGTGGTAAAAAGTGATTTTTAAGTACATAGTAAGAAACTGATACAAATACAATCTTGATGCTACAGTGAAATCTGAGTGAGCTAATGGAGAAAAAGGAAATGGATATAAGACTTTTTCTAAGTAAACTGTAACATAGGAAATGGTCTTTTTTGTCTTGGTCTCTGGAGTCCTTTCCAGTTCTCACTCTCCTGCTGCTGGGAAACTGGGAGCCTGTCGCTTTGGAAGGCACCCTCTCCCACTGGCCATATACTTGTCCTGCACACGCTATATTCCCCTCCCTTCCCAACACACACACACACACACACACACACACACACACACACACACACACACACACACACGTACACACGCACACACACACACAGCATCTTGTACATAGTCCGTCAAACAGTATTCAACTAGCCAAATTGTCAAATCATCCAGTAAGCCTTTAATTGTTTTGGATTATAGATCCTTCTGGGCTTCCCTGGTGGCTCAGACGGTAGAGTCTGCCTGCAATGCAGGAGACCTGGGTTCAGTCCCTGAGTTGGAAGATACCCTGGAGAAGGAAATGGCAACCCACCCCAGTACTCTTGCCTGGAAAATCCCAAGGACGGAGGAGCCTGGTAGGCTACAGTTCATGGGGTCTCAAATAATCAGACACAACTGAGCAACTTCACTTCATAGATCCTTCTAAATCTTAGTGTTTTAGTGGAGCATTGTAAGTTACTGATATACTTAATACTATCAACCAAACACGGAACTTTTTTCTAAAATGAAAAATTAAAACATAAAATATAATCGTGCAGTTCTGCCTCATCCAGTATTCAGTGTTGATATAACACTGGCCATCTTAGAAATCTGTGTATCCATTCTATTACTGGAAAATATTGTTAACATATAGTTCTCTTCTATAGTATTCACAACAAAGGCAAGAGAGCCTGGTCATACGTCCTTAACAACTAGAAGTTCACATTGTCCAACACTTACCTCATTTTGACTCTTGCTGGCCCATCTGTTACTTTTTCCACTATGGTCTCTCTTTCTACCATTTCTTTTTATTTCTCTTGAACTGATCCAGGATACTTGAAAAAAAAAATGTCAAAGAAGAGTATCACACTGGATATAATACTACAAATTTAATAAAGTCTAAAATACTTTCAAGAAAAATCAGTAGGTATTTGAAATTGGGAGAAAATTTTTGTCATTATAAAGGGCATGGTGAACATCACTGCACCCTGAGAGGGTTAACCCAAAATGAATAGGACTAGGAACTGCATTAGCCATGGCCCCAGGAATTTATCTTGGCTTCAGAGGTTTGGAAGAAAAAGGAAGAGCATTTGCCATCTAAGCAAACGGATATAATTCCAAATGGATATGCTTCTTATAGAGCTTATTCTATTATGGTTCCCATTTCTGAACATTCCTAATGCCAAATGGGGTATGCAGTGTACAATAAAATCATATCTCCAAACATTCATTTCAGGAGCAGCAAATAATAACTAGGTTGTTGGATTTAACCAGGTCAGCTAAATTTCCTATTATTGTATTTATGATGCTAGTTCATTAATTTTTTCAACTGATAGCCTTTATTAGCTGGCACCAAAGATTTAAGTGTGAGACTGTTTTTATCCAGTAGCCTAATTTTCCTGTGAATAATAAAAAGAAATGAAACCTCTGATTTTATTAGTAAACATTTTTTGTTCAAGGAAACCACTAAATCATGGCTTTGAAAACACATAGCTAATTTAACTATAAAGGAGTGAGATGAGTGGTCTCCTATAGATGAGATATAAATGTTATGAAACTACATCATGAGACCCCTACTGGCTTAAGGTTTGAGAAGGCCACCTTCATGGCTGAGGTTCAGAGACACTTCTCTTAGAATACCAGCTCTACCTGTGTAGAGGCAGTATGTCCTTGCTGAAACTAATTAAATCTAAGTCTCAGTTTTCCTATGAATACAATGGAAATAAAGTACCTATCATACTGAGTTCTTGTGATAGTTAAAGAAAGCAACACATGTAAAGTACTTAGGACAAAGTATACATGTAGGCTTTTAGCATCTGGCACTTATGTTAACTGTAACTTCTAAATTTAGTAGAGCAGACAGCTTTCTCTCTCATCAGTGTTGCTTTCATGTCTCCCCAAGTGGAGCTGTGGTCTCCTTCAAATCATACCAGTAAATGCTCATCAACCTAGGGTTTACAAATGACTATTTATATGTGTAGTTGCTCAAATGAAGAACAAACACTGCTTTCTATACAATATTATTATTGGCATGTTATACACTGGATTTGTTCAAGCACTATAGTTCTCAATTATCTGTAATTAGAGTTTTAAATAAAAGTTGAATAAGGAAACAAACAATATAAAGAATTTACAGAGTCCACTTACATGTTTTAACCAGCCTGCCATTAAAAGCCCATACAGTGTTGATATCTCCTAATAGGAAGTTATGCAACTGCCTATTTACAAGATGTCTTACGAAGTATTAGAAGTATTTTATCAGTACTTTATAGAATTGTTTTTAGTAAAGTCTTTATTTTAAAAGGAACCTTCCCTCTGAAAGAGGAAAGAGAATACCACAATTTAAAGGTGATTTTTTAGGAGGAAAGATTAAACAGAAAATATAATGATTAAAGAATTTTGATCTAATGAAAGTATAGAGATGAAAGTAAACTGATCAATAAGTTTGAAACTAGAGTAGTGTAAACATCACCCTGACTGAGGATTTAGCTTGTGTTTCCTATTTTCCCTCCAGCTTAGCAAAGGGGCAGCATATTTGTAATTCTGAAGTCAAGACTGTTTAGTGCATCATTTTACAGGCATGCAGGACAAGTCCAGGGAAATACGTGACTCATCTGCTTAGAAAAAGAGCCATATTTAACCAATTTCCCCCATTTAACCAATGGACATCTATCCATTGATGTCATTTTCTTGTGCCAGAAGGGATTCATTTTACTGTTTTAGTTATAATAAAACTGTCTTAGCTTGTTGATTCCCCACAAGCATTTTTACACACACATATCACCTAAAATTTTTAGAGCCATTAAATCAAAGACTTCCCATTACAAAGGAGCTTGTTAAGAGGAGGATATGAGTTGGAACATTACCATATTGAGTAACCAAAAACACAAACTTGAGTTTGTATGAGTCTAGACACATATGCAGGCTCCCTGGAATCACAGAGAGGTATTTTAGTGCTTGCAACCCCCAACAGATTTGGCTTTTTATCTTGCCTAAGAAACGAAGAGAAACCTATTTAGTTTTATGTTATCACTGCTTTTGGAATAACACACTTAGTGTTTCAGAGGATCCATGTAAATTAATAGGCATATTTAAGATCGAGGTTTATGAGGGGCTTTTTGTTTGTTTGTTTTTGTCTGACTTGTCTACATCACTTTCAATCTATTTCTCTCATTATCTCCAAAATTAGTCCACCTATGTATTTTGTCAGTGTAAAACTATCAATAATAACAACTATCATTTACTGATCATAGACTATTTACAAGGAACTTACACATTGTCTCATATCAATCCTACAAGTAGTATAGTTGGGAAAAACTGAGGCCTATATTAATATAGGAAGTAACCTTCTCAAAGTCTCAGGACTAGTTAAATTTTTATATTATCTGTACATATCTTTCTCTTTTGTGGACTTTTAAGCCACAAAAGATTATTGTTTAAAATTCTCCATTATGTATCCAATTATTAATATGAATTTATAATTTAAAAACTTGGTAAATAGTTGTTGAGCATCTACTCTTTACCAGTTATAGTGGCTTAGAAATAGATAAATTTCCACCTAAACCCTGCCCTTCTAGAGTTGACAGTCTAATGAGAGGTCCAGATATTTCAGATGATTATGAGAACAAGTAATTATAATGATAAGGATAAAACTTGAGTCAGGGACTAAAGGTCTGTATTTCTGTCTGTCTTCTGTTGCTGTTGTTTAGTCGCTCAGTTGTGTCCTACTCTTTGCGACCCCACAGACTACAGCATGCCAGGCCTGCCTGTCTCTCACCATCTCCCAAAGTTTGCCCAAGTTCATGGCCATTGCAGTGGCAATACCATGTCTGTCTTCTAGGGTGAATTATTATGTAGTATTTCAAGTTAGACTTTCAAAAATGTTGTATTTTCCCCCATGGATTTTATTTGGCTCATCGAACTATTCAAGCAGTACAAAGTTCTATGAACTATTCTATTACATATATAATACACATGACTAGTCTTATTATATACAAAACAGAACATAGGCATTTAATATATATACATATGTATACATATATCAGTTCAGTTGAGTCGCTCAAAAGTCGTGTCCGGCTCTTTGCGACCCCATGAATCCCAGCACGCCAGGCCTCCCTGTCCATCACCAACTCCCGGAGCTTACTCAAACTCATGCCCATCGAGTCGGTGATGCCATCCAGCCATCTCATCCTCTGTCATCCTATATATATATATACATATTCTATTGAATACATATGTATTTGAATGTATTATAAAATCTTATATGCATAATAAAACCATATAACTAATTTATAAACATATATATAAGCAAAAGGAAATTGTTTTCTGTGTTAAAATATTTTAAATATAAGCTCTCAGACTTAATTCTGAGCATTCTCTTTTGATTTAAATTCTAGTCATTAAGAGTTAGACCCTACTCAGCTATCACTGGTTGACTGCGCAGCAGTCCTTGCCAAAAGCTAAGTCCTGCAAGATACCACTGACTATAGCAGTGAGATTATGCCAGGCTCTTCCACCCCCATCTCCACAGATTCTATTTTCTTTAACCTAGTCCTTCTGGGACCTCTTTTAGAGGATATTTTTCTATGCGTTATCCTTCTAAGAACACGCCTTGACAACATAGGAGGATATATGTTCCTTCTGACTTACAGAAAGCCACCTGTCATCGTGTGTATTTTTGCCACCATCACTAGAGATCTCATTTTGTGGGCTTACACCAGAGTGAGTCTTTCAATTTCTCTGAAGAGTAGGCTTCATGGCTACTCTCAGTTATCCTCAATTTGCTGACAGTACTGCATTAGTTGTCCAAAGTTCCCCTATCTGCTTAGAAGAGATCAAAGTTAAGCCAAAACTATTTCTTTCAGCAGTCTCCCATTACTATGTTGTTGATGTTTTACTGGTCTCTGAGAGTGGCCTTTTAGATAAGCTAACAGTAACCTCTGCTTTTGCCTCTCTTGAGCAGAGGAGAGGGACTGATGGAAAGAATCAGACTCAGTGCTGACTCTGGTTGAGTCCAATAGCATTTACCCTATGCAGCATTTACATTTTCTTAGCATCATAGACTCTCATGGTCAAGTGTCAGTATCTGTTCATAAATTCAACCAATGTTTACTGACCCCTACTGTGTGTGATGGGCACTTTGCTGGATACCGAAGGTAAAATAAGGAATTTGATAGAAATGATCCCTGCCTTCATGGTGTCCAGAAACTTTCATTACAACCTTTATATAACTTTAAAGATTTTTTTTTAAGAGTCCTGTCAAGTCCTCCTCTCAAGAAAGTCAGTGTGACATATACAAATCCATGTTTTTTGACTCTAGTATTCTTTCTCACTAAACTAATGAGGTGCAGAAAATGCCAGCAACCTCCAAATAAATTGTTTGGAGTCATCGTTAGAGCCCTTTCCTAATGATCTGAGCATCCGAAAATACTCAAGTCATTCCTTCACTAAGGGTCTACACATCTCATCTCCTTCCTTGCGCTGTCTTCTCTATACATAACATGAACATGACCTCTGAATCATTTGCATACACATCTGCCAAATCTTTTCTTAGAAAACAGTTTAAACCCCCTGTGTTATGCCATTTGTGGTATATAAAAATTCATTAAAATCTAGATATAAAATAAATTCCATAACCACATAAAACACATTCTTTCATTTCAGTGTGATTCTAAAATTTTATTGTGCTTCACGTTTATCTAGGAGCATACATTAAAAAGTCATACACAATAGTTCTTGGCTGAAGTTAAGGAATTGACATCTTTATTTAAATTTTTAGCATTTTTACTGTAAATAGTCTATGAATCAACCCTTGAGAAATATTACTTTATGTCATACATCCCATAATCGTGGAGACAGAATAGCTGGTAGAATATTAATGTTGACATCTACTTACTAAAGTATTACATATTTTAGGATGATATATTTAGAATGGATATATGCATTCTAGGGACATAAAGTAAGGCAGAGTTTAAGGCAGAAATATTATTAAATATATTATGGCCATATATGTTCTTAGAAAAATGTCTTTATAATATGTATTTGGTTATTTCCAATTCCAAGACCAACAGTACTAGTTGACACCCCCACTATATAGTACTCAACATTAATATGATCTACTAGATTCATATTTGGATAAAAATTATACTACATGGATAATTTCATATCTAAAATGACATCCATGTCCCTTTATGCCAAAAGGTATCAATAGAATAATTTAATTTGTTCTCTAACCACTTTCAAGACTAAAATTAACTTTAAATATGGAAAGAGTTTTGGTGGTGTTGTTGTTAAACGACAGATTAAATATGTACATTTGCTTTCAACTTCTCTCCAACAATTCAGTAAGTGTGGATAAAACCAATGGAAAATTTGGGAGCCATGGCAATAGCAAAAGAGAATGGGGTGGGGAACAGGGAAGCAATGATTTTAAGAGGATGAGAGCAGACTTAGCTGCAGTAACGTTTGGGAGACTGAAAACCACAGAGGTAATTCTTAATTTAGCAAAGCAAGAAAACTGGATCCTAAATAGGAATAAAGAAGACTGAGGGTAAATTTAATCTCTAGGGCAGACCCCAAAGGTTTGGGAACTGGCAGCAAAAGAGTCTGCGAAATTGGGCTAAGTGCAGGGTAATATAGGTAGCTCGCTTGGAATTCTGTTTAAGAAATAATTAAATAGATAAACAGCAAGGTCCTGCTTATAGTACAGAAAAATGTATTGTATACCTTGGAATACCTATAATGAAAAAGAATCTGAAAATTTATATATAACTGAGTCACTTTGCTGCACACCAGAAACTAACATAACATTGTAAATCAACTCTACTTCAATAAAACAAAAAAAAGTAATTAGAACATCAGACTCTCCTCCCTTCTCCACAACCAGATGTCTACCACTTTGTATATCATCAGAAGAGTTAAAGTTTATTACCTGTAAAGGATAAAGCAGAGACTTTCTGACTGGGGGATACCAGGCACAGTTGAGAGGGAGAATAAATCTTCTAAAAATCTAGTGATAAAGAGAAATTTTACTAGAGCATGTTAAAATTCTAGCTCTCTTTTCCCCTGGGCTCTCGGAGCCTGGCACTAAGCTATACCTAACATAAAAAGATTTAAAGAATTTTTTGTGATGAATGAGACTAGCCCGAAGGTAAGATCCTATACTTCCTTAGAAAGTTGCCAAACAAAACCACCCTGTGGGCTTATAGATGAAAAAAATGCCACCTACCAAATTAGAACTTCTAATCAACTTTTTCATGTCCCAATCTTATATGTGAGCAGACAGCCTTACCTCTCAGCAGGTAGTTGAGGAAAGACTTTGATAAAGAAGCCAAATTGTTATTAAAAAAAAAAAAGAGGTTATGTAAGGAAAACAGAGATTATGCAGAAGCAATACAACTAAGCAGACAAAAAAGAAATCCATTAAGATCCTCAGAGATAAGAGGACTTGTGGCAATCATGAGGCAACAAAGGAATACTATTTTTTAAACTTAGAGAAAAAAAGAACTTTCATGTTGAACAAGTGATAGTTGCATCAGGTGATGAGTTGGGCATAGGATTAAGGAAATCTCGGTGAAAGGAAAACAGATAAATGGAGACACTTTCTCAGGAAGATACTAAATATGTGTTCTATTACCCAAACAAGAAAGTAAACTAAGAAAGTAAAAGTCTTGGGATCCAGAAAACCAGTCTTCAGTATAGAAGAGAAGGAATTAGTCTTCAATAAAAGAAAGATGACAGGGAATTCCTAGGTGATTGTGAAGAGAGACTCCCCAAATAATATTTGTGTAGCTTATTTAGACTAGGTCAGACAGTGAGTTTTATTCAGGAAGATAGAATTGATTTTAATGTATTGAGAGACTGATAAGAACTGTGAAAAAGTTCTGAGATATAGCAGTGAGAAATCCATAGAAGAAACAACAGGAAGATAATTATTCCAGAGGTGAAATTATGAAATCATAATATACTATATGGCTCAGCTGTAAAAAAATATATGTAGTTATAATAATGTAATAACCAAATACTGATTTAACAAAAGTAAAATTTCAATATACTGTGGAAAGAGAACATGATGTATGCCTGTGCATGATGTAGGGTTGCTAAATTAGGATGAGAGACAGATGATAATAGGCATTTCTCCTAGAAGATTCACAGGTGTCCATTAAGCACATGAAAAGATGTTTGACTTGACACCATTAGTCATCAGGGAAATGCAAATTAAAACCACAATGAGATAATACTTCATACTCACTAGGATGGCAAGAATCAAAAAGTCAGAAAACAAGTGCTGGCAAGGATGCAGAGAAATCAGAACTTTCATACAGCACTAGTGGGAATACAAAATGGTACAGCTGCCTTGGAAAACAGCTGCCAATACCACAAATGATTCAACAGAGAGTTACCATATGACCCAGCATTTCTACTAGTATTAATGTATACCCTAAAGAAATGACAGCATATATCCACACAGAAATGAAAACATGTGTCCACACAGAAACTTATACATAAATGTTTATAGTAGCATTATTCATAGGAGCTAAAAGGTGGAAACATCCCCAAATGTCAATCAAAAGAATGGATTAACTAAATGTGTTATGTCAGTACAATGGAACACAGTACTGATACATGCTACCTACCACTTGGATGAAGCTTGAAAACATGCTTAGTGAAGAAAACCAGTCACAAAAGTCCACATACTGTATGACTCCATTCATAAGGAAGTCCAGAATAGGGAAATTTATAGAGAAAGAAAGTAGATTAGTGGTTGCTTAGGCTGGTGAGGTGGGATTAGGGGTAGGGGAGAATGCAGAGAGGTAGAGGGGTGATAGCTATAGCATATGGATTTCTTTTTGAGGTAATGAAAATGTTCCAAACTTTACCATGGTGATGGTTGTATTTACCTGAGAATATACCAACACCCATTTAATTATACGCTTTAAATGGGTGAATTGTGTGGTATATAAATTAAACATCACTAAAACCGTGAACTTCTAGATGTTCAAGCCGGATTTAGAAAAGGCAGAGGAACCAGAGATAAAATTGCCAACATCCATTGGATCACAGAAAAAGCAAGAGAATTCCAGAAAAACATCTACTTCTGCTTTATTGATTATGCCAAAGCCTTTGACTGTGTGGATCACAGCAAACTATGGAAAATTCTGAAAGAGATGGGAATACCAGACCACCTGACCTGCCTCCTGAAAAATCTGTATGCAGGTCAAGAAGCAACAGTTAGAACTGGATATGGAGCAACAGACTGGTTCCAAATAGGAAAAGGAGTACTTCATGGTCATATATTGTCACCCTGCTTATTTAACTTATATGCAGAGCACATCCTGTGAAATGCTGGGCTGGATGAAGCACAAGCTGGAATCAAGACTGCAGGGAGAAATATCAATAACCTCAGATACCCAGATGACATCACCCTTATGGCAGAAAGTGAAGAGGAACTAAAGAGTCTCTTGATGAATGTGAAAGAGGAGAGTGAAAAAGTTGGCTTAAAACTCAACATTCAAAAAACCAAGATCATGGCATCTGGTCCCGTCACTTCATGGCAAATAGATGGGGAAACAATGGAAACTGTGACTGACTTTATTTTCTTGGGCTCCAAAATCACTGCAGATGGTGACTGCAGCCATAAAATTAAAAGACACTTGCTCCTTGAAAGAAAAGCTATGACAAACCTAGACAGCATATTAAAAAGCAGATAAATACTTTGCTGACAAAGGTCCATCTAGTTAAACCTATGTTTTTCCAGTAGTCATGTATGGATGTAAGAGCTGAAGAAAGCTGAGTGCTGAAGAATTGATGCTTTTGAACTGTGGTGTTGGAGAATACTCTTGAGAGTCCGTTGGACTGCAAGGAGATCCAGTCATTCAGTCCTGAATATTCATTGGAAGGACTGATGCTGAAGCTGAAACTCCAATAATTTGGCCACCTGATGCAAAGAACTGATTCATTGGTAAAGACCCTGATGTGGGAAAGATTGAAGGCAGGAGGAGAAGGGGATGGTAGAAGACGAGATGGTTGGATGGCATCACCAACTCGATGGACATGAGTTTGGGTAAACTCCAGGAGTTGGTGATGGACAGAGAGGCCTGGTGTGCTACAGTCCATGGAGTTGCAGAGAGTCAGACAGAAAACTGCTTAAAGAAAAATTAAGAAGGAGGAAAATGACCATATTATTTGGAGGTTTGAAAATAAACCTTATAAAAGTTATAGCATAAACTTAAAAAGTTACAGCATAAAGTGATTCCCTCTAAGGCAGAGTTCCTCATCCAGGGCATGCTTAACATTGGGAACCAGATTATTCTTTTTTGTGCAGTGCTATCCTCTGCATTGTGGAGTGTTTAAAAGCATCACTGACCACTACCCACTTGATCTCAATAGCAACCCTCTCTCCCCTCATTTGTGATAACCAAAAATGTCTCTAGACATTTTCAAATAGCCAGTGGAGATGGGATTGGGGGCTTGGTTTTCCTTAGATAAGAATCATTGCTCTGGGAATTGGGAATTGGTGTAGGGGAGGGCTACAATGTGGAGGCATGGCTATTTTTTATGACACAACCGAAGAAATGTTTGGTTATTTAAACTATGAACATGTATGTCTTAGTTCAGACTGCTATAACAGGAAACACAGATAGGATAGATGGAGCAACAGAAATTTATTCATTTCTCACGGTTCTGGATGCAATGAAGATTTAGTTTCTGATTAGCACTCTCAGGCTTTAAGTTGTTTCCTTCTCTCTGTGTCCCCTTACATGGTGAGAGGTAAGAGGGAGATCTCTCACTCTCTCTTCCTCTTCTTTTTTTTTCATGCTACTTAAAAAACTGAAGTATAGTTTACTTACATGTTTCAGGTGTACACAAAATAATTCAGTTATATATGTATATACACATATGTGGCTCAGTGGGTTAAAAATCCATTTGCAATGCAAGAGATGCAGGTTTGATGGAGGAGGGCACAGCAAGCCACTCCAGTCTTCATGTCTGGTGAATCCCATGGACAGAGGAGCCTGACATGCTTCAGTCCACAGGGTGGCCAAGAGTCAGACACAGCTGAAGCAACTGAGCATGCACACATGCATACATATACATGTTGACTATTTTTCAGGTTCTTTTCCGTGATAGGATATTACAAGATATTGAATTAGTTCCCTGTGCTTTTTCTTTTTTTATAAGGCTACCAATTCTACTGGGTTAAAGCCCACTCTTATCAGTTCCTCTTAACTTAATTACCTCCTAAAGGCTCTATCTCCAAATATAGTTACATCAGGAGTGAGAGTTTCAAAATATGATTATTTTCAAGGAAGGGGCAAAATTCAGTCTAAAGCAATGTATAATTCTGAATAAAACAGAAACTAAATACTGGGTATTTTCCCTGGAAACCTATGATAAAATTAGCCATTAAAATATTTACTGTTACTGGAGATGTTATTAACTATAATAGGAATAGTGTTTTTCTCTTGTTTGGTTTTTGGCTATTTATATTCATTTGGCTCTTATGTGGCTTCCAAGGTGGCACTAGAGGTAAAGAACCCACCTGCCAAGGCAGAAGAAGAGACAGGTTCAATCCCAGGGTTGGGAAGAAACCACTCCAATTTTCTTGCCTGGAGAATTGCATGGACAGAGGACATGATGAGCTACAGTCCACGGGGTCCCAAAGAGTCAGACACGACTGAAGGGATGTAGCACGCATGCACGCACATTCATTTGGCAATAATATTCCCAAATTACATTTGTGGCAGTTTTTTAAACTATCTTAATACATCCACTTACTAAGTAACTGTTTTATAAGCAAGATTTTTTGATTACTTGCTTTACTTGTTTTGTTTTCCTTTAAGTTGCCTTGGATATAAATATTTACCATATTTTTCAAATGATTCAAGAGAAAAGGTGACATATAAATGAAAGATTAATTTAATCATTATTGAAGCACTTTCATGTAGGACTGAAATATATAGGTGAAAGTGAAGGTCGCTCAGTCGAATTCGACTCTTTGCGACTCTATGGACTGTCCGTGGAATTCTCCAGGTCAGAATACTGGAGTGGGTAGACTTTCCCTTCTTCAGGGGATCTTCCCAACCCAGGGATCGAACCCAGGTCTCCTGCATTGTTACATTATTTTTATAAATTGTTATTCAAAGCCCTAAATATGATTAGTAACTGTAGTTTTAATTCTAACCTAAGATGTTATCCTGGTAAACTAAAATTATTCAGTATTGTGGTTAGTTTCCTGTATGTTCAATCCTCTGAACAGAGATTCAGTTTAAAGATTTTATTTGGTCAATTCATTTAAAAAGAATCAAATCTTCTTAGTCAAAGTGATCAAAGCTTCATTTAGATTTTTAAAAAATTGATCTGGGTTTTACTATGTACTTTCATCAACATATTAAAAAATGGAGTAGGTACTTTTGAAAGAGTTACTCCATTTATCAAGCTGACATTTTGGCTGCTTCACAAAAAAAGCAGATTCCATCACTGGTGTGTATAGAAGCAAATTCAAGTCAGATCATTTCTTCCACTTGGGAATGTTTGATTAATGAGATCCTGCTTGGTTTTATTAAAGTTTCTGCATTCTTCACATCTCACTTTGACACATAAGCACCTTTTGGAAACCACCTTTATTTACTTTATAATGCAGATTTAGCCATAATTTAGGTTTAGAATTTTTTTTCTTTAGAAGTCTTTTCATAAAGTTTCATAAGCCTTACAGGACCTTTATTTATAAGCTTACATACATTTACCTACTAAACTACATGTTGTGAAGATCTATTTTTTCTAACCTTGGTTAATAAAACCCACCTGGTGAATAAAATAAAACATTAAAATAATTAATTGAGACCTTTTGCCTCAAGCATATTTTTCTTACTATTCCTTTTAGAATATGAAAAGATAATAAAGAAAAGCAGCTTTAAATGATAACATCAGAATAGTAAAGCATTAATAATCATTCTCAAGGTCAACAAGTTTTTCAGTGCTATCTTTGAAGCAAGCATGTAGAATCCAGTTGCCATTAAGAACTCAGTGGTTGCTATGTTTACTTAAAACAAAGCATATTTGATATAGATGAATAGTGTAAATGTTTACTGTGTCAGTTTGATGAATGAATTTAGCATTACCTGCTGAAAAATAAAAGTAGCTTTTTTCTTTCTTTTTTTTAAACGGGTCTCTTGACCACCTTTAATTTAATGGGCTTACTGTTTATTTTATGTATTGTCAAAACCCAGCAGCTTCAGGCAGGAGGCATAGTTGATCCCCAGCACCACCTCTCCTTAGAGAGCAGAGGAAAGTCACCTTTTTAGATGGAGCCAGAATGCCCATGGAATACAGTCCAGAGTTATGAAATCCTCTGATGAGACTCAGGCAGGAGTCTTTAATCTAAAAATAGGAAGGAGGTTATAAATTCCAGCAGTTTCACAGTCAAAGAGAAGCAAAGGTTAACTGTACATTTAGAGGCTTCACAGGGAACGTTAACTATTGGAGCCTAGAAATACACAAGGAATAAGAGCTAATTTCATCCCTGCCTGATGCACTCTATTTTCAAACTTTCAGAACCCAGCTGGAGACTAGAAAAAGTGTCATTTCTACATGGAAATGGTTCATTATTGCCCACCCCCTCCCCCACCTTTTCTAACCTATTTGCTTCTTACCCCAAATCCACCCCTCCTAGGGTAAAATACTTACTTTATACAAGGTGGGTAGGCCAAACTTTTTGTAAGTCAGGTAAAAAATAGCTAAAACTTTGTGAGTCATAAAGCCTCTGCCAAATTGGCTTAACTCTGCCATGGCTACAGAAAGCAGCAATAGACCATCCATTCAAAGGGAGGAACGGTTGTAGGCCAACACCACTTTATTTACTGAAACAGGTGGCGAGCCTGATTTGGTTCATGGGCCAGAGTTTGCCAACTCCTGCTCTATATCAGTTGGTTACAAATTATGTTTAATAGAGGACTCAGAAGGGCTTCCCTTGTGTCTCAGCTGATAAAAAATCTGCCTGCAATGTGGGAGACTAGGGTTCGATCCCTGGGTTGGGAAGATCCCCTGGAGAAGGGAAAGGCTACCCACCCCAGTATTCTGGCCTGGAGAATTCCACAGACTGTAGAGTCCGTGGGGTCGCAAAGAGTCGGACACGACTGAGCGACTTTCACTTAATAATGTACATGATCAATTTTATAGGTCTTATGATATAGGATTTAAACCGCAAATCACACAACCATTTTTTTTTTTTTTTTAATAAGGTGAACACTGATCCTCAGGAAGGGCTATGGGGGTAGCATTTCTGGTAGCGGATAACAATTCCCGAGTCTCCCAAGTTTTTGTATTAGCAGCGACAGGGATCAGCCATTAGCACGGTCTGGCCACACTGGATGAGGATATCTTTGCTCTCCTTGTTGGAAGACTCATCCATCAGTTTTTGGTGCTAAGCCACCACGGCTTTGGAGATGCAGCGGCAGATGGTGTAAATCTGGGCCAAGAGACCACTGTCCTTTGTGGACACATGCGCGACCACGCCCCCCGAGTGGTTGCTTGCTGCGCAGAAGCAGATTCAGATCCAGTCGGTCACTGAGCGGCTGCTTTTGCGACTCTGACTCGATTTGTGGCTTCTTGTTTCACCTCCGTGAGGTTTGCAGTGAGCTAGGTTTGCAGTACTTCTTTTCTCGCCTCCGGAAGATCTGCACAGACTGCAGAGGACCTTTGGGCCGCACGGCTGCAGGTATAGACAAGAGCTCCTCACTCTGCGGCTCCACAACTAGTCAAGGCCAGTTTTGTTTAATAGATGCTTGTTTTTATTATTATTCAACATTGTTTGGAAAATTCTGGGTAAAACAGTAGCACAAAAAACAAAATTAAGAAATGCAATGATTGTAAATGAAACGAGAACTATTGTTTATAAATGGTAAGACCATATTTCTCAAAAATTAAAGCGGATCGCCTAAAAGCCCTTTAGAGTGGTGGTTCCCAAAGTTACCCTTGATTTCCCACATGATAATCACCTGGGAAATGCCAAAAACAAACAAACAAAAACCAACTTGATGCCTGGGTCTTACCCCCAAGAAATTGTGCTTTTAATTGGTCCAGCCATTGTTTTGTTTTAATATTAGATTAAAATAATCAGTGCGTATTACATGTAGTAAGTATTGTTTTGTGAAACCTTGTTTTAGGATATGTGTTTGACATGAAAGTGTCTAATGGATACAAAATGAAATCTGTTTACTTGTGGGCGGGTTCTGAAAACTTTGAAAGCTTCCCTGAATTGCCTGGCATAGGTTTGAGTGGGAGCTGTATTGTCTCCACTTGGAGTATATTACATAGAACAATACTGAGTTGTTAATATCCCTTGGAGTGAAGAGAACTCCAGAGGCAAGAAGTGAGGAGAAATGAGTCATGGAAATTAGTGAGGAAAGTGAGCTCCTCTTCAGAACGGTGCTAGCAGGGAAGCACCTTAGCCAGCCTCCGCAGTCTCACAGAGGAGCTATGTCACTACTTTTCCTGCTCCTCCTCCTGTTTAATTACTAAACTCTCAGCTAAGGGGAGTAACAAAAGGGAAGGAAATTTCAGCTGGAGGTAACTTCCATGTAGGGTGGAATAACCCTGCTGCTGCTGCTGCTAAGTCGCGTTAGTCATGTCCGACTCTGTGCGACCCCATAGACGGCAGCCCACCAGGCTCCGACGTCCTGGGATTCTCCAGCCAAGAACACTGGAGCGGGTTGCCATTTCCTTCTGCAATGCAAGAAAGTGAAACGTGAAAGTGAAGTGGCTCAGTCGTGTCTGACTCTTTGCGACGCCATGGACTGCAGCCCACCAGGCTTCTGTGTCCATGGGATTTTCCAGGCAAGAGTACTGGAGTGGGGTGCCATTGCCTTCTCCCGGAATAACCCTGGCTGAGGCACAGTTAGGAGCAGAAACCACTCATCTCCCTGTTTTGTCCCAAGTGAAAGATCCATGTGGCGTTTAATTGTTCCTCTTCTCCTGCCTCCGGACCTTGCTTGTTTTCTTTCCACTTGCCTCAAACATAAATTTAAGTGAGAAGGGGGAGGTTCCCTTTTAGGTTGTAAATCCTAAGACTGTACCTGATGCCTGAAGGAGATTCCGGTAGAGGGGCAGTTAGACGTGTGCACAGGCAGGAATTGGAGGGAAACGCATGCAAGGAACGGTGGTAGTATAGCTTATGGGATTTCATTGGTATAGTGAAGCTATTTCTGTTTCAGGGATAGAGAAATCTTAAAGATTTGTAGTGGGCAAATGAGAAGACCATATAAAATTAATCCATTTACATTTGAGATTTATTATTCATCTTCATTAAAGTTATAAGACAGATGTTCTGTGAGAGTTCCTTACATTACAGTCCACATAGTAGTTTATCAATGAATGAACATAAATAGACAAAGCAAGACTGTAGCTTCACAATTATTTTATTTTTTTCCAAACAGATCATAATTTCACCTAGATTTAATCTAAAAATGGAAAGGACTGTCCCCTTTCAGGCTATTTATTTTCTTATTAAACAGAAATATTGAGAATAAGATAGTCAAAATAACTTAAGAAATTGATCCCAGGTTTCAGGATTCCTGGTTAGAGTGTTTCCATCAAAGCAAACGTCTGTTTCCTCATAAAGAGAAAGTTACACCTTACTATATGTTATTATGCAGTCCATTCATGCATTGATTCATTCATCCTTTCAGAAATTTTTGAATTCATGTTTTGTGCCAGTCACTCTACTAAGTGCTTCTCTCTAAAAGTAAAATGAGTAGAAAGTTCATGCTCTAGTTGAGGAGAGAAACATTAAATCACTTTGAGAATATTCAGTTCTGGAGAGGAAAGGAAGTTGAACACAAGTTTAATAAATTCTTATATCTGTCAATGTTCATTAAATATCCTGTTCTCTAGAGTGTAAGAATAGCTTTCTAGCTTCATTTTATGTCCTCAAAATGAAGTTTAAAAAGTCAAAGACTATACAAGAAAAATAAAGATGTGATAAAATGAAGAAACTTGACACTCTAAAAAGACCCCTAATTTGTTTCTTAAATGTTGTCTTAAATTTTTGCATTGAAATATCTCCTTCGAGATTTCCTTAATTTGTCCATGCTTTTACCCAGAAGAAATAGCAATCAGCAAACACAGGCTAATTTTTAAAAGTCACGTTTATCACGTATTGGTTTGAGAGTCAAAAGCCAAATGTCACATCTCCTGAGGATGCCCGTATGGAACAGTGGAATGCAAATATTTGTCTTGAAGTTATTTTTGTAGGTGCCAACCTTATGTCTTAAGGTGGTTCAAGTTAATCCAGGAGAAAATAAACAATTCTTTCCCCAAGATTTTTACAATGAAAAAGAAGAAAAATATTTGATAAGTAAAATATTTTGGTATCTTTAAATGTATGCATTTTCATACTTAGTACCTGTTCTAAATTGGAAAATAGAAGTAAATAAATCCCATGTAAACATGAACAAAACTACAGATTTTTGAAGACATTGATGTTAAGAATATTCTAGTCAAGAAGCATACACACACAATGACTTGTTTAAAACAAAGTAGGATATGCAGGTGTTCTCAACTTGTTTGCTTCTTTGATTTTCCTACAAAGAAGAAATAAATATTTATACTGGAATAAAATGATAGCATTAGATTCTTAATAGTAAGTTTTAATATTAGGCACATATTAGGAGAAACTGATTCTTATTTTTTTATAGATGTACTGTATGTCAAAATAAAACTTTTCATATAACAGTAAATACCAATTTTCCTTTCTTTAAGAAAATCCATGGTAATTTCAGGGAAAAATGTATACATGTATTTATAGACATATGTGTGAATCCAAAGTAGAGTATAAATGTGAAATATATCATTTATAATAATATACCTAATTTAATATGTATTTAATTTGAAACATATATTTCCACAGACACCTTGGATTCATTTTATGCTGATTAGAATGTTGAATTAAATACATATTTTTAAGACATACATATGTGTCTTGGAAATGGTTTTACATATGACAAATAAGACTTCCTCCTACTTTTTAATGGCTATATACTGTTCCATCTTAAGGTACAGTATCAACTTTAGAACTCAGGAAAGAAATGAGAATTAGAGCGATTAATGCATCACTAGTATACTGCATCAGTGAAACAGCAAGATATGCTGAGCTAGAGAAAATGTGTGATTTCCTAATGTCATGTAAGCAAAATTGTTGAGGCAATGAAACTAAAACACAGAAGACCTAGAAGAAGGCCTCAGTGAACCTCAGGCATCACCTGAGCATCAGTGGCGCACCCTCCCACCCCCAGTGCATTAAGATATGATCTACATGTCAAGTAACTTCTAGACACATTTGTAAATTTCACTTAGGCAGCTAGGTAGTTAAGTTTTATTTAACCAAATTACTGTGTAACCCATTATTCTCCTTTTCAGTGGAATTATTATAGGTGCTTATATTTATACAATATTCTTTTTCAACATATTTGATTTTTTATAAAAACCCTAAAGTTAGAAAAAGTAGATTGTTGATGTTACAGAGGAGAAGTTGAAGCTTGAAAGTTAGATGATGTGCCTAACACAGTGAAGATAACCAGGACTAGAAAAGTTCATCAAGAAAAATCTCAGTGTTTGTTGTAATACTTCCTCTCAACCAATAAATAATATATTTTAAAATTTTTTAATTGTAAATATTTTGTACAATTCTTATTTATTCCATTGTGATATCATGGTCATTTTTATTTAGTGCTTTTTTTTATTGTTAGTGCTGTTTTGAAAATTAGGAAAACCAAGAAAGAAATAAGAGGTATTTTGATCTCTTTGAAAGACTGAGAAACCCACTTTAAATAATACTCATTTACTTTCCAGTTAAAAATGGCAGTACTTTCTGTGGAAGAGAAACAACTATCATATAATTATTATATTTATGAATACAAGATTTAGTAAATATTTAAAACATTTATCCAAAATAAATATTTAAAGTAGTTCACAAATAGGCATGAAGATTTTCACTTACAGTGATCCAAATTGATATGTATAGTTGCTATGCTCTCTTGCTCATCTCTTGGGGATAATTAAAAGGAAAAAAAATTAGGGAGGACAACTCCTGTGCCAAAAATTATACTGTGGAATAGTTTAGAGGCACCAAACTGACTTAGGGATGTGGAAATCAGGGCCATAAAAAATAACTAGGATAGCTACGGTCAACTCTACAAGAAAACAATGAATATAGTAGTGCAATGAAGTATAGGAGAGCACTTTGTAGAAAGAAAGAGTGAACACAGAGTCATCCTTTGCTTCTGTTATCTTTTGATAGAGTTGCATCACATTTATGCTTCATAAATAAATCTTATTTCTATTGTGTTCTCTGTGACCCGGAACCATAACCCAGTATATATCCATAACACAGTATATTTTATGTCATCTGTAGAGTTTCTGTCCCATTGGAACAGAATTTGGCACTTGGAATTAATAGTGGAGAGTATTACAGGTTGGGTTCCCTGAGACGCAGACTCAGAGAGAGGTTGGCATGCAGGGAGTTTATTAGAGAGTGCTTTTTAGAGGGACACATATGGAAGGAGAGGGGGAAACCAAGAGTGGACTGTGACAGTGAGTTGGCTGGAAATACTCTCTTAACTGTAGCCTCAGCCGGATGTGGGGGAAGCTCTGAGACTAGGATGATCCTTCAGAGCAGATCTGCATTTTACCTCCGTGTGGGTCAGGCGTAGGGTATAGGCTGAGACCTGGACCTCAGGCAAGGTGGCTGTCTCTCTCTCTTTTCAGCTAAGACATTCCCTGGATGGGCTGATAGCAGAACCCTGTTGACAGCACACTCACCAGTGGTGGAAATAAACTCCCTTTCATCAAGAATATGTCAATGTATGACAAAAACCACTACAATATTGTAAAGTAATTAGCCTCCAACTAATAAAAATAAATGAAAAAAAAAAAGAATATAATTTTCTAGTTATTTGAAGAGCTGCTTCTACTGGCAGTTATAAAATTCTTTAGTTACTATTTAAAACACTTATGTTACATTCCAGTGACCACTATGTGAATGATTTGAAAAACTCTACCAAAAAGAAACCTTTAATGAAGGTAGAATAGGCAACTTGAGTGCTCTTCTCTTCTCAGACATGTCTAAAAGATTTTTGTAAGGACACAGCACTCTCATTATCTAAAAAGTATTTACCTCTCCACTTGAGTGTATTTTTCACATTTTTAAACCCTTTACAGTATGATTCATTAAACAAAATTTAAAAGAGTCTCTGAAGCTAGAGAAGACTAATAAATCACTGCAATTTCATTTGAATTTTATTGTAACTTCTTATCCTTATAATACTTTCTGAAAATTATTTACTTTGAAGTTTTTTTTAAAAGAACTTCAGAACTTAATCATATCTTAATCATGTTAAATGGATATTTATTTTATGGATCATATGTTGCAAATGGAGTTAGCAAAAATGTTGAAACAGTTAAAGATCTGGGTAGGAGTAGCTTCTATAATGAGGTCTTGGATTTTACTTATTCAGCTTTTTTTTGGTTTTATAGATTATTGAGTGAGTATTTAATATGAAAATGAATAGTGAATTGAAAGAATTATGAAAAAAGTTTGGGTATAATATTTATCTATGCCAAATATTGTTCTTTTATAGTAATATCTTAGTTCATAGTTAGCAGCTTATTATTTCACCCATTTTCAAGGCCCGATCAGTGGTTCACTCCAGCTAAAGTATGTTCTTAGTTTCAACAAAGCTCCTATCAATCCCTGATAATATTGTAGTGCAAGTCTCACTTCAGTGAAACAGATGAAAATGTTGGATATTATACACTTGTGATTTTTGATATTTAGTTTTTTCATCCTTCGAGATTTTGTAAAATTTTGAAAATGCTTAAGAACTCCTTTGCTAAAGACTAGTTTTACAATGAATATTATAAAAAGACTATTTGTACTTTATTTATATTCCATATAAATTCCATATTTATATATGAAAATATTCCATATTTTCCTTAACTTAGATGACAGAGTATTACCATAACAACTATGACAAAAACCATAGGTAAGCATATAATTACATAAGTTCCATAAATAAATATAAACTAGAGAGTCATTTTCATCATCTGCATAGACAAGAGTTAGAAGTCGTTTTTGTTTTAAAGGTCTCTGTCTCATCACAACTTTTCTTTTTCTTTCTTTTTTTTTTAACCACTCACATCTATATTTACTCAATTTCTTTAGCCGAAAACTTAGGTTCAAGATATAATCACTGTGTAAATGTTTTTATTATAATTACCACAAATGATATAACTTGTATCTTCCCATCACTATTACCGAAAGTAAACAAATAAAACTTATTGCTAGGGCTGTGTAAATATTTATAATATATTTGATTTTGAGTAAAAATTATAATGCAAATACTGTTTTAACTCAAGAAATTATTTCTAGCTCAAAAATAGCTCAAAAAATAGCTCATTGAAATTATTGGTCTTGACTACCAACTAAGATTGAACTGTAAATTTCAAGGGTTAAATATTTAGATCAAAATGCTGCTATTATATCTCTGGCACCTGTAGCTTTTCAGTGTTTAAGCACAAGTAGATGTGAATATATATTTCTGAGGCCCTTGGAGCTAAAATGTAGTTGTAACATTGATTCTTGAATGCCTGAGACAACTGGGTAATATAGGCAGAAGAAGGGAACTAAACATCATATACTCCATTGGATCAGGGTTTAATGTAGGAGGGGTTTTATGAGTGTGGATCCCCTGGTATTCCTTTTCTCTCCTTGCCTAACTCGCTCCAAAAAAAGAGCAAAGCACAAGTCTTGGGGGCAGACTGTTGGAGGTTGTATTAATTTTCTAGAGCTGCCTTAACGAAGTACCACAAACTGAGTTGCTGTAAGCAACAAAAATTTATTCTCATAATTTTTGAGGCCAGAAGTGCAAAAGCAAGATGTTGGCAGAGACATGGATTCCTCTGAAGGATTCAAAGAAGCATCCTTCCTTTCCTCTTCCTAGCATCTGGTGGTTGCTGACAGTCCTTGGCATTCCTTGGCTTGTATTCCTTGATTTCCATTCTTCTTCATTGTCACTTGACCTTCTTCCTTTCATCTCTGTGTTCAAATTTTCCTCCTCTTGTTTGAATACTAGTCATTGAATAAGAGCCCACCCTAATCTAGTATGACCTAATCTTGCCTTGACTGCATCTGCAAAACACAGTTCCCAAATAAGGTCACTTTGGAAGCTATCATACTTTAACTGCAAAATTTTAATTAAAAAATAGTCAAATATTGATAGCAGCTTATGTGCCTATATTTTCATCTGTTCCCCAGTCCTCCATAAAATCACCATAAAAGGATTTTAAAGGCACAAACTACTACACAAAAAAGGAGACAGAAAATAATAGCAACTCAATTTTGGAAAATGAATAGCACATGGGTTAGTGTAATTGATTTGGCATAACCAAGAGAAGCAAATCCTAAGCCAACAGAAGCACCAGTCAAGAACAAAAAACAAAAACTGAGTCATAGCTTAGAATCCTCTGAAACATCAGAAATTGGAAACATCAAGTACCTATGAAAGTGAAGGTGAAGACTGGATTCAGAACTTTGAAAGTCTGTTTAATACGCATTATATCCCAAGATCTCCGGTCTCATTCAGCATAACCCTGCCACTTCCTCTCCCATATCTCTGTAAAGATTGAAATTTTTTTCTTTGGAGTATGTGAAATAGAGCATCTCTGCACTGATGGAATGGACTGAAAACAGAGGAACCAGGTGAAAATCTAAATATTAATTATAAGACCTGCACTGTGCTGGTATATGTTCAACAATCAGCTCTCTACTTGATTTGTTGCATTTGCTGATTTCTGTGGTATGTATATTACCACCATGCTCAGTTTCAAGCTATCAACATGATTTTCCTCAGTGTAAAGTTTCAGAAGATATATATACAGTCAGTCCTTCTGATTGAGGACTTATCAGCTCCAGCCTACTACTGCTTGAAAAATGCCTTTCTTCTCTTAAGACTTTAGATTTCTGGCGGCCCTCCAGGGGCACATTTGGAATATTCTTCTTAGAGGAATATGACCAGTCTAAAGAAACATACTGATATTTGGCTTTCTCAAAGAAATGATCTTGTGATCCTCTCTATAGCAAAGGTCTCAATTTGCAAGGCCCATTCATGTGGTGGTGTTGGAGAAGACTCTTGAGAGTCCCTTGCACTGCAAGAAGATCAAACCAGTCCATCCTAAAGGAGATCAGTCCTGGGTGTTCATTGGAAGGACTGATGCTGAAGCTGAAACTCCAGTACTTTGGCCACCTTATGCGAAGAGTTGACTCATTGGAAAAGACCCTGATGCCAGGAGGGATTGGGGGCAGGAGGAAAAGGGGATGACAGAGGATGAGATAGCTGGATAGTATCACCGACTCAATGGACATGAGTTTGAATAAACTCCGGGAGTTGGTGATGGACAGGGAAGCCTGGCATGCTGTGATTCATGGGGTCGCAAAGAGTCGGACATGACTGAGCGACTGAACTGAACTGACTGATTCATGTCTTAGGTCACCCATTCTTAAGCCCCCTCTTAAATGTAAATACTGAATTCAAGACCACTGGACAGCTGAGGAAAGCTTCTAAAATAAGTAGAGATAAAAAACGGAAACAAATAAAGGAACTTAGAGGGAACAGAATCTATGCTGAGAGAAGGAAAAGATCTTGATGAAGATCAGAGAAGATATTGCATCCATGGGACAGGATCAAGTACTGTTTTTTAAAGGGACAGAAAATAAAACAGCTCCTTGAATTTAAAATCTAAGATGAATAAAAATCACAAAAGAAGTTTTTAAAATTAAAGATGCAGAAATATCCTAGATGTAGAGTGAAAAAGAGAAGGTGCATGGACAAAGTAAGTGAGATAACAAGAAAATTGGGGTCCAACTCAGAAACTCAAAAAATAAGCATTGAAGAAAGACAAAATGACATATGTACAAAAGAAATCATCAATAAAGACACTGAAGAACATTTCTTAGTATTTAAATTATTTCTAGATTGAGAGGGTCCAGTACAATGAATGGAAACAAACTCATACCACAGCCAGTCATTGTAACTTTTTAGACCACTGGGGAAAAAATAGAAGACTCTGTAAAGTTCCAGAGAAAATGAACAGATTATATGCTTTTCAGAGATTAGAAATACTTTGTTCTTCATAGCTTCAATCCTAAAATCCAGGAGGCAACAGAAAAATGCTTTCAAATTGCAGAGGAAAATGCTTTCCAACATTGAATTCTATATCTAGCCAAAATATCAATTAATTTTAAAGGTTAAATACATTTTAGTCATGGAATTTCTCAGTTAACATTGATATACCATTTCTTAAGAAACTGAAGATATGCTCACCAAAACAGGATAGTAAACCAAGTGAAAGAAAGTGAAAATGAAAGTCGCTCAATTGTGTCCAGCTCTTTGTGACCCCATGGACTGTAGCCTGCCAAGCTCCTCTGTCCATGGAATTTTCCAGGCAAGAACACTGGAGTGGGTAGCCATTCCCTTCTCCAGGGGATCTTCCCGACCCAGAAATTGAACCCAAGTCTCCCACATTGCTGGCAGATTCTTTACTGTCTGAGCCACCAAGGAAGCTCTGGTAAACTAAAAAGAGGGTTAAATCTAGAAAGAAGCGATTCAGACCAGGAAGAAGTAAAAGAAATCCTTAGTGTAAGAGAGATGGGCCGTCTCACAATACGAATGTGCACCAAGGGAGGACAGCCAACCCTCTTGTGGGCAGAGGGTTCAAGAGAGACTTCTTTGGCAACAGTGAATCTGATGGACTACCAGATAAAGCTGAAAGTACTGAAAGAGAATTAAAATAGCTGGTGGGGGGTTAGAGTTTGAATTTGTGTTTTACATATAGAAAATAAAGCAAATAAAAAAAATCAGACATAGAATATTAAATCCAATGATTAAAGGAAGACCAGAAAGAAAGAAAATATATTCCTATTATGAATAACTGTGTTCTAAGACAAACTTTAAAAAATCCCAGTTCTGTGTTGCATACAATGAATGACTGGATAAATTCAGAATATAGAGCACCTGCTTCTAGGAATGTGGCATGGCCACTGCACAGACTGTGTTCTCTGCATTCCTAGAAGTGCTAACTTGGTGAGTAATGAAACAACTTAGAATTGTTTTTTTCCTTTGACTAAGTGCTCAGAGATACCAGACATTTCTCAGCTTTTGGAACTTTACGTCCAGATTTCCTAAAGATAATTTTGGCCCTTTTATTTCATTCTAAGGTAGATGATTTGAGAATGCCTTTTTCTTTTAATGTGCCTCAGCTACCTGATTCACAGAAAAGATTCACAGAAAATCAATGCATTAGAGCTTCTGTAAATTTCTGTGCTAAAATGACTTCTCTGTTAAAGGAGAAGGAAAGCTATTCTTGTAAGTTACATAAGACAGAGGTGGCTAAGTATGAATCAGAAATGTAACTTTTTCTCAAAGCTGTATTCTTGTGCAAAGGCAATTTGGTTCATTTATAAAGTTTATAAAATAATAGGTAATACTCTTTTATAATAGTTAACACAAAAAATAAGAGGTTTTCATAGTTCATTCAATGACTAGGCAAATATAATATTCCTAATTATGGGATATTTAAATAAGATTTTAAATCATTTTCTCAAAAGAATAGTGTATGAATTATTTTTGATTGTATCTTATTTATTCACTCATGTCTCAGAAAATGGAAATAAAGAGATGGGGAAACAGTGGAAACAGTGTCAGACTTTGTTTTTTTGGGCTCCAAAATCACTGCAAGATGGTGATTGCAGCCATGAAATTAAAAGACGCTTACTCCTTGGAAGGAAAGTTATGACCAACCTATATAGCAGAAACATTGCCAACAAAGGTCCATCTACTCAAGGCTACAGTTTTTCCAGTGGCCATGTATGGATGTGAGAGTTGGACTATGAAGAAAGCTGAGTGCAGAAGAATTAATGCTTTTGAACTGTGGTGTTAGAGAAGACTCTTGAGAGTTCCTTGGACTGCAAGGAGATCCAAGCAGTCCATCCTAAAGGAGATCAGTCCTGGGTGTTGATTGGAAGGACTGAAGCTGAAGCTGAAACTCCAATACTTTGGCCACCTCATGCAAAGAGTTGACTCATTGGAAAAGACCCTGATGCTGGGAGGGATTGGGGCAGGAGGAGAAGGGGACGACAGAGGATGAGATGCCTGGGTGGCATCACCGACTGGATGGACATGAGTTTGAGTAAACTCCGGGAGTTGGTGATGGACAGGGAGTCCTGGCGTGCTGCGATTCATGGGGTTGCAAAGAGTAGGACATGACTGAGCAACTGAACTGAACTGGCTGATAGAGTTTGCACTCATAGTGGAATTTTTAGACTTAAAAAAGAAAAAAATGCACCCATATTACTCCTAGTAATTTGATATACTTTTGAAATCATACCTGTGATATAGGGACAACAAAAGAAAATATATATGATGAAAGGCCTTAATGATATCAGTGTTTATGGGAACATTGAAGAAGAGAAATCCAAAGAGACAGAATGATTGTCCAGAGAGGGTGAAGAACATCTAAGAAGGTACCAGGAAAATCAAGGACAGACAGAGTTCAAGATTGCAGAATGGCTCACCAGGAAAAAATGCCTCTGTGAGGGAGAAGAAGATAATGACAGGAGAGCTGATAGTGAATTTTACAGTACAGAGTTATATGATTACCCTCCTGAATAACGCCTCCATGGATTGGTCAGATTGAAACACATTGTGGTGAACTTGTATATTCATAGGGATTATATATATATATATGTGTGTGTGTGTGTGTGTGTGTGTGTGTGTGTGTATACATATTTGGCTGCATTGGACTTTAGTTGTGGCACGTGGGATATTTTGTTACGGCACACAGGCTCAGGAGTTTCCACGCACAGGCTTAGTTGCCCTGCGGCATGTGGGATGTGGGATCTTGTTTTCCTTACCAGGGACTGAACTAGCACTCCCTGCATTGCATGGGTGATTCTTAACCACTAGACCCCTGGGGAGTTCCCTGTTTGTGGGGATTTTTAAAGTACTAACCCTGTGAGTTTCCCTACCCCGAATCACTGACGTCTTTGCTGTCTCCTCTCCTCCTCAACTAAAAACCAGTTCTCTCCTGAGACGGTTCTCTGTTTAAAGCTGAGGTCAGGAGGATGGCGATCAGTTTTCTGAGTGTTCTTCCTGAGGTCAGGAAGGTGGTGGTCAGGTCTCTGAGTCCTTATTAGGACTGCTTATAAAGAAGAGGTGGAGCCACCCCTGAGCCCATGGTGTGTACACTGAACAGTAAGTGTGGAGGCTCATTTCCTTCCTTGTTCTCCCTCTAGCTCTTTTGGCCACCACCATCTGCCAGCCTCCTGTCTGTGTCTTTGGATTCATCCCTTCTTTATGCTGGTGTTGCAGTTAACCTGTGTTGTTCAAGTCTCTGTTAGTAGTCAGTCAAACAGTTCAGTCTGACACTTACCCACCTTCCCAATTATTTTTCCAAAAATCCTGAGAAATGTGCTTTGTAGTTCATTGAGGATAACAGGAGTGTTAGGGGGAAAGGAGGAAACTGGGTGAAACAATGTGTTTCACACAGCCTAAGCAAAGTTTAAGGCAAAAAAGTCCTGGGTGAGATGGTGAACCAAAGCATGAGGAACTGAGTTTGAATTGCTAAAAAAAAAAAAGTTAGTTAGAAGGATGTCAATATAAAAGACGGTTAACATTTGACATCTCTTATTTATCCCTTTTGTAGCCTTTTGATAGTGTGATAGGTGTTATCTCAAGCGCTTTCTGAGGTTGCATTCTCCAGATGACCCTAAGATAAGTATTGGTGTGCACGGGATTTGTTAAAGAGGTGCTCACAGGGGAGACTGGTAAGGTTGAAAGAATCTGGCTGAACCTACCTGTTGCCTGCTTGTCTTGGTAAAAGTGTTCTTTCCATGTTTAGAAAGGCAGAACCTTTACCTGGCAGAGATGGGTTTCCAATACCCACAGGAAGGACTATGATTTGAAATGAAAATGTTCTTGGCAAGAACGGCTGCATAGGTCTCTATAAAACTTCCTCTGCCCTTTTTGTGCATCTCTACACGGGTGCTTCCCAGAACAGGACCAAAGTATCTGTTAACTGCAGTGAAAACCTTCTGTTTACACGCCTGCTGCAGATGAAGTAGGGAACCCTGTTGCGGATGTCACATTCATTCCACAACGTAAGGCCCCATCCTCCCAGAGCCCCACACAGCAGAGCAAGAGAGCTTGCTGTTGGAAGCTGGCCAGCAAGACCTGGCAGCACTCCAGCTTCTTTTCTAGGGAGGGTGTCTATAACTCGCCAGGCACAAAGAATTTGAACTTGCCAATCTGCAGTGATTGACAAGGCTAAGTTTGGCTTTAAGCTATCTTTCAGTGGCTCTGTGTTTACATGGACTCATCAGTAACTACTATCCTATCTGTCCCCTAAACAGTATTAGAATTGGAAATGCTAAATTTGTGTCTTTTTTCTTAAATGAAATAGAGGTTAGCCATCCAGTACAGAGATAGGTTTTGTTCCCCATGGAGTTTGCAGAGCCAGCCTGGAACTTGTTTTCATGTTCCTTACACTTTGCTCAGCCTCCCTCTGAACCCACACTTTTCAATTCATCTCATTTACGACTAGTAGAGTGACAGTGATGGGAGGTGTCAGAGAAATCAGACGAACTTTTGTGCTGGTTGATAAAGAGAGAAGAAAGTATAAGTGGGAAAGGGAAAAAAAAAACCCACAAAAAACTATCATTGATTCTGTTGCCAAACATTCTCTCCAAGGTCCTCTCATTGGTGAAGGAACTTGGTAAGTGAGCTGGGAGCAGCTGTCTGGCCAGGCCCCTTCTTGCGATTCCCCTATCTCCTAATGAATGTAATTTTCTAACTGTACTCTCTCAGGCATAACTTAAGAGAAGAGTTGTAAGTGGCACTTAATAAATATTCAAATGCATGCAAGCTCTCTGGTGCAGAATGAGAAGCTTTTTCTACATAAGTAGATCAGGAGATTGCCTGAAAGAAGGTAACAGCCTAGTAGTGCCAATGCTAGAAAAATATCAGGGCTGATTTTATTGTAAGTTTTCTTCAACTGTGGCTTACATGTTTATTCATCTTTTACACATTTATTGAGCACCAACTGTTCAAAAAGATTTGGGGTTTATTGCCTAGTGTAGTGCTTAGCAGACTTGGACAGCTCAAACAGCCTGGTTCATGGCCCAGTTCTAACCCTTAAAAGTTTGTGACTTTGGGCAAATTAGTTCACCTCACTATGCCTTGGTTTCCTCTTCTATGAAATGGCCATGATAAAAAAGATACACATCCCGTAGGCAAGTTGTGTAGCTTGATTATGTCTAACACATGGTAGAAGCCTTTGATGGAATAGCTGTTGTTGCCATGATTATGTAGATTCTATCCATGCAGAAATCAAAAAGATAAAGCTTCCAAGATTCTCACAGTTTGGTGGGATCTAAAGGAAATTCATGGTGAAAACTCAGTGTACCAAGTGCTGTAACAGAAGATATGTTCCAAATCTGTGGCACCCACAGTGGGGGGGTTCCCCTCTTCTGAGGAGAGGGAGATGATTTTAAAGACTGACCAAGGAGACAAGAGGCTGAGGTCTACAGAAGAGACACAGAGCCATGAGGAGATGCAGCGCCTTCCAGGGATCTTACACAATTTAGCACATCTGCTGCTAGAGGAGTCACTGCGGTCATATTAGAGAATGAAGTTGGGGTTAGAGAAAGGCCCAGACCACACTTAAAGATGTCACTTTTTGTTGCAGGACATTAGTCAAGTCAGATTCTAGAAAGTTCGCTCGGTTTAGGTCTAGTGAGAAAGATGTAATTGAGCTGCTAATTCCTAAAGCCAAGGCAAGCTAGAAATTTATGAGAAAGAAGAATGGAGTGGAGGGTTTCGCTATGCTGCAAAGCAGAGAAATAGGCCCTCGTGGACAGAAGGTAAATTCAACGCTTGTGACGTAATAGGGAGAAGTGGGGGAGCTTGTCTGAGAGGGGGTGCTGCACTAGGATCTCTGGACATCACTGAGGAAAGGAAGAAATGCAGAAGGACAGGGAACCATGAACATCAGGGTTCACTGAAATTTCCTGTTGCACCATTATCCTCCATTTTTATGAATTATCATCGATTTCTGCTATTTTGTTGTTTTATATAAATTATTTAACTCTGATAATTCTATCAGGTAAGTGCTATATCTTTATTGTATGGATAAAGAAACTGACACAAAGTGATAATAAGTGATTTGGTTAAGGTCAAATACCTAGTAAGAAGGTGAGCTTAGACGTGAACTCAGGTCTGACTGATACCAAAAGCGATTTCTATAGAATTTTTCCGAACTCTGAACTTCTTTTTTGATTATATGTCCTCTTACCTCTTTTGAGTTTCAACCACTGGTACTATCACTGTGGGTTTCCTTGTACCTTTTCCTTTCCTTACCTATGAGTTATAGGTGCTCACCCACCTGCTGTCTCTTATTTCTGGACTAATGAACATATTTGGCAAAACTTACACTTTCTTATTTATGCCCTCCAATTTCAGCTGTATCCTTTCAGACCATTTTCTATATGCATCTTGTCCATTCTGTGACCTATTCCCCATAAAATACCTCTCAAGTTGAAACTATGGTCCTAATGTACTAACTACGAGCCCATCCCCAACTCATAGATGTCATACTTTTTTCCTTTCATGAAGAAAACCAAGATCACCATGTGTACCTGTTCAAATTTTTATTTTTTCTGTATATCGTCTCCTCCTTACAATCCCCCGTACTTTTATGTGTCTCTAATGGAAACAAGAGCTTTAGAGTTTCAAAACTTCTAATGAAATTAGCTCTAGTAATTCCCTTTCTCGCCCAGAATCCCCACATCATTTCCTATCACTGTGGTCCTCATTATGACTTCCATATGAAAGCATTCACATTTACCCTAAAATGTACCTATGCTTGCTCTCTTTCAAATTGCTTTTGCCTCAGCCCTCAGTAGTGGTTAAGAACTGGAAAAATCTCATTTTCCATTGCATGACAGGTATATGGGGTGAATTGCCAACACCTGAGATTGGCTCTCTAAAGCTATTTTTGTTTATATGTTGATCTCTTTTCCTCATCCCCTACTTTCCTTTTTCTATCTTCTGTGTATATCATTTTGTTATGCTAAGCTTTAACTCTCCTGCTCCCTAATCTTCACTCCATTATTCATGGTAAGGCAAGGTACTACTCGTCAAGAAAAATATTCTGTTGCCTTAGAAGTGGGTGGAGTGACAATGGATGGTGAAGTTAATATTGGTGAATTAGTAATTTTATTTATTCTTGGTTTGAGGGAGGATAGCAAAAGCAGCATTTCCTAGACTATAATTATAGTTAAGTCACAAAACATGAATAGTTTTCCTTCTTGTAAACTTTTGGGTAACTAAAGTTGATGTATTTAGAACAAGGCCTGGAAGCAACAGTGCTTCATTTCCCGCTCTTCCTCTGCCTCTACAAAGCCAATT
This sequence comes from Cervus elaphus, assembly GCF_910594005.1. Classification (NCBI taxonomy): domain Eukaryota; kingdom Metazoa; phylum Chordata; class Mammalia; order Artiodactyla; family Cervidae; genus Cervus; species Cervus elaphus. The sequence continues at coordinate 46,023,231 of NC_057832.1, forward strand.
TGTATTTAGAGAACAGAATGCATAAAGGCCACGGAGCAGAGTCTTTCATGCTCTGTCTAGCATAAGGCAGCTGCAAAAACACATGATTTGGAGCATCAAGGCCATGGCTGAAGTCTTTCCTTGTCAGTGCAGATGTTCAGCTTAAATGTATGTGCTTGTAGACCCTGAAAGGAATAGGGCTGCCCTGCTTTCAGAACACCAAAGATGTGTCTTTCATTCTGATGCTGACAAGAGTATATTGAGCTTAAAGTTGTATTTCCTGAAGTAAAGCTTTGTATCAAATGGATGCAGTATTCTGACAGTCACAAATTTCCTTTATATATATTATGTGCTATATGCTATATATATTCAAGACACACACTCAGGATGCCTGTGATTCTGCATCCTTACTTTTATTGATAAAATTATTGTTGTAGTTTAACTGGAAAGTACTATTAAGAATTAAACTCTTTCAAGCATGTCTGGCTTGTGTGATATAGTTAAAAACAATGTGGCAGGTTAAGAAACTATCAAATTTCTACTATTGCTTAGACACCATTTTGTGTTCACTGAAGTTGAATATTCAGATTTGGTGATGATATATGGATACATTGGATTTAATGGCTATAATGTATTCTCTCTGTTCTGTGAATTTATGTCTCAGCAATGCCAGAAGCAAGAAAGTCCTATTCTTGTTAAGATTTACTATTTTTCTTATAATCTGAAAGATTTCAAATTTATATTATCTTTATAATATAAATCTATTTTTCCCTAAATAATTTAACCTTACTATGAATTTTTCCTGAGTATAATCAGTGTTGAAAAAAGTAGAACAACCTATATTTACATTTTTATACCTCTGTCAGACAGTGCTTAATAGTTACTATAATTGTCTAAATGCCTGTTTAGAAAGAAATTATTTTTTCTTTAAAGGAAAGAATTGTTTTATTAGGAAGGAAACTCTGTGAAGCCTGGGCTTATGATAGTTTCATACATCTGTTTACCCAGAAATTAGTGCTATGCCTAAAATACTTAGTAATTGCATTGACATGGGAAAAATTAATATATCATTGACTGTAATATGTTATAGTAAAGTACCAATTTAATGACCAGAGAAAATCACTGATAACTATATATATAAAAGCTCAGTATTAGGGAGAAAAAAATATATCAAAACCATTTTTTTGAATAGTCTAAGGGCCTTGCCATTCATTGCTGAGGTGACCTGACTTTCCTAGAGATAATAACTATTTCTGGTAGTAAGTATTTCTGTAGTGAACTCTAAGGAGGAAGCAGATGGATTATCAATCATGCTACAGGCAAAGCTTGAGCTTCCAGAAGTACTTTATGATGGGAGGATCATGTACAATAGAAATATCTCAAACTCTGCCCTCTTCCAAGCAGTAGAGGAGGGATAGCAGAGGAGGCAGTAGGTTATAGAAATCAATATAATTTTCTGCTAGTTTTCTTAATAGTTTATATTACTGTTTCAGATCATCTTTAATATAGAAGAACAGTTCATGCTTACTGCTCCAAATGCTTTGTAACAAGGTTTGCTTGGAATTCAGGACAGTTCTTTTCATAAGCAAAGCCCTTTATTGAGTTTAAAAAGTAGAACACCTGCAGGGCAGAAGGTTGCCTGAGAGGCCCCTACCCCCTGCCTGGAGTACTGAGAAGGATAAGAAGATGAGGCGGAAGAGGGGAGGAGGCCTTGGCTGGGGGGGCTGGTACAAACTCATTGTTTCCCCCCTCCCATCTGACCAAGGCTGTTGCTGAGTTTAATTTAATCTCTTACTTGTCCTGGCAAGGACAAAGCGCATTTCAATTAGTCAGGCTTTTGCTAGCAACAGTGGTCGTTGTTTCAAGGGGGAAGAGAAAATATTATGTGGGAAAGAGAATTGTTTTTCAGTTTTTGTTTACTGTGTATAGCATCTGTGGGAGAAAAGTGCATGCCTGTAGGCAGGTGAAGCATCTGAGTAAATATAATATTAAATCATTATGCAGAATAAGATTGATTTTTTCCCCCTGTTCCTCTTCCTGATTTTCCTGATGCCTTAAAAAAATCTTGAATAATGCAGGCGAAAGCAGCATACGTCCATGTAATTATTCACAGTTTGTTACAGAATGTCTGGTTAATGATGACTGTGTAAACCTACCTTTACTTCATTAATCTTTTTTCCTCCTTAAGAATAGGAATGTTTTTCTCCTGTTACAGCTAGGTGGTTTCCAAATGAAGACAGAAACAGACCCTAGATTGTGCATTAATCATGATATCAGATCCACCAATACAATATATTTTATGTCTAAAGTAACCTTTGGTGTGCAGTTACCTTTGACAATGAAGTTTTTGTTATTTTTCTTCATTTTCAAGAAAACACAATCTTCAAGAGAAAAGTTAGAGTGGTAGACATTTGTTATAGAAGCTTTAAATCCTGAATTTGAATGCTTGGTATATTTATACAAGAAATTTTCTAAAGATTTTGACAACTCAATCAAAATAGTATGGATTAATTTGAAACATATATAATTAGCTAATGATATTTGAAAACCTAACTTTGTAAGTTCTAAAAACACAATGTGTATTGGTTTCCTAAAAGTGTATACCAAAGTCACCCTATTAAATCATTTCTCTTGTAATAAAAAGTGTATGTATATGTGTTTTTTTTTAAAGAAGATCCTGTGATAGCTTTGCCATTAGCAGGAAAAGATAACCTGAATGTAGTCTCATAGACTTTTAATCCTGTGGCAAGTTCACCTTCACCATAAATGATGTAATTAAATTTATACGATTTTAAAATGTGTTTGTGCATTCAGCTTCAAACAATCATTGTATGAACTAATTTGAGAAAAAATGTGTGCATTTTTTCCCTCCTATTTTAAAACATTTATGGCATCTCTGTGCTGATTCTCCTGGGAACCCTATGCAGAGCGTTTAGAAGCGTTGTGGGAAGGGGTAATTACTCTGTCCAGGGAATTTGTCAGGGAACAGAGCTGTGGGAGATTAAAGGAGATGTGATGGTTGCAGGGGTCACAGCCTTGATTTTGAGCCAAGACTCACTATCACTTTTTTAATTGAGTCTGAAAACTAGAAAGCTGTGATGTGGTAGCCACCTATTACCAGGGAGGACTCAGCTAACTAATTGGAAATGAGTGAGCATGGGGCTTAACTCCTGAAACAAAGAACCAGAACAATCAAATATGAATGGCCGTTCATCACAACAAATACTCTGATAGAGACTTTCATATTATAATTGACGTGTACCCTCTCTTTGCTATTTAAAAAAAATATAAATTCTTCACTATCTGTATTTCAAAGCATACGAATAGTTTAATCTCTATTCTAGCCTTAATCTTTATGTAAGAAACTGAGTGAAATGCTTTGTGAGTGGTGAAGCTTTGAATTCACATCACTTTTGTTTTTATGTATTAAATGAAGTTAAAAAAAATGATACTGATAATATTAATGCATCATATTTTATGTGTTTCTGTATTACACCAAAATTAAAAAGCAGATATAACTTACATCACATTGTCACATTCACAGTACAGAAATAGCTTGTGTTAGGATATTTAAAATACCTTATTTACCTAATTTAGTACAATCGCCTTTGTATGGCTCTAATTCCTTTTCAGCACATTGCTGTGCATATTCAGAACAAATTGCTAATTTCAAGCACTGTTTAATAAGGCTGTTTTATAATAGCAAAATAACTTACAGATACAAAGAAATTTGACAAAGATTTTATTCATTCTTGTTAAGCTTAAATTAATATTAAATACAAATATCTCTAAAAATAATTATCTGACTTTTTTTTTCTGCTTCCTTTTTTGAGAACGTATAGAGTATAAGAACAAAATGTAATGCCTTTTTGCATATAAGGCTTCTCCCTTTGCCTCATCTTATCCAGTGTTTAGGAAAACAGTAAAATGAATGCAACTAATCCATAGCCTGTATTTCAAGTCTCTGAGTCCTTATAAATGGAGACTCAGATCAAAAGCTTCAGCATAAGTAGTTTAACAGTGTTCACATGGCTTCTTAAGGGTTGCGAGCCTGAGAGATATGCTAGATGTACATCCCTGTCCAAAGACTCTTCCTTTTTTGGTCCAGGAAGTGTATTTACTTCCTCCAAGCACACAATTTTGAGGGAGCAGTGTAAGTAAGGATTTGGGAGGGCTAAAGAAATCAGTGTCTTGGATGATCACTTCAGTTAAATTAGCTGTGGGAATCAAATGAGTGAAAATGTTAGTCCTAGGAAATTTCTGGATAGATTTACTGTTATGGACTTAAACAGTTTCTACCATTCACTTTCCCATTTCATATATATGAATATATTAATTTTTATCAGGTAAACAAATGAAATTAGGACCTTTATTTCCTATACTGAGATAATACTGACATAGTATGCTTCTTCCTCAGAAAATACCTTTCATGTATTGTAACAACTAGAATGTGTGATCAGCTCAGTTCAGTTCAGTTGCTCAGTCGTATCCAACTCTTTGTAACCCCATGAACTGCAGCACGCCAGGCTTCCTTGTCCATCACCAACTCCCAAAGCTTGCTCAAGCTCATGTCCATCGAGTCGGTCATGCCATCCAATCATCTCATCCTTAGTCATCCCCTTCTCCTCCGGCCCTCAATCTTTCCCAGCATCAGGGTCTTTTCCAATGAGTCAGCTCTTTGCATCAGGTAGCCAAAGTGTTGGAGTTTCAGCTTCAGCATCAGTCCTTCCAATGAATATTCAGGACTGATTTCCTTTAGGATTGACTTATTTGATCTCCTTGCAGTCCAAGGGACTCTCAAGAGTCTTCTCCAACACCACAGTTCAAAAGCATCAATTCTTCAGTGCTCAGCTTTCTTTATAGTCCAGCTCTCACAGCCATACATGACTACTGGAAAAACCATAGCTTTGACTACATGGATCTTGGTTGGTAAAGTAATGTCTCTGCTTTTTAATATACTGTCTAGGATGGTCATAACTTTTATTCCAAGCAGCAAACATCTTTTAATTTCATGGCTGCAGTCACCATCTTGCAGTGATTTTGCAGCCCAAGAAAATAGTCTTTCACTGTTTCCATTGTTTCCCCATCTATTTGCCATGAAGTGATGGGACAGGGTGCTATGGTCTTATTTTCTGAATGTTGAGTTTTAAGCCAATTTTTCGTTCTCCTCTTTCACATTCATCAAGAGGCTCTTTAGTTCTTCTTTGCTTTCTTCCATAATGGTGGTGTCATCTGTGTATCTGAGATAATTGATATTTCTCCCAGCAGTCATGATTCTAGCATGTGCTTTATCCAGCCCAGCATTTCACATGATGTACTCTGCATGTAAGTTTAATAAGCAGGGTGACAATATGCAGCCTTGACGTACCCCTTTCCTGATTTGGAACCAGTCTTGTTCTATGTCCAGTTCTAACTGTTGCTTCTTGACCTGCATACAGATTTCTCAGGAGGCAGGTAAGGTGGTCTGGTGTTCCTATCTCTTGAAGAATTTTTCAACAGTTTGTTGTGATTCACACAGTCAAAGTCTTATCATAGTCACTAAAGCAGAAATAGATGTTTTTCTGGAATTCTCTTGTGTTTTTGATGATCAAGTGGATGTTGGCAATATGATATCTGGTTCCTCTGCCTTTCCTAAAGCCAGCTTGAACATCTGGAAGTTCACAGTTCACATATTGCTGAAGCCTGGCTTGGAGAATTTTGAGCATCACTTTGCTATCATGTGCAATGAGTGCAACTGTGTCCAGGACTGCTGCACCCAGGCCCCTGCCCCCGTGGCAGGCCGCTGCCGACCCGTGCAGGATACACGCAAACACTGAGAGGCGTGTCTAGCTCAGTCTCTGTGGGGTCTTCTGGTGCACACAGGGTTTTGTTTGATCCCTCTGAGCATGTCTGGTGGGTGTGGGGTTTGATTCTAAATGCGATTTCCTCCCTCCTGCTGTCTTGCTGGGGCTTCTCCTTTGCCCTTGTATGTGGGGTATCTTTTTTGTGGTGGGATCTGATGTTCTCCTGTCTATGGTTGTTAGGCAGTGAGTTGTAAATTTGGAGTTCTCACAGGAGAAGATGAGTGCATGTCCTTATTCTCTGCCGTCTTATAGTCCATAATAGAATGTGTGATAGTCTCGTGTTAACGTTGCTGTCAGAGGAGAGAGAGGGGCTTTCCCCTTGACCCTAACTAACCTCCGTAGATGAATGGAGATCTCATGCGTTCTCTATCCTTAACCCTTAGAAGCATCCATCTGCTGGTGGGCAGGGACTCGATCATGTCAGACCTGTTTAAAATGCTCATCTGCTGAGCAGAGAACTGTAGACATGAGTAACTGTGAGTGAATTTCAAGCCCTTTTCCGTGGAGAAGATGACATTAGATCTCTTTGACAGGTCTCTGTATCTTGGTGTCCTAAAATGCATGCTTTGTCTTTTACTGTAAAATAAATGCATTTAAGTCTAACCCAAAGAAAGGGCTTACCTCTAATATTGATAAACACTTCATGAAATATCCCACCACATTTTTGCAGCACTTGAGCTAGACAGGACCTCAAGTCTTTTATACTAGCTCAGTTTCTTACCTCAGGGCCTTACAAACCTTACAGATGACAAGAGACACGTGGAATTTATTAAGAAATCTGAGAGTTGAAAAACTGCTCAAGATCAAACCTGTAGACCTCAGTACAGAAATTTATTTTTGTGTTTATTCCCCTTTTATTTGTGATAAATCTGAGTGATGAAGCACCATCTTTTAACACTTTTTTCCAGCTCAAATATTCAGGGATAGACATTATTCAAAATTCATGATATCTTAAATATAATTATTTGAACATTATACAAAATAGATTCATTACTTGCGAGGTGTCTTATGGAGCAGATACAGGGCATACTGCTGCATGTCAGCTAACGGTGCCATGAAATGTGTACAGACACACCTAAGAGCAGCCACATTTGCTTCAGTTCGGTTCATTTCAGTTCAGTTGCTTAGTCGTGTCTGACTCTCTGCAACCCCATGAACCGCAGCACGCCAGGCTTCCCTGTCCATCATCAACTCCTGGAGTTCACCCAAACCCATCTCCATTGAGTCGGTGATGCCATCCAACCATCTCATCCTCTGTCGTCCCCTTCTCCTCCTGCCCTCAATCTTCCCCAATCAGAAAAGACCCCAATCAGGGTCTTTTCAAATGAGTCAGCTCTTAGCATCAGGTGGCCAAAGGATTGGAGTTTCAGCTTCAACATCAGTCCTTCCAGTGAACACCCAGGACTGATCTCCCTTGGGATGGACTGGTTGGATCGCCTCACAGTCCAAGGGACACTCAATAGTCTTCTCCAACACCACAGTTCAAAAGCATTGATTCTTCAGCACTCAGCTTTCTTCACCGACCAACTCTCACATCCATACATGACCACTGGAGAAACCATAGCCTTGACTAGACGGACCTTTGTTGGCAAAGTAATGTGACTGCTTTTTAATATGCTGTCTAGGTTGATCATAACTTTCCTTCCAAGGAGTAAGTGTCTTTTAATTTGCTTCAGTATCAGTGTATTAATCCAGTGACATGATATTCAAATAAGGTTTTTTCTCACGCCTTCTCAGTCTTGTCTATAATATCAAGCAGTGACTATTGACTTAGAATTGGATAATGACTGGAAAAGTTTGGCAAGTTTGGCATCCTGGCAATTCTTTGTAACTAATCCCCAAGATTGTAAAACCTGTGATTATGTGCAAATGTTGTTCGCATCTTGTCTAATGGCTAATCTTCAGGAGAATCATTCTACAGCAGAGGTTCTCAGTCTTTACCTGGGGAGATTTTTAAAACATACCAATGCCAGACCAAATACACACCCCTCTCTTGGTGAGGGACCCAGGCATTAGACTTTTTTAGAGCTTCCAGGGGATTTCAGGGTGCAGTCAAAGTGGAGAACCACTGCCCTAGAAGAAACAGAATCAAAATCAGCATGAAGAAAACCCCCTTCCCCCACTGACCTGAATTTACCATAAAAATAGTGTTTTCCTGTCAGTTTGATGGTTGCCAAAGTAAATTTTTGAACAAATTGCTTAGACTTTTGTGGCACTATTGAGACACACCCTCATGTGTCATGGAGTGTGTTTGATTGCCTCCAGACAGCTAGGGCCAAAGTGAACAATTCAGTTAGTTCTGCACTCCGTGTATTGGCAACAAAGCAAAGCTGTGTGCCTGGACTGGAAACCTGGCCTGCTAGTGTGACACTAGGAACACTGTATCGGTGTCAACCTCCACACCCCCACTTCTCCCCACACACCCTAACATTACATTATCCCTTTTTTCCACATGAAAGACACCTCCTCTCTAGGTTCATCCAATGGTGAATTTATGCTCAACTCAGTTCTAGTCAGACAAAGCTAAATTACTAGTTGACAAAGGTTTAAGGTATAATCCCTCCCAGAGGTTCTACAATTTTAATAAGGTCTCCTGAAAGCTGGAAATATCAAAGTTGTAAAACTTTAATGACAGTAGTAACTGGGAGAGGATTAAATAATTGGACTCAAAGGGCCCTCTTCATTACCCCTTTTCAAATTATACCACATAGCCAGCTTTGCTTGTTAGATTAGCCCCTCTGGAAAACGTTAAGCTTCTGTTCATAGTAAGTTCAAAGAACTCACTGTTACCCATTCAAAAAACAATTTTTGGTCGTTTGGTTCCAAGTATGATGTCTCCTTGGTCATATAAGTAGGGTATAAATTACACTAGAAATTAATTAATTATTATTTTATTCAGGGTAATTTGTCACTGAAACTCTGTGTGATAATTGCCTTCAAAAATTTAATTTACTCCAGATAATTTATTATCAAAAAACACCTTATGAGATTCATATGTACTATGCTGTGTCAATGAATATTAAAGACAAGAATGAGGTAATTGAGGAATTTTAAATGTTTCAGTTGACATTACAGGAGTTATAGCCTCTGTTAAGAATCTTGTCTTTGCCAAAGAAAATTGTGTTATCAATTAATCGTGTAATTTTTATGCTCTTTAATGTTTTCACTATAACCATTTTAACAATTGGAATGCATTAATAATTTAGATAGAGTATATATGTTTTTGTTTCTTGTGTGGAAAATGAGGAAGCTCTCTTGAGGGTTGAAATTGATATGTTCTATAAAAGCAGGCTGGAACTCGATAGCTTTAAACACTTTATTAACATATCTGTTAATTTATGTTATTTTTAGCAGTATGAACTGTAACCAAAATGATCACTTCTTGGTGTTATTTACATCACTTTTAATTACCTTCTTTCTTATTCTCTTTCCCCTGTTGCAAAGTGAGTGGAAATGTTGATGGAAAAGCTTTTACACCTCCTGCTTGCCTCTGCTTGCCTGCCACCTCCCCACAACTACATTCACATCCTTTAATTGTCCCCTTTCTCTTTCGTACACATGCACACAGCATGTGTATGTGTTTTATGGTATGTATGTGTTTTATGGTGATGAATCCTATCAGTCACTAGCGACAAGCGTTCTGAAAAACTGCATCATCATTTTAAAAGGTGTCTGCCAATAAGGAAGTTAATGCATTTGCTCCCTTCCAGTGGCAGAGGCTATCTCTGCCTCATCATGGTAGGAAAAGAAAATTGACCTCCTGTTCCCAATTTTATGTGGAATCTTTTTTTCCGAGATAGGGGCAGTGACCTTGCCAGAAGGATCCAAGTACATGTAAAATCATATTTGACTTGATGATGGATGGCCATTTACCTGGATGCAAGCATCTGTTCTGATACAGTTGAGGACCTGGGGATAGGGCAGCTACATATTAATGCATTTCACTCTTGCCTCCAGCTGGCCAGAATGATATTTTCAGAAATTCAGTTGATTCTCAAAGGAGATGGTTCTATCATAAAATGTAGAAAAAGGAACTAATCTTGAATTTTATAGCAGAACTTAAGTTTGTTTCTTTCAACTTGGTCTACTAATGAATTACTTGGCTAGAGTTAATTTTATACTTTAACATTTCTCCAGTGAGTTCTATGAAAAACATTTTAATTTATCCCATAAAAATGTCTTCCAAGATTCCTATGCTTTTTCTTATTTATCATTCATACTCTTGTTCTCAGCATGTAGAGCAGTGTCCACATTTGCCAAGTTACTGGTTTCCTGAGTAATAAGGTTTGGGCTTAAGTGATTGCATTGTAATTTATAAAGGTTTTGTCAAATCTTTCAGTTTTTCTGATTGTAGCATGACCTAATTCATGTTTTCTTAATAACTTAAAAACAACAGTATGAAACTCGAATGTATGTGATTTATTGCTTGGCTCTTATATTTAGAGCATATCGAAAATTATAGGAAACAGATCAATAGCAATACATTTCTTGTGTTTTTTTTATCCATAGTAATACCCTTTTTTGACACAAGAACTTAACAGATATGAAATTGTATCTTCAGTATTAATTTTTTTCTTTCCATACAGCTAGAAGTAATTCTGTAGTTCTCATGATTTATCAGTTCAGTTCAGTCCCTCAGTCATGTCCCACTCTTTGTAACCCCATGGACTGCAGCATGCCAGGCTTCCCTGTCCTTCACCAACTAAAAGCTAAAAAACTAAAAAACCCTAGAGAGCATCCCATGGACACTTCTAATTTATGGTTTCCCCAATGGAGATAGTATAGTTTGTGATGTGATATAGTTTGTGAAACCACAGGGAACCTTAGTGATGACCCCATCCACCTCTCTCATTCCTGCAAATGGGGAACTTAATCCCTTATAAATGGTATATTCAGTGATAAAGTTGGGAACACATCGCAGATGTCTTGACTTATGTTTTCAAATAATTTTTCTTTTTCAGAACATTAGCCCCTCTAACTGATTTGAAGTAAGAGGTGTATTTTATATTTGCTTCTGATCCTGTGTTGTCTGACCCTTTGGGTCCCGTTGTTTTCTGTTTGTTGGTATTGGATTATGTGATGTAAACATGGCTGACATGAGAAAGCCTTTAGGATAAGTGAGACAAATTACAAGAAAAGGCTGAAAGGCTGAGGTATAGGTGAAACATTGATGACCTCCAGAGTTGTCTCTGACCACTTATTATTGATAAGTGTTATTTGATAAATGCAGGAAACATGGGGAACACCTGTAACATACTCCTCAGGGGCTTACCTTGCTGACAACTTATGATTTACTTGAGTCTGTGAAGAAACTGTATAATTATACAAACTCTTCTGTTATGGTCAAATACACAAAATAAGCAAAATAATGTTACTAAATTCAGAGATACTGACCCTCAAATGATGTGTGACTTGGGGAAGTTTTTAAGTTTCTGTGTGAGCTTCTGTTTCCTAATCTATAAAATGGGAAGGGTTATCCATCCGTTGTTGGAGTGATATGAAGGGCAAATGAAGTTACACAAAGTGGGTATTTCACACAGTACCTAGGACTCAAGAGCCTTTCTTGTTTCCCTTCCTTTCAACTTTTCAGAGAAATCACGGGTGGTCTTTTTAGGTACTGTTTGCCTTGTGACAGGTTATAAACAACAGTATTTTCTGGGAAGTGACTCAATGCTTACTGAAGATTGCAAGGAAAGGAAAACAGAAGAATTTGTTAGCAGCTTAGTCACTAAGGTGACATTTTGTGAAAGAAAGTCATCAGTGAATTGTACACATAGCATGGATTTGTCTTTCCTCTTCAATTTCTTTTGAGTTAGCCACATCTGAAGAGAACCCACCTACCAAGGGGGCCCATTACCTATTAAGGAGCTTCTGGTTCATGTGGCAGCAGCTACAGTAATTGAGGGATGTAATTTAAGAGCAAATGACCTTTTAGTGGTTGTCCTGCATTTCCAAACCTATCAAATGATGGCCTATAACACACAGCCTCATTTCTATATGAGAAATACATCTACCAATGATATTATTTTCTTGTCATAATGTGGGTGAATAGATTGTTTCCATTTAATTCATGTAATATCAAAAAATTATAAAGTTGCCTTTCATTATACCCAGATTTGAAATTCAGTTATTATTCTGTCCGTATTGAAACTATAAGGAAAATGTGATGTTAATAGAGAAAGTATCCAAATTACACAGTAGTCACTACTTTATGGTAATAAGTCAGTCTGGAAATGACATGTTTTTAAAGGTGCAAATGTTCAATGTGTCAGATTATCAGATTCCAAGTTCTTCAGACATCTGGAAGTCATTTTTTTCTTAGAAGGAATGTTTTATGGGATTAAATTATATGGGTTGAGAGAAGACTTTATTTTTATAAAGATGAGACTAAAGATCTTTATTAGAGGTCAAAAGAGGAGAATGCAGAGGGTGTTTAACTGTGATGCTTTAACACTATGTCAAATCACGCACCTGTCTAAAACTTGACAACTCTGTTCTTATAAAAACAAGTACCAAATTAAATACTGAAAAGCTCATAAACATCCAGTATTTAAGAGTAGTAGCAAAAATGTTGAAAGAATGTTTCCCTGCTATTCTGCTACTTTAAATTTCAGGGGTGAAATAGAGATAGTTTAGTATAACATATTTTAGATTGAGCTTATAAATAAATGGATGATAAAGAAATAAAGCACATTTACCAAGGAATGATTCTCTTGCAAGTGGAGATGGATGTGGATTGAAAAAAGGAATAGAAAGCTATCCCAAACTATTCTTGGTAGGAAAACAAGACTTTAACTTAAAATACAGAGTAGCTGTTTACACTGATCATAGTAATCATGTACTTAGAAAATTTCCTATTTCACTTTAAGCCTATATAAAAAGCCTAGAGAGTACATATGTCCACTTGACAGAATGTAATTAAGAAAAACCTATTTCTTTAGGAGAAATTACCCTTCATACCCTTTGCCAATAATTTATCAACATCAAAAGAAAGGAGAAATAAACCCATAGATATCGACCATCCATTAGGTTCTAGGAGTCATTTGATTCTTATAGCAATGCTCCTAATTTGTTTTTATCCCCAATTCATACTTGAGGAAGTTGAGATTCAGAGAAGTTCATTCATTTCACATACCTTTATTGAGTGTCTAGTAAACAAACGGTTAGCACTGGCCTTGGCTCTAGGGCTATCACAGTGACCAAGATGGAAAATGTCACTCCTTGCATGGAACTTCCTGTCAGAGGAGAGAGAAAATACACAAGTTAAGAAAAATTCAAAACCAAGTAGCATGCATGCAATATTAAAATAGTAAGAGAGAGTGATGCAGCTGGGGTTGTCAAGGTGGGAACTCCAGATTCCTTAGTCTGGGAAGACTGCACAGAGATAAGGTCCAAATAGCAGGAAGAGTCACAATGTAGAGGTCAGAGGGAGGCACGGAGCAGGTGGAAAGAAGCATCAAGGCAAAGCTCTAAAGCCTGGGCCCTGGAGCTTGGTGAGCAAGGGAAAAAGTGTAGCAGTGTCAGGGGTAATATTGCAATATTGGCAACCATACATCATGCCACAGTTGGAATATGGATTTAACCTAAGGATGTTAAGAATTAATTGGAGGGTTTTATGTGGGGGAAGGAACATCATGATCCACTGAATAGTTTTAAAGGAATAGTCACTCTGACTACTGTGAGATAAACCAATTGGCTGGTAAGAAAGGAGTGGAAGCAGTTAGGAAGCCCTTTCATTGGCTCAGTTGGGTAGTTATAGTGGAGATGTTGACAGATATTGAGGCATTTAGGGGAAGGAGAATCCGGAGAAACCCTACATTTTTGGCAAGATACAAAGAAGAGCTTACTGAGAGTGAAAGTCTGAGAGATGAGTTAGTTTATAGTTGAAAATCAAAAGTTTATTCTTCACTTGCTCAGTTGGAGAAGCTTGTTTGTTAGACTCCAGGAAAAAAATAGCATATAGGCACTTGACTAAACAAGAATGAATTTGGAGGTCAGTATAGGGAATAAGAAATTGAGCTTCAAATTACTTTGAAGAATTTCAGATATCCAATACTTGAACCAACATATGATGAAGTAAAAATACAATTCTGATTTTAGCTAATTTACTTCTTTGTTGTTATATGATGGATTATTTACGAGAGAAAACATTATAGACCAAATATCAATACACTTGTTGTTATAGAAAGATACAGAACTTCAACAAAACATAAGATAAAATTTGAGAGGTGGGGGAAATGGATGAATGTGTTCAAAAGGTACAATCTTCCAGTTATAAATAAATAGGTCGTGGGGAGGTAATGTGTGGCATGGTGTACTGTATCGTGTATCTGCAAGTTGCTTAGAGAGTAGGTCTTAAAAATTCTCATCACAAGAAAAAATAACTGTATAATATGATGGATATTAACTAAACTGATCGTGGTAATCATTTCACTATATATACATATATCAAATCATTATGCTGCATACTTTAACGGTGTTATATCTCACTTTTATCTCAATAGTATTGGGGAGAAAAGCCTATAAATGTTTATGCTATGTACTGGCATTTTATACTGGGCTTCCCTGGTACCTCAGCTGGTAAACAATCCACCTGCAATGAAGAAGACTGCGGTTCAATTCCTGGCTTGGGAAGATCTCCTGGAGAAGGGATAGGCTACCCACTTCAGTACTCTTCAGCTTACCTGGTGGCTCAGACAGTAAAGAATCCACCTGCAATGTGGGAAACCTGGGTTTGATCCCTGGGTTGGGAAGATCCCCTGGAGGAGGGCATGGGAACCTACTCCAGTATTCTTGCCTGGAGATTGCCCGAGGGCAGAGGAGCCTAGCAAGTTACAGTATATGGGGGCACAAAGAGTCAGACACGACTGAGTGACGCAGCATAGCACAGCACAGCATGTTATGTTACTCCAACACTAAAATGATCAATTGCAATATGAAAAATATGCATGATAGGCATATTCAATTTCTTAGTGTGACTTAAATTCACTTAAACATATACAGTATAAGCAGTATATTAGCTTTATAGCATAGAATATTTCTGAATTAAGATAATATTAAAATATATTTAGAATTTAATAGCTATTTACAATTGTGTATACCTCAACCAACTTTGAAAATCAAAAGTGTCTTACAAATTGCATTTTTTGGTGGGGTGTAGACAGAACAGTGGAAGTCAGGATTGTTAAGTGTGTTAGAGGAAATGAATTATGAAGTAATATTGCTCATTTGTTTTAAACCTAATTATAAAACCGAATATAATATAAATATGTAGAACAGTTGATTTACTATTCGAGTTTTAAATATTAAATGATAACCAATCCATGCTGAAATGACATGATCCAGAAAAAGTGGCTTTTCAGATATTACTATAAAATGAACACTATACATGTCTAACATTTAGAAATAAGTAACAAATAAATGAAAACAAAGCTTTATTACCACAGATAATTTCACAGATTATATGGAAATAATCTGAAAGGAAGATGTTCACTTGATGATCAAACCTAGAGCACACTATTATAATACTAGGAGCACTTTATTGGACTTCTAGAAATGTGTTTCCTTTCACTGCTTCCTCTCGATAAGTTTTAAATCACTAACAGGATAAAACAACATTACAGTATTTCACACATATTCTTGGCTTCATTAGCTTCTGCTTTGATTGACCATTTAAAACATCTTGTAAAATATTTGTTACTTAGAATTTTGGAATTCTCATAAACGAGTGTCAAATTAACAGGAGGGTCGAAAGATCAGTTTTGACTGAGTCATTTTTCCCTCCATGTGAAAGAAACTTCCTCATTGGCTAGTGTTCAATAAAAGCCTGACCATAAGTAAAAATTGACCTCCACAGCAGTGGCCTTGGAAAACTAAATGTTAAATACAACATTTCTGATATTTTATAGTAGATAGTAAATTATTAAGAAGATATTATATGATGCCGCTTAATGTAACTCCTAGTTAATCTGTGTGTGAGAAAGGGTTGTGGATTTGGGACTCATCAGTGACTGGAAATAATTGTTTAAAGAAAAACCAAATGAGTCAAAATGGATTCCACAGGGAGCCTCAAAAATGGAGCTATAGGAAAAGCATAGAGGAAGTGTGAAGGGGATTGAAGTCTGAAGAGGCCAAATGGAAAACATGACCCTGAAGCCAGGGAGAATGGATGAGAAAAACTCTGGATCAAATGTAGTGTCCTTAGGGAGGACAGTTTCACAAAGGCCTCTGGTTATAGAACCAATGTCATCTCCCAAGAGTGGCACCTCCACTGTGGGCGAGGCTCCACACTCCTGTCCCACGTGGCTCCCAGCTGAACAGCTCTGCCCAGGAGTTTGTTGACACCCAGTTCAGCCTCTGGGAGACTGAGCATGTTCCCTGACTCATAACTTTTTTTTTTTTTTTTGGTGAATTGTTAATCCCAAACTGGTTCAAAACACTAAATAATTAAGAATTAGGTTTATTTACGAAAGCAAAAATTTAACACATTAAAAATATCTCACATGGTTGAAGCATACATTTCTACATTGAAGAGCCTTGCCTCCTCCATCTTGCAACCATGATGTCACAAAATATAAAACTTAACAGTTTTAACATGTCTTAAATTCAGATCTTGACTAAAAAACTTAAGTTGTGGAAAAATAGGCAATGGACATAAAAATGACAAAAAGTGAAAGTATTCTAAAATATATGAAAGATGCTTAACTTTAACCATAAGAAAAATGTAAATTTAATTAGTATTTCCACAGTCAGATCTGCAAATATCCTAAATTTTAATGACATATAATGACATACTGGTCTCTAGGTGATGGGGAATAGTCATTCTCACTTGCAGTGGTAGCATATTAAACTATAATTCCCATGGAGGCACATTGGCAGTATCTGTAAAAACAAACTAACAAACAAAAATTCCACTTCTAAAAATATTTCTTATAAATAAATTTTCATGTGTGTGAATTGCCATATATTCATGTATAAACATTGTAGTGCTATTATTCAAACCACTTTTAAAAATTAAGGTATAGTTAATTTACAATGTTGTGTTAGTTTCAGATGTACAGCAAAGTGATTCAGTTAAATATATATATATATGTTCTTTTATGTATTCTTTCTATTATAGGTTTTTATGAGATACTGAGAGTAGTTCCTTGTGCTATATAGTAGGTCCCTATTGTTTATTTTAAATGTAGTAGTTTGTATCTATTAATCCTGAATTCTTAGTTTATCCCTCCTACCTTTATAGTTTTCCTGGTTTTGAACTCTAAAAAGTATTTTCTAAAAAAAAAACAAGTGAACAGACCTGATATTATCTAGTATGTTAGCATGAAAAAACTTACCTCTGAAATTAATTTATAGAAATAGAATGAAGAATGCCAAAATCTGATTTGTGTTATATAGATTACACTGATTTCTAATATCCTTCTGACACCCCAGATATAGTACATAATGCAGAGTATTTCAATACATACTGAATGTTACATCAAAATGAATTACAATCTGTCATCCCAATCCTAATCAGTTTAAATTGAGAAAAAGAAAAACTTTTACCATATTGTGTAAAATTTGTTGCCTAGCTTTCTTTCATTTAACCTTTTAGGTCTCTACCTCTACAATACACCTTGTTTTGTTACTATCATTCTCACATGCTTACTAAAAAATAATTCTTCAAACCTCCTTTTATTAAAGTTTTGCCCCCTGCTAACAATTACGCACATCAAAATCAATTGGTATTTTAAAGATAAATCCAGTCATACAATTGCTCTTAAAACCACTGAAGGCCTTTCCATTACATTCAGAATATCATATCCTGGTTACAAGGCCCCAGAGGAATGCTGAATGGACACTCTGCTCGCAGTTCAGGGTCCTTTGGCCCTATAGACTCAGCTTCAGAAGCTGCTCACATAGCACTTGCTCCTTTGACCTCCAGTGAAATAAAATGTAATTCAACATTTAGAAGGCAGTCACAATTGTTAAATTGTTGACTTTTAGATGGTAGCACTTTGTATTGTATGATTTTGTTCAATTTGGTGTTTTAAATATGAGTACTCACACACATGTACAGTATATGCATGGACAATGATTCTGTGTAACCTTGTCTGCTGGTAATCTTGTGTTCATGGAGTTCAGAGACCTGTACGTCAGAATATCGTGTGTAATACTAAATAATGACAAGTTATATAATATAGGAACATAAGGAATCTTAAAGTTCTGACACTATTTTTTCTTGACTGAGGAAATCAAAGGCTGCTAAATGCCTAGGCCATTCATGTGTACCTTTGAACTCTTTGCTTTTGTTGGAAGCAGCGTATGATTAAAAGTTGGAACACCACAGTGCCTGTTTTGGACCTTTGACTTGTTAGAAAGATAGAAATCTATAAGTTCAGAGGGTAGGTGAAAGGATGACCACAGTCCATTGCTGGAAAGACCAATTAGTAAGCCCTGATTACACTTTAAAAAAGTTAATTGCTTATTTCTTTACAACTCTGTTTCAACATTATTATAAGCCATTAGTGAGCATTGATCAGATCTGTCAAAATCATCAAAGCATGTTGTAAGAATGTTTCCTTTGGACTTGTTAAAAAGTTGAAGAAATTTCTAACCATTATTTATACATTTCATTTCCCTTAACAATGCTTACTTTGTGATTTGGTATTTTATTGTTGAATTAGCTTTAAGGCATTGAATAAAAGAATTGATTTGGAAAATAATGAAAAATTTTAAAGTCCTGGATCTCAAAATTTACTGCTTTGCAGGTGACAGTGGTAGGAGCATGCATTGAATAAGAAAACGCCCATCCCTTGGAAATCTATTTTTTTGTTTGAAAACTGAAAAATATATCCTCTTGCCTCCCCCATCTTACACATGGATGTGTGGAATTTAAATATATTTTGACAAAGTGAAGAGAACTGTCTCTATAATATATTGAGGTCAGTGAGTTTTAAAACTGTTTCCCTTGCAGTTTTAAAAGAAGGACCATGAGAGGAAATGACTAAATCCTCTGCGTATATCTTCATTGACAGCTGATAATTAGCAGGCAGCCTAGCAATAATAATTAGTTCCCTCTTGAGAAAATTTCCGGATGAACCCTGAGTTGGTGCATCTCAGTTGTCTTGTTTCTTTGTCCACTGCCTCCCCCAAGTAATTCGTGTTATTTTTAGAGTAGGAAAAACTCAAGATGAGCTCCTTCCTTTTACCGAAGTCAGCAATGTCCATTATTTGCACTGTGTTTTCTGGAGATTACCTGAGATTAGAGTTTCTTTTGTCCTCCTCTTCCTGTATATTTTCTGATTCTTTCATCTAAGCAGCTTGCAACAGTGCAGAGGGATAAAGAAGTTAGCCATTGCTTGGTAAATACGCCGTGTCTGTGAACTATAATTTGGTGCTAAGACCACTATTATGACTTAAAATGCTGGCTCTAAAACTAAAAGGAGAAAATATTCTTAAAGAAGGAGGAAAGCTTCCTGCTTAAGGTTTTTGTTTTGTTTGCCTAAGTGTATACCAAAAAATATTTAATTCATTTGAAAACTATAGCAAGTGAAGTACAAAGATTTCTAAAACTAAAAGGAGAAAATATTCTTAAAGAAGGAGGAAAGCTTCCTGCTTAAGGCTTTTGTTTTGTTTGCCTAAGTGTATACCAAAAAATATTTAATTCATTTGAAAACTATAGCAAGTGAAGTACAAAGATTTCAGGTTTTTAAAGTAAGATATATAAAATTGAGGATGTCACTAATTCATAAAGCAACATGAAAAATTCAATAGTTATTTGAGACAATTTTTTAATACAAATGAAAGGTAATTAAACTTGATATTAACCTGAGTTTTCTTGTTGTAAATGCTGTTGAATTATTTGAATTAAGTCAACTCTAACAACTGAATATTGGGAAAACCTTCCATTTTATTTTATTATGAGTAGGAGTCTCTGCAAAAAAAATGTATTCAAGTTCAGAAATATTATAATCCCTTAATAGACTAGACTTTTCTGTGTTGTTATTGTTCAGTCCTAAGTTGTGTCTGACTCTTTGTGACCCAATGAACTGCAGCACGCCAGGCTTCCCTGTCCTTCACTATCTCCCAGAGTTTGCTCAAACTCATGTCCATTGAGTCAGTGATGCCATCCAACCATCTCATCCTCTGCCACCACCTTTTCCTCTTGCCCTCAGTCTTTCTCAGCATCAGGTTCTTTTCCAGTGAGTGGGCTCTTCACATTAGGAGGTCAAAGTATTGGAGCTTCAGCTTTAGCATCAGTCCTTCCAGTGAATATTCAGGGTTTATTTCCTTGAGAATTGACTGATCTCCTTGCTGTCCAAGGGACTCTCAAGAGTCTTCTCCAGTCATATTTTGAAAGCATCAGTTGTTTGGGGCTCAGCCTTCTTATGGTCCAACTCTCACATCCATACATGACTACAGGAAAAACCATAATTTTGACTGTATGGACCTTTGTCAGTAAAGTGATATCTCTGCTTTTTAATATGCTGTCTAGGTTTGTCATAGCTTTTCTTTCAAGAAGCAAGAGCCTTAATTTCATGGCTACAGTCACTGTCCATAGTGATTTTGGAGCTCAAGAAAATAAAGTCTGTCACTGTTATCATTTTTCCCCCTCTGTTTGCCATGAAGTGATGGGACCAGATGCCATCATCTTTTTTTTTTTTTGGTTTGTTTGTCTTTTACATTTTTGAATGTTGTGTTTTAAGCCAGACTTTTCCCTCTCCTCTTTCACCTTCATCAAGAGGCTCTTTAGTTCCTCTTCACTCTCTGCCATTAGCGTGGTATGATCTGCATATCTGAGGTTGTTGCTATTTCTCGTGGCAACCTTGATTCCAGCTTGTGAGTCATCCAGCCCAGCATTTTGCATGATGTACTCTGCATGGAAGTTACATAAGCTGGGTGACAGTATACAGCCTTGATATACTCCTTTTCCAACTTTGAACCATTCCATTGTTCCAATTCCAGTTCTAACGGTTTCTTCTTGTCCTGCATACAGGTTTCTCAGGAGACAGGTAAGGTAGTCTGGTATTCCCATCTCCTTAAGAATTTTCTACAGTTTGTGTTTAGTTCCTTATGTAGGAAGTTTTAGATTTAATGGATTGTGGAGTTCTTGTTTGTAAGGAACAGACTTTTAAGAAATTAAACCATCTTGATGGTGTTTGTCTCTGGGGACCAGAACTGGGGAAGACTAAGTTGTGTGTTGCACAGTGGTGACAGACACCCCATCTACCATAGATAATTAATAGCAAAGCTCTCCAGTCAACTTTCCTTGTTTAAATTTTGGCACCAGCGATGACCAAATAGCCTTAGCTGTGTGCTTGTGCTTAGTTGCTTAGTCCTGTCTGACTCTTTGTGACCCCATGGATTGTAGCCCACCAGGCTCCTCTGTCCTTGGGATTCTCCAGGCAAGAATATTAGTGGGTTCTCTTTAAAACCTTTATTTTTGCATTTGGGAAACAAGAATAATTGTAGGTCCTACCTCTTACAAGTAAGTGCCACATGTTTAAGTGAGATGTTTAGCCAAATATCTAGACAACTGTGATCCAGTCAATTTGAGACATAAAATTAATCATCACATCAGGCAGTGCTCTTAAGCAATTGTTATAGTTTTTCTCTTGTAGTTTAGTGACTTTGGATTTTTTTAGAAGCCTCGGGTCAATTTTGATGTTCACTTTAACATTGTGTTGGATATTAGAGAATGACTTATACTTAATAAAATTTATCCCAGACCTCTCATTTTGTTATTTCCCAATATTTTAATACCCCTAAATGTATATTTATTTGTTCAATTGAATATTTGCATGAGTCATCTCAGATCCTTTTGGGAAAGAGGTAGGTAAATTAATCAAATAAAAGTAGAAAATTAGAGTTAGTATTAAAGCATAAATATGCACAACCTTTTAAAATGTTTATATTATAGAATTCTTCCTCTGTGTCCATTATTCCAAATATACATCTGAAGCACAGACATTTACACATAGTGGATACTTTTGGCCTTCCCTGACTTAGAGCTCAAGATATTGGAGAGTCCCAGACAGGAAGGAGGATTTGTGTCTCAGAGTGAGTTGAGGATCACAATCAGGATTTATCTCTATGGAAGTGAACAAGAAAAATATAAACCATTGAACTGATATGTTTTGATTAGTACCTTGATTCTGAAATTTCTATTGATAAGCCTGAACTTGTTAGGAATCAGTCATCAGTGCTATTCTGCTGTACTGGTCAAAGCAGACAGTTACAGAAGCATTGAATGCCCACCCCTCATATAGGGAACATGTTTAAAGAAAACTACAGTCTATTTATTAGATCTTATATTTTTTAAAAAATAACTTAGGAACTATCCCAGGAAGTGTCTTTATAAGTGAAGTGAAATTTCTTAACTTACTGCCTAAGGTATGTACATCATATGTATCCAGGCATATCTTGGCAGCAGTTTTTTCTGAGGCAATATGAATGAATCAAAATAAATTAGATCCAAAATTCCTGATAAACTAAAAGTATTTCCTGACCCTATGATATTTTAAATATACAAAAAGTCATAAATTAATGTTTTAACTACTTCCCTTTAGGCAAGTTTAAATATGGGTCATCAGCTATTTAGAATTTTTCATTGATCACTCCATTTTTGAAGATGTCAAAAATATAGATTCAGCACTATACTTTGAAAGACTAAAAATATCTGTCTTTGGATATGTATATTTTTAATATATTATGTTTTATCACCTCCATTTTAGAAATGCAATTTAGGCAAAGAATTAATCATTTTGAGGACAGAAGGGTAATTAACATGTGAGGAAACCAGTCTAAAGAAGTTAAGTGGTTATTCAAGGTTACTCAGGTAATTAGTGACAAAGCCAAGACCAGAACCTGGCTTCTCAGCTTCTCAGTCTACAGGACTTTCATAATGGCATCTACATCTGTTGTACTTTAATTCTCTCTTTCTCTCTTTTTTTTTCCTTTGGTGATTTTTTTTTTTTCATTGTAATAGTGTATTTCTGTAGGATAGTTCTCTCTTTCCCATTAATTCTCTAGGCACCTGAGTTTCTTCATAAGTCACTTAAAGGACAATAGTAATTCAAACTGTTACACTGTGGTTCTTTACTGTGGTGGAAAAAAATCAATAAATATAAAGGCCATGAGCAAGGAACTTGTGAAAAATTTGCAATTGTTGGAATTTTTCCCTTTGCATTTCCCAAACTACACCTCAACAGAAACATGAGTTCATCTTTGTTATCTCATGGGATAGACTTAGTCATATAGATGGAGGATGGGTCACAATAAAATTTGATACATTAAAAGAAAATAAGACTGGTGGATCAGTAGTTCAGTTCAGTTCAATCTCTCAGTTGTGTCCGACTCTTTGCGACCCCATGGACTGCAGCACGCCAGACTTCCCTGTCCATCACCAGCTCCTGGAGCTTACTCAAACTCATGTCCATTGAGTCGGTGATGCCATCAGTATTCACTATTGGATATCACAATTGTATATCACTATGGGATCAGTAGTTACTCTCTTATTATTGATAAAAAAAGTAGGAACTACCACCTTTATGCTATAAAAATTAGAGTATGCATAATAAGCCCTGCAGAAGTTGGCAAGTCAGAAAAACAAGTAGAAGTTTTGATGTCTATATCTCTAGGTGTATATGGAGGTAATGAGGCTCTAATGACTTCATTAGGAAAAAGCAAGGTCATTCCATCCCTACTGGAATTCACTTACAAAGGGCCTCCTTTACTGGTGAGGCTGCCTCTCTTTCCAATTCATACTTTTAAAAATTCGCAATGAGTACTCAACTGTGGCAACACTTTGGGATAGGTTCCTCATATTTGTTCCTTTCATGACTTTCTCTCATTTTCCAGCCAACTTAGTCTCCTAAACTCTGTACCTTACTGTTCTTAGTAAGTCTGTAGTTTAGAGATCTGTTAATTCTACTTAGCTTATACCTATTCTTTGATCAGTTAAATGTGTTCAGATAATGATTTCACCATGCTTAACACTTGAAGAGTTTTAGAAATATATCAGAATAACTGGGGAGCTTTTTCTGCAAAATAGTTTGCTGATCAGACCTGATGTAGCACCTTAATTGATTACATATAAAGACAAGGGATAATGGCAGTGGAGAACTTTGATTTATATTTTTGTTATGGTATTGAATTCCTAAAAAGTGCATCTCTTTCTGTGAATGCCTAGTAAGAAAGGAAAATAATGTGATTCTACCTTGACAAAATTGCTAAGTAGGAAAAATTTGTCTTCCAGGATTCAAGAACCCCTAGATCTCTCAAATTCCTATTTTCATGCTCCCTAAATAAAGCACCTTATTATTTCCATCTCTCCCTAAAAGGTTTAAGTTCTTTATTTAGATGAATTGTCAAATGATTCAATATCACAAGTTTTACCTTTATAAATGATACTTTGATGCTAGCAATATTACTTGTTTTAAAATAAAGATTTAAAGTTAGCCATATCCCATGAAATGTTGGGCATCGGCAGTTTCAGAGTAGAGAAATAGAAGTTAATACATTCTTAATAGAGGGGAAAGATGCTTCATTTCTCTTTTCTCAGAAATAGTGTAAGAGTGGACAAAATGATGTAGATCTGTCATATTTCATATTGCTATCTGGATTTGAGTGTTTTGGTTACCAGTATTTAAACTTCTCTGTCAGTTGCATTAGGAACAGATTTTGGGGAAATGAAGTTATCTGTTAACTTGTCAATATTGCCAAGGCACCTTCTTGGGAATTTTCAACCTGCAGGGTTTTTCATATTGGAGTCATATTCTTTCTCATCCTCAAAGTCTCTCACATATCATTTAGCAACCATAAGTAATGAACTGCCATATGCAGTGAAATAGCTTCAACAAACAAGTAATACCACAGGTTTGCCAGATTCTGACTTTCTGAAGTAAGTTCAGTCCAGTTCAGTCACTCAGTTGTATCTGACCCTTTGCGACCCCATGAACCCCAGCAAGCCAGGCCTCCCTGTCCATCACGGATTCCCGGAGTTCACCCAAACTCATGTCCATTGAGTCAGTGATGCCATCCAACCATCTCATCCTCTGTCGTCCCCTTCTCCTCCTGCCCTCAATCTTTCCCAGCATCAGGGTCTTTTCCAGTGAGTCAGCTCTTTGCATCAGGTGGCCAAAGTATTGGAGTTTCAGCTTCAACATGAGTCCTTCCAATGAACACCCAGGACTGATCTCCTTTAGGATGGACTGGTTGGATCTCCTTGCAGTCCAAGGAACTCTCAACAGTCTTCTCCAACACCACAGTGCAAAAGCATCAATTCTTTGGTGCTCAGCTTTCTTTATAGTCCAGCTCTCACAGCCATACATGACTACTGGAAAAAACCATAGCCTTGACTAGATGGACCTTTGTTGACAAAGTAATGTCATGCTTTTTAATATGCTGTCTAGGTTGGTCACAACTTTCCTTCCAAGGAGTAAGTGTCTTTTAATTTCATGGCTGCAATCACCATGTGCAGTGATTTTGGAATCCAAAAACATAAAGTCAGCCACTGTTTCCCCATCTATTTGCCATGAAGTGATGGCACTGGATGCCATGATCTTAGTTTTTCTGAATGCTGAGCTTTAGGCCAACTTTTTCACTCTTCTCTTTCACTTTCATCAAGAGGCTCTTTAGTCCTTCTGAAGTAGGAGTAGTGCATAAACAGTAGCCTAAATCACAGTTTTAGACAGTAGATCCATGTTAGTTTTAACAGTTATTCCCACTGTAGTGAATACTACCAGGTTTTACTTCATTGCATTCACAGTCCTGATAGTTTCCAGACTTGGGTGATTTGACTTTGGGCATGACTTTCAAAACCAGTTTCAAGTGGAAACATTTTTTCTGAATTGGTGTTCATCTGGAATTAAATGGACTTGTTTTGGGGATATTTATTTCAGAATTAGGATTTTTATTATACACAGAGAAGTAAATATAAAAGTCATAGTGGAATGATGTTTCTATATAGTGCTTTACATTAAAGTTTGTGAAAAATAATTCTGTATTTAAAAGCATAAGCTATTTACTTTACATATTAAGTTGTGTCAAAGTTTTTCCATTCATAAACTTAAAAAAGATTTTAGTTTGTGCACATGGTGACTTATTTCCATTATACTTTGTTTTTAAATGCTAAACAATTTTTTTTGTTTTTAAAATTATAGTTGAACTATAATGTTGTATGAGTCTGTTTACAACATATTGATTTGATATCAAGTCATATCAAGAAATGACTATCCCAATAAGTTTAGCTAATATCCATCCCTTTACATGGTTAGAATATCTACTATTTTAGAAACTTTCAAACACACAACCAAGTATTGAAAGTGTATTATATATTTTTAGTCTTTCTGAACAATAAATTTGAGTTTGTATTTATGATAAAATGAATGAATGTTAACTTCACAGTATTAATACATGTGAAAATAGAGCCATGAAAAAAAAGTGTTATAAAGGTATTTGTATTTTCTCTGTGTTTAGGGTACATTTTGTTTTGCATTTCAGAGCTCTTGGATCTAAACAGAACATCAGTCTTTCATAGCCCTTTTGGATTTCTTAATCTCCAGACAATGCTGCTGGATGAATATCAAGAGAGACTCTTCGTGGGAGGCAAGGATCTTGTATATTCCCTCAGCTTAGAACACATCAGCAGTGGCTATAGAGAGGTATGAAAGAGTAAACTATATTTCAGGAGAGAAAGAAAAGGAGTAAGTGAGAAATCTTCTTGAATGGGTGTTACTTGGATTAGATTTTTCATTGTCTTGACCACGTGAACATTCTGAGTGATAATATTATTGAAAGAAATAAAATATACATTAAAAATAAAATCATTTTGAGAAGATTTATAAATAATGCAGAATAAACTTTTCTAGCTCACCACTGATCCCCAAATCCCCAGAAGACTTCTGATTGATGCATTGAAACTTTCTCTTGCCTAGTGGCCCTTGTACCACACCCACTCTCCTGACACCTAGGTTTGCATATTCTGACTTAAAGTCCCTTTGGGCTTTATTACTCCAAAAATCCCAGCCTGAAGAAATATGGATGTGTGAACTCAGTGTAGCTGACTCGTGTATTTCTGTTGGTAAGATCACTAATTCAGATGGATGCTCTTTAAACCTAAAGGATTAAAATATATTAAAACAGGCAAGCACTCAACTTTTTTGAGAAAGGTTAACTATAAGAAGAAAAATGGTCCTTATAATCTGTGCTTGTAGAGTTGAATTAATATGTTTCCAGAACTATATCAACCTTACATAAAACATTCAGATATATGTAGGCTATAGCATTTTTTGGCATAAAGGTATATATTACATAATACATTTTCTTTATAATTTACTTGTATACTTTTATGTTTGTCAAAATGAACAATGTCCATATTTTTTAAAGTCATTAAAAAAATTATCATAAAAAGCAGAACACCTTCATCCCATCCAATTCCTAATCTCTAGAGGAAATCATTTAAAGCTCTCATTTTTTCTGGTTTTTATCTCCATATGTCTAAGTGACATTTGTGTACTGTTCTTAATATCATTGGTTTTAGACAATATCTGTTGACTTTCTGTAAAGGAAGATGAGGATTTTTGCTTTCTTTTCTTGCAGTGACATAGCTAAAATATCTGCACAACTTCAGCAGCAGCCCCTACTCATCTGCCCTGTCATCTTCCTATTATAGCTATACCACAATTTTTAGCTAAGTGATAGCTATATACATTATTATAATCAGGAAAATAGATCACACTTCTTCCCCCTCCCCCAGATTAAATATTTTCTCTTTTTTTCATTTGCTTGGATTATTGTTGTGTAGTCACTAACGCGTGTCCAATTATTTTGTGACTCCATGGACTGTAGCCCACCAGGTTTCTCTGTCCATGAGATTTCCCAGGCAAGAATACTGGAGTGAGTTGCCATTTCCTTCTCCAGGGGATCTTCCTGACGCAGGGATCGAACTTAGGTCTCCTGCACTGGCAGGCAGATTCTTTACCACTGAGCCACCAGGGAAGCCCAGTATCTGTTACATAAAATAATAAATAATATAAATATCTTAGAAGGTATAATAGTGAAATAAATACCTAGAACTCACCAGCCAACTCAAGAATAACATTATCACCATTCCCACTGTGCCTGCAGTTACCTTTTGTTTCCTCCCTCTTTTCCTCCTGTGTCTCCTGCTGCCTAGAAACCATCACTCTGATGGATTTTTGGTTTATTTATTAAGTTTAAATTTTAAAGAATTATTTTATCATAACAGTGTTTCCCTATACAGTATATTGTTTAGAGTTACTTGTTTTAAGCTATGTAAAAATGATACACAATAGTTTATTGTAGTCTTCTGGGGTTGCTTTTTTGTCTTGTTTTGTTCAGAATTAGTTATTAGATTCAACTGTGTTACTTGTGACTGTACTTCCTTTGTTGTAGGGTATGAAGATTGAATGAGGAACACAAGTTACAGTTTTAGTTTAAATCCTGGCTTTGCATTTGTAGTACTCAGCAAATTCCTTAATCCCTTTTTTCTTCTGCTTTCTCATTTGTTAAAGGGGACATATTAGGGTATTCACTGAAAAAAATCCGCATGTAGGTGGACCTTCACAGTTCGAACCCATGTTGTTCAAGGATCAACTATAACTATCCGAACTTGTATTATTATATACTCATTAGACTGATTTTTCCTGTGCAATTTTGAAATAGGTAAGAACTTACCTATCATTGGGCTTTCCTGGTATCTCAGAAGGTAAAGAGTCAGACCAAGGTTTGATCCCTGGGTCAGAAAGATCCCCTGGAGACAGTAATGGCCACCTACTCCAGTATTCTTATCTGGGAAATCCCATGGACAGAGGAGTCTGGTGGGCTATAATCTATCTGGTCACAAAGAGTCAGACATGACTGAGTGACTAACATTTTCACTACCATTTAGTAAATTTACTGTTAGCATTTTTAGATACTGACTTTGCTTTATAAATTAATTAATTCACAGCATTTCCCAGACTGTGTAATGATACTTTCACCCTGAAATTCTGTTCTCTTGTATCTATGTCACATTCATAAAAGACCCTTGACCTTCACTCAAAAATGGAAGAGTCAATCCTGGTGGTAACACTGTAAAATTTCTACCCTTATTATTCCATTTGTTTTACCTCATGAGGACCTCCTACCTGCCAGAAAAAATTTCTTCTGCAGATTACTCTCTTGAAAAGTCTCTAAAATCCACAGATAACACCATACTTAAACTCTGATTTCATCAGGAACTTCCTAAGAAATTTATTTAAACTGTTTTTTTTTTTTTTCCTTTGTACTTTTGTCTAAAGTCTTTTGGTGCAAAATGATTTGGACTAAGCTAGAGGAAATCATTATTCGGGTGAAAATATTAAAGTATCTTGAGATTCTGATCACTACGTGACAATAGCAGGACACTAGTATAGATGAAGACTTGGAAAGAGAAAAACATGAGACGGGTATGGCAACACACTCTGCTTTTGCCTGGAGAATCTCACGGACAGAGGAACCTGGTGGGCTGCAGTCCATGGGGTTGCAAAGAGTCAGACACAAACTGAAGCGACTGAGCACTTTATAAGACAATTAATTGAGTTATCAATTGCCTTGAACAGTGCCAAAAATATGTAGTGTTATCCAAGTATTTGCTATCATGGTTATTATCTAAACAAGACACAGAATTAGCACGTGATTCTTGTGTGCTTCCATTTCTAAGTGAGGTATAAGAGTCCTACACATTAAAGACATTCAACTAAGTTCTAGAAATAGTCATGGAAATACAAAGTATGCAGAAATTAATAAAACAGTCCCTACCCTGAAATATTTCTAGCGCAATGGAGAAGATACATACACATCTGTCATAGATAGCACAATTTGAAGAGAACTATAATAAAGGTCCGAATAAAATACTAAGAAAATATGCATAAACTGAGAGTTGGGGTTTCCTGGAGGAGATATAATTTAAAAGTGGACTTTGAATAGAAGTTGGAATTTTGATTCACACAGTTTGGTAGTGAGGACAGGGAAGAAACTGAGAAATTTTAGAGCAACTTGAAATAATGATTTGGCTGAAGTAGATAGGTGAGGTGGGGGCATGTGGGTGGGAACAGGGGAGAGTGATAGTTAAGGATGGAAATATGGCTTAGACCAGATCCTGAAGAACGTTGACTGCTGAGCTGTTGAGACTTAAGCAAAGCAGGAGCCCAGTGGGAGAGTCTGAGTGCTTGTATAACATGATGAGAATGAGAGTTTAGGGCGATCGCTTTAGCAGCAGCGTTTTGGGTAAAAGGAGAAAAGAGGAGAATAAGGCTAGGAGGCCAGTACGTAGCAATTAGAACTTAAAACCAAGTTCATTTGTCTCAGAAGCCTAAGCTATTTCTACTACACCATAGAATTGAGAACCAGGCTGCTACTTTGGTGTGAACTGCGTCTCCCAGATTTGTCTTCAGCTTACTATTAGTTCTGCCTTTTGTCATCAGGCGTTTCTTTCCTCTTGGTCCTTACTGCCTTTGCATCACTAGTGCTTCCTTTAGTGATGGTTAATAGACTAGTGAAACAGTTGTTAGTGACAGAAGCGAGGAAAACCAATGACAAGAACAAGAAGGAGCTGTTTCCCCTTTGTTATTTTGTGGCAAAGTTGAGAGTCCAAGGAGGCTCTGGTATTCAAAGACAGCATAGGGACTAGCTTGTCTGTGTTCTGTTGATGTAGCCTCTTGCAATCTATGCACATTTGAGAATTACCAAGGCTTCCTGGAAAATAAAGTTATTTTTGGGGACATAGCAATACTATATAGTTTGACATATAAAATCTTCTTTTCTTTTTTCATTTCATAAAGAAATCAAAAGTGGAAATGTTGGTTATTTAAGCTGTATTTTATAGGACTTCATGTGCTGTGTTTAGTTGCTCATTCATGCCCTACTCTTTGAGACCCTATGGACTGTAGCCCACCAGGCTCCTCTGTCCATGGGAATTCTCTAAGCAAGAATACTGGAATGGATTGCCGTGCCCTCCTCCAGGGATCTTCCCAAGCCAGGGATTGAACCCAGGTCTCCCACATTACAGGCAGATTCTTTACCATCTGAGGCACTAGGGAAGACTTCATCGGATATTCCATATTTAATAATAAATTTTTGCTTTAACTTTTACCCATGGCTTTTCTGTTTCTAAATTTCACCTTTTTTTCTTCCGAAATTATTCTTACCACTATTATTTAAAGCTAAAGTTACACTACTTAATTTGGATATCTATAAATAAAGTTTAGTCACTTCTATTTGTAAAAATATTTATACTTTTCTCACTCAAGTTTATTGAATCAAAGGTGAAAAAAAATTCTTCTGTTTTAGAACTTTTTTTTTAAGTGGGAGAAAAGCATTAAAATATAATTTGCGTATAAAATGGCAAATGGTGTTTCACATTAATGATAGCAATTTAGTAAATTTCATCCATTAAAAAGGGCATTTGTTGTTCAGTCGCTAAATTATGTCTGATTCTTTGCGACCCCATGGATGGCAGCACCCCAGGCTCCTCTATCCTCTGCTGTCTCCCAGAGCTTGGTCAAATTCATGTCCATTGGCTCAGTGATGCTATCTAACCATCTCATCCTCTGCTGCCCCCTTCTCCTTTTGGCTTTAATCTCTCCCAACATCAGAGTCTTACCAGGCCAGAAATGTTTGTGTCATAATAATAGTGTTCTAATTCAAAAGCTTTTGATTATCAACATTTCAAGAACAAATTTTATCTGTAATGCAGAAGATAATAATTCTGGTTACAAAGTATTTGAATAATGACAGTCATTATAACTAATTATAAAAGGATAAACAGTAAGATGAAGTATGACAGGTTAAAACTACCACTTATAAACCATTAAGTCTCTTTTAATGTGTTATATTCAAAATATATTTTCTTGATTTTAATGACATTTGTAAGACCTTAAATTAAAATATGTGTTGATAGGCACTGGTACTACATATAGATGTAAAATATAGAAAGAAAAAACTAAAATATAAACAATATTTTTCATTAGAATAATAGAATTACGAAGAGAATATTAGACGAAGTTATAATAGTGTCTTAGTCACTTAAATATATTCCAAGAGGGATTTACATTTACCAGATCATTTTATTTAACCTTTTTCAATAAAAAAAGGAAATAATGTTTTTTAGACAGTTAAATTATTACTTTTTTGTTCATTTGTTTTTGCTCTCCAAAATCTCTGAGTGCTCTAACATCATATAACAATAGAATTGTTAAATTCTTAATCCTGGTATAATTAGTAGGTTCAATAGGGAGTCCAGAAAAGAATACTTTGTAATTTAATTTTTATTTTATTTTTCTCCTTTGAGCTATGCAAGAGTAGTAATGGCCTGTTAAAATGCTTTAGAACAATTAAATTATATAGTCGGAATATTGTGATGAAATCATGTGTATTTAACCTTTTGCTTTTTGTACCTTTCTTGGTGCAGAGAATTTGGAAATGTCATTACACCCTGTTGTTTAACTGCCTTTAAAAATGTTTTATGCAGAACAGATAGCTTAATTTTATGACTTTTTGTTGATGCTATACTTTGGAGCAGAACCAAAAGGCTTCCTGACTGCCAAAGCAAATGAAGAAAATCATTTCCCTTACTGTCTTGGCAGAACATCTGTACATGATGGCTTTAAAATAACTTCTGATTTCCAGTGAGATCATTCTCTTATCTTTTCTCACCTGAGTGGACATTTGAATACAGTCCTGAACCTGTTAAGTTGTGTTAAAAAAAAAACAAACCAAAGCAATCTAAAGTGTAAACAACAAGAAAAGCAAAACTCAAGTGTGTTATTCCTTAGGGGAGTTCTGATGTGTTGGACTTTAGTGGTTAAGTGTTCATAACTTAATCCTCTACTTCTTTCCCTCTGTGAACCCAGAGTGATCTGGTTAAGACCGTTTCCTCTGCCCTCGGAAATCCTGCCAGTCTTTCACACTCACTTAACTCTGTAGGATTTCCTCCCTGATTAAACTGGAAAGTGCATTTACTTGACCCTGATTGCAGCATTTTCATGTCAGTGAATCTCTCTCTCAAACTGTATTGTAGGATCCTTTAGTGAACTGACTTTTTGAAGAATGTGATAAAGAAGTGTTGACTGATATAAATCTGTCAGTAGCCAATGAACAAGCAGTGATGGCATTAAAGACCCCGTGCCAGGTAGGCATTTTAGGGCTACAGCAGTAAGTCGCAGCCTTGCCCTCTTCCAGCCTAACAAGAGAGCTAAAATTGAATACACATACTGTGATGTCATAGGAAGAAAAAGTAAGAAAAACGATTCAGAGCATTAAAGGAGGGACAAATGCCATCTGTTGAAAGTTATCTGGGAGCATCATTTAAAATGTGCCTGAAGTAATGATTTCATTATTCCTAGAGCAGTCGTCACTATTAGGTTCAC
Organism: Cervus elaphus; assembly: GCF_910594005.1. Classification (NCBI taxonomy): domain Eukaryota; kingdom Metazoa; phylum Chordata; class Mammalia; order Artiodactyla; family Cervidae; genus Cervus; species Cervus elaphus. Next base: position 46,056,448 of record NC_057832.1, read on the forward strand.
TGCTAGAAATAACACATTCTGGCAATCCTAGAAGAACCATGTATTGTCTTCACCACCACAGAATATATTATTTTTTTGTTTGTGTCAAGAACTGTGAATTTTACCTTGCTAGACAAGTCAGCCTGTCATAGTTTCATTGATGCTGGCAGAAGACAGGAGGCACCTGGGCTAGAGACAGAGGACTGTCTCCCAGTACAGCAGACTGCATGAGCCTCATGTTTCCATCCATTGTCTTTTCCTCCTCGAGTCCCACACAGCAAAGCAGCCTAAAGAGATGTTGGATACACAATGAATGTATGTTGCACCCACTTTACCAACTTCCAGCTCAGAATACTCTCAGTCTTAAAAGGAGTCTTCTAACAAACCTGTCCAGCCTTTGCCCAGAGGGAGACATTCTCTTTATTATCCTGATCAAGAAAAAAATCTATTTGCCCTGGAGGAGGATCTATCTCTGTCTTCCAAGGCTGTTTGAAAAGATAGCTGAAAACAAAATTAGTCAACAAAATATAGGAATTTTCTAGAGAATGGCTCCCCCAAAACAATGTGTTCAAATAGTCCCAGAAATAATCCACATGAAGCCAATGATTGAGGAGAATGAGGTAGTAAATTGAGGTTATTCTCTTGTCTGGATACTGTTTCAACATTGAAAAGCTGAACTTTGGTATTTTTCTCCAAAGAATTGGTTATCAAATACTTTGAAATTGTAGAAATATAGTTTAAATAAGTCTCATTTTACATAATGATGAAAAGTGAATAAAAAAGGGTGTTAATATTATAAGAAGAAAAGCCCTGCTTCTTGTAAATTAAAAATGTTAAGAATGTTAATCATTATGATTGACGGGTGAGGTATTCTCTGATTTACTCATACTAATAAGCAAATTATCTTTCCAGTGATGAATAATCCTAAAATTAATTTGTATTTTAAGTCTGTGTTTACACATGTACACACATACATTCTAGCATATCCTTTTGAATGATTTATGCATCTATAGTAAAACTATAATTCCAAAACCAAATTGAATCTCAAATTAGAATATATTTTAGAAGTCATCTGGGAAAACCTATCACTCAGTGTCTGATTTTTTTCCAAAAAAGGATCAATAAATCCTTATAAGTTCAACAGTTTCACTTCCAGCATCCTTATTCTGTAGTGGTGTTAAGGACCCTCTTCAGGCTGATGCAAGGCTGCAATTGAACCTGACATTGTTATGTTAATGTGACATCTTTCCTGAATCATATATGCTCCATCGATAGATCTACGATATAATGAAGAGCATTGATTCTAGGCTTTTCTAAGTGTGCTTTTGGCTTTTAACTGGCTTTCTTTGGTATCCCCACTTGTTCTTTGTCTTTCTTTTTTATGTTGCAACATAACAAAAAGTGCTCATGTATTTCTGTTTGTAGTTGTTCAGTCACTAAGTCGTGTCCAACTCTTTGCGACCCCATGGACTGCAGCACACCAGGCTTCCCTGTCCTTCATTATCTCCTGGACTTTGCTCAAATTCATGTCCATTGTGTTGGTGATGCCATCTAACCTTGTCATCTTCTGCCCGCCCCACTTCTCCTCCTGCCTTCAGTCTTTCCCAGCTTCAGGGTCTTTTCCAGTGAGTTGGCTCTGCACATCAGGTGGCCAAGGTATTTAAAAGTTTATATACTGCTCGGTGAAAGCAAAGGACCACATGATGCTGGATATTGTTAGTAAGAAACTTAGGGGGCCTGTTACAGTAATAACAATATCAAAGGAATGTTGTGTTCCTATAGTTGAAACCATGTAGTGCTTACTCCTATGATAATAACTTTAATCATAACAAGATCATCATAATTAAATGCTATTGTCACCACTTTTATAAGTCCCTAATATTTTTCATGTATTAGGGCCTGGATTTGGCTCCGTAATATCTGAGTTAAGTGATAAACCTCTTGATCTTCTCAAAGAAAAAAATAAAACCAACAAAAATAAAATATAAAGTATTGACTTACACAAAAAATGAAACGGGTTTTCAGTGTAGTTTATTTTTATATGTGTTTGCATAATAGTGCATTATATTTTATTTCAGATACACTGGCCAAGTACAGCACTAAAAACAGAAGAATGCATAATGAAAGGAAATGATGCTGTAAGTATTATTCATTATAAACTAAATATATCATTAATTGTAGTCCTGGTCAGTGACAAAGGATTGAATCTCTAACCTGTTTTTTCCTAAAAAGTATATATGCAATTCATGTAAGGAAGAAATATATATCTCTAGATATATACACATATATTATATATATACACATTCAGAAGGTGAAAGAGTTGAGTGAAAAAGCTGGCTTAAAACTCAACATTCAAAAAATGAAGATCATGGCTGCTGCTGCTGCTAAGTCGCGTCAGTCATTTCTGACTCTGTGCGACCCCATAGATGGCAGGCCACCAGGCTTCCCTGTCCCTGGGATTCTCCAGGCAAGAACACTGGAGTGGGTTGCCATTTCCTTCTCCAATGCCTGAAAGTGAAGTCGCTGAGTCGTGTCCAACTCTTCGTGACCCCATGGACTGCAGCCTACCAGGCTCCTCCATCCATGGGATTTTCCATGCAAGAGTACTGGAGTGGGTCGCCAGTGTCCTCTCCTGAAGATCATGGCATCCAGCCCCATTACCTCAGGGCAAATAGATAAGGAAAAAAGGGAAACAGTGACAGTTTTTATTTTGGGGGGCTCCAAAATCACTGTGGAGGTCACTGCAGCCATGAAATTAAAAGACACTTGCTCCTTGGAAGTAAAGCTATGACAAACCTAGACAGCATATTAAAAAGCAGACATCACTTTCCCATCAAAGGTCCATTTAGTCAAAGCTATGGTTTTTCCAGTACTCATGTACGGATGTGAGAGTTGGATCATCAAGAAGGCTGATTGCCAAGGAATTAATGCTTTTGAACTGTGGTGCTGGAGAAGGCTCTTGAGACTCCCTTGGACAGCAGAGATCCAACCAGTCAATCCTAAAGGAAATCAACCCTGAATATTCATTGGAAGAACTGATGGCCGAAGCTGAAGCTCCAAACTTTGGCCACCTGATACAAAGAGGCAACTCACTGGAAAAGACCCTGATGCTGGGAAAGATTGAGGGTAGGAGGAGAAGGAATGGGACAGAGAGGATCAGATGGTTGGATGGCATCACCTACTCAACAGACATGAGTCTGAGCAAACTCTGGGAGACGGTGAAAGACAGGGAAGCCTGGAATGCTGCAGTCTTATGGGGTTGCAAAGAGGCAGACATGACTTAGAGACTGAACAACAATACACACACACACACACACACACACACACACACAGCTTCTCAGGTGGCACAGTGATAAAAAAAAAAAACCCTGCCTGCCAGTGCAGGAGATAAAAGAGACGTGGGTTCGATCCTTGGGTTCGGAAGTTCCCCTGGAGGAAGGCATGGCAAGCCACTCCAATATTCTTGCCTGGAGAATCCCATAGACAGAGGAGCCTGGGGGCTACAGTCCATAGCGTTGCAAATAGCTGGACATGAATGAAGCAACTTAGCACAAACACACACATATACATACACGCATATTTGATATATACATGTTCATTGTCTATGTGTACATAATTAAAAATTATTTTCATTGTGGAGTTAGTGTAGGGAACCAAGGTGCCATCTAGATGTCGGTTTTATTTTCTCTTATATCTTACTATATTTAATCAATTCATATTTATACATTCTTATAGTAATGTTTATTTCCTATGTATTAGAAAAATAATTTCAGGTAGTATCTTAAAGATAAGCTAAGCACCTTCTTTGTGAGATTTCGTTTCATGTTGATTAGTGAATTAGAAACGAATGAAGAAACTGAAGGAGAAAAAACTAAAACCTCGATAGAAGATGGCAAAGGCAATAGACATGCTTTATGTATTCCACATGTTTTGAGCAGATCGCCTCCTGAAGGAATCAGTATTTCATTTCTCCCTAACTTACCTTTAGTCTGTGAAAGGGAAGAGTTGGTGCAGCAGCAGCAGCCCTATTCCATAGTTCTGAGCACGTGAACACGTGAGTGAAAGGACTTTTCAAACATTTTAGGTGTAACCAGCTGATGGCACAGTTCACAACTTTGGGAAAAGCATACACATCTCCTTTAGAAAGTTAACTTGTTCTTTTTTCTGTAAGAAAAAGAAGCAAAAACATGTGAAAAATTAACACACATTCTACCAACACCTCATTCTTGCATAGCGACTGGGTAACAGTCAAGGAATGACTTGCTTCCTCAGTCTGCAGCGTGTTGCTGGCTAACTGAACACATCCAGAGGCTGAGTCAATCTAAACCTGGCCAAGTCAGAATATGGTCTAATTGGCCCCTCAAGATGCGCCCATTTCAGGAAATGAGAAGCATGTGCTTACAGCAAGACGAGAATAGAATATTAGATTTTCCCGACTATATGGGTCATCCATAGACTAGGATGCTATGTTAATGGGATATTAAAGAAATAAATCTTAGTACCCCAAATAAAGTGTTCATTAGGGCATTACTTGTTCTTGCCAAGGGAGTGCTATAATTCAGTCATGTATGGTATGATGTTCTGTTGACTTTTTTCATCCCAATACCGTTGCATGAGAGACTTTAAAAATAAGAATCTGTCTTTATAAAATATCTTTTACTGACTATTGTATCTACTAATGTCAAGGTAATATTTAGCAATAAAAGGATTTGGTATTTCTCTCATAATTTAAATGCACTGCTGCTGCTAAGTCACTTCAGTCGAGTCCGACTCTGTGCGACCCCATAGATGGCAGCCCACCAAGCTCCTCTGTCCCTGGGATTAATTTGCCAATAAGGTATTCGCTAAAATTTAGTTTTAAGTTGGTTTGAAATAGTTTTAGAATGTTTTTTCACTTAGCGTACTCACCTAATGATTGATCTGTTAAAACTTTGTTGAGTGTGGGCTGTGTATTAGGTACTGAATTTGTTTAGCTATGAAATATAAGGATGTGCAAAACTGAGGTTCTGTTTTCTGATAAGCTTTCAGTTGAATCCCATTTTAGACAAACTAGAGATCTGAGGCCAAATGTGACCTGCCATAAATGAAGTTTTCTTGGAGCATATCCATATCCATTTATTTTTCTGTTGACAATGGCTGCTTTTATGCTATAGCTGCAGAAGTTAAGTAGTTGCAACAGAGACCAGATGGCCCATCAAACTAAATATATTTACTCTCCAGTTCTTTATAGAAAAAGTTTGCTGATCCCAGGACTGTAATCTTATAGCAATAGGTATAAAATGTTACTTTTACCAGTTAGTTTCCATCTGTTTACTTGAAAATTCTCTTTGAAACTACTTTATATGAATTTATGAGTTTGAAAATACAGGACTTATTTTTCCAAACATCAGCACTCTTTGTGCCCTGAAGTCTGCATATGTTTCCTTGAGGGTAATGAAACTACTTCCACTGATTGGTCTTCTGACTTTATGTTGATTTATATGTACTTTAAAAAATAACAGTATTGATAATAATTACCTACTGAAACATTGCCTTGGAAATCTACACCTGAATACACTTCTGACCAGTGCTTTAAAAAAAAAAACTCCTCAATTGTGTGCTAGAATACCTCATAATGATGCACTCCCATTATTGATTGTAATTGATACCTCGCTATATCCGTCTCCCCCGACTTTTCTGCCGGTCATTGTCCCCTTTTCATCTGCCCCCTTTGCCTTCCCTAACCAAGGGAGGCTTATACATAGAATGTCTGGGGTTAGGAAAAACAACAGTCAAAAAAAAGCTAAATGTTTTTATTACACTAACCAATTCCTTCTTTTTCTCCTGGTTTTAGAATGAATGTGCAAATTATGTTCGGGTTTTGCATCACTATAACAGAACACATCTACTGACCTGCGGGACAGGAGCTTTTGACCCACTCTGTGCCTTCATCAGAGTTGGATACCATTTGGAGGTATGACAGTTTCATTCATTGCTCTGAATGAATTATCAAAAGTAATGCTTAAAATAACTTTGTTTTGAAAGAAAGGTTATGGCATTTCTTCGGATAAAAGGGAAGAGCATTTGTGATCTTCTGAATTAATTTGCTTGAGTGAGAGGCAAAAAGATTTCTTGTCAGTTATGAAATCTGTGAACCAGCTAATTCTTTATGCATTCCTTCACTGAATTAATTTGTCCAGTTAAAAATATTTATTAATATCAAATTGTGTTCTCTATTGTGTTCTTATATGATTTGTATTGGTATAAGCACCAGAGTAGAATGAATGTATTTATATATATATATGGACATATATATATATGTATACACACACATGTGTATTTGTAAACAAATTTATATAATAAAATTACTACATACAATATCTTTTAAAAGACATGCACAAGCTTGTTGATCCTATAATAACTCCTTTTCTTGACCAGGTGAGTTAGGGGAGGTGGAGTTGGGGTGGGGGACAGATTGCAAACTGACTTGAGATAAATAATAGTTGATGAGTGCTATCCATGTCTTCCCCTAAGATCCCACCACTAGGTGATATAGTATTATTTAAGCAAATCCCAGTTGAATTCTGCTACTTGCATATATAAAGCAGCAGGCTTGATGATCAGTAATATAACCCGTTTCAACTAACTGGGTAAACTACCAACTTTCGTTTATTGAGGCACATGTCAAGCACTTTAGATCTCAGTTTCACTGTGAAACATACTAAACAATGTTCTGATGTCAGGATCTGTAACCTTTCCTTGTAATTGGAAGGCAGAATCCTACATCAAGATGGGACCCAGGTAAAACAGAGCTCTGGAATGATCTCTAGTTAAGCAGCTAGACTCTCTCTTTTTTAAAAAATTCCAATTCATTGACAGTGTTATGCCAATCTCTGCTGTATGGCAGTGACTCCGTTATACACATATAGCACTCTTTTTTAAAAATACTCTTCTCCATATGATTTATCACAGGATATTGATATAGTTCCCTGTGCCATACAGTAGGACCTTGTTGTTTATCCATTCTATATGTAATAGTTTACATCGGCTAACCCCTTGACTCTTGGACGTTTATGAAAAGGCAGCAGTGACTGTCAAGTATTTTCAGCTACCATGTATGAAGAGCAACATTCATTTCACTGATATTCCTGAACGATTATTTCTGATATTCCTGATACTAGTTAACACTCAGGTGCACACATAATTAGCAATATCTGAAGTGCTAACTCTAAGTACCTCTAGAAAGTGCCCCTGATTGAAGCACTTCAGCTGGTAAGAATCCTTATAGGCAGGATTCTTGATTAACATATTTTAAATGTTAACAAACCACCTCTAGTTGTAGATTAAAGTTAAATAGCATACACAAACACATCACAGTGTATTTACTAAATTATTTTAGAGTAACAATGCAAGTGATAAAATGGGAGAACTTAGGCAAATATATAGAAGGCAAGTGAGGCTAGTGCAAAGTCAGAATATTTATATATATACAAATATACCAAGTATACATATGTATATACATATGCATATATATATATACACACACACACACACAAATATGTAAGTATACATATATACAGTTCAGAATGTAGACAATTTGTGGTGCAGACCTATTGGAAAGAAATCCTTTCGGTTTTCATTTATCTGAAAATGACTTTATTTCATCTTTATTTCTGGAATATATTTTCCCTGAGTATAGAATTTTGGGTTAACAGTATTTCTTTTGTTTGTTTCTTTAAGCATCTCAAAAATGCCTCATTGTCACCTAATCTCTTTCTGATGTAAGTTCAGCTTTCATTCATATTGACATCACCCTGTTTGTAATTGCTTTATCTTTCAACAGTTTCTCTTCATCTTTGGTTTTCAGTAGTTTTTTATACTGTGCCTATGTGTGTGGTGGTGATAGTGGAGAGATGGGTATTTTTATTTCTTGGGATACTTGATAAAAAATTGATATTTTTATTTCTTGGAATACTAAGGTTTTTTTGGATACAGAGTTTATATTTTACACCATATTTTTGGCCATCATTTTTCCAAATAATACCTCTTCCTCATTCCTTCACTCTTCTTCAGGGACTTATGGAAAGATGAATATAAATAGATAGAGATAGATTGACTTTGGGGCCTTGTCCCACAGATTGCTAAGATTCTCTTCATTCTTACTTAATCTTTTTTCCCTCTGTTTTTCAAAGTGGATAAATACTTTACATTTGTTTTCAAGTCTCAACACTTTCTTCCAGCATCCCCAGTATGCTCTTAAGACCACCCTGTTAATGGTCCATATAAATAGTGTACTTTTCAGTTCTAGAACTTCCATTTTATATATTTTCCACTTCTGGACTGAGTGCTCCCCCTCCCCCCCGCTGTATTTTTATTTAGTATGACTCTTTCTTTTAACCTTTTTTAACATATTTTAACAGCGGTTTTCAAATCCCTGTGTGCTAATTTTAACATCTGAGTTACTTTAAGGAGAGTTTGCATTGACTCATTTGAAAAGACTCTGATGCTGGGAAAGATCGAGGGCAGGAGGAGAAGGGGACGACAGAGGATGAGGTGGCTGGATGGCATCCCCAACTCAATGGACATGAGTTTGGGTAGGCTCCAGGAGTTGGTGATGGACGAGGAGGCCTGGCGTGCTGCAGTTAATTGGGTCGCAAAGAGTCAGACACGACTGAGCGACTGAACTGAACTGCACTAACTGGTTTTTCTCTTGACTGTGAATCATGTTTTCTTTTTTTTGCACATACAGTAATTTTTATTTTGTACTGTACATTATAAAATAGATTGTATACTTTAATTCTTGATTCTGAATTCTGTTTCCTTTGAAGCTTTTTGTTCTAACAGTTTACTTGGCTGGATTCCCATTCAAAACTGCTTTGCAGTCATCAACAACCACACATCGCTTTCAAGTTTCCAGCCATTGCTTTCATGGTCTGCTTCCATATGCAGTTCAGGTGTCAGCTAAGGACTTGGGAGAGAGTATATTCACATATTTCAGGGCACCTCCTTCAGTTTCTAGATATACCTTCCTACTTTTAAGTTGATCTGATACCTTAAATCTGTGTCCTATGTCTTTCCAAGCTAGAAGGTCTCCAGCTTTCTGCTTGAGTTCTATCCATTCCTTAATCAGGAATGGAGATTAATTAGTCAGGAGCTTTTCTTGAATGAAAACTCTCATCTTTGTCTGCTCTTAACTGATTTCCATTGCCTTCAAATAATTGTTTTTTTTTTTTACTTAGTCAACATTATTTGTGGAAATTAGTTCAGTACAAACTGTGTCATTAGTAGAAGTGAAACTCTATGTAATTCACCTTCATACACATAATGTTGAATATTTTTCTCATATAACTATCTAAATACTAGGTCTGATTAAAAACATATTTTGAAAATAAATGTATGTTTCAAAAAGGAATATGTGGCAGATGATAATAAGGGCAGTGAGAGATTTACTCCCAAAACTCTATTTGGAGGCTTGATAAAATTTCATATAAGAGAGTGAAAATTACAAGTTGTTGTAGGCAAGAAAAGTGTTTAAAAAAACACAAAGATAGCATATAGGGATTAGGTTCATAGACATTAGTTCAGTTGGTTGGGAAACAACAGAAGATAAAGCTGGGGCAAATTGGTGGAGGATTTTAATGCTAGACAGTGGCATTCTGTAGTTATTCCTAGAAAAAGCATAGAGACGGTGAGCAGTTTGAGCAGAGTGTTTGATTGACATGTCATTAGTAATATTTAGGATTGATTCAAGTGGAGAGGGATGAAAGAGAGAAATTAAAGGGAACTGCTATAAGAGTCTTCGTGAGAGATCACGAGGATATTTGAGTGTTGTCACAATAGCAAAGGAAAGGAAGTGTGGGGCTGATGTGAGAAGACACTCAGCAGGAGTTTATATAACTTAACATTTTATCAGATGTTGCTGACAAAAAGGAATCAGAAAGCAATTCCAATTTTATTTCTTGATGATTGGGAAGAAAAACAAAGTCTAAAAGCAAGAGAGAATTAAGAAGCTAGAGAACATAAAAAAAGTACTTAGTGTTTCTTAATTATAACTATTTTATTTCCATGTATAGTTATTTAAAATATTGATCCTGGAGCTAGGGTAGCATGTTGTCAGAATAGGTTGAGTTGTTGAACCCTAGGAAGTTAAGGATCCCTGAAGGATTTTCTTTGTCTCGCTCCCCTATTCTCTTATTTTCTTCTCTCACCTCCCTTCTCTGCAGTCCACTTTATCCAGGTATTTAACTTGGAAAGTGGCATTTTTTTTATATGACAGAATGTTTAGGGAATATTAATGAGCAGACTGAGCAGAGCAGTGTAAGGCAAATCAGTTTAGTGCAACTAAAATCATTTGTAAAAGGAACAAAATAATAGACAACATCATCAGTGCTATAAGAGAGGGCAGTTTTGGTACAGGGATGAGTAATTAGAATGTAGATGAAGAAGTGACTGAATAGTGAAAATAAAGGCAGTAATATTGCCAATTTAATCCAGAAATAGAATTGTTAAGGAAAAGAAATATGGAGAAGGATATAAAACTGGAATGTTGATCAGACATAGAGATCAGACTTGTGATTGCTGGATTGGGTGGGGGGCAGAGGGAAGGATTGGGCTTTGGAATTAGCAGATGTAAACTATTATATATAGAAGGGATAAACAACAAGGTCCTACTGTTTAGCAGAGGGAACTATATTCAATGTCATGTGACAAACCACAATGGAAAAGGGTTTATAGCAAATTGAATCACAACATTGTAAATCAACTGTACTTCAATACAATTAAAAACAACAACAACAAAAAGTGGAATGTTGAAAGAAGGGTTTCCTTAGGATAGTAGACAAGGAAACTTATTTATGAACAAGAGGATATGATCATTTCCCTTCTTGGAGATAAGAAGGGTTGGATAAGGAGCAAGATTGAAAGGAGAGATACTGTCTGCTAATCACTGAGAGATCTCATTAACAGTTGGATATAAAGGGCTCTATTAGCCTTTGCCCTGCTTCATTCTGTACTCCAAGGCCAAATTTGCCTTGTGTACTCCAGGTGTTTCTTAACTTCCTACTTGTGCATTCCAGTCCCCTATAATGAAAAGGACATCTTTTGGGGGTGTTAATTCTAGAAGGTCTTATACGTCTTCATAGAACCATTCAACTTCAGCTTCTTCAGCATTACTGGTTGGGGCATAGACTTGGATTACCATGATATTGAATGGTTTGCCTTGGAAATGAACAGAGATCATTTTGTCATTCTTGAGACCACATCCAAGTACTGTGTTTCAGACGCTTTTGGTGACTATGATGGCTACTCCATTTCTTCTAGGGTATTCTTGCCCACAGTAGTAGATATAATGGTCATCTGAGTTAAATTCATGCGTTCCAGTCCATTTTAGTTTGCTGATTCCTAAAATAGTGATGTTCATTCTTGCTATCCCCTGTTTGATCACTTCCAATTTGCCTTGATTCATGGACCTAACATTCCTATTTTTCCTGTGCAATATTGCTCTTTACAGCATCGGACCTTGCTTCCACTACCAGTCACATCCACAAATGGGTGGTGTTTTTGCTTTGGTTCCATCTCTTCATTCTTTCTGGAATTGTTTCTTTACTGATCTCCAGCGGCATATTGGGCACCTACTGACCTGGGGAGTTCATCTTTCAATGTCCTCTCTTTTGCCTTTTCATACTGTTCATGGGGTTATCAAGGCAGGAATACTGAAGTGGTTTGCTATTCCCTTCTCCAGTGGACCACATTTTGTCAGAACTCTCCACCATGACCCCTCCGTCTTGGGTAGCCCTACACATCATGGCTCATAGGTTCATTGAGTTAGACAAGGCTGTGGTCCATGTGATTAGATTGGTTAGTTTTCTGTGATGGTGGTTTTCAGTCTGTCTGCCCTTTGATGGAGAAGGATAAAAGGCTTATGAAATCTCCCTGATGAGATAGACTGACTGAGGGGGATACTGGGTCTTGTTCTGATGGGCGGGGCCATGCTCAGTAAATCTTTAATCCAATTTTCTATTGATGGGTGGGGCTGTGTTCCCTCCCTGCTATTTACCTGGGGGCAAACTATGGTGGAGGTGATGGAGATAATGGTGACCTCCCTCAAAAGATCCCAGGCATGTACTGCTACAGTCTGTGCCCTCAACCCTGCAGCAGGCCACCACTGACCCATGCCTTCGCCGGAGACTTCCGGACACCCATCGGCAAGTCTCCTGTGGGGTCACTGTTCCTTTCTCCTGGTCCTGGTGCACAGGGTTCTGTTGTGCCCTCCAAGAGTCTATTTCCCAGACCTGTGTAAGTTCTGGCAGCTCTATAGTGGGGTTAATGGCGACCTCCTCCAAGAGGACTTATGCCATACCCACACCCAGAGCCCCTATCCCTGCCGCAGACCACTGCCGACCTGTACCTCCATTGGAGATGCTCAAACACAGTTCTGTCTCAGTCTCTATGGGGTCCCTGGGTCCTAGTGCACACAAGGTTTGTTTGAGACCTCTGAGCTTATTAAAAAGCAGAGACATTACTTTGCCAATAAAGGTCCATCTAGTCAAAGTTATGGTTTTTCCAGTAGTCATGTATGGATGTGAGAGTTGGACTATAAAGAAAGCTGAGCACCAAAGAATTGATGCTTTTGAACTGTGGTGTTGGAGAAGACTCTTGAGAGTCCCTTGGACTGCAAGGAGATCCAATCAGTCCATCCTAAAGGAAATCAGTCCTGAATGTTCATTGGAAGGACTGATGTTGAAGCTGAAACTCCCAATACTTGGCCACCTGATACGAAGAGCTGACTCATTGAAAAGACCCTGATGCCGGGAAAGATTGAAGGCAGGAAGAGAAGGGGATGATAGTGGATGAGATGGTTGGATGGCATCACTGACTCAGTGGACATGAATTTGAGAAAACTCCGGGAGTTGGTGATGGATAGGGAGGCCTGGCATGTTGTGGTTCATGGGGTTGCAAAGAGTCAGACATGACTGAGCGACTGAACTGAACTGAACTGATAAAGGCCTATTTTTCAAGAGGGAAACCCGAACTAGAAATGCAGAGTTGAGGATTAACAGCCTATATATGTGTGAAAGCTGAGCTCTTTAGGTATGATATCATTGCTTAGGAAGAGAATTTGAGTAAAAAGTGAAAATAACTGAATATAGTGCCCGGAAACATCAATATTTGAAAGAATAGTGGAGGAAGAAAAACAAAGGAATCTATTGAGAAGTTGACTATGAGGGTTAGGAGAAGAATAGGAGAGTGAGATAACGCAGAAATGAGGAAGTGATCACCATTGTTTGAAGTCTCAAAGAGTTAGTGTCATTGTATATAGAAAGTCTTTGAAGACATTTATGAAAGGAATTTCAATAAAATTTGGATGCAAATCATGGTTTTCTGGCATAAAAAGTAGAAACCAACTTTCTCTTGAATTACGTTTATCTTTTTTCATTTCAGTATTTTTATTTTTTTTACTGAAGTATAATATAAATTTAAGAAGTACACAGAATGTGAATGTATTGCTAGATCATTTTCACAAATTGAATGCCCCTGTGTAATGGACACCAAATCAAATAATTTCTTTTTTATTTTTTAATTTTGTTTTCACTCTTTTTCTTTCCTCATGAATTCTTGGTATTTTTTTTTTACTTATGCCTCTTCTAGTTTAGTCTTCATTTCAGTGTCCTTCCTGAATTCTTTCACTTCATATTTTATTTTTTCTAATTTTGATTTATGTTTTCTTTTATTTCTTGTATCTTTCCTTAATTTATTTCAGCTTGTATTGAAATATTATATTTGATTCTCATATCTATTTTGTGGTGTGCCTTTTTAACAAGCTTTCTATTATAATGTTTTTCTGTTTCTTATTCTTTTATAGTAACATACTGGATTCAGGTAGCATCTTTTTTTACTGTTCATTTTTATATAAAATTAGTTTTCCTGAATTTTTGAAAAGAAAATATGGACCAGAATAGATGTATGTCTAGCCTCACCCTTTAGAACTCACCATTCTGTTTTGTCAAATGTTCAAAAATATGGAGATAAAGATATAGATATGGCTATAGATACAGAATATAGATGTGAACATGGATATAGATACAGATATTCTTCTGACTTCTCTTCCTCTTTTGTCTGGATATTGCTTTCCCTTCACCTTTATTACTTTCTTGGGCAAATTACATTCTATTCTTAGCAGTTTCTACTTGGAAGGGAAGCAGGCTACTTAATTTTGGGGATTCAAGGCCTCTATTCTTCCCACAGGCCCCTTGCAATCACCCACAGATTTAATCACCAAGAATTTCTCTGAGGTTCAGCTGCCATTCTCAAATGATGCTATTCTACACTACTTACTGGCGATATGAGAGGTCTTATCACATTTGACAAAATCTGATTGCTTCTCTCTGCTTCCTCCTGTAAGATATTAACACCCTGTGTGTCTTATAGCTTGCTATAGTTCATTCACTCCTGCTGGTAACTTGGGAGCTCATGAAGATGTCTTCATAGTCACTTTGCTGTAGGTGTTGTTTTGGCATTTCTGCTTGATCCATCTGTTTTCCTGGGAGAATTTACAGAGAATAAAATGTATGCCTCTGCTGCTATCCTCTCAAAAACCTAGTGATACTGAGTTCAGTCTCTTACTGCTTGCTGCATGATGGGCCAGTAAATGCAGAGACAAGTTGTTGAGGCAAAGAATAGTGACTTTATTTGGAAAACCAGCAAACCAAGAAGATACTGAACTAGTGTCCCAAGGAACCATCTTACCCAAGTTAGATTTGGGCCTGTTTTATCCTAAAAGGGGAGGGGTGTTACTGATTGTCACAAAATTTTTGGTGCCGGAATCTTTTGTTGTTGTAGCTATCCGTGTATGTCTGGTCACATGCTCCTATAAATCTCCAATAAAGCAGATGCTAGTCTCTGTCCTACAACTTTTTCTCTCTGAATGAATGGACTCTCAAAGGTCAGAACCCTGAGAGTAGAGAGTAGGCTGTCCTATGTATTTCAAGCTATAGGAAACATTCTTTTACAAAAAGTGCAGAGCTAGCATGGCTAAGCACAAGCAACAGAGCACAAAGGTTAGAATTCAAGGAATAGATCCAATATGCAGTTAGGTTTGTTTTTCTCTGCTGACACTAAGAGCGCCTTTCAAGTAGTAAATGCTATACAAATATAAAATACTATAGGTTTTCATCTACCTCTAATTTTATTCACCTTTTGAAGAAAATGGATATTGTGGGTTGAATATAGAGGTTCAGACAAAAAAAAATCCCAGAGGTTCAGCTATAATATATAGGTTTCTAGAGAACTGGCAAAGGCCTTGAACTGAGGCAGAATGGAGATTGCTTTTGTTACTTACCAGACTACGTTTCTCTTAGAACACAGTGACTTTATCACAGTGATATTTGCGTTCTACTATTTGTATTCGTTTTCTGTGTTGCAAAACACATTACCAAAAGTTTGGCAGCTTCAAACAGCACACATTTATTATCTCACAGATTCTGTGGGGCAGGAGGAGGCCAGGCATTGCTTAACTAGCTTCCCTGCTCCGGGACTCTGAATACTGACAGCAAGGTATGGCCCGGGCTGCCTCTTTCTAGCACTCAGGATCATTTCCCGTGGGCTTGTGGTTGACAGAATTCAGTTCCTTGCAGTTGTAGTACTTGAGTTTCCATTTTCTTGATGGCTGTCACTCAGAGGTTGCTCTCAGCTCCTAAAAGCCCACCAGCAGTTCTTTGCCTTGTGACGCTATCAGATCATGACAATGTACGCCTTTGAAGGCAGCAGGAGAATCTTCTGTCCGGTTTACTAAAAGCAAGTTATATAATATAACCTAATCATGAGAATTACTATACCGTCACCTTATAAAATAATATAATCTAGAGAGGGCTTTTCCACCATATCTGCAGTTCTTGACCATAACCAGGGTGTGGTAGTTACACTGAACATCCAACTGTAAGAGGAAGTGGGAATGTTAGATACCATTAGTATTCTCTCTACCATATTCTCCCTTACATATCTTCATACAAAACGAAGATTGTGTCAGTGCGAGTGTTTTCAGTTCAGTTGCTCAGTCATGACTCTTTGTGACCCCATGAAATGCAGCATGCCAGGCTTTCTGTCCATCACCAACTCCCAGAGCTTGCCCAAACTCATGTCCATCAAGTCAGTGACGCCATCCAACCATCTTATCCTCTGTTGTCCCCTTCTCCTCCTGCCCTCAATCTTTCCCAGCATCAGGGTCTTTTCAAATGAGTCAGCTCTTCACATCAGGTGGCCAAAGTATTGGAGTTTCAACTTCAGCATCAGTCTTTCCAATTAATATTT
Source organism: Cervus elaphus (assembly GCF_910594005.1). Taxonomy (NCBI): domain Eukaryota; kingdom Metazoa; phylum Chordata; class Mammalia; order Artiodactyla; family Cervidae; genus Cervus; species Cervus elaphus. The sequence continues at coordinate 46,072,711 of NC_057832.1, forward strand.
AGTGTTTTAAAAGGATGTTTCTTGGTAAGCAAGGCAAACACACCTAGCAAAGGGTGAGAAATAGTCATTTTTTTTCTAAACCTTGTCCATGGCTCTCCTCTTAAAAGAAACTTCTTTTCCTCCCTGTAACAATTTTAAAGACCAAGGAATGAATATGTGGGCCACCTCCAGATTGTTGCCGGCCCAAATGTGGGAAAATTTGATTGTACTCAGGCCTTTAGCATTTGAATAAGAATTGCTGTAGTATTTCATCGTTGTTGTTCAGTCGCTAAATAGTGTCTGATTCTTTGCAACCCCATAGGCTGCAGCATGCCAGGCTTCCCTGTCTTTCACCCTCTCCCAGACAGCATTGGACTTTACTTTCACAAACAGACACATCCACAACTGAGCATCATTTCTGCTTCAGCCCAGTTGCTTCGTTCTTTCTAGAGGTATTAGTAATTGCCCTCGACTCTTCCCCAGTAGCATATTGGACACCTTCTGGCCAGGAGTTGGGAAGGGAGCTTATACATTTTTTTGCCTTTTCATACGGTTCATGGGGTCCTAGGGGCAAGAATACTGGAATGGTTTGCCATTCCCTCCTCCAGTGAACTGCTTTTTGTCAGAGCTCTTCACTATGACCCATCCATTTTGGGTAGCCCTGAATGGCATTCCTCATAGCTTCATTGAGTTACTTAGGCCCCTTTGCCACAGCAAGGTTGTGATCCCTGTATTTCATTCAGTTTAGCTGAGTTCAGTCACTCTGTCATGTCCGACTCTTTGTAACCCCATGGACTGCAGCACGCCAGGCCTCCCTGTCCATCAGCAACTCCCGGAGTTTACTCAAACTCATGTCTATTGAGTCGGTGATGCCATCTAACGATCTTATCCTCTGTTATTCCCTTCTCCTCCTGCCTTCAATCTTTCCCAGCATCAGGGTCTTTTCAAATGAATCAGTTCTTCACATCAGGTGGCCAAAGTATTGGAGTTTCAGCTTCAACATCAGTCCTTCCAATGAATATTCAGGACTGATTTCTCCTTGCAGTCCAAGGGGCTCTCAAGAGTTTTCTCCAACACCACAGTTCAAAAGCATCAATTTTTCAGTGCTCAGCTTTTTTTATAGTCCAACTCTCACATCCATACATAACTACTGGAAAAACCATAGTTTTGACTAGATTGACCTTTGTTGGCAAAGTAATGTCTCTGCTTTTTAATATGGTGTCTAAGTTGGTCATAGCTTTTCTTCCAAGGAGCAAGCATCTTTTAATTTCATGGCTGCAGTCACCATTTGCAGTGATTTTGGAGCCCCCCAAAATAAAGTCTGTCAGTGTTTCCACTGTTTCCCCACCTATTTGCCATGAAGTAATGGGACCAGATGCCATGATCTTCATTTTCTGAACAGTGAGTTTTAAGCCAACTTTTTCACTCTTGTCTTTCAGTTTCATCAAGAGGCTCTTTAGTTCTGCTTCGCTTTCTGCCATAAGGGTTGTGTCATCTGCATATCTCAGGTTATTGATATTTCTCCAGACAATCTTGATTCCAGCTTGTGCTTCATCCAGCCCAGCGTTTCTCATGATGTACTCTGCATATAAGTTAAATAAGCAGGGTGACAATATACAGCCTCGATGTACTGCTTTCCCTATTTGGAACCAGTCTGTTGTTCCATATCCAGTTCTAACTGTTGCTTTCTGACCTGCATACAGGTTTCTCAAGAGGCAGGTCGGGTGGTCTGGTATTCCCATTTCTTTATGAATTTTTCGGAGTTTGTTGTGCTCCACACAGTCAAAGGCTTTGGCATAGCCAATAAAGCAGAAGTAGATGTTTTTCTGAAACTCTCTTGCTCATATTTCATTAGTATAGCACAAATTTTCTCAGTGTATTTTTATTTAAAGTCCGTTATATCAGTCTTTAAATTTGCAGACTAAAGTCATTATGCAGATGTGCTTGGCACCAAGTCGATAATGTGCTTTTTGATTTTCAGTATATGGTTTTGACACACATTTCATCTGGTACAGAGAGTAGCAGCTCAACTATTCAAATTGGGATACTGTCAGCTTCAAAGTCAAGAATTACACATATACCTCATCCAATCTAAGTCTCTTTGAAAATATGTTAGAAACTGTCTCAAGTATTATTTTTATCTAGTTAATCCACATTTGTACTTCATAGACTAGAAATTATATATTTTTCTAATTGCTTGTATTCCCTAGTTAAATATTTTGTGATGTGCCAGTAAAAGATTACTATCCAGACATAACAGTTTCTTGCGTTTGTAGAGTCATATGTTTTGTAATACTATCTTATGGTTCCCGTTGAGCTTGAACCCTTTATTTTTCAATAATTATTTAAAATATCTTTTCGGGCAGCAATACTTCAAGTATCAAAAATAGATTGAAATATCATATTATGACCACATGGATTTTTATCAGATATATTTTCCTCACAGGTACTTAATAGTTATTTCTTAGCAGATTAAGGGCTTCACTGGTAGCTCAGCAGGTAAAGAATCCACCTGCAATGCAGGAGACCTGGGTTCAAATCCCTGGGTTGGGTAGGTCCCCTGGAGGAGGGCATGGCAACCCACTCCAGTATTTTTGCCTGGAGAATCCCCATGAACAGAGAAGCTTTCAGGCTCCAGTCCATGGGGTCACAGAGAGTCAGACACTACTGAGTGACTGACACACACAGCAGATTAAATTTTAGTTTCCGCCTCTAGTACAGAATCAGAATTCAATTGGGAGAGCCAATGAAGCTAGTAACAATTTCTAGAAGTTGAAAAAGTTACCCATTAGGCTTACATGACTGCTATTAATAGTTCGTTTTACACAACTGAGATCAGTATAGCCATGCATTTAATATTTCTTGTGTTTTTCACAAAGAAATGTGCATATTTTGATTTTACAAATTATTTTGTTCACACAAAAGTTGGGTTTTCTTATACCCAACTTTTAAACATAAAAAATTTCAAAGATTTCCAGATTTGTTCCCTTAAAGGTTTTCTGTTTAAAAAAAAAAAAAAGGTTTTCTGTTATGTCCTTATTTATTTCTATTTGTTTACCTACAGTTATTTTAACAGTTGGTGAAAAAATGTTGAATGTAATAATTTTAAAGTAATTTCATAAAAATCTAGGGTGGGCAGTAGCCATTTGAATAGAATAAATACATGAAAATTTACACTTAGCAATATTTAATAATAATTTTAAAATTATTCTTATATGTTAAATTCGTTGTTGGTTAACAAAAATGTCCAGATTAGAATTTGTACCAAGATATTTTTATAAATCTTATTCCTTGCATGTTTTCATGGGCAACTATGGCCTATAATTTATTGATAGACATGTGAAAATAATATATAGAAATATTTTATTGATTTAAAAATTATGGTAATTTATTTTGTAACCCATTTCAAATAGGTGACTTAAAGGTCATATGTATGCCTTTATAAAGTCATGTTTATGTTTTGTTCTGACCTGTCTCTGAGGTTTTCATTCTGGAGACCATATGCTGTATAGGTATTTTTTACTGGAGGGGTAATGGAAATTATAAACAATAAACATAGTGATTACCTAACAATAATACTTTTATTGAAGCAGGATGAATGGAAATATTTTATTCATTGGAATAGATATTAAAATTTAAATGTGAAAAAGGAAATTATTTACATTAATATGGTAGTTGTCAAATAAATACAATGTATCAATAGTTTTAAAAAAAGATATCCTAAGAGTTCTTTTCAGAAGGAAAAATACTTTTTATTTCTCTTCTTTTGTATCTTAAAAAAATACATTTTTTGAGTAAGTGAAGATGGTTAATATAAATTTCATAGCACATTGTATTAAGATTTTTTTATTTATAAGTCAGCATTTGAAGACTTAAACAGCAATTAATATCTTAAAAGAAATTGTATATCTTGTCCATTAGGTGTTCAGTCATTTTCTACAGTGTTTTTCTGCTTTCTTTACTGCAAATCAAAAGATGTTTTTCAATGCAACTGGTAGAAAAGGCAATTGTTACAATCCCTGTTAAATAAGCAAGTGAGCATGACACTTTCTCCAGGAACTTGCGGTCTATTATTTTTATGAGTTTTAACATCCCTAAAGTTATTTGAAAATGTCTCAGGTATAGGGATTGTTCCTTCAGGGTCTGTCTCTTCTGTCAGCCTTAAAAGTGAAAGCCAGTTACATGATCTTTTGCTGGGAAGGAAAAGAGGATTCCTTAGGCTAGTTTTTGTCCAAGAATGATGATATGAAAACTTTTGGAAAGGCAGACTGCTTGAGAAACTTCCCTACAGCTCACGCTTGTGCGTGCTCTGCAGGTGAGGCAGTGAGTGGGAAACCCCACGTGCCTGCAATCAAAGAGAAGGTACAGAGAAAAGCAAGTGAAACTGTATTGCTGTGCTGATTTTCTAGTGGTCCCTGGGGATGAGGCACCAGGCGAGGCATGGACTCTAATTAAAGAAGTAGCAGGTCAGATCCTCAGGGAGCAGTGAGTTCTGCCATGTGGGCTATTCTTTTCCCACAATACATAGAATACATGGAAAAAGTCAATAAAATCAAAAGTGAAAGTGTTCCAGTGCCAACTTTTGCCCACCTCTTTTGTAACATCCCTCTCTGTTAATAGTTTGATGTTTATTTTTCCAAACACATGTGTATATATGTGTGATAGCAAAACATGTACTCTATTTGAACTTCTGATTTTGTTAATTTTTGCTCAAAAATATTTCAAAGACATTCCTATTTATATATTTGGACATAATAATTCTATCTCATTCATTTAAATGGTGCATGTCATAGCATATGTTACACAATGTAATTAAGTGATTGACTTTTTTTTCTTTTTAATTTATTTTTTTATTGTAGGTGGATTGCTTTACAGAATTTTGTTGTTTTCTATCAAACCTCAACATGAATCAGCCATAGGTATACTTATAACCCCTCCCTTTTGAACCTCCCTCCCATCTCCCGCCCCATCCCACCCCTCTAGACTGATACAAAGCCCCTGTTTGAGTTTCCTGAACCATTCAGCAAATTCCTGTTGGTTATCTATTTTACATATGGTAATGTAAGTTTCCATGTTACTCTTTTCATACGTCTCACCCTCTTCTCCCCTCTCCTCTTGTCCATAAGTCTATTCCCTATGTCTATTTCTCCATTGCTGCCCTGTACATAAATCCTTCAGTACCATTTTTCTAGATTCCATATATATGTGTTAGAATACAATATTTATGTTTCTCTTTCTGACTCACTTTACTCTGTATAATAGGCTCTAGGTTCATCCACCTCATGAGAACTGACTCAAATGTGTTTCTTTTTATGACTGAGTAATATTCCATTGTGTATGGGTACCACAATTTCTTTATCCATTCATCTATCGATGGACATCTAGGTTGCTTCCATGTTCTAGCTATTGTAAATAATGCTGCAACGAACAATGGGATACATGTGCCTTTTTCAGTTTTGGTTTCCTCAGGGTATATGCCTAGGAGTGGGATTTCTATGGCATATGGTGGTTTTATTCCTAGTTTTTAAAGGAATCTCCAACTCTCTTCCATAGTGGCTGTACATTTACATTCCCACCAACAGTGCAAGAGGGTTCCCTTTTCTCCACACCCTCTCCAGCATTTACTGTTTGTAGACTTTTTGATGATGATCATTCTGACTGGTGTGACCACTACACTATCTCATTGTAGTTTTGATTTGCAATTCTCTAACAATGAACGATGTTGTGCATCTTTTCTTGTGCTTGTTAGCCATCTGTATGTCTTCTTTGGAGAAATGTCTGTTTAGGTCTTTTTCCCACTTTTTGATTGGGTTGTTTGTTTTTATGGTATTGAGTTGTATGAGTTGCTTGTATATTTTGGAAATTAAGCCTATGTCAGTTGTTTCATTTGCTGTGATTTTCTCCCAAGTGATTTACTTTTAAACTGTTAGTTCTCAGGCTACAGTGAAGCAGAGAATGAATGTGGTACTTGAATGGCTGGACTGCTCACAGGCACATCAGCTGCTCATGGCTGTAGCCCAGTAAGCATTCATGTCTCTTTAGTTTGGTCGGACGTTATAAACTGGCAGCCATATGTCTGATTCAGCTCACAGATGTGCTTTGTTTGTCACAGTGTTACTTGTTTGTTTTCTTTTAAAGAGCCTACATTTGAAAACCAGTTGGTTTCACATAGTAAATTGTGATTTCCATTGGATGGACATGAAAAGAATCAGTGGGTGCTTAAACGCTGCTGCCCCATCCCTCACATAAGGGCACGTTGCTTAATGGTAGTCCACAGTTCCTGACACTCACACCCGGCTCTGCTAGTTGGTCATCTCCACCTGGCACTAATGGGCATTTACATTTGTTACCCACGCACAGGAAGGATTGTGAACCGCCTCAAAACCCTTTAGTGCTTAGAATCTAGTAACCAGTAAGCATGGGATGAATGAATGAGGGAGCAAATGAATTAATGAGTGAATGGATTTTGTTACATTCAGACTTTGATGTGACACCCTAACATTCTAACCATCCAAATTGAGAAATTTCTGGACATTACTTTTGATACTTGAAAGTTTTAGTTAGATTTGGTGAATCTCTGCTTTCTTGTGAAGTTTATAAGTTTAAAATTTTTTGTTCTTTAATTTTATTTGATTCAATTGGTAAAAGTGTTTATAAGGTAGACTTTATCTTATAAATGCAATAATAAACAAGTCCCGTCTATACACATACTTGTTTCTTTTAATTATGTGGCTTCTGCCAACTCTTGAAAAGGTTCAGTGATTAGGTAATAAATATTTGTTTTTACTTTTCTTGCCTTTAGAATATAAATTCAGAAGCATTACAGAGAGCAGATACATTCTTTAAGTATACTTTTTGTTAACTTATAAAGAAAAGTATAGAGGAGAAAAAAGAAGTATCCATGTTGTTTCAGACATTGAACACATCTATGTAACCATCATCTAGATCAAGAAAGAAAACATCACCAGTAATGCAAAACCTCTGCTGTGGTCCTTTCCAATCAGTATCCACCGCCTCCCCCCACAGACAAGCTAAACTGATTTCAATCACCATAGGTTAGTTTTGCCTCCTTTAGAATTTTATTTAAGTGAAATCGTAGAGCACATTATTTCGTGTATGACTAGCTTCTTTCGCTTGATAACATGGTGACGCTAATCTGTGCTGTGCAGGTCACAGTTCATGTAGTCTCACTGCTCTGTAGTGTCTCTTTGTGTGGGTGCACCGCAGTTTACTGACCCCATTCTGTCTTTGCTGGGCCTTTAGGTCATTCACAGTTGCAGTGCTGTGATCATGCTGCCATGAACACTCCTGTGCATGTCTGTTGGTAAATGTGCACGTGTTTTTCTTAGTCTATTCTGGGAGCGGAATTATTGGGTCATAGAGAATGCGTATGTCCAGCTCTAGTAAATCCTGCCAAACTGTTTCCCAGTCATTGTACCAACTCCATGCCCTCTGGCAGTGCATGCGTGTGCCAGTTACTCCACACTCTACAGACAATACTTCGTGTTGTCCTTTTCTGTTGTGATGAATGCGTAGTGGTATCACACTGTGGTTTTAATTTTCACTTTCTTGATGACTAATAAACTTGAGCAGTTTCACATATTTATTGAGGCTTAGGGTTTTTGAGTCACTCTTGAGTTGAAGTCTTCAGTTTGCTGCTGAAGAGCTATTTAACATTTGCCGAATAGGTTTGCTGGGGAATTTTATAAGGAAGCAAATGTAAAATATCCAGTTCAGTGTTGGACACAGACAAGATAGTCAGTGAAAGTTAATTCTTACAGTGACCATTTTTCTTTGCCGTTTGAAACTGATAGAAAATTAAAAACAAGGGTCAGAAATATAATTGGGTGAAAATGGTAGAAGAGAACAGTTGGATTCAGTATAAAGAAGTGGTGAAAAGAGGAACAGAGTAGAATAAAACCAATATGTCCTGATTGTGATAATTGACTTTCTTGGCAATCCGTGTAGATCTAGGAAACAAATGTGATAGTCTCATCAGGAAGGAAGAATGTAAAGATTCATGACAAAAGCCTAGATATAGGAGTACCAGAGTTTTCATTTACATTATATATATGTATGTATATATGTGTATATATAATTAAACATAAAATATTTTAAATATGAAAATATAGTAAAAATCATATATATATGCATATAATAATTTATTTCAATAATGAAGTAGTACCTTAATAAAAACTAGCTATTTTTATTAAATTTTCCCTATTTTAACTTGGAGGTATAATTATGACATAATTCTTTATATAAGAGATACTAACAATACAATGGATAGTGTGTGTAAGTTCAATATTTAGAAAAAAAGCAGAGAGTTTCTAAATATGGAATTTTGTACCTCATGTCAAAATCTTAGTGTCATCATCAAGTATCACTTTTCGCATTTATAATTCTATGGCACCCAGGTGATTTCTGTTTCTTATCCAGTTGAGTAATGGTGAGTGTTTTGTAGTAGTTGCTTCAGCCTGCTTTAGGTTAAAAATTCTGTCAAATGGATTCACTTTTTACATATTGTCTTGAAAGTATCTAGAGAAATTTTGAAAAAATACCCCTGAAGATGTTTGGTTCTCTAAAGATACATTTGACATTCACCACAATAGTGACAAGAGGGATAAAACATGCTAACTTGGGACTTTCTTATTTTCAAGAATTTTTTCACTAAGACACTTGAACAATATTAGATGATTAAGTAATATGTTGGCTCTTTACAACTAATTTGAATCTTATTAATGGACTTAAGTTAAATTAGTTATACATTCAGTCACATGCTGTACTGTTATTTCATGAACATGATGTAGAGCAGATGTTGTTGTTAGTTGCTAAGTTGCATCCTATTCTTTTCCAACCCATGAGCTTTAGCCTGCCAGACTGCTCTCTGTTCATGGGATTTCCCAGGCAACAATACTAGAGTGTGTTGTCATTTCCTTCTCCAGGGATCTTCCCGACCCAGTGATCGAACCCATGTCACCTGCATTGGCAGGCAGATTCTTTACCACTGTGCCACCTGAGAAGCCCCATAGAATAAATGTACTTAGAGTTAAATTTGCTAGCCTAATTAAAATACTGACAATTAAAATGACTTGCTTATTCCAGTCTGGCAAATTGAATTTTCTCAGGTTTTATTTTCCAAAGGGAAATTTTAAAATGTATTTTAACGTAAGTAAACTCAATTTATTGTTAACTTTTAAAATCCTACATTGTTGTAGATATATTTTCCAGAAAACTTTCTTATTAGCATTTGTATACATGTAACAACTGGGCAGAGAAAAGAAAGAAAAGTGAGGAAATTTGATAGGAATTCAGGATTCTTAATGTACTTCTTATCACCATTATCTTCTTACAGGAAAGTAAAGAAAAAAAGTAATATAAGACACTTAAAGTGGAGCTCTTTTATTATCCTGATGTTGGGTAAAATATCATTTGACCACTGTACCTCCTTTTATTGATTTATTGATTGTCTTTTCTACACACACTATGTCCTTAGTGCAATAGGAGAGTGTAGATGCCATAATTTTTCCCTCTCTTCCTAGATAACTTTACTGTTTTAGCATTTGAAGTAAATAACCTTCTGTGTTCACCTTACCCCCTTTTCTCCAATAACAATCTTCCTCCTTCTTCTAAGATTAGAACATTAGATATGGTCTTATCTGTCTATCCATAGCCTCATAACTCACACATTTGTAAGACCTTTGTAGTTGGTCTTGATTAATTGATCAATATGAGATTCAGTTTGATTTCTAGAATTAAATTATGAGCATTTTTTTTTTTAAATTTTCCAGTGGGTTTTGTCATACATTGATATGAATCAGCCATGGATTTACATGTATTCCCAATCCCGATTCCCCCTCCCACCTCCCTCTCCACCCGATTCCTCTGGGTCTTCCCAGTGCACCAGGCAGGAGCACTTGTCTCATGCATCCCACCTGGGCTGGTGATCTGTTTCACCATAGATAGTATACATGCTGTTCTTTTGAAATATCCCACCCTCACATAAATTATGAGCATTATTAACAAACTGCTACACAGTAATCTACATCCATATTCCCTATGCCTACTGGACATGTGGAAAAGATTTTCTGGAGACATTGCAAGGAAAGTTTCTTTAATAATAAATATCTGAAAATTCAGGTTGACGAAGGAGGGAGAATCTCATTGGTGGGAGGAGAAGGAAGATCCTACCTGGCAGTCACGACTCCCTTGATCCTATGGGACCAATGAGACAATCTCAACATTTTGTGCCATGTCTTAAAGACACTGCATTCTCTCACTTGCTCATGTTTTTTGCACATGAGCTGATTCCTTTACTTGAGGAACTCTTATCCTTATTCTCTTTTTAGAAACTAAATTCGTCCTTCAAAACCCAGCTCATACATTACCTCCTCTGGGATGGCTAAGTTGACCTCTACATAGTGAAGTTAATTACTTTTCCTTTGGATTTTTATTGTACTTAAGACAAACATCAGTTATGAATTATTTCTGTACTAATGCCAGAGTGTCTGTAGGGTAGACACACTTATTCCTTTCTCAGTTTCTTCATGGCCCAATATAATCCTGGCAGTAGTCATTGAAATCATTCACTAAAAAGATGTAATGAGCTAGAGATTATCCTATTAAGTGAAGTAAGTCAGAGAAAGACAAAAATCATCATATGATAACATTTATATGTAGAACCTAAAAAAGTGTACAAATGAACTTATTTACAAAACAGAAATAAACTCACAGACATAGAAAACAAATTTAGTTTATCAAAAGGGAAAGAGGGTAAGGGGTAAATTAGGAGTTTTAGGATTAACAAATAAATACTGCTATATATAAAGTATTTAAACTACAAGGACTTACTGTATAGCACTGGGAACTACATTCAGTCTCTTGTGATAATCTATAGTGGAAAAGATTCTGGAAAATAATTTTTATCTATATAAATAATATTTATATAAATTATACATATATCAGAATCAGTTTTCTATATACCTGAAACTAACACATTGCGAATCAACTATACTTCAGTTAACAAAGAAAGATGTCCTGAGCATATATATTACTGACCTGGATTCTTAAACTCTGTAATTATTATAAATCGATAAGAGGCCACCCAAGGAATCAGACAAGGCTTTATTAGAATTTGTGCTGCAACATATGGGAGCAAGAATAAGAAACAGGTTCACTTGTTTGAGGGGAGCAAACTGTTTCCTTAAATGAGGTGAGAGCAAAGGCGGATGGATCCATGGGATGGGCTGGATGGGCGGCGTAGGTGGTCTGCGCATCCCTTGATGGTTCTGCGCGTGGGAATATTTGCAGTACCCTGCTTCTGCTCCCAGCACCTCAGAGGTGGCAGTTGGTCTGTGTCCTTTTTGTATCCTATTGTTCATAATTGCCCAACTATTCTTGTGTGCTGTTACTGTTAGTCCCTTATATTTATTTGCCTTGTATTCTGTTGGTTGAGCAGATGTTTGTCTAGGTGCAAGTGCAGGGGTCCCAGGTCCTAGCCTGTCTTGTATGTTTCAGGCTCTTCATTTTACTTAGCCTCATTTTTTATAGCCTACTATTTGCCAGAACTTCATATTTGTTGAATCAATATGAATCTAAAAAAGATGTTTCTGAATGGAATTGAGTGTTGGATTGACATTTTAGAGTCTAGATGTGCTGTACTTAGTCACTCAGTCATGTCTGACTCTTTGTGACCCCATGGGCTGTAGCCCGCCAGGCTCCTCTGTCCATGGGGATTTTCCAGGCAAGAATACTAGAGTGGGTTGCCATGCCCTCCTCCAGGAGGATCTTCCCAACCCAGGGATTGAACCCAGGTCTCCCATATTGCAGGCAGATTCTTTACCATCTGAGCCACAAGGGAAGCCCCAGAGTCAAAATGAGGTAAGAACAAACATTTGGACATTTGGACGTTTGACATCTTAAAAGATTTTACCAATATTTATTGATGATTCAAAAAGGTCACATATATGTATATATGAGGATTATTTTCAGCTTTTTGGACTGTTTTTTTGAATGTTTCCTCTTCCATACTACTAAGTTCATAATCATCAGTTAGATCTTTATTTCTTATATAATACCTAGAGTGAACTGCCTTGATATCAGCTCTAATTATCTCTCTGTACCCTCAGCTGGAATCCATTGCAGGCTGTCCCTATCTGAAGCTGTGCATGTAAACCTTGGCTTAGCTCAGACTAGCAAAGTCTTGGTTGAGTAGATCATAGGAGGCAGCAGCTAACCTGTCTTGCTGTGGCTCTGCTCTGACCTACGCCAGTTCATACATGGTAATGCTTTGGTTGTGTGATGACACTTGGTACATTTCTTCTGTGATAAGTAGGCCTCTATTGGGCTCTTTGGTTTGGATTTTTGTCTGTGAACTGTAGTTAAGCCCTTGGTATCCTCCTTCTAGTTTTATCTCCAAATGGCAACCCACTCCAGTATTCTTGCCTGGAGAATTCCATGGACAGAGGAGCCTGGCAGGCTATAGTCCCTGAGGTCGCAAAGAGTCGGACACGACTGAGCGACTGTCATTACTTACCTACTATCTTGCTTCCGTGTCTGCGTGTGTTCTGCACTCAGATACACTTTGAACCTGCTCTCTCTCCCTTCATGAATTTACTAACACTCTGATCAGTAACTAGATGTTGCTTTACTACAGTAGCCTTACTCTTTTATTTGGGTCTCATCTTACATTTTTGGCTTTACCGTCATACATGGCCTCAGTCATGGGTCTCAGCTCTGGCAAACTCATCTCTCTGTAATTCCCTTCTGCTTCCTCAGTCCTTCACATCCGCATCCTCACTACAGCTTCTGATTATTCATTGTTGTCTGATGCTATCTGTCCATTATTGTCCTATGCTCTCTGGCTTCCCTTGTGACTCAGCTGGTGAAGAATCTGCCTGCAATGTGGGAGACCTGGCTTCAATCCTTGGATTGGGAAGATCCCCTGGGGAAGGGAAAGGCTTCCCACTCCAGTCAGTATTCTGGCCTGGAGAGTTCCATGGGGCTGCAAAGAGTTGGACACGACTGAGTGACTTTCACTTTCACTTTCATCTGTCCATCAGTTTCATCTTCATCTTTCTTTTTAGTCTTGGCCTTTATCTAGGCTCAGGCTGATCAACTCAGCTTTCACACACCGAAGGCTAGTGATGTTAGACCTACAAGTTTCCACTGTTCCTTCTTCTGCTCAAAAAACAAACATGCTCTGCCTCTGTGCTAGAAAAAGAAAGAAAAAGCTTCTGTTAACAAGCTGAATACTAAACTTGATCAAAGAGATAAATTATCAAGCATAAAAAGACTTGCAAGAGCATACTTGTGATTAATTTATCTCCTCCACAGCAGGGGAGGAAAAAGTCAATAATACCAAAAAAAAAGCAAAAGGAAAATATTGATATGTTTGGATTATATTGGGTAATTCATAAAAATTATATATTTAAAAATGTATCATAAATTGACTCAATATATGAGTAACAGAATGAAGAAGTATTTATAACAGGTAGCAAACATTAATATCCTAAATTCTGAGGAGTGTCTGTAAAGCATTAAAAGTGTGCTAAGAACTTAATTAATGGACATCAAGATAAATTTTCAAAAGATTAAATGCATATACTACTAAATATATGGAATGTGCAAGCTCATTATAATTAAATAAATCCTAAACAAAAGAGAGTTATTTTTGTTTGCATAATAAGTTGCTTCAGTTGTGTCTAGCTCTTTGTGACCCCATAGCCTGTAGCCCGGCAGGCTCTTCTGTCCATGGGATTTTCCAGGTAAGAATATTGGAGTGGGTTTCCATGCCCTCCTCCAGGGGATCTTCCCCACCCAGAGATTGAATCTGAGTCTCTTACCTCTAACCTGCATAGGCAGGCAGGTTCTTTATCACTAGCGCCAACTGGGAAGCCCCAACTTTTAAACATATTCAGTCAGTTGTGGTTGTCTGGACTCAGGAACTGTTACACATACTTCTTTCTGGTAGGAACATAAAACTGGACAGGCTTTCTGCCTGTTACTTTTAAGGCATCATCATTATTATTTAGTTTTGCATCCAGTATAGTTCACTTTTATTCGATACATGCATTCTAAATTTATCTTGTGTATTTTGTCATGTGTATAGAGTCTGACAACTGCCACCACTAACAGGATTTCCAATCAAGCTTTCTGATCTCCTTCCCAGACTTCAGCGACTGTTACCTGTCTCAGTAGTTTTGTAAGTTTGAGAATGCCATTTAAAGGAAATTGCACAGAAGGCAAACTTTGAGATTGACTTCTATCACTTGGCATAAATTGTTTGAGATGGATCAAGCCGTGTGTATATCAATAGTTTATTCATTTGCATTAACTGTGGAGTATTTCATAGCATGGATGTATCTTAGTTTGCTTATCCATTCACATTTTGAGGGGCATTTGGGTCATTTCCAGTTTTTGGTGATTGTGAATAATGTAGTTGGTGGTGGGCAGCCCCGTGCTCTGTTTAATCCCTTTCCTTTGAGTGGGCAGGACCTGGACCTATAACTTGCTTCTCCGATAGAATATAACAAAAGAGATATGATGTCACTCTCCTGATCATGTTGTGTGACAAAGGGGAATTCCATTCTGAGTGTGTAATTCATTAGTCCTTAGTCAGTTGCCTTTAAGCTGCTGGTTGCTAAGCTTTTGTCAGTAGGTGGCGCTGCAAGATGTTTCAGAAGAAAGAGGTGGTCATTGATTCAGGTCGTGCGCGCTGGGGCTCCTTCACCAGGCCTCTGGAGAGGGCACCTTTTTCTCCATTCCTCAGCCTCTTTGGTATTCTTCAGTGTGAAGTGCCCAGAGGACACAACTTTCTCTCACACCTGGCTGCAGGTCTCAACTTAGACTGGAGTGGCATGGAGTGGCATGTGAGTGGCATGGAGTGGCATGTGGGGCTGTCCCCAGCCCAGGTGAAGCACTGCTTCCCCGCACCTTTTCCTGTCCTGGAGCTGCGGACACACGGGGCTGGTCATCCCGTGAGCCACGCCCACCCCAGCACATCAGGCTCTCCTCTGATACTCTGAACTCCAGCGGCTTTCTCTGTGTGCCTGAAGGTGGTTCCACTTGCCTGGAGACCTTGAGCAGAACCCTGACCTGGACATACCACAAGTTTCTCCACTGTCCCCCGGCATGCAACCACACATCCTTCAATGTGTGGAAATCCTTCCCAGTTTGTCCTTCCTTAGTCCTCATTTCATCTTTATGCTTAATCCTCTATCATCACTTAGCATTTGTTTATGTTCAATGTTCCCTGTTTAAATTTTGTGGGTTTTTTTTTTTTTTTTTGGTCTCTTGATTGGATCCAAGCTGATACAGGCCATAACCTACTCCAAGTCTTAAGAACCACCTTCTTGCTGATTTTCTGTTGAAATTACTAGGGAGATTACATCAAAGAGGAGAATGTGCATCAGCATTTGCTCCTAAGGACAAGATGCTACTGTATGCTGGAAAATCCAGGGACATTTTGTTAGCTGTAATGCAGAACCAGCTTGGAGGAAGGCACTTTGGATCACATAGTGCGACTTAAGAGAGCAGTGCCTCCCGAGGGGGGGCAGAGAAGTTTCTGGTAAGCTCTCAGGACTTTACCAGGAACATCTGGAGAGAGGCTAGGTGACAACATCTTACTTACATGCTGTGGAAGCTGGCCTGAACCTAAAGTTGTATGCAAAAAGGCTATAACACAGGACAGAAACATACAAAGAAAAATGTGACCTCCAGTGCAGCAGCTTTCGCAAACACAGGGAAGAGGAAAACAAGTAAACCAACCCTGCACAGGTGGTGTTTTCCTTTTAGGAATTTCTGTAGGTCTGCCATTCCCTCCCCTCTAAGATGATATGGGAACTGAATATGCGAGAGGACACAAATAACAAGAGCCCGAAGGACACTGAGATCAATACGTGGAGGCTTGCGTATCTCCGTGTTTCATGATAAAAACCAGGCTGGTAGACATTTGTTCACCCAGGGTTATTTATGGAAATAAAAGTCAGCGAATGCCAGGGCTGAAGAAAAGGTTCTGCACATAAAGTGTCGTAGCACTGGAGACTGAGAGGTATTCATTAAGGAAATGGAGATAGAGCTCCATATTGTGTTTTGGACATCCAAGTGAAATTCAGTATAACACGAGCTCTATGAAATAAGATATCAAAGATGCTCTAAAGACTAGAAGGAAATATAACAGCTTCTCAGTGGTTCTCCTTAAATAGTCAAATTATAAAAATTTATTGTTTTTAGCCTTTAAAGATTTATATTCTACATTTTTCTCCATAATTATATATTGATTTAATACGTAAGTAATGACATTGTTTCAGTCATTTATAGTCATAAATGTCATTGCCTTTACCTTTATGGGGTAGTCAAAGGACAGAGACAAATTGAAAGTGTTTCTTCAACATTTTCACAGTCTCCATTTCTCCTCCAGACTAAATCACCACTAGCATTTTAGGCTGTGTCTTTCAGATCTCTCTTTCTCTCTGGAAGGCCACAGACCAAACCAATGGTAGTGGTTCAGTGGTGATATTAATTGCATATGTGTTTGTGTGTGTGTGTGTGTGTGTGTGTGTGTGTGTGTATATATATATATAAAATAATTCCATACCTGGACAGGGAGGCCTGGCGTGCTGCGATTGATGGGGTCGCAAAGAGTCGGACATGACTGAGCGACTGAACTGAACTGAACTGAGGCTTAATTTCCAGTCTTTTACTGACTGTGTAATAAATTTAGAGCAGGTCACTCTTCTCTCCATGCCTCAATGTCCTCTTACATAAAATGGAGCTAATCTCATGTATAGGGTTGTTCTGAGGGTTGGGTTAATATAAGTAAAGCGCTTTGACTAGTGCTTGACTGATGATAAATATTATGTAATTGTCAGCCGTCGAAAGTAGTGGCGGCATCTTCAGCCTCATTCCTTTAGCTTCTTCAGTGGCATCAGCTGATTACAAATCTGAATCCCTAGTCCTGACACATCTTTTGATATCCTATGTCAAGTTTCTTTTACAGGAAAATGACAAGAATGTTTTGTTGACTTATTTAAAAGGGCAATCATATTCAGCATAGTCTGCAAAGTAAAAATAATACACAACCTAATAAAGTATCCAAATCAATAATCAAACACATTTGTAATATGAAATTTATCATTTCCTAAAAACCTATTCCTTCATTCCTTTTCACTGAGCTCTTATCACAGTTAAAAGATAATACTTTTTTCCTTTCACTCATGCATTAATACCTCTAGATTTCCTCCAAGTTAAGTCAGTAGCAGTATCCTTTCAGCTGTATCTTTAAACTCTCTTTCCAATCCACCCATTCCTCTTTATGTTCCTTCTGCCAGAATCACTGTCAGTCCTGACTGCCTCCACTAGCTCTCCTTCACTTTTCACTTGCTCCTTAGTCTGCTGTCAGATTTAACCTTGCTTGAAAATAAGTCTTTTCAAAATATGTGTTCCTGATTCCCTTTGCACATTGAGGGAAGGAAGTCCAAACGCCTTATCTCAGCATCCTTCACTGTCTAGTTCTAATGTAGTTTCTCAGCCCTCTCTCCTTCCTGTTTATTGAACTTCCTCATTAAACGTTTGATCACAATTAATCAGGGCTACTTGCTTCTTTCATACCTATTCTGTCATCATGATTTTTTTTCCCTCCTTCTAGAATGCTTTCCTTTTAAGAGAGTGGTCAAGAGACTATTGAATTAGATCTTCCTGTTATGAGCTGTGTGAATATGGATACATTTTTTAAGGTGTCTGAGCCTCAGAAATTTTATTTGAAAAATGAGGGTAAAATGATCTCTTAGGGTTGTAGTAACCTTAAGAACAATGAAATAAATAAGCAATGTTCATAGCACAATATCTGAAACGCAGAAAGTGTTCCAAGTATAAATTCCAATCAGCTGTTCTTTTGTTTCCTTCAGGAAAAGCATCCTAGAATATTACCATTCCCTCCCTCAAGGCAGACAGAGTACTCCACCCTCAGTGCTAGAATTAGGTTCCAATTTACTGTCCTCATAATATCAGTATAGGACTTTTTGACACTGAGGCACTTGTTACATTAATTTTATTTCCCTATCTAGAGCCCAGAAGACACAGCTCCTTCTTGTGTGATGTTCTTTGAAGGATCACTGTATTTAAAATAGGTTAAACATCTATCTTAAAGACTTGAGATAAGCAGTAAAGAAGAACATGTAGGTAAAAGTGTTTTGGATCTTCGTTAAGTGCTCTTCAGAAATGACTTTTAACTTACAGTACCTAACACCGTGCCCTGCACGGAAGAGGGAAGTGCTCATTGAATTCAAGTGCACATTGAAATGAAGTCCTCTGAAGTGCATGTTAGGCCCCGTGTTTATCCTCCATTCTGTATCATTGACCATGTGGCCTTAGTGTAACATGCTGGTTGTCTCTTTTATTTGTACTCTATTTCTGTTCTTCTCTATATCAGGGTATGAGCCTCCAGAATAATCATATAAAAAGTAAAGCATGCTAAGGATATGTTCCCATGCCTTTTACTTCTGTGTGATAAGCTAATTGGAGGGGTTCGAGAAAGGGAGGACTGAGATGCAAGAAAAAGAGAATGTATGCTTTCACACTCAAGACTAGATCATGGAGCAGACTTCCCATTTGAGGCATAGAGACCGGATTAGTGTGTGTAATGGACATCATAAAATCAGAACGGGTTCAGTTATTGTCAGCTTTGAAAGTAATTTTGAAATACTCTAACTTTGTAAGAAGACTGCAATGTAGGTACATTTCCTCCTTCCCTGAGAAAAAGCCTGTTATCCCCTAACCTAGACTCCTGATAACCACCAAAGACTATATCCATTAACCCTATTTTTCAAAATTTCCTTTGTTGACACTTTTAACTCTGAGAGCTGCATGGCTCCAGCCAGAGCTGAATCACACATCAGCTGTTACAGCAAGCATCCCTTCCCTTGCAGCTGTCCAGTCCTTGCTATGCAGATGGTGGATTTCTTTTTCCTTTTACCAGCAATTCTTTTCTTTCTTCTCCTCACAGGACTGGGATCCTTTGTGATCGTGTATGAGTCAGTCAGCAGTAGGAACACTCATAGGACGGAAGAGTTTTCAAAAGTGTCCAAGTGAAAGGGAACAGGGACTCAGAAATGAGGGATGGCTCTGCAGGCTGGCTGCATACTGAAAAGGGGCTATGACTTCCTTCTCATGAAAAGTAGATATTCATAGTTTCATGAAAAGCAGCTTTGTTCTCAAAAAAGAATTTTTATTCTTGCTTCATTGTGTGTGGTCAGAAGAACAGTGAGAGTAGTCAAACCCAGAGAAGGTGGACGGGAAGAGCAGTGCAGAAGAGAAACCCAGATCTTGAAGCTGACTTCAGTCAGTATGGCTTTTCTCTTGCCATGTGTAAACATCTAGATAATTATCTCCATCCTTCAGTTGCATTTTTGAAGGGATGCATAAGTACTTATTCTAGATTATTTCTAGCTTTCTTCTATTTAATTTTTATATTAATAAATTAATAGTAAAGGTAGTTAATAATAATATCCCCTATTTATATTTTACATATTAAAATATATAATGTTTATATTCTTATATATAGATTATCCTATATGCCTATATATAAATTAGCAGATAGCATATGTTTTATTCAAGAAACAGTTTAATCCAATTTCTTGTTGCTTATGTTATGCCAATTATTTTATCATACAGTGTATAGAGATTACCAGAAGTTAAACATCTGTTTACACTGAACAAATATTTACTGTAACTATATTTTCCTACAAAATTTACCCTGAAGTATCTATACAGGATAGCACATCCATACCTGCTCAAAAATATAGCCATTAATTACTTCACTAAATTTTATAGCATTCTATTAAGCAGCAGCTAGATTTCAAAATCTAGACTGGGATATCAGTTACTACAAAACTTTATTTTCTTCAGCATTTTTTACATATAGATGCACCTGCTTTAACTATTGTGCAATTTGTTTATATAAAGAGATTGCAAGTAAGCTATTTGAGTAATTTGTTATGGAATGCTATTTCAGTCTCAGTATAAGTTCAAAGTCAGTTCAATATGTA
This sequence comes from Cervus elaphus, assembly GCF_910594005.1. Taxonomy (NCBI): domain Eukaryota; kingdom Metazoa; phylum Chordata; class Mammalia; order Artiodactyla; family Cervidae; genus Cervus; species Cervus elaphus. The sequence continues at coordinate 46,092,735 of NC_057832.1, forward strand.
AATTCAAAGTCACATTAACTGGGTAGTTCAGGCAAGGACTGACTAGACATATGTGATGGATTTTCTATCACAATAAATTTAATTTTTTCCAAAATCAAACACAGATGACCATAAGGTAAGTGAATCAAATCAGAACCCATGTTATAATTATAAGAAAACTGGCTGTGTGCATCTTTCAAATAATTAAAATACCAGCATTCTTAATCTTAGAACTACATATTTAATTTTAATAGGGTACTTACTAACATGGCCTTTTATGATATTTCCAGGAAATGTTGCCAGTATTCAGCTTTTTATATTCTTAGGCTGTTTAAGCTTATTTCAACCCTTTGCAGTCATTATTCTTGTTGATCAGTGGATTGTCCCATAATTGTACAGTAGATACCTTAAGTTGATATCTAAGTCTTTATGATATAACCCTAATAGTTTTGATAACTTCCTTTGCTTTCTAGAATGAAATGGTATTCCATGCCTACTTTGTGTATCTGTGACCCCAGAGCATTTTTTAACGGTTGATTTTGAGATATTTTATTTATTTGTATAAATTTATTATAAATTAAGGAAAATAAAGGTCTTGTGTTTTGAGTGAAAAGATATTTGTTTTCCATATAGAATTTTTCAAAACTTTTCAGTCATATTAATTATCAGTCTTTCTTTTAAGCCTTCTGAATTTTGTGTTTTATTTTAAAAGCCCTGTCCCTGAATCCAAGGTTATATACAAAATTTTTATGTCTTTCTCTATTCCCAGTATAATCCGATCTCTTATGTTTAAATTGTTGATCAGCCTGGAATTTGTCTACAGGGCCATAGGACATGAGGTAGTAATCACACTTTATTTTTTTCCAGATGGCAATCCAGTTGTCCAAACACTGTTTTTTGAATAATCCATCACTTATCTACTGTGCTTTGAAATACTATCCATATTAATGTGCATTCTTATACCACTTTGACTTCTTATATTATAGAAGGCTTTATAAAGTTCACTGTAGAACAACAAAAACAAATTGCTGAATGAAATCAGCATTATGCACTATTGGGTTGAATATAAAATATTTGGTTGTAAACCCTTGGTTTTGTAAGTTATGTTTTATTTTATATATGGTTTTGTCATATATTCACATGTTCTAGTTCCTGTAGTTTCTCGGTGGCCTTTATACCCATTTACTTCCTCTGATTGTCACAAAAGTTGTAGGAGATAGCAGCATAGAAGTATTATTATTATTTTTTTTTTTACAAGTAATGAAATTGAAGTTGAAAGAGGTCTTGGGCAAGATCAAATCAGAACCTTTCTTATCTCCACTTTGACTTAACTTTATTTGGAAAGCGTCTTGATTCTTGTTCTTTTTCCCATTCTATTTTCCTTCTTCCTCTTCGTTTTTTTTTCTTTTCACTAATTTATAAGAAGAACATATCAGAGACCTTATTTCATTTCTGCCATTGAAATGATGTATTTGTCTAACATGATTCAACAATTACAGGGTTTTTTATTATTGAAATGCAGTTAATATATTGGTTAGTGAACAAAATTAGCCTACTATATAGTACTTGCAATCAACTGTTCATTTTTGTTAGCCGTGTTAAATTAATGTTTATTATTATTTAATATTTTTAGAATTAACTTAAAAAATTAAACTAAAAAATTTAAACTAAAAAAAGGTGTAGCTATGTCTCCTACCCCCCCCACTCTCTGATTCTGACTAGCACAAATTTATTCTTTGTATCTATTAGTATCTATGAGCTTGTTTTCTTCTTTTTTTTTTTTTTTTTTGATTACACAATAAGGGAGAGCATATGGTATTTGTCTTTATCTGACTTATTTCACTTAGCATAATGCCCTCAAGGTATATTCCTATTGCCACATATGTCAAAATTTCATTGTTTTTATGCCTGAATAATGTTATACATACATATATGTATTATGCATATATATGTGTGGGTATATAAATTTGGAAAATTCAGCAGTAGCCACAGGACTGAAAAAGGTCAGTTTTCATTCCAATCCCAAAAAAAGGCAATGCCAAAGAATGCTCAGACTACCACACAGTTGCACTCATCTCACACGCCAGTAAGGTAATGCTCAAAATTCTTCAAGCCAGGCTTTAGCAATACATGAAACGTGAACTTCCAGATGTTGAAGCTGGTTTTAGAAAAGGCACAGGAAACAGAGATCAAATTGCCAACATCCAATGGATCATCGAAAAAGCAAGAGAGTTCCAGAAAAACATCTATTTCTGCTTTATTGACTAAGCCAAAGCCTTTGACTGTGTGGATCACAACAAACTGGAAAATTCTGAAAGAGATGGGAATATTAGACCACCTGACCTGCCTCTTGAGAAATGTATATGCAGGTCAGGAAGCAACAGTTAGAACTGGATATGGAACAAAAGACTGATTCCAAATAGGAAAAAGAGTACGTCAAGGCTGTATATTGTCACCCTGCTTATTTAACTTATATGCAGAGTACCTCATGAGAAACACTGGGCTGGAAGAAGCACAAGCTGGAATCAAGATTGCCGGGAGAAATATCAATAACCTCAGATAGGCAGATGACACCACCCTTATGGCAGGAAGTGAAGAAGAACTAAAGAGCCTCTTGATGAAAGTTAAAAAGTTGGCTTAAAGCTCAACATTCAGAAAACTAAGATCATGGCATCTGGTCCCATCACTTCATGGCAAATAGATGGGAAAACAGTGGCTGACATTTTCCTGGGCTCTAGACTCAATACAGATGTTAATTGCAGCCATGAAATTAAAAGATGTTTACTCCTTGGAAGGAAAGTTATGACCAACCTAGATAACATATTAAAAAGCAGAGACATCACTTTGCCAACAAAGGTCCGTCTAGTCAAGGCTATGGTTTTTCCAGTAGTCATATATGGATGTGAGAGTTGGACTGTGAAGAAAGCTGAGTGCCAAAGAATTGATGCTTTTGAACTGTGGTGTTGGAGAAGACTCTTGAGAGTCCCTTGGACTGCAAGGAGATCCAACCAGTCCATCCTATAGGAGATCAGTCCTGGGTGTTCATTGGAAGGATTGATGTTGAAGCTGATACTCCAATACTTTGGCCACCTGATGCGAAGAGGTGACTCATTTGAAAAGACCCTGATGCTGGGAAAGATTGAGGGTGGGAGGAGAAGGGGACGACAGAGGATGAGATGGTTGGATGGCATCACCGACTCAATGGACATGGGTTTGGGTGGACTCCGGCAGTTGGTGATGGACAGGGAGGCCTGGCGTGCTGCAGTTCATGGGGTCGCAGAGTCGGAGACAACTGAGCGACTGAACTGAACTGATATATATGTGTGTGTGTGTGTATATATATATAATGAAAGTGAAAGTGATGATTGTTTAGTCGTGTCCAACTCTTTGTGACCCCATGGACTGAACCCACCTTGGTACTCTGTCCATGGAATTCTCCAGGCAAGAATACTGGAGTGAGTTGTCATTCTTTTCTCCAGGGATCTTCCCGACCCAGAGATCGAACCTGGGTCTCTTGCATTGCAGGCAAAGCCATATATATATATATATATGTGTGTGTGTGTGTGTGTGTGTGTGTGTGTGTATACACTGCAACATTATTAATGATAACTGAGATAATGGCAACAACCTACTTGTCCAATAGATGAATGGATAACAAAATTGTTAGATTGTTGCCATTGTCTCAGGTATTATTAATAATGCTTCAGGGAACATGGAAGTGCCTGTATATTTTTGATCTTGTTTTTGTTTTCTTTCAATATATACCTAGAAGAATTGCTGGACATACAGTAGTTACATTTTTAATTTTTTGTGGAACCTCCATACTATATTCTATAATTGATGTACCAGTTTACATTCTCACCAACAATGCGTAAGGGTTCCCTTTGCTCTGTATCCTTGCTAAAACTTGTTATTTCCAGATTTTTTGATAATAGCCATTTTAACAGGTGTGAGGTGTTATTCTGGTTTTGACTTGCATTTTCCTAAGAATTAATGATGTAGGGATCTTTTCATATATCAATTGGCCATCATATATCTTCTTTGTATGAATTTGTTTGTTCAGATCTTCCACTCATTTTTTTTTAAATCAGATTGTTTGAGTTTTTTCCTATTGAACTGTATGAGTTGTTATGAGTTCTTTCTATATTATATATATGTATATAATAAGTGTATTTTATACATATATATATATATATATATATATATATATATATATATATACAGTCAGATGCTTTTTCTGAATTTATTTAGATGATCATCTGACTTTTATTCCTCATTTTGTTTGTGTGGTGCATCACATTGACTGCAAATGTTGGACCATTCTTACTTGATCCTTTTAATGTATTATTGAATTTAATTTGCTAATATTTTTTGAGGATTTTTGCTTCTAAGTTCATCAGGCATACTGGTCTGTAATTTTCTTTTCTCATGCATTTGTCTGGTTTTGGTATCAAGGTAATGCCGACCTTACAAGATGAATGTAGAAGAGGTCCCACCTCTTCTGTTTTTGAAATACTTTGAGAGGGGTTGGTATTAATTCTTTGAATATTTGGTAGAATTCACCAGTGAAGCCATTTGGTCCTGAACTTTTATTTGTTGGGATATTTTTTTGATTATGGTTTAAATATCCTTACTAGTAATCTATTTGTTCATATTTTCTGTTACATTATGATTCAGTCTTGGTAGGCCATATGTTTCTAGGAGTTTACCCATTTTTTCTAGGTTGTCCGGTTTGTTGGTGTGTAATTGTTCGTAGTAGTCTCTTATGATTCTTTGTATTTCTGTGGTATCAACTGTAATATCATTTTTTCATATATTATTTTATTTCTTTGACTCCTCCTGCTTTTTTTGATTAATCTATTTAAATATTTGTCAATTTGGTTTATCTTTTTACAGAACCAGTTCTTAGTTTCGTTGATCTTTTCTATTGCCTTTTTTGGTCTCTATTTCATTTATTCCTGCTCTGATGTTGTTATTTCCTTCCTTTCACTAACTTTGGTTTTGCTTGGTCTTCTTTTTCTAGTTTCTTGAGGTGTAAAATTAGGTTACTTGAGACTTTTCATGTTTCCTGAGGTAGGCATTTGTTACTATGAACTTCTCTCTAATCTTCCCTGACAGTTAGGCTACTTTACTTAATTTTATGAGATTTAAAAGGCGTAGCATGAATCTGCTTCCTAAATTCAATATTTTCTGAATGATTGGAACATAGGCTTCTGAAATGTTTGTGGAACTACTCAAATACACATCATCACAATGCAGTGAGGGTAATGCTGCAAGAGACTTATAGCATCGGACATGGGAGAAGTTTTGCTTGGAAAAGTCTTGGAGAATATCAGTGAAATTTTTTTTTCAGCATCATTTGGTCATTACTGGGAGTTAGTATTGTAAAGAAAATGAAGGATAAAATTCTCTTTTCCTAAAGGGAAAGTGTAATCAGAGCTATGGATGGCTTTGATGCAAAAAATTTTAAAGATAGTCAGCTCACACTGCTCGAATTTTGATTGGATGGTGAAAATTATAAAGGATAAAGCCTTTATCAAACTGTGAAGATTCTGAACTATCATTCTAGAAGTTAGACTTTATTTCATGATAATGAGGAGGCACTAAAGATTTTTCAGAGGGAGAGCAACATGATTATTTTGAAGAAGATAATGAGGAATATGTGGGAGGCAAGAGTGATGTTGTTTGCTAGTAAAAGCAGGCTTCAAGACAGCATTATAATTACAACTTGGAGAGTATTTGCTTCTAATACTCTTAGTACACCCTGGCGTACATATCCAGTAGATAGAGATATCAGTGTGGAATTTAAGATAACATTGGCATATGATGAAGGCACTTAGAATGAGGGGCAGAATGGAAGTAATAGTTAAAGGATACACAAAAGAGGGGGAAAGATGGTTTTGCCTTCAAATAAAGGTTAAAGCAAATCTTTTAAAAAATTGAACACAAGAGAATTAAGTTAGAATTTTACTTAGACTTTTAAAGATTTTAAAGGATTTTAGTGTTTTTGCAAGCTATTCCAATAATATTTAAAGAAATGAAACGTTTGAACATATAATTGAATAAATAAATAAGATACTTGTCTTCTTTAAAAAAATCTTAATATACATTTTAAACCTTGATTATACATTGAATATCTCATGAAAAAAAAAAAACAGCCATGCCTGGCAACACAAACATATCCATATTCTCCTTTTACAATGGCAAGTAGGATAATACTGTCAAACAATATGGAACAAGAAGACACTTGTTGAGACTCGCAAAAACTCATCTTGCCTGTGATTCCCCACTTAGAAAGTAATATTTGTGAACAATACTGTTGACCCTGTCTTAGTTTACAGATTTATCTTGAGGATGAAACAATATATGGAAGAATGCTTATTAAATTTTAAAGTATTTTACAAACATAATGAATCATTTTTGGGAAAAATGTAAAGAAAAAATCAATTAAAATGAAAAATTAATAGCTTTAAAGTCAAAACATTTACTTACAACTTCACTCCTTTTTGCAGTTTTTTCAACTTATTTATTTAGCCTTTGGGAAATGTTTCATATTCTTTAATAAATGATTTTATTGCTTGGCAGAAGGAAGGGAAAAATAAACAATATAGTGAATCACATACAAAATTAACTTGTGATACAGACAGTTGAATAGCTATTTTTTGTGTGAAGAATTTAAGTGCGTGTTATGCTATTTATTTGGAGCATTTTTGTATCGAAGCAACCTTTGTTGATGGATACATGAGTGTGAGCCTATATATTTTGCTTTTTTTTTCTATTAGAATAGCTAATAAAACAATCTTGTGTTTATAATGTTCTAATTTACTTTTGACATCTTTCAGAATATCTCAGTGGTGCTGAGGGCAAGAATAGTATTAGTTCACAAAGCTGATTTATTAATGGGGAAACTCTCATTTCATTTAATTGACATCACATTTAACACCTGATTATGTAGTAACTCACACCTATTGATAGGAGCTTATAGCAGGCTTTCTGGGTTTTGAGGACTCTTCTCAAGACCTAAATGAGAAAATTCTCCTGGGACAATGCACCCTTTATTCTTTACAAACATTTTTCAGAGAAACACATGCATCTGCACACATTGGTAAGCTAGGTGTCCTGCTTTTTCTCTAGCACACAAGGATCTATTGAAAAACTTCTCTGTGTCCCACTGAAACAAAAAGTGCGTCCCGCATTGTTAATACCAGCGATGTCTTGTGAGTTTAAGCCACGTAACTCAAGCAGAAATTCCAGCTGTTAAAACATAGATAATGGAAAGCCAGGGTAAGTAGTGACCAGCATTCTCAGTAGGGTTAAACACCAGCATTACACATTACTTGAACCATAAACTCGATTGCTTTGGGGTCATTGACAAGGTCATCATGACTCAAGTTTTCTGGTTGGTTTGGGTGCTGCGGTCTACTTCATGGAAGAAAATTATATTACTTGCTTCTTAGTATTTTATTGTATTGTGCACTAAATTTAAGAGCACAGTGAATTCTCAAAATAATGTGAAAAAACTTCATTCTTGAATTTGTAGCTAATTTTGAAGTTAGCTTGACCTATGCAAAACAAAGCAATAAAAGTTTAGAATTTGCCTATTTTCTATCATAACATCAATACTCTTCTATCTATGGGAAATTTTCTTCCTTTTAAAAATTTCCACATCTCAGTATAAAGTTGCCAAAATAATATGTAGAATTCTGAGGAATTAAGATGACTTGGATCAATGTATTTTTCTATCACATGTAGCTTAACAAGACAAAGAAAGCCTCTCCTCTAAAATCATGGAGCATAATACCAATTAGTTCATTAAAACCTATTGTCAAGTTGGTTGTTAGATAATAATTAAGAACTCAGTCTTTATTGTCATTTAAATTTTGGAGTTTTATGATGATATACCACAGCATCAAGAGAAAACCTTTCCTCATTAAAAAAGTCATGTGGAAAAGGGGAACCTTACCTAAGAAGTAACTGTACCTCCAAGTCACACCTTCATAGTACTTCAAATTACCTGCTGTCATTAATAAGATATTTGAAGATAAAATATGTTGTCTCTTGTTTTCTTTAGTACTTGATATTATTTTTAATGACTGCCGTATTATATTAAATTATGTTATATCCACCCTAACCTTTAGTATATTAACCCTGGCAAGAGTTTATCATAAACTGTCAACATGTTTTTGAAAATAGATGATCTTAAAAAAAACACTTTTATTTTTCCTTTAGTTGTTTTAAAAATGTAGTCACGTTTACTAAAGCCAAAGGCTATCAAAATATAGAAAAAATAGAATGATGATAGTGCTGTATGCGAAGCCCAAGAAAGCATGTACAACATAGCATAACATTGTAGTTTGTACAGATTGTTGTTTTCAATCAACATGCCTATCCACAGCTATGTTTTGTGAATTGTTTTAGATCCATTAGAAAATAGACGAAGAGCACACAGCAAAGGAGATAAAACTATTTAGAAAACAAGAACAGTTGGGCATTTATTATGTGTCAGATATTTTATTTGATACAGGGAATCGAAGACAAATGTCATATAGGCAGTTTCCCCAAGGAGGCCTCACAAACCAGTAGGGAAGAGAATCAGACAATTATAATACAGAGAAATAAATGATATAAAAGAGGAATTTACATGATGCTTCAGGAGGACACAGAAAGGGAAAGAAATCAATATTAGGGCCGGCAGAAGAGTCAGATCAGGATTCTTGAAAGTGATAAGGTCCGTGCTGAATTTTTAATATTGTGTGGGCATTAATATCCTAAACACATTAACAAGCCCAAGTAAGATGAAAAAAACTACAAGAGTGGCTGGTACTCAGACTGTGAGAGCAGCATTTTAGAGGTGAAGTACTTTTGTATTAAGTCCCTATGTTAAAAACTCTAAGGGCTTTAGACTTCGTTCTCTAGAGACTATGGGAAGTCAATGAAAGATTTTAAGTAGGGAGTTGATAAGAGGAAGTTCAGAAAGAAGTCTGTGGCTACAGAGTAAAGGATTAATGGCTGGGGCTGGGGACACTGCTCAGGAGGCTGTGTTAAAATTAAGGTGATAAGTGGTAAAGGCATGAATTAAATAAGTGCCATGGTGTGGGCAACAGCATCGAATATCGCAGATAGATGTGGTAAAAAAAGGGGGGGGGTAGGGAAACTCTATCAGGGGTAATTTTATGAGAACAGTAGACTGATGAGGCTTGGGGTTTGTTTACTACTTTGTTTTCTGTTCCAGGGCCAGGACCTGGCATAGAGGAAATTGATTATTTAAATAATTACATTATTAATGGAAACTGATTTTCTCCATCAGACATAAGGTGTGAGATTGTCTGCTGATTGTCAAGAGAGATCACGAGTCAGACTAGCTGAGCATATAGCTACTCAAAGGAGTTGTAAAAGGACATGACCAGGAAAACATATTAATACATTCCTTGGCAATATTGAGGGCTGAGCTAAAAATCTCTGATTGTAAATGATTGCTTTATATTTTTGAATGGTTTACTTTAGCAGCATCACTATCGTAGGTTTATAGAAATAGGGAAGGTAGACATGTGGATGAGAGAACAGGAACAAAGGGAGGGCTGACTAAGGAGGAGAAGATGAGAAGGGACCTTCATATTAAGGGTTTCAACTTTGTATTGCATAAAAAATATTGTAATTAATCTTGTAAAAGAGCTGGAAGGATGAGAAGCTGAATGGAACAATATCCTCATAGGAGTGTCATTCATTTTTTTTAAGGCTGCTGTAACAAATTACCACAAATTTAGTGGCTTAGAATGAAGTATATGTTTTATCTAATAATTCGGTAGGTGAGAAGTCTAAAATGATTCTCCCAGAATAATATCAAGATGTCAACAGAAATGCATTCCTTCCAAAAGATTTAGGAGAATCCATGTCATTCTTTTTTTCAGCTTCTGGAGAACCCCCACATTCCTTGACTCATGGCTCCCTTCTTCCATTGCCACAGCCAGCAATGAATGGCAGGTCTAATTTTCCCCACACTGCATCACCCTGGTTGGTTCTTGGCTATCATCAACAAATCTCTATTTTTAGGACTCATATAATGACATTGGGCTCACCTGGATAATTCTTGGCAGCATCCCTATAGCCCTTTTGCTATTATGCAAAATGAGATATTCATAGGTTCCAGGCATTAGGACATGAACATGATTATGCTGAGTATGGGAGCTATGACTTAATTAAGGCGTGGAGGTGTTGAAGCCTGTTGTAAATTGAGTGTGGTCTTAGCAGTTTACTTATCATGAAATGGGCTTCCCTGATAGCTCAGTTGGTAAAGAATCTGCCTGCAGTGCAGGAGACCCTGGTTCAATTCCTGGGTTGGGAAGATCTGCTAGAGAAGGGATCAGCTACCCACTCCAGTATTCTTGGACTTCTTTTGTGGCTCAGCTGGTAAAGAATCCGGCTGCAATGCCAGAGACCTGTGTTCAATCCCTGGCTTGGGAAGATCCCCTGGAGAAGGGAAAGGCTACTCCAGTATTCTGGCCTGGAGAATTCCATGGTCATGGGTATAGTCCATGGGGTCCCTAAGAGTTGGATGCGACTAAGCGACTTTCACCATCATGAAATAAGGATTTCAGAAGGCGTGGTGAAAAATTTTCAGAGAAGCAATAAAATTAGACCAGAAATATGGCTTTAGTATCATCTTATCTCCAGTAGTAATTAACTTTCTGAACTTGTTCATCATTTATGATTTGTTCAATGGAAATATCATGCTTGTTATCAACCAAGTTTGTTGTGACAAAAATAGGAGTTTTGAGTATGTTCAAGAGGCAAACCATTTTTAGGTTTGATTAACTTTCACCATAGGCAGATTTTTTGTTTGTTTGTTTCTACCATGTCATAAAATATTGATAAGGTGTGAGATAATTTTATCTTCTGACTTTTTCTGGCATTGCTTTGTCTGTTTAGCTTCTCTAAATTGTCATCTAATTATGCTTTAAGGTTATGATTGTACATAAGGTGCTCAGATAAAATTAATGAGGCTACAGCTGCAATGAAACTGTATACCTTGTATCAGCAAACAACTGAATTGGTTGCACAGTGGTGTCTGACTCTTTGTGACTCCATGAACTATGTAGCCTGCCAGTCCCTTCTGTCTGTGGAGTTTTCTAGGCAATAATACTGGAGTGGGTGGCCATTTGCTTCTCCAGGGAATCTTCCCAACCTAGGGACTAACCTATGTCTCTTGAATCTCTTGCATTGGCAGTTAGGTTCTTCACCAGCTGAGCCACCAGGGAAACCCTCATCAGCAAACAAGGCTAAATTCAAAATAATAGGAATGTAAGGTTGTGTGTGATCATAGCTGTACTTAGACTCTCAAGTCATTCACATGAAAAATGCCAACCCTTCACTAGCTTTTATTATCAGATGTTATTTTAGTCATAGTATTATAATAGCCTTTGCTAAAAAAAAAAAAAAAACTGGAAAACAAAACTGGTCAACACATTTTTGTTACAACTTCATTTAACTTAGTCATTAAAAAACAAAGTAAAAAGTAGGGATGCAATATTATTGTTAAAGCTCAGTGATTTAAATAAGTGATATTGACAGAATCCTATATTATACTTCTAAAGAAAGGTATGTTCTGATTAATAAAAATAAGTATAGAACTTGCTGTACTATGTACTGATACCCTAATTTATTAATTAAAAATGTTCATTTAGCAACTATCCAGGTGTGGGGACAGGGTCAAAGATGGTAGGGTCAAAGTAATAAGACAGGAGTTAACAGAACTTTCAGGTGTTCAAAACAGCTCTTCATTATTTTGTTGCAAGTATTATAGACTTCAAACACATTACATAGTCTTCAAATTTAAAAAGGATGCATCACAATTTACAATCTTGTTAACATTGTCATCCATTTTTGTATTAATTGACTCCTTGAGTATTAGTAACCAAGGGTTATGTATGGATGAAATGACTGTGTCCTTTCTCCTTTTTAATAAAGATAGTGATTCTTATCTAAAGCAGAGATATTCCAACTGTTTATCTTTCTTAAAAATCATTCAGTACAGGTCAATCACTCAGTCGTGTCCAAATCTTTGCAACCCCATGAATCGCAGCACGCCAGGCCGCCCTGTCCATCACCAACTCCCAGAGTTTACCCAAACTCATGTCCATGGAGTCGGTGATGCCATCCAACCATCTCATCCTCTGTCGTCCCCTTCTCCTCCTGCCCTCAATCTTTCCCAGCATCAGGGTCTTTTCCAGTGAGTCAGCTCTTCGCATTAGGTGGCCAAAGTATTGGAGTTTCAACTTCAGCATCAGTCCTTCCAATGAACACCCAGGACTGATCTTTAGGATGGACTGGTTGGATCTCCTTGCAGCCCAAGGGACTCTCAAGAGTCTTCTCCAACATCACAGTTCAAAAGCATCAGTTCTTCGTCGCTCAGCTTTCTTCATAGTCTAACTCTCACATCCATACATGACTACTGGAAAAAACCATAGCCTTGACTAGATGGACCTTTGTTGGCCAAGTAATGTCTTTACTTTTTAATATGTGGGGTGAAAAACAACAAATTATGGAATATATGAATTTTTCAGCTTTATTGAGATCTAATTGACAAAAAAATTGCCAGATGTTTAACATTACATCTGAAGCAACTTAGCATGCACACACACATGATGATTTGATATATGCGTACACTGAGACTACAAATTTCAAAAAATTAGATTGATAGATATGTTTGTCCTTTAAGCTATTCAAGAATGTGGATTTTTAATATTGCTGTGAGAAGCAAGCAAAAAGATTTAATTTATAATGTGTTCAGGTAGCTTTAGGTGTTAATCAAATTAATTAGAGAGAGATTTGAAGAATTCTGGAGAAAGTCAGAAAGGGTTCAGTTAAGCTACATCTGAGCTTGAATTTGAGGTGTAGATCTCTGAGAATATATGAGCATTTAATATTCGGTATTCCATTTTCAAATTTGAAGTTTCATAAAAGAGTTATATCCTTTTACAGATTCAGATAGATTTTATGTATTGCACAGAATTGTGCTTCATGCATCCTGGGTTCCACTTATTTATTTTCAGAATGTTAGGGTTATATGATTTTGTGAATATAGTTTCTGCTTGATTTAGTTTACTTCTCTTGACTGATGAAGATACTGCTCTGTTAGATATTTGATATCTCAGAAACATGCTGAAATTCACAAATCAATATTGGCTTCAGAAGACTAAATTATGATTTCTAGTTTTAAAAATCTGTGACTTTTCTAAGATTGTGACTTTATTTCCTTCATTTAACTCAGTGGTTCTTTAAAATAGAAGATTCTCTTGATCTTAGCACTCTTACAGTTTGCATTTTCTGTTTCACTCACTTGATAGTTTAAATTTAAATGAATTTGTTGTAATTCCTTGAGTAAATAAGGAATATATTTGTTTTTCTCTTGCAGTTTTAATTTTAATATTTAGGATATTTGTATCCACTAGATAAATTCGCTTCATCAGTCATTAGAGACAAAAAAAATTGAGCATCACAGAATGTTGAAGCTATAGAGAGTCTTGATTTAAGAAAGCCTTTTAGTATATTTCTTCAGCTGCATTCTGTGACCAAGCATTTAGACATTTGACTATATTAGAATAAGTATATTATGTATACCCTACCTGTTTTTTTACCAAGTATTTACCAATACAAGGTAGCAGTCACTAAAGGGGTATCAAGTATTATATTCATATGCTTAACCACTCCCTCCTCCATATAATGCTTTGGATCTGTTTTACAAATGTAGATGAAACCCTTTCAACATAAGTGTTAGTTTGGCAGACCAGTAATTCTATCTTATTTCAACAAATATTTTCTTTTCATGTCATTGCAAATCTATCATCAATGGGAAGTGAACACAAAAATGTCTCAAGTTAGTTATGGCCATTCCTGCTCTCTACCGATTATGTGAAGTATCTAAATTGGTCAACTTTTTTTGGCTTAAAATATCAATTTAGTCATACCTCTATGACTAAAAGTGGCATTTGGAGGCCACTTTTGTTCCATAGTGGTGGTTGTTCAGTCGCTAAGTTGTGTCTGACTCTTTGCAATGCCACGGACTCCAGCCCTCCAGCTTCTGTGTCCTTCACAAATAAATCTCCCTTAGTTTCTTCAAACTCATGTCCATTGAGTCAGTGATGCCATCCAAGCATTTATCCTCTGTGGTCCCTTTCTTCTCCTGCCCTCATCCTTCGCAGCATCAGGGTCTTTTCCAATGTGTCAGCTCTTTACATCAGGTGGACAAAGTATTGGAGCTTCAGCATCGGTCCTTCTAGTGAATATTCAGGATTGATTTCCTTTAGGATTGACCGGTTTGATCTCTTTGCTGTCCAAGGGACTCTGAAGAGCCTTTCCCAGCACCACAATTTGAAAGATCAATTCTTTGGCGCTCAGCCTTCTCCATGGTCCAACTCTCACATCCATACATGACTACTGAAAAAATGATAGCTTTGACTACACAGACCTTTGTTAGCAAAACAATGTCTCTGCTTTTTAATAAAGACTAGGTTTGTCATAGCTTTCCTTCCAGGCAGCAAGCATCTTTTTGAATGTTGAGTTTTAAGCCAGGTCTTTCATTCTACTTTTTCACCCTCATCAAGAAGCTCTTTAATTCCTCTTGGCTTTCTGCCAATAGAGTAGTGTCATCTGCATATCTGAGATTGTTGATAAATCTCCCAGTCTCTTGATTCCAGCTTGTTAGTCATCCAATCTGCATTTTGCATGATGTACTCTGCATATAAGTTAAATAAACAGGTTGGTAGTACACAGCCTTGACATACTCTTTATCCCAGTTTTTAACCAGTCCATCGTTCCATGTCCTGTTCTAACTGTTGCTTCTTGCCCTGCGTACAGGTTTCTCAGGGGATAACTAAGGTGTTCTGGTATTCCCATCACTTTAAGAATTTTCCACAGTTTGTTGTGATCCATATAGTCAAAGGCTTTAACAAAGTAAATGAAGTAGAAGTAGATGTTTTTTTCTGGAATTCTCTTGCTTTCTCTATGATCCAAAAGATATTGGCAATTTGATCTCTGATCCCTCTGCCTTTTCTGAATCCTGCTTGTATATTTGGAAGTTCTCAGTTCACATACTGCTGAAACCTAGCCTGATGGATCTTGAGCATTACCTCGCTAGCATATGAAATGAGAACAATTGTGCAATAGTTTGAACATTTTTTGGCATTGCCCTTCTTTAGGATTGGAATAAAAACTAACCTTTTCCAGTCCCGTGGCCGCTGTTGAGTTTTCCAGATTTGCTGACGTATTGAGTGTAGCACATTAACAACATCAACTTTTAGCATTTGAAACAGCTCAGCTGGAATTCCATTACCTGCACTAGCTTTGTTCACAATAATGCTTCCTTAGGCCCACTTTACTTCACGCCAGAGAATGTCTGGCTCTAGGTGAGTGACCACACCATTGTGGTTATCCGAGTCATTAAGACTTTTTTGTATATCTCTTCTGTGTATTCTTGCCACCTCTCTTAATCTCTTCTTAGCCATTTCTGTCCTTTATTTGCCCATCCTTGCATGAAATGCTCCCTTGGTATCTCCAGTTTTCTTGAAGAGATCTCTAGTCTTTTCCGTTGTTTTGTTTTCCTTTATTTCTTTGCATTGTTCACTCTCTCCTTGCTGTTCTCTGGAACCCAGCCTTTGGTTGGGTATGGCTTTCCCTTTCTCCTTTGCCTTTCACTTCTCTTTTCTCAGCTGTTTGTAAGACCTTCTCTCAGACAACCTCTTTGCCTTCTTGTATTTCTTTGTTCTATAGACTATGGTTCATTTCCAAAGACAAGACAAGACGTTTATAGGGGTCAGGTGATCTCTGCACTTACTAGAAAAGCCTTGGAATGGCAGGATCAATGACTTTAGAATATCAGAGAGAAAGAGAAAAGTTGAAAAAGAACAACAAGAAAAGGACAGGATAGATAATGTGGAGTAAATGAGCTGGTTATTGGGAAGTCAAGATGGAATTGTAGAAAAGTGTATGCAACCTTCATAGGGTCCTCAGAACTTTGGATTGTGTACAGATTCATGATTTATAGATGAGCAGGGCTATTTATAGAGGCTGCAATGGGCAGTATTGGCAACATTCTATTGCAAGGTAGTTTTTCCCCTACAAAATTTTATATATTGACTTTTATTGTCACTTTGCCAAACTACATTTTTTTAAACTGAAGCCACTTATAGCACACTTAATGAAAATTAATTATAGAAATAGTCATTAATGAGAATTTTGAAATCTGAGAACACTTAGGAAAAGTCCTGTAGTTATGCAATTGCACTGGGAACCAATAAAGTAGTAATTTTCTAGAATATATTTATTTTCAGTATCTCATTTGTGTGAAAACGTACTGAAATATTGTTTATAATGTGGCATCAACTTCCAGATATATATGTCCCAGTGATTATGTAGTAATCATTCTCTAAATTATTGAATATTAGATGTCTATGCAAAGAGAATGTGATAAGGAATAAAAATGATTGAAAATAGATATTCCAAATTATTGACAAAACATGTTATATTCTTTTAGAGATTATTCAAAAAAAATCAATAATGGCTTTTGTGGAATAAAAGCCCATTTCCATGTTTATCAATGAGTCTCCTTTTTGCTAACCTTTTCTTACCCCCATCAAGTCTCCATTTATTTGGATTATTTAACTGACATCTCAACATAGCTAATACTGTGTGATGAAATGATAAAAATTGTGAATTTCAGCACCTGCATGCTTTTTGAGAGGAGTGAGAAAACCACATGGGCCTTAAAATCCACATATTTATTTATAAAATCCAATTTGTTCCTGAATTCCTTGATGTTTCTCACTGGAGCCTTATTTAAGTACTTGTTTTGTAAATAATCAATGTTGAATATATTTTCTTCTGAGAAATTAGCTTCTTATTAAAGTTGGCAGATACATAATGGTTTTTCTGGTTTTCTGGACAGGCTCCCCTTTTTCACCTGGAATCGCACAGATCTGAGAGAGGAAGGGGCAGATGTCCCTTTGATCCCAGCTCCTCCTTCATCTCCACTTTAATAGGTAAATTTCATGGCTGCAGACATCAGGTGGTATCATATTGATTATGAAACTTCAGTTCGCGTCTTTGGTGTTCCTTCATATACGTTGCTGTGTCGTATCTATTTATCGGTTCTGGGAGCAAGATATTAATTTTGGAGCCATGCTCACTTGAGCCAGCTTTACCCATGTAAGTACAGTGCTATGAAGTTACAGGGTATGCCATCCAGAAAACTCAAATTGTCAATACCTAATAGAAGGTGTTTTGTATTATCATTTATTGTTCATAAAATACAATTATGTAAATACTTTATAAAAATATAGCTAGAGAAACGAAACTATTTTAACATGTGCCTATTCTTTCTGTTTTAATTATTCTTTATGGGAACTTCTAATAGTCTTTTCCTGGTGCCTTTCTCTGTATCAGTAGAATTCAGCAGAAAGTCATCTCAACTTAGAACTTGAGTCACTTATTTAGATTCCTGTTATTTTAAAATGTAAGCCATAGAGGTTGACTGACTCAAACTGTGTCCGCATTGGAATAATAGAACAAACTGGCCATGTCAGATCTAGTTTTCAATTGGCTTTCAGTTAAATTAGATGAGATTCATGAAAACCTCACTTAAATCTCAGAATAAGACTTTTTCTTTCCCCACTGATGAATCATCAAAATATGATCAATCAATGCTTGATTTAGAGTTGATGCAAATGTTCCTGGATATTCTAGAGACAACACATTCCCTGAATTTATTCCAGACAGTTGATTCTGATTGGCCTTGCACCCCATTCCCCCTGCCCCACCATGCCTATCATGGTACTCAGGTCCAAATAAGTACAGCTTTTATATATATGTATATTTGCTTGTAGAACAAAAATCTTGTTAGCTTTAATCAGTAGGGACATTTAATTTACTTCAGTTTCATAATTTGAAAGACCTGTTAATGAGAATTTCACAAAGTAATTATTTCTTCAGGATCTTTAATAAAGAGGTATTTTTAAAGAATATAAAATTTTAAAGAAAATACTAAGATATCCTGAGTTCCTTGACTTAACTGTGTGTGTGTGTGTGTGTGTGTGTGTGTGTGTGTATAAACACAGTATGAAGAAGGGAGATTTTAAATATGGGAATAGAGTTGTTTAAGTCAGTTTGGACTTAGTTGGAATCAAGCCTTAAGAGTTCCACTTTTGGAGAATGCCAAATTTCTAACAAGTGTTAGAAATTCTTAGTAGGTTGGCAGCATATGAATTAAAATATATGCATTTGATAGACTCATACAATTTTTCAAATGTTTCTATTGATTTTTATAACTTCATAGACTTAAAATTTGAATATGTCTGGAAGAATGAGACTGTCTTATCTTTCTTTTACCATACAATATATCGCACAGAAGAGTCTCCTATGAATATTCTTGTTTAGTTGCTGACTCTTGTGACCCTCATGGACTGTGGCTTGCCCGGCTCCTCTGTCCATTGGATTTCTGAATGAAATATAAGTGTTCGTAAACAAACAAACCAAAAACAAATTAGGGGATGGTATTCACAGAACCTTATAAAAGGTATTGAAAGTTAAAAATTACACAGTAGGCACTCCTTCTCTGGTAAAATCCTAAGACAATTAGAACACCATTTATTTTTAACATTTTTTTACATGGTTAAAAGTAACTTTTTTTAGCCATCCCACCACTCTCCACTCAGCCTTTCTGGAGCTTGTTTATGTGTGAAACCAGAAATTTAAAACTGAATTTTTTAAGAGGGGAAATATTACTGGAGGGACATTTCCAAGTAGTTTCATTGGACTTCCAAATCGAATTACACTATGCTAAAATGTGAAGTGTTTGCCATCTGGGTGACTGTTTCACTTATTTAGAAGAAAAATCAAATCTTGAGAGTCCTCCAAGCTAAACACAAAAGCTATAGAATAATCCCTCCAAAGAGAAGAAATAAAAATATAATTCTTCTAATTTATCCACTAGCTTTCATCTCAAAGTACCTTTGAGAGATCATTCACTTACTGTGGATATGCAGCAGCCACTGGGAAGGAAATCTGATAACCTTTGTGAGCCAGCAACTCTTTAAAAGACAGGAAGTAGAAATAATTCACTCAAATGAAAAAGCAGCAGGAATTTGAGTTGGAAAAAATGGAGCTACCTGAGATGGAAATTGGCAGTCTCGGTGTAGCTTACTCTTGACAGGGAAAGAATGCATTAATGTGGTATTTTATGACCACATATGTTCTCTACTGTTGGGTTAAGACAGGACTCAGCAAAAAGATGACCATGGTTAGACCATTTCTGCTTCTGTGTTAATTATAGGTCACACTTAATTTTTAGTGCCTGTCCACATTAAGATTCGCTTTCATGAGTTAAAAAAAAGAAAAAACTCTGTAACTGTACTTATAAAACTAACAAGGCCCTGAAAGAAAAAACATGCTCACGAATCATAATTTCTCATAATATGTTAATTTTAGATACAAATTTCATTTTATTTAACTTAAATTCAGCTGACTAAAGATCACATGGAGTAAAAGCTTACTGAAAAGCCAAATAAGAAATAAACATTATTAGCTAGGTGATAGACAAGTTAATGAACATTTTATTAAATTTACAGTCTAATTTAGAATGGAAACGTTAGTAACTGAAAACGATTCTGTGTGAAGCAAGATTTAAAGAGTAAAACAAGCTCCTTATTGAGCCATGTTCTGTATGTTCAGAAGCCAATCAAGATGAAATCATACATTAATTAGACTTTCTTTTTAAACCCTACTTTGTATTAGCATAATTTATTATGGTGGCATTATAAATTCATATCACAGGTGCAATACTTCTATATGTTTAGCCACATTTCCCCCCTACTGTCATCACTAATATTACATATCAGTTCAATTCAGTCACTCAGTCGTGTCCAACTCTTTGCAACCCCATGAATCGCAGCATGCCAGGACTTCCTGTCCATCACCAACTCCCAGAGTTTATTCAAACTCATGTCCATGGAGTTAGTGATGCCATCCAGCCATCTCATCCTCTGTCATCCCCTTCTCCTCCTGCCCCAAACGCTGATTATGACCAACCTAGATAGCATATTAAAAAGCAGAGGCATTACTTTGCCAACAAAGGTCCATCTAGTCAAGGCTATGGTTTTTCCAGTGGTCATGTATGGTTGTGAGAGTTGGACTGTGAAGAAGGCTGAGCGCCAAAGAATTGATGCTTTTGAACTGTGGTATTGGAGAAGACTCTTGAGTGTCCCTTGGACTGCAAGGAGATCCAACCAGTCCAACCTAAAGGAGATCAGTCCTGGGTGTTCATTGGAAGGACTGATGCTGAAGCTGAAACTCCAATACTTTGGCCACCTCATGCGAAGAGTTGACTCATTGGAAAATATTACATATAAAAGGGTCTTAAATAAATATCTGAAGAAGGTAAGGCATTGCAATCTGGTTTTAAAAATAGTTTGTTGAAACAGTGAATTACTTAGTAAATTGAATTGCTGTATTACTTGTCTGTACCTTTTGAATCAAGCAAAGATACTGAGAACTTACCTTGCCACTAAAGATTATTAGGTTTGCTGGCTGGCCAACCAAAATTCAGGAAATATTTTCTTTGTGTCATGTGTCATTTTCTTCAGGAAGTAAACCTATTAGCTGGCTTTTTTTTTTTTTTGCGTCAGTGTAAATTTGATGTAACATTGCAATATTCTCTTTATTAAGTAACTTTGGGATTTCTTTGATAGTTTGTCCACTCAATTCTATTGCTGTTTTTTTTTTTTAAAAAAAAACACATTTCATTCTGACTCAGGTTTTTATTGCCAATTCTAGGGGTAATTTAATACATACCATACTTGAAGTGCCTAAAGTATGCTAATGTACATGTTGCTAATGTTTGGGGGAGAACCACTTTGATTTGTCAGGTACCTTTTCACACTTTGCTTTGAAAGTGTTAGCTTTTTTGTTAGAATTTTTTAGGATACTTTCAAGTTAAAGACTTACAAATTTTTATATCAACAAATAATCATGAATGAGATATTTCACAGTCTCTGAAATTTTCTTTCCACACTTTTTACGTCCCATGTTACATTTTTCAGCAAATAAGATTATACAAGTTTATAGCTACTGAGATTTTCTTCCTGCACTTTTGTTTTATCATGAGACCTTTGTGAATATATCCCCTCATTACAAATTCTGTAAACTAAAGGTCAATGTTGATTGAAGGAAAGGGAGTCAGAATTCATTCAGGGAAAATTTAAGTGATTATTTCAAGCTCTTAATATTATGAAAATGTTTTTTATAAATAAATGCTTCTATTTGATTAACTATATATTCAGGGTAGAATTATAAATGAATAGTTCTGGCACAAAATAGGACTTCATAAATATTAGAAAAATAAATGAAATCATCGAGATGAAGGTAAAATATAAGTCTTTATGATTACAACCTCTATAAACATAGTAAGTGAATGTGCTGATTCATTTCTTGAATTCGACCAAACTGTGTAGAAATCCATTTCCTTACCATGTTCCTGTCTCTGTCCCTAAAGAGTGTCTGTAATTTTTAATCCAAGACTACTGTGCTCTCTCATTTGGTTGAATGCCAAGCATCCACAGGCTGACTGTTGCTTCTGGACATCGCTACTAGTTGCTAAAGGGCTATTTAACGACTTGGTTATGCTTTCCTCAAAACAAACAAAAAATCAAAAATGATAGGAGAAAAGTAATGCCATGTTCAGTTCCCCATTGACATTCTTCCCCTTAGAAATCTGGTTTGACCATGCTGGCATCAGTGCCATTGGCTCGCCACCAAGGAAACTCGCAGTATTGTCACAGATGCCAGAAAATGCAAATAAACAGATTCTAAACACATTTTTCTTTTTCCTTCATGCCACAGAAACAACCTTCTTAACACTGATAGCTAATGTTGTTTGCTAAAGCAAAATCAAAGAAAAAGTCCAAACAACAACTAAGTAACTAATAAAAGGATCTGCTTTTTCTGATTTCTTTTCAGTGTTCTGTGCAGATTGTGTGAATTGGGAGGTTGGAATCTATAGACCATTCTTACCAATCCTCATCCTTCCAAATGCATTTTGTTGGTAGTTATGCATGTCACAGTCACTCTGTGAAATAGTGCCTCTAAAATAGAATGATTTTCTAATAAAATGATAAAGTTCAATTATAAAATATACAGTTAAGTCTGTCTTTTTCATAAGGCAAGTAGGTTTCACAAATTATGCAGATCTGTTTACAACATAAATAGGAGAAATGCTTGAGCAAGAATTAAGAAAATGAGGACATGAAAAACTGTGAATTTTTCTCACTAAACAATTAAAAACCTATATTTACAACATGGTGAGTAAAAACTGATTAGTAATACTGTCTTTGAACTAAGCTCTTGATAAGTTTGATAAAATATTAAGGGAATGAAGTATGTTTCACTAAAACTTCAATTAGAGTTTGTATTGTAAAAAAGGAGCTGTGTAGAAAAGTATTTTAATTATGCATTTTAACTTAGAATTATTTGCAATGAATTTGTTTTTGTATTTTTCCAGCTCAAATGATACTGTTCTTTTCTTTCTTACAAACAGTTATTTGTAGACACAGTCTTTGGGGCTGAAAGTTTTAGGAACAGATACTAGAAGAAAATAGAGTCTCTGTGTTCATAAATTAAAACCGTTAAATAACAAGGTTCTTAAGGAACAAAAATGCAGTGTTATTCATGTAAAGGCTAATAAGTTTTTCTTTCTTTTGCTCTATTTTCCCTGAAGCATTTTTGAAAAATCAGTATTTCATCCTGAGGTTTTCTTTAAATTGCACTTCATAGTTTTCATAAACTAAAAATGTTAGATATATTCTCTTGCTAATTAATTATGCCATTCTTTGGTTCAACAAATGCTTATTGAGCATCTTCTGTGTTTTAGACACTGTGTAAGATATTGGTGACAAAAGAATATAGCAACATCAAGAAGTCTGCAGTCTAGTGAGAAACAATGTCAAACACAGGAGACAAAGTATAGTACTGTAAGAAATATGATAGAAATAGGCATGGGGGCTGTGGAGGTACTGGGAACTACTAAAGTAACACAAGTTTGGTCAGGGAAGATTTCATTTACCTGGGCCATGGCCAGATAAATGGGGAGTAAAGACTGAAGCAGGGAGGTAGAGATTCCAGGCAAAAAACAAACAAATGAAAGGGCAGCAGAGAGAAGAGGGGACTTCCTAAGTGGTTCAGTGGGTAAAGATTCTGCCTGCAATGCAGAAGATATGAGTTCGATGCCTGGGTCAGGAAGATTCCCCTGGAGGAGGGCATGGCATCGTACTCCATCCAGTATTCTTGCTTGGAGAGTCTCATGGACAGAGAAGCCTAGCAGCCGGCTGAAGTCCATGGGTAGCAAAGAGTCTTATAGAACTGAAGCGACTTAGCACTCACACATAGAGAAGCATGACAACCTCAGGAAATCACTCGTACATCTCTCTGATTCTCCAAATAACTGAGGCAGTGAGATTCTGAACAGTTGGCACAAATTGCAGATTTAGGGCTGGGGGCTTAGTTTGCCAGGTTTCCAGTGCAGAACTGTTTCCACTCTTATCCTGTCTGTACACAGAGACTATTGTTGAACATGACAATGATAAGTTACATTCACCTGTCAAAATACCCTGCAGATGTGTTTTATTTTTTAATTATAACCACACTTGACCAACTAAGATTAACATAGCATCAGTTACCATCAGAAATCAGTGTTATAACAATGAAAAATAATACATGGCTCACAAATTAAGTTGGTTATTTGCATTCAGAATGTCAAAATAAATGCCAGTTAAATGTATGGCCAAGTTCATACGCTTATTAAATGTCTCCATAGACACAGAAAACTAAAAGTTTGAGTAGTTCTGTTCTTCTCATTGAAGCTCTAAAACATATTTTACTATTTGTATTAAACATTTTTCTTTTTAATCCATGAAGGTTTGAATTATCCAGATACTATTTTTATGCTTTATAAAATAGCAGAATATTGATTCATAAATTTTCTCTATACCAAATGGTTATGATTTTTAAGTTTTCAGCTAGAAATTGTATAGTTGCCATAAATAGTATCAATATTTATAATAATATTGAGTTTTTTGCTCATTTAATTACTATTAGTTAACATTTGTGCCTAAAGCTTTATTCTAATTTATTATTTTTCATCAAAGTGTTCATATTTTCTTGGGAAAGTATTTTACCAAAAATCATTATTATCTGTTACTATGAGTTTATTTTGTTCTTCAGAGTGATAATATAATGTGAAAGGAGAATCTTTCCATTCTGAGGAAAATCTAATGTTTCTAACAGAAACACATTTGTTTCAGTTTATATAGCATATAGTTTTTAGCACCTGTCTAGCTTCTTTGAAGTTTAAATCATACAGTTCATATTGTGTTATTTGAATTGTTCACAAGCCATTTTCTTTTATCTGAATACAAAAAGGGAAATTGTTTAAAATTGATAATATATCATCCATCTTTTCCGTTTTGCAGATAACCTGCCCTCTGTATGTATGTGTGCATACACACACACACACACACACTCTCGTACACACACACACATACACACACATATATACATATACACACACATTTGGTATCATATGGCTCCATCTAGTGGCTTCATGTGAAACTTATCTGTTAAATTTATATTGATTAAAACGAGTATTAATAGAACTTGGAAACAGTGTTCAAATTGGGATAAGTGCAACAAAATTGATGTGAAATAAAATAAAGATTATTTTCCATAATAATATTTTCACATATAAAAATTCTATAAATATTTTAGGAAATTAAAGTACATTACAATCTTAAGAAGTATAAAACTGTTGTGATTTTAAAGAAAAAAAATTTTGGGGTGCCTATTATGCATTAAACATTCACCCAGGCCATATTAGAAAAATAAGTTCTGTTTAGGACAGTTTTACAAAATGACCTTTATAGTTTGTTATTATTTATTGAAGTATAGTTGATTTATACACATGTATACGTTCTTATTCAGATTCTTTTCCATTATGAGTTATTACAAAATACTGTTTATAGTTCCCTGTGTTATACAGTAGATCCTTGCTGTTTGTTTTGAATATAGTAATGTGTGTCTGTTAATCCCACATTTATCCCACATTTATCCCATATTCCCAATTTATCCCACACCTCTTTCCCCTTTGGTAACTATAGATTTGTTTTCTATGTCTGTGGGTCTACTTCTGTGCATAAATAAGTTCATTTGTATCATTTTATTTTTAGGTTCCACATATAAATGGTATCATATGATATTTATCTGTGTCCAGCTTACTTCACTTTGTATGAAAATCTCTTAAGTTCATCCATGTGAAATGGCCTTTATATTTTATGTGGAAGCTATAATAGTTTTTAAAAATTTCAGAAAAACCCTTGCTCTGGTGGTTCAGTAGTCAGTTAGCTTTTTTATGGGTCAACTCATTCATTTATTCCATAGAGATAATGATCCCCAAAGCCTTTTAATGAATTCAGCATGACTCTCTTTTATCTGTGTTCAAGTAGTGCAGGAATCCCATGGTTCATATCTCTAACCACTGAATGCATTTTATCTCAAAATATTCTTTTTCCACATATGGATATGAAAATTCTAGTGAAGATAACACTGACTGAATTTGATACAAATTATGTTCTTCCTCCCACCCTTTCTAGTTCCAAAGAACTTGCTTACACATGAGTTCTGATATAATTCTTTTCTACCAAATTATATTTCTTAAGTCCAGATACAAAGCATCTTTATTTTTTAGCTTTTGTTATTTTTCTTATTATACTTCTCACTTAGCATACATTGAATATATGGGATTAATTCAGACAATACAGCTCATTTTTAAGTTTGTTGTCTTGAAAATTTTCAAATACAAAGAAAAATTGAGAGAGGAGTAAAAATTTATGCCATTTACCTTGATTCACCAACTGTTAATATTCTACCACATTTGCTTCTGTCTCTCCTGTCTCTCTCTTTCTCTTATATAATATAATATAACATAATATTGTGTATGTATATAGTTTAAAAGTGAATTCCTTTGTGGGAAACCTGAATTTTATTTGATTGTGTCCTAATATAATTTTTAAGTATCCATAGGGGATTTTGTGAACCAAACAAACAAAACCATTTATGGCTTTACTCACGTTTTTGTGAATGAAGACTAGTTTACTATAACATTTATAAAAACTTATTCTTCTTGTAAGTTTTAAAATTCAACTTATATATCAGTTTTCTTTTTCTAAATCTAGTATGATAAAAGCAAGAATCTTTACTTTTAAAAAAATTTAATTTTTTGGCCATGCCCCACAGCATGTGGGATCTTAGTTTCCCAAACAAGGATCAAACCTGTACCGCCTGCTTTGGAAACACAGAGTCATAACCCTGGACAGCCATGGGAGTCCCTCATCTTTATTTTTAAACTTCGTTGCAGTGTGTCCTATTTGCAACTCAGTTGATTACTTTCTCAAATTTGAAACCATAGAAATATATTTATTCTGTTCAAATTTTTAAAAATTTTAAAGGCCTTAATTTAGAGAAAATTCTTTATACATACTGAACCAATTTTAAATATAGCAAGTAAAGTTTATAAATATGACACTCAACTTTTCTTAAATTCTGTGAAAACTTGGTCACATTTTTATACCTGTAGCTTTAATAGTTCTAACTCTAAAATGAGTATACAACTAACTTTATTAAATTGGAAGTACGATTAATTTGAATTATCTTAAACTTAAAAACACTTTAAATAGCATGTGGACACATTCCAAATTTAACAGAAAAACATTCATACTTTGAGTTTAGTATACTTATTATCTCTATATTTTAAAACCTGAGCAGAGTTACATGATGCTCATGAAGGAAGTAATTTTATCACCCTAAATGGAGGTTGTTGTCTCCAGTGATCTGTTGCTATCATTTCATGGCCAGAGATTTTTGCCCAAGACAAAATTCGAGCTGCATATGCCCATGGCAATCCTTCTGGCCTCAGTTGAAGGGCATAATCATTATCTTCTGTTGTCAATTTGACAAAAGAGGACTTCACATCCCTGTGCTTGAGAGGTTTTGACCTTTCAAAAAGTTTTATCTTTTTTTTTCCCCTGTTAATTTATTTTTCTCTATTGCTATTTTAAATTTAAAGCTATTTTAAGCTATTTAAAGCTATTTTAATGTCTTTTTTTCAGGCTTGTCCCAAAGACATATAGTCATTTTTTGAGATCCTGCATATATTTGTGTATTCCTTGGCCTGATTTAAGTCTGTGACCTTCACCACATGTTACAGCTAGCTTTATTCATTCTGTTGACTGCCCGATTAAATCACAAACTCTTTCTATCATTTCTATCTAAATGAGCCACACACTTACAAATTAAATGACAACTAATTAAATTATATGCTACTTTGTCGGACTTAGTGGTTCCTGAACTAAAGTCATGTTACTGGAGGCAATTTCTTACTACAAGAAGTATTTGAATTAACTGAGTCACACATAATACCAACACTAATACCCTGATGATATGAAAATTGAAAGAAGTTTATTAAAATACCATAAAGTCAGCCTATTTATCAACTGATCATATAGGTCTTAGCATATGCCCCTGCTCTTCTAAATGCTTTTGCTGTTCCTATTTGTAAATGTGGAAACTGAGGCAAAGAGGTTAAGCAACTTGTCCAGGGTCACACTTCTAGTAAGCCGTAGTGTCGTGATTCAAACCCTGGCTGTCTGACTGCACCACTCCTGCTCTGTACTGTAGCGTTGATTTTCTAAGGCCATATACATGGTAAACCTGGATGTGTTTATTGCAGTTGTGGTTTTATACGTTGTCATCGGGCTTCCCTGGTAGCTCAGCTGGTAAAGAATCCACCTGCAAAGCGGGAGATCTGGGTTCAATCCCTGGGTTGGGAAGATCCTCTGGGGGAGGGATTGGCAACCCATTCCAGTATTCTTGCCTAGAGAATCCCCATGGACAGAGAAGCCTGGCAGACTACAGTCCAATGGGGTCTCAAAGAGTCAGACACGACTGAGTGACTAAGCACGGGACAGAATAGCATGTTGTCATCAGACCCAGAGACACTCACGGCTCTTTAACTGATGTTTTCATGCAGGTAGCGAATTGTTTGCTGGACTCTACAGTGACTATTGGGGCAGAGATGCTGCCATCTTCAGGAGCCTGGGCCGACTGGCTCAGATCCGCACTGAGCATGATGATGAGCGCCTGTTGAAAGGTGGGGTCGAGAAGAAAAGTTTATGACTCAGAACTGAAAAGCAAGTCCAGAGCTGATGGGAAACTTGCCATTTTGATAATGATAACAATACAAATGTAATTTATAGGTTTTGCAAATTTCTCCTTTTTTTCTTAGCAATATTCCCAAATTAAAATATTATATGATATATGCATATCATTTTACATAAAAATTGATCAGCTTTATAATAAAACCAAATTACTCTCAGAGCAATACTTACAAATCAGGATTTTAATGAACAAAGCAAATGTATGCAGAATGAAAACCCCTTTCATCCAATAAGTTGTTGTCTCTTGTCAGTTGGTATAATTTTGCATGAATTGATTGCTTTTCTTTGCTTGTTTAACAGAATCACATTGTACTTTAGAGACAAATAAAATTCTAGGAACATCACTAGGCATTCATTTGCATAGAATTCCTTGGAAGAAGTCATGTTTATATTTTGGCACATTGGTATATCTAAGAACTAAAATAATTTTATAGTGAGTAGTTTCATTATTTTCAACCTTTTTATTAAGCTTTAGAGTGCATAGTCATTATTGCCAGCATTTTGTCATTAAAATATTTGACATTCTGTATCAGTCAAAAGTCATTCACTCAGATCCATTCGATTAGAAATACAAAAACTTAAAGTGAATTTTCCACCTTAAAATTAAAATGATCTTCCATGAGCTGTACTAGTAGACAATTTATGAGTTAAAAAAAAGTAATGATAGACTTCTTTACTAAAATATTTTTCATATATTTATATTGACTTTATATGGATAGAGAGACAGATAGGAAATTTGTGGAGAGTATCATCATGTTGCTCTTAACCTATTCTTTTTTGAATTCAAGTCTCTAGTGTATGTTGTTTGAAATCAGATTATTTTCCTCCCGGACTCAGTTAAATTTTAAATCCTCTAACACTTCCGTAAAACTGTTGATTTGCAGAGAACATGGAGATATCTACATGATATTAAAAGTTAGTACAAAATGTCAAGGAAATATTTTAAGTTTGTTGTAATAACTATTACATTTTCTTCTATTTTTTTACTTATCTAGAACCAAAATTTGTAGGTTCTTATATGATCCCTGACAATGAAGACCGAGATGACAACAAAGTGTATTTCTTTTTCACGGAGAAGGCCCTGGAGGCAGAAAACAGTGCCCATGCAATTTATACCAGAGTGGGGCGACTCTGTGTGGTGAGGACTGTTTTCCTCTCTCATTAAGCTTGCTTATCTCACAATTTAATGTCAAGCCTTTGCTCATTTTATAATAGGTTTCTACTTTAAAATGTTTTATAGTATTCTCTTAGGCTCCCTAAAATTGGTATTTAGTGTCTAATCTTTAGACTTCATGTCGACTAAAGTTTAATCTGAAAAGAACTTTGTATTTTATGTTATCTTCCCCATTTTCAAAGCCCTATTAAGAAGAAATGGTGTATAATTAGGCTATACTTCTTCCCATACAGAAGTTTAAGCTCCATTTTAAAACGTTAATTTCACCAAAATCTTTCTAGTTTCTGTAATCCACATTCTAAATAATTTACATAATTATGTTTCAACAATTCAGATGGTTGATTCTGTAGGGAAAAACATCTATAGTTTGTTGGAATTCAGATAGATGATTTAGTGAATATTCAAAAACCAACTGAAGTAGCCTTATATATTAAGAGAATCCTAATAGTATTATAAATGTGAAGTTATTTTGATATTTAAAAAGATACTCAATAAATTTAAGATATTCATATGTACATGTATAGATGTACACACAGACACACATATACACATGTATGTATTTTGTATATGTGTACAAATATATATGCTTGTTGTGTGTATGTATGCATGTGTGTTCATATCATAAGTCTTTTTCCCTAAAAGAAGAAAAAGAGATGTGTCTGTATTTCTGAGATAAGCAGATTATTTATCAATAAAGTAATAGTAAAAGCTACTGTATCATAAAAGTTACTATTTATTTTGGGGCACCTACTCAACTAACATTGTTTCACACCTGGAAACTGTTTTATGGGCCATTGTGAAATCACACTGACAAGGCAGCATGTGTAAACCTAAAAAAAAGGAAAAGGTTTATGAGGAATTGCATCTTTAATATTATTTGAGGAGTAGACCAAAATTTCTACTTAAGTAAAACAGGTGTAACTCTTGCCATCTTCATGTTTATTAATACAAAATCCATTGTTGGTAAAAGTTCTCTGGGTCCCCATTGACCTGCTTTTTGTTTTTCACAGAATGATATGGGAGGACAGAGAATCCTGGTGAATAAGTGGAGCACTTTCCTGAAAGCTAGACTGGTTTGCTCAGTACCGGGCATGAATGGGATTGATACATATTTTGATGAATTAGGTAAATATTATTAGGAGAGTTAAATCTTCCTCTTTGATATGTGTGCTTCTTTGTAAAACCCTCACTGTTTTTAACATGCATAGAAAACTTGCTTTACACCGTCACTGACTTCTAACTTAGAGCAAGTTTTTATTCTCATCTCAGCCAGGTCCACAAGTTGGGCCAAAGGAGTTGGAAAAGCAAAAAGACCCCTCCTTTTATTTTAGAGTCAGCACCTCCAGCTCCTTCCTTCAGGCCCAGCTCAAAGTCATCCTCAACAGTTCATCCATCTCACTATGTTGTGATTTGGTCATGGTTGCTTAACTGTATATGGAAATCTATATCATATTATATATAATATGTATATCATATACATATCATATCATGCATGTATCATATTACATGTAATATATCATAATATATATATAATATCATCTTATATAATATATATATCATCTTATATATAAGATATATCTCAAAATACATCATGGATTCTAGACTACTTTATGTCACTGTCTTTTCTTCACATGCCTTGAGGGCTAAACATATTAAGTTAATGTAATGATCTTTAATGTTTCAGAGGATGTGTTCTTGCTACATACCAGAGATCATAAGAACCCAGTGATATTTGGACTCTTCAACACTACCAGGTAAGAAATTCATATGGTTAGTCAAAGTGTCATGAAACAAAAGATGCCTCATGCCTTCACAGTGGATGTAATTGAAAATACTACTGATCAATCTGTTATTCTCACTTTCTATACTTTACAAGTCACCAATTTCCCTTCATTCTTCTGTATTTGCAGTTGTACTTTTTTAAAACCACAATCTCAATCCAAATCCTTATTTCTTTTGGTTTAAAGTACTAGCATCCTCTGCTCAGTATCCTAAGCTCTTCACCCCCGATCTACAACAGAATGACATTTTTTTTTCTATACAGTTTTTTGTTTGTTTGCTTGTTTTAAGGTACTAGTTCCATGCTGTAAAGTCTAGGATCATTCTTTCAGTTATCATATACAGTTGTCTGGGTCAGGCTTTCAAGTCTTTCTATCCACTGTTCCCCACTTAAGATTGGAAGTTTTTCCTCTAACTTCCCTCAAACTCTGCTTTTGACAAGATAATAACCTGTCAGAATCCCAGTGTCTGGTTTGCCCGTCACTATGATTTGCTTTATCTACTTTCTCTTCCAGTACTTGTCGATTACCATCTTCATGAAACACTCCTTGATTCCTTAATCACACAGCATTTGCTCACTTCCTGTCCTCTGGTTGTCCTGCCCCTGTGTGGATTCTTAGAGAACACACGTTTCTGATTTGCCTTCCATGTTTTAAATTTAAATAAACTACTCAAGTTTAGGACTTATGATCTGATATTTTTATGTTTTTGTGTTATGTATCCATTGAAGAGTGCTGGAAAAATGAATCAAAGATCATTTCATGTGTCTGATACGTGAATGAAAATATGTTATTAGAATCAGTTTGAGTTGAAAGTTTGTATATATAATTCCCTGCATGTCTTTCCAAATAAATCAGAGTGGAGATGAGATGGTTAAAATGAGAAATAAAGAATATACTTCAATTCTCTTGATGCGGATAGAAAAATATTACTCAGTTCCTTGTTTGCTTTGCATTGGCCTTAAACGTTTATGTTGTCGTGTGTACTTTATTTGCTTAGGATCTCTCCATAAAATTTTGTTTATTAATTTTTATTGGCGTATAATTGCTTTACAATACTTTTTAAGTTTCTACTGTCTAGCAAGGGTTTCACAGGTGGCTCAGTGGTTTATAAAAGTCCACCTGCCAATGTGGGTTATGTGGGTTCTGTCCCTGAATTAGGAAGATCCCCTGGAGAAGGAAATGGCAACCCACTCCAGTATTCTTGTCTGGGAAATCCCATACACAATGGAGCCTGGGGTCACAAAAGAGTTGGACACATCTTAGCAGCTAAACTATAACAACTGTACAGCAAAGTGAATTAGTTATATGTATACATAGATCCCCTCTTTTTAAAATTTCTTTCCCATTTCGATCACCACAGAGCAGGGTGTGGAGTTTCCTGTGCAGTACAAGTCTGTTTTCGTCTCTATTTTGTATTTAGATAATGTATATATGCCAACCTCAGCCTCCCAGCTCATCTCCCCTGTCCCCCCACCTTGGTGTTGCATTAAGTTTTTGTTTAGTTTTTCAGCATGTAATTTCTTAATCTCACTTTGAAAAAAATAATAAAACTCTTTAGATAAGCATCCTGCTGTCCTAAGGGGACCTTTTCTTTAGCACAGAAACATAGAGACAATTTTGCTATCAATTATTCCTTGATGCAAGAAGAAGTAGTTAATGTAGATTGATAGTTATCACAGTCTATGGAAAATCCCTAACATTTTTTTTTACACTTCATCTTCTCTCTTATGCCAGTGAAGAATTTGTACATTGCATGATAATTCCATGGCATTATATGATAAATGTAAGCTATAGAATAGTCATTTTTAATGAGTTATTGATTTTTTAATGAGTTAGAATGATCAGCTTATAAGCTGTTTTCATAAATGATAGCATAATTGATCTGTCTGAGTTTTCAAAAACAGAACATTATTTTCTTCCATAATTTCAATTTTGGCTGTTTAATATATGCATAATTTTGAGGAAAGGCTTCCCAGGTGTTATCTGACGTAAAGGTTGATATCATAGCATAGTGATCAAAGGTTTACTGCCACGTCAGTTGGAAGACTATCTCTGGTTTTCTCACTGTTGCAGGCATTTCCAATTGCTTCAAGGTGTGTTATAAAATGTGTGAACTGATGTCCTTAGACAGTAACATAACTGCTGTTCTAAGGTGTCTCATACTGTAGGAAATGTTATACTTTTAAAAAACTTTGCATTTTGCAGAGCACTTTCACAATCGAATGATTTTAATTCTTACAGTAAGGAGGCTAGGGAAGTGTTAGACTTCATTCAGGTTATGCCAAATTAAGAAATGTGGCCTAATCTTTAAAACAAATAATTTTAAAATGTTCTTTCACAGAATCTTATTTTAAATACTCACAATAAAAGTTGCTGTAGCTTTATTTTATAAAGAAAGCTCAAACGCTGTCTTTATCCAAGATAAGTAGAATATTTATCAAGAAAATAATTTCAACTTCTTCTAGTTCTTCAGGTAAGGAAACTGAGTTTTGCATAATTT
This sequence comes from Cervus elaphus, assembly GCF_910594005.1. NCBI lineage: Eukaryota > Metazoa > Chordata > Mammalia > Artiodactyla > Cervidae > Cervus > Cervus elaphus. Next base: position 46,126,476 of record NC_057832.1, read on the forward strand.
AAGTCTTTTTCTCAAAATTAATCTGGTGCAGCCCAGTCATCTTGCCGCTGTAGCACTGTTTTCAGTGACCTGGAGGGAGTAATACACAGTAAACCAATCAATGTTTGTGTGACAGCCAAGCTAAAGAATGGAACAAAGCCCCTAATTCTCTTTAGACTTTAATTTATTCTTCAAATCATATACACTAATTTGAAAATTTGAATAAAATTTACAACAATATTAACAGCATGGCAAGAAGAGAAACACAGTATACCTGAAAGAGATGCAAGAAGATAAAACCTTCCTCAACTTGGAAATGAATCTTTAAAAATATTAAGACGAAATCTTCCTTAATAAGACATGTAAAACACAAAAGAATATATTTACATATGTGTGTGTGTGTGTGTGTGTGTGTGTAGTTCACCTGAAACTAACACAGCATTCTAAATCAATTATAGTTCAATTAAAATTTTAAGATTCAACTGGAAAAAAAAATGAAATGACATGACTGCTTTTGTGATTCTAACAATATCATTTTTAATTTGCTCTAATAAATAGGCAAAAAACAGTAAGTTTGGAGTTTGAATACTTGGAGTATTGTAGTAGATAATATCTCTAGTCTTATACCTAAGAGATTGCAACTCTTTTACCCAAAAGACTTCCTCCTTATCTAAGGTGTCTGTAGGGTTTGACTAGATGACCTCCTAGTCTATTCCAGAATAGTAATTATCTTTTTTTTTCCCAGTAATATATTTAGAGGCCATGCTATATGTGTTTATCACATGTCTAGCATCCGGGCAGCCTTTAATGGACCATATGCACATAAGGAAGGACCTGAATACCACTGGTCGCTCTATGAAGGAAAAGTACCTTATCCAAGACCTGGATCTGTAAGTTTAGGCATTTAGCAAAGTATTATTATTTTTGAAAGGCTTTTTTAGTAATATTCTGTTCATTGTTCAGATGCTTTATTAAATTTGCATGAAACAGTTAAGAAATTCTACAACTAAAAATCTGCTTGGTTACTTGCATGGTAAAGAAATATTACTTCTTACATCTAGATGTATGCTTGTTATTTAATGAAAAGAATGTAATCTAAAATGGATACATCTTAGCATTATAAAATATATATTATTGTTGATATTTTGTCTATCCATGTGACTCTAACTAAATTTTTATTTTTAGAGGTACTGGCGAATACAGAAATATCACTAAAATGAGCATCGTATTCCTCTCAGCCTCTTTAGAAGAATTAGTGCCCCCAAGTGGTTTCCAAGCGAGAGAATGTTACCATATTGTTAATATATATTCTGATAATTGAGTCAGGCTCTTAGTTCCCTAGACCAGACTTTATCCCAGCTTCTCACTTAAGCATATTGAGAGGAAGTTTTTTCTTTGGCTCTTCAGAATACTGAGCAACCCATTTGCCAAGAGGAAATTCCACCATTTGCCTCTTAACTGGTGCTACCAAAATTCTCCCTAACTAGCCACTCAAACTGTGCTTTTAATTGCACACATGATGATAATAAATGATGAGGAGGATTTTGTATTATGTGTCCTGTACACAATTAGGTTGCAAAAAGGTAGCAGCATTGTATCTGCTGTTCATGGCAAACAAACTTGTCATGCAATTCAGTCTACACCATTATGAGCAGCTGGTGAAAACCCATCACTATGCTGATTCCACAGGTACTTTTAAGTCAGTAGAAATCATTTTTGCAGAGCCACAGTTCAAAGTGGAAACAAACCTTACCTCAGTTAACAAGTGTAAGGCTTTACCATTTCAATCACTCTCTCTCACTAGGTTAAAATTATTACTTCCAATAAGACATAAAGTATATTTTATTTCACTCTATTGATTGAAATTACAATTTAAATGGAGAAAACCCACTCCTGTGGCTTTGCTGGAAATGCTTCTTGAAACCACATGGTATTAAAGGAGATTTAGAGGAAGTGACTGGTTACTGAACTGCTTCCAGGCTGGTCTAGAATGTTTCCAATTATATATCATGAAAGTACACTCACGTGAAATATTGATGCCAAATTAAGAAATATGGTCCAAAATTTTAAAACAAACCATTTAAAAATGCCCTCCTTGCAGAATGATTAATAAACTACTGTGTTTATACTCTAAAGTAGAAAATTTTTATCGAGCTCACCGTTACAAGTGTTGCTGGTTCTAGAAGAAAATATGTGAAATGAGGGAGCACTAAATAACAAGCATGAATCAACATACTTATAGGTATTCCAAGAAGTAGCTTAGGTACCGCTGAACATTTGTTTTTAGAGTCGGTGATTTTAAGAATTGAGACGTGTTATAGCGGGTATTTCTGTTTTTTTCAAATTATTGTGTCTGATTCATACAAACATAATATAAATTCATACAAATTACACTAGAACAGAAAAGGTTTTTTCCGCCCCCCCCTTAATTAACGATGATGGAATTTGAAGAGGTTTCTGTTATAGCACTAAAAGTCTATAGTCAGTGAGACAATTGAAACTCTTACCAATCAGTGTCAGTAATGGGAAAGCTGTTGTGTGGTTGTAATTCTTAATTTGGGGGAAAGATTTAGTGCAATAACAAGTCACCTGGTTTTGCTATGAACAGTACATTGTTTACTTTAAAATTTAATTTGCAACATGAAAAATAAATTTTAGAAGCAGGAAAATAATTAAAATATTTTAATATTATGTTTGTACTATCTCCCAACCATATGTACTTTGTTTGTTTTTCAGGATTTCATTGCTGTCTATTTCTAGTGCCACATTTTTTAAATAATTCAGCCTCACTATGCAATTTTTAATTCAGATTTTATTTCTGTAGTAAAGCACATGTGGTTATTAAATATTGCTAAATACATAGTTGACTAATTGAACATACTCAGTTTTTATAATTCTCCTTACAATTGACTATAAATCTGCCCTTTAGATTTCATGGGAAAATATTCTCTGATCCATTTGTGTTCCAGTGTGCCAGCAAGGTGAACGGAGGGAGGTATGAGACTACCAAAGACTATCCCGATGATGCCATCCGATTTGCTAGAAGCCATCCACTTATGTACCAGCCCATAAAACCTGCCCATAAAAAACCAATACTAGTGAAAACAGATGGAAAGTATAACCTGAAGCAAATAGCTGTGGATCGAGTAGAAGCTGAGGATGGCCAATATGATGTCTTGTTCATTGGGACAGGTAATGAAATTAGAAAGTACTCAGACATTAAATTGAACCTTGAAATCAATAACATTACATTAAAAATCCCTGCCTGTCAACAAAACCTCTGTTGACCCATTTGGCTTTCTTACATACTGTCTGTCCACTGCAATGGAAGAGAAGAATTTGGGGCAGTTACAGCCTGTAATTCCTGATACATGGTCGATATTTAATACATTTGAACAAAATGAATACATTAAATAATGAATAATTGATGTTAATAAACAATGTTGGTTCCAGAAAAGAACTTAGAGCAGAAGTAGGGTGCCATAGCAAGGATGGTTCTCTTCTGTTAGTCCCTCGGGGCCACTGCTTCCCTTGGCTTCTCAGTAAAGGCTCGAGATTTTTCAATCTTTAGGTAAAGTTTAGGTAATTTCACCTAAATTTATTATCTCAACTATGCTTATCAAGCCCCATCAGAAGTCAATCATGTGAAATGAAACAAGCTAAATGTTATACATCAAAATGAAAGAAAATGAAAGTCCCTCAGTCGTGTCTGACTCTTTGCGACCCATGAACTATACAGTCCACTGGATTCTCCAGGCCAGAATACTGGAGTGGGTAGCCTTTCCCTTCTCCAGGGGCTTCTCCCAACCCAAGGATCGAACCCACGTCTCCTGCATTGCAGGCAGTTTCTTTACCAGCTAAGCCACAAGGGAAGCCCGATGGAGATAAAATTTTAGACTAAAATTTTAGACTAAAGCTATAATATCCTGCATTATTAAAATAAAATATAATAAATATGCTAAAAGTCAAAATGTAAGATAGATCTGTGATTTCAATTAGTGTCATTCATTAGATCTAGCTTATGGAGGAAAACTTGGAATCATTTAGCATGCAGGGTAATATGTATCAAATTCTGTCAAATACTTTGAAATTATATAGTCATTTAAAGAATCATTAAAACGATCATTTCTTTTTTTATATATGCATTATAGTAATTGCTATAGCAAATCCTATTTAACAGAGTAAGCATTCTACTATATATAACTTTAATCATTGACATATTCTAAAGAGACATTACATATGCCCAGATCAGGAATTACTATATAGTATTAATATTGGTGCTTGAACTTTCCCACTCATGCTTTTTGAAAAAGCAAAGGTACAAGTAAGGAGGTAATTGTCTGATTTCCAAAAATTGATGTCTCTTGCAGGCTATATTTTATTCATTTAAGAGGTTAGTAATATGTTTTGCTGGAGAGGGAAATGGCAAACCTCTCCAGTATTCTTGCCTGGAGAATCCCATGGACAGAGGAGCCTGGCAGGCTACAGTCCATGGGGTCACAAAGAATCAGATATGACTGAAATGACTAGGCAATATGTTCTGCACTGTGGGTTCAAGATTAACAAAGCATCACATTTCTTTAACAAAGTTAAAATTACCTGGCCACGAATTCACTTATAGTTGTATCCAACAAAGTTAAAAAAAAAAAAAAAGAAAGAATTCCGTAAGCAAGAGTAATATTTGATAAAATTAATCACAGAAAAAAGCATGTTATTTTTAACCGCCTTGGAAAGTAGAAGTCATGTATGTAAATCCAAGAATGTTTTCAGAAATACATTTTTGTTAGATTGACCAAAGCTATTTGAGAGAATTCCAGAAATATATAAGGTATACACTTAGGCTCTCATGTAACCTATGTTGAGCTTAAAGATATCATTATATTGAACCACAACTTTTCAGCACTAAAGAACATATTTGATGAATGTGTGATGAGTAAAACTTTGAATAATCCCACAAAAGAGTTATTTTTCCCCAAATTTACCAGACACACGCTTTAGTGCTATATATAGTAGTCTTTATTGAAAAATCACTAGTTGCAAACTGATAATTTGAGTTCCTCTTTGCTTTTTTACTTGATATGATAATTGTGGGATATTTATAATGTGTGCTTGATATGATAATTTTGTTCCTTTTGGTAATTTTTATTAGTTTTATTTTAATTACATTATATTTAGCCAACCACATGATTTCATAATTTTTAAAGAAATTGCATAAGTACTATAGAAACTCCAGGATCAGAACCTCCAAAGTGCTTTTTCCCCCCTAGTCATTTCTAGCACTATACTAAATTGTTCTTACGGTCAAGTTAGTGCTTTATTAAATTTTCATTGGAAAGAACAAGTTCAGAATATCAGGAATAATAAAAACAAGGTAGGATTTTAAAATGTAGGTATAAATTATAAAATTATTTATAATTATATAAACTAAATGATTAGTACAGGAGGACTCATTACCCTATTCTCTCTATAGTGTATACTTGAAATTTTTATTGAAAGTGTATATAACAAGACTTGTGGTTACTGGAGGTGAGCGGTGGGAGAACTGGATGAAGGTTGTCAAAGATACATCTTTCCAATTATGAGATAAATAAGTACTAAGGATATAATATATACCATGACTAATATAGTTAACAGTGCTGTATGTTATAATGAACCTTTTAAGAGAGTAAACCCTAAGAGTTCTCATCACAAGGGAAAAAATAAACTATTTTGTATGATGGATGTTCACTAAACTTATTGTGATATTATTTTGTGGTGTACGTGCTCAGTCGTGTCTGACTCTTTGCAATCCCATGGACTGTATGTATAGTCCATGGAATTCTCTAGACCAGAGTACTGGAGTGGGTAGCCTTTCCCTTCTCCAGGGGATCTTCCCAACCCAAGGATCGAACCCATTGCAGGTGGATTCTTTACCATCTGAGCCAGAAGAGAAGCCCATGATGTACGTAGATAAAATAATTATGCTGTATACCTTAAAATTATACAGTGTTGTATGTCAATTATATCTCATTAAAATTGGGAGGAAAAGTGTATATGTATAGATATAAAGATATTCTACTTATATATCAATATGTCAAGATTTCCATTGTGTGTTGCTTGGAAGGGTCCCTAAGATTAAAGGTATAGTCTTACCAGGAGGTAGCTTTAGGTAAAAAATATTCTTTCATCATACATCACAGAAAAAACTAGAATAATTTTCTGTCTTCTATTTCATTAATTCCAAAAGACATCTTGATTTCTGAACCTTTAGTTGAGTTTTTGAATCAAATTGTTGAAAAATAATTTTATATTATTTGGTCTTATCCTTTGACCAGGTACACAAAATTGATTTTTTTGCTAATTTAAAATATGAATATATAAATAGCCATCTTGTTTTAACTGGCAATGAATAAATATTTTATACATCTAGATTTCAAATCTTATTTAAATTTATAATCTCTCCATGGTTTTTAATTGTTTGAAAGCCACATTGTGACAAAGTTTCTGGTTTATCTCTTCTTTTGTTTTCTTATAGATAATGGAATTGTGCTGAAAGTGATCACGATTTACAACCAAGAAACAGAATCAATGGAAGAAGTAATTCTAGAAGAACTTCAGATATTCAAGGTATTTTTAGTGAAACATATAGCCAACATTTATGTATTGCAGACAATTGCAAGTGAATTATAAATAGAAAAAACATTACATCAGTTTTTTTTTTTTTTATCCTAATCAGTATGTTGTAAATTCAGAGTACTTTGAAGTGAAGAATGATTTAAAATTCTGGTACATCTATTTGATTATCATAGACTATTCACTATTCAGATAAAGAGGCCAGTATTTACCAAGCATGAAAAGGATTTCATTATATGAACTGGGACATAAATGACACTTATCCCACAAATGAATTGTAGAATCATTATTACAATCATCGTCTTAAGCAAATGTACTATCAATAAAAACAATTAAAAAAATAGCAGGTTTCATATTGTGGGCATTGTCATGTGATAAGTAGATTGCCTTTTTATCACGTGCAGTTTACACAGAGAATTTGCTAAAAGAAAAATGCAAAATGATAATGGAAATATTAAGCATGACAAAAGCAGTTGTATATATTGTCTCTCTTTTTTACACACACACATGCACAGCCATATACACACAGTAAGTCTTGCCATCTGTAGCAGTTATGGTCTTTGAACACTGAATTAATTAGTAATCATTGCTCCTAGGGGAGATGCACGCTGCAGTCCATAGGGTCACAAAGAATCGGACATGACTGAGCGACTGAAAAATGAAGAGGAGATGCAGCATTGGGTTCCTGAGAGTCTCTAGTCACAGCATTTGTCAACTGATTGATATGGAAACTTGTTTTATTTGTGTTTCTTTTTAAAGACAACTTATTTAGTATATGTTGTTTAGTCGCTCAGTTGTGTCCAACTCTTTTGCCAACCCATGGACTGTAGCCTGCTAGACTCCTCTGTCTATGAAATTTCCCAGGCAAGAATACTGGAGTGGGTTGACATTTCATCCAGAGGATCTTCTTGACCCAGGCATCTACCCATGTCTCCTGCACTGAAGGTGGCTTCTTTACCACTGAGCCACCAGGACTATCCTATTGATTAATTAAAATTGAACTTACGTCTAATAGCGCTAATAACTCCTGCCTGAACAAGGCTTATTTAAAACACATATTTATTTCATAAGGCACATCACAGCCTTTTGGAACTTAGGAACACAACACTTCAACATGCTTAGGGGCCTTTTAAACAGTAAATCATTAACAAAAAGGACAAAAATAAAAATATGGTACCAAGTGGAACATGAAGATATTTGTTTACAGTATGAGAGTTGAAACAAGAAGGCAGGGTATACCTTGATCAACCTCAGCTGGGAATGTACATTTTGGGCAGCTCAGATTTTTTTTTTTTTTTTTTTTTTTTGCTGTTCTGAGCGTGAGCATGGCTGTGAATGGCAGCACAATACCAAAAGTATTGATATTGGGGTTGCACATAAATTTTGGCAAGTAATTAAATGTACAAGATCACAATGTGCAATAATGAAGATTGTGTATCTGTGTAATGAATGTGTATGAAAATATTTTTGATGAAAACAGTTTATTTCACCTTAGCTGTTCAGAAGATTAGATTCCTCATAGCTTCACACAAAGTTAACCACGTTCTTATCTCAACCAGAGCAGCTGTTGTTGCTTAGTCGCTCAGCTGTGTCCGACTCTTGTGTGACCCCGTGGACTGTAGCCCTCCAGGCTTCTCTGTCCATGGGAGTTTCCGGGCAAGAATACTGGAGTGGATTGCCATTTCCTTTTCCAGGTTATCTTCCTGACCCAGGAATCGACCCCATGTCTTGGCATCTCCTGCCTTGCAGGTGGATTCTTTTACTGCTGAGCCACTGGAGAATCCCCAGAGCAGCTATATTTTTGTTTATTTTGCATATTGGGCCTCTATAAGATTTCATTTCATATTAGGAATCACAGATCTCATATTAAGGGCATTCATCATAACAATGTCTTGTTCACATAAATCCTTAAGAAACATTGTTTTTTGAATGAATAAATGCATGTATGTGCTTCCCTTGTGACTCAGCAGTAGAGAAGCTGCCTGCCAATGCAGGAGACATGACTTCGATCCCTGAGTTGAGAAGATTCCCTGGAGAAGGAAATGACAACCCACTCCAGTATTCTTGCCTGAGAAATCCCATGGACAGAGGAGCCTGATGGACTACAGTCTGTGGGGTTGCGAACATAGTGACTAAGTGACTAAACTTAGTGACTAAACAATGACACGTGAATAAAGTGTTCTGTAGTTTTAAATATTTAAAAATTTAATATAGATGATCAGATTTTTCTCTTTCAAAAAACAACTATTTGAAGGATAATTATCCATTAATTATCCAGGAGTGTATCCCACGTGCCTATGACTTCTCCACTTACAGAAAAGACTGAGTTTGTGATGTCCTTAGAAATATTCTTGTCTTAACCACCCCTAGAATTGCACAGAGGCGCTCAAAACTATCCTGTAGATTGTCCTTCCTCTGGTGCAGTTCCAGGACAGTGATGATGATAATGCACATTTTTCAGAGCATTCTGGATTAATGGAGATTGACAGAAAAATATTTTGATATTGTACAGTCGCTAAGTCATGTCCAACTCTTTGCCACCCCATGGACTGCAGTATGCCCGGCTTCCCTGTCCTTCACTATCTCCCAGAGTTTGCTCAACTTGTGTCCATTGAGTCGGTGATGCTATCCAACCTTCTCATCTCTGTTGCCCCCTTTCCTCTTGCCCTCAATCTTTCCCAGCATCAGAGTCTTTTCCAGTGAGTCAGCTCTTTGCATTAGGTGGCCAAAGTATTGGGCTTTCAGCTTCAGCATCAGTCCTTCCAATGAATATTCAGTGTTGATTTCTTATAGGATTGATTGGTTTGAGCTCCTTGCAGTCCAATGGACTCTCAAGAATCTTCTAGCACCATAATTTGAAAGCATCAATTCTTTGTAACTCCACTTTCTTTATGGTAGAATTCTCACATCTGTGAGAAAAAGCTATGGTTACAGCTTTGACTATATGGACCTTTGTTGGCAAAGTAACCTTTCTGCTTTTTAATATGCTGTCTAGGTTTGTCATAGCTTTATCATCCAAGGAGCAAGCGTCTTAATGGCAGAAAGAGAATAAGAACTAAAAAGCCTCTTGATAAGGGTGAAAGAGAAGAGTGAAAAAGTTGGCTTAAAACTCAACATTCAAAAAGCTAAGAAAGATCATAGTATTTTGTTTAGGCCTGAGTTAAAACAATTAAAGATCACATGGTTTATTGGTAATAAGACCTATTCAAAGATATAACTGTTTTCCTTCTAATGGTTCAACTTTCTTTATAAGAAATACCACTCTGACTTCATTATTTAAACATAACTGAGTTCCAAAACATGAGTAATACTCAAATGCAAACCCAAAAATTATAATGCAGAGACAAACTGAAAGATAATTAGATTATTCACTACTTTTCTCATCTATATTTTGTCCTACTCTATTAGAAAATATTTTTTGAAAGAAATCATATTTTATTTAATTGTATTTTCCTTTTGATTTACTAAAATGAAAGCTATATACTGCTTGACAGAGAAGCACTCACATACCTAATATTATTTCAGTTAATTTATAACCATACTAAGGTCTGTTTCTATATTTTTATTCCTAAATATGAATTTTTTTTAATTTTTCAGGATCCAGTTCCTATTATTTCTATGGAGATTTCATCAAAGAGAGTAAGTTGTATAGGTGTCTCTGTGTGTGCACTCTATGTATCAGATAAGGTCAAAAGATAGAAAGCTTACATATATGTTCTTATATGTTAACAAGTTACAGCTTTATTCGGACAGAAATACATAGTGATTTACAGGTAGGTAATAGATTTCTTCATATTCTGTTTCTAGAAAAATAGACAAGAATAGATTTACCTGTAATACCATAATAGAACATTATTCCATGTTTTTTTTTTTTTTTGCTAATATTTTTGCAAAAAATCATGGTAATGATAATATAAGGGAGTGTAAAATGAAAAATAAACCTACTTTCCACTTTACTGGAACCAGTTTCTGGTGTAACTTTGAGAGTAGATGTTACATATATTGCCTCATTTATTTATAAGTTATCTTTTATGTTAAGGCAGATAGGGACATATGAGGTTATTGTTCTGCTACTTATACTTTTTACTTACTAAAATATCTTACAGTTTATTCCACATCATTCTATGTATATATCTGTGTCACTTTTCTAAATGTTATATGTCAATATGCACTGTTGGTAGGAATGTAAATTGTTAACGGCCTCTGTGAAAAACAGTATGGAGGTTACTCAGAAAATTAAAAATAGAACTGCCATATGATCTAGCAGTTTTACTTCTGGGTATCTATACAAAGGAAACAAAAATACTAATTCAGAAAGATACATACACCCCCATGTTCATTTCAGGTTTATTTATAATAGCCAAGACATGGAGATGAACTAAGCATCCATCTATGAATGACTGGATAAATAAGTTGTACACATACACATGTACATACACACATGCACAATGGAGTGTTAGTCAGCCATGAAAAAGAAGGAAATTCTGCCATTTGCAGTAACATGAAAGGATTTTGCGGGCATTATGCCGAGTGAAATATGTCCAAGAAAGACAAATACCATATAATGTCATTTTTATGTGCACTATTGGAAAACAACAACAAAACAGGCTCATAGATACAGAGAACAGATCTGTGGTTGCCAGAGGCACGGGGGCTAGGTGAAATGAGTGTAGGTTATTAAAATGCACAAGCTTTTAGTTATAAAATAGGTAAGTCCTGGTGATGTAATGTACAGTATGATGATTATAGTTAACAATACTGTACTATGTATTTGAAAGCTGCTAAGAGAGTAGATATTGAAAGTTTTCTGGCACAAAGACAGAAATATAGATCAATGGAACAGAATAGAAAGCCCAGAGATAAATCCACGAACTTATGGACACCTTATCTTTGACAAAGGAGGCAAGGATATACAATGGAAAAAAGACAACCACTATAACAAGTGGTGCTGGGAAAGCTGGTCAACCACTTGTAAAAGAATGAAACTAGAACACTTTCTAACACCATACACAAAAATAAACTCAAAATGGATATTAAAGATCTAAATGTAAGACCAGAAACTATAAAACTCCTAGAGGAGAACATAGGCAAAACACTCTCCGACATAAACCACAGCAAGATCCTCTATGACCCACCTCCCAGAATATTGGAAATAAAAGCAAAACTAAACAAATGGGACCTAATGAAACTTAAAAGCTTTTGCACAACAAAGGAAACTATAAGTAAGGTGAAAAGACAGCCCTCAGATTGGGAGAAAATAATAGCAAATGAAGCAACAGACAAAGGATTAATCTCAAAAATATACAAGCAACTCTTGAAACTCAATTCTAGAAAAATAAATGACCCAATCAAAAAATGGGCCAAAGATCTAAACAGACATTTCTCCAAAGAAGACATACAGATGGCTAACAAACACATGAAAAGATGCTCAACATCACTCATCATCAGAGAAATGCAAATCAAAACCACAATGTGGTACTATTACACGCCAGTCAGGATGGCTGCTATCCAAAAGTCTACAAGCAATAAATGCTGGAGAGGGTGTGGAGAAAAGGGAACCCTCTTACACTGTTGGTGGGAATGCAAACTAGTACAGCCGCTGTGGAAAACAGTGTGGAGATTTCTTAGAAAACTGGAAATAGAACTGCCATATGACCCAGCAATCCCACTTCTGGGCATACACACTGAGGAAACCAGATCTGAAAGAGACACGTGCACCCCAATGTTCATCGCAGCACTGTTTATAATAACCAGGACATGGAAGCAACCTAGATGCCCATCAGCAGATGAATGGATAAGGAAGCTGTGGTACATATACACCATGGAATATTACTCAGCCGTTAAAAAGAATTCATTTGAACCAGTTCTAATGAGATGGATGAAACTGGAGCCCATTATACAGAGTGAAGTAAGCCAGAAAGATAAAGAACATTACAGCATACTAACACATATATATGGAATTTAGAAAGATGGTAACGACAACCCTATATGCAAAACAGAAAAAGAGACACAGAAGTACAGAACAGACTTTTGAACTCTGTGGGAGAAGGTGAGGGTGGGATGTTTCGAAAGAACAGCATGTATATTATCTATGGTGAAACAGATCACCAGCCCAGGTTGGATGCATGAGACAAGTGCTCGGGCCTGGTGCACTGGGAAGACCCAGAGGAATTGGGTGGAGAGGGAGGTGGGAGGGGGGATCGGGATGGGGAATACGTGTAAATCTATGGCTGATTCATATCAATGTATGACAAAACCCACTGAATAAATAAATAAATAAAGGGGAAAAAAAAAAAAAAAAGAATCTATTCCAGACCCACATGACACTCATTTGTTACTCCTTCAGAAATTTATTCAGTGCCTCTGTTTCATGAGGGACACACACATTATCTCCCATTCTCACAACGGTCTTAGAGGATAGATCTTTTTGAAAGTTTTCATCACAAAAAAATATTTATATATGTGTAGTGTGAGATGAGGGAGGTTAACTAGAATGATTGTGACCATTTCACAATATATACAAGTATCAAACAATTATGTTGTACAGCTAAGACTAATATAATGTTATATGTCAATTGTATCCATTAAAAATGCAAAAAAAAAGACCATTTACTTTTTCACTCTCCTATTGGACAGTCCTTTTTTTTTTGGAAAGTCCTAAAAGTAGACTTTTTTAAAAAGATCTACAATGTTAGGTGACAAATGATACTTTGATAATGAATGATACTTTGATAATGAATGAAAGTATAGTCAACTTAAGATTTTTGTCAGCCTCACTCTAGCACTTTTGTCCTTCAGGCAGACAAGTCTGTAAAAGTATTTCAGATCTTGGAGAAAACCAAAGCGTTAGTGTTCCATCATCAGTCCTGAGTAACTGTAGTTATTTAAATGAATATTCCCAGAAATGATTACATAGGAATGTGAAAATGTAAGTGTAAGAACTCAGAGTCTATCCGTTTCTGCTGCTGGCCTCTCTCTTCCTTGATGTCTATAGCAACAGCTCTATATTGGATCTGCTTCTGCTGTGGCCCAAGTCCGGTTCCACCAGTGTGACATGTACGGAAGCGCCTGTGCCGACTGCTGCCTGGCTCGGGACCCTTACTGCGCCTGGGACGGCATCTCCTGCTCTCGGTATTACCCGACAGGCACGCATGCCAAACGGTGAGACCGTTCTTCCCTGGAACCTTTCCCTTATTTAGAAAACAACTAATACTATTCTTTTTTGTCACTTTCTGTACCCATTCCGTGAAAACAACCTGTTTTTTTTTTTTTAAGTGATTTTCCATTTATTCTAAAGTAACTTGGTTTTTTGTTTTTATATTGAGGTGTAGGTGATTTAACAATGTTGTGTTTGTTTTAGGTATACAGCAGCTTGATTCAGGTATCCATAGATACATCCCTTCTTTTTCAGATTCTTTTCCCATAGAGGCTATTACAGAGTATTGAGTAGAATTCCCTGTGCTATAGAGTAGGTCTTTGTTGATTATTTTATATATAGTGGTGTGTATATGTTAATCCCAAACTCCTAATCATCATAGTCTTAATTTGTTCTTAATATAAACTTTGAAAACTTCACTTTTTCTGAAAAATAACTTCCATTGACTATTGTGTAGAGACAGGCTGAACTTGCTTTCAGGGGTTTTATTTTTCCTCCGTGTTTGAGTCAACGCTTTTCCCTCCTGAAACTTTTGCTGCAAAGACGTGAAACCAGTTTAGATAAACTTAAAATGTGGAAATAGCAAGTAAACCCACACATGAGGAATTCAGAGACTTAAAAGGAAAATAAATAAATTCTGAAATACATCCTGCATTTGCCCCATGTTCTCCTGACCAGCTGGTTTTCATTTATTTCATTTTGAAAGTGAATATTTTAACTCCTAGGCAAATACATGACCTGTGTAATTAATGAAATGTGTGATTTAATTCAACACAAATGAAAGGTACTTAAAGACCTCAAAACTCTAATATCTACAGTTCAGTGGGGTCATTGCCACTAGTTAGAGAAGGTAAATCCTAGAATTCTTTGAACAGATCTTACAGTACAGAAAGTATTTTGAAGAATAAGAATCTTTCTTACCTCAAGTCATAAGAAATTATGCATTCTTTGGGGAAAAAATAAAGGAAACTATTTTTATTATAGAATAAGCAATTATCTTCTTCTCTTAATAAAGTGGCTAAAGATAATATAAAGCAAAGATATAGAACCATATACAGTTTCCCTGCTGAAAGCAACTTTTATTAATTTCATTTACTATTGCTCTTTCACTTTAGGCTACCTTTATACCTTTTTTCAAAATCTAATTTAATCCAATTTAATATAATTGTTATTTTTATAAATTCACATGAATACTAGAATCTCATTTGAAAAAATTAGTCACTAATTCAAACTTTTATTAATTTGACCTTACCTAAATTAACATTCCAATGAATAAATAAAGGATATACTAAGGAGATAGTAAAAAGATGCTTTGAGAGGACATTTATGAACTAAATAGTATATCAACTGTATTGAAGAATTGAGTGAGTCAGTTGATTTTCTACCCCATGTTTATTGATATTGAAAATCAATTATTGAAGAATACAGCTGTGTTACTAATTGAAAATATTATTTTATGCTTTATTCACTCATTCAGTCTATTTTTGTACTATGTTTGAGGGGTAGGAGGAAACAATCCCAGTTCCCTGTGCATAGGAAAACAGAACCGGAAGTGAAGAATAGAATTGTAAATAAGGATGATAGCTCACCACTGAGCACTTACTATGTATAAGGCACCAGACTAATTGCAATATACATAACACATTATTTGATTCTCAGAATGATTCAACATTTGAGTTCAATCTTGAAGGCAAGGATATAAGGAGATTCCAGTTAAAGAGAATTAATTTTTTCTACAGAGGCACAGAAAAATGCTCTGAGAAAACCATGTAGTTCAATAGGTTAGATTTGATGTAGTAGAATCTAAGGGCAGAAAGGTAATTATACCAAAAATAATAACATTAATCATCCTAATGCTTTTAGCAGCAACAAAAATATTTATAAGCCTTGCATCACCTACTTAATAACAAGCTTTTTATTAGGCATGCAGCATTTATGATGAATTTAACTGAGAAGTTTCCATAGCTAAGTATTTCCTGGTATATGGTGCCTCTTGTAAAAGTGTATATTCATAGGTTTATTTTATGGTGTTTTATAGGATGGACAAAAGAGTTCTTTAGGGAAGTTAAATGAATGGGCAAAATCATAGACAGGAAGTAGTGAGATGGTAGAATCAGGAGCCATGCTCATGAATGAATTAGTTCAGTTCAATGACATGAAATGCAGATCTTTCATTAGTGTCAGATTCTTTGAAACCATCACCCACCCCTGGAGGAGAACATTTTGGATAAGTTCCAGCACATAAAGTTTGCTTTTATAGTAGATCGTTTTTGCTTCAGACCTGACTAGCAGTAGAAATTGAAAACTGGTCATTAAAATAAGTACACTTCTGTTCACAGAGTGAAAATGAGTCAACAGAGGAAAAACATCAGTTCACACTCCAAACCACTTGTTTAAAGTAGTCTTCCAAAGTACACTGTAATTTATAGAGCTAGGTCTTTTTCTTCCCCCTTGCTCTTGTATTTTGTCTTGTTTCCAGCATTCTCTTGAAAAGTTTCCAAGAGGTAAGAGATATAAGAAAAATACGCGACTTTGAGAGCTTAGCCTTTCTAATATTCCTGATCCTAATACCTTCTTCTTTTAATGCTGAAATAAAGGACAGCTATACTAGGATAGTATAAAATGAACTGAAGTCTTGTTGGAGAATGTGATATCTATATTTTTAAATGCATATTTCCAATGATTTTATACAAAATTTTTGCACACTTACCCACAGTGCTTACCTAGAATTAGCTGGTTGTAATTCCTTTCTTCCTCACATTACTTGCATAATAAATGTGATACAATATCTTTTCTGCAATGTGTAAACTATTTCCCACTTCATTAATTTATTCCTGTTTCATTACGCACTATTGCTCAGCAGACCTGAGATTCCCAATATCAAAGCAACATTCAGTGAACTGAGGAATTAACAATAACCATTTGATTGTCATCCAGAGCTTCTATCAGTTACATAATAGAAGTACACACTAGCATAAAACAGTATAGGAGCATAAAACCTTTAAATTTTGCTCCTCTTTTGTCCATTTCTATTTTCGGTTTAGCTCTATAGAATGATTCTTATGGCAGTTTTAATCTTAACTTCATAAAATCTCAGGTCTTTGAGTAAGGTTTTCTGATCAACAGTCTGATTCTTTTAAATAGACTTTAAACATTGCTTTTGCACACAGACCACAACCCTAAAAATTGACTGGAAATATTCATCTGTCCTAGCATGCAATATAAGGAAACACTCAAAAGATTAAGTATTGAGTTCTTAACTAAGTTCTGAACTCATTTATGAGAAAGCCCTCCATTCTTAATAACATTCCAATATCGCTGTTTGGTGGCCATGAGGAAAACCTAGAA
This sequence comes from Cervus elaphus, assembly GCF_910594005.1. NCBI lineage: Eukaryota > Metazoa > Chordata > Mammalia > Artiodactyla > Cervidae > Cervus > Cervus elaphus. The sequence goes on from NC_057832.1 coordinate 46,143,571, forward strand.
TGAAAAAAAAAAAAAAAAAAAGACTGGAAATTAAGTGTCAGTTAGCCCAGCTTCCTTTACAAAAGAGGTTGTGCCGAACCAGGAGATACCAGGGATGTGTATAAGATCGTGCAGAATTTGAGTGGTGACATTGCAGTTTGAACCTGGTCCCCTTTTCCAAATTTGACCATTGCATATGGTAAAAGCGTCTCTTTGTCACTTGGGAAGTTTCACCATCTCCCTCTGGGATAAAAGTTCTGTTCTGCCTTCTGGTTTCCCCTCAGTGTTGAAGAAATGCCATGATTAGAGAAGCAAGTTGTATTTTCTACCCTTATGTAATATTTCTGTTTCCATCTCAAACTTAAGTTAATATGCTGAAGACCTTAATTTTAGCATTCCAGTACTAATAAGGATAAATTCCATTATTAATTCCTAAGAATGATGCCTACAATTTAGAAACATGGTATATATTCTAGAGGACTTCCTTGGTGGTTCATTGGTAAAGAATCTGCCTGACAATGTGTAGAAGACATCTTCCCTGGGTTGGGAAGATCCCCTGAAGAAGGAAATGAATACTTCAGTATTCTTGCCTGGGAAATCCCAGACAGAGGAGCCTGTATGGCTACAGTCCATGGGATTGCAAAGAGCTGGACACGACTTAGCAACTAAATAGCAACAAGAACATATATTCTGGAATTCTTTCTCCATGGATAAAGACTATTATTATTTGTCAATCATATGTCTAATCAACCAGAAAATATGAAAATATACTGGAAGTATATTTACCTGTTAGAGGCAAATTAAGGAAAAATACAGTATTTCTTGAGGACCACTATTATGTAAGACATTCTGTTAAATATGTAATGCACCATCACATTTAATAGAGGCATATACTTTTTAAATATTATAACTGAATAAAAGAATAAATTGAGTATATTATCAGTTTATTAACAATCACATTGATCATGATTGCTGTAGAACAAAATATTTGGATCCAAATAGCTTTACATAATGCACTTAAATATATATGGGAATTTTATCCATTTTTTACTCAAATAGGTAATCTGCCTCAAGTCTGACTGTCTTTATCTGCACATAGCCTTTACCACCCAAGATACTCATTTAAAACCAGAAGACTTCCCTGTTGAACTAAATTCCTAATGAAATGTAAAGAGAACTTTTTTAGATTATTGTTTCAGGATCCATAATTCAAACTCATGAGACCATTTAAAAAACAGTTTTATAGATCTTTTCCATTGAATAATATTCAGTGGAAACATGGAAAACTATGAAACTTGGATTTTATCCTTGTTTTGTATGACTGATCAATTTTTTCAGTAGCAGAATACTACTTCAAACTTTAATGAGGTTGGCAATATTTTAAAGTCTGGAAAATTGAAATCTGAACATCTCCTAAATGCACTTACTTTCTTTCAGACGGTTCCGCAGACAAGATGTTCGGCATGGGAATGCAGCTCAGCAGTGCCTTGGGCAGCAGTTTGTCGGTAATCCATAGAAAATCAATTGCCGTGGGTATTTAGTGTGGGCATTGAAGATAAAATGCAAACCTCTTTCAAAGGGTCCTTGTTTTATTTGTGATTGATACATACTAAAACAACATTCCTGAGAGTATTCTGTATAGTTAAAATTTTATGGATTATACACTTTCTTAGCTTGGAAAAATGTTTATGTAGCCGGCAAGCGTTATTGTTAGACCCCAAAAGGGCGACACTTAGAACAGAAATGTTGTATACTTTAGGTGGCAGATGCCATAGTAATTTGCAGGATTTATCTCCCCAGCTCAACCTTGGGAATATCTTCACTGTGTTTTTATAACTTAATTTTATCAAGAGTGATCTAACTTGAATCAGGTTACCTAGTGAGCTTTGGATAGAAGAAAGTGAAGTACTTTGACTCTTTCACTAGAATAGAGTAACCCCAGAACTGGGGTTGGTGGTCCAGACATGCATTTCTGACAAAAGGTAGTGGGTGGCCCAATGTGTAAAGAAAGAGAAAATGTCAGCTTTAGGCAAGTGTAAGGAAGTCAAACAAGACAGAAAACCACTGACCTGTCTCTTCACACTGTGATGGTAGTTGGTGAGCAGACTGGGCTCCTGATGATTGAGAGACCAGGGCTGCTTATACACAGGTCCAGAGATTGTGGCCCAGGATCACTTTGCTAATCCCCAGTCTGGTGCAAAATGTAAGCCTCTGAGAATATTGGCTAGAGAAAGGTGGGATTCTAATTTTAGAGAAACTCAGGGATCTGTTTTGAAAGCGTGAAGGACTCAGATGTAGGAAAAAAGCCTGGAATCTAGTATTGAATGTGATCTTGGTTAAAACAACTAAAAATAAATCCACTTGCTTTGATTCTCCACTGCAGTTAGGTATACTTGACTGTATGCATTTGGGGTTTCAGGTTCAAAGAGAGCCTTTATCGGCCAAAATGCAGATTATAATCAAGTAGCTCTGGTTCACAAAGTCTTTGGTTCAGTTTCACGTGTTTTTCTTCCCGCAGTATCTGGATAAGTGCAATCCTATGTCAAGGTATCACTCACACTTGTGTTTATATAGAGCCACATCTCCTCGATTTCTGCTTTCTGCTTCTGTGTATAGACAAGAGTTTGAGTCCTATACGTGTTTGATTTTTGGTGCTCACCTTCTCTTGCCTACTTTATCAGTGGATGTTGTCACTGATTTCCTAGTAATTTAACACTGACATACCTTCTGAATGTTCTGACCCATCTTTTGTAATCAAACTCCTAGTTACTTCTTTCTCCCTCCATAGTCTGCTGTGCCTTTTTGTTGTTTAGATTTTAGTATGCCACTCTTTCTATATAACTCATGTATATGACCTTGTATAGATATTAGCAGTAAGCAATAAAACCTATTCACTTTGCTATAGGGATCTGAATAAGGAGTCATTTAAAAATACTATTTACCAGTAAAATGAAATTCTCAAGGCTGATGTTCACATTTATGTTACAGGGGATGCTTTGGATAAAACTGAAGAGAGATTGGCCTATGGCATAGAGAATAACAGTACTTTGCTGGAATGCACCCCACGATCTTTACAAGCAAAAGTTATCTGGTTTGTACAGAAAGGACGTGATGCAAGAAAAGAGGAGGTAATTCATAACTGCACATTCACACAATAGTGACTGGCATATAGTGCATGATTAGTAAATAGATTATGATTTATTTGAGTACTTAAAATTAAAGTCTATTGTATGGTACCTGCTTTTTTATTATGTGTGATTTAGATTCATATAAATATATATGTGTATCAGTATAGGTGTATAAATATGTGTGTGTATGCTAAGTTGTTCAATCATGTCTGACTCTTCGCAACCCTATGGACTGTAGCCTACTAGGCTGCTCTGTCCATGGGGATTCTCCAAGCAAGAATACTGGAGTGGGTTGCCATTTCCTCCTCCAGGGGATCTTCCCGACCCAGGGATTGAACCCATTTCCCTTACGTCTATCTGCATTGGCAGGTGGGTTCTTTACTACTAGTGCCACCTGGGAAGCCCATATGTATGTATATAAAGGTTCTAAAACACATATACATGTAGATTTTTATATACATCTGTATTTATATACATATAAAAACAAATGTTGTATATATGTATATATAACATTTGGAACCTAGACTTTGATTTTTTACTGAGGAAATGCTCGTTGTGTCATGATTTTAGTGTCGTTCTGTCAAAATGATGTCTCAAATTGTATTGCCCAAGGAAGTGCTTTAGAAAAATAGCAAATATAAATACCATTATTACATATATCTTAGACATATGGATAAGAGAATGAAGACAACAGCAGCAACATTAAAGCAGTTGATATAGTTATTAAGTCACACATGAGACATCTACTATGAGGTTCCAATGTTGTCTACTGGGAACAGCAACAAAAAAGATGTAAATTCTTTTGTCCTTCTAAGCAGGTTTGGTAGTGGAAATTATATTTATTATAGGTATCTAGATATTGAGAAATAAATGAATTGGACTGCTTTTATAGATGGAAGAATTGTTCAGTTGCTCAGTCATGTCCAGCTCTTTGTGACCCCATGGACTGCAGCATGGCGGGCCTCCCTGTCCCTCACCATATCCTGGGGCTTGCTCAAACTCATGTCCATTGAGTCGGTAATGCCATCTGACCATCTCATCCTCTGTTGTCCCGTTCTCCTTCTGCCTTCAGTCTTTCCCAGCAACAGGGTCTTTTCTAATGAGACGGATCTTGGCATCAGGTGGCCAAGGTATTGGCGTTTCAGCTATAGCGTCAGTCCTTTCAGTGAATATTCAGGATTGATTTCCATTAGGATTGACTGATCTCCTTACTGTCCAAGGGACTCTCAAGAGTCCCTTCAAAAGCATCAGTTCTTTGGCACTCAGCCTTCTCTTACATCCATACATGACTAATGGAAAAACCATAGCTTTGACTAGTTGGACCTTTTTTGGCAAAATAATGTTTCTGATTTTTAATATTCTGTCTAGGTTTGTCAAAGCTTTTCTTTGAAGGAGCAAGCGTCTTTTAATTTCATGGCTGCAGTCACCATCTGCAGTGATTTTGGAGCCCAAGAAAATAAAATCTGTCACTGTTTCCACTGTTTCCGAATCTATTTGTCATGAAGTGATTGGACTGGATGCCATGATCTTAGTTTCTGAATGTTGAGTTTAAACCAGCTTTTTCACTCTCCTCTTTCACATTCATCAAGAGGCTCTTTAGTTCCTCTTTGTTTTCTGCCATAAGGGTGATGTCATCTGCATATCTGAGGTTATTGGTATTTCTCCCAGCAATCTTGATTCTAGCTTGTGCTTCATCCAGCCCACCATTTTGCATGATATACTGTGCATATAGTTAAATAAGCAGGGTGACACTATACAGCCTTGATGTACTCCTTTCCCAAATTTGAACCAGTCTGTTGTTCCATGTCCGGTTCTAACTGCTGCTTCTTGACTTGCATATAGATTTCTCAAGAGGCAGGTCAGGTGGTCTGTTATTCCCATCTCTTGAAGAATTTTCCAGAGTTTGTTGTGATCCACACAGCCAAAGGCTTTAGCATAGTCAACGAAACAGAAATAGATGTATTTCTGGAATTCTTTTGCTTTTTCGATGATACAGTGAATGTCAGCTCTGCCTTTTCTAAATCCAGCTTGAACATCTAGAAATTCTCAGTTCATGTATTGTTAAAGCCTGGCTTGGAGAATTTTAAGCATTACTTTGCTAACATGTGAGATGAGTGCAATTGTGCCGTAGTTTGAACATTTTTTTGGCATTGCCTTTCTTTGGGATTGGAATGAAAACTGACCTTTTCCAGTCCTTTGGCCACTGCTGAGTTTTCCAAATTTTCTGGCATATTGAATGAAGCACTTTCACAGCATCATCTTTTAGGATTTGAAATAGCTCAGCTATTTCAGAAATAGCTCAGCTGTTTCAGAATTCCATCACCTCCACTAGCTTCTTTCATGGTGATGCTTCCTAAGACCCACTTGACTTCACACTCCAGGATATCTGGCTCTAGGTGACTGATCTCACCCTCGTGGTTATCTGGGTCATTAAGATCTTTTTTGTGTAGTTCTTCTGTGTATTCTTGCCACCTCTTCTTAATATCTTCTGTTAGGTCCATACCATTTCTGTCCTTTATTGTGCCCATCTTTGCATGAAATGTTCCCTTGGTGTCTCTAATTTTCTTGAAGAGATTTCTAGTCTTTCCCATTCTATTGTTTTCCTCTATTTCTTTGCATTGATAACTTAGAAAGGCTTTCTTATCTCTCTGCTATTCTTTGGAACTCTGTATTCAGATGGATATGTCTTTCCTTTTCTCCTTTGCCTTTCATTTTTCTTCTTTTCTCAGCTGTTTGTAATGGAAGAATAGGTAGCATTTAAAGCACACATACAGAACAGTCTGGAGGCAGTCACTGGACAGATGAATGTAGGTCTAGGTTGCTGGCTGTATGTAGGAGAGGTCTAGCTAGGGTGTGAAGCAGATAAATGTTAGGGAAGACAGATAAACATTGTTTATGTTGATGTGGGCTTTGAACTCAATTTTAACAACAACAAAAATGGTACAAAGCAGAAAATAGAAGAAAATTTGGTTATATTAAAGGGAGAGGGAGGTGGGAGGGGGGATCGGGATGGGGAATACATGTAAATCCATGGCTGATTCATGTCAATGTATGACAAAAACCACTACAATATTGTAAAGTAATAGCCTCCAACTAATAAAAATAAATGGAAAAAAAAATAAAGGGAGATAGATCTTGGTGAATATTGAAGAAATGGTCCTTAGTAAATATATTACAAGTTAAATTGGGTTAAGAAATTTTAGAGACCTGCCTTAGGACACAGAGGACAGCTGATAGGTACTCAGCAGATAGTGAATCCAGAAGTTTCCACCTCATTTGATAGTGAACACCAAACATTTGTCATTGGACGTCTAAATGACTGATTCTATGTGTAGAGCACAAAGACATTTTTTTGCCTCTTTCCCCTGTAGCCTGTTGTGAAACTTAAAAATGTTTTTTGTTGAGAATCAGCAGTACATTCTGGGAAATGACTAAATGTGTAAATCCTAGGTTCCTGGGCTAGCTATTAGAGAAGAAGGTGCTTCAACTTAACATAGGCTACTTAGAGATAACATAGAAAGGCAATCAGGAGAGGAGAATTCTCCTAAATTTTTCATGACATCGTGAGAATAAACATGTTTTCAAAAATGATACAGTGTATTGCACTGGAATAAATTATTAATGTAGTGCTAAAGTGTTTTCCATACCAGACCACCTGACCTGCCTCTTGGGAAACCTATATGCAGGTCAGGAAGCAACAGTTAGAACTGGACATGGAACAACAGACTGGTTCCAAATAGGAAAAGGAGTACGACAAGGCTGTATATTGTCACCCTGCTTATTTAAATTATATGCAGAGTACATCATGAGAAACGCTGGGCTGGAGGAAGCACAAGCTGGAATCAGATTGCCGGGAGAAATATCAATAACCTCAGATATGCAGATGACACTACCCTTATGGCAGGAAGTGAAGAGGAACTAAAAAGCCTCTTGATGAAAGTGAAAGAGGAGAGTGAAAAAGTTGGCTTAAAGCTCAACATTCAGAAAACTAAGATCATGGCATCTGGTCCCATCACTTCATGGGAAATAGATGGGGAGACAGTGGAAACAGTGTCAGACTTTATTTTGGGGGGCTCCAAAGTCACTGCAGATGGTGATTGCAGCCATGAAATTAAAAGACGCTTACTCCTTGGAAGGAATGTTATGATCAACCTCGATAGCCTATTAAAAAGCAGAAACAAAACAAAACAAAAAAAGCAGAAACGTTACTTTGCCAACAAAGGTCTGTCTAGTCAAGACTATGGTTTTCCCAGTGGTCATGTATGGATGTGAGTTGGACTGTGAAGAAAGCTGAGCACCAAAGAATTGATGCTTTTGAACTGTGGTGTTGGAGAAGACTCTTGAGAGTCCCTTGGACTGCAAGGAGATCCAAACAGTCCATCCTAAAGGAGATCAGTCCTGGGTGTTCATTGGAAGGACTGATGCTGAAGCTGAAACTCCAGTACTTTGGCCACCTGATGCGAAGAGTTGACTCATTGGAAAAGACCCTGATGCTGGAAGGGACTGGGTGCAGGAGGAGAAGGGGACGACAGAGGATGAGATGGCTGGATGGCATCACTGACTCGATGGACATGAGTTTGAGTAAACTCCGGGAGTTGGTGATGGACAGGGAGGCCTGGTGTGCTGTGATTCATGGGGTCACGAAGAGTTGGACACGACTAAGCGACTGAACTGAACTGAACTGAACTGAACTGAAAGTGTTTTCCATTCCATGTATCTGTGATAAAACTGGCTTTTGTCATAACTCACTTGGCAGGAGAGGGTCTGGGAATATTCTATTGTTCCTCCAGTTGAATGACTTCAGAAGACAGGAAAGTAATTCTTTCATCAGTAGTTTTCTTCACTCAGTATGTTCTGTTTCTAATTTCGAACTCACCGTAATCTACCTCATTTGGAAATCTTTACCAAGTTGTTTTGACATGCTGTACCCAGCAGTGTTCAATTTTAAGTTTCTTTTTCAGACTGTTAATATAATGTACTTCTTTCCCCAAAATTTTTGTCCCTATTTTCAACTAAATTCAAGTTTCCCTAATATATTTACTAATATTTGAAATTTTGAGATTACTCTATGCATTATGGGCTTCCCTGGTGGTTCAGAAAGTAAAGAATCTGCCTGCAATGTGGAAGAACGTAAGTTTAATCCCTGGGTCAGGAATATCCCCTGGAGAAGGGAATATTACCCACTCTACTACTCTTGCCTGGAGAATCCCATGGACAGAGGAGCCTGGTGGGCTACAGTCCACGGGGTTGCAAAGAGTCAGACATGACTGAGTAACTAACACTTTCACTTTCACAATGCATTGTAATTTGTATTATAGTCAGATAGTGCTTGGTTTCTATAGATATAGTGATATATATTGATTTTTTCATAATCTGAAACAAAACACACAGTCGCTAACTTCATCAAAAGCTAAGTATGCATGTTGTGTACATAAAGCAAACTGATTCTCTGTGTGTATTCTTTCAGAGTTTTTTAGAGTCCATTTATAGTTGTTTTAGAGTTTAGAGTTTGAACATTTTTTCATTTATTGTAGTTACTATAAAACATATAAGGTAACTTTATCATTAAATCTTGACCATTGTAAAGGATGTTTAAGGTCACCTAGTCCAGTTCTTACCTCATATGGGAATACTTTTTAAAGTATCCTTGGCAATGGCCAACCAAGCTCATCCTTGATAATGCAAGCCGCAGTCAGACCATCGCCTTTGTAAAAGTTTTGACTGTCATGTCCTTCTACTGAACTGAAATTTTTGAGTCTGGAATCTGCTTGTAAGTCCACTCTCAACCCTCTTAAGTGGTCCAGAAACCACATATTCAGGTGGATAACATTTTTGATCAAATGAATCTGTAGAAATGCTCCATAACCAGATGTTTAGAAAGAATCTAGCAGTTCAGTTATTTAGTTTACAAACTGGATTACTTCATTTCTTTCAAATACACACTTTATAGTTTCCTGCTTTCTTAAATAACATATATGACATGTAAACTACATGTTTTATAATTCCAGAAATGTTTATGGAAAGCCTAATTTGTAAGTCCTTCATAAGGGTGCATTTTCCCTTGACTTGATGAACTGGTTAATTATGGTGTGTGTGTCCATTATAATGACATTTTGTGGGAGAAAACGTCATAGAAGGGACTTGAGAGATGAGGGTTTTTTTCATGTTTATCTACTACATATAGGGACTGGCGTCAGTACCTTGCCGCCTTATTCCCATATCTCACAGCTGTACCTTAGGCATAATAATCCTCATCTTACGAATGCAGAAACTAAAACTCAAAGAGATAGAGCTTATAAACAGAATCAACGACAGGCCCAAGGTTTGAGCTCAAGTGTTCCTGACTCATAAGCTGAGCTGCTTCACATTTCTTCATCAGCCAACTAACTAGGAGTTTGCTATATGCATTTTATAAAATATACCAATTTATTCTAAAAGATGTGTTTATAGATGAGATCATTGAGACACAGAATGTTTAATCACTTTCCTAGTTATTCACAGCTAGTGAAGTAGATTCACATCCAGGTCTGTTAGTTTTTTCTACTAAATTATACAACCTTCTGAAATCAGAATTCTAAATGCATTTTCACATGCTCTGGGATAAACATGGGGCAAATGAGAAAAAAATGCATATTTTTTTCCAACAATGAATAGTGGAGTATGTCACTGTAGCTTTGGTGGCAGAGGTATTATTCTCATGTTTAGATGTCTGAGAACCTGCCAATAATTTAAACAGTTCCCACTGACACAGAAATCATTCTTATACAGTTCATGAAAGTGAAAGTGTTACTCCCTTAGTAGTGCCTGACTCTTTGTGACCCTGTGGTCTGTCCATGGAATTCTCCAGGAACAAATACCAGAATGGGCTGCCATTCCCTTCTCCAGGGGGTCTTCCTGACCCAGAGATGTAACCTCCAGATTGAATCTGCAGGCAGATTCTTTATTATGTAAGATACCAGGGATGCCCTATAAATGCACCTCTTTTATTGTGACTTTGTGGGCTATAGCCCACCAGGCTCCTCTGTCCATGGAATCCTCCAAGAAAGAATACTGGAGTAAGTCATCATTCCCTTCTCCAGGGGATCTTCCCAACCCATGGATCGAACCCATGTTTCCTGCATTGCAAGCAGATTCTTTACTGTCTGAGATACAATGCATACATCAGTGCATTTCCAGTGTCAAACTGCCTTTTCAGGATTTTACTGTATGCCAGTTGGTAGAAGAAAGATTCTCTATCAAAATAAGAATAAAAAATTCTCTATCAAAGATTCTCTATCAAAATAAGTGCTGTATCATTTGAACCTGTGTAGATATAAAACTCAGAACTTTCTACCTCATTTCTTTGTTTTTAACTAAAATAATGCACTATTCATTTATTTGAAATTTATTTAATGAGCACCTATTATGTCCTTCTTTCATGGAACGTATACTCTGGAGCACAGAGAAAGATAGTAATAATAATTATATGACTAAATAAGAACACTATTTAATCTGTCAGATGATGGTAAGGAGAAAAGTACAAGAGAGGTTACTTGCAGGGAAGGTTGAGAAGGCCATACTAAGAAGTTCACCAACCAGGTGACACGTGGAAATGACTTGAAAGAGGTGAGGTTGTAGGCCATATGACAGTGTTGGATAACAGCTTTCTTGACACTGGGAAAGCACATGCAAAGGCCCTGCCTAATCAGGGGGGCCCGTGATATATCCAGAGAACCTTAGAGCAGTGGGCAGCATGGCTGGAGGGGAAACAGCAGCAAGGAAACTAATAAACTGAGTAAAAAAGTGCAATGAAGGGCCCGCTCATGAGGGATTTGTAGATCCTTATAAAGGGCTTTGGTTTTTGCTCTGAATTCAAAAGAAAGCCATGAGGTAGTTTTCAACAGAGCTGTGATACGATCACAATTTGATTTTAAACAGATCACTTTGGTTATTGTATTAAGACTATGGTATGTGGGGGTAGGGTGATGGTGAAAGCAGGTTATCATTGAGGTAGGAACATGCATCTTTATGTTCAGTGACACAACTGTCCACGTGCCCTTGACCTGAAGTGTCAAAGGGTGGGCAAGTGGCCTCCTCACACACATGACAGCAAATGCTTCACATACACTCTTTGCTATAAAACCGGAAAGGCTATCTAACATCTCACAGGGAATACTTTTTCAACCTTCTGTTCTCCTCCCTGTTTATGTGTCTAAATTTAGTGTTTTGGTTCAACAAATACTCACTCAGAGGCTACTTTACTAGGTGATGAACAAATCATAGTTTTAGCCCTTTTGAAGCCTCTAGTCTTATAGTGAATACAATAATGTGAACAGATAATTATAATATATTGTATTTGTTACAGTATATTATACAATATATTATCTTTTCCCCTGTTTGTGAATCCAGAGGAAAAGGAAAGTGTCTCAACTAGTAGGTCAGGAGTGGAGGTGTCATGATGGACAGTTAGGAAAAAATTCAAGGCAGAGGTGACATCTGAGCCCTGTGTTAATGAATAAGTAGAAGCCAACTTGCAGGGAGAGTAGCATAAGCATATGTGCGGAGAGGAGACACAAAACAGATGATGCAGGTCTGTGGTGGACATGAGAAGGCAAAAGTGAGTAGATCTGTCAAGGACCATTTCACTTCATCTGTAAGCCAATGAGAATGCCTCAGACAAACTGTTTAGATACATTACTCTAGAAACTAGCTTACTGGGTTAAAGGATAAGCAGGGTGTCAAGAAGAACATTTAAGAAGGTGTTTCAGTAGGCAGATGAAAGATTTTTGACCAAACTAAACAGTGGTAGTATGAAGGAAGAAGACACATACTAATTTTTATGAGATAACATTGAGTGTATTTGATATTTGAGGGAAAAAATAATCCACCTATTCCAGCTTTGGGTGTTTCTGTGGTTGATTGTGCAAAGACATGATTCCAAGAATATAGGGAGGAAAGGTTGAGTTCTGTTTTGGCCGTATTGAACTAGGGGCCCCTGTAAAGCATGCAGACAGAGCTATCCTTCCGGTGTATTCATGATTGGGAATATAAAGCCCAAAGAAAAGATTTGGAATGGCAGGAGATGAGTGAGAGGCCTCAGCAAAGAGGCAATGAATTCATGGAGATAATAAAAGTAAAAATAATATAGCAAGCATCAGCATTTTAAAATGGCTTACTGTGTACCAGGTACTGTCCTGAGAATTTTACATATAGTTGTACTTTTAATCCTTGCAACAGCCTTATGAAGTAGTTAGTATTATTGTCCCCACTTTATGTTTAAGGAAACTGAAGCACAGAGAGGTTGAGTTACTTGCCTGTGAAATCAGTCTGAATTTGAGCCAGACTTTCTGGTTTCAGCTCTGGGCCCTTCGTTACAGTACAGTAGGCCCTCCAACTGCCATAGCCTACCTTGGAGAATGAATGAATGAGAAGCATGTGAACTAAGGCTAGAAGCAAGGGGGAAACCCACATGTAAGGAAAAATTAGGAGAAGAAAAAATTCTAAAAGATGAGTAAAATTGTTAAGAAAAACAAGTAATGATTTTAGTTAACATTCATTTGGTGCTTATGTACCCTGTTCTATTAAGTGCTTTATGTGTTGTAGTTTATTTAAAACTTATAACATTTTTCTGTGGCAGTTAGTGTTATTCTGTGCATTACAGAGATGAGGTTAAGTAACTGATAGAAATACACAGATGCTAAGTATCACTGGAGTGGTATAGCTTGGGGAGGTAAAGACAGGGGAGTGGGGAATGTGGTATAATAGAACTCAGAGAAAAGAACTTGGATAAGGATGAAGTAAGAAACAGCACCCTTGGAAAAATTCAGCAAAATAAGCACCCAGGCTCTAGTGAGAATGTTCATTGGAATGGTTAAACTAGGAGCCATCTAACAACAGGTTAAGTGATGGGGCTAGATGGTTTAAGCATGGGGCTGTGTGGGATTAGAAATAGTTAGTATAGTGTTCTCCACCTAAAGGTTTGGATGAGAAATTCGAGAGAGATCAGCAATAGGAGACGACAATTGAGAGAACTTTTGCCTTCTTTGGCTTGGTCATGTTTAGAGGTTGAAGGGAAGTATCCATAGAGAAGAAAATGTATAGCTAAATGATAAAGCAAGATGGAAAGTATGGGAGAGAGAATATCATTACAAACAAAAGTGACAGGATGGATTCTAAGAAGGAAGTGGAAAAACCCCCATTCTCTGAACTAGGGAGAAAAGAAAATATTTTATGTGTGTGGATAATTTCATTCACAAAATCCAAGTTTAGCTGTTCGATAGTCCATCTATAGTTATTTGAATTAGGTACTCATATATATATTTCTGCATATAGTTTTAATTTGGAACAGAGCACAAATCTTCCTTATAGGAAAAAGGTATAAAGTGTTTGTGTGATTGCAAAAGAAAAAAAAAAAAAGCTGTTAGAAAACACCACTAAATCACCCTGAAATGATATACCCAAGTTTATGAACTCTCAGTTTCTGTAATTCCATGTATTTGGATTTACAAACTTCCAAAATGATTGAAAAAATTTTATTCTTAGTAACATCCCAAAGGAAAGCATCCATACTTGCTAAGGCATGTGGTTGTACAATTGAATTTTTTCACCATGTATTTCTCTTTCTCTGAAATACATAAGCATTATATTTTAAAACTAATAATTAAGGAAAAATTTAAGTATGCATTGATTTACTTAGATTTAAATATTTATTAGTCCACTGTGTAATTTTCATCTATTATGACAAAGTAAGCCATAGTTTCTTTAAGATATTCAGAAGATTAGTATAGCTGCTCATATTATTATGATCCTTATTTTGAATGTTGTATGTTTGGAATATGTCATTTCTAACCTGAAAATAGAATAGTCTTTTAAACTTTGCCAATGATTTAAAGCAGAAGTTGGCAAAGTACAACCTGGGGGCCATATCTCAGCCTCTTTTATAAATAAAATTTTATTTGAAAACTGCCATGCTGATTTGTTTACCTAGCATCTATGACTGTTTTCATGCTCTAGCTACAAGGTTGAGTACTTATAACAGAGACTGCCTGACATATAAACACCACAATCTTTACTTTATAGCTCTTTATAGAAAATTTGTTGACCTCTGATTAGAGATCAAAGGAAAATGTATACAAGTAAAGCCTCATTAAGTATCTCTGTATTTTGGACAAAAATATATTTTTATGAAAAACCAAGCCCTCATTTCGTGCTGAGCACTATAATTTTATTGGAATGAGTTTTCAGCAAAGCCAAACAAAATGAATATTTTCTTGGAATGTGTTCTTTTGGATTTTATTCTTTACTGACAAAGCCAGTGTGCTTCCCAAAGACACTGTAAACAAGATGGAGTTATAGGAAGCAGGTCATAAATCCTCAGTGAGGAAATTTGGAGCAATCCCAAGATACATAAAATGTTCTTCACGTCCATGCCAATGAGGTATAATGCAGGCCAGTAAACTGCTGGTCCGTAAGACCACCATCATAATTTATCCATTGGTGAGCATGGAAGGCTTATTTTCTCCTTAATCCTTTTCAATCTTTCCGTTGGAGTTTCTGTATTTAAGAGAAACCATTTTTGTGTGTTTGTGTTGAAAATAAAATAGCAGTTGTATGCACTGTGTATAATGCCTAAATAATGCTCAAATATATATGTTTTTTATAGAAAATTCAAGAGAGGATGTAAATTGACATCAAAATTCAAAAACATCAATTTGACTTCACTCTCAATTCTTTTTTAACTCCGTGCCAGAAATTGTCACTTCTCAACTTTGTCTTCCAACCACCTACTGAGTAGGATAAATTCTTCAAAGTCATTTGAAATTTTGTTGAGAAATCTGAGGCATGATTAACCTACCAATCAGTAGTTCTTTCCAGGTAACTTAGAGTTCACTGCATTAATACTAAATTTGTACTGTCTCCATGGAAGCATATTTTTATTGATGAGCCATACCTTATGGAGATAACTTCCCTTGAGAAAACAAGAGAAAGAAAAATACACAAATTACATCTTTTAAATGTTGCAGTTGAATTATGTCATCAAAACTAGGAGACTTAAAGTAAAATCCTATCTTCATTTGGCTATCTTGTTTGCTAGATGACTCATTTTCTTGACTTTCACCAGTGCTAGCTAATCCATGACAGGGATCAATGACAGCCTTAAGTTTACATTTCTGTCTTTATTTACATGTTTTGAAAGCATTGGATTTGTTCCACGTGAATATTATTTCTTCGTTTTTCTAGTTGTCATGACATTAAAATGCATGAACTCTTTCCCTCATTTGAAACATCTGTTTAGTAGTTTTGATGTTTATACGTAAGTCTATTAAAATGTGTTCATCTTTTCTAAACTAACAACTCTTTACAGGTAAATATTCAAAACTTGTGTTTTTTAGCCGTGACAAGCATGTTTTTATAATATCATATGCTCCATATTTTAGTTCTGGAGTAATTAGCAGTATAGCTCATTAATTTTATTTTTTCCTTTGCAATGGCCAAGACACACTTTCTTATGTATGGTAGGAAAATATAAAGCAACTTTGTGATCTTAAGAATAGGTCTAGAATAACTTTCTTCTGTTAATTTTCCAAGATAATGCTAAACATCTTTGAAAATTAAACATATCTTTTAGATCTATGAAATCAGATCCAGATCTGTTTTATCCTACTGAGACCAGTCTGACTCTGGACATCTGATTAAACAAAGTATCATGGCAATGCAGAAAGTAATTTTAATAGTATATTTTAGAGATATTTTTGTCTCTGAATTTATCATACTTTCCTCTTTCCTTTGATCACTAGAAAATTTAGTTTTGAATTGATACTCCAATTAAAGTAGCTGTTGAGTGCCTTATGCTGTGCATTTTTGTGTTCAAACATTATCTTTACTTTCATCCCCTGTCCTCTTATGCCCTTCACCCTGATCATCCTGCTATTCTTATCTATAAAAATTTTCAATAAAATATTACTCTTAAGCTGCCATTTATTTTCAAGCAGTATGTGTAAAAGTGTATGATTACAGTATTCTAGAGCATGAACGGATCTTATAGACAGCTTAATTTATTGTTTGCCAAACCAGGATAATCATTACAAAAAAACAGGAGTTTTTGTTTGTTTTGGTTTTTGGTTCTTATTTTTTGACTTCAGTTGCATAATTTAATCATACTCCTTGTTTTAGGGCACATTGTCATCATCAGTCCACACAAATCTCCTCTCATGTTTGACTTTTTCTCCACTTTCATCCTTGCTTCTCCATATGCATCCACTGCAAGGACTGGAATAAGTCCAACATTGCATTTGTATATTGAGCAGGTATATAACATTTTTAGTATATGTGAGCTGTGAAAATACATGTATTTTGTTACAGCTGTTATTCTGCTTCTACTTTTTAAACTCAGCACTATGTTTGTATGGTTTATCACTGTTCTATGTATGTCTCTGTTTCATTGTTTCTGACAACTGCTTATGTCACAGAATGCATTCATTGCTCCTAATTGATGCATCCCCCTACAAGTAGACCAATTGTCATTAATTCCCAGTACCACATCTTTAATAGTCATCTCTCTAGGTAACCCCTTATAAATCTGAGTGCAAATTTTTAAATTATTATCTGTCAACATCCTTCATTTTGGTAACTATTGTCAGCTTGCTTTCCAGAATTAACGTACCATCTGCACTCTCAAAGCAGTTCATGTGGGTTCCCATTTGCCCATATCCTCACCTATATTTGGTATTTCCTAACTTTTGCCTTTCTTCTGGGTACAATGTAGTATTTTGTTTAAATTTGCATTTTTAAAATTACTAGTAAGGTTGAACGTTGACATTGCATACTTATAAAATACTTGAGTTTCTCTTTTTCGAATTACTTATTCATAGACTTTTTCCATTCCACTTTTTACTTCCCTTTGTTGGCTTTCAAGAGTTCTTTGCATCTTCTATTTACATTATTTCATTATTGAGTATAAATATTCAAGCTTCTTTTATATAGCTGATATCATGAATACAGTTTTTCACAGAATGGCGTTCTTATTTATAATAACTTTCTTCTCAGCATCTTCTTGTATTAGATTCAAGGTTTCTCCATTTGGGTCTTTAATTAATCTGAAATATAAATACAACTTTATTTGTTCTTTGTACAGTATAATAGGTTTCTCCAAATGAGTTACTAAGTAATTCATCCTATCTATATTAGGGAATCATCTCTATCATATAGCAAGTTCACACTGGAAAGTGTTTTTAACAAAAGGAAAATTTTTTGTTTATATTATTGCAAATCATATATTTTCTGTAAGTCAAATGAATTTATTTTGTATTGAAGGCAGGCCAGATAAACAAATAAATATATAAACTGTGGTCTTTATCACTCGACTAAAACTGATTTCATTGTTAAATATATTCTGAACTAAACCATTTCAAGGCCTTTGTCTATCCGTTTCCTATAAAAAGTATGGAACCATATGGTTGAAACACATGGAAATCACTGCTTCTTCCTGACCAGCTACCAGATGTGCAGAGTTCTTTGTTCAATTACTTCTTTTATCCAACATTATGAAACATATTGAATCAATCTTTATAGCTAACAATATTAAAACCATTTTCAGTAAGAAATTTTGTGTTTTTATAGATTTTCTATGAGAATATTTGATAAAATGATGTATTATGTACCATCTTCTTGACCAAGAAAATCTGGTCTGCAGACAGCAGAGCTGAATAAAAAACAATTCTGTAATCAAGATATGATTGTTGAAGGTACCCATGTTAACAAAAGTGAAAAGATTAAGTCGTGGAAAGACTTCAAATACAAATTTCTAAGCCATTTTTTTTAAATTTTTAGGTATTTGTAGGCCATGGAAGATATATTTAACTTTCAGAGCAATTTAACCTACATAGTGTACAGTTACAAGATTAGTAACAGTAGTGTACAGACTCAAGAGTTCAAACATCTTTTATTCCTGAATTTATGATTCACTTAACCAGGAGTGGAGACCACACTTGTGAGACAGGCACCATCTATAACATGCACATAAATGGTGTAGGACTTTCCCATTGGAATTGTTGTGCTTCTATATTTTTTAACCAGTCTGGACTTTATGGATACATAATGAACTGTTTCTCAACCTTGGGTTTGATTATGAAAGAAACATTTGATTTTTATATCAGAATTGGGAAAAAAGCCCATAAAAATACTTCTGATTCAGTAATGAAATATTTTTATTTATTTATATTTTTGCTTTTTTGTTTTATTTTAAAACACTTTCATAGACTGCTTGCTATATGCCAGAAACTAAACTACATGACTTTCATGTTTTCTCACATATTATTCATTCTCATAAGAAGTGTGGTAGGAAGGGGACAAAGGATCATATTTGTGATAATGTTTGTATTCAGATTCTTTTCAGGAAAAGACTGTGTCCTGGAACTGTTTCTCCTATTGTATCTGTGGAGCATAGCTTTCTTAATTAGTTGCTAGCTGTTCCAGAAACCATGCTTGCTTCCTGTCTATCCAAATCCTTATTGAACTTAACCTAAAAAAGTGAATACCTTTTGGATTTATCTTTACTGGTAACCCCTATTGCCTTGTACATTTGTACACTATGAACTAATTAGTATGACTTCATTTTTCACATGTTCTGAGCACTCAAAAATGTTTGGAATGATTAAGATATAGGCGTTTGCCCTTTTGAAATTTATAATACGGTTAAAGAGAGAAAAATTGTATAGAAAAATAATTTGAAGAAGAATAAAAATACCAGCTTGTATGCTACAAATGTGAATGTTATTGAGTTATAAAGAGACAGCTCTACATGGGCTGTGAAGAGAGTATTCATTTAAGAAGGGAAAACTTAAGCCTAGAGAGAAATTTTTTTAATGGATGGGTGAACAACAGAAAGGAGTTCAACTAATGGAAAGAAAGAAACACTAAGACCAGAATAAGACCTAGGAGTGGGAAGTAAAGAGGCAGTACAGAGGCCAAGAGCAGCAGGAGTTGTGAGGCGTGGAAAGATTCGATTCTAGGATTGTATAGGTTTCCCCCCACCACCGCCCGCCCTTAACAGTACAACATTTTCTTGGGCTACTACCATGGCTTATAATGTTTATTAAATATTCACAAGACTGAAATAGGAAATGCATTCTTTATGCTTATAGCTTTCATTCAAATATAGAATGAAGATAAATTTACAAATTAAATATAAACAAACATAGGCATCATTTAAATGTTTAGTTGATGTAATGATTTTTTTTTCCACTGAAATAAGGTATCTCCATGAACATATTATGGGATACAGGCTACCGCGTGTGTGCGTGTGTAAAACATCTATCCATAGCGCTTTGTGCCTTATGATGACTCAGTCCCCCACACTTTTCTCAAGTGACTTCAGAATTTTTTATGTGCATTGGTACATAGGGGTGTTGTTTGGTTTTCATTTGGCTGGAATGTATCATTAACATATTAAATCCATTTTTGTTCTCAGCAGCTGGAAACTGTTCAAGCACTGAAAATGGCTCAGAATCAATGATAAACACAAACATTCACCAGAAGGTTGATATTCCAAATGATCCCATATAGTTTGTTAATTTATATTGATTATCATAAAAATAAATACATTGAGAAATCCTTCTAGAAAATTCACTCATCTCCCGAAATCTACCTCTTCTAACAACCCTAGTGAGAAACACCACATGAAGCTGTTTTGGTATAGAGAGTTAGAAAGGTAACATCTAGTTAACTGAGCAATTCTTATCTGCTCAGACAATGCGTTTAGCTGCTCAGTCATTTCCAACTCTTCATGGCCCCATGGACTATAGTAGCCCACCAGACTTCTCTGTCCATGGAATTCTCCAGGCAAGGACACTGAAGTGGGTTGCCATTCCCTTCTCCAGGGGATCTTTCCGACCCAGCATCAAACCCAGGCCTCCTTCATTGCAGGCAGATTCTTTACTGTATGAGCTGCCAGACACACAATAAAGTCTGAATAAGTTCTCAGTCAGGAATGTTACAAAAGGGAATGAACTTTGAAGAGTTAAATGGTCCTCATGGACAGAGGAGCCTGGTAGGCTATAGTCTAGGGGGTTCAAGATTCGGACATGACTTAGTAACTAAACCACCACCCACCCATATGTTCAAATAAAGGGGAAAGATACCAGTCTAAAGAAAACTCGTTACGGGACTATTATGTATTTGCAAGTAATATTGCAGGCTCCAATGTATAAATGGTAGTAGGTGAAATGATGATATTAGGGAGAATATCATATCCCTTAATATCAATCTCCCTTATAGGAGAATATCATCTTTAACATCCTTTGGGGTTGTTAAAGAGCCCTGAAGAGGTGACATTTAGTTCATTCTTTGGGATGAGAAGGAGCCAGTTGTATGGGAGTCCCTTCAGGACCTGAAACAGAATCAAGTTGGGCATGAAATCAGGAACAGAAAGAAGGATTTGGCGGGTGACTGCCATGAGATAAGGTCAAAAAAAAAAAAAACAGTCATGAAATAGGAGAGTCTAACATGTAGTAAAAATAGGGAAATGGAAGGGATGTTTATGCTGGTCAGCACTAAAGAAATGTTGGTAAGACTTTGATCTATTTGATATACAGATAAAACAATGATAGTGAAATACAAATGATTAGCAGTTGAGGGTAGGTTCAAAAATGATGATATGGTCAGAAAGAGAGAATTTAATAAGTGGGAGGGGAGTGCAGTTTGAGTGGAAAGACACTGAACTGTAGTTAGTAAATTGTCATATACTTAGTCCTGGTCAGTCTTTTATAAATAATAAGAAACACAAAATAATAATGTGTAAGATGAACCATCTTAGGAAAGTTGCTCAAAATGAGAAAATAGAAGAATTATCAACAGATGCAAGTAAAATGTGAGATAAAGGAAGGACAGAGGCGTATGCCTCTGAAGGAAAAAAAAAATCAACAGAAAGACCAAGGAGAGAACCAGTATAATGGCAAGTACTACACAGAACAAAAGACAGTTAAGGAGTCAAGTCCATCTGTGTCCAAGGAAGCCACTAATTTAAAAGCAGTGGAGGATGTGTTTCAGAGACAGTTTTTTTTTTAATTTTCAGAGGCATGGTGTGGTCACAGCTAGGTTACATAGGTCATGAATTTGTGGAAAAAGCTAGTGGTGAAGAAGACTGCCAAGAGGACTGGGGAAGATGAACAGAGTGGCACAGAGTCCTTTGAGTTATTTTCTGTGGCAGATGAAAAAGATACATTCTCAAGGATAACAAAAAGTTTCTATATAGTGGAAATGGTTTGGTTTGAGGGCTCTTCCTGTCTCATCACTGGAGAACTTCCTAAGTTAATGGCTATCATGTCTGTCCACGAGGACATGGTCCTGACATGTCAAGGGAGCCGCTGTGAAGGATTCCAGGAGCCCCTTTTATCACCTGTGTCACTATGAAGCTGCTGAATAATTGACGTTGCATGGCTGAAAAGAATAACGGCTGGGAGCCTTGTAATTTATCATTAACATCCCTATTTGGCTTGCAATCTCTTTTGTTGTTGCTTACTTGCTAAGTCACGTAACTCTTTGCGACCCCATGAACTGTAGCCCGCCAGGCTCCTCTGTCCATGGGATTCTCCCAGGCAAGAATACTGGAGTGGATTGCCGTTTCCTTCTCCAGGGGATCTTCCTGACCCAGGGATTGAACCTGTGTCTTCTGCATTGGCAGGCAGGTTCTTCACGACTGAGCCACCAGGGAAGTCCTATAGTTTCTTACTATACAACTAATACCATTTGTTACATTATTCACAGATTATATAAATGGCCACACAGGAGTAATCGCACATGAGGAGTACCACTGCAACTTAGCTGTGCCCAAACTGATTAAGCCCCGAGAGAGCTGAGCCTGGCAGGTCTTGCCCTAACACTGGAACAAAAACTGTGCTTGTGGTAATGGCCTTTCCTGCCAAAGCGGTAGGGGGACTTTGCATGCCCCTCTAGTATTGGCAAAGGTTAATGTGTTTTTTTGGTCTGTTCTCAAAGGGGAAGTCAGCCAGTGTATTGCAAATCACCTTTCTCCCGTGGTAATAGGATCTTAGGCCATTAGAAAACACATACTAGTTTGTTTTTAGCTAATGCAATGGAGAGGCGTCCATTTTATTGGACTTTGCTTTGTTACTATTATGTAGATATTGTGTTGTTTACAATTTGAAGCTTTGTGGTAGTGCCGTGTGGAGCAAGTCTATCGGCATCATTTGTCCAACAGCCTTTGCTCACTTTGTGTCACCTTTTGATAATTCTCACCCTATTTCCAACTTTTCGTTGTTATTGTATTTGTTACTGTCGGGACAGTGTGTAATTTCCTCGGTTCTGTCTCCTCACAACACAAATTTGAAGTGATGGACCAGTGTTAAAGCCCTCGAACCGACCGTGTCACAGCTCTCAGACAGACCATGTCACAGCTCTCGGACAGATCAGTGTTACAGCTCCGTGTTACAGCTCAGCTTTATTTAGAAAATAAAGGAAAATAAATCCTCAAGGCATGAGGGCATGCCAACCCAAGAGACATGAAGAGAAGAGCGAGAGAGAGAGAGGAAGAGTGAGAGAGAGAGTGACCCCTGGCCCTTTGGCTCCCCTTTTTATGTTTTTTCTCCTCCTCCCGGGCCTGCCTTATGTTAATTGGGCTAGCCAGGAGTGCTGTTTGTTCTGCCTGAGGTCCTCACGCCTGTCCTCGGACCTTCCTTTGTTCTGTTTTCACGGGCTTTTCCCTTGCTTGTCTTTCAGCCACCGCCATTCTGGACTCCTTTTTCCTATTCTAACTGCCTAACATTATGATCTGTGATCAGTAATATTTGATATTGCAAAAAGATTAATAGTTCTTTGAAGACTCAGATGACAGTTGACTTTTTTAACAGTGCTTTTAATTAAGGTATATCCATTGTTTTTTAGACATAACACTATTGCACACTTAATAGACAATAGTATAGTAGAAACATAAATTGTATATGCACTGGGAAACCAAAAATTTCTGTGACTCATTTATTGTGATATGCTCTTTGATTGTGGTCATCTGGAGTGAAACCCATAATACAGTATATCTGTATACAGGAAAGGTAAAGGTAAGTATTCATAGCTCTGTACACAGTATTCTCACTGTTATTTAAACTTCACAGCAATCCTTCAAGTTACATTAGAATTATTACTTCCATTTTTACAGAGAAAATGAACACAGAAAATATACATCAGTGCCCCTAGACCACACAGTTAGTAGACAGAGGTGCCAGTGTTTGAGTCTAGCTTTGTCTAAAGTCGAATCACTCACTCACTAGTTCAGCTATTAGTGGTAAAATATTAGCTATTTACTGAAAGCCTTACTGTGTCCTTCTTACCCTGAATTATAATTACTTACCGATAGAAATAATGTGTGTAATTTATTATGCCACAAACATGAAAAGAAAATAGTTGAGTACTGAAGGTATATGCAGACTTAATATTTACTAGACCTGTGAGGTTCTTCAGAGCAGAGTCTGGACTTTTGTAGTTTGTTCTTTAGTCTGTTAAATGGACAGCCTGGTAGAATTGTAGGAAGTGTTCACTGAGTTAATGAATGGATAGATTCTTTTTTATCAAAAAAGAGAGAGTGTGGGTATCACAGCTCTCCCAACACAGGGCCTCATAGATTGATCAGTGTGATCTGGGAAACATAAGAACCTCTGAGCTAATAATGTGAGAAATTGCATTTATTCTGCCATTAAAAAATTATATTTGACAGATCTTCATTTCACTCATAACTTGACTGCTATACTGAACTGGATGTTTTTTCTAATGGGTAGTGGCAATCGTTAGGGGAAAAGCCCTCTCAGTTTGCTCTTAACAATACTGATGTAAAATTACCTCTAAGTCTTTGACATGAAGTGATCTCAATATAAATAAGTTTAGGACAAACACATGTGTGCACAGATACACATGTTCATATATGCACACACACCTAATGTAATTACTTAGCCTCTTTCTCCTATATATATATAGCATAATAATATAAATATAATATAAAATAAACATGTATGTATTAAAATATGAATATGTAAATAAAATATTAACATAAGTTATATACATTTATATAGTATATTATGGGCTTCCCAGATGTGCTAGTGGTAAAGAACCCACCTGCCAATGCAAGAGACAAAAGAGAGGCAGATTTGATCCCTGGGTCAGGAAGATCCCCTGGAGGAGTATGGCAACCCACTCCAGTATTCTTGCCTGGAGAATCCTGGACAGAGGAGTCTGGTGAGCTACATTCCATAGGGTCTCAAAGAAGTCAGACATGATTGAAGTGACCCAGTGTGTATATAATATATTATATAGTTAACATATAGTTAATATATTCATTATATAATATTTGTATAATATATAATTATGTATATATGACATAGGATTTCATCATATGATTGCAAAAATTAAAAAAAAAAATTCTAGATAGTGGAAAGGTGTAAGCTGGTATTCTATTTCCTGGATAATACTTCAGTGCCTTTGATTTTCTTGTTCTTGTGCAGGTGAAGACAGATGATAGAGTGGTTAAGATGGACCTCGGTTTACTCTTCCTAAGAGTACGCAGAATGGATGCTGGGACCTATTTTTGCCAGACAGTAGAGCATAGTTTTGTTCATACAGTCCGTAAAATCACCCTGGAGGTAGTGGAAGAGGAGAGAGTGGAGGAGATGTTTAACAAAGACTTTGAAGAGGATAGGCTTCATAAGATGCCTTGTCCAGCTCAGAGCATCATCCCACGTGGGACAAAGCCATGGTACAAGGAATTCTTGCAGCTGATTGGTTATAGCAACTTCCAGAGAGTGGAAGAATACTGTGAAAAGGTGTGGTGCACAGATAAGAAGAGGAAAAAGCTTAAAATGTCCCCATCCAAGTGGAAGTATGCCAACCCACAGGAAAAGAAGCTCCGTCCCAAAACTGAGCACTATCGCCTGCCGAGGCACGCTCTGAACTCCTGATGGGGTGAAACCTTCTACTGGCTTCTGAAAAATTTATATTTAGAAACTAAAAAAAAAAAAGAGAGAGAAACCATATACTTTCTTTGCATTACTTAAAAAGAGTTTTCTGTAATATAGAAAGGACTATAGAGGTGATATCATAAATTGTTCTATATACTCATTTGACAGGTTAACCTCACATAAAATTAACTAATTTTTTTCAAAACCGTGGATTGCTCAATGATTTCACATTCTGTTTATCAAAAGATGACCATAGCTGTAGCTTTGAGTAGTTGGCTGCTTTTCCATGGCAGTTATTATTTTACTCTTAAGATTAATGCAATATTGCTGAAAAATTAGATATTTTCATAATCATGGCAAAAATAAATGTTTTAATCTTTATGAATTTTGCCTTTCCACCACAGTGTAAAATATGTAGATTATCACATACTTTAACATTCTCATGTGAACCATCTGTACTCTTTTAAGAATTAACGTAGTAGTGTTGTGTCTAAGCCATGAGCTTTATGAAGCAGGTCTGTTGTAATAATTGTAAACTATGAAAGAAAAATTGTGGTCACTTTGAGGCTTGTGTCCTTCCTAAAACGTTCAATAATAAACCACATTCACAATAGTCTGTTTCAGAAGGAAAACACATTCTTTGAATTTCACTCCAGGGCAGAAAGAAGAAAGTTAATATAACATCTCAAAGACAGCAAAGAATGTCGACAGATGGAGTGACAGAAAACATTTTTGCTGCCCTCTTGTGGTAGAAAATGTATATTCTCACTTCTTTTTTTAATTCTATGGATCGTCCAGTAAAGATTTAGAACCAGTTTTTCAATCATCACATCTAGGTCATTTTCAGGAAAAAAAAAAAAAAACTAAAGTAAAAATGTGATTCTTATAAGATAATGCTTATGAATAATTTATTACCTCACAAACCAAAAATGAAGGTATTAAAGCACTGAAGCCCTATTAAAACTTAAATTGTAAAGATTATTTAAAAAAATAATCTTCCCAGAAATCTAAAAGCTATTCCAAGAAACATGTTTTATTTTTAAAAAAGTAAAATATTCTGCACTCAGATATCAATATTTCCTTTTAATTTTATATTAAATAGGAAAGTTGTTTCATGAGGTTCAATTAACTACCATGATATTTAGAGCATCTTTACTTGTTTCTTATAAATATTATCAGAGGTTTTTATATTTGAAAATGATTATTTCCTGAAGTTTTTTCTCTTATTTTATTTAGCTGTTAATTTTCTAAAGTATGAAATTCCAAGAGTTTTCATTTAACTAAAACTGAATGCAAGTGAATTACACATAAATAATTATGAATATTTATTTAAATTTAAGTTTGAATGACATTATTCTCAGTTTTCAAAATTAGCTTAGAGGCTATAGTTGATAATGTGATGGTTTGCAATTTCATTCAAGAATTAATAAATTTGAGAAAGTTTGGAAAGTTCATTAAATAAGTTGCCAAGCTCCAAAAGTCCTAAAGGAAACAAATATATTAGAAATTAACATTCTCTGAAATGCACAGTTGTTATTTACCTAAAAATCCACTGGAGGTCATTACTGTCCATTTCAGTATTAACGAAAAGCTGTGCGTGTTTCAATAAAGGCCTACCCAGGGTGGAGAAAGAGAACCATAACCCCAGATCTGAGGGTCCTTAGCAAAGGTTGTGTCTGCAGTACTCAAAGTGAACAGATAAGGCAAAGCACCACTGAAAATATTGTTCTATTAACACAAGAGAAGGGAAAGTAGGATTTTCTCCTGTATTCATTTTTTTTTTTTAAAGTAAGGCAGGTACAGTATAAGTGGCTATCACTTTCATCTCAATAACACACCCAAAAGCAGTTAATGAGAGCAGTGATGTTAATAGTAAAGTAAAATATTTTGTAGCTGAAGAAATAAAACTGAGGAAAATAACTTTTCTGTTATGTAACTCTTAAGAATTAAATGACTCTACAATCTGTTTCAACTAAAATGAGATGATTATTTTAATAAGACCAAAAAAAACTTTTTAAAATGCTGATAGAAGCCTGATAAGAAAATTTTGAGGACACAAGTTCACAATTTAGGGAGAGGACTAAATTTCATATATACTTATTTTTCCATCTTCTTACTTTCTGTCTGTCTCCCACCCTTTTTTCCTTCCTGTATTCTCCCCCATACATGAGTGCAGGTATACTGTCTCACACACACACACACACACACACACACACACACTCACACACACACACACTCACACACTCACACACACTCACACTCTTTTAAGATACTGCCTTCTCAAAAGACAAACCAACAACCTATGCTGTCCTGTCCTTCTTGAGAATCTGAAACATACCACAGAACACATTCAGCCTTTTGTTCTGTTTGGCATTAGAAATCAAATGTAGAATCTCCTTTGAGAAATGTGCAAACTTGGAAAATCACAAGTGAATTGATCCTCTGTATGCCCACTCAGGAAGGACACATACTCAGTCACCTACCTTGACCCCCGCACATTTTCCCCAGACATCATGCCCTCTGGGAACACAGAGGTGAGAAAGAAGCATAGCCACTCATCCTAAGGGACATCTCCATGTAAGCCAGTCTCCTGCTTCTTCAGACGTCCTCTGTGGCATTCTCTGGGAAGGGAGAGGACCTGTGAATAGAAGGAGCTTTGGCATAAAGTCATGTGCACCTCAGTTTTCAGTCCTGTGTCACCGGTTAAGCTAAAGATGGAGATTTGTTAGCTAGAAGGACTATAACTTGAATGGAATTTACTTTATGATTTGCGAGGTCTCTTACACATCTAGTCTTTTATATTAATGTTTTCTTTTGTGTTTATTACTGAATATTTCAGTGCAAATTTATGAATTTGGAGAAACAGAGATTAAAAATAGAAGTAAACTCTAATACGAGCTCTAGAAAAAAAGGGAACAGAAAGTCTATGCCTGCTAAGTAAGTGGCAATTCTATATACATATATATGTATATATGTATATATTAGAGTCTTTTTTCCTTCCTAAAGTTAGTTAAATACTTAGGAGATTTTTATCGAGTGTTTAATATTTACTATAGGGTATAGGGTTTTGTAAATCCTCATAGTGATTATGAACATTTGTAAAATACAGTAAATCATTTTGAGTGCTTGTGTTAAGCATGAATCAAACACAGCAGCTGTTGTCCTTAAAATGCATTGTTTTCAGCTTGACAGATACATTAAAATATTAAAAATATTACCTAGTCTTGAATAGGTATTTGAGATCCCAGGAAAAAGTGCCACAGTCATAATGACAGTAAGGAGTTGATGTTCTTTTTCTTACCACAGAGAATCACATTGAATTACTTCTTCAAAAACAGTATTCATTTTTCAGGCCAACAACTGTTGCATTTGAATCAGATATAAATAATCGATTTCCAATGAACACTTTTGACTGTAGTATGTTATTTAAGCTGGTACGTTTATTTTTCTTGGGAAGATAGCATTATCTTTTGGCTTTCATTATAAACTGAGTGTGTTCTGTTTGTATTTAAATGGCTTAGTTATAAGCTGGAGGACTGTACTGGGGTATTTTTGTCTATATGACTTCCTTTTATTTGCTTGCCTGCATCCATAACAGCATGTGCCATATCGTTTCTTCTCACTGATGATAAGCTATGAGACTTATTACCACAAGGTGGCAAGCTGCAAAGACCACTGACAATGGGTCTCTTTGACTGTCACATGGATCTGCCAATGTACACTGCATAATTTGTACCATTATGTATAATTTCTATTTAGTTCAACTTAGAGGATAAAGAAATAAATATTTGTGAAACCCTTAAGTGTTGTCTGAGGAGTGTTTTCTAAGTTTTTGTCTGTTGAACCCAAGTTTCATAATGTCAAGCCTGAATGTAAACATACAATACTGGACGAGCATTAATTTTTAAGAATTTAGAATAGAATTTAGTTCACTTTCATTTCAAATGTATAAGTCAACTTTCTAAGAAGGAGAGTGTTCATCTCATTGCCTTGCAGCAGTTGGATTTGTGCATTCCACACCGTGTTTCTAGGCCCCAGTAGCCAGAAATTACTTTCAAAGCTGCATCATCCAGGTAAGAGATTTGGAAAATGAATGCTTTTAAGACGATAACTGGTTGGATGCTTATGATTTTTGCAAGCCTCAACTTGTATCTAAATTGCTGTCTTCCCTGGCTCTGGGAGTTGGTGATGGACAGGGAAGCCTGGTGTGCTGCAGTCCATGGGGTCACAAAGAGTTGTACATGACTGAGTGAGTGAACTGAACTGCTATTTTTAATAAGAACTTGGGCTTCTCTTGTAGCTCAGTTGGTAAAGAATCTGCCTGCAGTACAGGAGACCCGGGTTCAATTCCTGGATTGGAAGATCCCCTGGAGAAGGAAATGGCAACCCACTCCAGTATCCTTGCTTGGAAAATCTCATGGACACAGGAGCCTGGTGGGCTGTAGTCCATGGGGTCGCAAAGAGTCAGGCACGACTGAGCGACTAACACTTATTTATTTACTTACTTGGGGAGGTCATTTAATGAGATTTGATGTTAAATGACTCCTCCTTTTGGGAGTTTTGTTCTCAAGGCCAACTTTATTGTATCAGTAAGTAATTATTTCCAATGTATTAAAGGAAGAATTTGGCAGCAATCTAGAACTCTTTTTCTGGCAGCTTTGTGGTAAGAGAGTGCCATTAATGGTAACTGTTTATACATGTTTCACACTTGCATGTATGTATAATACAGAACCTACTTTTAATATAGTATTTGATGAACCCATTGAAATGGATTTGTAGATACATATTCAGTCATTAATTGAGGGAAAGCAGGGAAACAATTGTGAGGATTAGCAATCTCATACTTGTTATTCAAAGGGAACAAAAGTATGCACCGATCTTTTTATTCAAAAACTGTATACCAGGCAGTGGATAGTTGCTTAATAATGCCATTAAGTTATGTAAATGAATAAAATTGAATTGCACTTGTTCTGAGAGTATGTTTTCATGGGAAATAGTCCAAATCTTCATTTTACTCTGTGTATTAAGACCATCAACAAGAGGGTAGCTAAAAAAAATTTTTTTGAGTGTTTGGAATGTTGTGAAAAGTACTTCTAAATATGAATCTTGGGACTTCTGGTCAGGATGACATTAAAAAAGCCACACACTGACAGAGGAGCTACAATGATGTAACAATGATAGCTGGTAGATAAAAAGAAAGAAAGTAGTAATTTAACAAAAAGAGAAAGAAATAGAAACATGCAAAAGGACCCTATGAATCAATATTCCAAGACATTTCAAAATATCTGAAGCTAAGTGAAAAGTGACATCTGGAAAAAGTGATGAGAAGTGGCCTCTCAACTGGAACTGTTGGCTTAGAGCAATCTGGTTAGGGCATTCTTTGTGCCCTAAAATAGGTTTTGGGGAAAGGAGAAGACAAAATTATAAGTTCAATAGTCAAGTAAAAAAGGAAAAGAGCTAGTGACAAACAGGGTGATCCCTTAGAGAGTATTCGATAAATTTAACCTATTTTGAAAGAATGTTTAAAGAGTTTCTTAATTTTACATGTTTTTTTAAAGCAGCTTAAAATAATTCAAATTTATCATAAAAAATTCAAATTTATCATGTGATTTCCATAAATCAGAAGTCCAGGCACAAAGTATTTCAGCTGGATTCTTTGCTTAGGATCTAAAAAGTTCAAAATCAGTGCATCAGCTGCCTGGGCTCTGGTGAAGAATCCACTTTCAAATTCATTCAGACAAACAGGAGAATTCTGTTCCTTGTGGTTCCAGGACTGCCCTGCCCTGCCCCATGTTAATAGCAGTGCGCTATTGAGTCCCGGTCAGACTCAGACCCTCTCTAGAGGTCTCTCTCTTATGCTGCCTTTTTCTGCCTCCGGTTAGAGGAATATCGCTGTTTTAAGGCTTTGTGTGACTAGATTGGGCCCACTCAGGTAAAGTTTGTAATTTTAGCTACATTGCTAATGTTCTTTTTGCCATGTAACAACATATTTTCAGATTCTGAGGATTAGGGTGTGGGTTTATTTCAAGGACCATGTAAGCCCTCTTGCCCCCAAAGATTCATGTTCTTCTCAAATGCAATGTACATTTACTCCATCTCAAGGTCTTCTAATGCCTTATCTTGTTATAGCTTCAGCTTGGAAGTCCTCAGTCTTCTCATCTGCTTCTAAATCAGGTATGAGTAAGGCTCTTAGTGTATCATCATTTACCCTTTGGGACACAATTCCTATCCATCTGTGGTCCTGTGAAACTAAAGGAACAAATTTTATGCATCCAACATATAATCATGGGTCAGGCATAGGGTAATACTCTACAGATATTCTGGATTAAACAAGGAGAAAATGGCAGACAAAAATGGAGTCACCAGTGCAAAGCAGTTTGCATATTCAGCTGGGAAACCTCCATTAGGTTTCAAGGCCTGGGAGTATTCTTCTGTGGCTCTTGGCTTTGCCCTCTCAGTATCCATCTTACCATGTATGCTCTCTATCCCATTCTCTGGACTCTCTTTTTTTTAAAATACCAAAATCAAAGACATAGCTTTTCCTAGAAAACACTAATATGAAGTACACTGATAATAACCTCAACCTTGAATTTTAGAAAAAATTGGTTTTTTTTTCTATTAGTACCAAGGTGATGTGTAAGTAATAGATGACATCAAATGAGTTAAGGCTGTATATAATATTCTACTAGTTTAGTGAGAATGCTAAACTGACAATTATATTTCCTGAAAGGCTTATGGAAAAGTCAAGTGAAGATAGAATTTTAGGGAAAATAATAATAACAAATATTCATAAGTTGTTATGCTAATAATAATATTTTCCAAGCATAATCTCATTTAACAGTGAAAAATAAAACCTCTTTGAACCAGGTATCTTTAATTACAGATGAGGACGCAGAAGTAATCTGTAGATCTTACAAACAAGAAAATAAATTAAACAATATTCACATGAAAGTCAAAGAAGTGGAACTCTGGGACCACCTGATGATGTGTAAGGGCTTCTTTCTATAATGATTATATAAATATCTCTTCACCTTTTTAATAGCTTTTAGTTCAAGCCTCCATTTTTTTCCTCCTGAATTTTTATCATCATCCTACCTTCTGGTCTCCCTGCTTGTTGCCACCTTCTCATGCATTCTTTACCCAGCAGCTAAAGTCATCTTTATAAAATATGAATTGGATCCTGTCACACTTCTACTTCAGTGACTTCTGTGTTGCTGATATAAAGCTCCAATCCCTTAACTTGACTTTGCATGCTTTTTGAGTTAACTTTCTCCAGTCTTCATGCCCTCTTATTCTCTTTATTTACTTGCTATATTTATTTCTATTTACCCTAGTTCACCTAACTATTACCTGGGGTCTTACCTCTTCTAGAATTTCCTGGAATGCTTTCTGCACACTCACTTTCCTAATCCCCCACAGGCAACATAACTTAGGCAATACAACTATGTAACTGCATAGTTCTCTGTAGTCTTGTCTTCTGTAGAAAACTCGAATTCTTTAGTATGAGGCCAAACTCCTTTCTCTTTAAACTTTTTATTTTCTGAGCTTTATTGATAATATAGTTTTGTAAAATAAGCTGTACATATTTAAAATGTATAGTTTGGTGACCTTCTATACATGTGTACTTCTGTGAAACTACCACCATCAAAATAATGAATATACCCATTCCACCCCAGTGTTTCCTGATGCTCCTTTTTAATTTAATTCTCTCCCTTTCTTGACACCTGCCAAGGCAACCACTCACTCATCTGTTTTCTAATACGGCAGAAGAATTTGCATTTTCTAGAACTGTATATAAGTGGAAGCATATAGTATGTCCTCTCTCTTGCTTCCTTTTCTTAGCATATTTTTAGCTTCTTCCAGTTTGGTAAGCGTATCAGTAATTTGTCTTTCTTTATTACTGAGTAATATTCCACTATAATGGTTATACAGAAAGTTGATGGACATTTTGGTTGTTTCAGTTTTTGTCTCTTACAAATAAGTCTTTTGAACATTCATGTACAACTCTTTGTATGGACATAAGCTTTTATTTTTCTTGGTACCTACGTGTGGAAATTCTATATAATGTAGTTGGTATATGTTTAGCTTTCAAAGAAACCACCAAATTACTTTCCAAAATAATTTTACAATTTTATATTCACAATATAAGAAGTAGATGAGAATTACAATTATTTTGGAAAACAACACTTGAAATGACCAGTCTTCTGAATTGGCATTCTATCAGGTATGCAATTGTATCTCACTGTGGTCTTTATTATGTTCCCTCAGTGACTAAATGATGTTGAAGCACCTTTTAATGTGCTTATATTTTATTCCTATATCTTCTTTGTGGACATGACTATTCAAATAATTTGCCCAGTGTTATGGAGTTATTTGACTTCTCATTTTTAAGTTGTAAGAGTTCTTTATATTTTTTAGATATAATATCTTTGTCAGGTATAAATTTTGTATATATTTCTCTCAGTTTGGGGGGCATTTTCATTCATTATCTTATAAGCGGTAGATGGTTTTTATTAAGTTCAGTATATTGACATTCCAAGTTTTTTGCATTAAATTTAGGAACTTTTTGCCAAGCATAAGATCACTAAGATTTTTTTCGACTATTTTCATTCAGAAATTTTATAACTTTAGCACTTACATTTAGGATTGTGATCCATTTGAAGTTAGTTTGTGTGTGCTATAGAATATATGTCAAGACTTATTTCTTCGTGGCAGCTCTTCCAGTACCATTTGTTGAAAGAATGGCTCCCCAATTGAACTGTCTCTGCACCTTTTTTAAAAAATTGAAGTGTAGTTGATTTACAATATTGTGTTAGTTTCACACGTACAGAGTAGTAAATAAATATTTTTGCAAATTATATTCCATTATAGGTTGCTACAAGATAATGGGCATAATTCCCCATGTTTTACAGTAAAACTTTATTGCATTTGTATTTTGTTTGGGGGAATTATTTTTAAGTATTTATTTATTTATTTGGCCATGTTAGGTCTCAATTGCAGCTCGTGGGATCTTCCTTATAGCACATGGGCACTTTGTTGCCACACACGAGATCTTCCTTGCATCGTTTGAGATACTCCTTGCGTCACGCATGATCTTCCTTGCATCACACGGGATCTTCCTTGGGTCACACAGGATCTCATTTGCATTATGCAAGATCTTCATTGTGTCTTGCTGACTCTTGCCTTGCAGCGCATGTGGGCTCAGTTGCATGCTTAGCCCAACTAAGCATGTGGGCTTAGTTGCCCCACTTCATGTAGGATCTTAGCTCCCTGACTAGGGATGGAACACATGTCCCATGCACTGGAAGGCAAATTCTTAACCACTAGACCACCAGCGAAGTCCCTCTATTTTGTATATAGCAGTTTGTACCTGTTAAACACATACCTCTAATTTGTTCCTCCCCCCTCTGTCTCTCCCTTTGGTAACTGCAAGTTTGTTCTCTATGTCTGTGAGACTGTTTTTGCTTTGCATATACATTTATTTAGAATCCACATATCACATGTGTGATATCACAGTATTGTCATTTTCTGTCTGACTTATTTCACTAAGCATAATGTTTTGTAGGCCCAACCACATTGCTGCAAATAGCAGTATTTCATTTATTTATGACTGAGTAATATTCTATTGCATAAATGCCAAGTCTTAATCCAGTCATCTGTTGATGGGCAACTGGGTTGCTTACATGTCTTGGCTACTATAAATAGTACTGCTATGAACATTGGGGTGCATGTATCTTTTCAAGTTAGTGTTTTCATTTTTTCAATATATATGCCCAGGAGTGGAGTTGCTGGATAATATGGTAGCTCTATTTCTAGTTTTTAAATGTACCTCCATACTGTTTTCCATAGTGACTGCACCAGTTCACATTCCCAACAGCATATGCAGTTTCCCTTTTCTCCACAACTTCCCTGACATTTGTTACTTGCAGGCTTTTTGTTGATAAACCATTCTGACCTGTGTGAGGTGATGCTTCACTGTGGTTTTGATTTGCATTTCTCTAATAAATTAGTGATGTTGAGCGTCTTTTCATGGTCTTTGCACCTTTTGATGAAGTCAGTCAGCTATAAAATCTTTAGTTTGACTGAATCAGGCTAACCTACCAGACTTAATAGTATATTCCTGACCCCAAATGTATAACATTCTATATATACGAAAGTCCTTTAATTCTTAAAAATGCTGTCAGATAAAGAATGATTTATCAAGCCACCTTCATTACAAATGCCAATAACTCTTGTAGAACTGAGTAGACTAAGTAGAATTAAGATCAGCGATATCAGATAGATCAGTCAGCCATCTAGAGTCATACGAACTATTAAAATGACATTGTTGATGGTGTAGGGGTGGGAGCAGGAAGTGAAGGGAGAAAAGGAATGAGCTATTTGGCTTTTTAGAATGGAACACTCTAAGGAAAAGTTTAGGCCTTGATTGAAAAATTAGAGTAACAAAGGAGAAATGTGCACCCTAAGGAGTAAGAAAGATGAAAATAGGAGATAAAATGACTTTTTACACAATTCTCCCTATATTTGTTTTGTTCCTTATTCAGGAAAAGGTATAAACTTTAGCGCTTTCTACAATCCCCTTCAAGTTTATTGTCCACGGTCATGCACAGTTCCTGAGCTTTCAAAAACTGGTGGTTCTTCCTCCTCTTCTCTGCTTTATGTGGCCTTAAATCTCAGAAAGCAGAGTTCAGGCTAGTTAGTAACTCAGGTGAAGTCTTTCAGGGACATATTGATTTAAAAGATTCTTGTGACTTTCAAAGTAATTCAATAATTGTTTTCAACAGTATTTCCTTAGGGATGGTACATTTTTTGAGTAACCAAACTAGTATGCCAAAAAATGCAGCTTATACCTTTGGGCAGAGCTTTCTATGTTACATCATCATAAAAGTCATTTAATTCCTCAAAGATGTAATTGTCTGCAAAATAATCTTAATACTAGTATATTCTATTGAAAAATCATCTTCTAAAATTTTCAATGCATATTTAGTTGTCATGTTATTAAGATCATTATAATATGTAGAATAATATGTCAAATATAAACTACTTCCTAAAATTTGTCCATAAATGAGCATTTACTGTAACACTTTTAGTCTATCAGGAGTGATATTGCAGATATATTCTTGGTAACAAACTGAAAATTAGCTTGGAATTTATTTTTAAATGTGAGAATGTCTCATTTCTGAAACTAATTAATTCTGTTTAGTGAGTACACATATTAAAACACTGTGAATTTATTTATTCCGGTTTGTCATATCTATATGTAGCCTAGGAGTCAGAGCATTTCTAAACAGGAGATCTTAAAACTGTATTCATTTTATGATACAGAAAAAAAAATACTACAGAATGTTTTCAGAGGATTCATAAATGAAAGACTGAGGCACTTTCCTGAGGAGATCACTATTTTATGTGCTACATTGATCTGTCCATCATCTACTTTGTTTTAGGCATGTGGTTGATATTGTATTCAGTACAGTGCAAAGCTGACTCTGCATTATGTTAAAAATTATCTCTGCACCACAAGGGACTGCCCCCAATTCAGATGTTATTATCAATCTCCTTCCCTTGTCATTCTCTTTTCAGTCCTAGATAGATAGGTTTATAGATACATTTTATACCTGAAGGAACCTTTCCGAACAGCCTTACTAAATCTTTTACTGAAGTAAAGTGAAGTGAAAGTCACGTCCAACTCTTTGTGACCCCATGGACTGTAGCCTGCCAGGCTCCTCTGCCCATGACATTCTCCAGGCCAGAAGACTGGAATGGGTAGCCATTCATTCCCTCCTCCAGGGGATCTTCCCAACCCAGGGATCAAACTGAGGTCTCCTGCATTGCAGGCAGATTCTTTACCAGAGATTCTGTGCCACCAGGGAAGCCCAAGAATACTGGAGTGGGTAGCCTATTCCTTCTCCAGGGGATGTTCCCAACCCAGGAGTTGAACTGAGGTCGCCTGCATTAAACGTGGATTCTTTACCAGCTGAGCTACCAGGGAAGCTTACTACCCTCCTAAAAATCCCTCCAAGGACTCTATTCTTTGTACCAAATGAAGCCAGAACTCCTTAGCCTGACATCCAAGGCAACTGCATTGTCTTGTGAGTTTTATGCTATATAACAATTGAGAAAACTTACCAAATATATGGGGCCTTTTAAAATATTTTTACCTTGCTACACTCAACTCCTGGTACTTGATAAAATAGAGCTGTACTCCAGTTACAACTTGGATATGCAGAAAACACTGGTTTCTTTATTGTCTTTATCAAACCCATATGCTTTTCACAAGCTCTGAGAATCCAGGTATCAGAAAAAAAAAAAAAAATAAAGACACCCTTGAACACTTTTTATTAGCATTTGGTCTGATGAAATGACTCTGACAGACCTATAGGTAGGCCACAGTCCTTCTTGGACACTAATTCTCAGGTGGCTATCTCCCACTCAAGGTCTCTCAGGCAGAAGTGGTGCAGAGCTATGTGGGACGGAAGACATGTGATCTTGTATCACTGTGAATGTACATGTCTTCATATCCAAGCCATGCCTAAGAATGTCCTTGGGCTCCTGGAGTCTTCAGTAGAATTATGATGCTATTAAAATCACTCATTTTCTTTCAAAACCTTGATGATTCAACCTCACCTCCCAAATCCCTGGAGCTGAGTTACACTGGAATCTGGTTCTGCCCCTCATAAAATGCTTAGCCCACATTGTCCACCTCTAGTACCACTTCACCTTTTCTAGGACATTAGCTGGATGACACTCTTGACTGTCTTTCACTTCTTTCCTCAAGGAGCACAAGAATGTTTGGTAATTTTATTCAACTCCATGTGTTCAGTGGAGACGCCTGTGTAGTTTGGGAGCTGATGTCTAGGCTTTGTTTACCTAATCTCTCACTGTGTCGCCAAGTTTCTTGGTGAGACTTAGTCCCAGGTTAGTGTATGGACCATTTATATTGTAGCATCCCCTAAGTCTTCCAGGTGGGATGTGGGTTATTTTACCCACAGTGACCTCTTCTTGTTATCCACTTTTGTATGCTCTGGCATTTTAAAGGAACTGAAAGGGAAAAGGTGTCAAGTCCTGACATTCTACCTCACTTACAAGTTGTTGAGGAACTCTGTTATTGTTTCATGGATACTGTCACAAGATACAAGATCCCTAGATAAGGGACAGAGGACTTACTACTCATGACACAGAGTAGCGTGAGTATGGTGTCACCACTGTTTTCTCCTGTCCCCCAAGTTCCGTGGAGGTGACACAGTGGCCTTCAGGTACATACTGAATCCACTCTGGGTTTCATTCACTGCTGAAATCACTGATTTGGGGAAATCTGTTGCTTTTTATATTAAGTTTTGTCTTTGCTCTGCAGGGATACATTGCATCTTCCTTTATGTTGCTTGCTGCCAATTCAACCCTGAGAAATGATCTAGGTAAGAAAAGTCAAGGCTTTGAATTCTTGCCTCACTCAGCAGGAACATGCAGGAGGTCTTATGTCCCTTGGCAGAGTGCCTTTCCCAACAGGTTCAT
Source organism: Cervus elaphus (assembly GCF_910594005.1). Lineage (NCBI taxonomy): Eukaryota > Metazoa > Chordata > Mammalia > Artiodactyla > Cervidae > Cervus > Cervus elaphus. Next base: position 46,182,122 of record NC_057832.1, read on the forward strand.
ACACGTTATTCACGCCTAGCCTTTCCGACCTCTCACTCCCATCCACACTCCTCTCGACCAGGATGGATGAGCTTTGTTTTTTGCCCTGCATAACAGCCTCCTTCTTTCTCATCAGTGCCTGATGCTAGGCCATTGTAGTGCATGGAAGTAGCTCTCCTACACTATGGAAGAAGTGTAGGATGTCCTACAGATGTCCCTTCCCATATAGCACTTCAGGAGGAGCTGAGTCAGTTAAGGTCCTCTGGGAAACAGACACCAGAATGGAATTAGAATTGCAAGGGAATCTTTGAAGGCAGTGCTTTTGAAAAATAAAGGTGAGAGAAAGGAGAAGGAGCCAGGTAAATACTTTAAGAGTATGACACGGGTCTGCCATTTATGGGAAGAGATGGGGGAAGGAAGGAATATTTGGAATGAAGAATCTCTGAATGTGATGTACCTATGAGGAAGTTGTAGGCAACCCAATGGGGAGTTCTCTTTGAGGAAGGGATGACCAGTTCTGAGTTTCCCTGCTACACTCAGTTATCAAATTGCCCTGGGACCGGACATTAGCTAGAGGCCGTCAACTGACTGTACACTTTGCATCTGGTTCTCGCTCATAGGATTCTGAGCAATGTACTTTCTTGGCTGCCACAGGGACCAAAGGAATTACCCATCTTATTTCTTTATAATGTTTGTTGTTTTAAAGCCTGTCATCAAGCTCAAGGGTACAAGTACCCTCCTTGTCTGCCTTGGAGCCATAATTGGCTTGTACTGGGAGATGGAAGATTGAAATAGCGGAAAGTAAAACATATCTCTTAATTAAAAAAAAATTCCGATTGCAGCTATTCTTTTATGTCTTAAGATGTTGAAACTTACATTTTTCAAAGCTGTTTTAAAGACATATATTCTCCATAAAACTCTCTCGGAATTAGTCTAAATAGTAAGTGTACATTAACATTTAGGGCATGAATAATAAAAATAAATGCTTAATGACATGCCTAAAGCCCACTCATTTTTATTTCATGTTGATGACTTCCCTACCTTCATGAAGGAAGCTCTAATGAAGTCAACATCCTGCAGGTTCAGATCTGCCTCCGTTTATGAACAGATTCTCACAGAAGTAGGAATTTTGTTAGCACTCTCTGTCCCAGTTTCTTAAAATCAGGTCAGTTCCCCCATACGGGATCTGTGGCCCAGATGCAGCCTATACACCATGTTGTATGTGTGTGTATGTGTAAATATATATGTATATATATATTCATTAATTCATATGTAGAGTCCATCAAAATTATAAAATTCACATTTCATAGCTCTTACATACATACACATTTTATTCTTAGCAAAGCAGTGGGAATACTGCACAAAAAACTCATGTGTGTTTTTCTTAAAGGAACCAAAGCAAAATTGCTTCCTAAGCATATGTATAAACATATATATGCATGTAATATACAAAGTCAAAATTTTAATATGATTTGAAACTTCTGTCTGTATACACACATTGCTGAGAGGTTTTATCATAAATAAATGTTGAATTTCGTCAGATTCTTTTTCTGCATCTATTGAGCTGATCATAGGACTTTTATTCTTCATTTTGTTAGTGTGGTGTATTGCATTGGCTGGTTTGCAAATGTTAGACCTTCCTTGTATTCCCAAAATAAATTCCATTTGATCATGATGTATGATCCTTTTAAAATGATGATTGAATTCAGGTTTCTCCTATTTTGTTGGAAAATTCTTGAATCTATGTTTATCAGAAATTTTTTGGCCTGTGATTTTCTTTTCTTATGATGTTCTTGTCTAATTTTGTTATCACAGTAATACAGGCCTCATAAACTGAGTTTGAAAGAGTTCCTACTAATTTTTGGAATAATTTGAGAAAGATTGCTATTAATTCTGTTTGGTAGAATTCAGTAGTGACGTCTTCTGGTCTTGAATTTTGTTGGAATTTTTTTTTAAGTATCGTTGATTTACCATATTGTGTTGATTTCAGGGATACAGCAGAGTGGTTTGGAGATATATATGTGTGTGCATATATATATATATATATTCTTCCTTTTGATTCTCTTCCATTATAGGTTATTTCAAGATATTGAATATGTCAGTATTTCCCTGTGCTATTCAGTAAATCCTTGTTGTTATGTCTTGTAGATATGGTGTATGTATCTCTCAATATCATATTCCTAAAATATCCCTCCTTCCTTCCCTGTTGTTTTCTATGCCTGTGAGTCTGTTTCTGTTTTGTTAATATGTTCATTTTACTATTTTTTTTGAATTCCAAATATAAATGATATCATATAATTTTTATCTTTCTGTGTCTGACTTCACTTAGTATGATCTCTAGGTCCATCCATGTTACTGTAAATGACATTATTTCATTCTTTTATATGACTGAGTAATATTGCATCATGGGCTTTCCTGGTGGCTCAGTGATAAAGAATCCATCTGCATTGCAGGAGATGCAAGATACATGGGTTTAATCCCTGATTTTGGAAAGATCCCCTGGAGTAGGAAAGGCCAACCCCCTCTAGTATTCTTGCCTGGAAGATTCCATGGACAAAGGAGCCTTGCAGGCTACACAGTCCATTGAATTGAAGAGTCAGACATGACTGAGTGTGCACACACACACTCACACAATATTCCACTGAGTGTGCACACACACACTCACACACATATGTGTGTGTATATACACATATCACATCTTATTTATCAGTCCACTTTTTGATTACTGATTGAGACTTCTGCTAGTAATCAACCTGTTCACATTTTCTATTTCATCATGATTCAGTCTTTGTAGGTTATATGTTTCCAGAAACTTATCCATTTTTTCTAGGTTGTCCAATTTGTTGGTGTATATTTATTCGTAATAGTGTCTTATGATCTTTTGTATCAGTTGTAATAACATGTGTTTAATTTCTGATTTTATTTGAATCATATCTTTTTCTTGGTGAGTCTAGATTAAGATTTGTCAATTTTCTGTATATTCTTCACAGAACTAGCTCTTACTTTATTGATCTTTTCTATAGTCTTTTTAGTTTCTGTTACATTTATTTCTGCTCCAATTGTTATTCCCTTCCTTCTACTTTGTGCATTGTTCTTTTTCTAGTTCCTTGGGATATAAAGTTTGTTTGAGACCTGTTTCCTGGGGTAGGCATTTATTGCCATGAACTTGTGTTGTAAAACTGCTCTTGCTGTATCCCACAAATTTTGGTGTGTTTCCATTTTTGTTTGTCTCAAAGTATTATTGATTTCTCTTCGGTTTCTTCTTTGACCCATTGGTTGTTCAGTAACATTTTGGTTAATCTCCTTACATTTCTGAATTTTCCAGTTTCCTTCATATAATTAATTTCTAGTTTCATGCCATTGTGATCAGAAAAGACAGTTGCTATGATTTCAGTTCTCTTAAATTTATTGACTTGTTTTGTGGCCTAAAATTACTTATCCTGGAAAATGTTCCATGTGCAACTGAGAAGAATTTATTTTCTGTTGCTTTGGGGTGGAATAGTATATACATATTATGTACATTTGTCTAATGTGTCATTTAAAGTCAGTGATTTTACTTACTGATTTTCTGTCTGGATAATATATCCATTGATATAAGTGGGATAATAAAATCCCCTACTATTATTACATTGCCATCTATTTTTCCCTTTAGGTCTGTTAATATTTGGTTTATATATTTAGGTGCTCCTATATTGGATACCTAAATATTTACAAATGTTATATTCTCTTGTTGAAATGACCCTTTTATATCTGTGTAACACCCATATTTGTCTTTTATTACAGTCTTATTTTAAAGTCTGTTTTGTCTGATATAATCCTAGCTACTCTAGCTTTCTTTTGGTTTCCATTTGAATGGAATCCCTTCACTTTCAGTCTGTGTCTCCTTATTTCTAAAGTGAGTCTCTTATAGGCAGCATAGACATGGGTCTTGTTTTTTTTAATCTCTTTAGCCATTCTGTGTGTTTTGATTATAGAATTTAGTTTGTTGAGATTTAAAGTAATCATTGATAGCTATGTACTTATTACCATTTTATAAATTGTTTACTGGCTATTTTTGTAGTTCCTCTCTTCTGCTCTCTTCCTTTGTGGTTTATTGAGTTTCTTTACTTTTAATAATTTTATTAATTTATTTTTCTTTTTGGCTGTGCCATGTCTTCGTTGCTGTGTAGGCTTTTCTCTAGTTGCAGAGTACAGAGGCTACTCTTTCGTTGTGGTGCATGAGCTTCTTATTGCAGGGGCTTCTCTTATGGCAGAGCACAGGCTCTAGGGTGTGTGGGCTTTAGTAGTTGAGGTTCCCCGGCTCGACAGCTCAGGCCTAACAGTGATGGTGCATGGGCTTGGTTGTTCTGCAGCACGTGGGTTCTAACTGGACCAGAGATCAAACCCATGTCTCCTTCATTGGCAGGCAGATTCTTTACCACTGAGCCATCAGGGACACCCTGCTGGCTTTCTTTACTGATACACTTCTTTCTTGTCATCTTTTGTTTATTTACTATAGGTTTTTGGTTTGTAGTTATCATGAGGCTTACATATAATACCTTATATCTATAATAGTCTATTTTAAGTTAATAGCAAATTTAATTTGATCCTATTTTATATCTTATCATCTTTGATGTTTCATTTTACCTGTGTCTCCCTTAACTATTTATTGTAATCATAGTTACTTTTACCACTTTTGCCTTTTAATCCTTATACTAGCTTTATGCATACTTAGTCTACTACTTTTACTATAGATTTACCTTCCCAGTGAGATTTATTCTTTCATGTTTCCTAGTTAGCCATTAGTGCCCTTTCTTTTTGTTAAAGAAATCCTTTTACATTTCTTGTAAGGCAGATTTAGTGGTGATGAGCTCCTTTAGACTTACTTTTTTGGAAAACTGTCTCTTCGATTCTGGATGATAAGTTTGCCAGGTAAAGTATTATTGGATGGAATTTTTTTAGCATTCTGAATATCTTGTATCATTCTTTTCTGGCCTACAAAGTTTCTGCTGAAAAATCTAATAATCTTACGGGGTTTCCCTTGTACGTAACACCTTGTTTCTCTCTCACTCCCTCCCTTTCTCTCCCGCCCACTCTTTCTCTCTCTCACCATTTCCCCCTCTGAATCTTTTTTACTTTCAGTCATACCAAAAATTCTTTTACTTACGGTAAAGTGCTAGTTTTCTGTATAGCCGGTGTAGAAAAATTATTCAGAACACTATGGCATAAATTTATATTTGAAAATACTGAATGTAAGAAAATTAAAAAGAAATGTTCTACCTCAGGGACAAAGGGGTGGCGATTTGTAGCCTTTAGCAAGTGGAGTCAGCCTGAATCAACTACTCTTTGTTTCTCAAAAATTGTCCTCTGAAAAGGGAAAAGTGATTCCTTTTGTGAGATAGTAGTCACTGAAATAGAGAGAAAGATCTAGGGAATAAGGTCATAGGCAAGAGAAGATTAGAGGACCAGCTCTGGAGTCCAAGGACATAAAAAGGACTCAGAAAATTCTGAGTTCTTCTGATCCTTTACACCTTGAAGTTTATGTCTTTCTCCAATTCCCTGTGTGTCCATATCCCTGGACTGCTGCTCTACTTCCTATAGCCTAATTTCTGCTTATTTATCATGCCTCATGCTTCAGCTAGTTACTGGAACTTTCTAACCTGGTGTAGGCATCTGAGGTCCATTTTATCCCAGTGTTAGACCCTTTACCCTTTGGCTCTTATAATCTATCAGGGTTCACCCTTTAAAAAAAAATTCTTATTACGCTACTGAACACACTGCTTTACTTTTGTGGGGGTGCTTTTTTCTCTTTCTAAAAACCTTTTATTTTGTATTGGGGTATAGCCAATTAGCAATGGTGAACAGTGAACAGGTGAACATGAAGGGACTCAGCCATACCTACACGTGAGCCATTCTCCCCCAAACTCTGCTCATAACATTGAGCAGAGTTCCCTGTGCTATACAGTAGGTCTTTGTTGGTTATACATTTTAAAATAGCAACACTGCCTTACTTTTTAATTGGACAACAGTCACAGTGTTGAACTCTCTTATAGCTGTATCCTACTAGTACAGGTGATCTGGAGCTTTATGTAACCAGTTGCATTATCTGCCTGCCCTCATGGTGGTAACGTCTTTGCTCTAGTAAGCAGGTCTCCTTTTGGCTTGCTATTCTTTCGTACTGGTTCCATTATGCCAACCCCATGGGTTATTTCACATCTATGTAAACCTTCCCAAGATTTAAAAATAGATGGAGATGGGGGAATACATGTAAATCCATGGCTGATTCATGTCAATGTATGACAAAAACCACTACAATATTGTAAAGTAATTAGCCTCCAACTAATGAAAATAAATGAAAAAATAAAAATTAAAAAAAATAATAAAACTTTGGAAAAAGAAAAAAAACACATCAGCAGAAAAAAAAATAGATGGAATTTTGAGAGAGAAATGATACAGGAAAAAAGATAGCAAAATGCAAAGGACAAAAAGAAACTGCAAATAACTCATTGTAACTATTGTAGCTAGCATGGTTTATGGAGAGTTTATTTAGCAAAGCAGGTATGGAGGCAATAGAAACTAAGGTGTTACCTTTGACTAGGGAAAGTTGTCAGTGCTCCAGACTGCTGATGATCCACTCTTACCATTCTCTTTCTTCCTCTTTATAATACAATCCTTTCTGTTATAACTGGACACATAGCCACCAACCTAAACTCCCTTGCAGCTAGGTAGAGACTTGTGACTACACTAAAACCAAATGAATTGTGTCTGCAATTAGTGGGGGAAATCGCTTACAAAGGAAGTGTTTGTCCTTTCTCTTTTCTTTTTGTGCTGGCAAAAAATAGCGAGCTTTGGATCTGCTACCTTAGAATTCATGTCTAGAAGAGCAGGGGCACCCTGTCAGTCCTGGATCTTTGAGTTTTTATGTAAGTAAGAATAAACTTTTATGTAGGTCTCTGCTTTGAGGTTTTATTTTTATACCTACCCATGTCCTTATTAACAAAAAGCTTTTGAAGACTTTGGAGTGAATTGTGAATTAAAAAAAAAAAACACTTAATATTGCTATGCCAAAAATAATAGCACCAGTCAGATGAAGGTTATCATGAAACACAGTCAAGCCCTAACCTACACTGATGCCAGGATGACTCTCCCAGTTTTAGTTGCAGTGCTTTTACTGGCCAATGTCATAGGAACATAAATCAGAGCTATCTCCTCCTCTTTCTCACTGAGAAAGTATCTTAACTGGCTTCAGAATGGTAATGTTGCCTTTCAGTGTCCTGTTCCCTGACAGGGCAAGTAGACAGTCATGTTTTTGAAAAGATATTTGGCCTGAAACAAAGCAACTCTTTTATATTCCCACCAGAGCAATTTAGCTCTTCTTCTAAGCATTTTAATTCAAACATTGCTAATGTTCGTATGACCTCCAGAAGAGAGAGAAGAGTCTTCTAATATTTTAATCTTTTGTCCAGGTAAGCTGTTTCTTCCAGAATTGTGAGAAAGTGTCAGAAAATTATACAAAGGAATTCAATTTTCCTAGGAGCTTTGGTAACTGAGATCTTGTTCCCAGCAAAGGAGGTTGCGTGAACAGTGCCGTCAGAATGATTACACTAAAAATGGACAAAGCCCTATACAAGCATTATCTCCTCTTATGTTTCCAGCATTCCTAAGAGGAAAGACTTTACTATGTTCTACAGATATGGAGTCTGGTGTAGCAAGCTTCAGGGATTTGCCTAGGGTCATGGCAAGTGGTAAAGCTGGTATTCACACCCAGTAAATCTGACTTCATAGCACTGGTTTAACCTGCCCACTGTGCTTCCTTATGGCTCATATGAGGAGCTGTGTATACAACTACCCTTTACCTCTCAGTGTTGCATGTAATCAGTCTTGAAGCCATTGGGTGTTAATCCACCATCTGTGAACAGTTGACTTGGTATGGCCCAGCAATAGTGCAATTTTAGTCAGAGTGCTACTATTCCTGACCCTGGAAAGGCAATGATGAGAAAATACGTGCACAGTATAATCAAAGTTTGATAGATGTTTCTGAAGTTAAATCTATGGGCAGCTTCTAAAAATCCAAGCCTAACCTATCATTTCATTAGTTTTAAACCAGGGTGGTGTTTCTTAATAAAAATCATGCCAAATCTAGTTTTAGGATCATTTTCCTTTCCTTTGAAAATTTACTCTTCTAAAGTTTTCAAATAGAAAGTTTCATACATCACTTCTAAATATACTATGTCACTTTTTTTCCCATTTAGAGATCATAAATTTGAAATAGAAAGAAAACCTGGAATGACCTGAGCACAGGAACAAGAGCAGCCCGGATTTCAGTGTGATTTAATCAGTGGCTCTGGCTGTGAATTTTTCTAGTGAGTAGGCTCTGTAATGAGCTGCTTATTTTCCCAGTTATCATAATAGAAAGGGCATGAACCAGAAACTGGTTCCAGAAGAGTGCCTTGTGACTGTCAGATTAGAGGAGGAGTTGCTTTGCAGAACTTGCCTCTGACTCAGCTCTGTGAAATTCACCAACATCCTTCTCCCAGATAAAGACTTAAGTGGCAACATGAGAAATCTGTTAAAGTCTCTTAGTAGAGAAAGAGGATTCTGAGAGCTGAACTTGCTGCTTTACTGAAGGGATGCTGACTGCTGATCTAGATAAGAATGGGCTGAAGTGCTCTGTTTTTTATGAAACTGATATTAACACAATTTATGGTCCTGTAGACCTATGGGATAAAAAGCTTCTCTGGCTTCACATGTGGCTCCTAGCCTATGTGATCTTTCTCTGAGCTGTAGGAACTGGTTGTGCTTTCTTGATGAGACTAACCACATTATACAATAATATGCCTCAAAATAGAGCTCCTCAGGTGGCATGATGGTTAAGGATGCAGGAGACACAAGAGACAAGGGTTCCATCCTGAGGAGTCAGGAAGATTCCCTGGAGAAGAAATGGCAACCCACTTTAATATTCTTGCCTAGAAAATTGTATGGACAGGAGAGTCTGGTGGGCTACAAGTCCAAGGGGTCGCACAGAATCAGACACGACTGAGCACACATACATATCTCAAAATAATTTTCATGTTCTATATTGAATTCACTTTCTCAGAGTTTTCTGTCATACTTGTATTTCCCTGAGATTAGTGTTCTACACATAGATGTAAATATACTTATTGAATAATAAGGGAGAATGATTTTTCTCTTTCAGTTATTCTAAAGAATGTTCCCTTTAGTTGTCCAGTGTTATTTTTTTTTTGCTTCCTAGTCACAGACAGCTTAATAAAATTAATGAAATTGTATTTAGTAGTTTATGACCTATAAGAGCAACTATAGATATATTGTTCACCTTAAATTTTCCACAATTCAGAATAGTCTTAAATGATTAAATGAAAGTTATATTAATAAACTGTGTCATGTGAACTATATATTACATTTAAAATCCCATACTTGAATTTCTGTGATTTGAGCTTCAGAACATAGGGCCCTAGATGTAATTTCTCAGTATTTTGGAGTCTAAACACATAAACTCTCTTTTTCTGTAAGAAATCTTTCTTTTTTCTTATTTATGTTCCACAGTTTATATTCCAACCAGTTCCACTGGTTGCCACCTAGACTTACTTATGTGTTATTCTGTGAAATTTATAAAACATATCTAGCTTGATTTCAAGTTATGATGGTAAGGAAGACTTATTTTACTTTCGGTTAGTAGATTACATAAATATTAAAATCATAACTCTGTTGCATTATAAAATATAAAATATTTACCCACGCACTTAACAAGCATTGCCTGAATGTCCAACATGGTGGAAGTGTGGGGGCAGAGAGCAGAGAACACTGTGAGGCGAGAGACGGGATGAGATGCTCTGTATCCTGTCAAGGAATTTATAAAAAGATGAACAACATTCACTGTTCGTATACCTTTGTCCCTTATTTTCTGTTTTTATCTTATGTATTTGGCTGCGTGGGTTCTTAGTCGCAGCCTGCGGGAGCTTTCTTTGCAGGGCGGCTCTTTGCGACACTCGGCTTCTCTCTAGCTGACGCACAGGCTCTAGAGTGCGCAGGCTCAGTAGCTGCATTGAGCGTTTAGCTGCCCTGAGGCACATGGGTTCTCAGTTCCTCGACCAGAGAACTGGCGTCCCCTGCATTGGAAGGTGGACCCTTAACCACTGGACTACCGGGAAAGTCCCCCTTATTTCTTAAGTCATGTAATGAATCATTCTTTAATTAAGCTCCAGTTTGTTGGATAAAAGAACATCCTTTCGTCTTTTATCATAAATTACCCTGTAAGTAATCGTGACATAAATTGTGTGTACATTACTCTAAGACTGAGGTTGCATCACTAGGTCCAAATTTTTTACTTCTAAGACTAGGCTAAATGAGGGAAATTCTTCAGGAACCAAATGCTGCTTTTAACTATAAGGGACTAGTTCACAGAGAAAAACTAATTAATGCTAACTCTTTCTTACTGCTTCCTCTTCAAAGCTATGAAAGAGCTATGAAATAAAGCTGTGAACATCCCCATTTGAAAGTAATAGAGGTGGAGGGCTCACTACAACAGGCCTGAGATATTTGCATGGCTGGCAGGTGAGCCGGGTAGCAGACAGAAGGAAGTTTATTACAACTGCTGGTGGTGTGGTAGGCTGCTTCTACATGGCTCCCCATGATCCCTGCCTCCTGGAATTGACACCCTTGTGCAATCCCCTCCTTTAGTGACTTGCTTCTGAAGAAGAGAATACAGCAAAAGTGATGTCACTTCCAAGAGCAGGTTAAAAAACACTGCGGTGCTCCCTCTTAATCTCTCCCCCACATCCTCTGCTGAAACCAGCGGCTGCAGTGAGCTCCCCTTTGGAGATGAGCAAGTAGTTAGGGACTTGAGGACAATTTGAAGACTGTAGTCAGCGCACCATTCCACAGGGAACCATGTGTCTGAGCTTGGGAGTAGATCCTGTTCCAGTTCAGCCTTGAGATGACTGTGACCTGTGATAGACCCTGAGTCAGAGGAACCAGCCAAGCTGCCCTGGATCCTTCACCCAAACCGTGAGTTCACAAATATGGGTTATTTAAAATTACTGTGTTTCAGGGTGATTTATTACAAAGTCAGAGATAACTGATACAAACTCCTGTTTACTAGGGTTGTGAAAGTAAAGGTTTTAGCTATGAAGTGAGATGGTGGAGAGAAATAGGAAAGAGAAAGAAAATTAGGATGGCTGAGTCAAAGGAGGGCAGATTAGACTCATGACCATAGGCATCTTCTTTTTTTTTTTTTCCCTCAACCAAGTTTTTAAGAGTGAAGGGGGGAAAGTAAGGAAAATAAAAGTAAATAAAGGCTTTATAGCAATTGAATCAGAAAAACTCCAGAAATGAGGTTAATCAGTGAGAAATCCATTTTATTGTGGCATCAACACAATATGTATGAACGTGACAAATTACAATGGCAGTGATAATTAACTTTTTAAGATATTCAAAGACTAATCAAATTATAAACATAACACAGATACACACACATCTTGGTGACTCTCACTATATAGGGGGACTTCGGGAAATTATTTTACTCCCCTAAGCCCTCTTACTGTATGTGTAATTAGAGACTATACTACTCACACCCTGCTGCTGCTGCTGCTAAGTCACTTCAGCCATGTCCAACTCTGTGTGACCCCATAGACGGCAGCCCACCAGGCTCCTCCGCCCCTGGGGTTCTCCAGGCAAGAACACTGGAGTGGGTTGCCATTTCCTTCTCCAATGCCGGAAAGTGAAAAGTGAAAGTGAAGTCACTCAGTCGTGTCCTACTCTTAGCGACCCCATGGACTGCAGCCTACCAGGCTCCTCCGTCCATGGGATTTTCCAGGCAAGAGTACTGGAGTGGAGTGCCATTGCCTTCTCCGACTCACACCCTAGGATCATAGAAAGGAGAACATGCACACAGATCATTCAGTGCAGTACCTGGCACAAGAGAGTTGGCGCCTCCTAATTTTCCTCGTATATGCTTGGAGTGTAAGAGTCCCATTCGGTGGTTGTGACTACTCAGTGTTTAACTTGAATAAGTGCTTGCAGAAGTTTTGACAGAGGTTTATGAGAGCTGCAGGTCTGTCTTGAGTACTGAGGCTTTTACCCTCACCCATTCTGTACAGAGAGATTTTCTAATCAAATTAGAGTTCTTATTTGCCTTTCAAGTATGGGATTTGGAGCTCACATTACAGAAATGAAATCCATTTTAACACCCACTTTTCAACACATATGTAGATCTAAGTCTGACATGCTCTCTTAGTTGGATTCTGCTGAATTTTCTGTTTGGGGCTGCCAGACACAAGATGGTGTGTGTCTGTGTGTGTGTGCGTGCTTAGTCATGTCTGACTTTGCGTGTGTGCATGCGCGCACATGCTCAGTCATGTCTGACTCTTTGTGACCCCATGGATTATAACCTGCTAGGCTCCTCTGTCCATGGAATTTTCCAGGGAAGAATACTGGAATGGGTTGCTGTTTCCTACTCCAGGGGATCTTCCCAACTCAGGGATTGAACCTGTGTCTCCTGCATTGGCAGGCTGATTCTTTACCACTGCAGCTCCTGGGAAACCCTGAAACAGAATTTTTTTTTTTTCCAAATAATCATGGAGGTGCACTTTCCCTCTGTCTCTCCCTCCCTCCCTCCCTCCCTCTTTCTTCTAGGATTAGTGTCTGAAATATCAGTTAATAAATATTTTACATTTTTTCCACATTACTTGTTTCCCCTCTATTCTGGCATCATATTTTGACATAGATTATTCATCTTTCAAAATGGCCATGTGTTTTGTGGCCGCTGATGCCAAGAATCCAAGTAAGGGAAGACAAAGTTATTAGCAAATGAATAACACTTCTTCCTGAAAAAACGGCAGTCCTAGAATTACTAATTATTCTTTACCTACCACATAAAAATAAAACAGTTGGAAAGCAACAAAACCCAACTCTGTGTAATTTAAGCTGGAAGAGGATCGATTAGAAGGATGTGAAAGCACTTAGGACTGAAGGGAGGGCGGGAAAACAAGCTTGAAAGGAACGGCACTTTTCACCTAGAGAAAGTCTTCAAAGCAAGAACCACTGGATAGTCTGATTCAGACACCATTCCTTAAATAAGTAAATAAATGAACAGAGTTTGGGGGTGGGGGTTGGTTTTCTCTTCCATTTTGTGACATTTTACTTAAATTTCAAAGTCCTGAGAGAGAATCTGGTTGGGGGGCACATAGGTCAGCTCAGTCAGTCAGTCAGTTCAGTCGCTCAGTCATGTCCGAATCTTTGTGACCCCGTGAATCGTAGCACGCCAGGCCTCCCTGTCCATCACCAACTCCCGGAGATTACTCAAACTCATGCCCATCGAGTCAGTGATGCCATCCAGCCATTTCATCCTCTGTCGTCCCCTCCTCCTCCTGCCCCCAATCCCTCCCATCATCAGGGTCTTTTCCAATGAGTCAGCTCTTCGCATCAGGTGGCCAAAGTATTGGAGTCTCAGCTTCAGCATCGGTCCTTCCAGTGAACACCCAGGACTGATCTCCTTTAGGATGGACTGCTTGGATCTCCTTGCAGTCCAAGGGACTCTCAAGAGTCTTCTCCAACACCACAGTTCAAAAACATCAATTTTTCGGCACTCAGCTTTCTTCACAGTCCGGCACACCTATTTATACAAATAAAGCAAGATAGATGATAATGAAATAGATTCCCAGCCCCCTTAAGCTTCTAAAGGGGAGGGCAGAGCATCCTAACCCTAACTCACTTTCCTTCTGAGGCTGCACATGTTGTGAAAGACATAATTTCCCAGGAAAATCTCAGGGTGCTAGTGGGAAGTAGAAATGGATGCTGGATGGCTCAAAAATTTATCACATGTGTTTTCTAAACACTCAGTTGACAGAAAGCAACCCACCTGAACTGCATTAAGATCCAGTCTGTAAAACTCTATGGGGTCATCTTCAGGTCAGATGAAAGGCCTTATTTCTTGGTGGTTTGGAACATAGATTCTATAGCCAAACTGAATGGACTAAAAGACCAGCTTGTTAGCCTGGTAACCATCAGACTTTAGCAAATTGTCTAACCTTTCTGTACCTTAATTTCCTTATCTTCAAAAAGGAATAGTAACAGGGCCTACCTGAAAAGTATGGCATAATGATTACACTTACGTTATTCTGTACTCAACAGTTATTAACGTTCAGTTAGTGTTACTATTAAAATGAACAAAGTAGGATTAACAATCTAGAGTCATGAGATCCAAGATGAGTCTCAGTGTTTTAAAATATAATTAATATACAAAACTATTGCATTTAATTAACATATACAATTGAGTGAATTTGGACATCAGTGTAAATTTGTATTACTATCACCACAATCCAGGTAATTAACATCTATCACCTCCAAAAGTTTCCTTGTGTGTCCTTTTGTTTTTTGTTTCTCTTTTTCCTTTGTGATATAAGGACACTGCATGAGACCTGCTCTCTTAACAAACTTATAAGTACACGATTCCTTATGGTTAGCTGTAGGCATGTGTTGTACACCAGGTCTTTGGAACTTCTCTTGTGTAAGGGCTTCCCTGGTGGCTCAGCAGAAAAGAACCCACCTGCCAGTGCAGGAGACGCAAGAGACGCAGGTTCAGTTCCTGGGTGCGCAAGATCTCCTGGAGAAGGAAATGGTACTAAACAACAGCAACCTTTTGTGTAACTAACTTCACGTGCTTAGTCACTCAGTCATGGCTGACCCTGTGCGACCCCACAGACTATATAGCCTGCCAGGCTCCTCTGTCCATGGAATTTTCCAGGCAAGAATACTGGAATGGGTTGTCATTTCCTTCTCCAAACTGTAACGTCATACCATTGGACAATGTCTCCCCTCACCTCCTTCCCCCCATCATCTGGTGACCATCATTCTACTGTCATCTCTATACTTTTGCCTATTTTATATTCTTTAAAGTTTAAGTATCTGTAAACACAAAGATACTTTAAATTTGGGGAAAATAAGGTATTTGATAGCATTTCATTTCAAAAGACATAAGATAATTGCATTTTTGTGTCTATCTGAACAATGGGTAAATATTTTCATGTTTGAACTTATATTTTTTTGAGATATATATAGTTTAGCCCTTGATATATGTATCACAAAATCCTTACTGTTTTTGTTGTTGATACTCAAGATTTTCATTTCTTCTGCCTTTTCATGGCCATTGAACAAACCTAATAGATACATTCATATTCTTGGAGGGTATAATTAAGAAAAATATCTGGCAAAAGTTACATCCATTGTTTAATTTTTTTATGATAGAACTTCACTGAAAATACTAACTTTAGATTAAATTCTTAAGGTGTCACTAGATTATATCAACTAATATTAATAGACTGCTTAAATTTTATGGACTGGTACTTAAATGGCAGTACAGATTAGGTATGATTCAGGTACTTGTTAAAGAATATAGAAGGTGATAAGAAAAAAAATTCTTCATCAATAACTGCCTGAAGAACCTTCACTGTCTATCTAGATGGTCTGTCATATGCTCCTATGTTAATCTAAAGCAGCATAACTTAACTTTTGAGGTTTATCCCTTGACCATCATGTTGAATATATATGTATTATTATATATGTATTATGTTATAGTAACTGGATTATCTGTGGCATCATGGCTTTGACTTATGCTGAGGTCCCATACGAGGATTTGTGTTAGGAAGCTCCTTTATAAAATTTCTCATTTTACTCTAAGGGTATTATTTAGGACATATGTTGTTCAACAAGATCCTCCTTGTGAGAACTGACAGAAGAAGTTAGGTTTTATTTTTAGTTTCTGAGGTTGCTGAGCATTTCCTGAATAGCTGATTTATCTTAAGGTTTCCATGAATTATGTAACTGAGCAAACTCCAAATTAAGATGACAATGACCAAGGAAAATTTTCAAAGTGCACAATCCTAGGCCTTTCCCCAGATCTGCTGAATCAGAATATGGAGGCTACAGGTCCCAAGAATTTGTGGTTTAGTGAAGCTCTCCAGGCGACTGCCTGCGATCAGATGTTGAAAATCATTGAAGTAAATAATCAAGTTTTCCATTTCTCATTGCCAGTTAGAAAACTTGAGGAAAAGTTGTAATCTACACTTAATGAGCCCATGTGATTTCATGTTAAGCAAGTATTTTTTTAATTTGCTTATTTAAAATGTATCCTACTTTGATTTCTCTTTGCCTTAATTTTAGCATTATTTTCTACTTTATATTCTATCTCATTTTCTATCTGTCAACCCAGATATAGTGGAAGATCAGAGTATAACTTTACTACAAGCCCCCCATCCCCAGTTCTGCATCCTGGGATTCAACCAACCTGTGTGTATGTGTGGTGCATAAGTGCTCAGTCATCTCTGACTCTTTGTGACCTCATGGGCTATAGCCCACCAGGCTCCTCTGTTCACAGGATTTTCCAGGCAAGAGTACTGGAGTGGGTTGCCGTTTCCTTCTCCAGGTATCTTCCTGACCCAGGGATCAAACCCGTGTCTCTTCCCTCTCCTGAATTGACAGGTGAATTCTTTACTTCTGTGCCACCTGGGACACTCAACCAACCTGGGATGTTGATAAATACAGTTGACCCTTGTGAACATGAGTTTGAATTGTGTGGTCCATTTGTACATAGATTTTCTTTTTTAAGTAAAAACAGTACTGTAGAAGTGGTAGTTGGCTGAATTCATGGATGAGGAACTGCACATACCAAAGGCCCACTCTGGAACTTGAGCACCGTGAGATTTTGGTATTGACAGCAGGTCCTGGAACCAGTTTCCTGTGGATACCGAGGGATGACTGTAGTTCACTCCTTTTTAAAAGCCAAATAGTGATCTATTTTCAAAAATATATCAAAAGTTTCTTATTCATTTATCTGTTGATGGACATTTGAGTTCTTTCTAGTTTGTGTATTTTGAAGGAACGGTCTTGTAGACGTCTTCTCTGACCAGTATTTTGATTTTTCTTAGGTAATATCCTAGGAGAAAATTATTGGGTCACACAGTAGCTCTCTATTTAACATTTTTAAAACTGCTTTTGCAAAGTGGTAGTATCATTTTACACCCTCACCTGCACAATATGAAAATTCCATCTGCTCAATGGCCTTGCCAGTGATTGAAATTTGTTAGTCTTTTACAAGTTAGGAGATACAATAATATTTCATTGTGGTTTGAATTTTCATTTCCTCCTGTTTTAAGGATGCTGAGAACCTTTTCATGCACTTGATCCTCTGTATGTCCTCCTCAGTAAAGTGTCTTTTCAAATCTTTGTCAATCTTTATTAGCTTGTTTTTATTTTATTACATTAAATGAGTTTTTTCCTTTAATATATTCTGGATACAAGCCTTTCTTCAAATATGTCTTATAAAGTATTTCTTCCAGCCTATGACTTGACTTTTGATTTTTCAATGTCATTTGATGAGCAGAAGTAACTAATTTTAATGTAGCCCAATTTTATCTTTTTTTAAAATTTTATTCTTAGTGTTTTTGTGTCCAAAGAAACTTTTTGTGAATTTCATGTCTAAAAATATATTCCCCTATATTTTTCACAGAAGCTCTATGGTTGTGATTTTTACATTTAAGTTTATAATCTATCTCAAGATAATTTTTTCATAGGTGTGGTGTTTTATTTTGAGCTCTACAGATATCCACTTGTTTAAACACCATTGCTGAAAAGATGATCTCTCTCTTATTAAGTTACCTTGATGTTTTCATTGAACACTATTAAGTATATATGTTTAGGTCTAGTCATGACCTATTTCCTGTCCCATTGATTGATTTCTTTATTTTATGACAGTTACACAGTAACTCAGTGACTGTAGCTGTATAAGGAAGATTAAAGTCAAAGAGAATAAGTAATATTAGCCAATGTAAATATAGTAATCTTTTCAAGATTATTTTAGCTAAATCCTTGATATTTCCACATAGATTTTAGAATTAGACAAATTCTCCTAATAAGGTGTTATTTTGTTGAACCCATAAGCCAAACTGGGGAGAACTGACATCTCAATAATACTGACTCTTTAAGTCCATGAACAAGGCCTATTTCTCCAATTATTTGGATCAAATATTCTTCTTCAACTACTGGGTTCGTCTTACAGAATTTCCTATTTAATTTGCTAGTGTGGTAAATGATAATAATTCTTTTTAAAATGTTGAGCCTAACTTGTATTTTTTTCATTTTTATTGAAGTATAATGGACATATTGGTTTCAGGTGTATGACATAATGATTCAGTATTTGTATATATACAAATGATCACCATAAAAATCCTGCATTCTTAAGATAAATCCTACTTTCTCATGACATATTGTCATTTGGTTTATTTTGGATAGACTTTTTAAAATATTTTATTGCAGATTTTTCAGTATATTCATGAGTGGTATTTGTAATTTTCCTTTCTTTTTGATGTTATTTACAGGTTTTACTATGAGATCTACTCTCTATTTTACTATACTCTCCAGATCCTCATTAGTACTCAAAAGAGATAAAAAGCTGATTATCTCCTGTTTCTGTCTTGCCAGGGTATATTAATTCCTAGACTAATGTTAAAAAAAAAAAAAGCTACAAACTTGAATTTGATGGCTTAAAATAACAAGTATTTATTCTGTCACAGTTCTCTAGGTCACACATCTAAATAAGGCATCAGTGGGGCTGCACTCCTTCCAAAGTCTCTAGGGGAGAATCCTTCCTTGCCTCTTCTGGCTTCTGGTATATCCAAATGTTCTCAAACTTCTGGCTATGTAACTCCAGTTTCTGCCTGTCTTCACATGCCTTTACGTCTGTGTCTATGTCCTGTCTTCTATCTCTTAAAAGGGGTTAAATTTAGAGCCCACCCTGACAGTTATGATCTTATTTCAGGATCCTTAGTGTAATTATATCTGGAAGAGAAAAAAAAAAAAAAAGTTCTGCAATAGAAAGCCACAATCACAGGTTCTGGTGATTAAGGTAAACATACTTTTTTGGGGGGACCACCATGGAACCCATCATACATGTGTTTAAAAAAGAACACTGTGTGTATTCAGTTTTAAGCCCAAAGACTAGAGAATGTGTATATTCTTTACTGGAAGAAATGTAGTTAATACAAAAGATCTCAGTGAGACAAGGATAATGTCACTTAATGCATTAGATCAGATCCTCTGAGAAAAGGAAGTTGAGAGAGAATTAAGTGCAAGAGTTTTATTAGGAAAACACCTATGAAGGAAATGGCAAGAGAAACAGAATAGATGAGAAAGTGCTTACCAGTGAAGAAAAAAGATAAGGAAGGAGGAGTGAGTCAGCAGCATCTCAGATTGCAAATAGTTGTCAGAAAGTTTCATTCAAGTTGACTGGAGAATCTTTGAGCCAAAATTACATCAAAACTATTTTACATGTTAGAGGAGTGGGTGTTTCTTAGTCATCAGCTGAGAGCAGCCCATTGGAAGTGAGATGATAGGGAAGACACTCCACTTGGAGTGAAATGTATTTTGGCTTTCCAGAGGTGGATAGTCAAATACGACTACAGGGAAGGAGGTATCCTATGTAAAGCTCCACTGCATTAGAGGGAGAGGAACAGACGGGGATATTTATAATAATGTTCTAATTTTTTAAAAGTCTGTTTTGCATTTCATTTAAAGAATGTTTAAATGGCTCAGTGGTGTCTCACCTGTAGTGAATTTAGACTCTTTATGAAGTATACATTATGACATATGTATGAAGTATTATTAGATGGTACCTCTTGGAATCTTTTTTAAGGTCTCCTTATCTCTCAGCAGTGGCTTTCCAGAATTTTCTCAACATCTCCCCTCCCCTGCCCACCTGCTCAGGAACTTCACTTGACTTACTAGTCTTACAAGCTATTTGTTTGTTGATTGTTATTCATGCCATTGTGCACATGGAAGTCAGTAGTCACACTCTCTTCCCCAAAGACCCAAGGCATTTGGCCCTGACAGATTATGATAGCATATTATATTTAAAGCAGATACCTATTTCTGACAAGTACTTAAAAATAAATTTACACTTCAGTCAAAGCTCACAGTCATGCTGACAAAATTGTTCATCCTGAGAAGTGAAATGTTTGTCTCTCTCTCTATTGACATATTGATTTAATCTGTACTCAGGACATAGGGAAAACAAAAGGGTGAAGTGGGTGCCTCTTGGGAGAGCTATTTCTAGCACAGACAGCAACTTTGGTATTGAAAATATAGTATCATAATAGCTAGGACAGCTTTTTGCTCCCTGGGTAACCAGCCCTCTCCAAGTATTCCATAACACTTAGATCTCTTTTGTGGATTTGTACCTCTCTTGCATTGTTGCACTCAAAAAGCTTTTATTTACAGATTGAAAGGAGAGAAAGAAATTAGAGTCATTGTGTTTTGTCAGTAGATAAGTTATAGTGAATGAAATGTGGAAAATTATTCCAACTTTTTGAACAATAAAATTAATTTGTAAAATATGTGCTTTAGAAATCTGTTACTTGGTAGACTTAAACATAGAGAAACAATTAAAGATGTAAAAATGTATTTAGTATTTTAATCATGAAAACTTTATCAATCTAATCAACAAACAGATCATGCTGAACCATTTGTTGTCTTCTACTATAAGCAAGGGGGTCACCATTTATAGCACAGTCACTTGATACATTATCTCTGTTATGTTTGCTATTTGATACTAATTTTTAATTTTTAATTTAAGGAAGACTTGAGTTCTCAAGGTTTTTTTCTGTTGTCACTACCAGGCTATTTGTATAGTTTACCATATATAAAAATATTGCTAAAAAATGAAGATCATACTTGAAGGACCTTGCTTATTCTTATCTTGTTTGCCATTATGATGACTTTTTTATGTTCACCATGGATCTTTAATTTAAAAAAATACAGCTGGGCCATGTAAGACTTCAAAGTGGTGGTACTTTAAATTTCTCTTTGATAGGGAGAAGAGTTAAGTTGTGCCTACCTTTCTTACTCTCTGCACACTGATACCGGAGAAGGTAATGGCACCCCACTCCAGTACTCTTGCCTGGAAAATCCCATGGACGGAGGCGCCTGGTGGGCTGTAGTCCATGGGGTCACTAAGAGTTGGAGACGACTGGGCAACTTCACTTTCAGTTTTCACTTTCATGCATTGGAGAAGGAAATGGCAACGCACTCCAGTGTTCTTGACTGGAGAATCCCAGGGACAGCGGAGCCTGGTGGGCTGCGTCTATGGGGTCACACAGAGTCGGACACGACTGAAGCGACTTAGCAGCAGCAGCAGCAGCAGCAGACCGACACGGAGGCTCCTTTCTGGCTTCCAGCTGGGTTCAGACAATGGTAAGCAGCAAAAACAGCCAGAGGATGAGAGTTAAGGGATTGAGAGCACTTTGCTTCCTAGTGCCCATCTGGCTGTAATATGCTGTCCTGTCCTTTGGTCCTTCTTCCAGAGCTCAGCTCTTCTTGCTCTCATGACACATCAGGCCTGGAAATGATAATGGGTTCTTGCTTCCCAATAGGTCTTTAATCCTCCATACATTTGTGAAAATAGTCCCTTAATTGAATTCGGTCCAGTTAAACAGTGTTGGGTCTTTCACTTTCTAACCATGGTACTGCTTAATATAGTATCAAGAGTGGCCCCAGGAAACAAGCCTCATACTTGAGAATATGGTATTGGTTGGGTCATATATTTAATGAACTCCCAGAAGAAATACCCATTATCTACAGGATGTCATGAGCATCACAATTAATTAAGGATCAGTGTGTTGAACAGCAAGGTGCTGTAAGATCAGAGGTTTCAGCACTTGGTTGCCATGTCAAAGGTGATTGCAAAATTAAGAAAGTTGGATAACTTTTGTTATACTGAGAATGTTACAAAAAGAAAAAGATATGATTAGAAACTTGGCCTTCCAATTCAAAGCGCAGGTAAAAAATCAGAAGAACTCTATGGTGACTAAGAATTGTGTAATCTGTATGACTCCAGGACAAACAAGTTTGAAGATCCTGTCCTCAAACCTGATTGTATGGATTGCAGAATTTAATGCCAGTTAAATATGCAATTTACCATGTCTCTTGTGCAAAAACAGCACTTCTCAAAATTTGGTCTTGGAACCACTGGAGATCCTTAAGATATACAGGGGGACTTTGAGGTCTAAACTATTTTCATAATAAAACAAAGATGGTATTTGCAGTATAATTCCAAGTCTCTAAGTTTTCAGTGGAACCTAGTAAAAGTTACATAAGTGAGATAAAATCACCACTCAAATGGAAAATGTTTTGATATATTGTACTAAGTTGCTTCAGTCATGTTTGACTGTTTCCAATTCTGTGGACTGTAGCCCACCAGGCTCCTCTATCAATGGGATTCTCTAGGCAAGAATATTAGAGTGGGTTGCTATTTCCTTCTTCAGGGAATCTTCCCAACCCACGGAATGAACTCATATCTCTTATGTCTCCTGCATTGGCAGGCATGTTCTTTACCACTGAGCTACCTTAAAGAGCAATTTTGTTTGAATTTGAAATGTTAAATATAAAAAAATGTATTCTATGTACTAAACTGCCATTGGATATACCAATAACTTGCCCAAAAGTAAAGGGGCCTTGAGACAAAAAGTTTGAAAACCATTGGCACTAACATGGGCACTTATTTCCCTTGTGTTAGGCACTAGTTAAGGACTGAGTTCCTGAGGCATGTGATGAGAACATTTAGATGGATTTAGATGCTGCTGCTAATTAAAAGGTTCAAATTTGCTTGAAGCTTCTTTGCCAGTGAAAACTGCCCTTCCCCCAGTATCTGAGGAAACTAAACTTCCAGTGCAAAAATACCTTTTCATTACTATTCAAAGAAGTTACCTGCATAAGTCAAAGACAAATACTGTGTGTTTTCACTTATATGTGGAATCTAAAAAATAGAACAGAACAGAAATAGACTCACAAAGAGAGAGTACAAACTAAGGTTTAACAGGGGAGAAGGGTAAGGGGATGGGCAAAATAGGTGAAGGAGTTTAAGAGGTACAAACTTCTAGGTACAAAATAAATAATTTACAAGGATATAATGTATAACACAGAAAATATAGTCAGTGTTTTATAACAACTTTGGAGTGTATGCCATAAAAATAACAAATTACTATGTTGTATATCTGAAAAAATACTGTTAAGCCAAATGTACTTCAATAAAATATAATTAGAAATTTTTAAAAGAAACCAAAAAAGAAATTGTCTGCAGAGAATGAATGTTCTCAGCAACAGCCTCCTCCTTGCCTGACACACACATATTCAGATACTCCTTGTTCTCTTGAGACTTATTCCAAGGGTTGTATTTGAGCATATTTCAGAAAGGTAAGAATTAGGTATCTTTCAGGAAAAGATGCAGCATCTTGCCAGCAAGCATCAGTATAGAGGAATGGGGCTCATGGACAGGAAGGTATCCTGAGGATGTAACAGTAAGGAGAATGAAGCTTTAGGTGGATCAGGCTAAATTTATCAAAGTGAATATGTCAATCCAGAATTCAACATTGAACTAAAGGCCACCTAATAGTGACCTTAAATGTCTTTGTACTTTAAACTTGAACATAGTCTTGGCTACAGTAAAATTAGGATGGAACATCCTAGATACAGTAGAAGTAGTATAACCCTCAGGGTGATAGGACTGATGGAGTGGATCCATTGCTATAGCTTGTTCAGCCACACCCTAACTATTTCCAATGAGAGGACTCAGAACCCTCCCTTTACCAAGGCATTTGAGAGCTCAGATAACAAAGGAACATCAGCGTCCAGAACAGCTCTCAGTACTACATGACCTTTGTTACTGGAGATGAAGGACGGGTTGTCACCACACGGCTGGTCTCCCTGGCATCAAAGAGAATAATGACCATGAAGTAGAACTGAAGACCTTGCTTGAGCTGAGTGGTGAAGGACATGCTCCCTCCCCAAGGCTCTTCTGGCCACCACTACTGATTATCCAATTTCCTTTGAGTAAAACTAATTCTTGGGTCCCTGATAAAGCACATTTCCCAAGTGGCCCACAGCTACCCAGTGTCAGGTTGATTACACCATTTTCATCAAATTTAGTGTCACAGAAATTTTTTGTTGTTTGGTCACTCAGTTGTATCCAATTCTTTGTGACCCCATGGACCTCAGCTTATATTTCTTTAAATTATTTTAAATTGAGTAGGGGCATCAGACTATGGAATCTTTACTTTTACCATGAGCTCCATTACGTTAAGACATCTGAGCCATGTGCTCGTGTTTAATTGCTTCCGTCATGTCCAGCTCTTTGTGACCCTGTGGACCATAGCCTTCTAGGCTCTTCTATCCATGGGATTCTCCAGGCAAGTATATTTGAGTAGGTTGTTATGCTCTCCAGGGCATCTTTCCCAACCAGTGATCAAACCTACGTCTCTTACATCTCCTGCATTGGCAGGTGGGTTCTTTATCACCGTCACCACCTGGGAAGCCCATCTGAGCCATAGAACCATGAAATTTCCTACTGGAGTCTCAGTAATGGCCCTAGCCATAGAATATCACCCTGTGACTTATTGATGGTAGGATGTAGTTAAACTGACAGCAAATTATCATGGTTCCCCATTAAAATGAATTCTTGGGTCTGGAAACTAATTAATATTACCCTTGATATCTTATTGGTTGAGTTTTCCTCTCTTTAGGAGACAATGAAGACAACAGCAAAATAACTGAGTTTAGAGAGAATTATTACTCTTCTTTCTCTCACTGCCTCATGAGGTTTTTGGCACTGGCTGTTGTTCCTATACGTGTTGTTTAGTTGCTAAGTCATGTCCAACTCTTTTGCGACCCCATGGACTATAGTCTGCCAGGCTCCTCTGTCCATGGGATTTCCCAGCAAGAAGACTGGAGTGGGTTGCCAAGTGCTGATCTTCCAGATCCAGGAATTGAACCTGGATCTCCTGCATTGCAAATAGAATCGTAACTGTCTGAGCCACCATGAAATTAAATCACGTGGCTCTTGCTTTATAGTTCCAGTTCTTACCGGGCTCTGGCAACTCCATGCTGTTTCTTTCCATTTTCCAATAATGGCAACAGCTCCCCCAATTCCTGCCTGCAAGCAGTCCTTGATACTTAACCTTTGTTAGTTTATCTCAGAACTCTGCCTACACCTCTGTAGATAATTCCTGAAATGAATCTTTACTTAGAACCTTCAAGTGCTCCATCTATTTCCTCCCCTGGCTTTAAGTAATAGAATAAGAAACCATGTTAGGTACACTATGTTTATAATTTGGAATCACATACATAAACCCATCTTGAATGAAATTAAATGTAAAAGAAGAAATAAAGCATGGCTTACACATAAAGCTATAATAAAATACTTAAAAGTAACTCTAACAGATACGAGTATTTAGATGTGACAGAAAGTATTTACACATTTTAGAACAACAGGAGACTTCAAACATTTGAATAGGACATAGAAATACTGTTCTGATTTACACTTGTGGTGAGTAGGTGTAGGGGTGAGGAATCATCCAGATGGAGCACCTGTGTGAGCAAATGCTTGGAAAAGAGCTAGTGTGATTCAAAGCGTAGTTGAGTTGTCTAGACCACAACTGGGAGATAAAAGATTAGTGTGGAATATATTGGTATTTAAATAGCATGGATTTAACATATGTTAAGGAAAAAAGACTTGTCCAAGATAATGGGAAGAATGATATATGATTTTCTTTCATTTTTATTTTAATTTCAGAAAAGGAGAATGATAGTTATCCTTTGGAGTTCATTTTGTGAAGCACTGTTAGGAAAAATATGTACAACTTTCTTTCATCCATTTGCAAAGCATGTTAGAACCTATCTCCTCAAACAGCATCATTTCAAGTCATGTGTTTTTACTCACAAAAGTGCTAAGGACAATGGAAATAGTGTTGGTTTATCCATTCGTATAAAATATGAGAAAATATTTTCATGGATTTTTTTGTAATCCTTTTTTTATGATACACTGTGAAAGGTATTTAAGTTCTCTTCCTTTGTAGCTCAGGGCATCATGATATGAAATAGACAGTTATCATGTAATACATGAAGATGATTTTTTTCCTAAATAAGGAAGAAAAGCATAACATAGAGAATCATGTTGCCCATAACAACCAAATAGTAAATTATTGTTGCTGGGTGATTTTTTGAGAATTTAGTAAGAGAGATAATGAAGAAATTGCCTTGAACTGTGCTTTTAACTATTTTTGTGAACTCCTTAGTTGGTAATACAAAGTATTTCTCCCAACTGTTTACTGTCAAAAGATAGCCGGGTCTTTTTGCTCCTAAGGGTCACATATTCTTTATTCAGGGAATGGATTTTGATGCTTCCAGGGCTTGTGTTTGTCTGTGTGGGCCATTTACATCTTCATCTTTCAGAGAGTCAGCATGTACTATAATTGTGTTAAGAGGCTCCGGGAGCAAATTACAGTAACCTAAGAATTATTGGAGGAAGGCATGGCCAACCCACTCCAGTTTTCTTGCCTGGAGAGTCCCATGGACAAAGGTGCATGGGCAGGCTACAGTCCATAGGGTCACAAAGAATCGGACATGATTGAAATGACTTAGCACTCACAGATGAACTTTACATGTTTGTAAGACCTAGGGGAGAGGTAGGAAGTGGTGATACCTCTGCTTCAGTCTCGTTTAGTGCTCAGAAAATGAGAGGACCACAGAGGCAAGAGCAGGGCAGTAAAAACAAAGACCTCCTGAGCCTAGATCACTGGTCTCAAGGCTTACAGGAGAGTAAGGGAGGGTGTCTGAACCATCTTATGTGTCTGTCTCATACAAATTTCAAATATTCAGCTAGTGGGTTGTGTGTCCCCTTGATCACAGCATTTTTATCTGGCAATCCAGACAAGTTTTCAACATGAAACACCAAGAATAAATGGGAAATCAAAAGGAGAAAATACTTTCATGTCCACATCAGATATTATACATTTATAATATTTTTCTTAATTATTTAAGAACTCCATCCTAAGTATTTATCAGAATTATGCTGATTTAAAGTTATTCTCAGGCGGTAAGTAATGCATCAAATATTTTTTTTAAACTCAAGTTTTACAAATAATGGAAAAGCCTTGTAACAGTTGAAAAGTAAAACTGTAGAATAACAAATCTAATTCCATGCATGAAAGCAAGAAGCAAAAAGGCAATGAACTTTTACAGACTGTATGCATATTACAGCTTCTGAAAGAAGTAAACAAATCTAGAGGAATATGTGTGAGTCAGTAGATGAAGCCACAAACAAAAGATGTCTCCTGTACTTAAAGGAAAATGAGCCAAACAACTTCACTTTCAAGGTTAAATGGTAAAAGATTAAAAAAAAAGGAAAACCTCCATTTTGCAACATGTGGTGAATCAAATCTCTAGAGCAACACGTCTCAAACTTCAGTGTTCCTGTGAATCACCTGGGGATTTTTTAATATGAGCTTCTGACTCAGCAGTTCTGGGATGGGATCTGAGATTCTGCATATGTAACAATTTCCTAGATGCTGCCAATGTGATAGTCTATGGAATAACTAGACTCAATGTCTATTGCCTGTGACTGTAACAGGAGCAGGCTATAGTCATACTAGATTTCAAGCACACTGGCATGAGCTAGAGGTGTTCTACTGAACACCTGAAAATGTCATCTCGTAAATTTGTAGTCTGCCTTAAATTTTTTGCCCTCAGAAAATGAAGATAAGAATAATAATGACAGTTAACTTTTATTTAGCTTTTGGTGTATGTCATGCTTTATATTTGAATTGAATGCTCTACATTTATTTCATTTAGTCTTTGTAACAACCTTTAACAAGATCCAAAATTTGACTTCTACAGACTACTAATAAACAAGAGAATAGGAAAGTAGCTTAAATAAACACGTTCCCATGTATGTGGAGATGGAGTTCTCACTAGTATCAGGTCAAAGCAATCCTACTACCAGAAATTCAGATAAAAAAAGACATGGTCCCAGTAATAAATCAAATATTTAACCTGTGCTTATAGTATGAGTTCCTTGTGAAACCAAAGTAAAACAGCTGTATTACATGTGTTATGGGATGTTAGATATAGCATAGAACAGGAATAGGAAAAATGTAATGTTTAGATCAAAGGCATGATGTTTCCATTGTGCTCTGTTCTAGTTAGAACATATTTATTATAATTCATTGTTAAGTCGGACAGCCAAAAATTAGAATCATGAACAAAAGAGAGAGAGTAAATTTTAAAGTGACTGAAAAACAGAAAAGTCTTAAATGTGTTACAGTCACTCAGCCTTGAGGATAATCCTTTGGCAACATATTAATAATAAACTGGTTCAAGTTTTGATTCTAGAAAGTGAAGTAAATCCACCAAACTTTCAGAGATTTTGAGTCTTCCTGAGGGGTTTTTTGTTTCCCTGATTATCTCTTACTCCAACTTGCATTTTTTCCTGGTTTATAAGTTCCCATTTCTGATTCTGTTTTATGAGACTCTTACCTTATTTCTGTAATACTTTGCCCATAACTGGCCGTCATGCCTTCCCTTTAATTTCCTAAAGTACCATTAACACAAGGCTGTTGTATAGAACAACTTCTCATTCTGAGGGACTGAGGATGATTTCAGCATTCAAAAATGTATGCTGTGCTTTCCTTCTAGGCATTTTAACATAAGGGGAAAAATAAAATGTATAAATGATTTCAAGTTTAATTCATTTTGGTTTTCAATAGATAGACCAAGTGTAGGTACATAATTTAAAGATGGACAAAGATAAAATATGAAGAATAACTCTTCCCACTCCATTTCCCAGATTACAAGCCTGTTGCCCAGATGCAATCCCCATTATCTTTTTCTCATATATTTTTCCAAAAGTAATATAACTTGAAGATTTTGAAAAATGGCATACTTATTTCTTTAAGATTATGTTCTTTAAATAAATATTTCTTTAAGATAGCTTTAAGCACATCCTTAGCCTGTGTTTTGGATAGTAAGACACTGGTCAGAGCCCAGCCTTGAAAACAACCGAGAACTCGTGTTTGACCTAACTATTCAAGTCATTTTGCCATTTCTAAAGAAGAAATATGTCAATGGGCATTTCTGTCTTTCTCCTTGATATCTGTATCTTCCCTTGGGGTTTTGCTTTTCCAACTCATTCAGAATCCCCTCTTTTCAAGAGAGCTTCCCTTCGCTATCAAATCCTTTGTCTCTCAGTCTGCCAGTTTAAATTTCCAAATATGTTATTATACAGAGCAATTTAACTACTCTTGTCTAATATGTTTCTTCCTGGTGGCTCTTCCCAAGGAGGACTGACCTTGCATAA
The DNA here is from genome assembly GCF_910594005.1 of Cervus elaphus. NCBI lineage: Eukaryota > Metazoa > Chordata > Mammalia > Artiodactyla > Cervidae > Cervus > Cervus elaphus. The sequence goes on from NC_057832.1 coordinate 46,211,271, forward strand.
ACAAGAACAACACAGTTCTGTCCCTAAGAGCATTGTTTATTGCCTCTTCCGTAACCTCTCAAAAAGCAGCCATCTTTTAAAGTAACCCTCCATTCCCCACCTCTTAGCAACTCGGTTATTTTCCTTTCTTGATAAAAACTGTCAAGTCACTGGATAGCCTCAGGAACACAAATTCTTTCCCCAATGACACAAGGGAGGGGAGGACAACATATTTAATAGGAGCCTAAGGACACTAGGCTTTTAACTAAGGGGTGGGATCTTCCTTAGGCAGTGAATGCGCAAGCCCGCGGGCGTGGCCTGTGCTCAGTGCAGTGAGAAGAGAGGGGAGCCGGACTTTAGAACAAACTTCTTCCCTATCTCTGAGGTCACACCTCAGCCCTCCGGTTCAAATACTTCAGGACAATAATTAAAGAAAAGGAGTTCTAAGTCAAAGAAAATATCTGGCCGAGCTCGTGTACCAGGAACTGGGCAGCTCTCTTCTGCTCAAAGGTTAATAGCATAGGTTTGCTGTCGTCGTTCAGTCACTAAGTCATGTCTGACTCCTCATGATCCCATGGACTGTAGCCGCCAGGCTCCTCTGTCCATGGGATTTCCCAGGCAAGGATCCTACAGTGGGTTGCCATTTCCTCCTGCAGGGGACATTCCCAACCCAGGGACTGAACCTGCGTCTCTCTTGGGTCTCCTGCATTGACAGGCAGGTTCTCCAACCCTAGCACCGCCTGGAAGCCCCTATCTCCCAGAGTTTGCTCAAATTGATGTCCTTTGTGTCGGTGAGGCTCTCTATCCATCTCATCTCTGCTGCCCCCATCTTTTGCCTTCAAAAGGCAAAGGTTTAGATGTAGGACAGGTCAGATGTGGCCAAAGAAGGTGAGTGGATTCCTCACATTTGTCAGCAGGTTTCTTCTACCCTTCAACCACTTGCCACCTAAGTGAGGAGAAATCGCCAACAGAAATTAAGCTGCCCACATTCTAAGATACCAGTAAATCAAATCTGACAGGCTATAAAAAATAATTTTAAATGGTAAATTATATTTTACCCCAAAATGAAGATAATGTCTCATTGAAGAAATATTAAACAATAAGAATTCTATTAATGTAATTTATCACATTAATAGCTTAAAAGAGAAAAAATATATCACCTTAAAGATGACTGAATTAATCAAATTTAGCACTCATTTCTTTTTTAAAATATTTATTTTAAAATAATAATAAACTCATTAAAATAAACAGATTATGTTTATAGAAATAGCTATTTTCCAAAGCAAATAATAGAAGAGTGGGATGCCTTTGTATTTTTGCAAATCTTTTTAAAGCCTGGCTTATGGGATACCATTAAATTGTTATATCTGCTTCAGCATTCAATCTTTTGCAAGATGTTACTTCAAACAAAATATATGAAAAAAATGTGGCCTCACATAGGTATATAGTTAGAGAAGGGGCATTATAAGACCCCTGAAAGGGCTTGTGAGTTTGTCACTTTAGTTGTGTCCAACTCTTTGTGACCCTTAGACTGTAGCCCACCAGGCTCCTCTGTCCTTGGGATTCTCCAGGCAAGAATACTGGAATGGGTTGCCATGCCCTCCTCCAGGGAAAGGGTTTGTGAGACCCTCACATTCCCCCAAATCTTATTTGAGAATTAATGCCCTAGAGAGTCTGTATTTAAATCTTATTAAAATTAATTTAGCAACATTAATTCCTGTATTAAATGAATCAAAACATATAGGTTAGGAACTGAAAAAATTTTGCCAGAGTTCTGATAAATGGCAAACTGTTTTTAACCTAAACTTATAGTCAAAGTAGTAAGTAAGTGCTATAAAACTTGGAGATGCCTTTAAATAGTTATTATAAGTATATAATAAAATAATTTGTGTTAATGAGCTGCTCTAGGCCTTTGGTGCACCAGCTGTAAACTAAAACCTTCTTTATTGATATAATGTATGTATCTATCTGTGTGTGTGTGTTTTAGATACATTTGAGGCTCTATTTGTGGGAAAAATTCCTATTAAATCTTAATCTCTGTCACTTAATGTTTTTAATTTAAATGATCTCATAGTTTTTCTTTTCATAAAAATGCACAAAGAAGGTTTAGTTAACAGGATAAAGACTTTAAAACAATATAGAATATTGGATTGACTGAAAAGTCTTTTGGGTTTTTCCCTAATATATTACAAACTTTTTGGCCAACTGTATATATTGTGTATGTGTCATTGTTGTTCAGTCACTCAGTCTGACTCTTTGTGACCCCATGGACTGCAGCATACCAGGCTTTTCTGTCCTTCACCATCTCCTGGAGCTTGCTCAAACTCATGTCCATTGAGTCAGTTATGCCATCCAACCATCTCGTCTTCTGTCATCCCCTTCTCCTCCTGTCTTCAGTCTTTCCCAGCATCAGGGTCTTTTCTAATGAGTCGATTCTTTGCATCAGGTGGCCAAAGAATTAGAGCTTTAGTTGCAGCATCAGTCTTTCTAATGAATATTCAGGATAATTTCCTTCAGGATTAACTAGTTTGATCTCCTTGCAGTGCAAGGGACTCTCAAGAGTCTTCTCCAGCACCGTAGTTCAAATCATCAATTATTCGGTGCTCAGTTTTCTTTATGGTCTAACTCTCACATCCATACATGACTACTCAAAAAACCATAGCTGACTAGATGGACATTTGTCAGCAAAGTAATGTATCTGCTTTTTAATATGCTATCTAGGTTTGTCATAGCTTTTCTTCCAAGGAGCAAGTGTCTTTTAATTTCATGGCTTCAGTCACCATCTGCAGTGATTTTGGAACCCAAGAAAATAAAGTCTGTCACTGTTTCCATTGTTTCCCCATCTATTTGCCGTGAAGTGATGGGACCAGATGTCATGATCTTAGTTTCTTGAATGCTGAGTTTTAAGCCATCTTTTTCACTCTTCTCTTTCACTTTCATCAAGAGGCTCTTTCTGCCATAAGGTGGTGTCATCTGCATATCTGAGGTTATTGATATTTCTTCCAGAAATCTTGATTCTAGCTTATGCTTCTTCCAGTCCAGTATTTTTCATGATGTACTCTGCATGTAAGTTAAATAAGCAGGGTGACAATATATAGCCTTGATGTACTCCTTTTCCAATTTGGAACCATCCATTGTTCCATGTCCAATTCTAACTGTTGCTTCTGGAATGCATACAGATTTCTCAGGAGACAGGTAAGATGATCTCTTATTCCCATCTCTTGAAGTTTGTTATTCCCATCTCTTGAAGTCCAGAGTTTGTTGTGATCCATACAGTCAAAGGATTTAGCGTAGTCAGTAATGCAGAAGTAGATGTTTTTCTGGAATTCTCTTGCATTTTCCATGATCCAACGGACGTTGGCAATTTAATCTCTGGTTCCTCTGCCTTTTTAAATCCAGCTTGAACATCTGGAAGCTCACAGTTCACATACTGTTGAAGCCTGGCTTGGAGAATTTTGAGCGTACTTTGCTAGCATGTGAAATGAGTTCAGTTGTGCAGTAGTTTGAACATTCTTTGACATTGCCTTTCTTTGGGATTGGAATGAAAGCTGATCTTTTCCAGTCCTGTGGCCACTGCTGAGTTTTCCAGATATGCTGGTGTTTGAGTGCAGCATTTTCATAGCATCATCTTTTAGGATTTGAAATAGTTCAGCTGGAATTCTATCACCTTCACTTTGCTTCGTAAGGCCCTCTTGACCTCACACTCTAAGATGTCTGGCTGTAGGTGTGTGATCACACCATTGTGGTTATCTGGGTCATGATCTTTTTTGTATAGTTCTTCTGTGTATTCTTGCTTCCTCCTCTTAATATCTTCTGCTCTTGTTAGGTCCATACCGTTTCTGTCCTTTATTTTGCCCATCTTTGCATGTGTATGTGTGTATGTAAGTATATAATATATGTGTGTGTGTGTATATATATATATAGATAGATAGATATTGAGGGGACAGTATAAAGTTGAAAAAGTATATTATGATTACTTTTTTTTTTAATGAATTTACTAAATATACCCACTAATGTCAAGAGAAGTCTCCAGTGACTAGGCAGATATTCCTCCACACATGTCTAGCCCATGGGCTAGAAGTTTTCTGGAGCAAGAAGGTGCTCTGAATTTGAAAGGAGGTTGACCATTTGGGACTTTTGTTTATAACAGACCATAAATTCAGAAAGAATAGCAAGAGGTTTGAAAAACTGGATATCCATGGGTCTTGAATCAGATTAGAGGGTATATAGAGCACAAGGGATAAAAGCTTGGGCCTTGACTTGTGGGTATGACATAAACAGAGGTGGACTCAGTGGAATTTTCGCAATGGTCTCTTTAAAGAGTATGAAGGATAGGTTCTAATTACAACTTCCTTGTCAAATTGCAACTTTTCTCTCAAGAAATTTCTAGTGATGAAGCAAATAATATGGACCAAGGGAGTTGTGCCAGGAGCATTTAGAGGTTCATGGATCCTCACAAGTGGTGAACAAGGTTCAGCTAGCAGAAGGACAGCTACCCCGATGGAGATGGATTTAGAAAAAAATGTTCCAGCATAAATGATCAGATTTTTATCATTTCAATAGAAATATATTCAGTTTATTATTTTCTTTCCTCTCTACAATCCACGGTTTCATATTTGAAGATAATGTAAATCTCATTGGAGGCATTAATCATTTGACCTGTTATTATAATTTCTTCCCACCACATTTACTTTTGTTATCTTATTTTAGGCCTTTTTAATCTTTTGTATCATACAGTTCTGCAAACTGCTATCAAGTCAGCAGAGCCTGATTACAACTTGTTGAAAATCAAAATTTCATATTTTCATATATGAGGTGAATATTATGACTAATTCTGATTCATTTCAGATGCTTCTGAATTTTAATTTAATGTAAATTAAAATAATTTAAATCAAATCAGCTGTTAGTTTTTAAATTTAATGTAATTTTAAATTCCTTGCTTAGATAGTTTTCAAGTTCAATTCAGAATTTTGATTTATAACAAGCAAAATTAAATTAATTTTAAAATTTAGATTTCTTTAAGAGTCAGTCTGAATAAAAATCATTTATTTTGATCTGTGATTTCAACTCAAAGAGTAGACTAATTAAAATTACTATTTTTTTTTTTATTATATCTTTCTTCTCACCCTCCCATGTCTTACCAGATACTAAGATAGGAGAGTAGTTTGCCTAGGTCCAATAAGGAGGGTATGTGTTGTAATCCAAAATCAATAATAAACTAAATATCAGTCTTACTTTTAATGTCACAGTGCACCAGAAATTCTTAAAAAATTGATAGATTCTTAAAAAGTGATGTTATTCTTCTCTAATAAAAGCTCTAACAATGGTATTGGTTTTCCATTTTAATAAGATAAATATAAAAACCCAAAATTAGCATATTTTATTACTCATCTTTTCAAAAACATTTTATACATCAGCTTATTTGGAGAATTGCCAGTTATATGTGGACTCAACAAACATACTCATCTAGAGTCTAAGCTTATAATGGTTTAGAGCCATTCAAGTTAGCTTTGGTTGTAAATCCTGTCTCCAACCCGAGTTGATAGTGTGTATTCCTAAATGTAAACTCCAAATTTAAAACAAATGATGGGAGTTACTGTAAAAATGAAAAAAAAATTTTAGTCACTTGAGTTAAGCCATTCTATGTGACCACTTGGTTATTTCTTATATATATAATTAAAACAATGAGAGAGAGCACAAGATGCAAGATGTAATATTTTTATTTGGTAAATATCAGTTTCAAAAATGTTTTAATATTTCAGTAATAAAATATTTTATTAAATTTGAATAATGTCTTTTAAAATTAAAACTGCTTTTTAGAAAGTAAAATTGGAAGATTATTTTTGAACATGTGATGGGTATTTATATTTGCACACTAGACTTTGGGGTATCTCAATTAGGAAGTAGGCGCAGTTTTGAATAAAGTTTAGTAGAACTCTGAAAAATAAATAAACAAATGTAACTACTTTTTAAAAATCACTTCTCTTTTTAATTATTAAACCATACTGTTATTATTCATCATTATAACAGATAAGTGTTCTCATTTTATTAAAGAAAACTCATTTGTGTAATTAAGAAGTATTAATCTAATACTTTGCTTTCCCTTTTTGTACTGTGATATTATTGTTTGTGTTATTATGGCATTGCTTTATATACACAAATGTATTTCAACAGAAGAAGATTTTTACTCCGTGTCTTTTTTCAAGTCATTATTTTATTAATTTTGTGTCATGATTGTTACTGAAAATAATTTTATTATAAAATGAGGGTTCTAAAAACTGATCTGCTCACCCCCATCCCTCCCACCCCTCACCCAGTGTTAAATACACTAGGAATACCATTTTGTTTATCCATCTCTTTCTCCTTCTTTCCCCAAACCCAGTATGTGAGGATTTGTGTCTACTTTGGTGACTCTCCTGAATCTAGAATAATTCTATAGCATATCTTGGGTGCTCGGTGATCATTTATTATAGAGTAGCACCATATTATTCTAATTTCCTTGATTAAAAATAGATTATTTTATGAGGATGAAAGAACAATTAAATTCCTATAATGCTTATTATGGGTTATAATATTATTTGGGATTCAAATTTACTTAAAATGTAAATTTTACTTAAAATGTAATTATAAGAAAAATCTGTGTTCGCTTTGGCAGCACATGTACTGAAAAGAAAAATCTATAAAATTTTGTTTAAAGAATAGAGTTGGCTGAGTAGAAAAGACTGTAAAGAAAAAGCATTAGGAAAAAGAATTACTGTTTTACTCTGTAAACTGGGGAGCTATAACAAATTTCTCAAATCTGTGACTATTCATACATTAAAGAAACTGTTGTTGGATTTACACTCTTAAGTTTAAGTTTTGTTGTTGCTGAGTCGAACAAATAGTTGGAGATTTCTCTGTACTCTAAAAACTAAGACCAGCTTTATGACTGCAGTACCATATCCATCACTGGAAATGAATCACATGGACAGAAGCCCCAGATACAAGTACCTTTCACACTGCTTGTACAGTGAACTCCATTTATCTGTATCCTCTACAAGCAAGGACTCAGGAGGCAGCAACTTTGATCTGAATAGCATTTCTGCCACTTAACAGGGTGATCTTGCAAGTTACTTAGCCTCTCATTGGGGGAAAAAAATATTATCCATATTAACTGGATTAATATATATAAAGTACTTAGAGCATTTTAATATATGTAAAGTGCTTAGAACAACATATAAATGCTTACTATTGTTATTATTTCAACAAGTAAAATCACTAATGTATTGACTCTTTATATTGTCAATTCTTTATTTTAACCCTGTCAAATATGCCTAAGTGGATTGATCATACTAATTTCCTGAAATAGAACACTGAATCTTAGAAAAGTAAATGATTTTCTTCAAGTTGGTGAAACAGAGTTAGAAAAAATATTTTCACTCTTTCCAGTCATTTGTTAAAACCAGTGCATTTGGAGGGTTTGCTTTAATATTAAGAAGCATCTTACGGAGTTCCTCTTTTGCAAAACCATTTATATAACCTGTAGTTGTTAGTATTTTTCTTGTTACAGTCTTGTGACTCATGAGATGGACAAGTACTGCAATAAAATAAAGTGAATTGTTTTGTAACATGGTAATTGTTGAGATGATGATATTCCTAATAAAATATCAACACTGATTCCAAAAAGATTTGGGCAAGGACAACAGAATATAATGTTTTTAGAAGAATATACCCAAGGCTACCTCCCAGGCACAAAATGACTAATCATCTTTTCTTCTGAGTAATTTCTATCTTTTTACCAATGATATCTCCATTCTCTCTTCACACTCCCACATTATAAACATAAATAAAACACTGAATTGCTGAATTGCCACCAGCTCTTGATAGCATCCCATCCAAATCAGCCCTTATCCCTTCTTAGAATCATGTAGCACAAGTCTAAACCTTATCAGCGTCACTCTAATGCCTCATTCTTATGATAAGTATCTCATCCTGGCAATAAGTCAATAAACCTTGTTTTTTTAATTTTTTTTAAGAGCTATAGATGTGTTCCCTGTGATCTGTAGTCTGTGGGCCTTAAATTGTACTTTCTGTCAAAGAATGTAAAAGGCTATAGCAGAGAAATGTTCACAGGTATACACATACACACACACATACTTTTAATCTCTCAGTTTCTTTCTACTAACTATACTATGTTCTATAATTGACCATAACCAGTCATTAACTGGCTATGAAGCAGGAAAGTTAGAAAAGACAGTATTTTGTCTGTACTAATGTGACTTCAATAGATCATAGTTTGTCTTTAAAAGTGTACTCTGTTAAATGCCTTAGAGAAAGAGAGAGCTTTTACTCTGATTGCACTGCTCAGCAGCCTATAAATCATCTAGGAGATTAAATAAGAAATAACTTTTCTTTGTTTGTAGATTTATTTTTGCTTTAAAAATTACTGCTGTAACAGCAACCATGGGAAAATGATAAACCAAGATTGTAAAATTTGTATATACTCAATTATTGTTTAAGCAGATGAGCATGCATGGTATTATTTAGGAATGCACAGATTCACATTTTATGAAAATAGTTAATTTTAGAATTGATAGTCTGTCACACTAGGAAGGATGTTGCCAGCACTCCTACCTTCCTTCTTTTTCCTTTGTGGTTCTTGACACAAGCATGCACAATGGTCAAGGAAAACTTTGGTTCATCAAAAAAAAAAAAAAATGTATACAAACAGCCATTGCTGTATAGTTTAAATAATATATCTGATTAAGAGTACCATTTAATGATTTTTTTTACTCTATTTTCTATTTCTCTCTTGAATTTCTGGTTTGTTTTGCTTTTATGTTTTATTTGGAATTTCCTCCAAAGTGTTTACATGTTTAAAGTAATCCATAGGCTGAGCTCATCCACATTCTTACTACCTAGTGAAAATCACACAGGTCTATAAAAATTCAAGAATAAAGAAGTAATTTTGGCCACAACAGATTGAAGAATTCAAAATTGAGATGAATACCTCTAACCCACCACCACTTGTTCTAAACTCTCTCCATTTCCCCCATGTAACACTTTTATTTGCATTTTTGCTGTATTTGATGATTGAGGAGTGGTGTCAGGGTGGCGGGCTCACTGCACTGTGAAATGAAGCTCCAGAACATGCTGATCCCTCCATTAGATAAGCCCTCTGAGGTAACAAGGCTTGTAATTCTATTATGAATACTGATCGGGTTATTACTTAGGTAGGTGCACAACTTACTCGAGCTTTATTGAATTTTAATCTGCTTTTGCCCTCCCAGCTGTTAAACAAAGCTGCGCAGCAGGCCTGTATTTCTCTCTGAGAACTGCTGAAAAACAGAAAAATATCCACTGGCAACAGGAGGAACAACGACCCATTATTTTTAAGTGTTGGCATTAAAGCTGAACCTGAAAAATCTTCATCACTTTAATAAATCAGAAGCTGAGTGAGCAAGATTTTTGAGCCTCAGTGATTTATCATCAGTCTAGATTCTAGAACTAGGACCAGATGACTCAGAAGCAATCACAAAGGATGCCTGGGAGCAGGGGGCTGAGAGAGGAACCCAGCCAACCTGGCATATAACTTTCTCACAGTGTACACAGTTACATAAATTGTAATACTAATTTTACTATTATTGGAGCATATTTTAAGTTTTAAATAATGTCCCCTGTAAGCATTATACATTTTTTTTTTAAATCAGGCAGACTGTAATTCATTAAAAAAGGCACATTAGAAACTATTATGCCTTTTCTTTACCAGGGAATATTTGAAGTCCAGGGTTAAAACATAGAGGAATAGAATTCTTTTCAAAGAATAATAATAAAGTGGAGATGGGGCTAAGAGTCAACATGAAAACATAAATTAAAACAGTTCTATGAGAACATTATTTTAAATAGTTTTAAATTTTAGATTTCAATTTTTCAGCTGAAATAGAGGTCATATTTTAAATTCTCTTTGCTTATTCATTATCTTTCCTTATCTGCAAAAGACTTAGTTGTGATGTGCCATGGAATTAATACTCAGGAATTTATGCAACATATATTAAGTATCTTCTGTGTGCCAGGAAGGGGCTAGAATAGTATCCAGTAGAAATATGTTCCAAATATACATGTGCTCTTGGTTGTGGCAAAACCACATTCTGCAAAGTCAGAATTCTTTTTAATGTTCTAGAGAGCTTCTTATTAATTAATGTGTCACCAACTACTTCAAGCCTCAGCTTAAATAGCTCCCCCGAGAGGCCTTCTCTGCCTTAGCAACACCCCAAAACGTCACTGTTACTTAGTATGTCAGTTCTCTGCTTCCTTCATGAGTGTGTGTGTTAATTGCTCAGTTGTGTCTGACTCTTAGCGACCCCATGGATTGTAGCCCACCAGGCTCCTCTGTCCATGGAATTCTCCAAGCGAGAATACTGGAGTGAGTTGCCATTCCCTTCTCCAGGGGATCTTCCCAACCCAGGAATCAAACCTGGCTCTCCCTCACTGCGAGCAGATTCTTTACCATTTGAGCCCCCAGGGAAGTGCCACCTGAGAAGCCCACTTCCTTCATTGATGGTACCAATATCTTGAAGCATTTATTTAGTTTCAATTTTTCGTTTTACTTTCTATCTGCTCACTGTAGTGCAAGCTTCCTGAGATCAGGGACCAAATCTGTGTTACTTAACACTGTAACTCTTGCATTTAGCCTCTGCCCCAAAGCAAGTTTAGTTCATCTTCACCTAAGGTTTTAACAAAATTTTAGTCTTGATCTTAAATTATTTTCAATTTGTTAGTACTGTGATGGAATTTTAAATTTACTTTTATTTCACTTGTGTTGAGTCATAACTAGAATAGGAAGTAAGGAAGAAAGACATATGTGTAAAATGTTTCTACATACTACTACTCCTTTTAAAAAACAAAATTAATAAACCTTATTCATTATCAGAGAAATATTCACTATAGAAAATTCAAAGATCAGAAGAAAGTTTCACACTTTTTATTTTGAAATATTTATAGATTCTCAAGAGATTATGAAGATAGTACATACTCAGCTACCCTTCACCTATTCTCCCCAATTTCATATTTTATATTATATACCTGTAGTGTAGTATCAAGCTGAGGAAGTGAACACTGGCACCGTAAGTGCAAATTGCCCAATAGCATGTTATCACATGTGTAGATTCATGTGAATTAACACCATGACCAAAATACAGAACCATCCTGTCACCACAGAGATCTCCTTCATGTCACCCGTTAATAGTAGTCACATTCACCCTCCTCCCTATTGCAATTCCTAACCACTGCTGTGTTTTCTGTCCCTATGTCATTGTACAAATGGAATAATCTAATACATAGAAATTTCAAGATTGGCTCTTTCACTCATTATAATGGCCTTGAGATGCATCCAGATAGCTGATACATCATTAAATTGTTTCTTTTTATCACTGTGTAGTATCCACTGTATGGCTATAACATGGTTTGTTGTATCATTTACCTTGGAAGGACATCTAGATTGCTTCCAGCTTTTAACTTTTACAAATAAAGCTGATATGAACAAGTATGTATAGGCTACTATAATAAACATGATTTTCATTTCCATTTTATATGAACATAAGTTTTCCTTTTTATCTCATTTCATTTTTATTTCTATTCATGAAATAAGTCAACGTTGTATGCAAGGATACTCACTATAGAAAACTTAAAACTACAAAGCATTTTTAAAGGGAGGAAAAGCAATCACCAACGTTCCTGCAAATGAAAGTCAGTCACTGTTATGATTTTGGTATTTTCTTTCTAGTTTTCTTCTAGACACAAGATTTTGATTGCTGTTTACATCATTATGATTATAATACATAAGTGAAGTTTTGTATCCTGATATTTTCTTTACTGTTATAAAATAATTGTTACAAATAAAATGTAGGAAAACATGCACATATATACATATATATATATATATATATATATATATAAACATGTTTATGTGAACTACAGCATAATAGGGAAAGAAATAAGGCTTCTCTCAAACCCACTACCCAGGGTAAGATACAGTATGCACTATTTCCACTGACACTCCCTTAGGATCCTTTTGTGTTCTCTCTCTCTTTTTTTTTTTAAGGTGTGTTTTAGGACCTCTTGTCAACCATACTGTTGAAAACAAATGCCATATTTCTAAAGCAAAACTTTAGATGAGGAAAGGTAAGAGGCCCTTTGATTTTCTTCTTAACTCACGGTGTCTAATAATAGGTCTACTTTCAGTTCAGTTCAGTCACTCAGTCGTGTCCGACTCTTTGCAACCCCATGAATCGCAGCACGCCAGGCCTCCCTGTCCATCACCAACTCCTGGAGTTTACTCAAACCCAGGTCCATCGAGTTGGTGATGCCATCCAACCATCTCATCCTCTGTCGTCCCCTTCTCCTCCTGCCCCCAACCCTCCCAGCATCAGGGTCTTTTCCAATGAGTCAACTCTTCACATCAGGTGGCCAAAGTACTGGAGTTTCAGCTTCAGCATCAGTCCTTCCAATGAACACCCAGGATGATCTCCTTTAGGATGGACTGTTTGGGTCTCCTTGCAATCCAAGGGACTCTCAAGAGTCTTCTCCAACACCACAGTGCAAAAGCATCAATCCTTCGGCACTCAGCTTTCTTTATAGTCCAACTCTCACATCCATACATGACCACTAGAAAAACCATAGCCTTGACCAGATGGACCTTTGTTGGCAAAGTAATGTCTCTGCTTTTTAATATGCTATCTAGGTTGGTCATAACTTTCCTTCCAAGGAGTAAGCGTCTTTTAATTTCATGGCTGCAATCACCATCTGCAGTGATTTTGGAGCCCCCCAAAATAAAGTCTGACACTGTTTCCACTGTCTCCCCATCTATTTCCCATGAAGTGATGGGACCAGATGCCATGATCTTAGTTGTCTGAATGTTGAGCTTTAAGGCAACATTTTCACTCTCCTCTTTCACTTTCATCAAGAGGCTCTTTAGTTCCTCTTCACTTTCTGCCATAAGGGTGGTGTCATCTGCATATATGAGGTTATTGATATTTCTCCTGGTAATCTTGATTCCAGCTTGTGCTTCTTCCAGCCCAGCGTTTCTCAGGATGTACTCTGCATATAAGTTAAATAATCAGGGTGACAATATACAGCCTTGACGTACTCCTTTCCCTATTTGGAACCAGTCTGTTGGTCCATGTCCAGTTCTAACTGTTGCTTCCTGACCTGCATACAGGTTTCTCAAGAAGCAGGTCAGGTGGTCTGGTATTCCCATCTCTTTCAGAATTTTCCACAGTTTATTGTGCTCCACACAGTCGAAGGCTTTGGCATAGTCAATAAAGCAGAAATAGATGTTTTTCTGGAACTCTCTTGCTTTTTCGATGATCCAGCAGGTGTTGGCAATTTGATCTCTGATTCCTCTGCCTTTTCTAAAACCAGCTTGAACATCTGGAAGTTCAGGTTCACGTATTGCTGAAGCCTGGCTTGGAGAATTTTGAGCATTACTTTACTTCCTCCGAAAAAAATCTCACTGGAAGCATCAAAACTTTGTTCCTTTGAGGTTTCTATAATTTAAGTTTCTTCTAAGTAAAGGGCCCACTAATCCTAGACTATAGTAGATCTTTATAAAACCAGGGAAAATTAAAACTTTATCTGTGAGTATTTTTCATAATTTGTTGTAAAGACTAACTGTTCAGTTTTCTTTCTACATTATTATTGAGATAATGCTCTTGAGTTGTGCGTATGGCTTTTTCTCAATATGAATTAGTTTTATGCCATGTACTGCACCAGAAAGCTAATCTTTTGATCATAATTATGTATTGTGAGTACATGATGCTTGCTTAGTTCTATGTACTTTATGTTTAAGTCAACATCGCAAAAGCTATGTATTTCAAACTTCAGTTACTCCAGTTCTCGGGAACTTTGAAATTGAGATTTGTGCATATCTATCTTTTCTTCTGGGGAAGCCCTGGTGGCTCAGCAGTTAAGAACCCTCCTGCCAGTGCAGGAGATGCTGGTTTGACCCCTGGATCAGGAATATCCCCGTGAAGAAGGAAATGGCAACCAATTCTGGTATTCTTGCCTGGAGAATTCCATGGACAGAGGAGCTTAGTAGGCTACAGTCCATGGGGTCTCAGAAGAGTGGGACACAGCTTAGCGACTAAACAGCCACCTCTTCTTCTAACCCTGGTATCACTCTCAGGTTCTGTTATTCCTCAAAAAAACCTGCCATCATGCTATTTATTTAGAGCATAAAATTTAATTTAATAATAAAATATTATTAAGGATTCAAATCACTCTGGAAATAATCAGAAATACCACAAAATTAGTTTTAGGAGACTATATAGAGAGATTCTAATGAGCTTTAACCTGTTATTGTCTTCTGGATATTCAGAAAATTTAATATGGGAAGATGCTTCTATGGAGATGTGTGTCAGGCCACAGCAGAAAGGCAGTGGTCTATAGGTAGAAGCGCAAGCTTCCTGACAGTTTTCAGTGAGGCATAGGCATATGTAACAAATTCTGCAGTTTAAGCAATAATGCTTTCAACTGATCTTTGGCCTGCTGATAAACTTAAAATACAATCCTTCCTAGAAAAGTGATGCTAAAACAGTGGCATATTGATCAAAGAAATTGATGGCACAACACACAAGAAAAAAATGGCAAAGAAAATGGTCAAGATGCTCCAAGGTGAAAATCAATCCTCAGATGTAAGCCCCACCAGGGTACTACAGATGGCCTAACTTTTCATTCTGAGACTTTTAGGTCACATTATAAATATGTATCTAAACATATACATACATATTTAATATTAATGAATAAATTACATCAACTTTTGGTGGCTCAGATGATAAAGCATCTGCCTGCAATGCACAGACGCAGGTTCAATCCCTGAGTTGGGACGATTACCTGGAGAAGGAAGTGGCAACCCACTCAAGTATTCTTGCCTGGAAAATTCCATGGACAGAGGAATTTGGCAGGCTGTAGTCCATGGGGTTGCAAAGAGTCAGACGTGACTGAGTGACTGTCACTTCACTTTTAACCGTTACTAGTCTGATTGTTAGAAATTAGTTATTCTCAAAGCACCAGCCTATTGTTGCCAAGAGCTGTGTAAAGGGCTTCCTATATATATTCAGAATCAGTCTGTCAACTGTGATCACTCTGCAATATCCACACCAGTTTTATTTTGTTTCCCCCATTCTGGGTCTCACTGGTCCTTTAATTTCCTGCACAGTCATTGGATGATGCCCAGTTACTACTGGCTTTCCATGGAAGATTTCAGATGCTATCCAGACCTCAAGGTAAAGGTTTGTTGTTGTTGTTGTTGTTTTTCCTCCACTCAAAACTACACTTTTGTCTCTAAGAACTGAACCAATTATTTTTAGTTCTAGATTAGTTCACATTTTTCCTGCTAAATCATGACTACTTCTTACCTGTATGTTTTCTAAGACAAAAACATCAAGAAAACAAGAGAACAACAACAACAACAAAAAAAAAAACACTTTTTCTGGTTCTGCTTTAATTTCTGGACTTTTCTGTACTAGCCACAGATCCTCAAGTTCAGTTCATGGGACCCAACAGAATAGAAACCAGAGCTATCACTTACTCCATTTGATTGTAAGTGACTCTCCTTCACACAGTCCCAGATATCATATATGCATTTGGTCTATGTGTTAGTTTATACAAGGAATTATTTGGGAAGGAAGACTATGGCTTTATCTACACTCACAGCATCTAGGACCTAGATTAGCAATCTGCTGATTTATCAAGTATTTGTCAGAGCATAAGTGAGTGAGAAAACACTTAAATTTAAGAGTTGGAGGTTATGACAGGGGAAGAATATATCTTGGCAGATAACTGATGTAGAAGGTACACCTTATTCACATGAGATATTCAGATCTCAGAGAAAAGATCCTAAAGATAAGACCTTGGAAACAGCTGAAGAATGAATATTTTAAGGAGAGGGCAGAGTGCTCTAGAAGAAAGTCTTGGTGGTCTCAAGAACAGAAAAAAAGCAAGTGTGCTGGAGAAGTTTTACCTGGGCAAGGAGTGAAACCAGATTCAGACAAGAAGGTCAAGCACCAAGTTATGGTTTAAGGGAAAGAAAAAAAATTGAGTAACTGCCGTCGATAGACCTGTTCTTAAATTATTAACTTAAGAGAACGCTGACCAGTAGGAGGCAGGGAAAAGATAATGCTCAAATTTATGAACATTTTTCTGCATGTGAGTTTAAAGATGAAATTCTGAATAATGTACTTATTTTATTTCCATATCAAAATTATTTGTCCCTGCCTCCATTATGATGGGTGGTGATAGTTTTCCAAAATAATGAGTACTGATATGTTTGGGATATAAAAAGACACCTCACTTCTAAAAATATCATTATTATTATTATTTTATTATCATTTATTGGTCAAATTTGAATATATTTTATATGCTTCAGCCTATCTAATTTATTTCTAATAATAGTTTTTGAAAACTGTCACCATAATAGAGGACTTATTTCACAGCTGTGATGTGCTATATAAGTCCCTCCCTCTGTGATAATTTTCATATGGAAAATAGAATAAGTACATTATTCAAAATTTCATTTTTAAATTCATGGAAGAATTTTCATAAATTTGAGTGCACCTATTAAAAATTGTCAGTGAATCAAAGTAAGTCAGGAGGAGGGATTATCACAATCTAAGAAATAAGGAATATCAATGAAATTAATTTTATGACATAATATTTTTCTACATGTTGTCTTTTACTTATCAACCTTATAATGTGTGCTTGTTCTAGAATTGAATTACATTTTTAAAATTCATTTAAGTATTGCTTATATTTGGTAGAAGAATGAGTTGATTTTAAAATGACATTTAGGATTCAGAACAGCATATATAACCTTTTGTGCAATAAAGAGGAAAAATACATATAATATGTATGTTGTATTTATGTTTATGTATATAAGTAATAGAAACATATAAAGGTATCTCTGGAAATATTTTTGAAATGTATAAGTTGTTTCCTCTGGTAAGGGAAATTGAGTAACAGAGAGTGAGAGGAACATTTTCCCTCTTCCATTTTATACCTTTTTATTGTTGACCCATTCAGAATTAATACAAGAATATAAAATTTTGGAAAGGGAAAAAGGACCTGAAAAAGAGAAAGGAGGGGAGGAGAGGGGCAGAGGAGAGGAAGGAGGATATGGAAATAACACATACTGATAAATGAGTACTTGCTGCTTGTGTAGCTCTATTTAAAACCTATGGGTTTTTAGCCCATTTTAAGAATCTTCTAGGTTTGAACAAGGTATATGAACAAGCACTGGTGACTCTGAGATGTGTCATGTTTATGGGTGATTGATGAAGAAGTATAATGAGCAATATAAGTTAGATAGTAATTTATATTAATAGTAACAGTTTCAAATGTTTGAGTTGGCAATAGCTCTCCTGTTTCTTTTGTGCTCAGTGGTTATCTGCAAGGCCAAAAGAGATATATATCCTTGCAATCACTCCTCTGGGGGAAAAAAAAAATCCCAGTCTCTTATGGACCACTTGGCTCCAAGTTGCAACTGTTTTCCTCAAAGTCACAAAAGTCCCATGTCATTGGAATTCCCAGTATTCAGTGCATAGACTTTCTCTTTTTTAGCGTCTTCTTTCCTGAACAATGCTGTATGCATCCTGGCAGCCTCCAGATTTCTCTTTCCTTTAAGCTTCCTGAGGTTGTCTCTATCAAAAAAGTCTACCTTTCCTAGTATGAACAGCTCCCACCTTATTCACCATCTGGACACCCCCAGATTTTTAACATCAAGCATTGGCTCTTTGTGCCATGTATTCACACACTCACAGCTGAGGAGAAACTGCCTACACCCTGGCTTGGGGACCATTGTCTCAGACTACATTTTAGTAGCAAAGAAAAATTTTCAGTTATTTTAATATAACAGCTGAAAAAGATTTTTCTGAAGTAAAAGAGAAGAAAATATGGTTCCTGGTCAAATACTCTGGTATATACCCTATTAGAATATTATGATTACACATCCACATACTCACACCCACATTAGAATTTCAAAATGCACATTCACATGTTTTCAGCAAAATCCTGAGGTTTTTTAAAAAACAATCTTTAGTTTTTGCCTAACCAAAATGTATTTCACATGTTTGACAGATTAACTTTTTTTTTTTTTTTCAGTGTTGAACATTCTGTTAGTGGCCTGTAAAACACACTGGCAGATATTTGAAAAACTCTGACAGAGAATAATAGCATGCTCATAGTTGAGCAATACTTCAGTTCCTTGGATATCAGCCAAGAGGGAATATTAAATTTAAATATGAATATGATATTTACAAAATCCTCTGATGATAAATGCAAGACTCTCCAAAACTAAAAGTTCACTTGAACGTGGCAGTTAGGGAGTTATTACTAAGTTAGCCTTAGGGACTTGGTTTGTAGACAGTTGATCAAATTGCATAATTCAGCAATAAAATCAATCAGATGAAATTCAACTTTTTGTCTTCTTAATATTGGATTATTTCTGTAAAATGATATCTACTTCTTGGTATGAGTCAGAGCAGAGTTAGAAAGAGGTGAGGCAGTAATATTCATAATATGATGTCCTCTCAACTGTGAAATTTTTGCACTTTGGAAGAAAAGGTGGGGGGGAGTGGCTTGTTGAATGCCATTTGGGTGACAGGCAGTGTGTTATACATGGAGATGCCGGGGGGAAGGATGGTAATTGTTGTTCACTAGCAGCTGTCATAGGAGATGAGATCTAAAAGGAGCCTAGTGTTCAAAGCGCTCCTGTAGCAACTGGCATAGAACTATGCTAGTTATGCCTTTATTAGAATGCACATAAGCTCGTCTTTATGGGATTATATTATGAAATGAAATCAGATTTTCTTTGTGAGCATTTTTCTCTTTGGTAGGAGTGTGGGGTGTTATTTGTTTTTATTTCCATTTACAACCAGCTGAATAATAGGTGACTAGCATATGCAACCTGTGATCAGAATTTGAGGTGACAGACGTAAAGGGTAAAGCAGCTGACACTGAAATAAAAATAATGGAGATAGTGTTGTGGGTAAGACGTGATACTGGAAGGAGATTGAACTTATTTATGGCATCTTTACCAAATTGCTTGGTAAGTCAGTGATACAATTTTATTTGGCTGTGTGAGAAAATTGTATTTCTTTCAATATAAAAAACTGTTGGCTATGTTTCATGGATTATGCTGTTAAATAAAAAAGATTTGAGATATTAAGGCATCCTACATCAGGTAGAGTGGAGAGGGAAGAAAAAAGAAACCTTGGCATTGGAAACAAGAACAGGAAATAATTTAGCAATATGGTGAATTAACTTGCCCAAGGAACAGGGTAATTTGATAAGCTGTGCTGTCGTGGGGGCATGCTGAACATATGACTTCCTGATGACTGGGAGTTTTTAATTAATTAAAACTAGTGAGAGAGTGAAGCAGTGGACATTTTCTGTTGACAACAAGAGGGCATTAGATCAGAAGCTCCCAGGGGCCTGTGGCCAACTTCGGAGATTTAGCTGAATAAGGATGACTGAGTCTCTATGATAAGGCAGGTTAACTAGTTATGTGTAAGGTCGAGCAGCAAGTGAAATCTACTTTAGAGGCTATTTCATAATTGCTACTGGGTTGGAATAAACATGATTCTGGAGATTTTCTGCCACTTGAGACACTGGCACAGAAAAAAAAGTCAGGATTAAATATTTTGAGATTGTTAATAGTCATCAGTGTAGAATATTTCTCAAAGTATAGGCTCAGGACAAATAACCATCTGGTTCTCATCCTTAACTGAGCTCAACTGTATACTAAGCCCAACCGTAGTATCTTTCAGGCTAGAGCATTTAACAAAGGCCCCATGTATTTGTTATGTAAATGAAGTTCAAGAAGTACGTTGACAGAGACTCACATCACTGCATGTTTTCATTTGTTTAAATTTTGCTCCTTATTTTTACATCATGCAGAAAATTGTTTACTCAGTTCATGCAGTTTGACTACTGAAGATTTGTGTTTTGGACAAAGGCTTATTGCTCCAGATTCTACCAATTGTCCACTGAACACTATTTCTAACCACGTTAATTGGTTGTTGGCAGAGGTCACCCCACACCCTTATTAAAAGCTGAAAATGCCAAAGATTTATTCTCTACTTTCAGCCTGATCTGGATAAGGGGAACTGAGAGTTCTAGAGAGTTTCTTCTATAATACGAAGTAAAACTCCTTTTTCTTCCTCCTTTGAATATTTTGTGTTAAGTTATGGGACTTGGTGCTTTGGTCCACATTTTATGGACAGCAGATGAATATTTAGAGAAGCCAGGGACCTGACATGACTGAATCATATCTAGAACTATCTACTCTAGATTTCTTGTTATGCCATATATTAAACTTCTAATGGCCATTTTTAATCAGAAATGTGGTAATTGCAACTGAAATCATCTTCAGTGATCCAACCTATACTCAGTTTATCTCAGATCACTATGGAGAGATTTAATTTTCCTGGTCGCATTCTGAGTTAAACTTTTTCTCTTCTCTCATGTCACTGTTTCAAATAACAAATAACACGCTCCCAAAAAAAAAAAATGTATTACTTGAATACATTATTCCTATTTCACAGTGCTAATCAGTTACCATGACCATAGATGTGTAATGCAATTGAAAATAGAATTGTTTTTAAAACCTGCATAGTAGCAGAAAATGTATAAATTTAACTGTTTTGTAATAAAAGATATAAGTATTCCAGAGACTCTTCTGACTTGACAGTAATTCAAACTTAATTCTGACCGAATACAATTAACACTTCTGTCTCCATTTATCATTTCCCCTGTCATCTTAACATACACTAGCATATTAAAAATGTCTTTAAGGGAAACTAATAGGCAAATATTAACACGCACAAATAAATTATGGTAGAGTTTATTTTTAAAACTAATTTATGATTCAAAAAAGAATTGGGTGTATCAAACTTTCTTACAAATATGAGTATCATAATTCACATACCTAACTGCATGTTAAAACCTGAGGAGCTTTGAAAAAAAATTACCACCCACAGAGATTCAGATTTAATTAGCCCGAGGCAGGACCGGTGGATATGTTCTCTAAGTTTCTCCATTTAATTTTAATGAACAGTAAAGTACTGACCCTTCTTCAAGGAAGCTATGAGTAGACTGGTCAGAATGGGTGGAT
Organism: Cervus elaphus; assembly: GCF_910594005.1. Classification (NCBI taxonomy): domain Eukaryota; kingdom Metazoa; phylum Chordata; class Mammalia; order Artiodactyla; family Cervidae; genus Cervus; species Cervus elaphus. Next base: position 46,232,395 of record NC_057832.1, read on the forward strand.
ATGTCTCAGAGGAACTTGGGAATGCCCTACTTCTAAGCTAAAGTTTTCAGCCAGGCCTGGGGATTTGGTTCACAGATTGGACACAATTGACTTCATCACAGAGGAAAGCAGTCAGGTTGGAGGAGTTCCAGGTTATTTTGATTATTTTTCTCAGAGAAATCTGGAGGTGAGGGGCAGGTGATATGAGATGTCATCTTGTTGAAGAAAACTCAACAGTCATCAAAGTACCCATGTTTCATATGTATGAGTTAACATGGAAAAGATATATAAGTAAAATTTTATCAGCATCAGCAAGAGATCTAAAACTGAAGTAATTAATAATATTGCACAACTTGGGTGCATGCAGGATACCATGTATTTTCTTAGTTATAATCCAAAGGGATGTGACATGAGCAACCCAAATCAAGCAATAACCATGGTGATGATAACAACACATTTATTTAGGCGAAAATGAAACAGATGCCAGGCAGGATCTTTTAAAATCATCTTGTTATAAAAACATATATATATATAGAAAGCACTACCAAATAAATACAAAGATTAATAAATTATTATAAAACAAACATCCTTGTAACTACCAACCAGGTCAAGAAATAAAATTTTTCCAACAAGCCTGCCCTTGTGGTTCAACACAGTCACAAGAAATTCATCCCCACAAAAGAAACAATCTCATTTTATAACAGCCACTTCTTTGCCTTCTTTTACAGTTTTATCACTCCAGTCTGCTTCCCTGGACATTATAGTTTAGTGTTATCTGTGTTGAAAATTTGAAATGCCTCTATAGTTTTTTCAATTTCAGTTTTCCTCTCCATTCCTTTCATTTCCTTACAATATATCTGCTGATGAAACTGAGCCAATTAATCTTAGAATTTCCCACAGACTAGATTTTACAGATTGAAACTCATCATCCAGTTTAACATATTGATGAGTCCTTTGTATTTCCTCATGATTGGCAGCTCGACCCAGAGACATGATTAGACTGAGATGTTGTTGCTTTGACAATGCTACAAGTGGTGTTATATTCTTTAATCAAGAACACAACATCTGACTCTCTCTTTTCATGATAGCAGATGTATATACTCAAAGCAAAGATCTGCTAAAAGAGTTAGCAACTTGATGACATTCTAATGTTATCATTTCTTATAATCTATTAGCTGGGAAACCTCTTTAAAGGACTCCTTCCCTCTTCTCTTCTCAGAGTTCAAACATAGAGATGACATAAATGCTAAGTTTCTCTTTTCTTTACCAGTTTCTAAGATAAAAATCTTCTTCCATATGCAACCAGTTATTTTATGTTATGGTGACCACATGGGTTTAAACTTTTATGCTTCATCCACTTCAGTTATTATTATATTTTTAAAGCTCAAGTTGTGTTGTCTTTGTCCAGTGAGGTTTCTTGAAATTGACTCCTAAAGTTTTTTTGATGTTACCCTTGGGGTCCGATGGCTCCCTTGTTCTTGAGTGTACCAGCATGTCCTGAGATTGAATGTTTTCTACTGCTGAGTAACAAATTACCACATATTTCAAGTCTTAAAATGTCTGTGTTTATTATCAAACATTTGTGTAGTTCCAAAGTCCATCACTGTGTGGTTCTCTGCTCAGAGTCTCACAAGGCTGAAATTAAAATGTTGGAGGAGCTGCATTATCGGGAGATTCCAGGAAAGAATCTGACTTCAGTCTTATTTAGCTTTTCCAAAGATCTGGTTCCTTCAAGCTGTAGGACTGAACTCCCATTTTCTTGGTGGCCTTTGACTGGTGGTCACTCTTTGCTTCTAGAAGCCTCCCTCAGATCCTTTTCACATGATCCTCTCTCCAGCTCAAGCTAGGAATGGCATAACAAATCTGCCTTGTGATTTGTGGAGTTTTGGTTTGTTTGCTTGCTTTTTTCCGCTTTATTGAGGTATTATTGACAAATGAAAGATATTTAAGTTGTACAGTGTGATGACTTGGTACACATATCCCTTGTGTTTTGATTCTCTGATTTCTTATGCAAACAACAGAAACCTCTGTGTTTTTAAAGTACTCGTGATTAGGTCAACTACCAAGATGCTTTCCGTAACTTTTGGACTTTAATTACACCTGCAGATCCCTTCACAGGAATATCTAGATTAGTATTTGGTCAAATAGCCAAGATAAGGAATCTGGGGATATATATATAGACATATGTTGGTTCGATCCCTGGATCAGAAAGATCCCCTGGAGAAGGAAATGGCAACCCACTCCAGTATTCTTGCCTGGAGAATCCCATGGACAGAGGAGCCTGGCAGACTACAGTCAACGGGATAGCAAGGAGTCAGACACTACTGAAGCGACTGAGCATGTACACATATGTGATATATAGTATTAAGGATAGTAAATCTCATGAGTTTGTACTGATATTTCTAATTCAAATGAGGGACTCTAGGATTTTTACTTAATTTCATCTTACTTATGTCTCTATCTCCATTCTTTTAATCAGAATTCTGGTTCTAAAAGACACATGATGAGAAGAATTAAGAGTTTCCTATAATCACTCACTGCTTTATATTACACACACAACTATGTCAGCATGTATGTGGCAGTGTACGTACAACTATGCACACAGCATAGTACAACTATGGCAGTAACAATATACAACCACCAATAAGCTTATTGAAATGTTAATTTTTAAAAATTTAATAAAATATCTTATATATTTTCAGACCATCAAAAAGTCATATTATGTATATATTTTCAAATCATACATCAATTGCTACAGTCCTTCTCTTTTAGTACTTGTTTCATCTTGATGTTACCAGAAACTGTATGTTCAACACTCACCACCAGTTTTTATGTAGATGACGCTCTGGTTCTTTTTACTGAAGATTTTTCTCTAGTAGATTTTTCAGGAGGATTCTTGAAAAAAATATTTCTTGAGTTCTTGCATAATGATAAAAGTTTTCTTGTGCCCTTTATAATCATAAGTCAGTTTTGCTAAGTGTTAAGTCCTTTGTCCACTCTTTCTCTTTCCTTTAGTATCTTCTGGCATAAAGAGTTGCAATTGAAAAGTCTGATGACAAGCTAATTTTATTTCTTTTATGAGTCACTTGCTCTTTTTGCAAGAGCAAAAGGCTCTTTTGACACCTAAAATAATTTTTTTATATCCGGTAATTTTATTGACTATGTCTTGGTGTTGATCAGTTAAATTAATATTCTTAGTTCTCCCTGGTGGCTTAGAGGGTAAAGTGTCTGCGTGCGATGGTTCGATCCCTGGATCAGAAAGATCCCCTGGAGAAGGAAATGGCAACCCACTCCAGTACTCTTGCCTGGAAAATCCCATGGACTGAATAGCCTGGGAGGCTGTTAAATTAATCAGTTAAATTAATATTCTTAAGTATGCAGTGTGTTCTTTCATTAAATAATTTCAAAAAAAACTTTTTAATTCAGAAATGCTTCCTTGAATTACAGGTTTTAATATTAGCTTGATTTCCTTTGCCTTTATTTTTTACTTTCAAGGACTTCTATGTTTCCTAAGTTGGAATATATATATGTGTGTATATATATATATATCTACATAAAATATACACATATATGTATATACCTACACAAAATACACATGTATATGTGTGTAATATATATACATTTATATGTGTGTATATATATACCTACACATATATTATATATACCTACAGAAAATACATACATATATATTACTTTTATCTCTTTTAATGTTTTCTTTCTTTTATAAAATAAACTTTTCCATCTCTCTGGAAGCATTATTTCTTGTGTTTGATCACTATTATTTTACTTACAGTTTTAGTTTCAATATTTGAACTTTTAAAATTTCTGTCTTCCCTGCATTTTATCATTTCTGAGTTTTTGAAATTATTTAAAATATTTTCCTCATATTTTTAAGTAATTTTCCTAATATCTTCTAGTTCATTTGTTCTGTTTGTGGGCATGTCTTCTGATGTGTTTTTATTAACTGTAGAAATGTTATCCTGTTTTTTAATTCTATTTTTCCTATTATAACTATGTTTAGGATTAGGTATTTATACTTTGTTCTTATTAGTATTCCTAAACTTTTAAAAGGAGATTTGATTCAAGACAGCTTTTCTAACTTCATAGTACTCCTTCTTTTCAAGTATCCACATAGTGTTGAAAATATGACAGCTTGCTTTCTGGACTTCCCTGGTTCTGTTACCCTTCCCTATTTTTTATCCGAACTTTTTCAAACTCAGGTCGGGTGAATTCACAATAGCAAAATGACTCATGCACTTATTCTAAGAACAGGGGTCTTTGTTCTGTTTAATGTTGTATACACTGCAGTTAACTTGGTACCTGTCACATACATACTCAATAAATATCTGTGAAGATAAGAATAAATGAAAGTATACTATTGCATGGGCTTCCCAGGTAGCTCAGCTGGTGAAGAATCCATCTGCAATCGAACCCCAGTTCGATTCTGGCATGACAACCACTCCAGTATTCTTGCCTGGAGAATCCCCATGGACAGAGGAGCCTGGGCAGGCTACAGTTCATGGGGTCACAGAGTCGGACATGACTGAGTGACTAAGCACAGCATAGCATACTATTGTATAAACTTGCCATCACATCTGCCTTAGTCTGGCATAACAGTTGAATTGAACTGATATTTAATCATCATCACATAGATGAAGTTTTAGTTTCTCATCAGTGATGTAGCAACTTCTACCTATTATTACTTTTGGCATCTTTCAGAGATGGCATTAGATTAGGCGAGGTTGGCTACTTTAGTATTTACTCATTACTCTGATGGGTGCTGGTATTGAAGAGTAAAATTAGAGCCCTTGCCTTTTTGAAGTGTAATGAGAAACACAGGTGATGTGTGTTTTCCTAGAGTGAGTATACTCTCCTTAAGGATGTACATTAAAAGTGTGGTCAAACCATTGATTGATTGATTGAAGGTGGCAAGAAAGTCATTTCTTTTTTTATGCCGATATCTCAATGCAGAACTTGATTTTACATTTCACAGCTGAAGGGAATAGAGAGACACTGAGAGGTGTTCTGGAGGAAAAGTCTTGAAGAAAGCCTTGGAGGTAAGAGACTGTGCTAAGTTTAAGGGAAACTAAGAATTTGTCTTGGTTTTTAACTCTCACAGTCTCACGGAATGAATAGATACATTCATTTAGCAGGCTTAACGACATTCGGTATAATTTAAGTTAGTGTTTTTGCTGTTGTTGTGTTGTTTTTAGTGAAAACAATTTGGTATTGTCTTGGATTGTTCAGACTGCTATAACAAATTACCTTAGAATGAGTGGCTTGTAAACAACATAAATTTATTTCTGACAGAGCTGGAGTCCAGAAGTCTGGGATCAGGGTGCCAACACTATCAGGTTCTGGTGAGTACCCTCCTGGAAGGAAGTTGCATTCTGCCAATTCTTGTGCTCTCTTATGGTGGAGAGCATACCAGAGAAGCAAGTTCTCTCCTGGTAGTGGCATTTCAGTGGGTGTTTTAGGGTCCATGCTTTGCCGTTCTTTAAAAATCACATAATATATGGATATATTAGTACAGAAAGGATTTTTCTGCTGCAAGCCTGTGTAGTTTTTTGCATTGGTTTGATACTTGTTCTTAGAAGCAGTGGCTTTGGCAGTACAGTTCAGTGGCCTAGTTGCAATTCCAGATACAATCTTCATGTTTCTTCTCCCCAGGAGCTAAGGCAGTGCCTTCAGTAATCCTGGGAATTATACCTAGGTCTCATTCTTGTGTCTACATTAGCTGATGCATTAAAATATAAGTTGTTTAAAGAAGAAATTGAGTATCCGTGCTTAACATTTTGAATTTTTATAGAAAATTTGAATGCAAGTAGTGAAACTAAGTACAGATTAAACACAGCTGTCCAGATGTCTGAGTTATCAAAAGACTTCATAAGTAAGCAGTTCTTTATAAAAATGAGCTCTTTTGTTCAATTCCTGTAGCAGAGTCCACATTTATTTGTATAGGAAAATTCCATTCCACAAATAGAGTGGGAGTAGAAATTAAGGAACATTTTAATACATAGATCACTTTTTTCTGAGTGTAGAAAAAGTAAGCAGAGTCCAAGTGACTTACGGAAATGACTGGGGTAGATCTACATTAATGTACATTTCTTTCTTGATGTTAAGGTTGGTTTAGCTGCTAAGTTGTGTCCAACTCTTTGCAACCCCATGGACTGCAGCCCACCTGGCTCCTTTGTCCATGGGATTTTCAAGGCAAGAATACTGGAGTGGATTGTCATTTCCTTCTCCATGATGTTAAGGTTATTCAATATTAAATTATCTATTAAAAACCTAAATTCTCTTTTAAAAATCTATATTATTCCTGAAGTTTTCTCTGGTGTCTCTTTCAGAGTTTTAGCCTACTTAAGCATCTTTAGCAAAAATACATTTCTAAAATCATAACATTTGATTGTTTATTAGAAATGCCAGGAGTTTAATTTACTCAGTCATGGATTTATTCTACTTCATTAGAAAATGGGGGTGAAAAGGAAAAATTCTCTGGTTATTCCAAGCCTTTTTGGTCTACATTTTGAATAAGCTGAAGTCTCTCTTCCTCCTTGAGTCTATTTACTAAACTGAGAGTGGATTTTATTCTTTCTAGTTCTTTGCAGGAGGCCACAGCAAGCTGAATTCTTATATTAGCATTTGAGAAATTTGTAACCGAGAGAACAAAATCTAAAACATTGTTTTACATAATGCATATATTCAACAATATTTAGCCAAAAAAAGTTTTTCATCATTTTAAAAGAAGCTGTTTCTCTTCTATAGAATTCAGATATTTTCTGTACTTGTAGAATGTTTTCCAGATAAAAGTGTTAAGTGGGGCAAGGTGCATGATAATAATTAAATTGAAACTTAGTGTTCGAAAGCATATATGTAGGAATTGCCTTTACTCCATAAAGTAATATGTATATTTAGTTGAGAATAATTGTGTGCTATTAATTATGTATTGAAAATCTGGAAGGTAATTAATAGCTTGCTGATAGAGGGGGGCTTTTGGAAAAGTATCATCAACTCCACTCTTTCCAGCATAAGGTAATTTTCATTGAGTGTCTAGAAACTTTTACTCTGGGAAAATGCTAAATATGTAGGTCCATCATGGAATCTCTGGCTTTCCTTTGCATTGACCTAACGTCATTTTGAGTACAAACAGGATAACCATTTCAAAGAAGTTTCTTAAAATTGACTAATCCAAGAATTTATTGTTTTGTTTTTAGCATGACATTTTCCTAGAAAAATTAGCATAGCAGGATAACACCAAGATACCTATATCTGTTCTCACTGGCTGCTGACTTTATAAAACGTCTGTCTTTTTGTGTGAATTATGTAGAGCATTAGATTGCAGTGTGCAGATGCTCTATTCACTAAAAGAAATTACTTTCTTTGTCACGAGATGGCGCTGCATGCAGTTCTAAATGGGCTATTCTTCCCCCGGAAAGAAGTTTTACAGCATCCAAGAGAAAGCAGCCTGGCCCTTGAGCACTCATACTTTGCTTCTGTGGTTCTGAAAAGTAAGATACAATGGCCAGACCGAAGGCAAAACCATTTTTCCAAACTCAAAATTTGTGTCAAAAGTAATAGAACTAAAATTCATTATTGAGAATAATTTTAATGTAGAATAAACAAGAGAAAATATATAATAACTATAATAGAGTCTGCCCAAATAGATCTTTTATTCACTCCACTTTTGGATAGGACAGCAACAATCAGGACAAAACTGAAAGGAAAAGATGAAAAAAAAAGTAGGAGTATTAAAGTGGCAATTTTGAGTACTGTGTACTTACTTTTAAACAATGTATGGGTGTATTGAAATGGGCAAAACTTGAATCCCTTCCTCCCCTTTCCTTCCTCACTGAATCTAAGTAGAGGCTCAGACCTGACAAGAGAATCAAGTATCATTACATTATGGATATGCAAAGGTAAGCAGTGGACAGAAACACCCATCTCTGGTTTTCATCACAGTTTGAATTTTTGCAGAATGACTATCACTTTTTTGCTTAAAGATCTTCAGTGACTTTCCATTTTGCTCAAAATTAAGTTCAGGGTCCTGGAGTTACTCATAGTACCAGATTATGAACTTTGTTGTTGTTGTTTTGCTATGACATAATGTACTTAGGACAGATGGGAAAAAATCAATCATGTTATTAAAAACACTGTTTATTCACACTGTTTATTGATAAGATAAGCTGACCTTATCTTATCATGACTTTCTAAATGAAGGAAGGAGTGTATTGATTAACTATTGGCCCAGAAGGACCATTTTCCAGCCCTGCTCAGCCATTTCTTCCTCTTTGCTTTTTCTGACCCTCTTCCTTGCTTCATGTGCTCAATCCATTTCAGCACCTAAAATGAATGAGTCAAGTAATATTTCACCATTAGAGCCTCTGTACATACTGCCTGTATTGCTGAACTACTTCCTCTACATGACTTTTTTTCATCCTTCATGTCACAATTCTCATCTCACAGTGGTATTACCAGGCCCCTTAGTCTTTAGTAAGTTAACCTATTTCACAGTCTCTTGTTTTGTTCTTTTTCTGTCTCACCATAAATTGTAACTATATGATACATGATGTATAGGCTTTATGATTCAAATAGCTTTGAGAAAGGCATTTAATGGACCTCTCTAGTGAGCCACATTGCATGTTAGGCTGCCTTAGACGATGGGAAGTCCTATTCTAAGAAACTTAGAGTTTTGTTTAATTCAGAAATTCCTCAAAACACTTTTTAGCATTAATAGTCCAGGAAGCTATATGAAAAACCTGTTAGAAAACACTATTCAAATTATCTAAGCTCTGCATTCCATGGAAGAGGAAACATGTTCATGTTAGCGATTGCCCATGCTAGAAATTTAGCTGGTAACAATTCAGGGCTCTTTTTGATAGACACAATCATATTGACAGTGGATTTATTTCCACAGAGTGATTGATCCACTCTTATCATTATTACCTCTGTCTTACTTTATCTGGCCTATTTTTACCAATCTTTTTTCCAGTAACTCTCCCAGACTAAATTTTAGCAGAATATAAAAATACTTATTTGGATACACATGTCTTACTTTTCTCTCCATACCTACCTACAAAAAACCTGTTATTCATTATTGTATTGCATATTTGGCAGGTCTCCATTTTAGCAGGGGTCAAACAGAATAACAAAATTTTATTTACATCTCTCTCCCCCCTTTCTAATTTGAGCTCTTTAAGGGAAGAGCACTGATGTTAGTCATTTTTATATTTCAAATTTATTCAAGGCCCCCCAAGAAATAAATACTAGAGAATATAAATATGAAAACAATCTCTACGGATGTTTGAGGTCTACAGGGGAGACTGACGTAAGTACAAGCAATTATAGTATGTCAGGCTGTGATGTCTTCTGAGTCAGAGCAAAGTTCATTGTGATGGGGGGTTCTGGAATCACTTTCCAAAAGTGATCATATTTAAGTTAGATGGAACAGTGTTTCAGCATGTGGAGGAAGAGAAGAAAGACAGAGATAACACCATAGCACAGTTGGCTGTTTTTCCCATCTAGAATGCTTTACCCTCAATGCCAACCTTTAGGATTAGCTCTCAGTTCCACAGGGAAGACTTTCTGGGGCCCTTACAAACCAAACCAGTGCTCAAAATGAGATCTCCAATCCCATAGTTTACTTTTGTTTCATAAATCCCAACTTAATATTAGGCATGAAATAATATAATAATTTTAATGGATATATTTATGCTTTATAGACTATGCCAAAGCCTTTGACTGTGTGGAGCACAATAAACTGTGGAAAATTCTGAAAGAGATGGGAATACTAGACCACCTGACCTGCCTCTTGAGAAATCTGTATGCAGGTCAGGAAGCAACAGTTAGAACTGGACATGGAACAACAGACTGGCTCCAAATAGGAAAAGGAGTACGTCAAGGCTCTATATTGTCGCCCTGCTTATTTAACTTATATGCAGAGTACATCATGAGAAACGCTGGGCTGGAAGAAGCACAAGCTGGAATCAAGATTACCGGGAGAAATATCAATCACCTCAGATATGCAAATGACACCACCCTTATGGCAGAAAGCAAAGGAGAACTAAAGAACCTCTTGATGAACGTGAAAGAGGAGAGTGAAAAAGTTGGCTTAAAGCTTAACATTCAGGAAACTAAGATCATGGCATTCAGTCCCATCACTTCATGGCAAATAGATAGGAAGACAGTGGAAACAGTGTCAGACTTTATTTTTTTGGGCTCCAAACTCACTGCAGATGGTGATTGGAGCCATGAAATTAAAAGATGCTTACTTCTTGAAAGGAAAGTTATGACCAACCTAGACAGCATATGAAAAAGCAGAGACATTACTTTCTCAACAAAGGTCCATCTAGTCAAGGCTATGGTTTTTCCAGTAGTCATGTATGGATGTGAGAGTTGGACTATAAAGAAAGCTGAGCACCAAAGAATTGATGCTTTTGCACTGTGGTGTTGGAGAAGACTCTTGAAAGTCCCTTGGACTGCAAGGAGATCCAACCAGTCCATCCTAAAGGAAATCAGTCCTGAATATTTATTGGAAGGACTGATGCTGAAGCTGAACCTCCAAAACTTTGGCCCTTTGGCCACCTGATGCAAAGAGCTGACTCATTTGAAAAGACCCTGATGCTGGGAGGGATTGGGGGCAGGTGGAGAAGGGGACGACAGAGGATGAGATGGCTGGATGTCATCACCGACTCAATGGACATGAGTTTGGGTAAACTCTGGGAGTTGGTGATGGACAGGGAGGCCTGGCGTGCTGCAGTTCATGGGGTCACAGAGTTGGACATGATTGAGAGACTGAACTGAACTAAACTGATGGATATTTCTTCCTGAAATGTAGTCATTACCAGAAGAAGACACTATATTTTCATTGGTGTACCTCTCAGCTTCCCAGGTGGTGCAGTGGTGAAGAATCCACTTGTCATGGTGCTGGGTAAACTGGTCAACCACTTGTAAAAGAATGAAACTAGAACACTCTCTAACACCATACACAAAAATAAACTCAAAATGGATTAAAGATCTAAATGTAAGACCAGAAACTATAAAACTCTTAGAGGAGAACATAGGCAAAACACTCTCCAACATAAATCAGAGCAAGATTATCTATGACCCACCTCCCAGAATATTGGAAATAAAAGCAAAAATAAACAAATGGGACCTAATGAAACTTAAAAGCTTTTGCACAACAAAGGAAACTATAAGCAAGGTGAAAAGACAGCCTTCAGAATTGGAGAAAATAATAGCAAATGAAGAAACAGACAAAGGATTAATCTCAAAAATATACAAGCAACTCCTGCAGCTCCATTCCAGAAAAATAAATGACTCAATCAAAAAATGGGCCAAAAATCTAAACAGACATTTCTCCAAAGAAGACATACAGATAGCTAACAAACACTTGAAAAGAGGCACAACATCACTCATTATCAGAGAAATACAAATCAAAACCTCACTGAGGTACCATTACACGCCAGTCAGGATGGCTACTATCCAAAAGTCTACAAGCAATAAATGCTGGAGAAGGTGTGGAGAAAAGGGAACCCTCTTACACTGTTGGTGGGAATGCAAACTTGTACAGCCACAATGGAGAACAGTGTGGAGATTCCTTAAAAAACTGGAAATAGAACTGCCACATGACCCAGCAATCCCACTCCTGGGCATACACACCAAGGAAACCAGATCTGAAAGAGACACGTGCACCCCAATGTTCATCACAGCACTGTTTATAATAGCCAGGACATGGAAGCAACCTAGATGCCCATCAGCAGACGAATGGATAAGGAAGCTATGGTACATATACACAATGGAATATTACTCAGTCATTAAAAAGAATTCATTTGAATCAGTTCTAATGAGATGGATGAAACTGGAGCCCATTATACAGAGTGAAGTAAGCCAGAAAGATAAAGACCAATACAGTATACTAACACATATATATGGAATTTAGAAAGATGGTAATGATAACCCTATATGCAAAACAGAAAAAGAGACACAGATGTACAGAACAGACTTGTAGACTCTGTGGGAGAAGGCGAGGGTGGGATGTTCTGAGAGAATAGCATTGAAACAAGTGTACTATCAAGGGTGAAACAGATCACCAGCCCAGGTGGGATGCATGAGACAAGTGCTCAGGGCTGGTGCACTGGGAAGACCCAGAGGGATGGGATGGGGAGGGAGGCGGGAGCGGGGATCGGGATGGGGATGGGGAACACATGTAAATCCATGGCTGATTCATGTCAATGTATGGCAAAAACCACTACAATATTGTAAAGTAATTAGCCTCCAACTAATAAAAATAAATGGGAAAAAAAAATGAGGTTGACTTTAAAAAAAAAATAAAAAAGAATCCACTTTTCAGTGCAGGAGATGCAAGAGATACTTGGTAGAACATGTGAAAAACAGAAGTAGGTGAATTGCTTACTACAAGTTTTAGGAAGTGATAGATGAAAAAATGGGAAAGAAGGTAGATTTTAAATTTATGCTGAAGCATTGAAATTTTATTCTATTGCTTATAAGAAGTCACTGAAGGTGTCTGAGGAAAAGAGTAAATTGATCAAGTAAAGTGTTACAGTTGAAACTTTGTATTAGTTTTCTGACTCCCTAATGTACCATTCCACAGTGAAATCCATGAACTTGACAGAATATGCTATATAGAGAGATAAATAGACTGTATGTGTATCAGTATACACATTCTCATAGTGAGAGTCAAGCTTAAAGATATATTTTGTTAACAATATAGTTGTAAAATATAGTTATTAAGATGGTCATTAACAAGCTTCTTTTTAAATCTGAGACATTTTAAAGATGATCTTTATTTTTAAGATAGCTTACCCTAGAGAATGCTAGAAAACTAGATCTCATTAATTCTCACACAGTCTAGACTAACCTGCATTATTAGGTTAGTGGTTGATTATTTGCAAGTGTTTAAAAACAGCCTTAGAAGGTAATAATTAATAAAACTATTTAATGTCCTAGAGCTATGTGGTCTGATGTGACAAGCCCTAGCAAGATGTGCCCATTTAAATGAAAATTAATTAAAACTAAATAGAACAATTCCTCACTTATACCACATTTCAGGTGCTCCTTTGATCACTGCCAAAGGTTCTTTTGAACAATGTTAAAGCCTACAGGGCAATAGTTAAAACACAAATACAAAACTTGGTCATGCTAGCTTCCATTTTCCAGTACTATATGTTTTTCAGAATCCTTTGTTCTAGGAAGTCTTGCTTGACTCTGAAAATGAGCTGTTGAGGTAGGGTATACATGAATCATAATTGCTGGGATGAAGGAATAGGGAGAGGGCAACCTGAAGACTTACCAACTTCACGTTGGTAGCAGCACCAAGGCTCAAATTGAATTTTGACTCAACTATAGACTTGTTTCCTGGGTGAGAGATTAAAAAAGAAACAAACAAACAAAAAAACCACAAAACCTCTTGGTCATAGATTCTGAGAAAACTCCATTCTAAGAGAAAGCCAAATGAAATAAGGAAAATGTGAGATAAATTTTCATCCTTACTGAAATCATCCCTTCTGTGATTCTATGTGAGAATCTCTCAGCCACACACTGTAAAACCACATGACAGGAAAAGATGGTAGGGGAAATATATTCATTTTAATCAACTGGAGGAAATGGAGCTAGGAGAGTGATTGTCAGCAATAATGTGGAGTGAAGAGCTCCAAATCCCCTGAGTCATCCCATGCAGGGCTGTTGATCTGATTGGCCGTGAGGAGTGGCTATTTTATAGTGAGAGCAGCTTCCTAGCAACGTCCTTAGCGCCTAGCATCTCCCAGTCCCTCAGGCATCCAAGCAGCACTGCCGGTTCATTGTTCTCTATCCTACTTTTGTTTATATAAAGCAAATGAGGGGAAATAAAATGAGAAGGATATAGTAGCAGCTCTAGTTATGAGAATGTTCTTCGTAGTGTAGATTAACAGGAGAAATTTGTTTAACAGATAAAACAGATTGTAAAACCTTTGGCTTAAAATCCAAAGCTGTAAATCACATAAACTCCAAGCACAGAGTACCATGTGCTACTCATAAAATTTCAATTTGTAAGTGTGTGTTGTTCTTGGTCACACATAAAAGCACAAAGCTGCAGTACCATTTCCGCAGGAGACTACTTGCACAACATCCATCTTCACTTTACATGTGGCCTGTGAAAGTTTTGGTTGAGGTCTTCAGGATGTGCATTTGGGGATGCTAAGGACAGATCTGAGTCATGATACTAAAAGGAAAATCCACTTGCTGCTTACTAAGTTTGGTAAAGCAGGATAAAGTTTAATAAAATTCGATAAGATTGCTAAGTGCTTTACAAGTGAATAGAAATGTTTGTTGAATTAATAAACTTTTCTGGAGGATGTCTTCTTACTTTTGACTTAATTCTTGCATATTCATTATTTAAAACATTTTTTTAATTGAAGGATAATTGCTTTACAGAATTCTGCTTTACAGAATTGTGTGATTTTCTGTCATACATCAACAAGAATCAGCCATAGGTACACCCCTGTCCCTCCCTCCCAGACCTCCTCCCCTCTCCCTCCTCACCCCACCTTTCAGCCTGTCATGGAGAGTCATGCAGCAAATTCCCACTGGCTCTCTGTTTTGCACATGGTATTGTAAATTTCTGTGTTCCTCTCTCCATACATCTCCTCTTCTCCCTCCTCTCCTCCCACCTTGTCCATAGGTCTATTCTCTATGTCTGTTTCTCCACTGCTGCCCTGAAAATAAATTCATCAGTACCATCTCTTCAGACTCCATATATATTTGTCAGTATACGATATTTATATTTCTCTTTCTGACTTATTTCACTCTGTATAATGGGCTCTAGTTTCGTCCACCTCATTAGGAGATTTAAATGTGTTCCATTTTATGACAGAGTAGTATTTATTTATTATTTATTATTAATCACAATAGAAAAAAGGCTTAACATAATAATACAATCCATTGGATTATAAGCTGTTATTCATCTTTCTCTCCCTCCTTCCCTTACCCCACTTCCTTCCTTCTCTTCTCCTGTCCTCCTTTCTGAAGTCCTGATCACTGCAATTGCGTTATTTGTACTATTGACTATTTGTACTATTGTACTGGTTCCAAATAGGAAAAGAATACAGCCTTGATGTCAAGGCTGTAAATTGTCACCTTGCTTATTTAACTTACATGCAGAGTACATCATGAGAAACAGTGGGCTGGAAGAAGCACAAGCTAGAATCAAGAGTGCTTGGAGAAATTTCAATAACCTCACATATGAAGATGACATCACCCTAATGGCAGAAAGTTAAGAACTAAAGAGCCTCTTGAAGAAAGAGAGAGGAGAATGAAAAAGCTGACTTAAAACTCAACATTCAGAAAGTTAAGATCATGGCATCTGGTCCCATCACTTCATGGGAAATAGATGGGGAAACAGTGGAAACAGTGAAGACTTTACTTTTGGGGGCTCCAAAATCATTGCAGATGGTGACTGAAGCCATGAAATTAAAAGATGCTTGCTCCTTGGAAGAAAATCTATGACCAACCTAGACAGCATATTAAAAGACTGAGACATTACTTCGCCAACAAAGGTCCATATAGTCAAAGCTATGGTTTTTCCAGTAGTCATGTATGGATGTGAGATTTGGACTATAAAGAAAGCTGAGTGTCGAAAAATTGATGCTTTTGAACTGTGATGTTGAAGAAGACAATTGAGTCTCTTGGACTGCAAAGAGATCCAGCCAGGTCATCCTAAAGGAAATCAGTCCTGAATCTTCATTGGAAGGACTGATGCTGAAACTCCAGTACTTTGGCCACCTGATGTGAAGAACTGACTCATTTCAAAACATCCTGAAGCTGAGAAAGAGTGAAGGCAGGAGGAGAACGGGATAACAGAGGATGAGATGGTTGGATGGCATCACCAACTCAATGGACATGAGTTTGAGTTATCTCCAGGAGTTGGTGATGGACAGGGAGGCCTGGCGTGCTGCAGTCCACAGGTTTGCAAAGAGTAGGACACGACTGAGCAACTGAACTGAACTGTACTATTGACATGGTCAAGAACTAGTTGACTATTTTAACTCAGAAAATTTGTACTTTAACATATATTAGGAAAGAATACTTTTCTGGAGAAAAAAATTGGAAAATGAAGTTTTTCAATTGCCAGTATACTCCCTAGTTCCATAATCTATTTGCATACAAGTGGAAGATTACTTTTGCTATATGTATTAACAGAGTACTCATCTTTCCTCTTATTAGCCATCCTTATATTTATACATGATTACTCATGCCTGTCAGTAAGGTGACCATATAACTTGTCTTCCAAGCCAGAAAATGTTTAAAAGTGAAAGGACAGTATTAATACTTAATAACATGGATGAAAGTATATACAAGAATAGTATCAGGCAAACTGTGATATATGTTTGCCCTACTCCTTGCCATGTAAGGTCATCATCATCCAAAGCCCAGCATCTATATACTTGCTGACAAATGTAGAATATACTTGCTTGGTAATAAATATCATGGAGTACAAATGATACTTTTTTGCCTGCATTTTCAAAGTCTTTCTCGATTATCTCTTGGTAAAAAGCATGATGTTATTTATTTATGAAATCTAAGGGATGAGCTAGTTAGAAAGCAAATTTCCTTTAATAAATCTCAATAACCTTTGGCAGTGGTTTCTAGTTTGAGATTGTGGGGCTCTCTTCCTAAATGGCCATGGCCAATCCTGAACTGATAACCACTTTTTGATTCTACATCCCAAGTCTAGAAAACTTTAAGCATGATCCTAGGTGTTTATTTCAAATATTCAACTTTCTCTCTGCTCAGCAGTACCTGAGCTATGTTATTACATGGCTGTCTTTGTGACTCATGTTTTATATTCTCACTGACTAGCAAAAGATAGCAATATAGCATAAATGTTACTATTTGGTGATTTTTTTTTTTCTGATTCCATCTACAGTATCCCTGAACTAGTTGATAATTATAGAATGAGTTTCATAACTGCGTTTCAAATGAGTTTCAAATAGCACTTTGAGACCAGAGAGCCATCAGGCTTAATAGGAAGGTAACATAATCTGATAGGGCGTAAATTAAGAAATATTATAGAGGTATCTTCATTATAATATAGGCATATACTTGAAATAAGATAAAAAAAACTGAAGACATTGGAACACCAGCATTGAGAGAAAACATATACATATAGAGAGATATAGATATAGATATAAATGTAGATATGGACTCAGAAACCTGATATATAATCAGCTTTGTTTACAAACAGCTTTGTTTGTCCACAGGTATATAGGTGCTGGGCTTTGGATGTCAATGACCTTACATGACAAGGACTAACTGTTCCTGTATATACTTTCATCTGTGTTATTAATTATTTGTGATGTAAATGTCCTTTTCCAGGAAAAGTATACAGAGAAATTCAAGAGAATTCTAAATAAATGAATACAAGCCCTAGACCAAGTTTAATTTTCAGCTTTTCTGTCTACCAGCCCCTTCATCTCCCCCCACCTCATTTATATCAGTGAGGTTAGTTCCAGCTGATAGAAATAAAAAAAATGAACCAAACTTACTGATACATTAAGGGGGATTCTTTTGTTGTTGTTTTTATATACCTAAAAGTTCCAATGGCAGTGTGATGAGCAGGCATGGTTCAAATAGGGCCATGGGGTCAGCGTGCTGTGATTCTCTTGAGATGTGCACCTCCATGTGCCATCTTCAACCATAGCGGGTATTTTTCATGGCAGTAACATGGCTGATGTCTCAGTTCAGTTCAGTTCAGTCGCTCAGTCGTGTCCGACTCTTCGTGACCCCATGAACCGCAGCACACCAGGCCTCCCTGTCCATCACCAACTCCCGGAGTTCACACAAACTCATGTCCATCGAGTTGGTGATGCCATCCAACCATCTCATCCTCTGTCGTCCCCTTCTCCTCCTGTCCCCAATCCCTCCCAGCACCAGGGTCTTTTCAAATGAGTCAGCTCTTTGCATCAGGTGGCCAAAGTACTGGAGTTTCAGCTTCAGCATCAGTCCTTCCAATGAACACCCAGGACTGATCTCCTATAGGATGGACTGGTTGGAAGTCCTTGCAGTCCAAGGGACTCTCAAGAGTCTTCTCCAACACCACAGTTCAAAAGCATCATTTTTTGGTGCTCAGCTTTCTTCACAGTCCAACTGTCACATCCATACATGACCACTGGAAATACCATAGCCTTGACTAGATGGACCTTTTTCGGCAAAGTAATGACTCTGCTTTTTAATATGCTGTCTAGGTTGGTCATAACTTTCCTTCCAAGGAGTAAGCATCTTTTAATTTCATGGCTGCAATCACCATCTGCAGTGATTTTGGAGCCCAAAAAGATAAAGTCAGCCACTGTTTCCACTGTCTCCCCATCTATTTCCCATGAAGTGATGGGACCAGATGCCATGATCTTAGTTGTCTGAATGTTGAGCTTTAAACCAACTTTTTCACTCTCTTCTTTTACTTTCATCAAGAGGCTCTTTAGATCTTCACTTTCTGCCATAAGGGTGGTGTCATCTGCATATCTGAGGTTACTGATATTTCTCCTGGCAATCTTGATTCCAGCTTGTGCTTCTTCCAGCCCAGCGTTTCTCATGTTGTACTCTGCATATAACTTAAATAAGCAGGGTGACAATATGCAGCCTTGATGTACTCCTTTTCCTATTTGGAACCAGTCTATTGTTCCATGTCCAGTTCTAACTGTTGTTTGCTGACCTGCATACAGGTTTCTCAAGAGGCAGGTCAGGTGTTCTGGTATTCCCATCTCCTTCAGAATTTTCCACAGTTTATTGTGATCCACACTGTTTAGATGAAGGTAAACATTCATTATATGGTTTTCCTGGCCAGAGTCTCAAGTTCTTTACTGATTACTTGTGCTTCGGTAACCAAAACAATTTCTTTTCAGTAAGTGAAATTTTCCTAGAGTCAAGGGTGAATTCAGTCTTACCTCCAACTTCACGGCTGCCACACCATTAGGCAAATGTGGTGTAAATGACAAATGAGTATCAGTGTCACTTCTCCAAAGGGGGCCTGGCTCCTAATGAGGAGGGACAAAGGGAGGAACAGACAGGCATGCAATAAATACATATTTATTTCCACCAGATGCTCCTCTTTCATACCTTGTCATCTGTCTTTTACGTGGACTTCTATGTTCTTGTGTTCATTTTGCCTCAAGAGAGTTTGTTATCATAAAAATTTTACTTCAGTGGTATGTGAATATATATATTCCAAGAGGGGATTTATATGGTAGACCAGCCCCCCATTATATTTGCTTTCTTTATAACATAGAGATTAGAGATCTTTTTCTATTCAGCCCCTAACATTTGATCTGGCCTATTTTAGCATTGTACTGTTTTCTCTCCTGCCAATTGATTTTTTCCCCCATTTATTCTGTAAGTGGATTGAATCCCATTCTTCTCCATGCTCTACTTAAAGAGAAGTGAATTATAGTTACTTAAAAAAAAATAAAGTGCAAGCAACAAATCCAAACATATTTTCTAAAGTAACATTAGTAGGTTTAAAATTTATAGTCATGTTTTATTCCAACCAGATTAAAAATGATGGAGGTAAAAATAGAATGTTTTAGGTAATTACAAAAAAATACTACTAAAATACCCCAGCTTTTTACTTAGAATGATGTCAGTAGTCAGATATCAGCAGTGAAAGATAAACAGACAAAAATATGGTGCATCCATAAAAAGAAATCTTGTGCAGTTATAAAAATGAAGGAACTCTTTATACTGATACAGAAAGATGTCCACAGAGTTTTAAAGAAACTTAAAAATTCACAGAATAGCAAGTATCTTATGTGTGTTTTCTTTTTTGTATAAAAATGAGAAAGATAATTTATAAACTTGAGTATATGTGTGTGTGTGTATATATGTATATATGTATACGCAGCAGCCTAGGGAAGGATACATAAGAAACCAGGAACAGGGGTTCCCCATGTTGAATGTCAGAGGAACTATTCAATTAAGGGACATTTTATGAAATCCAATTTTAAATTTTAATGTCAGTTTACAGAGAATCATATAAGTCTTTATGCTGTGACAATGCAAAGATGTAATAAACTTGGGAAAGAAGTCAGACTCAAAATAGTACCCTGATTTTGCCAACTATAACATATTTAATATAATGTGGCCCGATTTTTTAGATGTTTCAAAATCTTGAATTGCTTTCTATTTCTGAAGATCAATTCTTATCTTACGAATCTCTAGAACAAGATGTTGGAGGAAACTGTTATTCTTTTTCACAGTCACCTGACTGAATATTTCTTTCTATTCAGATTTCCTTTATTTTTCTCTTTGCTTTACTGAATGGAAATTGCATGAGTTAGGGGTGTTTGTCCATTTCATTCACTGCTATATCACAGCATATAAAACAGTGGTTGTTATTAATATATAGTAGTCAAATCATAAATATTCCTTAAATAATATTTTTAATATAACTCTGATTCTATGAAGGTAATCAGTCACTCATAATTTCAGAAAATTTTCTTTTGTGCCATTTAAAAAAGGTCCTTATTAAGTTCTTTTTATATTTAATAACTTTTTGTAAGCAAAAGTTTATTTATTTATTACATTTATGAATAACTATTGTAGCCTTTATTGAAGAAACAGTTAAGAAATCAAATCCAGAAAGACACAAACAAACTAGAATTTGGGCAGTGTTCATATTGATAGTGTGATTTACTGAGTAATCTATAGATTATTCTCCCAAAAATAAGCCCTTATTATCAAGACAGTAACTGAGTTGTTATGGATTATAGAACATGGTTTAAGAACATCACTGATGAAAAAGGGACTATAAAAATATAACTGCTTGGAAACATAAGCTTACCCAATATTTTGAGAACTCTAAATATGGAAAATATATAAAATATCTGCTCTGTCCACATGCTTTAGATTGTTTGAAAATGCACTGAGCTAACTAATGAATCTAATTTTCTCTTGTAAACAAAGACTGTCTTGTAATAATATTCTTCTATTAGTGGTTCTCTATTTATCTCTTCAGGATCTTACAATGATAT
The DNA here is from genome assembly GCF_910594005.1 of Cervus elaphus. NCBI lineage: Eukaryota > Metazoa > Chordata > Mammalia > Artiodactyla > Cervidae > Cervus > Cervus elaphus. Next base: position 46,253,391 of record NC_057832.1, read on the forward strand.
TCCAAGTCTTGTTTTATAGACTCCCTAAAGGGTCATAATCAGTCATGAACATCTTTAGTAATTACTATGCAGTAGAAAACTTTCTTGATTTTGGATGGAAAACTTTCAAACCATGCATTTCTGCAATTGGCAGTTTGTAGCATCTGCTCAATCTCAAGCCACATGGATTGGTGCTGACAAAATAGACATGAATCATGACACCATGCTACATTGAATAGAAAACGTGACATTTATTTATGGCAAAAGTCTTTGACGACCCATTTAAATTTAGCAACATTTTTTCATTGGTATATCTCAAGACCCCTCTTAACATCTATAAATGATGCAGAAATAAATTCACTTGATCTCACCTAAATTGTTAACCATATTAATTTTATTAATGACTTGGAAAAAAATCTGAGCTACTAACCACTTCTTTAATTACTTTCTCTGAGAGCCTGAATATATCACAAGTTGTATTGTATCTTGTATGTTATAGTAAGCTTCAAAGCTGCAATATGAGGCCTATTTAAATATTTTAAACCATGGACTTTCAAAAAGCTAACAGGGAAATAGAGGGGATGAATGTAGAGTTAACAAAAAATACTCTAACCATATGAAAAGCTATTCACCGTCACTCATAAAGAAAAGCAAATAAAATGATCTATGAGCTATTTTTGAGCAGTGAACTGGCAAAAGATGAAATATTTAATGGTATAAAATAATGCTAAAGATGCTGGGGAGAGTAATATTTATCCACTGTACACAAAGATTCTGTAGGGCAAAAGCTTTTATTGCAGCTTTTATTGTAATAATAAGAGACTATTAATAATTAAAGCAATCATCAGTAGGACACTAAATGTATAATACATTCATCCATGGAATACTTTGCAGCTATTAAGAGTAAGATAGATTTACATGTGATGATATGAAAACATTCCCAATGTTTACCATAAAATGAAAAATTCAAAATGAAGAATTATAAGTACAGTAACCTCTGGACAGAGGAGCCTGGTGGGCAGTAGTCCATAGGGTCACGAGTCAGACACGACAGAAGCAACTTGGCATGCACACACATACACACACTCGTAAATAACTATCAAGTGTTTCTGAAAGAATATGTAAGGATATTAACGCAGTGGTTTTCTTAAGGGATTGCAGTGAAGCACTGTGATACAAAGGAGAATTTTTTCATTTCATTTTTTCATGCTGTTAAAAGTTTAAGCCAGGTGTGCATAATATCTTATTTTCCTCATAAGCAATTTATATTGTTTAAAAGTATAAAATCAGTGTTGTGTGAAGTCTATTACCTATTTCGTAGCACACATAAGCCTAGCATCCTTTTTGATTCGTCTCTCTGATTCATGGAAAATGAGTTGATATTAAAAAAGTCTTAGTTGTTAGCTTGCCTACAGGATGTTCTTTAAGTGATGGGGTGGGCTGTTAGTGTCACAGCTTCTCTTTGTTTCAAAGGAAGTCAGAAGGCAAGATGCCTTGTGTGAATGCACAGGCCTGCTCCCTGCTGAACCATCTGGGCCAGGGTGCACAGTCTAATTTAGGAAGAGAAGTAACCAATGTATTGAGCTGCATATCCAATCCCACATTTTCTGATTGGATTCATTGTTAAAAATGAAAATGTTCATTTGAGTTCCAGTGGAATGGCCTTTATACTTACTTTTTTCTTTTCTTTCTTTCTTTTTTAACTTAAAAGGGAAAAGTGTTGCTTTTTGCTGCCCATTCAGAAAAATTCCTACTTTTTTTTAACGTGATGTAGTCACAGTTTGTCTGGTGATCAATTTGAAGTCGACCCCTTTGTCCTCCATCATTGTCTCAGATAACCTCAAAGGCATTTTTGCTTTTGGCAACAAAAACTGCTAACCTAAACTGCTGTTTTTCTAATTTTGAGAATAAACTGTATTTGAGGAATCCTGTTTCCTTTTCAGTATTATTCTTAGTATCATGTTTCATGGCATATAATTGCGTATTGATATTATATAAAATAGATATTACATTATATTGTATTTAGTATTGTAGAGCAAAATATGAAAGCTAGGGATATACTTCAGACTTAGTCATGGGAAAAGTGCCTCTGATGTGTTGCTGCTGGGCCACTTTTAGAGAAACAAAACTGTTTTTATCTCCAGTTTAATCTTTACTACTTCCTTCTTCCTGTTTTCTTTGACTTTGGTTTTCTCCTTTTTTTTTTTCCTACTTCCATAACACAGAGTTATTGATTTGAGATCTTTCTTTTCTAAAATAGACATTACTGCTATAAGTTTCCCTCCGACCACTGCTTTTGTTGCATAAGTTTTGGCATGCTGTGTTTTCTAATTCCTTATGACTACTTCTTTGATACGTTAGCTGACAGATCTATTTGATGTTTTTATGTTTGAATTTTCCAGATTTCCTTCTATTATTGATTTTTCATTTCATGTGATTAGAGAAGATGTTTGAATGATTTGAATTTTTAGAAAACTGTATTGAGACTTTTTTGTGACCTGGCATTTGGTCTGTCCTATTCTATGTGCACTTTGATGCAGTCCAGTCAGTAGTTAAACTGAGCTGGAGCTGTGTTACTGCTAGAGTTCATTTAATTTTACCTTCTGTTTCAAAAGCCACTAAAAGCTATGTATCCTGTGTCTGATGGAGAACCCTTTCTCCAGTAGGAAACTGAAGACTTGGACAAACCTGAGGTCTGTCTCTTCTTCTGAACCAAGACTTTACACTCTGTTGTACCCGAATTACTTCAAACTCTGCAAGACTCCCATCCAAGAGAATTAAAATAAGTGTGACAAGATCTAGCTCTTCAGCTAGGACTCTTACTCGCAAATCCTTTACGGTGGCCATGTGGCTGTTAAAAGTTCCGCTGGATTCTCTTTAATCAAGCAGATTTCCTCTGCCTCAGCAGGTGCAATCCTCTACTCACTTGGACACAGTGACAGAATAATCACAGATCTTTACTAGCCCAAATAGGACTTACCTATCACTAAGATTTAGTTTCTTTGGGTTTCTTTGTGCCTGGCAGGCCACAGAACATGGGGTTGCAAAGAGTCAGATATGACTGAGTGACTGACACTTCCACTTCTTGTGCTTATTGCTCTTCGGTGCTTTTAATAAATACATGATTTTTTGTTTGTTTGTTTACATGTTTATTTTTGATTGCCCTGGCTGAAAGATATTTTGGTTAGACTGCTGCTGCTGCTAAGTCGCTTCAGTCGTGTCCGACTCTGTGCAACCCCATGGACGGCAGCCCACCAGGCTCCCCTGTTCCTGGGATTCTCCAGGCAAGAACGCTGGAGTGGGTTGCCATTTCCTTCTCCATTGTTTAGACTATGTCATCTCATCTGGAAGTAGAACTTTCCAAAGATTGCCTATAGAATGCTTAATTTATTACTGCATTAATTCATTGTTGGAAATAAATTGAAAAATGCCAAAAATCTCAGGATATCATCTTCATTTTATCAAATTCTGTTGAAGTACACAAACATTAAAAATATGTAAGACTGATCTGAAAGAGACACGTGCACCCCAATGTTCATCACAGCACTGTTCATAATAGCCAGGACATGGAAGCAACCTAGATGCCCATCAGCAGACGAATGGATAAGGAAGCTATGGTACATATACACAATTGAATATTACTCAGCCATTAAAAAGAATTCATTTGAATCAGTTCTAATGAGATGGATGAAACTGGAGCCCATTATACAGAGTGAAGTAAGCCAGAAAGATAAAGACCAATACAGTATACTAACGCATATATATGGAATTTAGAAAGATGGTAACGATAACCCTATATGCAAAACAGAAAAAGAGACACAGATGTACAGAACAGAATTTTGGACTCTGTGGGAGAAGGTGAGGGTGGGATATTTCAAGAGAACAGCATCAAAACATGTATATTATCTAGGGTGAAACAGATCACCAGCCCAGGCTGGATGCATAAGACAAGTGCTCGGGCCTGGTGCACTGGGAAGACCCAGAGGAATCGGGTGGAGAGGGAGGTGGGAGGGGGGATCGGGATGGGGAATACATGTAAATCCATGGCTGACTCATGTCAATGTATGACAAAAACCACTATAATATTGTAAAGTAATTAGCCTCCAACTAATAAAAATAAATGAAGAAAAAAAAATATATATATAAGACTCTCTAGTGACATTTTAACTCTTCATTTCTGTTTTTGAAAGGGAAAATTACTAGGACACTATCAAAGATAAAACATTGTGAACATGATATTACCATATGCTAACCTTTAGATCACTAAAGTTATTTTTATTATTTAATATAAAACTTACATAATATAAAGCTTATGCTACTTTTATTTTAGTTTAAGAAGTCACTGAATTTGAAAATTATGTAACTCCAGCATTCTGAAATCTACATATTTATTTTAGAGGCCATTTTCTTTTCCTGCTTTTACTTTCAAAATTTACTACTTATCTAGCTTAGCAAAGACATTTCTTTCTTTTTCTCCCTTTTGTTCTTTTTAAATTGCTTCTTCATGAATCATTCAAATTCATTCTCTACATGAAAACAGCAGAAAATTTGTTTGAACAGAATGGCTCAACCTTACCAACAAAATGTGTATTTAGTCCTTACTAAATTTCAAGAAAATTTTACCAACCTCAATTCAAACCATTTCCTGCTCAGTCAGCTTCCTTGCTGAACAATTTTCTTAGTTCTGTTAAGCATGCTGTCAGATCCTTTTCAGCTAATATAATTCAAATCTGGGATAGAAGGAAAAAATCTGTTTTACAATTTAGTGTCTGTTGAATTTTCTCTTTGACTAAATTGATGATTCCTCCATCTCTGCCACCTGATAGACTCTTTCTTTACTTTCTGTAAGTTCATATTTGAAGATATTGGTCCCCTTCTTTTATCAGTGAACCTCAGTCAGTCCCATCACAAAATATCAAACGGCCCTAATAACTGATGAACTGCTTTAAAAGGTTCTTTAAACATCTTCCTTAGCTCCTGATAGAAATAGCTATAATTTATTCTGCTGTGTGTTTTTCCTTTTAATCTTCAAAATAACCCTATGATGTAGGTACTATTATATCCGTATATTATAAATATGTGAACTGAGGGTCGAAGAATTAAGAAGAATTAAGAAAACTGCCCTGAGTAGTACATGTAAGTGATATTTGGTGGCATCCAAATTCAAGAGCAATCTGACTCCAAAGCTTGTTCTCTTGCTCACTGTATAATGCTCCTACTTCACGCTTGCCCATGTGCTATCTAAAATCTACTAAGCATATCAAAGAATATTGGCAACAGATGCTCTGTCAATAGGTAAAAAAGTTATTTCCCTTGTTATTGAATTTATATAATAAGGAGCACTTAAATCTGATTTTATCACAGACATAGAAAATCTCTTTTCAGGTTCTTTGCTTATTCTAGTCAGCAGCAAATAAAAAGGCTGCCAATTTTTAAATGATACACCTTTTTGTTAAAAAAAAAATTACTTTTCCAGGCACCTTGTTATATGTCTCTGATTCTGGATTTCATCATCTGTGCATTCAGGACAGAAAGAGATTGTTGAATAGATGAAACTTAAGCCAGAAGCAATAACTTTATATAGGCAGCTGATTGTTGACAGTAAATACCAAATTACTAAAAATTTGTGGATGTTTCCTGTCTTTTAATTTAACAGATCAAGATATTTTAAAAGGTATTTTAAAAATTGTTTAGTCTAGCTCTGTGTCCTCATCTCTATGCACATGAGGGATTCTTAGTCACAGTGGTTTGGGAATTGCTTATTCTAATGGGGATGGTCTTTTATCTCCTTAGGAATGTCATGTTAGGGGTGATTTCTGACTGACTTAAGCACAGAGAAATTTATTGGAAGAGGTCTAAGGGAACAGACTTAAGATGGCCAGGAATTCAAGGACTCCTAGAAGGAAAGAGGCAGGACATTCTTATTGCTGCTCCCACCAGGCTCACTATAATCAATAGTCTCAAGCATTCATTCCATCTCTGTGTCACCAGTTCAGCATTTAGAGTCTCAGAAGAGAATATGTGGTTATCAGACCTTAGTCTTGGGCCTACCAGTGTACGAGAAGAATGGGGATCTGACTTCTATAAAGAGGACCAAGTACTTGGAATCTTCCTCGTGTCAAGAATAGGCAAGCCAGAAAAAACTTCCCAAAGACATACGGGGTCACTGGACAAACAAATGACTGCACAAGCTGCCTGGAAAAAAGAGAAAATTTGTTATACTTTACATCACAGTTGTCGCTAATACTCTAGTTTCTGGTGGTCATCTACTTCCATGAAGGCAGGCAATTACACTACTTTCTTCCCAGTGCCTAAAACTTGGCAGAAGTAGCATGCTTAGGGCTTAGTGTTGAGCCTTCTGAGATCCTGTCACCACCCAGAGACCTTGCAAGGGAATTGGCTCAAACTAATCTCTGCTACTTCCCAAGTGTGGGAAATGCACTTCCTCTCTCTCACCATGACACCCACCTTAACCCAAAAAGGCACTTCAGTTTCATCCCTTCCCTTTTAGATTAACTAATGCTGCAATTCTCAAACTTTTTTCCCTTGACTCTCCTAAAAGTCATTGAGGATGTCAAAAAAAACCTTGTGTGGGTTCTATCCTATTGATACTTACCTTGTGTGTGTGTGTGTGTGTGTGTGTGTGTGTGTGTGTGTGTGTGTTAGTAGGTCAGTTATGTCCAACTCTTTGTGACCCCATGGACTGTGGCCTGCCAAGCTCCTCTGTTCATGGAATTTTCCAGGCAGAAATACTGGAAATGGTTGCCATTTCCTTCTCCAGGGGATCTTCCCAACCCAGGAATTGAACCCAGCTCTCCTGCTCTGAAGAGAATCTGCATTAAAGAATCTGCATTAAATCTCTGGCAGATTCTTTACCATCTGAGCTACCAGTGAACTGAGAAAATTTTAGAGCATAACAATATGCAAGCACACGTTCTAGTAGCTGTTACCATGATATCACCTGCCATGTAAGTAATAATAAGAAAAATTGCTAAAATCTGCAGAACCATACAAGAACCTCAGGGACCCGAGATCCCCAGACACATATTAAGTACCAGTGAGTTAGTCTTTGAAGCTTTTTTGAGAGATGGAAGCTTTTTATGCAGGTAGTGAGTTAAAGCTCTTATAAAAAGTTATCTTCATAAGATTCTGTTTTCTGACTATCTTCATGGAATAGAGAAAGACAAAAATAAAATGAAACATAAATAATTAACATTTCTTAAATGTTTAAGGCAGTGAACATAGAATACAATTTAGTGTCACAATATTGTGCATTAAACTTCCTCTCCTAATAAAATCTCTGGCAGTGAAAGAAAAAACAAGTATCTGTTTTCAATTCGTAGACTGATACTAGATGAGAAGCATTTTGCCTCTTTAGATATTGCTTCATAGCAAAATTTGAAATCATTTAATTACTTATGAATTGTGAACCAAATGTGATAAAGAGCATATTTTTAGTTTAACAGTGTTTTAAATATATGAACTATTGTTGCCTCTAAATCTTTAGGAAAATAAGGATGTTGGTTTGATTCTTATTTTAAGAATTGATATACACAGGCAGCTTTTCTGTATGATACTGTTGTTTACTTTGATATTTGAGAAATATATGGTTGCACAGATGGTGATTATTCCAGGCAAAGAGGAAACTTGTGTCAAAGGCTACAAGATAGCTCATGCATATCTGGGAAGGAATACTTAGATATAGATAAAAACAACTTGTAGATTTTTAATTAGGCAGAATTCCCTAATAAATTGTGACCCAATTTTGATTCTGGTATTAGAATAAAAAGAGGTAGATAATAGAGAAAATATCCTTCTAAGACTTTTGTCAAAGTGTCAATTTGACTCAGAGATAATAGAAGATAATTATTCCTTTGGGGATTCTTTCCTGATCATTTTCATTCTCATAAGAAGGCTGCAGATTAATTTTGCCATAGCATATACCCCTAAACACAACAGGGAATTGCAGCTTCTTGAGGTATTCATAGTCTGCTTTCCTCTAGGACATTTTTTGAAAAGCTGCTAATAGTGTTCTTTCATGTCTATAGTCTCATTGTTTTGATTTATTAAAGGCTTTCTAAGTTCTTTTGAGAAACCATTTGGAAGTTTTAAAAAAGGCAGTGGGACCAGACTTTTATGTCTGAGGATTAACAATGAATGATTCATTAATCATGAAGTAGGGGTCAAGATAACTGCTATATTTTCCTGGGGGTAATGTGTGTGTGTGTGTGTGTGTGTGTGTGTTTGCTAATATAAACATATTAGCAAAACAGAATAAGACTTTTTGACAGTGTTTTTTAGTCTCTGTTCTCCTGTGACATAAATGGACACGTTGTTGTTTAGACATTAAGTTGTGTCCGACTCTGTGATTCCGTGGACTGCAGCATGCCAGGCCTCCCTGTTCCCACCATCTCCGGGGTTTGCCCAAGTTCATGTCCATGAACATAGTATTTGGTTTAAAAAAGTCTACTAATAAAATATTAAAATGTAACAGATTTGCTCATGTTTATCTCACTACTTAAGAAAAAAAAATTAACCTGATGCTGCATTGAATGAATGTTGTTTTGGTGGTTTCCGTATGTTCAAATGGATTGTGTAATGCTTTTCATTGATAAAAGCATAAAGATGTGGGTTAACAAAATTTCTGTCTCTCAATGCTTTAAATATTTTCAGTGGTCAATTTACCCATTACATATATCTTTTTCACTATCAGGATGGATGGATAGATAAAGATACAGATATAGATATCCCCTCTAACCCTATTTTTATTTACATAACTTTTTGAGGTTCAGTTCTTTCTCTCTGGCTACCAGGTTTATATTATCTAGATAGCTTCTATAGATACTTTCCCTGTGTGGTACTGACTTAGTTTTAATCAACAAATAATTCTTAGTGGTTTGTTCTACACCAAGTGCTGTTCTCAGCGGGAAAAGATGAGGGAAGAAATATGATGATTAAAGTAAGTCATTTTATCTTTCCCTGGAAGAATTTATTTCCTTCTTGGAAGACAAACATGCACAGATAACAAATGTAGGAACTAAAATAAAATTGTTTTCTTCATGGGGTTAGTAGGAGCAGGCTTTTGGTAGTTTCCTCATTAGAGCCTACCAGCATAGAAAAGAAGTGTCATTTTCCCCTGGATGCTCATGGTAGATGACATACTCCCCTAGACAAACCAAGATTAGTATTTTCTTATAGATAAACTAGACTATAAGATACATGTGATTCACGGAGGAGCAGATTGGCAGTTCTCAAACTTTTTGGTCTTGGACACTTTTATACTCTAAAATTTATTTAAGGACTTGAAGGACGTTTTGCTTGTTTATGTTGTACCCTTTGATATTTACCATATTAGAAATTACAACCTGTAATTTAAAAGCATATTTGTGAATTTATTTTAAAATCACAATAATAAACTCATTATATGTTAAGTGAAATGACATATTTAGGTGAAAAAAATGTTTAAGAATGATTGTTTACCTGTGTGTAAACTTCTTTGAAGCCGACTTCTTAGAAGATAGTTGGGTACTAATACCTGCTTCTGCATTCAGTATGTTGTAAAGTGTTGTATATTTGTAGGATAATAAATAAAATTCAGCCTCAAACAGATACAAATTTAGAAAAGGAGAACCCTGAGGCCCTAAGAGTGCTGGGGAGTCACAAGGGTTTTTTAATCATATTTTGAGAGCCACTATTCCAACTCTGCCTCTTTCTCCCCCTCAAAGAAGCATGTAGAAATATAAGAAAATGAAGGCAGTGGTTTTAAAATCAGAGAAGGAAATGGCACCCCACTCCAGTGCTCTTGCCTGGAGAATCCCATGGACAGAGGAGCCTGGTGGGCTACTGTCCATGGGGTCGCAAAGAGTCGGACACTACTGATGCGACTTAGCAGCAGCAGCAGTTCTAAAATAGGAATTTTAATTTCTTAAAGTGAAAACTTTACAGTACTCCATGACATCTAACCTCTGACACCCTTCACATCACGTGTCACTGGCTTGTCAAAATACTTATACTGACCTTGGTTGTTAATGTGGGACCCTGTTTAAATCTTTGTTGTAGGTGGAGTTCTGCAGGCCTCATTTGTGTTTTGCTTATTTATTTCTCTAAAGCCAATCACTCCTACCCTGCCAGAAAAGGCAAGAGATAATTATAGAATTAAAGCTCAGTGCTAATATTTAAATATGGTTCTTTCCCACTTTCTGTTTCTCTTGTTACTTAAATTATTTATTTCTCATAATCATATGCTACTGGGATAAAGTGAAATTCCAGGCTAAGATTCATCCTTGTATATAATTTACAATGGAGAGGATTCTTCATTCAGAATTTCTTATTCAGAAATAAGTTTTTCCACCATCCATCCCTCCCAAGAACTGTGTACCTTTTTCCTTTCTCCAGTCAGTAAGTACCTGGGGCCCTTTAAGTTACGCAAGCCCATAACTGCAGCAAAGTATCATTCATGGGTCTGGCTTTGTTTAAAGCCAAGATTCCAGGTTCTCACTGTCTAGTTTGCCATAACCCCTTAAATCAACTATATAGAGTTCTATTTTTACCACCTAGAAGTGATATGCTAATACTTTCTATAAAACAATTGCTACTTTTATAGATTAATTTACAGAAGTTCATTGAATAATGTTACTTGACCACTTCTCTCAGCATCATGCACTTTTTAACATTACTACCAAAAGAAAATTATCTTCATTACTGCTCAGCAATCCTTTCAAGTGTCTGCTGTTCATTTTCTTTAGCATTCTCTTGAGTGTTTCTTCAAGACACCCTTCAGATTCCTAGCCTTACCTCCACCCTACAAGGTAAAAGTAAATCCACTAAAATCAGAACCATTAAATGGAACAACTATGTTTTTATCCATCTCGAAATCATTCTGTACCTTCAATCTCTCTCATATCTTTTATCTCAAGAAAGTCTTCCTGTGATACTGCTGTCTGTTTATGTTACCATCATATGTCTCTCCGTTTGTTCATTGAACATGATTTGATGGATCAAGACAATATTTTAAGCACTTTGAAGGATTCCTAGAGGGACATGTTTTCAAAGGCATGTGTTTATTTGTAGAAATTAAAGTGACAAGGTATCCTGTGAATTAAAAATATGTAGTGATTACTGCCATTGATAGGGGAGGGAAGAAAGAAAGAAGATACTGTGGAATAGGTAGCCTTTTACAGGATTGATAGAACTTGGAAATATTGAGGTGGGGAAAGCAAGTATGTTATTTTGCTAGGGCATTCATAATAAAATAGTGCAGACTGGGTAGCTGAAACAATGAATTTATTTTCTCACTTTTGGAGACTAAAAGTACAAGATCAAAGTGTCAAAAACTAGTTTGGCTTCTCCTGAGGCCTCTGTCCTTGGCGCCCAGGTGACTGCCTTCTTGTGTTGTCACATGCTCTTTCCTCCACATGAGCACGTTCCTGGTGTTTCTTCCTTTTTTTAATAAGGGTAACATTCATACTTGATTAGGTCACCACCCTATTGGCCTTATTTTGACTAAATTACCTCTTTACAAGTCTTATCTTCTAATATAGTTACATTCTGAGTTACCACAGTAAAGACTTCAACATGGATTTTGGGTGCACAAAATGTAGCCTGTAATAGGTAGGTTAGGGCATTCCAGGTAGAAGGGGCAAAGTAAAGAGTTAAAAGGAAAGAAAATAGAAAAAATCAACAAGGATTGGATATGTTCCTCGTTTATATATTAAAAAAATTTTTTTGTATTGCTTTGTGACCTGTGCATTCTAGTAAGTTTTTTCTAATACTGATAATGATAAGTATGAATATGAATGAGCTGGAAGGGTTGTCAGTGTCAATAAAATTTTAGATTCCTTTAAAACTATTGTGATAAATATATTTTAAAATGATCTTATTCATATTGGCAAAATTAACATAAAAGTTAAAAATACTTAAATATTTTTATTGGGTTTTTTATATTAGTTTTTCTTACCCTATTTTGAGCTTCCATCTCTTCAGTCTCCTTCAGAAGATGTTTGTGATGAATGCATCATAAGCAATTAAGAGGCAAAGATACAATGAAATATAGTATTTGTTGTAATTCAGTTTCCTGTCAAGAGTACAGACTATATATTAACCGTAATACTAACCATGTCATCCTTCATTAAAATTTAATATTAACATTTTTAAAACTTATTAATACAAAGTAATATAATATTTAACATTTTAAGAAAAAGATGTAATAAATAATCATTTAGTTAGGAATTTTATAAGATTATACATACAAATTCTCATATGTTCATATGTCATATGTTTATATGTACATACATGTAAGTATAATACACCTCAAAATCAAACATGAACTTACATACTTGGTTGACTATTTTAAATGAATAATAACTTTAATATTTAGATTTATTAAATAGTAATGAATAGATTTGTATTATAGTTGTTTTAAAATTTACTATAAAATATATGTTCTCCTTAAGATAAAGGATTTGAAGTAGTATAAACCACAATATCTTTCCCATATTCCTTTAACTTGATGTAAGAAATCTTTTATAAGAAATGAAAAAGCAACTTATTGAATTAATAATATTTTATAGATAAGTTTTGCTAATTTTGGTACAAATATACTTAAGCACCTAGTCAAGCCACTCTAAAGTCTACTAAACAACTATTAGGTTCAAGCACCTGTTAGTCTCGTGACTAGCCAGGGACTCTTTGGAAATATTAATTTGGAAGCAAATTAGATTTATCATCCTGTATTTGTAAAGTCAGTATTGTAAAAATATTAGTAGAGCTCTCATATTAGCAGAACTACCATAAAATATATACAGTTGACCCTTGAACAATTTAGGAGTGTTGGCCCTCTGCATAACTGAAAATCCATGTATAATTTACAATCAGTCCTTTCAATCCAGAGTCAATCAACCGCAGATCATGTAGTACTGTAGCATATGTATATTGACTAAAAAAAAAACAAAATGTTTATAAGTGGACCCACTCTGTTCAAACCTGTGTTGTTCATAGGTTTTGTATACATGCTATCAATGAATTATAAACCTTACTTTAAAATGTATGCTTTTTTTTTGCATCCTCTCCTTATTGTAAGCCCTAGTGGCTGTATTCAAATATTCATCTTTTAAACAATAAGATTCATTAGAGACCATATTATAATAGATTTAACATGTTTCAGTTCATGTCAGATCTTTCAGTTACTCACAAGAAAAATTGGTAAAAGAAAATGCATTTTGGATAATGAAATAAGGCATTCTATTTTCTCCCTGGCATCACCCCAGTACCCTCACCTCACCCTAGAATCTCTTTCCATTAAGCTTTCATGCTATTGCCTTTACTTGGTAAGGAGCTCATGATGGCTGAGCATGAAGTGATACCTATGATTCAGGGCATGACTTGGACTTGCCTCATTCTTCCAGTTTAAAAGAAAATTAAATTTTTATTTTAGGATTTTTGACTTCTTGGGTAATAAGCTTCAAAAACATTATTCCCTTGGAAAGGAATTCAGAGGAAGAATAAATCAAACCTTGCTTAAATCAAAATTAAATCAAAATGACTATTTCAGGCTAGTACTTAGGGGATTAAAAAAAATTTTTTTAAGTTATTTGAGCAGCTTCTTGCTGTGAACATGTCTTATTTCCTACTCCTACATCTTTTCTACTACAGTTTCACTATATATATGGAGCCATGGCAACTATGCAACAATTGCTGCCCAGCATGATCTTCTTTTCCTATTTTTTGATAACAAAATATATTTTGGAAATAGTGGATAATCATTTCCTGTAGTTTGAGCATCACAGTAGAGTGGCAGTTGCCCGGCCAGTTAGATTGCCTGATTTTGGTTGTCACAGTTAATAGTTCAGAGATTGGTAAATAAAACAGATCAGAAGAAATACATAGAAGAATAAACTGAAATTGAGTACTAAAATGGACTATTTAAACATTAAAAATAAGACTATGGGGTGAAGACTGTTTTGTTCAGTTTTTAAAGTGTTTTTTAAATTTACCTTTGTAACTGGTAATAAACAGGCATACTTCACAGGTGAAATGGTTCTCATGGACTGAATATTGGTTGAAGGGTAGAAATAAATAGATCCCATGTTGGGGGTTGAGGGGAAGCATTAGAGAGGGAGACATTAAGGAAACAGATACCTTGGAAAATATCCTAAGTGTTTTGTATGCTCTAGGCCCTCATGCCTCATGCTCAGCCCTGTCTAAGTCCCGGTGACCCGATGGAATGTGTTAAGAGGGTTTTATAATAAATATTCTGAAGTTGAAGATAGACAGCAGATGCCTGGTAACCATAGATGAGAAGGATAGAAGATAGACCTCCTAGTAATAGAGCAACCAACAAGTTTAAGGCAGAATAGACTGTGTTCTATTGATGATAAAGTACTAATAGAAAGACTCTGTATCTTCCTAGTGAGTGAACTGATAAAACCCATGCAATTAGAAATGGGCATCAAGGGGTGAAGAGAGCATTTTTGAAGTTTTATATATACATACCAGCATTTAAATTATTACTGCTAAATATAGCTTTTTGTTAATTGAGCTTCTCACTTTATCTCGCATGTCAAGAATGTTTGCAAGATGATATAATAGAGTTAAGGGCCATTAGATTGAGCTATTAGAAGAAGATATTAATGACAGTTGGACTGTAATGGTTAATTCTAGCAGGATTGAAATTAGCCTCAGATCTACTGAATAAGAATGCATCAGGCACTGATGTGTGGTCAAAACATAAATCATTCTGGTTAAAGTTTTGCTCTATATCATGAGTCTTGGAAACTTGGTGACACTTTATATTGTTACTGAAAGGAGTTTGTGGGTTCAGCTGCTCGCTGCTCAAAAGCCAGTAAACAGGCCAGGTTTGGGGAAAGGAAAATTTGCATTTGTTCAGATGCCAGCAGCTGTAGGTGCATGGGTGGCGGACATCTGTCCAAAGGCTGATTCCCCATCCCCATCCTCAACCTCCACAAGCAAGGGGTGAGAGCTTTTATAGACAGAGTTGGGCGGGGGCGGAGGGGAGGGCAGTGTCCATACAGAAACAGCATAGTCATCTCTAACAGTCATCTTCAAATTGATCATCAGTGGTCTGATCAGCATCATCTTGATTGTTTTAGGTACAGTTAATCTTCAGTTCCAGAAACCATTTGTTCACGTTTCTTTGCAGACAATTCTCAAAATTGTGGCAGCTCATGTCCTGGGTACAGTCTAGTCATCACGTAGTTAAACTTTTCCACCTGATGTTTGGTATCTGTAAGACAGCTCACAGGATATGGCTCAGAATATTACCTATAGCCTTTGAGAAAGAATTAAAGGTCCTTGACTATGCTTAATGACTACATTATTCAGTCTCATTTGAATGTTTTCCTTTGTTTCAGCATTTCTCCCTTCTCTGATTAAACTTAATGCTTTGACTAAACTTTTCCAAGGGCAAAAGGCAGGCAGAGGACATGGCAGGGGGGCAAGGACTATTGGGTCTTGCTCCATTTCAGTATCCGCTTGTGAGTATTATTACTGATATCAGGGAGAATGATGATTTGCAACTTTTCTCAGCAACCTGGAGGGCTCTGTCGTCAAGACTGGTTGTATAATAGGAATATGCCTATGGGATATAAGAAAACCTAATTGAGACTCCGTTTGAGCTTCCTGGTTTTCAGGTGTTTGGTACACATACCAGTGATTCCTGATGGACGAGTGAAAGTGTGTCCAGAATGATTTTTGTGAAGGAAGACAGTTGGAGCTTACACTTCTAAATTGGAGCTTGGCCTCTCTAGATTCATTGCTGTGAGACAGCCATTAATTACAATGCATATCCTTATTTTAATGATGTTATTGAATTATATCATTTTCTTGTGATAAACTGTAGACTTGTAAACATCACATCAGATCTTCTTTAGTGGTTGAGTACAGTCTTGTTAGCACGGCTAATTTCAAAAGTGGTATTCATAAGACTACTGATTCACTGTTAACTAAAAACATGATTAGACCATAATTATTTAGAAATAAAAATGATGATTATGTAAAGGGACTGAAATGAACTATTGATACTAAAGGTTTTAAAATCAACTACTTATAATAAAACTTTTCATTAGAACCTGAACATGATAAACATGAACAACAGAAACTATCAAAATGGATTAAGAAAAACTTCAAACAGATAGCAAATTGGCTATCTGATTCCAGTCTATGGTTATTTCTTTCAGCACAATTCAAAGCAGAGGTAAGTTTAAATCTTTTAGTTGAGATTTGTCCTTTCAGGCAGGTGGAGCTCCAACCAAAAAATCTTGATAAGCTGCATTTTATAAATTAACTATGCCTATGAGACTAATTATAACTAAAATGGCAGTTAAAGTGAGGAAAGTTGATAAGAAAAGGGGAAAAAGGCATGAACAAGAGGAGCAATAGAGTGAAGCAATAAATCACCTTGTAGATCATTATAAGCAACTCTCTGATGAACCCAGAACTGCCTGTGAGTGTTTGAGGGTCTCCTGTGGAGGCGTGGATTGAGAGTGGCTTGCCATGGGGACAGGGGCGCTAACAGCAGCAGTCCTGGGAGGTGGAGGCACATGTTGGTATGAGTCTCTCCGAAGTTGCCAAAAGCCTTACCATACAGCCTTCAGACTCCAGAACTGGGTGGCCTCAGACCATACAACTCATAGGGAGGGAGCACATCCCCACCCATCAGCATACAGTTGGGTTAAAAATTTACTGAGCATGGCCCTGCCCACCATAGCAAGACCCAATTTCCCCCACAGCCAGTCTCTCCTATCAGGAAGCTTGCACAAGCCTCTTCTCCTCATCCATCAGAGGACAGAGAGAAGAAGCAAGAACTACAGTCCCAAGATCTCCAGTTGAAAACCACAACCACAGAAAGCTAACCAACATGATCACATGGATCACAGTCTTGTGTAACTCAATGAAGCTATAAGCCATGCCTTGCAGGGCCACCCAAGACACATGGATCAGGGTGGAGAGTTCTGACAAGATGTGATTCCTAGCATAGAGCTTCTAAAACCCTTGGAATTTCCTAAGGGATGAGAACAAGCATTGTGTCTTTTGCTATGTTAATAAGGTGACTTTGGAAATGTTTAAGGACGGGTGCTGGTTGCCAGGAACAGTATATAACTGAATGGTTAGGACCTTCAGTCCCACTCACCCTCACTGCAACCTCCAGGGAGAGGAAAGGAGCAGGAGATTGAGTTTGGTCACCAAAGGTTTAATCAGTCACACTGATGTGATTAAACCTCCATAAAAACCTGTCCTGGGAGTGTGTAATTTCCTCAATTCTGTCTCACAGCAAAGATTTGAAATGGGATCAGTGTTCCAGCTCCCTTATAGCTCAGTTTTATTTGGCAAGCAAAAGATGGTACACTCTCAAGGCATGCGGGCAGGCTGACCCAAAAGGAGAGGCCCAATCTTGGCTCCTTTTTGTTTTTTATATGTTTTGCCTCCTCCTCCTGAGCCTGCCCTGTGTAAACTGGGCTAACCAGGAGACCTGTTTGTTTCACTTGCGGTTCTCACTCTGGCTCTCGGATTTTCTTTTGTTCCATTTTCACAGGCTTTTTCCTTTCTTTGTCTTTTAGCCACTGCCATTTTGGACTCCTTTTTCCTATTCTAACTACCTAACATTCCCCCTCTCAAGAGATGGGAGGCCCAGTTATTTGGAAATAGGGGTGTTGAGGTCTCTCTGGCTATTTCCTCTGAGCTGAGACCGCTAGGGGCATTAGGCCTCCCCCACTTGCTAGTCTAAAACTTCAGAGTCCTAATAGCAGAGTCCTAATAGTCCTAATCACTCTAAGGGTGAGTGTTATTTTCCATGGTCAGGTGTAGTTTTATATATCCTTGTTTAACTGGCACTGCATGTTGTAGCTTGTTGACCTGGGAAGAGACAAAATGGGTTAGACAATTGATAATACATGGAGTAATCATAAACAGCATCAGTATGGTGATAACAGGGATTAGCAGGGGCATTAGCCAACTCTAAATTCCCCTTTGCCAGGAGAAGGATCCCCCAAAGAGAGATAGTAGCCACCCTGAGGACTCTCCAGCTCATTCTTTGAGATCCTGTAGGATCTGAATGTTTTTCTTGAGGGCTGTGAGATTTTCTTTAACTTGGCTGGAGTTATTTACCCAGAAATGACACATCTCATTCAAGATGTCTCAAGTCTCTCCTTGTTCAGGGATCAGGAGATCTATCTCCTGTCTATTTTGGAGTACAACCTCTGCCAAGTTGTGTTGGCTCTTTAGAGCTCTCCTGAGAAAGCTTATCCCCAGAAACTTAATTTTGGGGATGTTCATTAGAATGGCACTCATTTGTAGTTCTGAATAGGTGTCTGAGATCTCCCAGGGGCTCACAGGTGTGTTGAGTGTCCTCTTCTGTTTTCTTCCACAGCTTGACTCATGAGTAGTGAATCCAGGAATTGTGTCCTGGCACCTTGACCGCTGTGAGAGTAAAAAGTATTACAGGGTAGGGGCCCTTCCATGTGGGCTGGAGTTGAGCCTTTGGGGACCCATCTTTCCAAACTTTAATTAGGACTTGAGTCCCTGGAGCATATAGTAGTGGCTGTTTAGAATCTTTTGGGTCTTGGTTGACACCCCATAAGCGTATATCTTGTTGGAATTGCCCAATGATCACAGTGTAAGACCAGAGGGTCTGAGCCTCTGGATCTAGGAAGGAGTCATTAACATAAATGAAAGGTCTCTCATATAGCATCTCATAAGGACTAAGACCAACCTATTCCTTAGGGGCAATATGGGTGCAGAGGAGAGCTATTGGTAAAGCCTCCTTCCTTCTGAGAGAGGTCTCCTGGGTTATCTTTTTTATCACTGATTTTAAGAATTGGTTGGCTCTTTCTACTTTTCCTGAAGACTGAGGCCCCAGGCACAATGAAGGTAATGAGTAATGCCCAATACTTTAGAGACCCCTTGGGTGACCTTAGAAGTAAATGATGTCCCATTGTTACTTTGTAATGACCTGGGCAAACCAAATCTTGGAATGATTTCATGGAGCAGTTTATTTCCTACCTCCTCAGCCTTCTCAATCTGGGTGGGAAAGCCTTCAATCCATCTTGTGAATGTATCTATCATGACTAATAGGTATTTATACCCTTGAGAAACTGGCATCTGGGTGAAGTCCATCTGCCAGTCCTCTCCTGAGTAGGTCCCATGCCATTGGACAGGCTGGGTCAGCTAGGGTCTTCGAGCTCCTTGGGGTTGTTTAACTGGAAAGTGGGACAAGAGGAGACCACTTACCTTATAGTCATTTGGAGGTCTCTTCCTCTGAAGGATCTTTCAAGTCATCTTTGGAGGGCCTTTTCCCCTAAATGCGTGGTTGCATGTAAGGAGTTAACCAACTTCTATTGGAGTTCCCAGGCAGAAAAAGGAGTCCCTCCTTTTGGAACCACCCCATATGATCTTCTTGAAAGTCCTCACTCTTAGGTTTAAGAGTCTCACCTTCATTATATGAAGGAATTTCTGGCAATTAGTCTGTGGAACTAAAGTGGAACCCCTATTAGGTCATGGTTCTGTAATGCTCTCTTAGCTGTCTGATCAGCTGCTTGGTTCCCTCATGCCACTTCCGTGCTCCCTTTTTGGTGTCCTTTACAGTGGGAGACTGAAACCTCAGCGGGCAGATGGACTGCCTCCAAGAGCCTAAAGATTTAATCACCATACTTGATTGGGGACCCTCGGGTGATCAAGTGGCCTCTTTCTTTCCAAATAGCAGCATATGCATGTAGCACCAGAAAGGCATTAGAGTCCGTGTAAATGGCTTCTCTTTTTCCTTTTCCCAGCTCTAAAGCTCGAGTCAGAGCTATGAGCTCAGCCAATTGGGCTGAAGTACCTGGCAGCAAAAGCTTAGCCTCCATAGTCTCAAAATTGGAGACTACTCATGTCTGGCTCTTCCTTTTCCATCTAAGACAAAGCTGCTTCCATCAGTGTACGAGATTTTCTCAGGATTGGTCAGAGGATCTTCTGACAATCCTTTTCAGTGTTTTGTCCAGTGGTCCAAAGTCTCTAGGCAAGAGTGAAAGGGGAGTGAGCCCTTGGAGGTAAGCAGGAGGGTGGCTGGCTTAAGAACCTCACAAGCGGATATAGTCAGGCCTGGATTTTCCATTAGCACTACTTGATATCTGAGGATCCTTTGATCAGACATCTATAAATGGCCTCTCCCACTCAGGAGTTGTTTCACCTGGTGGCTGGTAAAAATAGTTTGCCCCCAAGAGAGAATTTTAAAGCATCTTCTGTCAGGACTGAAATAGCTACAAGATTTTGAAGGCAGGGAGAGATCTCTTCCCAATAAGGAAGTAGGACACTCAGGGACCACCAGAAACTGGTGGGAAAGTATTCATCCATCCCAGCAACAAAAAAGTGCTCAGGTGAATCTTTCTGTAATTGTTTTTCCTGTAGCACCCAAAATGGTACATGTTTGGGAGAAGAAGGCTCTGGAGTAGGAGGTCAGGACAGAGTAGGTAGCCCCTGTGTCAACCAAGAAATTCTTGGACCTACTTGCCACTTCCAGTTGCATTCTTGGCTCCAGCCCTGTATGGTTATCTGTGACAGGCAGGCTAGGTGGAGCAGGCCACTTCAGTCCTGTTGAATGAGGGGAGGCTTGACGCTTCACCTTGAGGCTCTTGGGTCCCAAGGCCAGAGTGATGCCCACTGACCCAATTGATGGCATTTGTAGCAAGCCATTTTAGGAGACTTGTCATGGTTTGGACACTCTTTGGCCCAGTGTCCCACCTGTCTACAGATTAAGTGTTTACCTCATACCTTGTCCTTCAAGGACTCTGGGTGTGCCATAGGGCTTCCCTGGAGGGTGGCCAACATCTGGGCATGAATTGTCTCTTTCCTTCTCTCCCTTTCCTGAGCCTTGGCCTCCCTCTCCTATTCTCTGTTATAAAAGGCATTGGTGGCTGCCTGGACCATCTCACTTAAAGAGGCAGCAGGGTCCAATTGCTGTAGCTATTGTAACTTTATCCTGATATCTGGTACACATTGGGACAGGAATTTATCCTTTAAAGTCACCTATCCCTTGTAAGAGTCTAAGTCCAGATTGGTAAGCTTTTGGAGGGCCTCTTTTAGACTTTCCAAAAAGACAACGGTGTTCTCATTGGACTCCTGAGTTTAGGGTATTTCCAATAGTGAACATTGCATTGTCATAGGCCCACTTTAGGTAATAATAGAAGCAATGACAAAGTAGTGGGTTATCTGGTCCTGTTAGGGGCTTTAAGAGTATTTTAATGATAAGCAGGGTGGAGTGATGTTGTGTACATGGGGGCAGGGTCCTAGTTGTGTGAGTTAGTAAGTGGCTTAAGAACAAATTGATAAGAGGCAACAGACCAGATGTTCCATAAAAGTGGAGTGGAGGTTTGATCCATGGGTATGTTTGTAACTTTAGGAGAAGAGTGGTAAGGGTTTGGGCCCAAACGGCCTGCAGGGCTAACTCCAAAAATGGCAAACATTACCCCTGGAAGCCCAACTGCCCTTGAAGGGATGCCACCAACAGACAGAGTTCTAGCAGGCATTGTGTGCTTGTCACCCACCTTAGCGGGTTCTCTGAGAGATGTTGTTGCACGTGTTGTGGGAAACATGGCAGATGAAGGCCTGAATATCTAGAGGGATTGGATATTATACAGTATTTCCCTCCCAAAGGCCAGCTATTTTTTGGTTGTCCCTCCAGAAGATTGTAGAGGCAACATGGTGGGCCCAGACTGGGCTCAGGAAGAGGATGAAACAGGAGGGAAGGGGGCAGGGCACAACTTTTGAAAGAGTGACATAGCCCAAGGGCACAGCACAAACTGATCAAAACCAAATGGGTCCAAGATGGCAGATAAACCAGATCTAACCAAACCTTGATCCTCAATCTGCAAGCCAAACAACACAGTTCCAAGGCACTATCAAAAGACCAAGGAAGGAGTGAGTGGTTCGCCAATTGTGGAATGACCGTCCTGCTCATTAACATATGAAATCACCCAGCTCACAAAAACTAACCACACATTTCATGGCCGCCACGTTCACCCTTTTTGATGGCACACACTCTGTGGACTGTGCTTCTCTCTGAATCTGAATAAATCTTCCTCTTACCTATCTCTGTGTCTCTCACTGAATTCTTTTTGCAATGAGACATGAAGAACCTGAGCTTCATTAGGTCCTGAAACCAGGCACTAAGGATTTTGGCAGGGCTCAAGTCCCAGTTGGACATGACTGAGCGACTAAGCATAGAATAGAGTCCCTGCCACGTGGGTGTGAGTCCCAATCTTAGGTAAACGGTTTCAAACACAACTTTCAGAAATGGAAAGCTGATGACCTGCCCAACCAAACAGTGGCATAAAGGAAGAGAGGAGCTGAAGGACAGGAGGAAAAAGCAGTGGGAAAAACGTGTCAAGGAATCCCCTTCATAACCTGCCAGGAAATCTGCTATAAACCTGACCTGTGCTCACAGTTTTCATTGGCCTGAACCTTGGCACAAACAAGATTAAGGACAGAAGAACCCTCACCCACTTGGCAACAGCTACTGAGGTGCAGCAGATAGTGGAGCCTTTGGGACACCCTGGGGAGTAGCTCCTGCCAGAGTCCCTCAGTTGCACCCACTGCCACTCGCCTGTTTGCAGGGGGTTTGAGGAAACAACAAGCGAGAGATTATAAAGGAATTAAGATTTTTTAGCCATATGTCCTTCCAGCCATGGGAGGGAGGACCTCCGCCCTTAACCACAGGTCTTCTGGAATCTGAGGCTGAGCCTTGTGAGCTCTCTGCTGTCCTGGCTTTCAGCGCACTAGGCTTCTTGTCACTTCAGCTCTGCTGGGTTACCTTCACCTTCAGCTTCTGCCACGTGAGCTTTCGCTAAGTCGGGCTTCTGCAGTGCTTGGTCTCTGCGTCACTGGGGCTGAGCTGAGGCTGTTTCAGCCAGGTTAAATCTGAGACAAGGCGCGAGATATGTCGGGGGAGTGTGTAATTTCCTCGGTTCTGTCTCACCACAGCAAAGATTTGAAATGGTGGACCAGTGTTACAGCTCTGTTACAGCTCAGTTTTATCTGGCAAGCAAAGGATATTACCCCTCGAGGCATGAGGGCGGGCTGACCCAAAAGGAGAGGCCCAATCTTGGCTCCTCTTTTTATATGTTTGTCTCCTCCTCCTGAGCCTGCCCTGTGTAGATTGGGGTAGCCAGGAGGGCTGTTTGTTTCACCTGAGGTTCTCACTCTGGTTCTAGGATTTTCTTTTGTTCCATTTTCGCAGGCTTTTTCCTTTCTTTGTCTTTTAGCCACCGCCATTTTGGACTCCTTTTCCCTATTCTAACTACCTAACAAACCCAAAAGGACAGGGTTTGGAAAGCATCTGGATTGGTGAACACCTGGAGATTTGGAAAGAGTGGCATGCTTTGAGAAAGCTTACTCTGTGTATCTTCTCCCTCCCTTGCCCTATGCATCTCTTCCGTATCACTGTTCCTGAGCTATGTCTTTGTATAATAAATCAGTCTGGTAAGTAAAATGTTTCTCTGAGTTCTCTGATCTCCTCTAGGAAATTAATCAAACTCAAACCCAAACTTAGGGTCATGGAACCTCTGACCTACAGCTGGTAGGTCAGAAGCACAGGTGATGGCCTGAACTTACAATTGATACCTGAAGGTGGGATTAGTGAGGAAAAACTTGTAGGACTAAACCTATGGAATCTGATGTTATCTTCTCATAGATGATGTCAGAATTGAGTTGTAGGATAACCAGCTGGTATCAGAGAATTGCTTCATGGTATGGGGAAAAATCTTTACCTACTGAAAATCAGTGGTCAAAATTGTAATGGTCCTGGTTACATTACATTTCATTACAATTGTAATGGTCACAGAGATGCTCCCAGTTTACTGGGATGGGTTAAGACAAGGGGACGTCATTTATATCCAAAGAAGAGCAATTGTCCTGTCTCTCCCTTGTCATGTAGATGAACATGGATCCTGTCTTCCTGTGAGAAGGCTTGAGAAAGAGCGCAAGGAAGTAAAGTATCCATATATTGCAACAAAGTAGAACCTCAAGCAAAATTATATCATCCAGATTATCCTTCAGAATTTTGAAAAATAAGGACTCTCAGTGAAACCCTCAGGCATTACTGTTCAGATAAATTGGTTTGTTTTGCTTTGGTTTTTTTCCCCCCAAGTGAAGGCAAAAAGATATTGGCTAGCTTCATCAACTGGAATACTAAAGAATGCACTGCATAAATCAATTATAATTAAGAATTTGTTTTCTGTGGGAATGAATGTTAGTAACCTATGAGGGTTAGGGATGACAGAATGTCTAGGGATAATAATGCTGTTTATTGTTCAGAGGTCCTGGAGAGACCTCTATACTCTGTTTTCTCACCAATAAAATGGGAGTGCTTTTGAGGCTAGTATCAAGAATATGGTGCCTTGAGCCCTGTAATCTTCTATTATGGGCTTTATACCTTGAAGGGTTTCTTTACTCATAGGATATTGATTAATTCCAGGAATATGTTTTGAGGGATCTATGTGAATTTTAATGGGAGGTGTGCTGTGAATTTTGCCAACATTAGTTGGTGATTTTGCCCATAAGCAATGTGGTGACTGATTCAATAGAGACAAAATGATCACTGTTTTTAGAATCTGTTAATACCATCAGAGACCAAATAAACATTATATAATATGTCAAAGGTTCATTTAATTCACCTGGTGAGTTACTTTGATGATTACTATCAATTTCTAGAATTATTTCCCCCTTTTGGGAGAAAGAAATTCTGTCATAGTTCTTTTCTAAGAACTCTCAGCCTAAAAAATAGGTAGGGGCAGAAAAAAAAATAAGGAGAAAAGAGGTAGGGAGCTCTCAAAAGGTCTAAACAAAAGGGAATATATTCAGAGACAGGAATCTCTTAAAGTTCATTAGAGATTCCCATTATTTGAACTGTTTTAGTACTCTAATACAGGGTAGGGGTGGGGTGTTATCATAGTGGGGTTGAGAACCAAGAATGTGACACTACTGTCAGGTAGGACTGGAAGCGATTCACCCCCAAGCTGGAAAAATGTTTCTCCAAGATGATTAAAGGGGAAAATTGGGAAGAGCCCTATAGTTACTCAGAGCTCATCTTTAAGAATTGGGAAAGTGTTGGAAAGATATGACCGAAAGTGTTGAAAGCATTTAAATTTGTAACAATCTCATTTTCAACATCCTGGATATTTTTAATAACAGCAGTAAGTAGGTGGTTTTGGTTTTATTCAGGGATTTCCATTTGCTGGAGCTGAAAGCTAAAACTTTTGTCTGCCTTTCTTAAAGGTCACATCTAGAGTATGGAGAACTGATTTGCCAGGTTAACTAAATTTGGAGTGAACAGTTCCCCATTCCATTCTGTTTTTTTCATTTTCTTTTCTTTTCTTTTTTTGGCTGGATGGGAAAGGTCCTGGTTCAGTCTCTTTTTAAACAGAGGGTTAAAAACTACCTAGGTTGACTCAACATCTGAAGCAAGACCAGAATTTTCTTTAAAAACAATCTGAGGGTGATATTCCTGAACAGGTTTGTCAGATTTTTGTGTGCAAGTCTGAATGTTATTCCAATAACAGTCTTTAGAAAATCTCAAGAATTTCTGGATAAAGTCTCATAGTGATTGCCTGCACCTGATCATAAAAGTTAGACTGATTTCCTGGTTATAATTCTAGAGTTCTTTCAGGACTTTCCCAATTAATGTCATTGCTGGTTCTGACCTTGACCAACAAGTATATGAACTAGCTGATATAAGTCAGAGGAACTAGGTTATTAAGTTTAAATGTCTATATCGAATTCTTCAGTCAATCTGTGGACATCTTCAGTTACTTTGGAAACATCTTTGACCATTGCTAACAGTTGAGTTTTAATCCAGGGAGTATAAGAAATTAAGCCTGTAGGTTCTCAGAAGATTTAATTAAAAAAAAGTAGGTTCTGACAAGCTCAAAAGAAAAGGGAGTGGGAAGAATTTCAGAGAAAAGGAAAAGTTTGATGAGAGAATTAGTATGGGTGACTTGTGGATATAGAGGAGGAGGCATGGGTAGCATCGAAGGAAAGGAGGAAGATGGAGTGGGAGGTGGCACTGGGCCACAAAGAGCTGAGGGAGAGACAGGATGGCCCTTAAGACAGAGCCTGAGATAAAGAAGCCAAAGAAGAAGAACTTGAGGCTTTGGGGGCATTTTACATATCTTTAATCATTTGTTTGCCTTAGCCTTAAAATCTTATTTTGCAGAGAGGCAACCTTACACTTCTGATAATGTTGGAAAGCCTCAAAATACCAATGAAAACAAGCTTCCACTCAGTTGTAGAAATTTTTGAGCTATTCTAATTTGACTTTAAGATAAGGATTTCAAAAGTTTCCCCATATTGGCCATTGATAGTCAAAGCTGCCTTTGGTCACTTTGTTGTGGTTCCATTTAGTTAGAAATGCACATAGTGGGGGTTCTCTGGTGGCTCACTGGTAAAGGATCAGCCCGCCAGTGCAGGAGACATGGGTTCCATCCCTGATCCGGGAAGATCCCACATGACGTAAAGCAACCAAGCCTGTGCAACACAACTACTGAGCCTGTGCTCTAGAGCCCAGAAGCCACAACTGCGAAGCCCTCTTGCCCTAGAGCCTGTGCCCCACAGCAAGAGAAACCACCACAACGAGAAGCCCACGCACCACATCTAGAGAGTAGGCCCCACTCACTGCAACTAGAGAAAAGCCCACATAGCAATGAAGACCCAGCACAGCCAAAAATTTTTTTAAAAAATTAATAAATTTGTAAAAAGTGCACATAGGGAATGGCTGGAGTATTAAAACACAAAATCAGCCAGAGTCCCGCTGGTGGTCAACTAGGATCACCATTAAGATAGCTAGGATCTCATTTCCTAGAGTAAAAAACAATTTTTCCTCTAAAGAACAATTTTCAAACAGCTTAAACAACCTACAGCACAAATGGTGTGATTCAAACAGCCTGCAAGCCTGTATACCAGCCAGTTGAAAGGAAACAGCTTCATCCCAGAAAAGCTGGGTCAAAGGGTTTTGTAGCCAGTTTCTAGAGACCAGCCCTTTCCAAACGAGTAGGCCAATGGCTAGATCAGCACACTTTCATCTGAAGCAGCCCTTCCCCAAAGAAATTGGGTCAAGGGCATTTTCAGCCAGCTTCCATTGAAATAATCTGATCTCAAGATTAGACCAAAGTACCAAATAAGTGTTCATCTACAGTACTTAACTAGAAGATGAAACCTTTAAATAGATCTCAAATAAAATCTGAAATGCAGTGAAGTGAAAGTTGCTCCGTTGTGTCTGACTCTTTGTGACCCCATGGACTACAGAGTCCATGGAATTCCCTAGGCCAGAATACTGGAATGGGTAGCCTTTCCCTTCTCCAGGGGATCTTCCCAACCCAGGGGTCGAACCCAGGTTTCCCGCATTGCAGGTGGATTCTTTACCAGCTGAGCCACAAGGGAAGATAAAACCTGGAGAGCCTCAAACACAAACAGGGCACAGACTCAGATCCAGGGGAAAGACTTACTTTCAGTCTCTAGGGTCAGCAAGGAAAGCAGTGAGCGACAATAGACTGAATTTGTGAGTTCTGCACATGTTCACTCACCAGCCTTGGAGCTGAAGGGAGTCTCTTCTGGTTCCATTATGGGCCACCAAAGTGTTGACCTGAAGTAAATAGACTGGCAGATATTTCTCCAGCAAAGATGGACATATTCAGGATCAGTAGAGAATAGCAATCATGGTCTGACACTTGGGCAAGCCACATGCAAGTCACTGCACAGCATGGGAAGGATACGTCTGTAAAAGGGAGAAGGAAATTGGAAGAGCTATAGTGAATAAAGTAAAGAGTCTATGGCTTTTCATTGGCCAAGTCCTTGCCAGAAAAAAATAGGTATGAGAGCTCCTCTCTTTGGTCTCTCAATTCCATTTAATTGGGGTTTCTGTTTATTAACTTTTTTTTTTTTTTACAATATATTGCAAATGCTTCCAGACAGATTAGCCACAATAATTCCTAGGTCCTTAGCTCTCCTTTTGGTCTTTTACTATGTTCGTTCTGTATGCAATTCCTCACCTAGAGATGATGTGTCAGCCTAACTCCAGCCCTTCTGTGCCCTTGCAGCATTTCTGTCTGCTGCTTTACTTATCTCAAGGATGTTCCACTCCAAGTTCATTTAACGTCTTCCAATTCTATTATTTTTGAGCACACACTATGCTTTGAAAGCTCTGTATCTGCATGAAGTCCTTAACTGCTCACTGGTAGGAACCACCATTTTCAGAAAGCAAAAAAACTGCAAGACTTCTTTCTCTGAAAATAGATTAGATATCTGGAGACAAACTCCTGGTATAGAACATCTAAATATGCTGGATAAATATCAAAAGGATAATTTTAAAAGCATGGCTGAGAGAGAAGAAAAGTAAAGCATATAATGAAAAGTGAGCAATGACAAAGTGCTAAGCCAGAAACTTAAAAGTAAAGAATACACATTGTCTTCTTTGAGAGAATGTGAGTATTCTTGGAGGCCAAGATAATGGATTTTAATGGAGTTGTTCATGAAACACAGGCCTGAAAACAAGGCCTATGCCTATGTTAGACCCACCACAATAAAGCCTTAGAAAAAGTCCTTCATAAAATTCACAAGAGAGAGTTTGAAAGTTGAGACCCATCAAGTCAGAGGGACTTGGACTTTTCACAGATTCAGTTTCAAAAAGTCATAAAACCAAGCCTTTTCAAGTTCAAGTGATCCACTGTAAGTGAAATTCCTACTAATATTGCATCAGAGTCTTTACAGTGTGTTATCCACACTATCCAAATTTTTCAATCAGTTATCAGTGGACATATGAGGAAAACAAGAACCAGTCAATAAAAACCGAATCCAAGATGGCACAGATGTTTGAGTTAGCAGGCAAACTTCAAATTCTCTCATCTCTTTGTCTTGGTGTATCACGTGAGTTTTGGATCCAAATCTCTTTTTCCCTATAAAGCCATTTTATTACTAGAATACCACTTTTATTAAAGGAAAAGTTCTGTACTCTCAAGAAGCAGGAATAAATGTGATTTGTTTGTGAAAGACTAGAGTACAGAGTATATTATCATACTGAGGAATGAGGATTTTGAAAGCCCAGTGGCAAAAAAAAAAAAAAAAACCCAAAAACATGAAGCAGAGTTTATCCCCCAAATATTTTGTGCAGAGAAATAATCGGCTTAAGCAATATCCATTTTGTAAGATTGTTCAAGATGTTAAGTAAGTTTGTTGTTTGTTTAATTTATGAACCAGTCCTAATAGGAAACATCAGATCTATTGATCAGAAAGCATAACATGTACTCATAGAGCATCTTCCCAGTGTCACACCCCCAGCTCCCCATACACAGTGCAATGCAAGTCTGATGGCATTTGTGCCTGCAGTGTGGCTTGCATCACCTCAAATTTCTGAGACTTGGCCCTTTTGTAAGAAGACTGAGAGAGAGACAGAGTGAGGGAGTAAGGGAGACAGACAGAAAGAGAAAAGGGAACAGGAAAGGAGGAGGGGAAGAGAGAGAGAGTAGAGAAGGTAAGAGAGGCTTTTTCTCTCTATAAAGCAGCATCCCCCAACCTTTTAGGACCAGGGACCAGTTTCACTGAAGACAATTTTTCCATAAATTGGGGGCACAGCGGGGATGGCTCAGGCAGTAATGTGAGTGATGGCAGATGAAGCTTTGCTCCTGACCTGCTGTTTACCTCCTACTATGAGGCCAAGACCAGTACTGGTCTGCGGAGGGAACTGGGGACTCCTGCTCTAAAGGTATAACATGACAAATCCTCTGCAGGAAATAGGAGGCCACAACTGCCCTGGAAGTGAGCAAAAACCTTTGAGGGAGAGGAAAAAGGCATCTCAATGTAAGCAGACAGCTTTATGAGATAGGCCTTAACGTCTTTCCAGAGCAATTCCTTATCTTTAACTTCCAAGACTTGTTTACTATTCAATTATCCTTTCACCCATGCTGTCAGTAGTCTGCTCAGAAAGCCCAGATTGCACAGAATATGGAAATTACTCATGGAGAACTGTTTTCCTAACAAAGACTGGTTCCAAGGGAGTCGACCAATAGGTATCTAGTTAGGAATGTGCTTAACATTTACGTTTCTACAATATTATCTAGATACAGATCACTCCAGTGGGGATGAAGAGGGTGAAGTAGATATTAGAAGCATATTTTACAGAAAACTTGCAAGACTTGGTTGAATAAATATTAAGGAAAATGTAAATGATGAGTTAAAATTAGTTTGTACTTTTGGATGAATGGTAGGAAAATTAATAGAAAACTTTTTTCAGTAGAGAGTATTAGGAATGGATTTGAATATAAGATGTTTGAAATGTTGGGAATAGAATTGGAGCAGCAAATCAGACTTCACTCTTTCAAGCAGTGTTAGACTTAAGGAACTTCTGAAGTGGAACTGTATGGTGTACGTAGGTGGAGAAAAGGATCTAGAAGGCAAAGACTTGTCAGTGAAATAGAAGGAATAATAAAATGAAATTTGCTGAAACAATATAGGGTCATGTGTTACAAAGAAGAGGCCATCCTGAGAGGCAGATTGCACATGGCACAAATAATGCTGAGACAGATTATAAATAAAAGCTGTTTAACTTAGCAATAGGGAGACCATCAGCGACTATGTGACAAAAATTTAATTAGAGTGACTGAGTCTGAAGCCAGTTACATGATTAGAGGAAGAGGTGAGTAGAAAAGAAATGAAAAGATAAATGCTTATAATTCCATTAAGCAGGGACCTCTCTCCAATTAGTATAAATGAACTAATTCCTCATGGTTCTGACATTTTTGGCTTTGCTTCTCCCTTTCTCTCAAGGGAAAGGCTAGTCACTGCAGTATCCTGGCCTGGAGAATTCCATGGACTATAGTCCATGGAGTCGCATAGTCGGACATGACTGAGTGACTTTCACTTTCACTTTTCTTTCAGTGACCCTGCTCCTCCCTTACTCTCAATGACTTTACTCCATTTCCCCCTGTGACCCCAAATACAAGTGCATTTAGCAAACATCTGTATTGAATCAAAAGACCAGCATTTTCTTTAAATAGACTTACTGTGTTTTAGGATGAGCACTTCTGAGATTGTATCTGGTCTTCAGGACTATTTTTTATTAGTTGCATTTATTAAAACAGTTAAAAGGAGCCACACTCCAGGACATGGTAATAGCTCCAGCAAACAAAAAATATACACTTCACATGAATTCGTTTTAAATATAATTTTACCTGCAAAAATATAAATATGAAGATACACACCTTTTATACTTTTCCTGTGATTGTTGCATTATTATCTTTAAAATTTCTTAACTTTCACAAAAACCATTTCATGAGAATCTTCTGGTAACTTTTAGACATAGGAAAACTGAAGATTATATATGAGTGTAATTATAAAAAATAACTCCTTATGTTGAAGCAGGGAATTACCATTCAGCTTGAAATTAAAAATCTAAACAGTTGATAAGTGGTAGCAGTGCCAGGCTAAAGTATTAAACAGCCATCTGGTCATCTCCTGGGGAGAGATGAACATTAAAGTCTGTCTTGGCTCCATGCTTGGTTCTGTTCTTTACATTAATAAGTACTCTATCTTGAATCCTGAGAAATCTAATGATAAAGATTTCTTGTCAAAAGCATTTAACTCCGCTTACAGTTTGAAATTATATTAAAATAACCAGCAAAACCTTTAGATGCCAAAATAAGTATAATATTTGGGTTTTCTCTGCCAACTAACCCATTCTGTCCAGCAAGTTTTCAGGA
Source organism: Cervus elaphus (assembly GCF_910594005.1). Lineage (NCBI taxonomy): Eukaryota > Metazoa > Chordata > Mammalia > Artiodactyla > Cervidae > Cervus > Cervus elaphus. Next base: position 46,285,100 of record NC_057832.1, read on the forward strand.
TGACGTTCAAAAGGTTCCAGTGTTTCTAGATAGAAGCATGTTTCTGTATGGCTATGTAATGCAGCTAAGTGATTTCCACACGATTTTTCCCAGTTCTTTTGTTAAGACAAAAGAAAGCAGGAAAGGAACTGGCATCCATTATCATTAAAAAAAGAAATGTTTTCTTCTGAACACTGGCAAGTATTTTGTCTTCTAAATAGTGTCAGGCTATTGAAGATATGTTACACTTTAATAATTCACTAATATTGTTTCCATGAAGATTTTTGACAGTAAATCATAGATAATCTGAGTTTGTACAGAACACATTTAGCAAGTCACTATGCCATGACTTAGTGAAAGGCAAAAGAGAAAAGGAAAGACATATCCATCTGAATGCAGAGTTCCAAAGAATAGAAAGGAGACATAAGAAAATTTCGTCAGTGATCAATGCAAAGAAATAGAGGAAATCAATAGAGTGGGAAAGACTAGAGATCTCTTCAAGAAAATTAGAGATACCAAGAGAATATTTCATGCAAAGATGGGCACAATAAAGGACAGAAATGGTATGGACCTAACAAGAGCAAAGCTATTAAGAAGAGGTGGCAAGAATACACAGAAGAACTATACAAAAAAGATCTTAATGACCCAGATAGCTATGATGTTATGATCACTCAAGTAGAGCCAGATATGCTGGATTGCAAAGTCAAGTGGGCCTTAGGAAGTATCACGACCAACAAAGCTAGTGGAGGTGATGGAATTCCAGCTAAGCTATTTCAAATCCTAAAAGATGATGCCGTGAAAATGGTGCAGTCAATATGCCAGCAAATTTGGAAAACTCAGCAGTGGCCACAGGACTGGAAAAGATCAATATTCATTCCAATCCCAAAGAAAGGTAATGCCAAAGAATGTTCAAACTACCTCACAATTTCACTCATCTCACATGCTAGTAAAGTAATGCTCAAAATTCTCAAAGTTAGACTTCAACACTATGTGAACGGAGAACTTCCAGATGTTCAAGCTGGATTTAGAAAAGGCAGAGGAACCAGAGATCAAATTGCCAACATTTGTTTGTCACAGAGTAAGCAAGAATTTTCCCTGAAAACATCTACTTCTGCTTCATTGACTATGCTAGATCCTTTGATTGTGTGGATCACAACAAACTGTGGACAATCCTTAAAGAGGTGGGAATACCAGATCACCTTACCTGCCTCCTGAGAAATCTGTATGCAGGTCAAGAAGCAACAGTTAGAACCGGACATGGAACAACAGACTGATTCCAAATTGAGAAAGGAGTATGTCAAGGTGGTATATTGTCACCCTGCTTATTTAACTTATATGCAGATTATATCATTCAAAATGCTAGACTGGATGAAGGACAAGCTGGAATCAAAATTGCTTGGAGAAATATCAATAACCTCAGAAATGAAGATGACACCACCCATATGTCAGAAAGTGAAGAGGAACTAAAGAGCTTCTTGATAAAAGTGAAAGAGGAGAGTGAAAAGCTGGCTTAAAACTCAATATTCAAAAAATGAAGATCATGGCAAACAGATGGAGAAACAATGGAAACAGTGCCAGACTCTATTTTCTTGGGGTCCAAAATCACTGCAGATGGTGATTGCAGCCATGAAATTAAAAGACACTTGCTCCTTGGAAGAAAAGCTGCAAGAAGCCTAGACAGCCATATTAAAAAGCAGAGATTACTTTGCTGACAAAGATCCATCTAGTCAAAGCTGTGGTTTTTCCAGTAGCCATGTATGGATGTGAGAGTTGGACTATACAGAAAGCCGAGCACTGAAGAATTGATGCTTTTGAACTGTAGTGTTGGAGAAGACTCTTGAGAGTCTTTTGGACTGCAAGGAGATCCAACCAGTCCATCCTAAAGGAAATCACTCCTGAATATTCATTGGAAGGACTGATGCTGAAGCTGAAGCTCCAATACTTTGACCACTTGATGCAAAGAACTGACGCATTGGGAAAGACCCTGATGCTGGGAAAGATTTAAGGCAGGAGGAGAAGGGGATGACAGAGGATGAGATGGTTGGATGGCATCACTGACTCAATGAACATGAATTTGCACAAGCTCTGGGAGTTGGTGATGGACAGGGAAGCCTGGCATGCTGCAGTCCATGGGATCTCAGAGTCAGACACAACAGAGCAACTGAAGTGAACTGACTGATGTCACGTTACCACTAAAGTGGAAATCTCCCAAGTATACATCTATACTGCCTGATGTCCATCAGATGCTGTAAGAATCTTTCACAGTGGATTGTGACAGCAGTCTAATGCCCATGGCTAACCCTGGTTTCTCTTCAGACTTGGGATCACTGTCATTCCCTGATTGCTAACTGGTAAGCAGTTAACTGGTATTGAAGGCAGGAGGAGAAGGGGACAACAGAGAATGAGATGGATGGATAGCATCACTGACTCAATGGACATGAGTTTGAGTAAGCTCTGGGAATCTGTGATGGATGGGGAGGCCGGGAGTGCTGCAGTCCATGGGGTCGCAAAGAGTCAAACATGACTGAGCGGCTGAACTGAACTGAAGAAGTACTGATAGTAAGAGCTTGTGCTGAAAAATTTTATTAATCAGGCTGCATTTTGTATGTTGTATACCTATTAATTCATTTATTCTTAAACATCCTGACCTGTCCTTAACAATTTTTATAGGACAGTTGGGTGCTTCTAAAACATGGAGATCATTTGCTCCATCTCCTCAAATCACCATCTCCCTGGGTTTTTCTTTTCTTTCTCATGATCTGGAAACTCTCTTAAAGCAGTAAGCTAGGGAAGTCTATCCTAGGGATCTGTTTGTTTTCCTCTTCTAAATGTTGTCTGTCTTTCACTGTCTAATGTCTAACATCTTGACACCTAGTGACTTGTATATTTTTTTCTGCTTTTTGGTTATTTAAGACAATAGCATAAACCTAGTCCCTATCCCTTCATCTTGGTCAGAAGTAGATGACCTCTTGAATTTTAAAAATTATTGTATTGTAATCTCTATTGTTACAGAATCAAAGACCACCACTCAGTATCTAAACAAACAAGACCACCACTCAATATCTAAAATAAAAACATTGTTTAATTTATTGATTGTTTTTATGAAGGACAAATATACTAGTCGGATGCAGTGTCTCTGATCAGAGCAGATGGTGATCTGCTCTGTGTGGAATTTATAATCAACAAGTTTCAAACCATTTTTGGTGGTTATATGATCCCACTGCTATTGGACAGTCAGTTGTTACCTGGGAGAGTGAGAACTTCTGTTTGTCATTGGATACACTTAAGTAGATAGCGCTGAAATATAAAACAAAACAAAAAAATTGATAGCATGACTAGCTCCTCAGAAACTCCACCTTGTGCTCTCATCCAGTTTCTCTTCCTCTCTTAAAAAAAGCTAGTATTCTGACTTCTAACATCACAGATTAGCTTTGCCCACTTTTGTACTTTACATAAATGAAATTAGTATATATATTTTCTGGTCTTTTTTTTTTTTGCAGAACATTAGGTTTGTCTGGTCCTGTTTTTTTTTCCCCCCAGAACATTAGGTTTGTAAGATTCATTTACATTTAATCTTAACTGAAATATGTATGAAAGTATAGATGCTTTTGAGTGGGATTGTCGAATCATAGAGTATGCATATATTCCACTTTAGTAGATGTTGCTAAACCTCTCTCTAATGTGGTTGTGTAAATTCATACTCCCATCAGTATTCATGAGAATTTCAGTTGTTTCTCATCTTCACCAACATATGCTATTATCTGATACATATGGTCATATCACATCATAATTTTAATTTTCTTTCCCCTGATGAGTAATGAAATTGAATAGCTTTCTTCTGCTGATCAGTTTACCAACTCTATCCATTTATTGGATCCCAGAGCCTCAGAAGCTAAGTTTTTACCCTCTCAACAGGAGATGTGAGAATTATTCTAAAAGAAGTGTAACAGAAAATATTTAAAGATACTGTTATTGTGGTATTCTCCAATATAATCCAGTTATTTTCTACAGTGAAGCCATGTTTGACAAATCTGTCCGTGCATACAAAGCTTCCACTCCATATTCTAAAGTAAAACTCTTAATTATATAAGTAGGCAGCCAAAAGTCATTAAACATTTTAGAAACTTACCTATGTGAGTATACACCCAAATAAAAAATAATAATTTAGAAGCAATAACTTGTCAAATAAGAACATTTATTTTCATAATAATATAAATGCTAGATACACATTTAGCCAAAATTATGCTACAATTCTTTGGGAGGATGTGTGTGCTGGTTGTATATTTGCAGTGGGTATGTGTGTACTGAGTATATGTAGTTCATGCAGGTGTGTGGTGGGTGTGGGGGCATTATGAAAATTATCTAAATTGTAAAAATTGTAAATATTATGAAAATGAAATATATATGTATATATATATATATTCATGTTTCCTCAGGAAATTCAACTGTGCAGCCAGTATTAAGAACCAAAGATGTCAGCTGTGTTAAGAGATCATTTCATAGTGGGAGGTTTTCTTAAAGAAAAATGACTACCTCAAAATGGATTACAGCAGAACTATAAGATCACCACATGTGCGTATAATACATGCAATATTTTCATATGATATAGTGGAAATAATGTCCCTTGCAGTTGTCAGGCATGAATACTTAGGACTAGAAATTCAATTTTCTCTTAAAATGCTGCTTGGTTTTTGAAACTTAAAATAGTGAAATTTCAAAATGATCACACCAGATTTTGGCTTAATATGAACATCTCTGGACTAGCTTCAGGAATCTGGCCATTTTCAATCATCCTGTTCATATGATGAATGTTGATGTAATATTTGGGGGTTTGTCTCTTTGTGATGTCTCACTGTCTTATCCAGAACATACAGTTCCCTTCCAACTGGTATTTTATTCTCTCCAGAACATTGGCTTTTAAAATGTGTTCTTATCTTGGGCGCTTACTGAGTGTGTGGCTCTTCACCATAATTAACCATATTTTTCACTGTAATTTACTTCATTTTTGTTAAATCTTATTTGTTAGCTGAAATTTGTCAGCTAAATTTCAGATATTTCGTAACATAAAGTTGACAGTCCATTTTTTAACTGTTTTTCTGTCAATGATTATTTCTTGGTTTGACAGTTAACTGTTGTGAAAAAATCAAATACATAAAATAATGCAAATGAGTACATAAAACAATGTAAACAATGCATTGATGCACCAACCTCTAAAATTAAGCTATTACTTTTTTTCAATGTTTTATTTATTGTTTTCTTGTTTAATTTCTTTTATGGAAGTGAAAGGTTGTTGCTGAACCACGAAAAGATGCTGGGATTCGTGGCCTCCAAAGGAGAAGAATGGCCAGGAGACGTCTCTGGCCCTTGTCTCCGGGGCCAGAGACGAGGCTTGATCGCTCAGAGCTTTTGTGTAATAAAGTTTTATTAAAGTATAAAGGAGATAAAGAAGGCTTCTGACATAGACATCAGAAGGGGGCAGAAAGAATACCCACCTGCTAGTTTTTAGCTGGATGTTTTGTAGTTACTAGCAGTCTATTAATGAAAGAAAGGAATGTCTTAAAACTCAGAGAATGGCACCAGGCCCCACATCCATAAGATGTATTTTGGGATAATCTTGACACCAGACAAGTCATCCTGGGCCATAAAACAACTGACTTGAATCTTGTAGAAAGGCAGATTACCATACAAATAATTTTGTTTACATAGATTAGGGGACCGATGTCTGAGTATAACATACTGGTTTGTCAAGTAGGTTCTGAGCCATTAGGCAGAACCAACTTGAAGCAGAGTCTGGGGTAAATGCATAGTAGTACATTAACACAGCTTAAGACAAACATCTCCATAAGAAAAATGCATTGGTTAACTCAAGATTTGAGAAAAAGTTAAGTTCAGGTGGAACCAGGTATCTTTAAGGCAACACAGTATTTTAAGAGAAACCTCTTTTTAAATTTGTATAGAAAAGTGAAAGTGAAAGTGATGTCGCTCAGTCATGTCTGACTCTTTGTGACACCACAGACTGTAGCCTACCAGGTTCCTCCATCCATGGGATTTTCCAGGCAAGAGTACTGGAGTGGGATGCCATTTCCTTCCCCAGGAGAACTTCCTACCCAGGGATTGAACCTGGGTCTCCCACATTGTAGGTAGACGCTTTACCGTCTGAGCGACCAGGGAAACATAGAGAAGGGGAAAAAAATATATCATTAGTTGGTTTCCTCCTGCCACTTAAGAGAGAGATTTAAAAAAAAAAATGTTTGACACTTGCAGCCTATTTTCTCTATTTGGAGACCCCTGGCCTTCCTGCCTGTTACCCTCTCAGAAGTAAGATACTATCAGTCAGCTCAGTTCAGTCGCTCAGTCGTGTCCGATTCTTTGCGACCCCATGAATCGCAGCACGCCAGGCCTCTCTGTCAATCACCAACTCCTGGAGTTTATTCAAACTCATGCCCATCGAGTCGGTGATGCCATCCTATAGATGTAGCTAAAGTCTCTCCTCCCATCATTTCCCCTTTTTGCTTTCCCCAAAGTTTTTTCTATAATTCTAATATATATTTTTTGTATGCTACCACATGAGTGTAATCATGCAACAGATATAGAATTTCAAGTAGTATACAAAATTTTGCCACTGGGTTTCCACCATTACCACCAGATATAATGTGTACATGTTGATACATGTAGAACTACTTCAGTTATTATAATTGCCTTATAATAATCTATTGAATGAATATAGTTTTTCCTGTTCTCCTGGAGAACAGTTCATTTTTTAAAGTACTTTTTACAGTTAGAAACAGTGCTTCTGGGCTTCCCTGGTGGTCCAGTGATTGGGACTTCTTGCTCCCACTGCAGGGGTCCCAGGTTCCATCCCTGGTCAGGGAAATAGAGCCTACATGCCGCAACTAGGAGTTCGCCTGCCACAGTTTAAAAAGATCCTACCTACATGACACAGCAAAGATCAGAGATCCCATGTGTTGCAACTTAGGCCTGGCACAGCCAAATAAATAATTAAAACAAAAACAAAAACAGTACTTCTATGAACATTCATATAAATGTTTCTATTCTAATTCAGCCACCCTGTTCAATGCTTGGTGGCATCACACTGTGGCTTAGAGGGCTTCCCAGGTGGCTCAGTGGTGAAAAATCCACCTGCCAAGCAGGATATGTGGGTTCAATCCCTGGGTCAGGAAGATCCCCTGGAGAATGAAATGGCTACTCACTCCAATATTCTTGCCTGAAGAATTCCATGGACAGAGGAGCCTGGCAGGATACAGTCCATGGGTCCTAAAGAGTCAGGCACAACTTAGCAGCAACCAAACAAGAATGAATAATACTCTATGTGCTTATTGACCATTCAGAGAATTATCTTTTGTGAAGTGACTATTCATGTCTTTTAACTGTTTATTACTGTTGTTGATGGTGGGTTACTTATTTTCTCACTCATTTGTAGGAATTCTTTAAATCTGAATATGAACCCTTGTCAGATAGAGGTATTTGGAAGGTTTTCACTCTCTTGATAATGTTTCTGGTAACAAAATTTCTTAATATTTGTGAGGTTCAGTTTATCAGTCTTTTTATGGTTTGTGCTTTCTGTCTCCTCCTTGGAACATCTTTCTTTTCCCTAAAATCATGCACATATTCTCTGTTTTTTTCTTGAAATCATTAATGTCTTTTCCCTCCACATGTAAGCTATGTGATTTATTTGCTTATTTATTTATTTTTTTGGTTACTGTGTAAGGTAGGAGTCAAGATTGATTTTTTTTCCCCATTCAGATATCAGTTCCTTTTATTGAAAAGACCATCTTTTCACCAAGTGTTTCAATGGTAATGTTATAGATCAGAAGATAACACATGTATACATTTCTTTCTGAACTCTATCCTGTTTCATTGATCTATTTCTCCTTAGAGAAACTGCATTATGTATATGCCTTGATCTCAGGTAGTAAAATTCCTTGACTTTGTTCTTACTGATGGCCTTCGATATTTATTCTAGATCCTATGTATTGTCATATAAGTTTGTCTGTGTATGTGTATTTGTGTGTTTTCATCTGCTGAAAAATTTGGATTATATATATATATAATTATATAACATTATACACAAATATAATTTATAAATAGCATCATAAAATATAAAATTATATAATAGACAGTAAATATTTTATATATATTTTTAGCAGCTACTTGGAATGAATGCTATTGAAGTAGTTTCCTGTTTGTTTGAATTGTGTACTGTTTTTCTGTACAGTAACATTTGGTCATCCTATGGGCAAGGGGTTGTGACAGACTTTGCAACTTACATAGTTGCTGGATTCATTTTCTTCTATTTTTATAGAATAGGATATTTTCTTTAAAATGGTGCATTTAATGATTTTTTCTCTTCTGATTTTTTTGTATTATTTGTTTGAGAACTTTCTTTACATTCAACTTCTTTTTGCCCCTTCACCAATACATTTCCATGAAATACGGTGTCTTCCAAGATGCTTTCTCTCCCAGAAGTGTCTGGGACTGTCACGTCAGATCTTGTGCACTTTCCAAGACACTTCCCTTAGGTCCTTGGTATCCAAGGTATCATCTACCAGGTCTTGTAAATGATTTCAGTATTTTTTCTCATAGTCAGCCTTTTCCTTCTGGTAATAAAGCCTAACTGATATTATGTGTTCCACTGCTGCAGTCATCTGCTAGATTTTCCTTCCTTTTGCCTAATCAGAATGCTAAAGTATACCTTTCATTTTTAAACAGCTCACTCCAAAATAAAGTGACACATAGCATATCTATCTAGATGTCTTGTTTCACAATGACCCATTTCATACTCCTCCACAGAGATCAGCATAGGTTTATCTATTATTCAGGACTCCTATATAAATTAGGTCACTATGTCATTCTTTGGACTGATGGTGTTCATACATCAGAATACATAAGGATTACTCCAGCAGCTTTTAAAATTCCATATCTACCTCTAGTTTTTGGTCTGAAATGGTACCCAGTAATCCACCTTTTTTAAGAAGCAAGTATTCTGAAACAGTTTGAATAAAAAGCAGTGTTTCTTGACATTTCTTATATACTATATGATGAGATTCTCTAAGCCAGTGTCTCCTCGGTAATAATCATAACACTTCACATACTTTATAGTCTCTGAAATATCTTCAGGCATCGAAATCAACCCCTGATTTAAGAGAGGGACATATAAAAATAATTCTTCAGGCTCAAAAAAAATTCAGAATTTCTGCCAGCTAAGTGCTCTCTGATCTCATTCCCAGAAATACTCTATGCTGAGAGTCTATTTTCTAAGGACTGATTTCAAAGAGATAAAGTATGATTCAGCAGGTTGTGCTCCATGTTCTGAATTATCTGATTTTTCAAAGTTAACAATAGCATGGAGTTATATGATAGCTCATTTGTAATTACTACCTGAAAAAAATTGCTCATATCATTTTTAGAAGTCCACCGAGATGTTATGACTCAAAACAATCAAAAAAGGGCTTGTATCTGGATATTTGAATGTCTTAGCTTAAAGATGCAGGTCATGTTATGATCATAAATTGTATCTCTTCCTTTACTTTAAAAAAAAGCTATTTTTTAAAGTAAACTTTTATTTTTTAACAAAAATCCTCTTAATCAGTTTTATGATACAAATTTATTTTTGTACTCAAGAATGGAGTAATTTGCTAAAATTAAATACAAGCTTTAAAGGCAATTTGTCATTGATACAGAGTAAGTTTTTTTCATAGAGAAATATGGCTATGTATATGTGCTGTTTTACCTCAAGGGAAAGTGTAGTTGAAATTCAAAGTTAAAAATCTTTAAAAAGGACTTGCCTATGAGTTTTGTTCAACTAACTTTATTTTATTTTAAATTAAATTATTCAGTCTGTTTATTTTAGGTTGCACTGGATCTTTGTTGCTGCACGGCCTTTTTCTAGTTGTGGCAAGCCCGGGCTACTCTTTAGTGTGGTGAGCCGGCTTTATGTTGTGGTGGCCTCTCTTGTTGCAGAGCGTGGGCTCTAGGGCTTGAGCTTCAGTAGTTATCTACACAGGCTTAGTTGTCCTGAGGCATGTGCTGCTTTCCTGGAGCAGGGATCAACCCATGTCCCCTGCATTGGCAGCTGGATTCTTAATGACTGCACTGCATCAGGGGTGTCCTCAACTAATTTTGAATATTGTGTTCATTTATAAGATGATACGAGATATAAGTTAATGCCACATTTTTCTAATTAGACAACCCCCCAAAATGTTATGTTATAAATTCTTGTGGATCTAGATAAAATTATTTTTCACTTTTACAAATACATTTAAAATCCTATTTATATGTGTAACACTCTTCAAATGACATTATTTCTATTTCCGTTCTTTATGAAACTAAAGTCTTCACACACAGCTTTGACACTGATACCTTTGATAATAACTAGAATCACTTTTGAACTCATCTAACAATTTCTGAAAAACTACTGCCCGTACTTCTGGCTGCCTAAATTGTTTAAATTGAGCACTTTTTGAATCAGCATAGAATTATAATTATTGGAAATTTTGTACCAACCCAATTACTTATTCATATAACTTTAGGGTATCTTGGGTTTTGGTTTTAACATTGTTTCCTGCGAGTATGTATTGAAACTTCTAGAACATATTACTTGAGACATAGCTTTAGAAAGGATCTTTAAAAGGACTTTTTAATATCCATCACTTGTAATGTGAGATCATAATGCTTAAAATTACTTGATCTGTGATAAAATCTCTACTTGACTCTCTTTCTCTTAATCCACCAGATGTCCTCAATAAGCATTCAAAATACATCAGCTAAGGTCTTCGCAGCTTCCCTGGTGACTCAGCAGTAAAGAATTCAACTTCAACGCGGGAGAAGTAGGTTCGAACCCTGGTTCTGAGAGATCCCCTAAGGAAGGTGACTGCAACCCACTCTGATATTCTTGCCTGGGAAATCCCATAGACAGAGGAGCCTAGCGGGCTACAGTCCATGGGGACACAAAATAATTGGACATGACTTAGTGACTAAAAACAACAAAAAGTCATTGCAGGCTAATGTATCATTCTCAAGCAGTACTTTAAAGTAATAATATAGATATATGAAAAATTCTTCTACAGTGAGAGGCTGTATAGGGCTTAAATATAAAGCAGTTTCTTTCTCAGAGATGATTTTGGAAATGAAGTTTCCCAGTCATGTAATCTACATTTATTATTTGTACCACAATTCATTTCTTCTTAAGATGTTTGTAATATAGCATCAAATATAGTTCAATATTTTAGGCTTCCTTAAATTAAAAATAAGAGATAATTTAGTGCCTTTCCTTAGTTTAGAAGTTAATATTATGCCTTTTGAGAAGAAATAAGAAGGATTTTTTTATTATTATTATCGGTCATTCAATGTAATATGTGAGAGTTCCTTTAGCAGTTTCCACTGCTGCTTATCTGGATGTCAGCCTGTAGTGTAGAAGGGGGCTTCTTGATAGCAGCCTGTAGAGGGACCACAAGTCATAAGGGTTAGGAAATCCCCCTACTCTGGTTCTTCCTTGATCCATACTGCCATCCCCAAAAGAAACCACTTATATTTTAGATTTTTTTTTTTGGTAACACCAGTATCCAACTTGAACATTCAAATATTTGATTGTCTTTTTGTGTTCTTACCTGTAATTTTTTAATAATAAGTGAAACATTTTGTATTTTTTTCCAAGTATTTCCTAGGGAGAATAATGATCATCTTGACCTTTGTTCTTAATCAAAATATCAAATTGAATCAATAAAGTTTTCATTAAGAACAACAAAGTTTTTCTAGTGCTCCTCTTAGGTAATGAAACATGACTTTGCTTTTACATGCATGTAGAGCTGTCTAAATGAAGTTGGCATGAAAACTATACAGATTAGTATTGAATCCTTCAAAAGCACAGTATAAGAATATTAGTACATTACCTGAAATTCCATAGAGAAATAAGTGATATGATAATAGTATCAACCCAGAAGCATATTTGTTACATAAAGAAAAGCTTCTCTTTCCATTTATCATTTTTTGACAGTGCCAATGAGTCATAACTTAGCAAGCCACTCCATATAGAGGATGCCATGAATGTAAATATAACTTATTCTAAACACATTCCTTGTTCATTATTAAGTGTAAAAACACAGAATTTTTCTTTGAATGGCTGACAGCATTTTATGACCATGTGTATTAAGATAGATAAATAGACCACTTATTTAAAGGCATCATATTCAGCTTTTGGATGTACAGGCACAGTTAAAGCTTCAGAGTTTAAAGCACAAAAGTAGCCTATTGTAGTGAATTAAGTCCTTCACAGATTTCAATAGTACAATGATTATTTCAGGGATCATTTTAAATATGTGTATTTAGTAGTAATTTAACTACTCAAATCTATTCAACTAATCGAATTTAACTATTCAAGTAGTTAAAATATTACTAAATACACACTTCTACCTCTTTGGTGGGATTCCCTGGTGGCTCAGATGGTAAAAAAAGTCTGCCTGCAATGTGGGAGACCTCGGTTCGATTCCTGGTTTGGGAAGATCCTCTGGAGGAGGGCATGGCAAACCACTCCAATATTCTTGCCTGGAGAATCCCCATGGACAAAGGAGCCTGGTGGGCTACAGTCCATGGGGTTGCAAAGAGCCAGACATGACTGAACAACTAAGCATACATGTGTATACCTCTTTGGTATCTGTATTCTAGAAAAGCATGTCTGACTAAAATCCCAGAGAGAAAATGCACCACTCAGATTTCCCTTTAGTGCAGCTGAGGAAGACTTGTTGTCCTTCCTGCTGTGAGTATCAATAGGCACCTTTCAACTGTCAGCCCTTCTGGATTCTGGCCGCTGAACACCACATCACTCAGTCAGTGAATTGTGAATATGATGGTTCAAAGGGCCAGGCATCTTCCCTGAACTCAGTACAACTTGGGAGGCCCATTCCAACACCAGCTCCCCTTCCCTGAGGGATCCACTACGGCTGTAGCCGCTGAGCCCTGCTTCTCTCCCCTTTCTTCAACAGATGTTGATCCCAATGTGACTAGTCGCTCAGTCTTGTCCGACTCTTTGCAACCCCATGGACTGTAGCCACCAGGCTCCTCTGTTCATGGGATTTCTCAGGAAAGAATACTGGAGTGGGTATCCACTCTCTTCTCCAGGGGATCTTCCCAACCCAGAGATCAAATCTGGGTCTCCTGCATTACAACGAATTCTTTGCTGTCTGAGCCACCTGTAATAAACATCCAACATGCTCAGTTCTTTCTCAGAATTTGTTTTCTGGTGAACTCAACTTGCAAAAAAAAAAGTTGTGAGATGCATGATTATAATTTATGAGAGAAAAATTCAGAGGAATAACCTACATGACTTATACAGAGCAGTATAATGATATTTAAATAAATCTAAATTATATAAATGCAAAGACTGTAGCTCACTTATGAGAAATTGTGTTAGTATATATGCATATGTGTGCATGCGTGATGTAGTAGAAATGAATATTTTAGGTCTGTGGCAAAGTAAATTTTAAGAAATATTGTTTCCTCTGTCTTGTTTACTTACTGAAGTATCATTTTGTTCAGAGAAACACTATTTCTTATTCCAGGCAAAATGCTTATTTTTCTTGCTTGTCTTTACTGTATAACATATTTCAGGTTTATGAGATAGAAGCAGCGTCCTGCTCCCTTTCTTGTGAAATGGGAAAATAGGATTGGCGTGTCTCTTTTTGTCATTGTTTATGCCTGGAGCCCCAATGTGCTATCTGGAGCTCAAGCATTCATCCATTGGCTATGAGGAGAAGGAAAAGAGAGCAAAGTTAGAGAGTCTTAGTATAGTGATCCTTACATCACTGAGTTGCTAAACCAGGCATTGAATTAAATTTTAATCATAGGATGAATTTCTTGACTCTTAAGGAATATAGGAAAACCGTGTTTTGTCATGAAATTTTAAAAATCAATAAATCCCTTTATCTCTGTTTTAATGTGTTTAGAATACATTAGATCATGGCATCCAGTCCCATCACTTCATGGCAGATAGATGGCAAAACAGTGGACACAGTGTCTGACTTTATTTTTCAGGGCTCCAAAATCACTGCAGATGGTGATTGCAGCCATGAAATGAAAAGACGCTTACTCCTTGGAAGGAAAGTTATGACCAACCTAGACAGCATATTAAAAAGCAGTCATTACTTTGTCAACAAAGGTCCATCTAGTCAAGGCTATGGTTTTTCCAGTAGTCATGTATGGATGTGAGAGTTGGACTATAAAGAAAGCTGAGCCCAAAAATTGATGCTTTTGAACTGTGGTGTTGGAGAAGACTCTTGGGAGTCCCTTGGACTGCAAGGAGATCCAAGCAGTCCATCCTAAAGGAGATCAGTCTTGGGTGTTCATTGGAAGGACTTATGCTGAAGCTGAACCTCCAATACTTTGGCCACCTGATGCAAAGAGCTGACTCATTTGAAAAGACCCTGATGCTGTGAAAGATTGAGGGCAGGAGGAGAAGGGGATGACAGAGGATGAGATGGTTGGATGGCATCACCGACTCAATGGACATAGGTTTGGGTGGACTTCGGGAGTTGGTGATGGACAGGGAGGCCTGGTGTGCTGCGGTTCATGGGGTTGCAAAGAGTTGGACATGACTGAGCGGCTGAACTGAACTGAAAGCATCAATTTTTACATAAAGGATAAAGAGAGGAAAGTTGGTCTTAAGTTTTGGTGTGATATTGGGATTTAAAAGAGAGAGTGAGGAAGAGCAAGGATATCAGAAGTCAAAGCTCCCATCCTTCCTCATCCTCTGCCTCCTATACACCTCCAGTTGGGTGGTGTAGAGGTGACCAAATTTAACTGAGGGAGCACAGTGTTAGGGAGTCATCGGTCCTTAGGAAATATCTACTCTTCACTTCAGCCACATCAAAATGTCCCATCAGTATGGACATGAAAGTGGCAGAAGAAAGTGGGTAACGAGATGAGCCTGAGGCTGTGGCAATGGTTCCTCAAAGCTTATTTGACATATTGAAAAGAATGGAGTTAAATCCATGGCCTGGGATCCCTTTCTAGCCTTTAGGAGTGGAGGCTGGGGATGCTCCTGGCAAAGAAAACAAGCAGGTACCCGGCCTAATCTTCTTGTAAACATACTAATAGTACACCTGCTAGAAAATAAACCAGTATTTACCAGGAGTAGAATTTTATCTATTGAATTCTATTAGCAGGTGTTCCTTGGTTTAGGATTGCTTATGGTAAACAAATATAGAATCTATGGATTTTTGAAATGTGACTTCAAATGGTGTCCTGTAAGCTGTGAAAATATCTGGGTTTAAAATGGAGCTGTTTGATAACCTATGATGCATGTAAGGGACATCATATGAGAGGTAGACATGTGCATCTTATTAAAGACCTCATGTGTTATTCTGGGCCACAGAGCCCAGTTGTGTGACTGATGTGTGATGAAGGCACCTGTGACCTAGTGTGTCCAGACTTCTCCCTTCTTCATCTGGTCTTGATTACTTGTATTCCTGACATTATTAGTAAAACTTGACAGTGGATAAAATATCTGACTCTTGTGTCAGCTGGATTTGACAACCTGGTCTTTGTATTAGCTCACATATACAGGGCCCTACATTGCCTTTGGGGGGGGCTTCCCAAGTGGCTCAGTGGTAAAGAATCTCCTTGCAATGCAGGAGACATGAGTTCAGTCCCTGGGTCAAGAAGATCCCCTGGAGAATGAAATAGCTACCCACTCTAGTATTCTTACCTGGGAAGTCCCAAGGACAGAGGAGCCTGGCAGGCTACAGTCCACGGAGTTACAAAGAGTCAGATATGATTCAGTGAGTGAGCATGCACACACACAAATTGTCCTTGAGACCTACAAAGTGCACAAAAGTGCCGAGGGAGTCAGGAAACTACTGAAGAACTTACAATGGGGGAAAAAAAAATACTACAGTTCTCAGGGAAAATATGTTTGGTTTAATCTTGGCAAAGTTAGTGTGAACCAATAATTTCAGAAGAATGAAAGCTTTGTAAGAATGGAGAATTCCCACCCACCCCCCGGCTCAATCTATTTCTTATTTGGGCTTCCGTGGTAGCTCAGACAGTAAAGGATCTGCCTGCAGTGCAGGAGACCCGGGTTCCATTGCTGGGTCTAATATACTTACTGAATACACGGCAGGTTCCCAATACATGTGTTAAATAAATGCATGATAATATATATTTATTAATTTAAATGAACTCTTCAGGTAATTCACCCTCTACTTGAATTTCCCAGGTGTGTGCTCAGTATTTAAACTGTCCTGTGCTCCTTTCTAGATGATGCCAATGAATATATGGCAGGAGTTAATGTAACCATCTAATGAAGGGGAGTGAAGGAGGTTACTGAATTAATGTTGGGGTCTTTTGAATCTACTGAGGTGTCTGCTGCAGTTAAAGTAGGAGCGATCTCAAGTTTCAGTGTCCTAGCATCAGATATTGACAGCTATAGTCCTAACTGTTTGCCTTCTTCTATAATGTCCTTAAATAAATTGGCTTCTTTGTTCACAGTCCATTCAGGCCCATGCTTACCCATTGGTCCTCACAAATTTCTTCACAGAGTTCCATGTTGGAACTCCTAGTTTCCTTGTACACATCACAGAAGTCCAAAAGCACTGCCTCAATGTAATTATATTTGGCTTTTAAAGACTTTCTTTTGGCTGTTTCTCCCATGCCTTTTTGCACATGGCATGATTACTAAAGCTGAAAATATGCAGGAAGTCAGGGGCTGTGGTGGGGGTTCTGCAGACCTCTGACTCTTCTCTCAAAGAAACACACCATTAATTATTATAGATGTGTCTAGGTTTTCTTGTGGTTAATTTGATCTCAACTTGAAAATCCCAATCTATAATTCCTTATTTTTCCTACTCGACTCTTCTTCTTCATGAGCCCCTCAAGAGGGAAGGAGGTTGTTTGTTTGTTTGTTTTTAATTTCCTTTGTGTGATATCCTGCTAGTGTCCTAGAAGCTAGACCTCCTGGATCAGCCATCACATAAGTCATAGCCATCTTGCAGCACTATGGAATAAAACCCATAATCTGAATTCTCCAGGCTTGAATATAACATTTTTAATATTAAAGTAATTTAGAGACTTATCTATAAGTATTTTTTGGCATTGCTAGCCACTACCAAACTAAAGCTGTAGAGAAATTCAGCCTCAGAACTCAAAACTGACCAATGACCTTTTTGTTCTAGGTGGTCCCTATCTGTTCCTTTTTAAATAATACACTATATGATTAGAACTTGCCTTTGGAAGGTTGAAAGGGAACATGCTTTCAGGGCAAAACAAAATCAGTGTTTTAATACTTGCAAATTATTGCCTCTGTTGCTGAGAATCAAAAACGTCCTCCCACCTTCTCTTGTTTCCCTTCTGCTCTTCTCCACAAATCTGCTGCCTAAAATACACAGCAGCAGAAAATGGTGCTTGGCTCCCATTATAGATTGGAATTCAAAAAGATATTCAAGATGCAAACAAAGCTGATAGAGAAGCTAAGGAAAGTGGTGAATGAAGACATGGAGAAAAGTTTGTTGGAGGGATGTGAGGTGTATAAGAAATGGCTACTCAAGTAGGATACCCCAGGTTGTAGGTAGATGATCCAGGGGAATAGATCCTCCATCTAGACCAGAGATCTATTTACACACTTAACAGGTGGTCTCTTCCTCCACCTTTGATCAATGGCAGATACTTGATCCATCATCACAGTAAACAACATAAAAACACAGAGAGCAGATAGTGAAGGTTGATGAGTGATCAGAGTTGATTACTAGTGCTGGGTGAAATCTAACGTTTGAAGGATGAGAAAATCAGTTAGTGCAGAGAAACAGAATGTAGGTAGGCAATGAGTTCGGGAGAGTGGGTACAGATTGGTGAGCAAAGCATTGGGGGGAAATCGAGAAAATAAGAAGAAAAATGTAAGTGTTTGTATTTGATGATTATAAAATGAAGACAGAGAAGAACATAGTGGGGATTTAATCAAGTATTTAAGAGCTTTTTGTGTATAGCATTAGAAAGAGAAAGCATGTACAAATGAATTAATCTTCACTGTACTTACAGATGGAGTCACACAGGAACTGGTTAGGCCTATCCTGGGAAATGTCCAGCGAGAATTTGGGAGGGTTTGTGCTGCACAGAAAGAGCAAAGTCTGAAAGTAACATATTTGAGTTTCATTGCCCTCCCACTGAGAAAGATGCTTTTATGTGAGACAGGAAGACTACACAGTTGCAGGGGAACCTTTGCTGTCTATCTAATAGTATGTATAGGAAACCAAGGATCAGCACAATTTGGAAAATTAACAGCATGAAATAGAAAGACCAAATATAGACAATCAGAACAAATGACATAGAAGAGAACAGATAATTTAGGGAACAAAGGAAAGAAATTTTGATTAGTGTTCTCAGAGGGATTATAGAGGATGCTGATTCTGAAAACAAGACCAGGCTTCTGAAAAAAGGAACAACCAGAGAAGAAGCAAAAGTTTGGGGAATATTAAAAATAGATCAAAAAGTTTTAAAAAATCCATTAAAGGTCTAGCTATTAGAAGTTAAATGACTATAGACCAATTGAATAATCTGGTAGGTAGAGTCAAAAAATGCTGCCTACCTTTCTAAAGAGAATGAAACCTTTCCACACCTTCCTAAAGAGTTACAGATGGAAACAGAACAAAAGATAGAAGTAGGGAAAAATCAAAGAAATAAGAAAACTTTTCTTTCCTTGAAGAAAAGCATGTGTTTTCATATTGAAAGGATCTCTGAAATGAGCAACATGACTGAGAAAAGACTAGCACTTATATGGGCCCTTGGAAAGTGTTACAACCCCAAGAATATAGAAAGTCATCTACAATTTTTCATTTTTATGGGGATAAAAGAACAAGTGGACTTTGGACAGTTCATCTTTAACAGTGGGTACAAGGAGAAAAATGAAGTCTGTTTTCAAAATCCCAAAAACAGGTGAGGGAGAAACTAGAATTTATTATCCATGCAAATTGTCATTAATATATGAGGAAAATAAGTATATTTTAAGATGTCTAAGAATGCTGATGTTGTGCCTACCATGTTCAGGTGGTGGTGGTGACGTGGTTTAGTCGCTAAGTCGTGTCCAACTCTTTGCAGCCCCACATACTATCACCTGCCAGGCTCCTCTGTCCATGGAATTTCCTAGGCAAGAATACCAGAGTGGGTGGCCATTTCCTTCTCCAAGGGATCTTCCCGACCCAGGGACTGAACCTGCATCTCCTACTTGGCTGGTGATTCTTTACCACTGAGCTACCTGGGAAGCCCACCATGTTCAGACCTTCTCAAATCTTAAAAATTTGCTCAAGTGGGTAGTACTGTATGCCAAACAGTAAGTCCAACAATGGAGATAACATAATTGTGAATAATCAGTGATTAGAAAAGAGAGTGATTATTAAGGAAACTTACCCTTTGCTCTGTCTAAAGAGTTTCAGTCAGTTCAGTTCAGTCGCTCAGTTGTGTCCAACTCTTTGCAACCCCTTGAATCGCAGCACGCCAGGCCTCACTGTCCATCACAAACTCCCAGCGTTTACTCAAACTCATGTCCATTGAGTCGGTGATGCCATCCAGCCATCTCATCCTCTGTCGTCCCCTTCTCCTCCTGCCCCTAATCCCTCCCAGCATCAGGGTCTTTTCAAATGAGTCAACTCCGCATGAGCTGGACAAAGTATTGGAGTTTCAGCTTCAGCATAAGTCTTTCCAATGAACACCCAAGACTGATCTCCTTTAGGATGGACTGCTTGGATCTCCTTGCAGTCCAAGGGACTCCCAAGAGCCTTCTCCAGCACCACAGTTCAAAAGCATCAATTTTTCAGCGCTCAGCTTTCTTCCCAGTCCAACTCTCACATCCATACATGACCACTGGAAAAACCATAGCCTTGACTAAACGGAACTTTGTTGGCAAAATAATGTCTCTGCTTTTTAATATGCTATCTAGGTTGGTCATAACTTTCCTTCCAAGGAGTAAGTGTCTTTTAATTTCATGGCTGCAGTCACCATCTGCAGTGATTTTGGAGCCCCCCAAAATAAAGTCTATCACTGTTTCCACTGTTTCCCCATCTATTTTCCATGAAGTGATGGGACCAGATGCCATGATCTTAGTTTTCTGAATGTTGAGCTTTAAGCCAACTTTTTCACTCTCCTCTTTCACTTTCATCAAGAGGCTTTTTAGTTCCTCTTCACTTTCTGCCATAAGGGTGGTGTCATCTGCATATCTAAAGAGTTTAGGAAGACAGAACTTTCCAAAATGAAAGTGATCATGTTAACTGGGGAGGCTCATGTCTTTCATCTGTGATTATCAGAAAGTTAGATTGCTCAAGACATGAAAGGTAGATGAATTTCAATAGGTTTCCAGGCCTCTGAACAGAGGACATGGTTTGGAGTGTAACAAATGGAGCGGCCACACTTGAAGCAGTGTTGGAGAACATTTGGAGATTAGAATGGAAATGTCTGTAAGAATTAGAGGATTCTGGACATTGAAATTAAAATGAACAAATAGTGAACATATCAAATGTTGATTTTATCAACATTAGGAAGTCTAGAAACTTCCTAAACTAAACCACATCCCTACCACCACCTGAACATGGTAGGCACAACATCAGCATCCTTAGACATCTAAACATACACTTAGTTTCCTCATATATTAATGATAATTTGCATGGATAATAATGTTGATTTTATTTTGTTACTAAAAGGTGTTAAAATAATCTCAAAATTTTACCAAGTTACCAGTCTTCATGGATTTTGCTTTCTGGTCAGAAAAGAATACAATTACAATTAAGCTAATCAGTACTCTCTATATTAAATGTTTTTGTTCTGACATGCAATTATTTTATCGTTGTGGTGATCTGACTATAGTCTGAAAGTCACACATACAATTAAGATAGGTAGATAGTGGAATTTTCTATGCCTCCATAGAATAAATCAAGTAATGCTATGGCTTATTGTGAACATGCTAATCATTAATATTATATATTGTTTCTATTAATTTAAAATAATAGAGCAGATATACAAATACAAGACAGAATTTTAATAACATACTTAAGCTGGCATGTGGTCTTACCTATATGAAGAATATGTGTATGGGACCCTGATAAATAATAATGTTACCTTGAGTAGCTTTTTGTTACCATGTACTATCATACCAATAGAAAGCCATGAGTGGAAATTTCCTAAAGATGTCTTTAAGAATGATTGCATCTTCGTCATTACCCAGTAGTGATGGGTTTCATTAGATTACATTAGTAGTAGCAACCTTACTTTGTTTGGTTGTGGGCCTACTTATAAATAGTCCATCAAACTTAACACCATGAAGGGGTGGTCCCAAGGTGGCAGGGTAATAGGACGGGGAGACCACTTTCTCCCCCACCAATTCATCAAAAGATCATTTGAATGCTGAACAACTTCCACAAAACAACTTCTGAATGCTGGCAGAGGACACCAGGCACCCAGAAAGGCAGCCCATTCTCTTCAAAAGGAGGTAGGACAAAATATAAAAGACAGAAAGAGAGACAAAAGAGTTAGGGATGGAGACCCATCCTGGGGAGGGAGTCGTGAAGGAGGAGAAGTTTCCAAACAGTAGGAAACCCTCTCACAGGCAGGTCTGTGGGGAATTTTGGAATCTCAGAGAGCAACATAACTGGGAGGAAAACAAAAAACAAACAAAAAACCCCCCACAGAGTAGGCACCTAACCACAACTGCCAGTGGAGAAGTAGCCCAGATGCTCCCATCCGCCACCAGCAAGTGGGGGCTGGATAGGGAGGCGCAGGCTACAGGATCAGTCCTTAGGGTAAGGACCAGGCCTGAATACCCTGAGGACAATCTGAGGGAGCTAACATGAGATAGCAACCCAAACTGTGGGATCACCAGAGAGGAAAAAAAAAAAAAAAACTTTCCAATGAAAGGCTCTAATTCACAACCTGGTCACAGAACAAAGGATTGAGCGAATACCAAAGGAGAGCTGGTCTGCTGCCTACAGGCCCCTCCCCGCTGTCGGGGACAGCGAGGCAGGTGTGTGACAGCCAGAGCTGGAAGGCAAGGTGCTGCTCCAGTCTCAGCCCCAGAGACTGGCATCCTTCACCAAAATGTGAGCAGGCTCTCAGTTGCTAACCACATCTTCCTGGGATCCTGGACAGCTGACATCTGCAAGGGGGCTCGCAGCCTGAGATCAACTCCCCAGAGGAGACATGTGGCACACCTGAGGCGGTGCTCTCCCGGCGCACCTGTGAAAACAAGTGGCCAGGACTGGGGAGGTGATTAAGATGCAGGGTCCACCTGGGACAGTGCACTTGCCAAGCACATGGTCGCCTGAGCTGCTAGGACCTGGGAAGGGCAAAAAACGCATGCCCAACCAAGCCTGTGCCCTTGTAGAGTACCCATGAACATGGATGTGAGTGGCTTAGACCTGGGAAGTGTGTGAAACACAGGGCCTGCTGTGGACAGTGCCCCTGCAGAGCACCCTGGAGCCTGAGCAGTGTAGACGCGGAAAGCACATGCTGCTGTGAGCTGGGGGAAACCCAGTGTGGTCCATTCACTGTGAGCACTCCCCACACACACCAGCCATATTTGTTTGCAATGTTCCTTCCTCCCCACAACACAACTGAACAAGTGAACCTAAATTAGTGACCACCATCACCCCCTTGTGTCAGGGCAGAAATTAGACACTGGAGAAACCTGCAAACAGAGGAAGCCAAAATAAACAAGAGGGAACCGCTCTGGAAGTGGCAGGTACAACAGATTAAAACCCTGTAGTTAACATTAAGCACTGGAGAGGGCCTATAGACCTTGAGAACAAGTACAAGCTGGAACAAGGAACTATCTGAAACTGAACTGACCCCACACTGCCCACAAGAGCTTCAGATGAATTCCTAGGTATATTTTTACTATTATCACTTTTAAATTTTTTTAGATTTAAATTATTTATTACTCCTTTAATTTTCAATTTTATAAGCTACTATTACCTTGCAAAACAAGACCCTATTTTTAGAGCAAATTTCATATCTATATTTTTTATAATTTTTGTGATTGATTTTGTATTTTATATATATATATATATATATATATATATATAGAGAGAGAGAGAGAGAGAGAGTCTAACCTCTGCTATAGACTTTTTAATCTGCTTTTTGGTATTTGTTATCAATTTTGTACCTTTCAGAACCTAATTTTCAGTATCCATTTTCACTTAGGGGTGTGATTACTGGCTTAATTTCTCTCTTCCCTTTTGGCTCTCCCTTTTCTCCCCCAGGTCACCTCTATTTCTTCCCTCCCCCTTCCCTTCTCTGCTTAACTCTGTGAATCTCTCTGGGTGTTTCAGGCTGTGGCGAGCACTTAGGGAACCGACTACAGGCTAGATTGGTCTCTCCCCTTTTGACTCCGTCCTCTTCTCCTGGTCTCTCTCTCCCTCCTTGCTCTTCTCTTCTCTATGTCACTCTGTGAATCTCTCTGGGTGTTCCAGACTGTGGAGAGCACATAGAGAATTGATTACTGCCTAGATTGCTCTCTCCCCTTATGACTTCCCATCTTCTCCTCCTGGTCTCTATCTCTTTCCTCATTCTTCTCCTCTCCATGTAACTCTGTGAACCTCTCTGGCTGTCCCTCGTTGTGGAGAATTGTTTCACCATTAACCTAGATGTTTTATCACCTGTGCTGTATGGATGGAGAAGTCTTGAGGCTACTGTAAGAGTAGGACTGAAAGCCAGCTGCAGAAGGCTTAACTCCAAAACTTGAGAACACCAGAGAACTCCTGATTCTAGGAAATATTAATAGACAAGAGCTCATCCAAAAGCTTCCATACCTACACTGAAACCAAGCTCCGCCCAAGAGCCAACAAGTTCCAGCGCAAGACATACCATGCTAATTCTCCAACAAAGCAGGAACTCAGCTCTGAGCATTAAAAGACAGGCTGCCCAAAGTCACACAAAACCCATAGATACCCCAAAACTCACTACTGGACACGTCATTGCACTCCAGAGAGAAGAGATCCAGCTACATCCACCAGAAAACATACACAGTCTCCCCTAACCAGGAAACTTTGGCAAGCCAGAATAGCCCAACCCCACCCACAGGGAGTAGGCTCCACAATAAAGACAAACCACAAACTTCCAGCCTACAGAAAGGGCACACCAAACACAGCAATCTAAACAAAATGAAAGGCAGAGAAATAATCAGCAGGTAAAGGAATATGATAAATGCCCACCAAACCAACCAAAAAAGGAGGAGATAGGGAGTCTACCTAAAAAAGAATTCAGAATAGTGATAGTAAAGATGATCCAAAATCTTAAAAACAAAATGGAGTTACAGGTAAATAGCCTGGAGACAAGGATTGAGAGATGCAAGAAATGTTTAACAAGGACCTAGAAGAGATAAAGAAGAGTCAGTCAATAATGGATAATGTAATAATTGTGATGAAAAGCATTCTGGAGGGAACCAACAGTAGAAAAACTGAGGCAGAAGATAGGATAAGTGAGCTGGAAGATAGAAGAGTGGAAATAAATAAAGCAGAGAGGAAGAAAGAAAAAAGAATTAAAAGAAATGTTTTAAAAGAATTAAAACAACTTCAGAGACCTCTGGGACAATTTTAAACACCCAAACATTTGAATCATAGAAATTCCAGAAGAAGACAGAAAGAAAGGGCATGAGAAAATACTTGAGATAATAGTTGAAAACTTCCCTAAAATGGGGAAGGAAATAGTCACCCAAGTCCAAGAAACCCAGAGAGTCCCAAACAGGATAAACTCAGGATGAAACACCCCAAGACACATATTAATCAAACTAATGAAGATCAAACACAAAGAGCAAATATTAAAAGCAGCAAGGGAAAAGCAACAAATAACATACAAGGGGACCCCCATAAGGATAACAGCTGACCTTTCAATAGAAACTCTTCAGGCCAGAAGGGAATGGCAGGATATACTTAGAGTGATGAAAGAGGAAAACCTACAACACAGATTACTATACCCAGCAAGGATCTCATGCAAATATGCAAGAGAAATAAAAAGCTTTGCAGACAAGCAAAAGCTGAGAGAATTCAGCAACACCAAACCAGCTCCTCAACAAATGCTAAAGGTTCTTCTCTAGACAGGAAACACAGAAAGGTTGTATAAACACGAACCCAAAACAACAAAGTAAATGGCAACAGGCAACAGGATCATAGTTATCAATAATTACCATAAATGTGAATGGGTTGAATGCCCCAAGCAAAAGACAAAGATTGGCTGAATGGATACAAAAGCAAGATCCCTATATATGCTGTCTACAAGAGACCCACCTCAAACAAAGGGACACATACAGACTGAAGGCAAAAGGTTGGAAAATAAAAAAATATTTCATGCAAATGGAGATCAAAAGAAAACAGGAGTATCAATACTCATATCAGATAAAATAGACTTTGAAATAAAGGCCGTGAAGAGAGATAAAGAAGGACACTACATAATGATCAAAGGGTCAGTACAAGAGAAGATATAACAATTATAAATATACATGCACTGAACATAGGAGCACCTCAATATGTAAGGCAAATGCTAACAAGTATGAAAGGGGAAATTAACAACAACACAATAATAGTGGGAGACTTTAATACCCCACTCACACCTATGGGTAGATCAACCAAACAGAAAATTAGCAAGGAAACACAAACTTTAAAAGATACAATGGACCAGTTATACCTAATTGATATCTTTAGGACATTTCACCCCCAAACAATGAATTTCACCTTTTTCTCAAGTGCACACAGAACATTCTCCAGGATACATCCCATCTTGGGCCATAAATCTAGCCTTGGTAAATTCAAAAAAATTGAAATCATTTCATCTTTTCTGATCACAGTGCGATAAGAATAGATGTCAACTACAGGAAAAAGGCTATTAAAATACAAACACATGGAAGCTAAACAACACGCTTCTGAATAACCAACAAATCATGGAAGAAATCACAAAGGAAACCAAAATATGCTTAGAAACAAATGAAAATGAAAACATGACAACCCAAAACCTATGGGATTCAGTAAAAACAGTGTTAAGCGGAAAGCTCATAGCAGTACAAGCTTACCTCAAGAAACAAGAGAAAAATGAAATAAATAACCTAATTTTACACCTCAAGCAACTAGAAAAAGAAGAAATGAAGAACCCCAGGGTTAGTAGAAGGAAAGAAATCATAAAAATTAGGGCAGAAATAAATGAAAGGGAAACAAATAAGACTATAAAAATTCAACAAAACAAAAATCTGGTTCTTTGAGAAGATAAACAAAATAGACAAACATTAGCCAGACTCATCAAGAAAAAAAGGGAGAAGAATCAAATCAACAACATTAGCAATAAAAATGGAGAAATCACAACAGAAAACACAGAAATACCAAGGATCATAAGAGATTACTATCAGAAACTATACACCAATAAAATGGACAACTTGGAAGAAATGGACAAATTCTTAGAAAAGTATAACCTTCCAAAACTGAACCTGGAAGAAATAGAAAATCTTAAAGGCCCATCACAAGCACAGAAATCAAAACTGTAATCAAAAATCTTCCAACAGACAAAAGCCCAGGAACCAGATGGCTTCACAAGTGAATTCTACCAAAAATTTAGAGAAGAGCTAACACCTGTCCTACTCAAACTCTTCCAGAAAATTGCAGAGGAAGGGAAACCCCCAAACTCATTGTATGAGGCCACCATCACTGTAATACCAAAACCAGACAAAGATGCCAGAAAAAAGAAAACTACAGGTCAATATCACTGATGAACATAGATGCAAAAATCCTCAACAAAATCCTAGCAAACAGAATCTGACAACATATTAAAAAGATCATACATCATGACCAAATGGGCTTTATCACAGGAATGCAAGGATTCTTCAATACTCACAAATCAATCAATGTGATACACTACATTAACAAATTGAAAGATAAAAACCATATGATTATCTCAATAGATGCAGAGAAAGCCTTTGACAAAATTCAACACCCATTTATGATAAAAACTTTCCAGAAAGCAGGCATAGAAACAACATACCTCAACATAATAAAAGCCATATATGATAAACTCACAGTAAACATTATCCTCTATGGTGAAAAATTGAAAGCATTTCCCCTAAAGTCAGGAACAAGACAAGGGTGCCTACTATCACCACTACTGTTCAACATAGTTTTGGAAGTTTTAGCCACAGCAATCAGAGAAGAAAAAGAAATAAGAGGAATCCAGATTGGAAAAGAATAAGTAAAACTCTCACTGTTTGCAGATGACATGATCCTCTACATAGAAAACCCTAAAGACACCACCAGAAAATTTCTATAGCTAAACAATGAATATAGTAAGGTTGCAGGATATAAAATCAATACACAGAAATCCCTTGCATTCCTATACACTAATGAGAAAACAGAAAGAGAAATTAAGGAAACAATCCCATTCACCAGTGCAATGAAAAGAATAAAATACTTATGTATAAGTCTACCTAAAGAAACAAAAGACCTATATATAGAAAACTACAAAATACTGATGAAAGAAATCAAAGATGACACAAATAGATGGAAAAATATACCATGTTCATGGATTGGAAGAATCAATATAGTGAAAATGAGTGTACTACCCAAGCAATCTATAGATTCAATGCAATCCCTATTGAGCTACCAATGGTATTTTTCACAGAACTAGAACAAACGACTGAAGCGACTTAGCAGCAGCAGCAGCAGAACAAATAATTTCACAATTTGTATGGAAATACAAAAAAACCTCGAATAGCCAAAGCAATCTTGAGAAAGAAGAATGGACCTAGAGGAATCAACCTGCCTGCCTTCAGACTATACTACAAAGCAACAGTCATCAAAACAGTATGGTACTGGCACAAAGACATAAATATAGATCATTGGAACAAAATTGAAAACCAAGAGATAAATCCATGCACCTATGGACACCTTATCTTTGACAAAGGAGGCAAAAATATACAATGGAGAAAAGACAATCTCTTTACCAACTGGTGCTGGGAGAACTGGTCTACCACCTGCAAAAGAATGAAACTAGAACACTTTCTAACACCATACACAAAAATAAACTCAAAATGAATTAAAGATCTAAACATAAGACCAGAAACTATAAAACTCCTAGAGGAGAACATAGGCAAAACACTCTTCGACATAAATCACAGCAAGATTCTCTATGACCCACCTCCAAGAATAATGGAAATAAAAGCAAAAATAAACAAATAGGACCGAATTAAACTTAAAAGCTTTTGCACAATGAAGGAAACTGTAAACAAGGTGAAAAGAGAGTCTTCAGAGTGGGAGAAAATAATAGCAAATGAAGCAACTGACAAAGAATTAGTCTCAAAAATAAACAAAACAGCTCATGCAGCTCAATACTAGAAAAATAAATGACCCAATCAAAAAATGGGTCAAAGAACTAAACAGACATTTCTCCAAAGAAGACATACAGATGGCTAACAAACACTTGAAAAGATGCTCAACATCACTCATTATCAGAGAAATGCAAATCAAAACCACAGTGAGGTATCATTTCATGCAGGTCAGAATGGCTGCTATCCAAAAGTCTACAAACAATAAATGCTGGAGAGGGTGTGGAGAAAAGGGAGCCCTCTTACACTGTTGGTGGGAATGCAAACTAGTACAGCCACTATGGCGGACAGTGTGGAGATTCCTTAAAAAACTGAAAATAGAACTGCCATACAACCCAGCAATTCCACTACTGGGCATACACACTGAGGAAACAAGAATTAAAAGAGACATGTGTACCCCAATGATCATTGCAGCCCTGTTTACAATAGCTGATTTCCCTGGTGGCTTAGAGGGTAAAGTGCCTGCCTGCAATGTGGGAGACTCAGGTTCCTCAGGAAGATCCCCTGGAGAAGGAAATGGCAACCCACTCCAGGACCCTTACCTGGAAAATCCCATGGATGGAGGAGCCTGGTAGGCTACAGTCCATGGGGTCGCAAAGAGTCGGACACGACCGAGCGACTTCACTTTCACTTTACAATAACTAGAACATGGAAGCAACCTAGATGTCAATCAGCAGACAAATGGATAAGAAAGCTATGGTGCATATACACAATGAAATATTACTCAGCTGTTAAAAGAATGCATTTGAATCAATTCTAATGAGGTGGATGAAACTGGAGCCTATTATACAGAGTGAAGAAAGTCAGAAAGAAAAATACCAATATGGTATATTAACGCATATATACGAAATTTAGAAAGATAGTAATGATGACCCTATACACGAGACAGCAAAAGAGACAAAGATATAAAGAACAGACTTTTGGACTCTGTGGGAGAAGGTGAGGGTGAGATGATTTGAGAGAATAACACTGAAACATGTGTATTACCATATGTGAAACAGATGATCAATCCAAGTTCGATGCACAAAACAGGGCATTCAAAGCCAGTGCACTGGGACAACCCAGTGGAATGGGATGGAGAGGAAGGTGGGAGGGGGGTTTGGAATGGGGAACACATGTACACCCATAGCTGATTCATGTCAATGTATGGTAAAAATCCACCACAATATTATAAAGTACTTAGCCTTCAATTAAAATACAGAAATTAATTAATTTTAAAAAAATCTTATCACTATGAGTGACATTACAAAGAACACTACAGAAAAGTATTTGCAAGTTTTAAAATCTACAATAAGGAGAATAAAATTTTTGTATAAAATTTCCTTGCCAAGTTTTCCTTTTCAGTAGTTGTCTAAAAACTGAAAGAAAGGAAGGAGGAAAGGAGGGTGCAGGGAAGAAACGCCAAAAAATTGTTCTTTAATTTATTCATTAAAGTAAAATGTTTCTTCAAATTATAGATCTTGCTTATTATCCTTAAGTGGCAAGGAGTAAAAATAGTTAAAGTAGATACTTATTTTTCTTCAAGGAGAAAACTGGATATTTTCTTTCATTGACCTTACTTTCTTTGTCACCTTCGGGCATCTGAAAAGCAGATACCAATTTGGGTCTAGATATGCAAATGATTTATGGGAGAAATGAATGTAAAAGATGAAGAGGGGAGGGAGCAATGGGAGACCCCTCAGATGGATATGTCACTGATGCCTGACACTGGACACTCATGACAGGAGGAAGAGAAGGACGAATTGGGAAGGAGGAGCTTTCTGCTGCGGTGGAGCCTAAGAAAGTATTGGTCAGGCCTGTCTTTGAGCACTGGTTGCCCAGTAGAGAAGTCCTGGGTACAGGTAGAAATGGGCCTGCTCTATACCAGCGTTGTTCCCAGTTAGTGGCCAGGAACCATCCAGTGTACATGTGGCCTTGGCAGTGTGAGCTGATGAAAGTGAGAAAATAGCTGCTGGAGGCTGTCCTGTCAGCAGGTAGCCACCTTGCACACATTCTTTTGAAGAGAGTTCTGAGTCATGTGACCATAACTACGCATCTTTTTTTCTCACCTGCTCTTTTCATGTCTTTTTTCTCTCTTATACTTATTTTGTATAAGTACCAGTCAATAGGAAATATTTTCTCTTTGTATTTATCTGGCTGAATATTTATAACCTGTGACGTCTTTTGGTTCATTGCTGACAACATAATATACTGTAGCACCCAGCCAAAAGGGGGATTTAATGGAAGTGATGTTTTAGACTTCTGACTCATTTAACTTTGGCAATTTGGTGGCTATTTTAATGTGAAAAATGTGATTGATTTTCAAACCTTTGTTTCCCATGCCTGGATAGAAATGCTTCTTCTTAACATGGGAATTTATTACCACACATAAGTAGGAGGTAAATGGGGACTGACTGTGGTTGAGTTCCCTTAGCCCCCATAATTACAGAAAATTCGTTGAAAACAACCTCAGCCATGA
The DNA here is from genome assembly GCF_910594005.1 of Cervus elaphus. NCBI lineage: Eukaryota > Metazoa > Chordata > Mammalia > Artiodactyla > Cervidae > Cervus > Cervus elaphus. The sequence goes on from NC_057832.1 coordinate 46,315,879, forward strand.
AGTTGAAATAATTCTTTTACCTTGATTAAGCCTTAAATTCTTTCACTTAATAACACATGGTATAATTTGATAGATGGTTGTAATGAGATTTATAATTGAAAAACTTTATGAAGGACTACTAAGGAATATCTCTTTGGTAGAATTGCTGAAGGTTGTTGTAGGGGCTTTAATTTTATGTAAAAGAAACTATTCATTATGAAAGGATTTATGACATGCGAGCTCTCAACTAAGGACAATGAAAAATCTTGATGGACCTTAACAGAAAAGCCTATGAATGTTAAAATACCCATTTAAATAACTTGGGATGATTCTATTTTTAATCATGGAGAAAGAATCAACAACTGTTTTTTGGTCCAATAAGAAGTTAGCTCTGAGATCTGAGAAAAACTACATAAAAATATTGAAACACAGGAACATTTTTGCAGGTTCTTGGAGTATTTTAATTGTTAGACATAAAAATGAATTAGAAGTATGATCATTTCTGGACAAGTGATTCAGAAACTTGTGCTATGCCCATGTGAAAAGGATATCATCACAGAGGATATCTCTTTGCTTTCTTGGCAAATGGTGTGAATTTTTTGAGAAAAATATGTTCACTCATCTAGTATTTAGGTCTTACGTCTTCATCAATACTATATCCAACGAGGTGTAGCCCATAATTCTCTCTCTGTTGCCCCGTTTTCCTCCTGCCCTTAATCTTTCCCAGCATCAGGGTCTTTTTCCAAATGATGATGATAATACTCTAAAATTTGGGGCAGTTGCCATTTTATGGACAAATTAGTCAAAATGTTTACAGTATAACAAAATGCTCTACCCACTGCAGTATTCTTACTTAGAGAATTCCATGGACAGAGGAGCCTGGTGGGCTACAGTTCACGGACTCGCAAAGAGTCAGACACAACTAAATGACTAAGACTTCAGCTTTCACAACAAAATGTGCATGCTGATATGGGCAGTACCTTTACCACTAATGATAATTTATTAGGTAAATAGTTAACTTATTACTACAAGATCATTTTGAATGGCAGAATTCATGAATCTTATTTGTTAGACCATCATTTTATTTTGAGATAAACAAATTAACTTTGAGATTAACAAAAAATTTCTCTAAATATACCCCTACTACAGACTTCTTTCTTTATTTTGCTTCCTGGTCAGTCAATCATTTACATGAAACTGTTAGAAGTAATTTTCATTTAGAGGCATGAAGAGATAAAAACAGGGAATTGACTCTGCCATCTAACTTACAAGTTTCCAGTAGGTTTTTCATCTATTTTATAATGTGAGTTAAAATATGATGTCCTTCTTGCTGTCTGGTTCACTAAACTGTAAGTTTTTTGAAGGCGAGGACTAAGTTTTATATTTAATCACAGAATAAATTTACTTAACTGATTTTCTTGGCATATGTATAACCTTAAAGAGTCTGTATTTTAATAATGTCAAACATATGAATTAATATTTATAAATATGAAATAACTAGGTAATTAAAATGGTCTAGAGAAACGTTTGTTTAGATGATTGCAATAGTTCACTAACTCTACTAAATCACAATTTAAAATATCTATTTGGAAAAATGACCAAATATTTTTCAAAATGTGAATTAACTCTCAACAAGAGAAGTCATATGAATGTAAGCATTTATTTTGTTAGGAATGTCATTCTTAAATTTTCTCTAATTAAAAAAGAAAGATTTTGGTAAGACTATTTAAATAATTTGGGGTAAACAAATATTTGTCCAGTAGATTTAGGAATTCTTCTATAGCCAGTCCCTATTTTATATATATATATCTCCACCTCCTGTAACCATTTCTGCTAACAGCTTGAAAGTATATCTTCTAAAATCTATTCACATTTAAAGTATTTTTTTAAATCCAACAATGAAAGGAGATGTTGCACAACATATTATTTTGCAAATTGTTTAAAAAATTTCCTGATACATTGTGTCTTTTCTGACATTATTCATAACTCACTCTCATTCTCAGTTTTGCATGATATTGTGTTTAATGAGTTTTCATGATTTATTTTAATCAAATTCCTATTTAATGATATATTGTTTAAATCTCATTTGGTTGAATGTAACTGACATCTGCATGGGGTTGGTTAAGGTAAAAGAGAATTAATTAGACTGTTCCTGAGATATCACATCTAATCCCAGGAAGATCTGAAAGAGTCAAATCTAGGAAAATGAGAGGAGAGAACTACTAGCTTTGGTCACGGTTGCAAAGTAGCAGTGTGATTTATAGCACCCAGTCTTCAATGGGCAGTTCTTCCAGAAAAGGGACTCACAAAACACCTAATAGGTGGTTTTTCACAGTATTTCGATTGATTGCAATTCTTTTACTAATCCAGGCAATATTATAATCACAGATGCAATGAATATCAGATCAATACCAGCTACCTAATTTGAATGGCCCAGTGCAAGCAGAAAACATGAGGCATCTTGTTGAGATGTTAAAAGAATTTCAAGATGGATGGCAAGGAAGCATTGACTAAGCCAGTGTCTAAACACAGAGTCCTCTGTGACAGTACAGATACATGCGCATGAAACTAGCCCTGGATCTGAACTGTCTGCCAGAATTACATAAGATATTTTTATAAATCTTACTAAAAATTGAAAGGTAAAGACAATAAGTAAAATTTATATGAGTTAGTATGCATTTATCTGTCCTCTTCCAAAATTATTTTTCTACACAAGCTTGAAACCATTATACATAGGACACTTTCTAGCTAGATAAGGCTTCACAATGGAAAGTTAATATGGTAAAATAAAAATATTTTTCTTTTTAAATTTAAAATTTTATTTTGCTCATGCAGGTCAAAGTATATTTATTCCTAGGAGTAATTATCTCCACAGTTGAATTCATATGTCTTTATAAATCAATGTTGTCATTTGATAGTAAGTATAGGAGCAATTTTATGGTTGGTTTAGCTGATGAAATATTTAATAGTAAATTATTCAAGGCATGTGGATGTTCTATTAGTAGATAAACACACCTGAGAAAACTAGTTCAATAATCTAGTTACATTAGCTATTGTATCTTTAAAATTCAGCCTATTTGTTGATAATCAGAGCTGTTTATTTTATTTGAAAGTCTTATATATCTGTAAATTAAAAGCAAATGTTTGTGTTAATCTAGGATGTGCTTCTGTTTATTAAAGGCTGTTGTGGTGCCATAACTCAACCAACATCTGGCTCACCACACTCGAAAGAGCAGTAGCACTGACATAGTGGGGAGCTATTAAATAAATGAAGGGCAACAATCTGGAAACTGACTGAAAAAATGATTTCTAGTGGGTGAATAATTATCCTAATTATCTAGATTTGGAGGTATATGTGTGACTTTTTCTAAAGCATGGAAATTTTTTTAATAACTAATTTTATTTTTCATAACCAAATTATTTTATTTGAATTTTCTTTAGAAAATCTTTGCCTCTTTGTTTTCTTTCCCATGAATTACTTTCAGGATTCTCACTGAAAGTAACAAGGTACTTGAAAGCAATAAATGAATACTACTTGCTTAACAAATTATACTTTTAATCAAGTTCAAGGAAATTATATGTAGTATATCTGAATCCTATATGCAATTTAAGTCATGGCAGTCTTATGTCATTTTTCAAAGCAGCTCTTGAGAGGCAAGCAAATTAATACAACTTGGAAAAGCTATATTTTCTCTTTGATTAGTACAGTGTTTTCTAGATATGGCTGCTCTCTATGGAGATTATTCATATGCAAAGAAAATTTAGTATAAGTAACAGCAGTTTTACAAAGAAAGAGTGATTTGGGGAAGTAATGAGAAAATACAGAGAATTCACAAAGCTGCACAACATGGAAACATTTGTGTAAATATCTTAATCAAAGATCTGAAGATCATTCAATTCAGGTATCATTCAGTTCTAGATCTTGGACAACAAAATATCATCTGTTGATTTAAAAATATAATGTCATGCACAATCACTGTTTTTATACATAGAATCAGTTCATTGACACCTGGTTCATTGCTATTCCTTCCTTCCCCAGCTACCCCTCACCACCTATATATGTGTGAGCTCCTTAGCAATGCATTAAGGACCCAAACCAAGGCTGCCTTGTGTAGTTCTTGGAATATCAAGATGCTAACAGCCTCTTTCTTTAAAGAAAACATTTTATACCTGTTAATATAGAGGTTCAGCAAGGGTTAGGGACTTATCCAAAGGTGTGCAAACTATGTGAAACAAATAACTCTAGGATCACTGCCCTCTGTGTCTCACCAAGCTGTCCTCTAGTGTGGAAGTCTTGACAGTTAAACAGTTGCCAATATTATATATGAGTCAAGAAGATAGGAGCTCAACAGCACTAGGGGACTACCAGGCTATCAACCACATAAATTCTGCTCTAGAGCATTATTGTCAATGTGGATTGGAATCTAAAATTATTTTTTTAAATTTGCTAATTTGAATGAATATTTTTTTGAAAACTTAATTGCATGCTAAGTATTCCTTAAGTTTTTTTCAAAAGTTAAAATTCTTTGTATTACCAAATAGAGTTGATATTTCAAAATTAGTTCACTTACTTTCACATAGTCAAGATCCTAGAAGGTATCTTCCCTTTCAAGAAAATGTCAGATTTGATTCAGAAATCTGAATTTAATAAAAAAAAAAAGATAATCTCTAAAACTTCATTTTATGATTCCAGACACTATACAGTAGCTACTCTGTCACCAGCTTAGCAAATGTCAACACTTACCTAAATTTATTATGTGAAAGGTTTTTGACATCCTTGAACCATACTTGAATTTATTATGACAGTAAGCAGAGTGTATAGTATACTCAAACACAGCATCATTTTGTACAAGTGTAAACCGAGGAGAAGAAATGGCAATCCACTCTAGTATTCGTGCCTGGGAAATCCCATGGACAGAGCTGCCTGGAGGGCTACAGTCCATGGGATCACAAAACAACTGGACATGACTTAGTGACAGAACAACAAACTGAGATTTAAAGGTAGAGATTTGTGGTTAAGAGTGTGGGCTCTGGATGTGAATGACCTGAGATTAGTCTCAACTCAACTACTTGAGTGGACATGGAGAAGCAAAGTAACCTCAATTTCCTAATCCATAAAGTAAGTCTCTAGTGAAGTTTAAATGATATAATGGTTCGAATGCGGGAATCCTACATTAGTGCCCTAGGTTGGTTGGCTATTTCTCCTCCTCAGTGATTTGCACAGGTTACAGAGCAGAACTAGGTTTTGAACCTTTGTGTTGAAGCCTGAGATTGATTGGGCTTCTCTGTTACTGCTATTTCCATCCCCCTTGTCCCAAGATTCCCAACAAAATTATGTATCCCCAGACATTTGAGGAGTGGGTTTCTGAGTACAGATTGAATCCCAGTTTCCTTATTAGAAGAGCTCAGGATCTGATGGTCACATAAAACTGTGACCCTTCTATTTTTATTTTTTCTTTTATATATTAACCATTTTTTTCTTGAAATATATTTATTAACCATTTTTTACTGAAGTATAGTTAATTTACAATGTTTGTTAGTTTCAGATATGCATTCTGTTATCCATGTATATACATATTCTTTTTCAGATTCTTTTTCCTTGTAGGTTGTTATGAAATATTAAGTAGAGTTCCTGTGCTATACAGTATGTTCTTGTTATTTATTTTATATGTAGGTAGTGTGCATATGTTAATCCCAGACTCCTAATTTATCCCATCCCCGCCCTTTCCCCTTTGGTAATCACTGGTTTGTTTTCTATGTCTGTGGGTGTATTTGTTTTGTATGTAGGTTCACTTTTCTTCTTTTAATTGTTTTATCTGCTTGTAAATAAATGTATGACATAAAAATATTGAAAATGCCTATAAATTCTGGGCAAGGGAAACAAGATGCAAATAGCACAGCCGTTACCAAAGTCCAAAAAATAAAGCACAGTCATTTAATCTAGAGCTATATTTAAACTGGTTTGAAATATGACTGTGAACAATCAGAAAATCAGGCTTCTAAATTTGATATTGCAAAATACAGTTCTAAAAAGTATGTCTGCTATCTTCTTACAACCCATTAAAAAAAGGCAAGTGATCTGATGACATCCTTGTTCATTTTTCAGTCTACTATAACTGCATTTCTATTATATACTTAAGTAAAAGGATAATGAATATTTCTGACATAGCCATGTTTAAGTAACCATATGCTTTTAGAAAAAAATACATTTAACAGGTTAATTATACTGTACTGGTACTGACTGAATGTGATATGATGGGATATGTATGAACTTTATAATTAATTATATGATTATTCATTGAGTGGATTTCTTTACAAATAATAAATGGAAGAGTAATCATGTATTAAGTTCATTTTATAAATTGTTGTAGAGAAATTTTATTTGAATAAAATAAACATGTATTTTACATTAAGGATTACTTATTTCACAATCCATATACAGTATTAAGAGAGAGAATGTATTAATTTGTTCCAGGGAGAATGTAGGGAGACTTGCTAGACTAATGTCTGTTTTACCTGCTTATACTGAGCATATGTCATGAGAAGAATAATTATCCATCCAATCCTCTTTAAAAAGTTTCACTAAGGAAAATAAAACAGTTTTTAATGTGTGAAACCACAGGAATTAATCATATGACATTTTTTCTGCTTGTTAAAATATCACATCTAAATAGAAAGACTTTTAAAAGGCAAGATTAGGAATCCCACATACCTAGTATTAAGAGACTTAGTAACTAAATCTTAGGTATAGAAAAATGCTACTGACATCACAAAGGCCTTTTTTAATTGTGCTAATGGTTTTTCATGCTCTAAATGTAGGAGGAATTAGTAGGAAGTACAGTTACTTACTATAACTTACTGTAAAAACAAGACCAGGAGCTGACTTTGGCTCAGATCATGAACTCCTTATTGCCAAATCAAGACTTAAATTGAAGAAAGTGGGGGAAACCACTAGACCATTCAGGTATGACCTAAATATTAATCCCTTATGATTATACAGTGGAAGTGAGAAATAGATTTAAGGGGCTAGATGTGATAGACAGAGCGCCTGAAGAACTATGGACCGAGGTTCCTGACATTGTGCAGGAGACAGGGAACAACACCATCCCCAAGAAAAAGAAAAGCAAAAAAGCAAAATGGCTGTCTGAAGAGACCTTACAGATAGCTGTGAAAAGAAGGGAAGTGAAAAGCAAAGGAGAAAAGGGAAAATATACCCATTTGAATGCAGAGTTCCAAAGAATAGCAAGGAGAGATAAGAGAGCCTTCCTCAGCAATCAGTGCCAAGAAATAGAGGAAAACAATAGAATGGGAAAGACTAGAGATCTCTTCAAGAAAATTAGAGACACCAAGGGAACATTTCATGCAAAGATAGGCTCAATAAAGGACAGAAATTGTATGGACCTAACAGAAGCAGAAGACATTAAGAAGAGGTGGCAAAAATACATAGAACTGTACAAAAAAGATCTTCATGACCCAGATAATCACGATGGTGTGATCACTCACCTAGAGCCAGACATGCTGGAATGTGAAGTCAAGTGGGCCTTAGGAAGCATCGCTACAAACAAAGCTAGTGGAAGTGATGGAATTCCAGTTGAGCTAGTTCAAATCCTAAAAGACGATGCTGTAAAAGTGCTTCACTCAATATGCCAGCAAATTTGGAAAACTCAGTGGCCACAGGACTGGAAAAGGTCAGTTTTCATTCCAATCCCAAAGAAAGGCAATCCCAAACAATGCTCAACTTCCGCACAATTGCACTCATCTCACATGCTAGCAAAGCAATGCTCAAAATTCTCCAAGCCAGGCTTCAGCAATACATGAACTATGAACTTCCAGATGTTCAAGCTGGTTTTAGAAAAGGCAGAGGAACCAGAGATCAAATTGCCAACATCCCCTGAATCGTCAAAAAAGCAAGAGAGTTCCAGAAAAACATTTATTTCTGCTTTATTGACTATGCCAAAGCCTTTGACAGTGTGGATCACAACAAACTGTGGAAAATTCTGAAAGAGATGTAAATACCAGACCACCTGACCCGCCTCTTGAGAAATCTGTATGCAGGTCAGAACGCAACAGTTAGAACTGGGCATGGAACAACAGATTGGTTCCAAATAGGAAAAGGAGTATTTCAAGGCTGTATATTGTCACCCTGCTTATTTAACTTATATGTAGAGTACATCCTGAGAAATGGGCTGGATGAAGCACAAGCTGGAATCAAGATTGCTGGGAGAAATATCAATAATCTCAGATATGCAGATGACACCACCCTCATGGGAGAAAGTAAAGAAGAACTAAGAGCCTCTTGATGAAAGTGAAAGCGGAGAGTGAAAAATTTGGCTTAAAGCTCAACATTCAGAAAACTAAAATCATGGCATCCAGTCCCATCACTTCATGGCAAATAGCAGGGAAACAGCAGAAACAGTGGCAGACTTTACTTTTGGGGGGCTCCAAAATTACTCCAGATGGTGATTGCAGCCATGAAATTAAAAGACACTTGCTCCTTGGAGGAAAAGTTATGACCAACCTAGACAGCAAATTAAAAAGCAGAGACATTACTTTGCCAAATAAGGTCCATCTAGTTAAGGCTATGGTTTTTCCAGTGATCATGTATGGATGTGAGAGTTGGACTATAAAGAAAGCTGAGTGCTGAAGAATTGATGCTTTTGAACTGTGGTGTTGGAGAAGACTCTTGAGAGTCCCTTGGACTGCAAGGAGATCCACCCAGTCCATCCTAAAGGAGATCAGTCCTGAGTGTTCATTGGAAGGACTGATGTAGCTGAGACTCCAATACTTTAACCACCTGATGCAAAAAGACCCTGATGCTGGAAAAGATAGAAGGCAGAAGGAGAAGGGGATGACAGATGATGAGATGGCTGGATGGCATCACCGACACAATTGACATGAGGTTGGGTAAACTCTGGGCGTCAGTGATGGACAGAGAGGCATGGCGTGCTGAAGTCAATGAGGTCACAAAAACTCAGACATTACTGAGCCACTGAACTGAACTGAAGAGCTATGTATTCCTAATGTAAAATTTCTACTTATATGTATTCAGAGAATTATAAAGCTTTTGTAATGGTTAGTCAATAATGAAAAAGTTACATTGAAAAATCACAATAAGCTCAAAATTTTCACTGAATCACTAATTTAGTTATTAACCAGTCAGAAAAGTTTTTATTATAGAAATTAAGAGTTGTTTAACTTATTTGTCTATTTTATTTGTTAATATTCAATTTCAGAGATAAATAATATTATATTTTATTTTTTACTCTTAGCATAACCCTTGATGTTATTTTTAGCAATAAATTCTAACATGAGCAACTGAGCCATTGGCATACATTTTTTTAGTTAACCTTCAAAAACTGTCCTTTTTTCCTCAAGGTCTTTTCTAGGGTACTCTATGAATGTTGCATAGTAGCTGGGCATAAAGAGGATAAAAAACAGTTTCAATGACATGTGGGAAGGATGAACAGATAAGCTCCCATTTCCTAAAACTCTTAAGAGTACAATGATTCAGCTGCTCTAAAGGAAGTGATAGAGGACTATCCTAGAGTGTTACCAAAATTTCTCTATGATGATTTCACTCACTTTGCTCTCCATAATTCTAATTTATTCTACTGCTCCCTGGATCACCATGTTCTTCATGAGTCCTGGACGTTCACCCCTCCTTGTCCAATTTTTTCTTACATTTTCATCTACTCCTGGTATCTTTCTTCCCTTACATAGCCCTCAACTTTATACTTATAATTGATTAATTAAAGCTGTTAATAACTGCTAATATATTGGGTTGGCCAAAGAATTCATTTGGGTTTTTCAATAAGATCTTTGGCTAACCTAATATAAGCATGCTTCTCCAGCTTAGTCGAGATTTAGACATTTTATTGGTAGCAGTTCACACACACACACACACACACAAACGAGTTGTATTAAGATGCAACTGAAATGAAAACTGTTGGGGAATAAAGTTTAGGTAGAAGGGGACCTTGAAAAATGTCCCTCAAATTGTCTCCATACAAACAGCCCCCTTCTTTCCTGTTGACTAGTAGGACTGGCTGTGACTTATATCAAAAAATAGTCATAATGCTTCCCTATAATATAAGAAAAAAAGATGGAGGCAGGGTTCAACTGTAACATTTCATCAGATTTTCTTTAACGTTTAAACTCTGAAAGAATTTTCAAGTAAAAGAAGTCAAAAAGTTCTAAATCTCCCAACAGGGCAGCTTCTAAACTCTCCTAGGAAGGTATTCTTTGGTCCTTTGACTATAATTTTTCAAGGAAGATGACTAATTTCTCAGGGTAAAGAGTACAAGTCTCACAACCATTAGTTTGAAAATATGCTTCCTAAAATATGTTTGAAATTTAGCAATTTTCCAAAAGCTAATTCAAAACAAAACAGTTGTCCCAGGTGAGGCTCAGTGAAGCAGGATATTTCGATGCAGTCATTCCTATATAACCTTTATAAAAGGCAAACTGTACTTCCTGGTCAAAAGTCACTAAATTATTGATTGATTTATATTAAGAAATAAGACAGCTGATGCCCTGCATCCTTATTTCCTTCCCAGTTTCATTCTCATACAGGAGAAATTTGGTTTTCTACTGTGCTTTAAAATCTGAGCCCCATAGGGAAAGGTAAGAATGATGCCATCCTGTTAGGGGAAGCACACTGATTGAAACTGCCCACCCTGGCCAGGCACCATAGTAACCATTTGCATGAGTTGTTTTATGACAGGAGATCCTGATAAGGAATATGGAACTAATAAGCCACCACCAACCGGAAGAGTTCGGGAAAGGTCAAAAGGAAACACGGCGTGTCTATCCACTTCCCAGAATCCCTCTTGCTAGCATCCATCTTGGCTGAGTGATGCATGCGCCACCAGGAAAGACTCTGAATTAGAATGATTGGCCAAAGACTACCCGGAAATGAATCCCATCACCATAAAACCCAAGACTGAGAGCCACGCGGCAGAGCAGTTCTCCTGGGTTCCCTTACCTACTGCTCTCCACCCGCGTGCCCTTTCCCAATAAAATCTCTTGCTTTGTCAGCATGTGTCTCCTCAGACAATTCATTTCCGAGTGTTAGACAAGAGCTAACACTGGCCCTGGAAGGGGTCCCCCTTCCTGCAACAATCCTGTGGTTTATATTTTAAATGATGTTTGAGTAACACTATTAGGTACACACAAATCCAGACTGTTGTTGCAGAATCTGCTTGAGAAGGTGAGAATTTCACGACTGCTTAAAGAAGAAATCTGCAGAAGGCATATTCTAGGATGAAAAAGTGAATTTGTTAGTCACTCAGTCATGTCCAACTCTTAGCAACCCCATGGACTGTAGCCTGCCAGACTCCTCTGTCATGGAATTCTCCAGGGAAGAATACTGAAGTGAGTAGCCATTGCCTTCTCCAGGGGATCTTCCCAACCCAGGGATCAGGCCCGGGTCTCCTGCGCTGCAGGCAAATTCTTTACTGTCTGAACCACCAGAGAAGCACATATTTTAGGATAGAGTCAGTAAAAAGAGATTCCAGACTTCCTTGAAATTCAGAATTTTTCTATGGGACACGGTAGAAAACTGTTGCAGATTATTGAACACTAACTATTCATGGAAACTGTGTAGATACATACATATCGACACCACTTCTTACAACTGCTGTTTCCAAACTGGTCCATGCACCACAATGTTTTACCCAGTTTTTTGAACCAGCTTCTAATTGGTCTCCCTGCTTCCGTTTTGCTCCCTGGAATTTATACACAGCGGGCAAAGTGATCTTGTTCAAATTTAAGTCAGATAATGTCACTCCTTTGCTCACAGTCCTCCACTGGCTTTCCATCTCATCCATAGTACTCTTCTCAATCCAGCAGCTCCTGTGTGTCTGCGGCTCCCATTGTTTTTCTCCCTGCATCTCTCACTGCCTCTCCCGCCTTCTTCGTCTGCCCTAACTGCTGTAGCCTCCGTGCTGCTCTGGAACAAGCAAGGCAGCCTGCTGACACAGGATTTTTAAATTTGCTGTTCCTGATTCAGATTCTCTTTCTCCAGTTACATGCATGGCTTGCTCCCTGACTTCCTTCAGCTCTTTGCTTAAATACCTTCTCCTGGGTGAAGTTCTCCCTGGCTATCCCTGTTGGAATCCATCCTTTCCTGTGAAAGTGGAGATCCTTCTTTCATTCATTCATTTATTTGGGAAATTGATTGCTTACTATGTGCAAGAAACTAGGGGAAAAGTAGACAAAAATTCCTGCATTCATAGAGCTAATATTCTAAAGCATGGAGATGAAGCAAAATGAAATTAATGAATAGGTATGTGTGTGTGCATTGAGTGTATTGAATGTATTTCAGTTGAGTTTTAAGAGGAAAAAAAAGTGGGGAGAAAAAAGTGGAGGTAAAGGGTGCAATTTTACATAGTTAGATGTCTTTGAGCTAGACCTGTTATGCCAATATGCGTTACTAGCATAATAAAAATAATAAATTATAAACGTAAACATTTCTTTTTCAACCATTGAGTTAGACCCTGGGGTGGGAGGTTAAAATCTCCCCAAGTTATCATTATGTATCAGTGTATATCTATGTTACTGAGAGGTGGTATATAATAGTTTAAAGGTACATACTTTATAGTCCAGATGACTGGATTGCCATGTCATCTCTTAAACTTGCTAGCCACGTGAACTCAACATACTTTACTTCATTAACTTACCTTCATACCTTCATCCTCATATTTCATCCCTCATTGTGGTGGTATCTACTGGATTTTTTCTTTTCAATCTTTTTTATTTTGAAATAATTTTAGACTTACAGATAAGTAAAAAATAGAGAATTCTTATATATTCTTCACTGAGTTTCTGATGTTTGTCTTACAAGACCACCGTATATATTGAAACTAAAATATTAACATTGGTGCAATACTATTAAGTAGACTGTAGATTTTATACAGATTTACCAGTTTTTTCCAGTATTGTTCATTTTCTGGTTCAGTATCTAACTAGGATGCCACGCTGCATTTGGTTTTCACATTTCCCGAATTTCTTCCTATCTGTAACAGCTTTTCAGTCTTTCATTATCTTTTTTGACTTTGATACTTTTGAAGATCATTGGCCAGATACTTTGCAGTATGTCAGTCAATATGGATTGATACCTGGTGTTTTCTCATAACTGGTTTTAGGTTATCCGTTTTGGGTAAGAGTGCCACAAGTGATTGTTCTCATCACTACAACATGTTAGGCAGTACATGATGTTGATAGGCTATGGCATGTTAACTTCGATCATGTAGTATCTGCTGGGTTTCTCCATTGTAAAGTCACTGTTGTTCCTCCTTGTGGTTAATAAATATTGGGAAGGAAATATATTGAGACTAAGAAAATATCCTGTTTCTTCTTAAACTTTTATCCACCAAATTTAGCATCCATTGATAGATCTTGCCTGCATCATTGCTGTAGTACTTAAGTGGTAAATTTATGATTGATAGAGTTGTTCAGTGGTTTAAATAGGTTAAATAATAAAAGCATAGTAGATTCAAAATAATGTTAACTATTTGTATTTTATCAACTAATATTGATATCACATACTATTTATTGATAGCTTACTCTATGTACTGTCCTATATATTTTATAAATATCACTGCTTAATCACCACAGTAACTATATATGGAAAGCATAGTTGGTATCTAGATTTTATAGAGAAAAAAAAAACTCATTAAGCAAGAAAAACAAGAAAAGTCTTTTAGCCACTAAAATGATAAGATTTTTTTTGGAATTTTCTATGCAGTCTGGATCTCAGAACAAAGGACATTGAAAGAATCACATCATTTCTACTGTGTTTTTACCAAAAATGTATAGCCCAAATGTGCTCATGAGAAAATGTCAAACTAAAATTGAGGAGAGTCTGAAAAATAACTGACCAGCACTCTTGACACAGAAAGCCATTTTTGCAATCCTACCTCCTGAAGGTTTGATATTTGTTCATGATCACACAAAGTCAACGTAATCAGGAAACCTGGTAATGAGAGATATGTCTGCCTTTGAGTTTCCAATAAAAAAAAATCTTAATGCCATTAATAAGCATGCAACTCTATTTACAAATTGAAACTAGTAAAACCAGTTTTGAGAAAGAAGTGAAATCTGAAACATGGTTTATTTAACATGAAAAGGAACTTTGACAATTTGTACCTTGCTTAAGAATGACCAACCTAGACAGCATATTAAAAAGCAGAGACATTAGTTTGCCAACAAAGGCCCATCTAGTCAAAGCTATGGTTTTTCCAGTAGTCATGTATAGATGTGAGAGTTGGGCCATAAAGAAATCTGTGTGCTGAAGAATTGATGCTTTTGAACTGTGGTGTTGGAGAAGATTCTTGAGACTCCCTTGGACTGCAAGGAGATCCAACCAGTCAATCCTAAAGGAAATCACTCCTGAATATTCATTGGAAGGACTGATGCTGACTGAAGCTCCAATACTTTGGCCACCTGGTGCAAAGAACTAACTCATTGGAAAAGATCCTGATGCTGGGAAAGATTGAGGGCAGGAGGAGAAGGGGACAACAGAGGATGAGGTGGTTGGATGGCATCACTGACTCAATGAATATGAGTTTGTGCAAGCTCTGGGAGTTGGTGATGGGCAGGGAAGCCATGCTGCAGTCCATGGGATCTCAAAGAGTCGGACACAACAGAGCCACTGAAGTGAACTGACTGATGTCACGTTACCACTAAAGTGGAAATCTCCCAAGTATACATCTATACTGCCTGATGTCCAGCAGATACTGTCAGAATCTTTCACAGTAGATTGTGACAGCAGTCTAATGCCCATGGCTAACCCTAGTTTCTCTTCAGGCTTGGGATCACTGTCATTCCCTGATTGCTAACTGGTCAGAAGTTAACTGGTATTGAAGGCAGGAGGAGAAGGGGATGACAGAGGAGGAGATGGTTGAATGACATCACCAAAGCAGTGGATATGAGTTTGAGTAGGCTCCAGGAGTTGATGATGAACAGGGAAGACTGGCGTGCCGCAGTTCATGGGGTTGTAAAGAGCCGGACACCACTGAGTGACTGAACTGAACTGAACCTCATAAGGTGAATAACATTTCAATCTGGAACATGATATATACCAGATGATTGTTTCAGAAAGTAATACAGTAAGCAGGGTTGCTTTCATGAAGGCTATGCATTTGAGAAGGTCCATGAAATTTGGGTAGGATTTGGATAGACTTGCATGGGAATAAGAACACAAGATCAGGGCATGCCTGAGCATCAGTGAAGAAAAGAGGTAATATGAGACATCTTGGAAGGGAAAGTGTTCATGTAGGAGACAAAGAGAAAATAAGTTGGTAAGAGTGTATTTGTTCTAGAGATTTTGCAGTATATAATTTAACAACCTTCAGGAAAGGAAGGTGTCTCAAGTGACTCACATATTTCTTACTTGGGTCAGATTTTTTTCTGAAATAAGTTAAAAATGTGTTATGGGATTTAAAGGTTAACTAGAATTTTATTTTAATATCAATTTATGTCCAGGTATATGACATGTTAATTTTTCAAATTATCTATAAGAGATTTAAAATATTGCTAACTTCTCCCCAAAGTTAGTAAGTCCTGCAGAATTATGAACTCCAGAGACTAGGGTTCATAAAAAAAGACAGTCAGTGTTAAGTTTTCACCTCAAACAGAGTTTTAGAAATAAGATTTACATGGAAAGCAAATTCATGTCTGACATTTATTATTTTTGGAGGGAAATGTTCTGTGTAGCAAAAGGAAGAGATTCATTACAAAAAAAAAAAAAAATACCTCCAGACACTAAGTTAGGAGGCTGACATTTCTCTCTTATATTGCCATCACTGCTTTTCTACCTAAATGATCATTAATTGCAAATCTGACACATGCAGGTATATGGGAAGTTCAATCTGTCACTACTTGTAATTCAAGCACACAAACAAATGTGGTCGAAGAAAAATCAATGGCGGAATCAGTGGAAATGCAAAGGAGAAAATGTGGTTGAGGTCTATAATGTAATGCAGGTCTCGTTCCTTGTCTTTTAAAACTGTAGTTCACTTGACAGGCTTAAAATCAATTAGGAATTTCATAAGCCCCAGCTAGTTAACTCTAATTGGTGGAAAGATGACTTCCTCTCTTAGTAAGAAGTAGAAACTGTGGAATGGTCAAATACAAAATTTCTATAAGAGGCAGGCATGGAATATCAACCAAAAAGTCAGATGGGAGCAAGTCTGAAGGAGAAACAGCCTGCCCATCACAGTCGATTGTTGCCAAATAAGACTGGGTTCAGTGCTGTCAGTTTCATTTTTACCTGGAAGCAAGAAATCTGAACTTTTAAACAGGAAACCTCTCAATTAAAAAAAAAAAATGCATAAAAAAATCACTGTGTGAGGAAGATAAAACGTCTGTGGGCTACACTCGGTCCTCTAGTAATTGGCTTGTCATCATAGCCACTATTGGTAGAGGAAATGGTGTGCGGTCACCATTTTATCCTGACCTATGTCTGGATAAGGGTTCCTGAAGCTTCCCAAAGGTTCTTGCCAAAAACCCAGTTCTCAAGATGAATGTAAGGATTTGTTCACTTCCTATTTTTTGTTTGCTTTCACTTAATTTGTTTTCATACTGGCTCTGCCATGACAGTAAATGTTTTATGAGCAAATTATAATAGTGTTGTCAAAGAAAGAATAGATGATTTAAAAAAAATTGTGAAAGATTTTAATAGCACATCTTCATGCACAGAGGCTTCCTTGGTGGCGCAGACATTAAAGAATCCACCTGCAGTGCAGGGGACCCGGGTTTGATCCCTGGACTGGGATAATCCCCTGGAGAAGGGAATGGCAACCCACTCCAGTATTCTTGCCTGGAGAATTCCATGGACAGACGAGGCTGGCGGGTTACAGTCCATGTCATCACAAAGAGTTGGACATGACTGAGTGACTAACACATACTTTATGCTTAACATTAGAGTTTATCAAGATAGTATAAAAGTTTCTGATCTTAAAAACATAGTTAAATTATTTTTTGTTTTGTTTTGTCATTTATTTTATGACCACAATCAACTACTGCAAACCATTCTCGGTACAAAGCAACAGAAAATAGGTCCAAAGATCAAGGTACTCCCATAGCAAGGCTGAAGATTCCAGGCTCTGGCATCTGGAATTGAGGCTGAAGTCCTGGTTTTTGGATGAATTATGGTGTGCATGGCACAGTCCATGTTTTAAGCCAGATTTGAACAGGTGAATGGCCACTTGGCCCAGGGAGAAATGAAGTGTTTGATTTCATAACTACCAAATTTCCTCCTCAGCTGCAGTGCTAAGTAGGGTTGTACTACTTGTCAAACTCTCTGTGGGTCACAACGTCCTCTCTGCTGTGCTTCCCCAACAGCTGAGTAGAGAAATCTGACATATCTGCCCTTTTGATTATGATTTTCAATCTTACATGGCTGCCGTTGAACAGGGGCTGGCTGACCACAACAGTCTCTCGGGAATCTTTTTCATATTTAGCTTTGCTTGTCATGCCTTGAAGATTCTGTCCAACATTATGCTCAGTAGAATGGTTACTTGTTCTGGGCTCAAGATACTGAGTTCCAATTACACCCATACTATAATCAAATAGGTGTTCTGTCTAAATGCTCACACTCTCTAAGCCAAAGCATTAAGTGCGGGGGGAAAACAAATTTTGTAATACAACTTCCTTTCCCGGATTAACTTTATGCCACAGGATTTGAAAACATGTTGAAACACCATCTTTCCAAGTGCTTACGTTAAAAACTACATGGGCTCTAAAATCAAAATATGTAGCATCCACATTCCCATCAATTTTCTTCTTTCTCTGACAGAGTTGCCACTTCATTATTTTTAATGTGCATATAAATCACCTAGGGACTTTGTTCAAGTACAGATCCTGATTCAGCAGCTCAGAAGTCAGGCTCGAGAGTCTGTCTTTCTACAGGCTTTTAGATGGTACTGATGTGGAAGGTCCCAGGACAACATGTTGACCAGAAATATCACAGACAGCTGTTACAATCTCTGGCTCAAGGATCAGTTGGGCATCTCTTACTACTCAGTGTTTTGTTTTGTTTAGTTATACCCTTTTTAGTTTCCTTTCCCTTTCTTCTCATAAGCTACTCCAGTCTTGAGCTAGATTTCACCAGCTACCCTGAAACAATCTCAAAATCAGACTTCCTCTCTCCCAGGAAGAGTAGAAATTTTTAGAGGTCTAGGGTGAAAATCCCTTCCTCCAGATAAGACATTTATATGCTTTTACCTTCCACATAATGATCCTTACAGGCCACTTTAACATTGAAAACATAAAATTTGAGGCTTAAGTTTTCCTATGTAGCTTGGGGAATCAAAAGAGAGAAATGATCCCCTTCTAGTTCACCCTTGCCCTAAAGCCCTTTGGTGTTCCAGCTTATGATTGGGAGGCTCTTATGTCAGACCCTTCACCATATGTAAACTCTGGGCTTGTATTTCAGTCCTTCTCACTGTACAAGGATGCTGAAAGGAAAGTTGAAATTTTTCTGAATCAGCAAATGCTCTCAGCCCTAAAGCAGCTTGCAGGTTCCCCTGTCCCTTCAGTATGGGCCTGGTAATACTTCACCATATTTTCAGATCTGTAGTGAATTTTAATATTCTTCTAAATGTATTTTTGACCAACTTATTTTTTTTTCAACAAGAGGACTTATCTAGATAATCTAGTTTGCCATTTTTGAAAATAAAATAAGCACTCTTATAATCACTTTGAAAAATACCTGTCTCTCCCCACTACATGATACACTCTTTAGGCACAGGAACTAGGGAACCTGCTTGAATCCTTTGTATCACACTGTATTTCTAGCATCAACACATAGTAGCTTATCAGACTGGTTGCTGAATAAAGGAAGTCCGCCCCACTGAGCAAAGCCAGGAGGTCATCACTAGCCAGTAAGGCAGGCAATCAGGAAAGAAATGATTCCAAGCTGAGCTTCTTGGCCATGTAAAGCAAATTGGTGGGTTGTGAGGGATGACCTTGTTTCTGGTGCCACATCATCTTTTTTCAGGATGCATTTGAGGATGAAATGATACCTACAAAATGACTAGAAAGAAACTATACTGTTCTCTTCAGAAGGAGCCTTTCTTTGTGGAAAATCTCTCTAGCAGCTTCTATTTGAGTCTACTATCTGTGATTAAAAATAGACACCATTTCCTGCCAAGAATGGCAAAGAAATCAATAAAAGACCATGATTATCTATCTTGGAGTGTCATTTATTAGATTGATAAAATTAGCTTTTTTCTTTGAAGAGATCAGATTTTGAATTTGTGATTGGTGTGTCTTTGGTCTTATGAGATGGATGCTGATAATAAAATGTGTGAAAAATTAAACTTCTCTAGTGGCATGTGTAAATAACTCAAGAGTTAAGCTGGAAACTGGCTCATTGATTCATTTCTGCAGTTTAACCACTTATAAAACAGACCTGTGATGCTTATTGCAGTATGGATGGCTGTTAGATTTCAAAAATTGGAGATCCCTGCAGTGAAGGCCATTAGGAAACATGAACTCACTACTATTCCTGGCAGATTATGGACCATCTGCCAAAAGTAGACACTGATTTTTAAAAAAATATATATTAGTATGAAGTCAAATGGAGGAAGACATGGGAAGCCTCAGGCAGAACTGTATAAAATCCTTTCCACCCTCTGCTTGCTCATCAATAATTAACCTGGCCAATCTAGAGCTTGGTTGGAATAAAATTAAATGTTCCCTAAATGGCTCCTGAAATGGCGAACAATAAAATTCTTACCATTATTTGTGGCAAAGACATCTAGCATTAAATGCCAAATAAAACATGATAAATTGATAATGATAAAGACAAATTTTAAAATTAAGTTATCCTAGAAAAGCAAAATGAGAAAGTTTTATTACTTCTTTTAAATATATTTTTCCCTATCCTTGGCTATGGAATATGGGATATTTCTTTTACAATTAATTCTACATGTAATTTTTTAATTATTATACTTTTTATTAAAGTATATATATACTTCTAATATACTTAATGCATTAGCCAAGCTCCAAAAGTGGCCACAAGACACACCATATCATATAGACTCTTTAGCAGTGACTGGCTTTTCTGCATAGAAATGGATGATATTTTAATTTAAGTGAAGAAAGCAGTAGTTACAAGATTCAGATTGAGTTAGGTTTGAATGTTCTCGTTATTTATTGGTTAACTGACCTTAAGAAATTTAAATAACTTTCTTGAATTTCTATTTTTCACTTATAAAATGGACAACACTGTAGTTAAATGACAAGACTATGAAAAGAGTGAACTGAGATAAAAATAGATAAAATACCTAAGAGAGTACCTTGGTAATATACTAAATATATTATTTATAGGTTAAAAACTGTACCATTACAGATGAGGATACCTTTATCTCAATGAAAGCATTTCTTTACCCCCTGCCTTGTAGATATCCTCTGCAAAATAACCTATTGCATTTTTTGAATTATTCACGTTTTTAACCTGAAGACTCCTTGCTAATTAATGTATTTAATGTCTGTTGGTTTGAGCATTCACTGTGTGCACTTTACTGATAGGATTGTAAAAGAAACAAAAACATTGTTGCATCATTTGAAGACCTCAGTTCTGAAACAGTTAACCAAATAAAGGAAAAACTTATGTAAATAAATGTCAAATAGATAATAAGATTTTCAAATAATAATTGAGAACAATAGCAGCTTCACAATAGGAAAAGATCTTATCATGATAAGTGACCCTTGAGCTTGGCCTTGAGAAATGCATTCATGTACAGAGGTGGGAGGACAATTTTGCCAGATTAAAAAAGAACAAAAACTGGAGAAGAGGCGAGCAGAGCGTTTTCCGGGGTCAGTGAGGCACCCAGATTTACCCATCCTGCTGTTTCAAAAGAAAAATGGAACCATGATCACTGATGTGGAATGGATAAGAGGGGGGTGTATTTTATTAACGTTAGTTTCTCCTGTGTAGAATTACATCTTGCTATCGTGGTTTAGTTAAGATAATGCTGACTACTTTAAGACCCAAAATGAAAAATGTACTATGGTTCAAATATAATATATGTATTGTCTCCTCATTTACAAAACTGTCCAAGGAAACTGTAGTTAGTAGTGGAAGGCAAAATGCCACACATGGTCATCAGGAATCCCTCCTGGAGCCTACCTGATGGCTCTGTAATCTTCAACCCAAGAACCTGCTAGAGTAGACTTGTTGTCTCCATCCCCACCAGCCACAGGAGGGAGAACACCAGAATTGCTTTGGGCTAGGCCTGGGAGGAGCACATTTTCATTAGGTGCAGCTGCAAGAGACGTTGGCAACTGTGGCTTAGCTACTTGCCCCAAAGGGGAAAAAAAGGATATTGCCCCAAAGGGGAAAAAACATTCATCATCCTAATTTGAGATGTAAATAAAACCCATAAATAAATTATATCCTGTTCTTTCCCCCCTTAAGCATGACTTTGCTATGTATACAAAAAGCCTCTTAGTTTACCAGATTTTGGTGAATATTTCAAATTCATATTCTTCAGTAAGAGGCTTCACTCTTACTAGATTCCCCCATTCAAATTTGTAGATTGAAGTGATTAATATTGCTTTTCCTTTAATTTGCTGTACCTTTCTAACTCTACTACACATTTTGAAAAATGCAGTGGCCAGAACTGTATATCACATCTATATTCCAGATGCAGATACTTTTTTGAACTGAGTAAAGCTGTATCTTTTACCTTTTTCTTCAAAATTTATTTCTGACAATGGCAACTATGCTGTGGATGCCTTTGGCTGCAGCTTCAAAGGAAAGTTTACATTGATCCCCAAGTGCCTCTTTCTTATCTTCAGTCTTGTAATTCTGATACTAAAATCCATTATCCTCTCAAAGCACTAGTTCTCAACTCAGGTTGTATACTACAATCATCTGGGGAGCTTTAAAAAGTATGAATGCAACCCCTTCCTCAACATTCTGCTTTAATTTGTTTAAGATGAGATCTAGCTATTGATCTTTCTCAAAATGTCTATGTAAGATCCTTTTAGGGCTGTGAACCATTGTTGTAAGAGTAATTTTTCCAGTTAGACTTTACATATTGCTATTGAATTTCCCTCTTCTTTTTCTGCTTGTATACCGACAAGGGCAAAACTTTCCAGTTTTCTTCCGTTAGTTTGGAATGATCACATGGGAATTATGGGACTCTACAAACCATCATAAACCTTGCACTTCAGCATGTATGATAATACTGACTGAAACACAGATATCATATGTCCTTTGTCCTTCAGCTTCTGTGAATGCAAATGATATCTTATTGCAGATATATGGGTGTGTATATATATATGTATATAGTTAGAGACAGTAATGTTTTATTTAGAAGTTTTAGACAGCTTAGCAAGCCTTCACCAGAGGTGCATTACTCAGGTTTTACAAATGTATCCAAATCAGTAATGAATAATGTCCTTAAGTATGTAATAAAGAATATTCAACTTCCTTATTCTTGTTATATTTAGTCTAGGAGTTATTCCTGGAAAAATAATGAACCTTCGTGTGTATACTAACTTGATTCACCTATTTATGTATCATATTCCACTAATTGAAAGACATTTCTAAATAAAAGTGTCAAGTCACTCTACATGGATTTGAAAAAAATTACACAATAGCTGTTGCATAGTGCCTATATTTTTAGTGTTTATCAGCTTGGATATAAAGCTTTGCATCTTTTTCTGTGCCATCTCTCACCTCTCAAAGAATCCACATACAAATGCATTAGAAACATGGACTTTCCTGGAATTGCACGTGAGAAACAAAGCTAGTACAGTGAGAACATTTCCATTTCTCCTTTCCATAAAATAAGTGGCATCAAGTCCCCTCCTTCCCTTACATGTTTCTCTACTTGTGTCTTCTAATCCATGCTCCTCAACCAATTCAAATTGCTCTCTCTTTATTCTGCAGAGTAATTCACATAAACCCTAGCTTGTCTTCCAAAATGTCTGAACTCCAGTAGGCTAGATAAAAATAAGTATCCTCTAGTTGATGTGATCCCGACTCCTCTAGAAGTTAATGTGAATGTTAACAGGTCTTCCTGGATATATATTAAAGGCACGATTATATAATGGATAGTTTATGTATTATATTAACTCTATAAAATCCTAAAAATAACTTTGAACCTCTGATCCCAAGTGTTTAATTCAAGAATCTGCACTTCTGTAATCTAGCCACCATCTTGAATGGGACCTTGAGTGTCCTCCACTCCTGGCAATTTCTCAAATAAATACATTGATCTTCCTCCAGATATTCTCATGAATAGGTTTTCCATCTTTTCATATAACTTTACATTAGGGTAGCATTACCTAGTTAAAAAATCATCTTCCCACATATTTTCTTGTTTGAGCGTTTCACTTCGCAAGCATGCAGGGCTGTTTTAGGGTTTATCAGGTGGCTCAGACAGTAAAGAATCTGCTGCAATGTGGGAGACTTGGGTTCGATCTCTGGGTTGGGAAGCTCCCCTGCAGGAGAGCATAACAACCCACTCCGGTATTCTTGCCTGGAGAATCCCCATGGAGCAGAGGAGCCTGGCGGGCTACAGTCCATGAGATTGCAAAGAGTCGGACACGACTGAGTGACTAAGCGCAGCATACAGCAGGGCTGTTCTATAGTTTAGAAGGGTAGAGTTTGGGAATTTTTAACAAACAACTCAAGTTCAACTGGACAGTTAAATGGTCTAACAGTCAGTAGCATTTAAAGAGTGTAAAGGAAACTGAGACATTATACATAATGCTAATGTATAAAAACTAGATGATCAATTAAGTAGTTTAACTACAATCCCCAAAACTTAATGACTTAAGATAATAATGATTATAATAACTATCATTTTGTCTCATGATGCTTAGGTTGATTGGGCAGTTCTTCCAGTTTCACTTGGTTCAATGGGGTGACTCTTGCTGGCAAAGTGCTCCCAAAGACTCCTAAAACCTTAGTTCAGATGGCTGGAGGCCTGGGCAGCTGGGCTTCTCTCTATTATGGAGTCTATACCTTCTGGGCCTGTTCCAAGCATGAAGGTCTCCTGGTTATGATAAGGGCCAGACTGGAAGGCTAGTCTGGGAAGTTACACGCCACTCCTACTGCATTCTTTTGGTAAAAATAAGGCAGGGGTTCATTTCTACTCAACGGGTGAGGAAACAGACCCTACCTTTGATAGGACATATGGCAATCCCACTGTAAAGGTCCGTGGACACATGGAGATGTGATTTATTGAGGACTATATGCAGATGACACCACCCTTATGGCAGGAAGTGAAGAGGAACTAAAAAGCCTCTTGATGAAAGTGAAAGAGGAGAGTGAAAAAGTTGGCTTAAAGCTCAACATTCAGAAAACTAAAATCATGGCGTCTGGTCCCATCACTTCATGGGAAATAAATGGGGAGACAGTGGAAACAGTGTCAGACTTTATTTTTTTGGGCTCCAGAATCACTGCAGATGGTGACTGCAGCCATGAAATTGAAAGACGCTGACTCCTTGGAAGGAAAGTTATGACCAACCTAGATAGCATATTAAAAAGCAGAGACATTACTTTGCCAACAAAGGTCCATCTAGTCAAGGCTATGGTTTTTCCAGTGGTCATGTATGGATGTGAGAGTTGGACAGTGAGGAAAGCTGAGCGCCAAAGAATTGATGCTTTTGAACTATGGTATTGGAGAAGACTCTTAAGAGTCCCTTGGACTGCAAGGAGATCCAAGCAGTCCATTCTAAAGGAGATCAGTCCTGGGTGTTCATTGGAAGGACTGATGCTGAAGCTGAAACTCCAATACTTTGGCCACCTCCTGCAAAGAGTTGACTCATTTGAAAAGACCCTGATGCTGGGAGGGATTGGGGGCAGGAGGAGAAGGGGACGACAGAGGATGAGATGGCTGGATGGCATCACTGACTCGATGGACATGAGTTTGAGTAAACTCTGGGAGCTGGTGATGGACAGGGAGGCCTGGTGTGCTGTGATTCACGGGGTCGTGAAGAGTCGGACAGGACTGAGCGACTGAACTGAACTGAACTGAGTGTTGTAACAATCTACAATAGTTGTGCTAATATGCTTCTTCATTTACAAGTGCATTCACATCTTTTCTCATATCTTTTCACAAAGACCCTGAGAGGTAGAATATTATCTTCTCTATTTTTACAGTTGACGAACCTCAAGTTCTGGAAAAAGTCAATGATTTACTAACCCCAAAGTAAGTGTAAGATAGCAGAACAAGGATTTAAAGTCAGACATGGCCAATCCAAAAATCATAAAGTAAAGACATGTATACTCATCAGGATCTTTCAAAGAGTAGGTTCTGAATTTTAAAGCCTATTTATTACATTGGTGAATAAGTAATACTGAATAATCTGTTATAACCTCATGACTTATTACTAATTTTCAGTTTACAAAGTAATACTGTAAAGTGACATAGAAACTAATTTTATTCTTAATATTTTACACATTCTATGAGAACATTTTTTTCAGAAAGATTTATTTTTAAAAATGTTTATTGGAATATAGTTAATTTACAATTTTGAGTTAGTTTAGGGTATCCAACAAGTGAATCTGTTATACAAATACATATATTCACTTTTTTAAAGATTGTTTTCCCATATAAGTCAGAGTATTGAGTAGAGTTCCCTGAACTATACATCCAGGCCTTATTAGTTATCTATTTTATATATAGTTGTGTGTATTTGTATATACATTTCCATTTTATATACAAATTGTATATATTTCCAAATTGTATTTATTTGGAAATGTATATATTTCCAAATTGTGTTTGTCTATACATTTCCAATTTATTCCTCCTCTCCCATATACCACTCTGTAACCATTAGTTTGTTTTTTACATCTGAGGTCTATTTCCGTTTCATAGATAAGTTCATTTGTAGCCCTTTTTCAGATTCCACATATAAGCAATATCATATATTTGTCTTTCTCTGTCTGATTTATTTCACTCAGTATGACAATCTCTAGTTCCATCCATGTTGCTACAGATGACATTATTTTGTTCTTTTTTATGGCTGAGTAATATTCCATTTGTATATATGTACCACATCTTCTTCATCCATTCCTCTGTTGATGGACATTTAAGTTACTTCCATGTCTTGGCTTTTTTGTAAGCAGTGCTTCAGTGAACACAGGTGCATATATCCTTTCAGATTATGGCTTTCTCTGGATAGATGCCCAGGAATGGGATTGCTGGATCACATATTAGTTCTGTTTTGAGTATTTAAGGAATCTCCATACTGGTCTCCATAGTGGTTACAACAATTTACATTCCCACCAACAGTGTAAGAGGATTCCCTTTTCCCCGAACCTATAGGAACATATATTAAATACAAGCAACCTTCTCGTCTAAATTATGGATTTACTTTGGAAAGAAGTATAAAAGGAAGGAAACTGCCTGATATTCCAGATGTCAGAATTCAAAAATATATTTATTTATCAAACTTTTCTCTAAAATACTTCTCATGTTTTTTTCTCTCAAAATTGGGAAACCAAGTCATAATCAACTGTAATCTCACTTGAATTTCTATCACTCTAGCTACAAATCTCATTTTAAAGCAGAGCTCACAAAAATGACTGAGCACAGCAGTTGAGAAAGAACTCAACCATAACAAAAAATAAGGTTGTACCTTAAGCCAATGCAAAAATAAGGTTGTACCTTAACCAATCCACTAAATTAACACAATCCTCTCTTGCCTTCTATTATAGAGGGAACATTAACATAGTGTTATGTTATGTGTGTGTGTGTGTGTCTATATAAAAATGTCTTATTTTCTATACTTACACAAACATAAATACATACATCCACACATACACTAGGAATGCATAGACTTTAAAATACAGAAAGTAACAGAATTGAGTTTTAGCACTCATCATGTCACATGAAATCACTGTTAGGATTTATACCACATTTTTTTTTTTCAGCTTCTTTGAGGCATTTGTTACAAAAGACATTCATATTTTGGTTCCCTAACTTAACAGGTTGTGTTATTTTTGTTTAAAAAAGTGATTAGTAATAATTACCAGTGCTCTTACACCATAAAAACCCTATACTTTGGAAAATCTGGAAAATATAGAAAATTCTAAAGAAAAAGTAAGATTACCTATGGTCTTGCCATTAAATGTATATGGGTTGTGTTCACTGGCTTGTTCCCTATTATTTCTATGCATTTTAACGGTTTCATTTTTTGCACATTTGAGTATGTAACTTTATTAAAATTTAACCCATGTATATTTTGAGAAATTTTCCATGTTATACTGAGCTATTTAAAAGCATTATTTTAAGTAAGTATCTTCATAAAATACTATCATCTAGCTGTACCAGATTTTACTTCTCTGTTTTTCTATATCAAGGAGTAATGACTGGTTTACTTTCCATTGTTGTTGTTCAGTTGCTCAGTCGTGTCTGACTCTGCAACCCTATTGACTGCAGCATACCAGGCTTCCCTGTCCTTCACTATTTCCCAGAATTTACTCAAACTCATGTCCATTGAATTGATGATACCATTCAACCATCTCATCCTCTGTCACCTCCTTCTCCTCTCCAGTCTTTCCCAGCATCCGGGTCTTTTCCAGTGAGTCAGCTCTTCCTATCACGTGGCCAGAGTATTGGAACTTCAGCTTCAGCATCAGTCCTTCCAATGAATATTCAGGGTTGACTTCCTTTAGGACTGATTGGTTTAATCTCCTTGCTGTCCAGGGGATTCTTCAAGAGTCTTCTCCAGCACCACAGTTCGAAGGCATCAGTTTTTTGACACTCAGCCTTCTTTATGTTCCAACTCTCACATCCATACATGACTACTGGAAAAACATAACTTTGACTATGCAGACCTTTGTTGGCAAAGTGATGTCTCTGCTTTTTACTTTATTGCTATGTGAATAATACTACAGTGAACTTTTTTTTCACAAAATCATATTTATAACTCAAATGATCCCTTTAGGACTGGTTTCCAAAAGTGTATTACAGATTAAGAATCTTTTTAAGGTTCTTGATAAGTACTGCCAAATTATTTTCCAGAAAGGTTGAATCTATTTTTACACTCAAATTTAGCTTACAAAACACTCACTAGCATTATTATAAAGGTCTTAATAGGGAAATAATGGGCATATAATAAATAATCCAATACTCAGATTATGCTTGCTAGAATTTAATAAACATACACTTTTAAAATAGGTTTTGTTAAAATTATATGACTCTTAATTGTATAATAAGTTTTTATAAACTAGTGAGACTACATGTTCTACTATATTTGATGAAGATTATTCTAACTTCAATTCTTGAGTCTCTTAACTTGAGTATTGCACATATAGGTACAATTTAGATCTATTTTATTTCATCCCTGTTGAATGATATCTATAAGGACTTGGGTAGACTGGGCCACTCCGTTCCAAGGAATCATGACCTACTGATGTTCAGTTGTTAACTTCCACGTGTAGATTGATTTTAATCTATTGAAATAGAAACTACCTGGGAAACTGAGACAAAAAATTAAAAAATATCTCACTTTCTGGAGCTGAGAAATCATTTTAGAAAGATATTATAGTGGTATATAACAATGGAAGTTGTCAGAAACTGATTCATTTCATGACCTGCCTATCAGGTTGAGTGAATGGGTGCTGAACTATCACTTGTTAAATTAAATTCAGATTTGAATAAATGATCATTAGAGTAACTCTACAATCAGTAGGATGCAATAAGCATTAGAGTAACTATATAATCAACAGGATGCAATAATCAACAGGAAGCTCCTCTGTGGACAGAGGAGCCTGAGGGGCTAGAGTTCATGGAATCACAAGAGTTGGACACAACTTAGCAACTACATGGCCAACCACCATTAGTTACTTTGCAGAATGAAAGTAATTATGATAGCTTTCTGAGTCAACAAAGAGAAACTCCATAAGTTACCCAA
Organism: Cervus elaphus; assembly: GCF_910594005.1. Classification (NCBI taxonomy): domain Eukaryota; kingdom Metazoa; phylum Chordata; class Mammalia; order Artiodactyla; family Cervidae; genus Cervus; species Cervus elaphus. The sequence goes on from NC_057832.1 coordinate 46,344,748, forward strand.
CAGACTTTTTTTTACTTGTCATCCTCATCCCCTTAGAATTCTGAGGATTCACACAACAGGAATGCATCTGGATTCTGCTCCGGCATTTCTCTTTAAATCAGAAACACCTCTCAAGTATTGATACAAGCAACTCAGTCCAAATAAAAGACTGAAAAAAGAAATGTTATTTGAAACTCAACAGTTATAAAGGTTCCAAATGCAAAATCACTTGAAAAAGTCAACGGCCAAAAAGCTTCTCAGTGTCACCATCATATCTCTTATTTTCATAGTCCGTTTACTGGTCTCACCATATGTTCCACTTTCACATTTTCTGATGATATTTGCTCCTGGGAGACAGAGAGGAAAGAGAAAGTCAATGCATATATTTGCTCAATGGGTTATAACATTCCCATCTTACAAATTACTGCCTATCAACATTACTTTGTATATTGATTATCAATTTTGATTTATTAGTTTATAAAATCCATTTCATCTAAATTGGCAGATAACATGAAGTTAACAATACATTTCCTTAGTTTAGATATTATTCTGAGGCTTCCCAGGTGGCTCAGTGGTAAAGAATCTACCTGCCAATGCATAAGACACAGAAGACGCAGGTTACATCCCTGGGTTGGGAAGATCCCCTAGGGTAGAGAATGAGAACCCACTCTAGTATTCTTGCCTACAAAATCCCATGGACAGAGGAGCCTGTAGTCCATGGGGTCACAGAGTTGGTCACAACTGAGCATGCAGAGTTTGAAGGGGTATTTATCTTACCAGTTTAAGCCTGTGGTTTGTGAGTCTGAATACATTTTATTCTCACAAAACTTGAGCATATTATGAGAAAATAGTCAGCATGTGAATCATCTCCTTCCTTTCCTCCATCTAGAGTGTTACTGATTCCTAGGGCAGCCTGGGCTGTGAAGCAGTTACGCAGTTGTCAGAGGAGGCATTAGGATTCAGTATTGTATACTTAATTATCTCCTTTATTGAAGCAAACTCCTTCCCAGGAGGTATGACAGGGTGTATTTACCCCCAAATGTAGCCACTAGAATGTCAGGTTGCCTCAGCTTGATTTGTTTATATTAAGTGTGAGCATTCTCTTCTTTATTTAAATGAATTATACTCTCTGCAGTTTTGACTTTAGAAGTCACTTCTTAGTATGTTAAGTTTTGGTAGGAACTCAATCAATAATATCTAATCTGATGACTAGTCATCTTTCAAAGCAGTAAATTTTAGTACAAGCAGTTACAACTGTGCCATTACTTAGTTTTAACAAAGGTGGAATGCACAGTAACAAACTATTATGATTATTACAAAACCTTGGAAACTTTCTGGGCAGCTTATTTGCTTGTTTGTACATTTATTCCCAGCTGTTAGCTTTTGACTTTATTCTCAACAACTGGGACATTAAGTCCCCTTTGTTAGGAAACGTGGATAGCAAAATTGGGGCTGCAGATCCAGGGCTGAACTCAAACAGTCCTGTCTAAAGAATGTATTAATAATAGCAAGAAAAAAAGAGTATGTTGGGGGTGGGTCTGAAAGAGTGTTAGTTATACCTCTGCTGCTAACCAGCTGTGTGACTTTATACAAATTATTTTTTCTATCTGGGCCTACAGTTATAGAAAAAAGGAACTGAACTCATGTCCCCAAAATTCACACTCCTGTAACATTTTGATATTCGACAATGTGGTTCTTAACTACAGTATCCTAACCACAATTTCCCCAAATCTTTACTTCTGTGTAGTCCCTTTAGGTAACAACACAGTATTCTCAAAAACATTACCTTCTTACTAACACTGTATCTAAAATTCTAAAATAATTGTTCTGGGAAAGTTCTAAATGAAAAGGGCCAGTTTTAGCTCCATTGGGGAAATTTGCCCCAAAGGTATCAGAGGTTTCTCTAGTTAATCTCCAGCTACCTGAAAACATTTCTCCAGTTAATCTCCAGCTACCTCAAAACATTTCTAGGAGCTTTTAATACCTCGCTTAAAAAAAACAAAAAAACCCACAAAAACCAAAACTACAAATCCCATGAGTCAAAGACGGATTAGAAACGGACACCTCCCCTCCAAACCCTTCCCGGTTCCCTAGAATGTAGTCTGCTAAAACTCAGGTTGAGGCATCCTGAAATATGCCTGAGAGAAACGCCTGCTGTTTCATCCCGGTTTTTAATCTGTGCTCTAGCTTGGCTCCTTTAAATCGGTGCTGAGAATGAGGAAGGAAAAGGAGCTACGCAGGGCGGGATGGGCGCGGGTGTGAGCATCACCTGTTCTGGAAGGGGCATGCGCACTGTGAGGGCGCGGACGAGGGGGCGGGGCGCGGTGGGAGGGGCCGACGGCGCCTGGCTGGCACCACTCAGATCTGCTTCTGCCCGGCTTGGGGCGCTGAGGCGGCGTCGGGAGTTGCCTTCTGCAAAGGTTGCCTGGCGTTGTCCAACATGGAGGAGGCACTGGCCTCGGGCATCACCTGCAAGAGGGACTAATCTCCGCCTGGCGTTCAGGGCAGCGGTGCCGGAGTTCCCGAGCCCAGGGACTCCGCCTGCACGCCCTGAGCCAGACCCCTGCTCTGGTTGCTCCTCCGGCGGCGGGTTTCCCGGCGGGGACGCAGCGCAAGGAGGGAGCGCGGCGGCTCCGGGTTTCCTTAAGCCATGGGCAACGAGGCGAGCTTGGAAGGGGAAGGGCTCCCCGAAGGGCTGGCGGCGGCGGCAGCGGCAGCAGCCGGAGGAGGGGCTGGCGGGCCGGGGAGCCCCTTGCACACCGTGATCCCGGCCGGCATGGAAGCGGATCTGAGCCAACTGAGCGAAGAGGAGAGGAGACAGATCGCTGCTGTCATGTCAAGGGCGCAGGGGCTGCCCAAAGGAAGCCTTACCCCGGCCGCTGCGGAGCCGCCTTCCATGCACAGGCATGCACAGCATGATGTATATGTTCGGGCATATATGTACAGCTTCTCGTGCACATATGTGCCAGCCCATATGTGCCATCACGGCAGTACATATATGTCGCTTCCGTTCATTTTATTCTTCCTAATGGGGTGGCTATAAAGAGAACATAAGCCTTCTGTTGGGTAGAAGAAAAATGTTGCATTCCGGAGTTTCTAGTGGGATAGTCAAGGGTTGCATTCTTGGAACTGTGATTTTAGGTTGTGATTTCTGGCCTTTTGGAACCTTTTCCCTCTAGGGTGGCGTGGAGAGACGCCCTCCAGTGTTTTACTAATCTGGAAGTCTTCCATTAATACAGAACGGACGTGTTAGGAAATGGATAGAGCTGGGTGTTTACCTGTCTCTGTTTAAACCTCCTCAGTCATTTTGGGGTCTTTTTCTCTTTGAATAATATTTAAATATTATTTTTGTAGTAATACCTTTAATCTCCTTAGAGGTGATTTGTCTTTCCTTCACACCCCACCCCCAGAGGAGAACATGAGCTGTTTAGGTAGAAGGCATAGAATGAATACACCTTTTATATTCAACGAGGAACCCTAAATTATGTTGTGGCGTTAAACAGATGATTTGGTCACAACTGTGCAGGTGCTGTACATGTATTTATGAATTGGCATATGCTATTTTCTAAACCACTGCTATTTTATGTGGAAAAGGGTATTACAGTTTATGGAAGAATGTGTGAATTTGTGTTATCTTAAAATTAGTTTCCAGTACATACTTTTAAGCACGGAGCAAATAACATCTTGCATAGGAAATTAAGAGCTGATTTGTAATATTAATGTATGCATTTCCCCCACTAGCTCTCTATTTTCCTACATCCCAATAAACTGGTTGTTTTCTAATTAGAGTACTTAGAGGGTATAATCATTGTGCCTGCCCTGCCTTTATTCTGTAAACAAACCCTTTAACTTCACACCCTTCCCTTCAGAACAGTTCTCTGACCGTGGTCCTGAAACCACTCCTGCTTTATGGTAACCTAACAATTTTCATTAAAGATACTGGAAATATAAAAAATCTTGATGTAGGTGTAGGCTTTTATCCTCTACTTCATAAAATAAATGCACTTTAACTTAGGAGCTATAAGTATATACATATAATTTTGTCAAGTAACTAAATTTAGGATAACTGTAAAATGTTTTATGGATGATAATATTTTTCACATAAAATCTTAAATGCATAAACTATATCAGGTAAAAACCCTATTTTCTTGAAGGGAAACCCAATACTACTGGTAAAAACTGGCTTTTTCTTATTGAATATGTTTTTCTGTGTTTTTTTAATTAGTGATATATTGGGCTATTCCTTTGGCATGAAGTCTTTCTTATACGTTCCCTTAAGAATACAGTTTATGATATGTACTGTTTTTCTCTACTAATTAAAACTTGACTTAGAAAAAAGTTCGAATGTTCATATAGTAGATTTTTTAGGATAATAATGAGGTACAGTACTTTTACTAACCTTTTAAAAAATGTATGCCAGCTCTGCTGCAATTTTTTCCTAAGAGCCACAAGCAACAGGTTTAGCATGCTGGTTACAGATACCAGGAAAAGTGAGAACTTTGATTTCTAAATTCCTTACTTCTATTTAGTGGGTGGCTAAAAAATAATATTTCAGCCTATGAAAGTATAGTGTTTTATGCATTATTTGTATCAGGTAGCGTAATTTTAAAGCTCTCTACTGATAGTTTTTTTACCATAGAATTCTTAGCAATAGATTTCTGTAGTCTAAACAGTTAATGACAAAAGCTTCGTTCAAATATATAAACAATATGTGCATGATTTTGGCAAACTGTTTACATGTTACTGAAAGATTTCTATAAAAATCTATAATTTTGGAAAGTTATTATTCCCATATGTGACAACCAAATAAATACTTGGCTTATGATTTAGATTTTTAGAAACATATTAATTCAGGTATATATAAGAAATTATATCCAAATCATTTCACATTTTAGGAGGTTACATGATGTGAATTAGACATGGTGGGTTTTTACTTTTTTTTTTTTTTAAGAAATAAAGGTTGACAGCCCAAAGACCTTATCTTATTATTTTTAACTGACTCATAGCAAATTATATATGCTTCTCAGTCATATATGCCTAAGTTTCCTTGCCTCTAAATAAGACAATAATACTTATTTATCTTGTAGAGCCATTGTAAGGGTCAGTTAAAAATTGACAGGACCATTTCTGCTTGGATTTTAATTTGAAGTAACCCTATACATATAAAAAGTAGTAATATTGCTATCAGCAGTGAAAGGCACTGGCAGTGATGGCTGCAGACAAGTTGTTGGTTAAATTATTCATTATTATGAGTTATTTTGATATATCTATAATATATCTATATTCTTTTACATACAGAGAAGTCAGTGCAGTGTACTGGAAATCCTGTCCCCCATCCTACCTGCTGGGTCTTAGGACTCCAGATTTCTGTGACTAACTAGTTTTATAACCTTGAATTAATATCTTTGCCTCTTAAATCCTACTATCCTCTATCATGTAAAAATGAATAGAGATTCCTAAAGTAGCTTATATTATTATAAAATTTTATGACTCAACACTATCAAGTGTCATTGCATTTTGTGTTACATTTCAAAATCTTTTAGTATTCCAACTGCTTTTATAGTCTGGCTCTTGAATGCATTTTTTTTCTCGTTTGTAGCTGAAACATTTTTTTCTGTTAATATGTGAAAGCAAAATTCTAATATGAGGATGGCAATAGTAAAATGAAAAAGAGAGGTTGTATAAAACTTGAAGAGTTAAAAGCTAGAAGTTAGAGCTTACAAATGAAATAGTCCTGGATTTTTTTATTCATTGTTGATCCAGGGAAATGCAATTTTATTACTTCTTCTACTCATTCTATTTATACCTACAGATGTGTCATATAGACAAACTTTCCTGAAAAATACTTCCTATTAGTAGAATGTGACAATTCTGACTGAATTGATTATTTTCCTTAGCATTCCTTGAGGCCTCCCCTACTGGGTAGACACCTCCACAACTGTTTGTCTTTCTAGAGCAGCAAACTAAAATGAAAATGGAATGTTTCCATTTATATCTCAGAAGACCAGTAGAAAAATTTAAAGTGAAAAAGATTCAAGAAACAGTAATCAACAGGGAAACAAAAACCTGATATGTTCATTCATTTGTTCTTTCACTGTTATTCATTCATTGATTCATCAAACATTGATACTCATCGACTAGTTACGAGCTTTGGTTCTAGTGATGCAAAGATGAGTAAAACACTTTCTCTCCCTTGGAGCTCATGATCTAGTACACAAGAAACAGATTGCATTTTAATCATTCTTGTTTTTATTTTATTTTATTAAAAAAAAATTTTTTTCATTCTTGTTTTTAACACGACTATTATACCCAACAAAAATTCATCAAAAGACAATAGTTAGCTAAGACATCTTTTTTTTTTTTTGCTCAGTATTAAGCCTGTATCTTCTCTTAATTATTATCTGTTTCTCACTTTCAGACATCCATGTTTTATATATATTATTATAGCAACTAAAACTAAATTTAGTTTGTCTACCTGTATAGATATTCTCTTACAGGGGGCTTCTATAACATAATACAACTTAATATTTATAGGACACACATGCAGTTATAATTTCTAATGCAGGCAGCTTGCTTTACCTTTTGGTATTTATTGTTATCACAGATATTTGGTACTCAACAACATTTAATTTTGTTTTGTATAAATCAACTAAGTGAAGAAACATCACGGAAACAATGATTATGTTTAATAGTATTTTCAGGGTTTCCCTCGTGGATCAGATGGTAAAGTGTCTGCCTACAATGCGTGAGACCTGCATTTGAACCCTAGGTTGGGAAGATCCCCTGGAGTAGGAAATGGCAACCCCCTCTGCATAGTATAGTTAAGAATAGATTTTTAAATACTCTGTTTAACTATGGATTTCTTCAATAAAATGCCTAAATAATTCTTTATAGGATAATCTCTTAAGTTTGTGCCCTACAAGGGAGTGGTAAACTTTATTAATTGAATAAGTCCTAGAATAATGTGAAAGTATAAACAGTGGAACTTTTAAAATATAATCTATTTTGGATTGTTTACCACGGCTCTTCAGCCAAACCCACTCCAGTGTTCTTGCCTGGAGAATCCCATGGACAGAGGAGCCTGGCAGGCTACAGTCCATGGGGTCACAAGGAGTTGGACACAACTGAGCAGTTAGCACTCTGCCTTCATATGGAATGGAGCAAATGGATAATTTTAGTTCCTTTTTTAAGTACAGGCTTCAGAGACAAGTTTTTATAACTTTTTTCCCTGGAGGAAATTTCCAGAACTAAGAGTTCTGTTTATTAATCTTTTATTAGAAAATAACTTTGTGGCATACATTGCCATTTATAGTTTATTTTCTTCTGACTTGTTGCTGTCTAGAAGTAATACGTCTGTGTTGCTTCCTACTGTGCCTTACATTTTTTCTTTTTGAACAGAGAAATTTTTATTACAGGGTCATGCAAAGAGATGGGTGGCTTATGCCTTAAGGACCCCAAAGTTACTAAAAGCTTTCTACAAAGCCCTTTTATAAGAAAGGTAGGGAAGGACATGGTTAGTTGCTGCAGACTTCTTGGTGTCAAATCCTTTGTTCTTGAAGTCATGATCAGTCAATGATGTTCCTATAAGTCACTACCAAATGAATGTTATTCTCTGTCATCCTGGTCGTAGCTAACAGGAGGCAGATCTCAGTTGTATGTCTTACATCTTGATCTATCATCAGATTTCTGTGCCATTAGGGGAAATTAAAAAATGTAATTCATATTAAGTACCAGATGACCTGAAATGAAAAAGTTATAGTCTGGTCTATTGGCAGGTAAATTTTTGACAAAACAAGTTAAAACCTATATAATGTTGTGATCATCTCATATTTTAAGTGCTACTGAATCAATCTGTTTATCTCATTTTCTTTTAATTAAAAAGAAATCTTTTTGAAAATTAGCAGTTTACATCTATCAAAATACAGCTTGATTTATCCCTTAGTTCTGATGCAGCATGTTCTTATTACTTGCAACTTTATCAGTAAATAGCTTATTTAGAGACTAAAATACTTGATAAATGTGTATATGAGAAACAAGTATTTTAATTATTTAACCAGTCATTTAGAATTGATGTGTCCAAATTAAAAAAAAAAAATCCATCTTGTATATTTGTCTATGAGTTAAAAGAATTTTTGCAAATTACTTGTTAGTTTTTAAGTCATTGTCAATAATAGTACCTAATAGTGGTAATAGTAAATGTTATAGAAGACATTAAGTAAAGAGATCTTTATTTCTTTTCTTCCTCTGAGTAAAGTAACAACACTTTTCAAAAGTGGGATAACAACCAGCTTGTTGCTCTTTGTATATCAAGCTGTGTCTCAGGATGCTTTAAACATCTTATTGTTACATTAAGGGATCTCAGATTTAGAATGCTATTGGAAAAGTAATTGAGTGATGTCATGCTATTTTTCCACAAGAAAGAATTGTTTCTCAAAATTTTCTAATTAAAGTAGGAATACTTATTCTACAAGTTTAATATGGATAATATTTGATGGATATTACATTTTTGACAAAATAGGGTAAAATTGAGTAGATGATCAAGTTTCCAAGAGCACCTAAAAACCTCCTTTACCAGATCCTTTGATGTCATATTGTATGTCTTATGTAGCTAATGTAAATTCTAATATTAAATAAAGAAAACAGTTGTTTTTAAAAATGAATGTTTTCACCTCTTGGTATGCTAGTGTTTGGGAGACTAACATTTTTTGACCATAACCTTTGCTTAAAAAGGTATCCTGTGAACATGAATGTGTGAATGTACTGGAACATGTCTTTGCATTGTTTTGTTGAGTTAATATATTAAACAGACTTTAAATATGACCAGATTCTATTCTTAACTATTAAGTGTAAATGTGAATTGTTTTTTGTTATAAGTAGTTTCTAACTAGATATTTTAATAGTTCATAACTTATAGTAGCAAGTATTGGATCTTTCCCCCTTTGCTTCACCTCCATGTTGAAAATCTGAACCCATGTAAAGAAAATAACAGACATTAAAGATCTTATATTACTTACAGGATGATGTAAAAATGGATTTTAGTTATATTTATATGATCAAAATTTTGAAGATGTAAGAAAGTAGCAGCTTTTTCATATAATTTTGAGTTGGTATAATTTCCACTATTTTTACTTCTGTTTGTTTCATTCTTCTAGGAAACAAGAGTTGGATAGTAGTCAACCTCCAAAGCAACCAGGAAAACCGCCAGACCCTGGGCGTCCAATCCAGCCTGGTCTCAGTAAGAGTAGAACTACAGACACTCTAAGGTCAGAGCAGAAATTGCCTGGAAGGAGTCCTTCCACTATTAGCTTGAAAGAATCGAAATCCAGAACTGATTTTAAGGACGAGCACAAGTCTAGTATGATGCCTGGCTTCCTCTCAGAGGTTAATCCTTTAAGTGCTGTCTCCTCTGTTGTAAATAAATTCAATCCTTTTGATTTGATATCAGACCCTGATGCCTCCCAGGAAGAAGCCTCCAAGAAACAAAAAATAGCTCAGAAGGAACAAGGAAAACCCGAGGGAGTCACAAAGCCTCCATCACAACAGCAGTCTCCCAAGACAGTTCCTAAGCAGCCAGGACCTGTGAGGGCTCCGCTTCAGCAGGAAGGTTCTCCAAAATCTGGATCCTCTCAGCCGCCAGAAAAAAGTAAATCACAACCTCCAGAAACAGGAAAGCCAGCTCAGGGCTTCCCCCAGGCTCCTCAGACAGACCAGGTAAAATTGCCACTTCAGAGAGATGCATCCAGGCCTCAGACTAAACAGACAGAGCCAGGAAGGGGTGAGTCGGCTAAACCCTCACTGCAGAGCCCCTCTAAGCCACCTAGTCAGCAAGGAAGTCCTGGAAAATCTCCAGCCCAGCAGCCTGCAGCTGAAAAACGTACCGTACCACCGCCTGGGCCTGCAAAGCCCCTAGCTCCACAGCTGGGAACAGCAAAGCCCCTGGCCCAAGCTCCAGGGCCCACAAAGCCTGGAGCTCAGCCTCCTGGGCCTGCAAAGCCCCTAGCTCCACAGCTGGGAACAGCAAAGCCCCTGGCCCAAGCTCCAGGGCCCACAAAGCCTGGAGCTCAGCCTCCTGGGCCAGCAAAGCCCCTCGCCCAGCAGCCAGGGACAGCAAAACCCCTGTCTCACCAACCCGGGCCGCAGTCTCCAGCTCAGCCGCCGGGGCCAGCAAAGGCTCCAGCTCAGCAGCTTGGGACGACCAAGCCTCAGGTCCAGTCGTCCGGGCCAGGCAAGACTCCACCTCAGCAGCCAGGCCCAGTGAAGCCCCCTCCTCAGCAGCCGGGCCCAGTGAAGCCCCCACCTCAGCAGCCGGGCCCAGTGAAGCCCCCTCCTCAACAGCCAGGCCCAGTGAAGCCCCCTCCTCAACAGCCGGGCCCAGCAAAGCCCTCTCCTCAACAGCCTGGTCCAGTGAAGCCCCCTCCTCAACAGCCTGGTCCAGCGAAGCCCCCTCCTCAACAGCCAGGCCCAACGAAGCCCCCTCCTCAACAGCCTGGTCCAGCGAAGCCCCCTCCTCAACAGCCAGGCCCAACGAAGCCCCCTCCTCAACAGCCAGGTTCAGCGAAGCCCCCTCCTCAACAGCCTGGTCCAGCGAAGCCCCCTCCTCAACAGCCAGGCCCAACGAAGCCCCCTCCTCAACAGGCAGGACCTGCAAAGCCCTCAGCTCAGCAGTCTACAAAACCAGTAAGCCAAACAGGAGCTGGGAAACCTCTGCAGCCACCAACGTTTCCATCTGCAGCACAGACTCCAGTACACGGCCTCCCTAAAACCATCTGCCCTCTTTGCAATACCACTGAACTTCTGTTGCATGTTCCAGAAAAGGCCAATTTTAACACGTGCACCGAGTGTCAGACCACTGTCTGTAGCCTCTGTGGTTTTAATCCCAATCCTCATTTAACTGAGGTAAGTTCAATTTCTTCATGACGTTCATGCTCTTAAAACATATCACTGTCTTCCACAAACAGTGTTTAGTTCATCACTGATATGACAGGATGGCATTGTTTTTCTATGTTTCTTTTCTTCTTTTCCTCCTCCTTTCCTGCTTTCTTCTTTTTCTTCTCTGCCAAATGTAAATTAGAGTTTTTTCAATGTTTCCTCCAGTAATAATATTTCTCTAAAACATTACTATAATTTCTGAGAAATTTGACACATAAAGGAAGTATGAATTCATTGAAAAATGCAGAGTATTTACTCATTGCATTCTGGATGTAAAGTCCACACTATTACTATATTACATTAATATGCTACATTAACTTTTAAATTCATGCTCCTACCAACCTATCATGTAATACGCTTGATATGATATTTTTATACGGGATCCTGTTTATGCTGGGGGAAAAAGCAGACAAGGTTTTCAGATTCTAAATACAATTTTAATATAAAACAATACATTTTTTCAAACTACACATCCCTTTTCCTGCCAGTGATTTTGCCATAATCTATGAGAGCATACTTCCTTCTTTAGTTAGAGTCATTCATAAAAGTATAAATCACTTCATAAAATGAAGTCATTAGAGCGGGTTCAACACTGATGGGTATTTACATAGAAAGATCACAGTTTGTAATTCCAGGTCTTTGGGTAAGCGTTCCTGACAGACTCAGTCATGAATGGGCCAGTTGTGACACAAATGAGTTTTAGATTGTTTAATCTGATTCAGGTTAGAAAAGTGATTCTCAGCAAGCCAGTTAATGTTAACTTAGCACTTAAAGGCCCTGGATAAAGTGGCATTTTAATAGGTAGAGATTTGCGGACCTTTTCGGGGAAGGGACAAAAAACATAAAGCTGCAGAAGAACTTAGAAATTCTCTGGAGTTAAGAAATAATACAGTGAAGATGATATAATAATATAAACTAAGTGAGAATAAGAGGGGTTAGGATCCAAAAGAAGATGTTTTTAAAAGAAATGCAATAGTCCCTACCCAATGAGGAGGCACAGAAACCATTTAGTCCATCTGGGAAACAGCTGTTAGTGGGCTGTGTGTGCATGATGTCTGCGAACAGCCCAAGAAGGAATGGAGGCAGCAGTCATTGAAGGATTGTGTGATTTAAATATCTCCAAGAGTGGAGACTCATGTACCCTCATTCTAACTGAAATCCCTTTTCTGCTAAAAACAACAGTGATAATTATTGGTAGCTGTTAAGTTCATTTGGATACTTACTGTGATGAAAGATGATAATGATGTCCATTTAAAGTATGTCAACCTGTGATTTTTTGCCAATGTATTTTTACTCTTTTTACCAGAAGTCATATTGAGTACTTTAACATTTTAGATAAGGGATTCTTTAATGGTAAAATTGGAAATAACAAGAACATTTATGTTGTGGAGGAGATCAGATTATAAGTAGTTTGTTTATATATTTGTAGCTTTTTTCCATACCTTAAACTTTTCTGCATTCTTTTCTTATTTTTTAAAAAAATTTATTAAAGTATAGCTGATGTATAAAATTGTTACAAGTGTACAGCATATTGATTTACAAGTTTAAAGGTTAATAAAATGTTTGCTGTATTCTCCATGTTGTACAATATATTCATATGGCTGATTTCATATATAATAGTTTTATACCTCTTAATCCTTTACCCCCAAGCTGCCCCTACCCCTTTTCTTCTGCCCACTAGTAACCCCTAGTTTGTTCTCTATATCTGTGTGTCTGCTTCTTTTTTGTTATAATCATTAGTTGTATTTCTTAGATTCTGTGTATAAGTGATATCATACAGTATTTGTCTTTCTCTATCAGACTTATTTCACTTAATGTTCTCCAAGTCCATCCAGATTGCTGCAAATGGCAAAATTTTATTCTTTCTTCTAGCTGAGTAGTATTCCATTGTATATATGTGTGTGTGTATGTATTTATAAATTTTGATGAAGATGTGTTTCTGCCCATAGTATACCATCTTCTTAGGAATGTGTAGTAATAATGACTTCAAACAGTAGATGATCATTTTATAAAATGTTAGTCATGACTTTGTGGCAATTTGTAAGACAGAAACATTTACTTGGTCCTTCAAGCTAAATAATTATTTGAGTACCTACAAAGTGGAAGGTATTTTACTATATGTGTGGTAGGATATAAAGATAAGTAAAACATGATATTGATCTCTACATGATTCAGGTTCACTAGGATAGATAACACAAGCACAAGGAAATATAACATGTGGTCAAATAATGAAAGCTATGAAACACATGAGCAAACATTATGGACTGTAGGGTAGGAAGTGTCATTTCCAGTGGGTGAGATTAAGGAGAGCTTCGTGTAGAAAATGGCATTTGTGCTAGGTATGTAAAGATGGATAGTATTTCAACAGATAAAGGACGTGAAAGGGAGTAATGATTCGGTCTAAGACCTAGAGCCAGAATAATGCAAAGTGTATTTAGAAAATTGGCATAACTCTAGGTTGGCTGAAGTGATGGGGAGGAAATGAGCAATTAGATTGGACAGAAGTTGAATGCAGATTTTGGCATTCCACATCAGTAGCAGTGAGCATTCTGCTTTTTGAAACTTACCTTAATTTATGTCATATTACCAATCCTTCATTAATTCTACAATGTGTATCAAATGCCTAGTTGTGAAACACTGACAAGTACTTTGGTAGAATCAAGTATTTGTTAGATATGGTATTTTCCTTCAACCAGAAAATAGAGGAAATAAAAATTGTAGATAAGAAAGGGGATAAACAAATATATAAGAAAACTAAATGTCGAGCTTTACAGTCCACATAGTTCTTTCTTATTTGTTTTATCAAAATTAAATTTCCAAGTAATTCTGTGGTTATATATTCTGTTTTCTCTGTTATATTTTCTTAATTATAGAGAAAACTGGTGTTCAAGTGGTTTTTATGGTTACTTTACTTGTTAGGATCAACCTGATAGCAAATAACTAGAACCCAAACTAAATGTTCTGATTCCAAATCCATTTACTCATGGTAAGAAGAAAGAAAGGGCTTTGAGATCAAATGAAGTAACCATGACTGTCTGTAACAGTATCACAGCTCTCTTCATGGGAATACAAGTATTTGACCTGGGAATGTGAAGAATGATAACTTGGACACACTTGGACATACGTGGGGGCAGGTAGAAGATCTCAGTGGCTTTAAAAAAAGCATCCCCATTATTAATGAGATGAGTGTGGGCAAATCATTTACACTTTCTCTATCAGTAATACCATATAAACAATGGAAACAATATGTTCTCTGCTGAACACAGTGAATTGTTAGGATTAACTAAATTTGTATGAGAAGGTATTTTTTCAATATATGAAGTTCTTTTGAAGTTTTAATATTATCTGCCATGGATAATCTGATATTTTAAACAGAGTTGGCTTTGAAAGTTTACCCTCAAATTATTTTCTACAGATACAATATCATGAATTGTTGGATTCTGTGATAACAATCAAGAGCCATTTGATCTACAGTGTTAAAACATTTCATTTTAACTTTAATTTTCAAAAGGAAATGAAAAGAAATAGCACTCCTCTCCTACCACAGAGTGATATAAAGGAGAAAACAAATAAAAGATTTCTCAACCAGGAGTCAAATGCACTGAATCTCTTACCCTCCTAGTAAAGCTGTCCTTAATTTGGACACTGACCCTCTGCCATCCTATTTTCTCTTATTCAATGGAGACGCGGAACAGAAATAAATACAGAAAAAACTCTGCTGATTACCCATTCTGAATGGTGGAGACGTTCATTGTAAATGAGTGGTTTGGAGAGATTCACTTGACATTTTAGCAATACCACCACATGAAGGATATAGAGGAACTAGTGAAAAACAAAACAAAACACCTGACCTCAAAGGAGAGCATCTACTCAGAAAATAAAGAGAACTCGTAAAATTCGTATGATGCGTATTTCATCAATAATTAGTATACTCCAATTTCAGTGTGCTGACCTGAAGATAAAAATGGGCCCAGTTGATGTTTTGGAAATGAGACCCCCAGAATTTTCCCATCAAATTATCTAGCTACTTAATTGAGGACCTACTATGTTTCAGGCACTTTCTGGACTGTCTTAGATGTAAGAGTGAACGAAATAGCCAAAAAGTGTGTATTGGTCAGAGTGGCAAATAAAACGTATAGTGGGACAGATGGTAGTAAGTGTTATGGAGAAAAATGAAGTAGGAGAAGGTTATAGCACAAACCAAGGGAAGGGGTTGGTGATATAGTGGTGAGGTCTCTTCATTCCCTGTCATTCGGGGATTAGCATGTGGGAGTTGATGGATGACTCAGGAATCTGGAATTTTTAGTGGTGACTAAAGGTCTAATTTATGTGTATAGTTCTAACTGAGGCTGAGGGTTTGAAGGGGGCTAAATAAGGAAAGGGTGGGAATGTACCCAGGAATGTTTAGAGTTCTGAGATCCCCCTCTTTACTCTTCCCTGTGGTGTTGTGGAGGCTGGGAGTAAGCCTTTTATCTCCAGTATAGGGAGCTCTTTCTAAGTGCCTGCCCATGAAATTGTAGACATTTTGAGGAGGTGGTTATCTGAAATTCTGAGGTTCCCTTGGGATTCTGAGAGCTCTGGGGCTCTAAGAAAAATATTTTAAAATTATGGAAATTATATCTAAGAGCTTATTATTTCTGAGAGTTCCAGCTTATTATTTCTAAGAAATTATATCTGAGAGTTTCAGAAAGAAAGAATCAAGGCTATGGAGTCAAGCTCTAGAAAAAAGGAAGTCCAGATTTTGATCCACCAGTAGTCAAGCATGATTAACAAAATGCCTGATAAATATATCCTGGTAAAATGATGTGATTTCCAAGGATAAGGAGAACATTTGAAAGACTTCTACAGAGAAAAAAAGTATCATCTACAAAAAGATGAAAAATCAGGCATCTGTATAATAGTCATTATCAACACAGAAGACAGCAGAGAGGGAACAATTTCTTTGCATTTCTAGAGATTGTGATATGATGAATTTTCTAAGTAAGCAATCAAGAGGGAGTGTGCGAGCAGCTTAAGAATTTTTTTCATATTTAAAAGTCCATAAAAATCATTAGCAGTTTATATAAGTAGATGTATACTTCCCTCATAGCTCAGTTGGTAAATCATCTACCTGCGATACAGGAGACCCGGGTTTGAACCCTGGGTTGGGAAGATCCCCTGGAGAAGGAAATGGCAACTCACTCCAGTGTTCTTGCCAGGAGAATCCCATAGACAGAGGAGTCTGGCGGGCTACAGTCCATGGAATCGAAAGAGTCAGACACAACTTAACGACTAAACCACCATACATGTGTACACAGGTGCACATATGTATATATCACAATCACTGGAGTTCTTCTATTAAAATGGAAAATGGAGAGTGGGATGGAGTAGTTGACCCCAGAAATGAAGAAAACTAGAAAGACATTATCATTTTTTCCAAAATGTAATTGTGTAATAGTAGTGGAATGTGAGATGATATTAGATGGTATTCAAATCAAAGTAAAAAGTTATGCATTATTTAACTGTGTGTTAAAATATTTAATTAATATATCAATTATATTTCTTTGGACGTTACTTAGTGAAGTGAAAGTCGCTTAGCTGTGTCTGACTCTTTGCGACCCCAAGGATTATACAGTCCATGGAATTCTCCAGGCCAGAATACTGGAGTGGGTAGCCTTTCCCTTCTCCAGGGGATCTTCCCAACCCAGGGATTGAACTCAGGTCTCCCACATTGCAGGCAGATTCTTTACCAGCTGAGCCAACAGGGAAGCCCGAGAATACTGGAGTGGGTAACCTATCCCTTCTCCAGTGGATCTTCCTGACCCAGGAATCAAACCTGTGTCTCCTGCTTTGCAGGCAAATTCTTTACCAACTGAGCTATCAGGGAAGCTCTGTCATTGCTAAAGACAGTCCTAAAATAGGTGGTAATATAAATAAGGTTGTTTTTTGAAAAAATGTAGCTTTTAAAGGAGAAAATATACACCTTAAATTTGTAAACCACAACTTATTATTTGATATTATAATGGCAGCCACAAGAAAACATCAAAGCAAAAGTTGACACTGATTAATTCTGAAGAGTAAGACTTGGTGGCCGAGAGACAGGCTTTTACTTTTAATGTCATATCTTTTTGTGCTATTTTTTAGCCTTATAAATCCATCTTATAATTAACACTTCAGTAACTTAAAATTTTCTCATTTATCACATAATTGGTTAAACAGTTTATATGAGGTGAAGGAAAGGGTAAATTAGATTCTCAATTTTCACATCTTTAGCCTTGGCATCTACTTGGTGAACTGACAAGAATTTTTAGTTCTAAATAACAGTGATGATTTGAAATGCCTTATGCCTGTCATGCCAAATTTGGTCCATTTTTTTCATTTGTTCTTTGCTTGTCACAGCCATGACAAGCAAAAATGGGCACCATTTTTATTTGAACCCAATAAAGATAAATACAAGTCCCTTGATTCTAAGCATAAAATTTTTATTTAATAGAAGATAAAGAACATTTTGTTTTTTTTGCTACTCTCTAATAATGCTTATGGTTATCTTTCATACATTTATTTCATACATTTCATACATATATTTCATACATTTAATACAAAAATACCCTGACTATAACAAACTTAATTTCTCTATCTAAACTAATTTTCTCATGAATTTAGAGGAATAGAAATAATAATTTAAAAATCTATATTACTTAAATGTGTTCACAAATGCCATGTTTGTTTAGCTCTCATTTTCCGTGAGGTCCAGTGTACAGCGTTTTCCTCATGACTTGGGTGTTCCTCATGTAAAATAAATATGTATTCCTCGCGCTCTACCTGTAAGTTTAATCTTTAGCACCAAAGCCTTTTTTTCACTTGGAGCTTTTAAATTGGGAGATGTTTCAGTGTCTTTCTGCATGTCCAGCTTTTATATCCACTAAGTCAATTGCTACATATCACAACTAGTATGATGATCTGTATAGCTTAGTAAAAACAGATGTTCTGCCATGAAAGCGGATACCCACAACTAACAGAATCGTTTATTGGCTCAGTAAACTTAATACAGTGATGGGTTAACTTGTTCATTGTTCAGATCCCTTGAGAAATCACACATACCTAACACTCTGTCTCCCCTATTACCGTATCTTAATTAACTTAGATAAAAACGGACCCTTACACACATTTCAAAAGGACTGTATTGAAGGCAAAGATGTAAATAATCTATTAGAGGTTTATAATGTTCTTCCTTGAAGTAATGCCAATATCAAAAATATCAGTAAAGCATCAATAGATCTGGGTTGTAGTCCTAGCTCTGCCCTTTACACATCTGTACTCTTGCTGATATTATGAGTTGAGTTAATAGTAGTCCTAGTTACCTATGGTAAAGAAGCCTTTTTCTTACTTTATTGTTACTGATATTCAGTCAGGTCATTGTAATTTTTCTGAGTGTTTGGTTTCCTTATTTATAGGGCTTGTCATATACTAAATATCACATTTGGCCATATAAGTGGAAGTGCTTTGAAATTGAAATGAATAAATTATTTGGATTTATTATTATTACTATTGCTATTATTGTTTATAAAAATTCTAATAAGTATGGATAGTCCCATCATTGTTAACTTTGCTTCTCACTGAGAAACTGAGGTTAAGAATTTAAGTGACTTGCAAGGTCACAGAGTTACTTGGCAATGATCTCATACAAGAAGCTAGATCTGAATTTAGTGTCTTTTTTAAATAGGAGAGCACATTCTTTTAAAATAGATTTCTAGGTTACAGAAGGAGTGTGTGTGTGTGTGTGTGTGTGTGTGTGTGTACACACACACATGAATGGAGTGGGGGAGTGAAAGAGAGAGAGAGAGGGGGAATTTTACATATTCTTAAAGTAAGAAAAAATCAATCTTGTTGAGACTGACAGACACAGAGAAGAAACTTACGGTTACCAGAAGGGAAAGTGGGGTAGAGGTATAAATTGAGGATTTGAGATTAACAGATATATATAAAATAGAAAAACAACAAGGACCTACTGTATAGCACTGTATACAGGGAACTATATTCAATATCTATAATAATCTATAATGAAAGAATCTGTGAAAAGAATATATATGTGTGTATATCTATATATATGAATCACTTTGCTGTACATCTGAAACTAACACAACATGGTAAATCAACTATACTTCAGTAAGTAAAAGACATTAATCTTTTTGGCAGCAGTTATTTTTGAAATTTAGTGTAAAAAAATTGAGGTCCTTATTTTATCCCTTTTTGCTCAGCTTCATTCAAACCAGAGCTTTATATTGCTGAGTTTTTGTTCTTCTGAGCCAGCCACTCTGTTTGGTTTTGAAAATAGAGATAAAGTTGATAACTTTGCTCACTGTTAGAATAGAAATCAGTTTATAAGGAGAGTCAGTAATTTAGAAAATTCAGATTAAATCTTGTTTGTAAAATAGAATATGATAAAGAGCATATAGATGAGGTCTGTTTTCACTTGAATATAGAACAATAACACCACCTTTTCATTCTTCCTCTCTAATCAAAGATTTTTAAATCATTTGCAAAACAAATATGACATTTCTGTCATTTGTTCAGAGAAGTAAGACTTCAGTTGAATTCATAAAATAAACGCTAGGATTAGATTTCTACTTACATAAAACAATTTGAAGAAGTCAGTGACAGGCTTCATCATGTGAACATATAGCTAGAAATTCTATAGTTGTGTTTGTTGGGAAAAATTTTAATACATAGATTTATGTGTTTTTTAACTTGAAAGAGGAAGGATTGAAATGGTCAGGAAGAAATAAATGTAATGAGAAATGTGTAAAGGCTCTATGAAAAAAAGATGAAGGTAAAGCTGATGAAGTGTAATTTTATAGTCATGTTCTCCTTAAATACATTCTTGAAAATGCACATATACATACAATTATATAAAATTTAAATAAATTAAAAGGGACTTCCATTCACAGAAAGCTGAAAGAGGCTAAAATCCCTTATGAAACTTTGTATTTTTACACATTTTAATATATTTTTATATTTCATATATGTATTTTTAAAAGTACTTCTTTCCTTTCCAAGTTAACATATGAGTGATTTTCTTAATTCCAGTTACCATCTGTGTGAATTAAAGATATGTAACTTTCAGCATACATATGAGTTCACAAAGTTTACAAGACCTTTGATTTTTTTCACTAACGTAACTTTTTTTCATTTTTAAGTGAAATAATGGGGTAATCAGTAAGCTATTTAAATAATTGCACAAATTTTGCCTACTTGGAATTCTTGGATCACAGGCTGCAAAACAGTGTGATAGCTCAAGTTATGTTAATCATTTGAGATATAAAAGTTTGAGTTCACCATGTGAGTGGCAGTCAGAAGTGTTAATATATAATATATGTAGTTCAGTTTACTGATTCAGGATCCTCTTTGTGTCACTGAGTATAGTACAAATGTATTTTCAAGTCTGTGCTCTGTAATTATTTTGTAAATTGTACTTTGGTTAAAGTGACAATTATTTTTGTTTTGGAGTGCAGTGACATATATATTCAAATATACTTTTATCATTTTATCCTGTTTTGTGAAGAACAGAAATGCTGCAGAAATTGTTATCTACACAGTTTTAGAAGGTATCCATTCAAGTTCTGGATGGATTGTCTTAAATAAAACTGTTTCTCCAAGTTGCTGAGCATGTTATCAAGGAATGCTAGTATCTAGTTTTTAATCAAAGTATATTGTTCATGAATATGCACAGCTAAAGAAGTCAACTGCAGTGAGCCATCTATAGTCAAACTGCTGTCAGGAGGTAGCTGCCTCCATTGAGGGGATCATGTGGGTTGGGCATTGCTTGAATAGCAGAAACATCATCTGTTATCCAACTTCAGCTTGGGTTGCTCTTTATAATATTACACATTATTATCTAATAATTATATTATTTAATTATTCTATGGCATTCAAAGTCATATGAATAACAGATATTTTAAAGAATTTGAGAGGTAGGAAGCATTTATAATAATTCATTATTAAATAATATCTAAACTTTACTTGCTATCTAATACAGAGGTAAAAGTCATCATAAGAAGTGGTTACTTTTTTTAAGAGTGCGTGAGGATAGGAGAAAAGAGGAATTAATTGGAAAAGAAAAGCAATATGTGAGTCTCAATGCTGTGGTTCAAACTATAGTTGGGATAGTTGAGAAGGGGCAGACCTTATAATGGAGAATGGAATACTAAGTTATGAGGCAGAGAAGTCATCGTGGACCATAAAGGTTAGGAAGCATTTAGGTAAGAGGAGGAGGAGGAGTACAAATTTTGAATCATAACTCAGGTAAGAGAGAATGAGAACACTGCCTTGATGGAGTAAATGGTACATTTAGATCTTAACGGTTTGCAGAAAAGTTTAGTTGTGATGCATCAAGAAGTAAGGACCTAACAGATTTTAGTAGAAGGGCAGGATGAATGAATGAGTGAAGAAAATAGATTTTGTTTTTAAAATTTCCAGTTCGGGGCACATTGAAAGGTGGATGTTAGTCACTATGACTTCTGGAAACTTTTTTTTTTCTCTTTTGAGAAACTTTCATTCTCTTTTGAAGCTAAATAGATTAATAATTGTTCCAAGTAGGAATATGCTTTAATTCTGGAACCCCAACATTTGCCAACTTACCTTATTTGTTAGATGTCTTGTGTTAACTATCTTGAATTATTATTAAAGACATACCCTTAAAAATCAAAATCTATTTTTCAGTACTTTTTTGATAGTGGCACCAATAACTGAAGATTTATGTGAAATTCACAATTAAACTTTCAAGTGGTACCTCTTGAAACATTTAATAATATTTTTATGATTATCCAGCAAAAGCCTTAGTCAGTGAAGTTGTATTACTATATTTCACATGACTCAGCTCTGATACATAACTCACCAAAAGGCTCAGAAAAAGGGAACCCTGGGAGATTGGATTTAACAGGGAGGTATGTTAATAATTATCAGCATTCACATTAGAATACACAGTGACCTCAGCAGAAGTCCTGGTTGAGTCCTTTCTTACCCCTATTTATGTAGCATATTAAGTCAGAAGACTGAATGAACAATTTTATGCCTTTTTTGTTCCTTTCCATAGAGCTAATTGAATTAGAGTAGTTCATTAAACAGTTGTGTCTCCAGTTCTTGAATTCCATTTATTCACTTGCTGTAAGCAATGTGGGGAAAGGAAGAAATGACTATTTTTGTTATCATTTGTCATATAAAATCTAGAATTTAAGAATAGTTAAAGCATGGCATACTTATCTAACACAAATACTTTCATTTTGGTGCCTGTATATTGAAGGTAAGCTCAAATGTTCACATTGCAAAGAGACTTAAAAATTTACTGATAAAACCAGTGCATCCAAAGAAATTGGTTGAGGGCAGGTTGAGGGGAAACTTGAAGAAAGAAAAGGAAAAAAAGGATTCATGAAAGGCCAGATCAGAGACAGTGGCTTTGGAAATACTGATACAGTAGAAGGTTCCCCTGATATTATTTATTGACTTTCTCCCATTTGTTGAATGGATGTGGGTGATTAGAGAGAGTAGGTACTATGCATGTCAGGGAACTGGGAAGTCATTTATGAAATGTTGGTGAAAGGCTTCTTCTCAGTTATGCTTGTCCTTGGATATTGTCTGACTTCTTTAGCATAGGGAAGAGGGATAAAGATTAAAGTCTTATAAGATCCACATTCATGGTTGCAGTGGAATGAAGGCCCAATGATGCAGAACTCGGGGAACTAGCTGTATTTTAGATATGGGTACCAAGTGGAATGGGCATCAGAGGTTTGAGGCAACAATGGTAGTAAATTCCGGTTTGTCTCTGCTCATAGTTACAGATAAAAATATAATTTTAGAAGTTAAACAAAACAGTAATTATCTCCAAGCCCTGAAAATATGTATGGTTAGCAGGTAAGTTAGTTATGGGAGATTCCTTTAGTTTGAATCAAAATGGGAATATATGGTCCATGGCAAAGGTATAGCATAGGGAGAATGGCATGCCACCAGAAAATGAAGGCAGAAGCTTGTCATTCAGGCTAGATTGACAGTGGGTATTAACGGAGTAAACACAGAAATACTATATCTTGAAGAGCGTGGGCATCTTTATTTATTTAATTCTGACAACCTCAAAAACTATTTGTGAGCATCTATGATGATTAAAAGGTTAGACCATACACGTAGTGTTTATAATTGTTGCTGACAGTCTTTGGGGAGATACAGAGCTGGAGGTATCAGAATTAGGTAATTAGCTAATGTAAGGACAGTAACAAAACTATAGATTTTAATTAAAAAATTAACTAGTCACAGCTATTGGAGAGTATTGAGTTTTGATGGGAGATAGAGTCAACCTCTTCTGTGGTGGTTTGTTTTAAACAGGTTAAATTTGTGGAGGTACAAAATATTTTGGAAATGACAAGGGCCAAATGAGGGACAGTGGCTTTGGAAACATGAACAAGTGGGAAATTAACTTCACAAGCAACCCAGACCTTCTTGAAGAGTAACTGAGTATGCAGTAAAGATATTACAGGATTTTTAACTCAGATGACTGAGAGGGCAAAGGTGCTATTACTACTTGTAACTCTCTCTCGGAGCATTGTGGAATATTAGATGGTGATTCGTGATGTTAATGTGGGGTGGGTTGTGGACTTTGTCATTTTCTCAGTGTAATAAGAAAGATTTTTGTTGTTGTTGTTTTCAACTGAATCGGGCAATTGGAAACACTGCTGTGTTCAGTAGTAGATTAGGCTCGGAGATAAAGCCCATTTCTATTTTCAACAGATTTGGCCAGTAGAATTAAAAAGAGGCTCTTTCTGAAAAACCCTAAGAGGATAAAAAGCTTTTCACATTGTGAAAGCTATAGACAATGATTTTAGCCTGTATTTTCACAGTGAGGAGGAACATTGAGGGATCAGATGTCTTTTATGTGTTGTTTATCAAAGTAAAGAAAATGAGGTCATGAAAAGGACAAAAGTTGGGCCAGTGCAGTCTGTTCAAAAACACAGTGTGTCAAGAGAAAAGCAGAATTATGTCCCTATGATAAAGCAATGACCTGAGTTTTCCACCCCTCTTTACCTAAGCCCCTCCTTGTCTACATATTTAGAGACGGTCACATATGTTTATAAACTACAAGGAAACATTTGCTTTTGGAATGAGGACAGTACAGAACGTGTGTCCCAGTGTTGATATAAATCATACATTAGATATGCCATGTTAGGGTTCTAATTTCGCAGTGGTTCAGAGACGGAGTGAAAGCCTACCGGCCAGCTATGCATAAAGCTCCAATGTTCACATGGCAAACAGACTCAAAATTTTACTGATAAAACCAAATGCATCCAAAGAAATTGGAAGGATGAGGGTTGAGAGAGAACTTGCAGAGGAAAGGAAAAGAGGACTTATGACAGTACCATCATCAGATACTTATTTCATAAGTAAAGAATTATCATTTTAATTGTATTTTCTTCTTTCATCTTGTCTGACTGCATGATTATAAGGTGACATGGTATCATTTAAGCTTGAAAACAAATGAGAAAAAGTAAATAGTAGAACAGCAGAATTGACATTGGCATTAGGAGAGATGGTTGAGTGGATAGATGCATGTTTATGGAGAAATTTCCTTCCATCAAGAAGGGGACATAATGGAGTGGATTTCCTTACATTCAAGCTAACCCTTTAGTCACACAACTTACATTAGTAACAGTGGGTTGATTATGTTTTGGGATTCAAATATCTGTATGTTTAAAAAATTATTTATCTTGTGAAATGCCTCAAACATAGAAAAAGGTAAACATAAGTACTTAATACTCATATTGAAAATGAATGTAATAAAAACCCAAGTGCCTCTTACCTGTAGGTAATAAATGTTTTAATTTTGCTTTTTGATTCAGATTTTTAAACAAATATAACTTGTCAGAGTTGAAAATCTCCTTCTACCTTCTCCAAACAAAAGTTTGCTTTCCATGAGATTGTAAAATGAGCCTTGTTATGCTGGTGCTTTGGGCTTCCCACGTGGTGCTAGTGGTAAAGAACTCACCTGCAAATGCAGGAGACATAAGAGATGCAGGTTCAACCCCTGGGTCAGGAAGATCCCCTAGAGGAGGACACGGCAACCCACTACAGTATTCTTGCCTGGAGAATCCCATGGACACAGGAGCCTGGCAGGCTATGGTCCATAGGGTCACAAAGAGTCAGACAAGACTGAAGCAACTTAGCAGACATACATACTGGTACCTGAGTTTAAATAATTTCAATATCCTTTCTTTAAATTTTAAATCATTTTAATGATTAAGAAAAAGACACAGGAGTTTTTTTTTATTTTTAATTAAATATTAACAGTGTAAACTGTCAAGTGGAAAAAATAGTTTTTAAAAGTTAGGAGTGCTTAGTTCAGTTTTTTTACAAAAGGCAATTGTTTCAAGTAAGAGTATGTTGTTTGCCCAACTAATACTTTACAATTTTGTATTCTAGAGAACTTTTTTGGTACTTAGGCACCATATATTTAGTTTTCCATTGTGTAGAATTTTGAACAAAGAACTTCAGTGCTAAACTGGTAACATTGATTACTTTGGGAGTTAAAGATTAGGTCGTGTAGAATTTACCCTTCTAAATTACTTTGGTAATATTTAAAATTTTGTATAATGAGCATATATTATTTTAGAATAAAATAGGTAAATGTTGAATATACATTTTTAAAAATTATCTTCTAAAATATATTAGTACTAATTTCACCTTCTCCTTTTAACAATAAATGTGATGGAAAAGAAGAAATGCATTTATACCTATACGTGATATATATATATATACACACACACACATAAATATATACATATATATATATATACACACACAATGTATGTCTCACATATATACATATCTCACCAGTCAGATAAGTATATTGTATACATATATTGCTCTTTCCATTTATAAAAATTATAAGGAAGTAACTTTTCTCTTTTTGATCATGCTATATCTATAATAATTTCAGGGGGTGCCATTATTTTTTCTTTACTTTCTTAAGAGAGAATGTTTTCTTTCTAGCCCACAGTGGTTAATAGTTATGATTTTCTCACATTTGATTGTGTTGCCTTGGAGGGGAGAAGTGATTCTCTTGCTAAGTTAAGAAATTAGCAATGTGTTAATAATTTTGACAAGCATACTCTGGGTTATATAACTGAAACCTGTTTTTGAGCCATCAACAGAGAAAATATCCAACATAACTGATTTTGAAATCTAATATGTTGTATTAATAATCATTTCCTTTTATCATACATGGTTTTCTATTTCTAGGAGTAATCAAACTTTGAGTAAATCAAAGGTGAAGAATAAAGCTAATGTTAGAAGAAAATTTTCTGTGTTGATTTATAATTTTATATTGCTTAAAATATAGTGCTTACATCTCTGAGGTTCATTAGTTATATTTTAGTATATTTAATTATGTATAAATATATAAATAATATATAAATATATGAATTAAAATTATTTGATCTAGATTTTATGTTTTACATGATAAGAGACATAATTACAAAAGCTACCAATGCAGTTTTAAAAATGCTTTTGTTTCTACCTTGTTATTGCCTTGCTGACTGTTATTTTATGTTACTTCTAGATGAAAGAGTGGCTCTGTTTAAACTGTCAGATGCAGAGAGCTCTAGGAGGTAACCTGGCTCCAATTCCATCATCACCCCAGCCCAAACCGAAGACTGCCCCTGTTCCTGCATCAGCAGTGAGCAAGCCACACACGCCATCACAGCAGGTTTCTCCAAAGAAAGATACTACACCCAAACAGGATGTCTCGAAGGTAGCTGAGTCTAAAAAGCCCCCACCACTAGTGAAACAACCAACCCTTCACAGTCCCCACCCAGTCACATCCCAGCAGCCTCCTGAGGCAGAGTCCTCACCCAAGCCAGCCCCTCCCAAAGAGCCTTCTGTCCCGTCTGAACCGGCCAAAGTCTCCATGGCTGATGATAAACCAGAGCAGCCCCAGACAGGAAAGCCCGCCACAGACATTGTGTCTTCATCAACAGCTACAAGACCGGATATTCCAGGCTCCAAAATACCATCACAGGATCAAGAGAAAACAACTCCTCCTCTAAAACCAGACTCTGCCAAACCTTCTCAAAGTTTTCCACCAACAGGAGAAAAAGTTACCCCAGTAGATTCTAAAGTCATACCTCGACCTGCATCAGATACAAAAATTATTTCACATCCCGGACCTACCCCAGAGGGCAAAGATCAAAAACAAGTTGATCCAATTCAGAAGAAGGACGAACCCAAGAAAGCACAAACCAAAATGAGTCCTAAGCCAGACACCAAGCCGATGCCAAAAGGGTCACCGACACCCCAGGGTCCACGACCCCCCACTGGACAAACTGCCCCTCTATCTCCACAGCCCCCAAAGCCTCAGGAGCAGTCGAGACGTTTTAGCTTAAATCTGGGAAGTATTACTGATGCCCCTAAATCACAGCCCACAACTCCTCAAGAAACAGTGACTGGGAAACTCTTTGGGTTTGGAGCATCCATCTTTAGCCAGGCATCAAATCTGATCTCCACAGCAGGCCAGCCTGGGTCTCATTCACAGGGTGGGCCAGCGGCCCCAGCAAAACAAGTTCCTCCTCCTTCACAACCACCTGCTTCTCAAGGGCCACCCAAATCCACGGCACCGCCAGCACCTGCAAAGGTTCTACCTGTGAAAAAGGAAACCAAAGCTCCAGTCGTTGAAAAACTAGAGCCCAAAGCTGAACAAGTTTCAACAGTAAAAAGAACAGAAACAGAAAAGAAGCCCCTGCCTACTAAGGACAGCAAACCTTCCACGGCTGAACCTCAAAAGGTTGTTCTTCCCCCCAAACTGGAAGAAACCCCCAAACCAGACTCAGCCTGTCCTCTCTGCAAAACTGAACTCAACATAAGTTCTAAGGATCCTGCTAACTTCAACACTTGCACTGCATGCAAGAAACAAGTGTGTAATCTCTGTGGATTTAATCCTACGCCACACTTGACTGAGGTAAGCAATAGTGGTGTCACATGTGAATGTGAGTATATGGTGTTAATTCAGAAGTGTTTTGGTAGTCAGTTTTCCTAGCAAAAAATACATTTCTGAGTAAATAAAAACTGATGTTGTTATCTTTGAAAGAGCTTTAATTTCTTATTAGGCTTGTGCTTCCTTATTAAACATTCATGTAATTTATACTTTTCTGGCTTAATGTACCAAAAAGTAAGAAGATGAAATGAGCTGATAACTTAAAATAATGATTATCCCATTCTTTTATGAATTAACATCCTATGGTTTTCACCTGAAAACACAGAATAAGAATTGTAATTTACTGTTCCCACTGTCTCTCATCCTTCCAGTCTCTTTCATACATTAAAAAGAGAAGCTTGATTGATTGCAAATCCATAAGCTACGTGAAATCTGTTATTTTACAAAAGTTAAGAGCTTAATGTAAGTTAATAATATTGTCTGCTAGAAAATATTGGTTCAAATATATAATAAGACTTTTTATAATCCTGTTTAAGCTGTTATCTGGCATAAATATAATAGAGCACTTTATTAGGAACTGTGGAAAGAAAAAGGAGTTATATGGATTTCAGTGACTAATGTCAAGATTTTTTTTTTAAATGGGTAGACCAAAACACTTCTTCCACAGTGTAAAAAGCAGATAACAATTTTCTACCTAATATAGTTACAGAAAAATCAATAAGCATTAAGACTGTGTTAAGGCTGTTAGAGTATTTGGATTTTAGGAGACTGAGGGGTTGAATGATTGCTGCCTAGCTAAGTAACAGTGATATTTTAGTAAACATTTTGGGATTAAACTTAAATCATTGTTCATTATTTTTATGCAAATCAGTAATACTTAAGGATTATTTTATTTCCCCTCCTTGATTTTGTAATTCATTGACACGCAAAAAAAAAAAAAATTGTTTTAGTTGGATTTAACAACTGTACAAAAGAGATTTTAGAGATTGTTTTTGAGTTAAATTTTTTAAAAGAATAAGTTATAAAACTTTTTTTTTTTACTTTTGAAAGTATTTGGTTGCTTTGACATGTTTAACACCATATGAAAGGATTGTCCCTATACACTTAAGCTGATTTTTATCCTCTTTAACTGTGATGAATAATGTTAACCAGGATCTGTTTTAAAGGTTAAAAAAAAAAATATGGTTTCTCTCAGCACTTCTTGAGTGGTCACAAGTGTAATTATTACTTACAGTATTTGGAATTCGGTGCAAGAGCAAAACAACTTTAAATTTCTTCCATATTTTTAGAAGAATTGTTTTTCATTGTGTATTTATGAAGAGGGGAATTTCAGTTTTTCCAGGACAATTGTATTAATTTCATACATTTGAGAAATTATACCTTTTAATGAAGAGTTTTATGATATCAGTATTTAAATAGTTATAAAACAAACTGCAACACTAAAAACTAAAATACCCGGAGAAAGTGTATTTTGTAGACACTGAAGAAAGGGCTATAACATGTGTGTGTGTGTAAACACCTATATGTATGTATGCATTTGGGTCATAGTGATTATTAGAATTCTGTTCAGTGTTTGGAGGTGTGAAGTGAGAGTTCTTGAGAAGAGGGACAATAAATCTCTCAGGAAAATCTTTGATTTTCTGTGTTGGCAAATTGTATTTCAGAAGTGGTAATTTTGAAAGGAGATTTCTTGAATCAAGCGGAGAATTATTATCTAGGATGTGTGTGGAATTTCAATAGTTAGAAAATATAAGTGGTTTTAAGTTTTCAAATGGTGCATGAGAACTCCTATTTTAAATACATCAGTGGAATTTAATCTGTCCTTGTTCAGATTGTTTTTTTCTTTGGCCATTTCTTTGAATGTGGAAGATCATATTTCAGAGGAGAGAAACATATGATGTAACAAAAGCAGTTTTGACTCATGTTCTTGGCTCCACTTGACCGTGTTAATCTGAGGGAAGTTTTTAGCTGGTCTGAGACCTTAATGCTGTCTGATCTTTAGGTAAACTCCATTAGCTACCCTGACATCAAGGGAGTGAATGAGGGTTACTGGAGTTAATCCGTGTTGTTGTAGCTCCTGCTCTTTTACCTAGAAGACTTCAGAGCACTGGCAGAAGAAGCTGGTTGAAAAAGACACCCTGTGTTTGCATGTGTGTGTGTGTATGTGTACATGTACTTGTATATTCAGGAAATTGTAAATTCAATGTATACACTTTATTTGTTGTGCTGTCCCAGTGTTTCTATTATTAACTAATCTCTCCTCATTGTGAGTAGTTAGAAATATCTCATCCTTAATCCGTGTTTACTTGCTTTGTTTCTAGGATTTCTTTGTTCTGCTTGTGATAATTTTCTCGTGATCCAATATTTTCTGCTGGGCTGGCACTGTACTTTGATTCTACTTTGAGAGAGCACATACTGAAAATACTCAGACTTTAAGCCTACAATGCAGAGAAATGGTACTCCTCAAGAAAGAATTCAACTACATATTTCCATTTATTTTTCTAATAAAGCACATGTAACACTGTATGAAGCCTCTGCTTCTCCTCCTCTCTTCTCTATGAGACAGGATGTCTTGTCCCCCTGATGCCTCTCTGCCCTCCTCTTTTTGTGTTCTGTTCTAGTGGTGAGAAGAGCTGGTCCTAGTTTTTCGTGGGTTGGGAACTATGAACACTATCTCTGCCTTCCCCATCCATTCATCAAACACACCTGTCTCTAAGGCTGTTTCCTGTATGTCCTACTCGGCATCTCCCACAGCACCCGAAGAGCGCCAGGCTGCCTGCAGGGCCCTGGGCTGTTGCCAGGCTTCAGCCTAAGCCTTATGGTTTAACTGCTTTGTGCCCAGTATGTACACATAGTACTATCATCCATTAACCTCTGATAGTAAGGAATGGTTTTTTAGGCTTTAATTTCTGCCAGATCAGGAAATATTTTGTCTTTGAAGGAGTTTTATGAGGCAGCAAGGCTTTCTGAAAGAGCTAGTCCTATAGAATGTGGAAGCATGTTGAGAAAAACAGCGTAAATTGGCAATAAATTTACCTAGTGAATTTTAATTATTCCGGCTCAATTTAAGTGCAGAAAGAAGTCAAAGTTACTCATACTGGCTATTTTATTGTTTGTATTGCTCTTTTGGAAAGGAAATTCTTACTATGAAAATACAGCTTAAATTTGTTTCCACATGCTTCAAGAAGTCCTAGAGTCATATTTCTGCTTCCTTAGTAAGAGTTATGCACGGCTTGAATGATTTGAAATAGCCAGCATATATTTGTTACCAGGCAACAAATGGGCCTTTTGAGCCGATTAAGATCCAGTAGTGTAACTGAGTTCTCTTCAGATCTTTGCTCTGTAGCCAAGGTGACTTCTGCATTCTCTCTCAGACCCTCTCTTGGACCCTTCTCTCTCAGAAGGTCTGGTGGGGGTTTGCTTCAGCTCTTAGTTTAGTAAACAGGTAATATCTTGGTTTAACTTTAAAGACCATTGCTTAAAGTTTAAAAAAATCTATCTATTACTAAAATATTATGATTTTATAATAATATCTATTACTAAAATAGATATATACACACATACACATATGAACAATTAAAAACTAAAAGAATGATCAGAACTCAATAAGGGGAAAATAATTCTACCAATAATCAGTTTTTAAAGAATTCCACGACAGAGATAAATACACATTCTGTGTAAAAATTTCTGGCATCCCAAGAAAAGAGGGACATCTGTTGTACTTTTTGACTAACATGAGAGAACTGATAAGTTTGTAGAAATAAAATTTTTACTTAATAATCTTTAGAAGGAATTTGATATTACCTTTTTATTAAGTGATATTCAGTTGAAGAAAAATCCAAAAATGGGTTTAAAATAGAGGTATTTTGTTTAAAGAAATTGAAACATAAAAGTAGATTCTTCGTTAGTCTTTTTATCTATGCATTTTTAAGTATTTAGCATTATGCTCTATGTGATAGTTCTATATCCTGATATTAAGATAGTCCATTTTTAATGTGATTAAACACTTCTTAAATATTACATAAATGGTTACATATTATCCAATTCTATGGTTATTTGTTGTTGTTTTTTTTCATACACATTCTCCTGGTATTAAGGACTTAGGTTATTTCATTTTTTACTATAAATAAAATGAATCTTTTGGGGTATAAATATTTGCATTTTTACCTGTTTCTCAGAGAAAGCTTAAGTGGTACTAAGGTTACTAAATCAAAGAATAAGAACCCTGAAGTTATCAATTTTTTTTTTTGGAGATATGATAGCAGTTGACATTACCACTAGCATCTGTGATGCCTTTCTTAATGCAGCCTCTCCAAATTTGAATACTATCATTTATAATAAAATTGGTTAATTTGGAAGTTTAAAAGTGCTATCATATGATTCCTTTGATTTGTATTTCTTGGATTACCAGAACTTTTATTTAGATATTAAATGTATATAGATGGTTCTAATTACAATTCAGGCATAACATTGTGCAGACATTGTAGGAAAAAGTAAACTGGTATTTGACTAAGTCTATGTGACGCCCTTCCCAGGTGGCACAGTGGTAAAGAATCCTCCTGCCAATGCAGGAGATGCAGGTTCGATCCCTTGGTTGGGAAGAGCCCCTGGAGAAGGAAATGGCAACCCACTCTAGTATTCCCATGGACAGAGGAGCCTGGCGGGCTATAGTCCATGGATCACAAAGAGCCAGATATGACTTAGTGACTAAACAACAACAAAATGTGAAACACATTGTATCAGGCATTTTTTTACAACAGCCCTGTGGAGTAGATTTTAGAGCTGCTTTGGAGATCAGGAGAATGCAGATCAGAGAGGTAGTTACCAAGCCACAGAGGTATCATTCAGAGGCTGAACAAATGCTTGATCCCCTAGACCATGTTTAAGTAACCTGGGGAGGGAGATGGTGGTGGTTTAGTTGCTAAGTCATGTCCGACTCTTACGACCTCATGGACTGTAGCCTGCCAGGCTCCTCTGTCCCTGGGGAACTGGATAACAAACGTCACTTCTTCTGTGCTTGTGTTGTGTCAGTTGGTAATTACTAAAGCTTTGATATCAACAAATTTGCTAAAATGTGCATCAAACCAGGTAACATTTGGGGCCCACAGAATAATGGTGGTTGTGTTTTATATGGCTGAATTTAGAAGCATATGCAGATTGAGAGCTTCAGAAGCATAGAGGGTAGCATCATCCTTTTCTTTCTGGATAAGCCTTTCAACTGGTCAGCTTTTATTTAGGTGGACGCATATGACTGAATGATGAAATGATGTCCCTGCTTTCATGTATAGCACACATGAGGACAGAAAACATAGTTGCTCCAACTGTAAGAAATACTGTCGTTATTATATTCCTGTCAATGCATGCAGATACTTTACTCCATGAAAATAATGTAAGTGTTCCATTGGTGATAGTGGTGGTGGTTAATCTTTGCTTCTACCAACATTTTTGTATAGCCTCCTTTGTTCCATTCCCAGGAGTGGGATTGTTGGAGCATGGGTTTTATATATATCTGCATGTGTTAGTCACTTAATCGTGTCTGATTGTTTGCAACCCCACGGACTAAAGCCCTCCAGGCTCCTCTGTCCATGGAATTCTCCAGGCAAGACTCCTGGAGTGGATTGCCATTGCCATGTATATATATCTTAAACTGGTTCTCCACCATACTTTTATCTATTTTTAGTTTGATTAACTTTGCATACATGCTGCTGTTGTTCTAAAGATGCATTGCCTGATAGGATAGTCACTGGACAACATGGCTAATGAGCACCATGGGTCAAATTAAGATTATTGAAAGTGCAAAAACCACATTAGATTTTGAAACTTTAGTATGGAAACTGTAAAATAGCTCACTGATAATTTTAATTTGGTTACTATTGTGTAAGACTTATCCTTAAATATTGCTGCTATGGCTGCCTTTTCACATGTCACTTTGTGGTTGTGTATGCCTGCACTACAGTATACTTCTGTGTAGGATATATGTTTTTCTTTTTATACAAGAAAAACACTATTACTATATTTATTGCTTCCAGAGCTTATTTTCTCTTCCAGAGCTTAATTTCCTCCTATTATACAGCATATCTGGTTCTCTTTCTGTGCTCTACTGAGCAAATAGTTCTTGGGGCTCTTATCATCAGGAGATAAACTACTGATACCTAGCCTGGCCCAGCCCAGCCTGATGATCTCTGTTCTAGGTCCTGCTAATCATCAGTATGAGATCTCAGTACTATTGATAAGTGTACTGTGGTCCTACCAACCTTTAGGTCAAGATATCTCTTCTACTGACTCTTCTGGTTTCCTCTATTCTATTTTTCCAAATATTTCCTCTATTCTTTTTTTTTTTTTCAGAACTCTTGAGCCTGTTTATATTCTTCCTGTGGCTTTGGGTGAAAAATCATACATTTTGAGGTCAATTGCTTCTAGAAGACTCAGCAATATATTATGTTAGAATTTGAATGTTCTGTTTTTTCCTTCCTTCCGTTTCTTCATGGCCATTCATTCTCTTTTAAAACTCTATTCCAATAATTTGTATTATAAAAGCGTTATTCCTTATAACAATCCACGGAGTACTAAAGTATCTAAAGAAGCATGAAAAGCTTCCTCTTCCCCTTGTACGTCATGTTAACGCTTTAGTATCTCTTTAGCCTTGTTTTTTTTGCTTTTTGTTTATTTATATAATGGTTATACAAACAGTGAAATGTAGACAGATTTCAGATCTTTGAAAAAAGTTTTATAAGCTTGTGTTTTCAGAAATAATGTATTTATTTTGAAATGAACATGTGTTCTTACTATACTTATTTTCATTGAGTTTCTTTTTCACAAAATTTTGTACATTTGACATTCTTTCAAGTGATCTCTCATTGACTTGCCTAATTATATTTATGAGGGAAATAACTCTGGAGAATCTCAATATTGGTGCACATTCTATTCATGAAAACTGAGAAATTGAAGATGTTTCGAGTTTCTATTAATGTGCAAACAAGGCTACAGTAAAACATCTACACATACATTTTCCCATTATATCTTGATATATTAGATAAATTCCTTGATACGGGTGGGCAAAGTTAAGACAAGTGATGTTTGACAGAGTTTCCATATTACCTTGTTTAAAAGAGTAGTAATCATAGTCTTGCCAACAAACTATTAGTGTCTCTAGTTTCCACACTGTCTCTAGTTTCCACTACTATAGACTAGTAGTTCTATAATTATTGGTTTCAAGAGTCAGAAACTAAGCAGTATTGTTGTGTAATGTTAAATTTTCATGCCTATTTTGAGAATAAACATTGTAAATGTGAACATCATAAGCTTATCAACTACTTGTCTTTTTCCTTTTTGAAGTTGCCCATTTATACCCATTGGTCATAGTTTCATGTGTCTATGTCTATGTATTTCTTAAAATAGTTTAAATTATTGAATTCTTTGTCATCTTATCTTGAAATGACTTTCCATGTTGATCACTTGGTTTTTTTATGCAAAAAAACTTTATGAAATTTTCTTCTGTACATGAAATTTTTTAAAAAAACTTTTATGCAATCAAATCTTTTAATTTTCCCTTGATTGCTTATTTTGCTAAAGAAGGCCTTTTCACATTTTTATTATAAAAATAGCCTTCTACATTTATTCCTAAACATCTGTAGTTTTATTTTTTACTTCTAATCACATATTTATCTGTAATTCATTTTTTTTGGTACCATATGAGGTGAAGTGCCTAATTTTGTATGTTCAAAATGTATAGCCACTTGCCTCCATGTTATTTATTAAGCAGCAATTCATCATTTTCACTCTGGTTTTTAGTGTCATGTTTCACATAATAAATTTCCATTAAGACACAGTTTGCTTTTCTAGATTCTTTCATTTGTACTGTTAGTTATATATCTAAGTTAGAATACTAGTGCTTTATTATTTTTATTAGTATAGTTTTAATATTTAAAAATATTAAATATGCATGAAAACCTCAGCAAGAGTCTAGTAATATGGCATTGTCCTGGCCAGGATTTGACTTTACTACTTACAAAATACTACTATTCTACTTATAAGCTAATAAATTAACTTGTTACAGTTTCATAGGTGCCGGTAGTAGACATGACACTCCTAGGTCGGAGACAAAGAACGTTAATACTCATACCACAGGAGGCAGCGTGAATGTCAGCATATTTGCATCAATTCCGCTTGTCCCCCTCTCTTGGGGGATCTCATGAGATATGGACCTAGATTGACATTACACATGCAGGTGTGAATCACAGGTGAGGAGCACTGAGCTTGTGGAATCCACCTCTTTTATAACAAGCAGTAGGCCAGTTTGCTCTTTGTCCTGTGGAGTTTTTAACTCATCCCTAACGTTGCCTGTTGCACACAGAAGTTGAAGAATGGCCAAGGTGAAGAGCAGCTGGGGTCTTGTATTGTTGGCAAAGCCTTTAATGGATGAAGGTGTAGGGGAGTCCCATTGAGGATTGTCTTTCCCAAAGGGATTAATAAACCAATGGTTTTAAAGCTTAAAATATTGTGAACTCCTCCTTCAAATAACATTAAATGTAGAAACCATGCAATGCAGGAGACCTGGGTTCTATCCATGAGTCAGGAAAATCCTCTGTAGAAGGAAATGGCAACCCACTTCAGTATTCTTGCCTGGAGAAATTCATGGACAGAGAAGCCTGGCAGACTACAGTCCATGGGGTCGCAAAGAGTCTAATGTGACTGAGCAACTAACACACACACACACACATAGAGACCATGTGTAGAAGAAAAGGGGAAGTGTAGATAAAAGTGGAAGTATGCTGGTTGAGGCCAGCTTCATCTGCTCAACTGAGGGCTGGAAGCTGCTCATTTGGCTGCCTGTCTTATTCTTGGACCTGCCTCTGATCTAGTTCCATGAAGCTCTCATGAAAAAAAGCTGCTTCTCAAACCTCATACTTTAAAAATGAAGCAAATTAGACTCAGGTAACTGAAGTTTTATGCTTACAGTTGGGATCAGATAGTAGTGCTTGTGGTACTAAATAAAAATACCCTTTTCATTGTTTGTCTTCTGCATCTCCTTTCAAAACTTCTTTCCTTTTCTTAAACTTTGTGAACAAAAGAAATGGGAAAACTTCCTAAAACAAACAACTCAATTTTATATTCAAACAAGAATTGCTCTGGAAGAAAATACACACTCCATTATTTAATTTATATTAACATTTTCTTGCCATATTATATGTAGGTTACATAACCCCCATATTAATAGTAGTGTTACTATGATTTAAAAATAAATTCAATGGCATTTCTACTACACAGAGTTGTGGACCTGACTGAGATGACTGTTTGATTAAATTATAAAAATCAACCTAATCAGATTCAAAATAATTCTGACAGTCTGTACTACTGATAATGTAATTTATCTGGTCTTTTTATAGAACTTATTGTAGGTCCACCTTACTCTATGAGAAAAATTAATTATAGGTATTCATACAAATAATTGAAACTTTTGTTTTAATGTTAATATTAATAATGTTAATATAATAATGTTAATATATATATACACATATGTTGTTTTTAGTTGCTAAGTCATGTCTGACTCTTCTGTGACCCCATAGACTGTAGCCCACCAGGCTCCTTTGTTGTGGGATTTTCCAGGCAAGAATGTTGAAGTGGATTGCCATTTCCTTCTCCAGGGAATCTTCCAGATCCAGGGGTTGAACCCCTCAGTGATCAAATCCACATCTTCTGCATTGCAGGTGGATTTCCTTACCACTGAGCCACCAACGAAGCCTTTATACATATGCATGTGTATATATTTTAGATCTAAAATTAGAAATTTCCCTGGGAAGAAATTAGGACTTAAAATACTATGGGGTTTAATTTTGGGAGATAACATACATGAAGATTTGTGTATTAACATGTAGAACTGTGGATTACATCTACCAAGTTTGAAAATGTATAATGTCAGGTAGAAATATAATCAGAAGAAATAAAAAATATGCCTTGCACATAGAATTAACCATTGGAATAAAAATAACCTCATATATCTGTGTGTGGAATGCCTAAACTTAGATTTAAATACTTTTTGCTTCTCTTTTGTATTTTTTAAAATTCCATGAGAAAAAGATGAACAATCAACTGTTGGAAGATATGTCATTTTAACTTATCAATTTGGTAAGCCACAGAAAGAAGGGATACTCATTTAAAGCATTTTCAGGTTTTTTTTTTAATATGACCATGAGAAGGGTTTTATAACAGCTATTAAAGATCACAGGAAAGATGGTTATTAGTTTATCTTAATTGGTTTTAAATATTTAAATTAGATTTGTATTTACTTAGATTACCATTTAAGCTTGTCACAATAATTAAATTATTGCATTTCACCCAGTTTATCTTACTATTCCATAACTTATTAAATAGAATAATTTTTTTTCAACATACCACAAATTGTCACTGCTTTCACCAGCTCAGAATACCATCACAGGCAGTTTTATTTTGCATCTGCTAAAAATAGAACCTCTCTACCTGAGCCACAGTTCTGAAGCAAAGCTAATTAAAGCACTCAGTAAACAATATACCTTTTCATTGAATAAATGGTATGCAAGAATGTCTGTCAATTTCTTTTGCTATTTACTCAGTTTTCTTGAAACTGTGGACTTCTGGCATCTATTAAATGTCATGTATTTATTCTTACATTCTTGCTTAATTTATCGACATACTGCAATACATAAGTAACCAATGGAAAAGTAAATACTCTCCACTTTAAAAAGAAAAACTCGTATTCATACAGAATTATTATGTAAGTATTATCTAAGTATATGAAAATCTTAATAATAGACTTAGAGCCTTAAATAGAGGTGAAGTGTCAGCTGAGCCTTAAAAACAAAAGATTGAATGCTTTGTGACTTTCATAAAAAGAATTATCCTCTATTTAAAAACCTCGCTCATTTATGAAGTTCTAGATGACCTAGTGTCAGTGTTCCCAAGGCATTGTAATGTAATGTAAAGATGTAAACTAAATGATGCACCTGACACATTCCGGTAATACACCTGTTTGGATTATCTTTGATGAGTTTTTTTTCTTTTGCAAAAATGCATTTAATGTGAGTCCCATAGATGCTACACTAAAAACATATCCCTCCAGAAAATATGCAAATGCTTCATATTTAATCTCTTTTAAAGATATGAATTTCATATATTGCTTCTATGACAAGCCTTTTTTAATAAAGAACCTTGTTTAACCAAGTATTTAGAAAAATTGCCACATGGTCTTTTTACTTATTGGGCAGAGCTAGTATTCTAAATGACACACATTGCTCAAGAAATAGTATTTTAAATAGAGTTTAATTAATACCTTCATTTTCATATTCCTAGAATTCTTTCTTTTGCTTCCAGAGACATAAATGACTCTGTCTAGGGAAATTTTCCAACAAGGTGTGTGACACTCCCTTCACATTCAACATGCCCCATGTTGGAGTCATTGTTTTTTACACCGTGTTCTTAGATGGGGAAACAGTGTCTGACTTTATTTTTCTGGGCTCCAAAATCACTACAGATGGTGATTGCACCCATGAAATTAAAAGACGCTTACTCCTTGGAAGGAAAGTTATGACCAACCTAGACAACATGTTAAAAACCAGAGACATTACTTTGCCAACAAAGGCCCATCTGGTCAAGGCTATTGTTTTTCCAGTAGTCGTGTATGGATGTGAGAGTTGGACTACAGAGAAAGCTGAGCGCCGAAGAACTGATGCTTTTGACCTGTGGTGTTAGAGAAGACTCTTGAGAGAGTCCCTGGGACTGCAAGGAGATCCAACCCGTCCATCCTAAAGGAGATCAGTCCTGGGGGTTCATTGGAAGGATTTATGTTGAAGCTGAAACTCCAATACTTTGGCCACCTGATGCAAAGAGCTGACTCATTTGAAAAGACCCTGATGCTGGGAAAGATTGAGGGCAGGAGGAGAAGGGGACGACGGTGGATGAGATGGTTGGATGGCATCACCAACTCAATGGGCATGGTTTTGGATGGACTCTGGGAGTTGGTGATGGACAGGGAGGCCTGGCATGCTGGGGCTCATGGGGTCACAAAGAGTCGGACACGACTGAGCGACTTAACTGAATTGAACTTCTTCATGTATTCCCTGTCAGACTGTAAGGCATCACAAATCCAGAGAGTCATTTCAGCTTTTCCTTGTCTATCACTCACCCAGAATGGTAGCTTTCAACTATTGTCAGTTTTATTAATACTTGCTAAAAGGATCACTGTTCTCTTATCTTCTTCTTAGCCTCACCATGAGAGTTTTGTTTGAGCTCATTTGTCATCTCTGCTAATGCAATAGGCCCTGAATATTTTATTTGGGGAAACTCAGTTTTTTGAATTTCATTCTCCTACAATTTTCTGTATGTTTGTGCAGTTTCCTTTTTTACCATGTTCTGCTGAATCTCTTAGACTTCTCTCATGTAGGACTAAATGCCACAAACAAAGTGTATACTTGGAATCCTCTTTGTGCCTCAGTACTATGCATATGCCCTTTGCATTTGCCCCAGTATTCTCCACTTTCCCACATCTTTCTCACCTATCTGTTCTTTGAGATTCATCTCAGATATCCTTTCCTCTTGATTCCTACTTCCTGTTATAATACTCCAATCAGCCCTCTTAAATAGTTTGCAGTTGTCTGTTCCTGTCATCCCACAGGATTGTGACCCCTGGAGCACCATCAGTGCTATCAAAATACCAGGAGGTGGTAGGTAATCAATACATGTTTGTTCAGTGAAGGAAACACAGAATTTAGGGAAAGGACACACAGAGTAAAAGGCATGCTTTGTGTTAATAGCATCATAATTATAGTTAAAAATAGTGTGAAATTTTGTTATTTAGTTCTATATTGGCTGCAAGTATTTTTAAAGCTCTCTTAAAAAATCTTACATATCAATATACATATATATATATATCTTTGCATATATTCTTAAAGTACAGAAGTATTAGAAGATGAGCTTTTTTCTGCATGAAAAAATAAGAAATTTCTATCTTAAAATTATTTATTTAAATAGTACCTCAGTGAAGTTAACCTAGACCACTCTATTTAATACTGTAACCTGCCTCCTACCTCCATAATGCAAAAATTCCTTGCCCTACTCTTTCTTCTGTCCATAGCACTTCCTACCTTGTTACATAGTAGTTCTTTTACTAATTTATTATGTTTTTTGAAAATTATCCCTTTGCCTTACTAAGTACAAGTTCTGTGAGTGCCAGGTCTTTGGCATACAGCAGACTCGCAAATCCAGGTGACTGGCATATAGTAGACTCTCATTAAATCTTTATACAATGAATGTGTTAGTCCTATATATATGGTTACTACAGATGCATTATCTGATACAATATCCATTACTTGGATATTGGTTCACAATGCTGAGATCTAGTCAACCTCATATCTGGTTGGGTGCAAATATTTTTAGTGACTTTCTTACCTCATGTTTTCCCACTATGCCTCATTTCAAAATGTGAGAAGAAGACAGATATACCACATATTTGGAAAACTTTCTGCATATAAAGTCTCATTATCAAATTAAGTTCATAAGGGATAGTGTATCCTCTGTTATGGCTGAAGATAAGTGAATAAAACTGAGCTTCATGGAAAAGATAATGAATTTGGTGATCCATAGAGAGGCAGCATAGCCAGGTTGTCAAGATGGCACTTATGCCACTTCCTAGTGACTTGGTTTCCTCACCTCTAAAATGGCAATGATGATGACAGGAACTACCTCATGGGGCTGTTGTGAAGATTAGAAGAGTGGATGTCTGTTAAGCTAGCAACAGTTCATGATGCTGCACTTGGTAAAGCTCAATAAATAATAGTTTTGTTCCCACAGTTGGCCAATCTAGAAGGACTGTTATATCAAGATATCCTTTTTGCTGAATAGACAAGATAAAAATGATTCCTTTTAAATGAAACTTCTCTTCTAAGAAGAGTTAAGCTGCTTGATGAAATATGTTTTTATGCTAAATAGCATTTGTGGGCCTTTACTGCAAGCTTGAAAGATTATTTCAAGTTGTTTATATTACTTGGTGAAAAATAATGGACCCTGACTAAAAGGAAACACATGCATTGCTGTGTTCTTTTATTTGTTGTCAACAGTGCTTTTATTTTTACTTTTTTACTTATTTAGTGAGAATTACCTGTGATTGTGGTGTATTAATATGAATTCATTCTTTACATATGAAAAGAAGCAAAGTATCTAAGATTTTTTAAAATATTTTCATTTGGAGAAGCTATAGCATGAATTTTCTTAAAATGAGTATATTTGTAAAGCCTTAGAAAATTGCTGATAAGTATATTACCAACAAGAATATCTTAACATGAGAAATGCTTACTGAAAATTATGACTAAATGGCTTAATTCATGTCAACTGTGGCTGAGATGTATTTTCTTTCCTGATATTTAAATGAGTTCACATTTATGTATTTATAAAGAATTTGAATTAAATGAAGGCTTTATATCAGACGATTTTTTACTAAATTAAACCCAGTATCCAGAATTGTTATATTGATTTATCTTAGTTCATAAAAAACAAATGTGTATTTCCTGAATAAAATACTCTGTCACCCTCAGGGAAATTATAAATATACTTTATGACCGATAGATTGTTATTTGTTACACAGAAATAAGCAATCATATAATTTGTAGTTATAAAATGATGTTATATACTCTATTTTTTTAAAAATTATGTAACATTGAAAGGAAATCTAAATATAGAGTCGATTTAAAGGTGACATTAATCTAAAGTCAAACAGTAAAGACTATTTTGTTTTTTCCTGCATGGGTTTTAATTTCTTTTTTTTTTCCATTTATTTTTATTAGTTGGAGGCTAATTACTTTACAATATTGTAGTGGTTTTTGCCATATATTGACATGAATCAGCCATGGATTTACATGTGTTCCCCATCCTGATCCCCCCTCCCACCTCCCTCCCCATCCCATCCCTCTGGGTCTTCCCAGCGCACCAGCCCTGAGCACTTGTCTCATGCATCCAACCTGGGCTGGTGATCTGTTTCACCCTTGATAGTATACTTGTTTCAATGCTATTCTCTCAGAACATCCCACCCTCGCCTTCTCCCACAGAGTCCAAAAGTCTGTTCTGTACCTCTGTGTCTCTTTTTCTGTTTTGCATATAGGGTTATCGTTACCATCTTTTAAAATTCCATATATATGTGTTAGTATACTGTATTGGTGTTTATCTTTCTGGCTTACTTCACTCTGTATAATGGGCTCCAGTTTCATCCATCTCATTAGAACTGATTCAAATGAATTCTTTTTAATGGCTGAGTAATATTCCATGGTGTATATGTACCACAGCTTCCTTATCCATTCGTCTGCTGATGGGCATCTAGGTTGCTTCCATGTCCTGGCAATTATAAACAGTGCTGCAGTGAACATTGGGGTACATGTGTCTCTTTCAGATCTGGTTTCCTTGGTGTGTATGCCCAGGAGTGGGATTCCTGGGTCATATGGCAGTTCTATTTCCAGTTTTTTAAGGAATCTCCACACTGTTCTCCATAGTGGCTATACTAGTTTGCATTCCCACCAACAGTGTAAGAGGGTTCCCTTTTCTCCACACCCTCTCCAGCATTTATTGCTTGTAGACTTTTGGAGAGCAGCCATTCTGACTGGCGTGTAATGGTACCTTATTGTGGTTTTGATTTGCATTTCTCTGATGATGAGTGATGTTGAGCATCTTTTCATGTGTTTGTTAGCCATCTGTATGTCTTCTTTGGAGAAATGTCTGTTTAGTTCTTTGGCCCATTTTTTGATTGGGTCATTTATTTTTCTGGAATTGAGCTGCAGGAGTTCCTTGTATATTTTTGAGATTAATCCTTTGTCTGTTGCTTCATTTGCTATTATTTTCTCCCACTCTGAGGGCTGTCTTTTCACCTTGCTTATAGTTTGCTTTGTAGTGCAAAAGCTTTTAAGTTTCATTAGGTCCCATTTGTTTACTTTTGCTTTTATTTCCAATATTCTGGGAGGTGGGTCATAGAGGATCTTGCTGTGATTTATGTCAGAGAGTGTTTTGCCTATGTTCTCCTCTAGGAGTTTTATAGTTTCTGGTCTTACATTTAGATCTTTAATCCATTTTGAGTTTATTTTTGTGTATGGTGTTAGAAAGTGTTCTAGTTTCATTCTTTTACAAGTGGTTGACCAGTTTTCCCAGCACCACTTGTTAAAGAGGTTGTCTTTTTTCCATTGTATATTCTTGCCTTCTTTTTCAAAGATAAGGTGTCCGTAGGTACGTGCATTTATCTCTGGGCTTTCTATTCTGTTCCATTGATCGTGGCTTTGTAGTAGAGCCTGAAGTCAGGCAGGTTGATTCCTCCAGTTCCATTCTTCTTTCTCAAGATTACTTTGGCTATTCGAGGTTTTTTGTATTTCCATACACATTGTGAAATTATTTGTTCTAGTTCTGTGAAAAATACCGTTGGTAGCTTGATAGGGATTGCATTTTTTAATCTATAGGTTGCTTTGGGTAGTATATTCATTTTCACAATATTGATTCTTCCAATCCATGAACACGGTATGTTTCTCCGTCTATTTGTGTCCTCTTTGATTTCTTTCATCAGTGTTTTATAGTTTTCTATGTATAGGTCTTTTGTTTCTTTAGGTAGTTGTACTCCTAA
Organism: Cervus elaphus; assembly: GCF_910594005.1. Classification (NCBI taxonomy): domain Eukaryota; kingdom Metazoa; phylum Chordata; class Mammalia; order Artiodactyla; family Cervidae; genus Cervus; species Cervus elaphus. Next base: position 46,389,225 of record NC_057832.1, read on the forward strand.
GTATTTTCTTCTTTTTGTTGCAGTGGTGAATGGTATTGTTTCCTTAATTTCTCTTTCTGTTTTCTCATTGTTAGTGTATAGGAATGCAAGGGATTTCTGTGTGTGGGTTTTAGTTTTCTATTGCTTTGTAACAAGTTGCCACAAACTTTGCAGCTTAAAACAATACTCATGGGTTAGCTTACAGTTTTGTAGCTCAGAAGTTTGGTATGGCATAGTTGGCTTCTCAGAGCAGATCTTAAAAGGCTAAATTAAGATGTTGGAAGGCCTGTGTTCTTATGTGGGGCTCTGCCAGAGAACCTACTTTGAAATTTATTCAGGTTGGTTGCAGAATTCAGTTCTTTGTGGTTGCAGGATGATGTCTCTGTTTCCCTATCAACTATCCCCTCGGGCCACTGTTAGTTCTTGCAGGTTGATGGCCTTTCTTGTCTTAGAGCTTCTCCACCTTCAAAGCCAGTAACAAAGAATTTCATTCATGTGGAATTCATCTCACACTTTGTTTTTTGCTTGAAGGACCCAGGCTTTCCCAAAAGATCACCTGGTTGAATTGAGCCTGACTGGGTATCATCTCATTAGATTTACCCAAAAGTCAATTGATTAGTAACCTAATCATTGAGAGATGCTCCATCATATGTACCATTTCCACCTATACTAAAGGGGAGGGGATTAAATAAGATGTGCAAACCAGAGAGCAGAAGCCTTAAGAGATCCATCTTAGAATTCTGTGTAGCAAAGCAACTGAGTTATTGGACTTACTAAAGGTAGAATGTTTTGTAAAGAACACACCTATTTATTTGATTTTTGTCATGGAGCATGGCTACTTAATTGTACATGGGTACTTAAGTGATACCTGAATGTAAAGCAGAATTGTGTTTATTGTTGTTGTTGTTCAGTCACCAAGTCATGTCCAACTCACTGTGACCCCATGGACTGTAGCCCACCAGGCTCCCCTGTCCAGTCAAAGGTACTGGAGTGGGTTGTCATTTTCTTCTCCAGGGGATCTTCCCAGACCAGAGATTAAACCCATGTCTCTTGCATTGGCAGGTGGATTATTTACCTCTGAATCACCAGGGAAACCCTAAAGCAGAATTAATTTATCTCAAATCCCATTGCAGGAAGGAGAGTGAGTTAGAGCAGTTTCAGAAGTAATTTTTATGGTATCAGCTCCCCTTTAAAGCCTCCCCCCATGAAAATAGTGGGGCTTTCTTGGTGGCTCAGATGGTAAAGAATTCGCCTGCAGTGCGGGAGGCCTGGGTTTGATCCCTCGGTTGGAAAGATCCCCTGGAGGAGAGCATGGCAACCCACTCCAGTATTCTTGCCTGGAGAATCCCATGGACAGAGGAGCCTGGCAGGCTACAGTCCATGGGGTCGCAAAGATTTGTACACGACTGAGCGACTAAGCATGCATGCATGAAAATAGTAATGCATCAGACTTTTTCTTGGCAGTCCAGTGGTTCAGACTCTGCACTTGCACTGCAGGAAGTACAGGTCTTATTGCTCGTCAGGAACTAAGTGCTGCGTGGTGCATGCTACGTGGTGTGGCCAAAAAAAAAAAAAGTAGAAATGCATTAATCTATTTGGGATAGTAACAAGAGGTTTTTATTAATTTGCAGTTTAATGCTTGACCTTATTTTGTAATCTTATCATTAACTTATTAAGTGAGCCAGATTACATAGAAAATAAGACGATAGAATTGCTTCTAGGGAAGGAGATGGACTACAGGGCTTAGCACCTAGCTGGCTGTGTGGAAGTAGAAGGTAAACATGACTCTATGATTTTCATTCTGGGATGTTGAGGCAGCGATTGTAAAATCAAGTAAATATGTAATGTTCAATTACCAGAATGCTGATTTCAGAAGGTAATTAGGTTAGTCAATTTTAGATCTCAGAAGACATTTAAGAGGTAGTTACCTTGTACTGGATATCATCAGAGGAGATATGATGTCAAAATCATGAAATTGTTTTGTAATGTTGAAGAAAAGAAGACAGAAAGGCAGACATAGAGGGCTGAGCGCTAGGAAAGGCAAATTTTGTGGCAAAGGAGTAAAGGAGGCAAATTAGTTCCAAATTAGGAAATCTGAATTCAGCTGCAAGACTGTCTTTCAAAATTGATGGAATGCTGTGAAACCATTGACATAATAACTGAGTGCTATTTGGAGAAACCATGTATTTATGATATTAATTAAAATATGCTTTTGCTTTTTTATTGTAATCATTTATAAGACTGTAAGGACCATTATGTGAAAATAGGTGAATTCGAATGGTAGATTTACCAGGAATAAAAGTAACATATGACCTAGCAATCCCAGAACTAGGCATGTACCCTGAGAAAACCACAGTTAAAAAAGACACAGGCACCCCAATGTTCATTGCAGCACTATTTACAATAGCCAGGACATGGAGGGAACCTAGATGTCCATTGATATATGAATGGATAAAGAAGTTGTGGTACATATATACAATAGAATATTATTCAGCCATAAAAAGGAACAAATCTGAGTCAGTTCTAGTGAGGTGGATGAACCTAGAGCCTGTTACCCAGAGTGAAGTAAGTCAGAAAGAGAAAAACAAATATCATATATTAATGCATATATATGGAATCCAGAAAAATGCTATTAATGGACTTATTTGTAGGGCAGCAACAGAGATGCAGTCATAGACAACAGTTGTGGACACAGTAGGGGAAGGAGAGGGTGGGGTGAATTAAGAGAGTAGTATGGAAACAAATATATTACCATATGTAAAATAGTGGGAATTTGCTGTATGATGCAGGGAGCTCAATGCAGAGCTTTGTGACAACCTGGAGGGGTGGGAAGTGGGAGGGAGGTTCAAGATGGAGGGGGCATACATATGTATGCGTGCTAAGTTACTTCAGTCATGTCCAACTCTGCAACGCTATGGGCTACAGCTCACCAGGCTCTTCTGTCCCTGGTGATTCTCTAGGCAAGAATTCTGGAGTGAATTGTCATACTCTCCTCCAGGGGCTCTTCTCAATCCAGGAGTCAGACTCTCATTGCTTATGACTCCTGCATTGACAGGCGAGTTCTTTACCACTTGTGCTACCTGGGAAGCCCAGACATATGTATACCTATGACGGATTCATGTTGAGGTATGGCAGAAAGCAACACAACATTGTAAAGCAATTATGCTCCAGTTAGTTTTATTTTTTTTTAATTTTGCTGATACAATTTATTCATTATGAATCCAGACAGCTAGAAAGATAAATTACATTAATATCAAGACCACAGAAAATAGAGAGGAAAAGGAGCTGTAAGTTAGGGTTAGAGCTATTGAGAAGATGTTGGAGGCCTGTGGAAATTAGTTTGATCCATTGGCAAGATAACTGAATAATCAGGTCAGTTCAGTTGGTCAGTTGTATCCGACTTTTTGCGACCCCATGGACTGCAGCACGCCAGGCTTCCCTGTCTATCACCGACTCCCGGAGTTTACTCAAACTCATGCCCACTGAATCAGTGATGCCATCCAACCATCTCATCCTCTGCTGCTCCCTTCTCCATCCGCCTTCAGTCTTTCCCAGCATCAGGGTCTTTTCCAGTGAGTCAGTTCTTCACATCAGGTGTCCAAAGTATTTGAGTTTCAGCTTCAGCATCAGTCCTTCCAATGAATATTCAAGACTGATTTCCTTTAGGATGGACTGGTTGGATCTCCTTGCAGTCCAAGGGACTCTCAAGAGTCTTCTCCAACACCACAGCTCAAGAGCATCAATTCTTCGGTGCTCAGCTTTCTTTATACTCCAACTCTCACATCCATACCGGACTACTGAATAATAAAAAGTTTCAAAAGATGAGAGTAGTTTGTTAGGGAGTGAATAGTGGTTCGAAAGTAGCAATGGAGAGTACAAAATATACAACTTGGGACTTCCCTATAACTTAGATAGCAGAGAATCTGCCTGCAATGCAGGAGACCTGGGTTTGATCCCTCGGTCGAGAAAATCCCCTGGAAAAGGAAATGGCAGTTCACTCCAGTATTCTTGCCTGGAGAATTCCTTGGACAGAGGAGCCTGATGGGCTACAGTCCATGGGGTCGCACAGAGGGGGACATGACTAAGCAACCAACACACGCGCACACACACACACACCCCTGACACCATCACACTCCCATGGGGATATTTTTGGGAATCTGTCTAAGAAAAATGTATAATTATGGAAACGCTGGCAATTAAAAAGAAAAATAGAGGGAAAAGTTATAGGATTAAAACATGGTTTACTTGGGGGCAAATTTAAAGTCTGTGAGAACTGCAGACACCTGTCTAGTCAATTGGGTGAGGTATAAGGTTAAGGTCTTTATATAGATATGAATATGTGAGTTTGAGAGTTGTGGCAGGTAGTGAGATCTATGATTATTATTTACAAACACAAAGAAGTGGGGGGATGAAAAGAAGTTCTGAGTACTAAGAACAAACTTTCACAGTAGTTACAATAATTATAGTAGAGCCATTTCAAGTAACCACAGTTGTTCTGGGTACAATACATTTAGCCGATACAACCCTGATTCAGGGAAAAATTAATGAAGGAGGTTGGCTAATAACATATATAATAATCAATTCTCCCCATGTAAAAAACTGAAGAAGAAGAATATATTTTGCAAAATAAAAACAGCATAACTCTACCTAAAAAGTATTGAACATTTATCCCTTTCTTTCTTTATTTATTAAAGGACTATGGATGAGTAGAGTCTGTTTCAGAATTATGTACTTGAGTAAGTATTCATAAAACATTTTACATATAATTTGGGTAGAATTTTTAAAAGGTAAAATTCAGGTATGAAATTGTATTTGATTTTTTACAGCACATATAGTGGTAAATTAAACTTTTAAAATGATAGTTTCATGTTAAACTTTCCTATGAAGGTATTTCTATTTCTCTGATAAATGTGTTATGATGGATAGAATGATAGATAGATTAAAAGGTAGAAAGATAGTGTATAGGCTAGGTTATCATATGTGATATGAAAAATGATCAAATAGTTATGGCTGCTGCTGCTGCTAAGTCGCTTTAGTCGTGTCCGACTCTGTGTGACCCCATGGACGGCAGCCCACCAGGCTCCCCCGTCCCTGGGATTCTCCAGGCAAGAATACTGGAGTGGGTTGCCATTTCCTTCTCCAATGCATGAAAGTGAAAAGTGAAAGTGAAGTCGCTCAGTCGTGTCCGACTGTTCATGACCCCATGGACGGCAGCCCACCAGGCTCCCCCGTGCATGGAATTTTCCAGGCAAGAGTGCTGGAGTGGGTTGCCATTGCCTTCTCCAAAATAGTTATGGACTTAGGTTCTAATGTACAAAGAAGAGCAAAGGAAACTAAAATTTACAACTTTCTCTACTAATAGTGATTTTTGCTGCTTCTTTAGAATTAGTGACTGTTTTTTTAGAAATGAGTTTTTTCTCTCCCTCTTACTATACATACCTACATGCACAGATACTATTTTACATAACTTGTATTACTTTTAATTTATCAAAGAATATCTGAAATCTATTATAATTTGAAACTTTAGTTATTTCTGTGTATATATATTATATGTATAGTACATATAATTTAATATATATAATACACATATATATAATTTATGGATCATTTTATTAATTTGCAAGTTATTTTTGTCTTCCAATGAATAACATTTCTAATGAATTTAACTGGATATATCCATATACTTGAAAAACTCATTAAAACTGAAAGTTATTAATTTTAAATATGATTAGGATTGACTTTTTAATAGACAATTTAGTTAGAGTTAATTTTAATTTAAGTTAATTAAACCTCACTTAAGGCCTAAATAAAGGGAGCATTATTGTATTTTGTGTATTTGACAAATGACAGAATAGTAGACTTGGGTGAAATGAATTCATGTTAGTCTTGACTGAATATTAAATTTTGTGCTTCACAACACTAACCTCCAGCACATGCTAAATGAAATTCGTCCAGGCATGACTGTGGCAATGTGAAACTACTCATGTCTAGCTGTGTTTTCTTCCTGTTCCCTTGGTCACTGACATAAGTCATAGGTGCGTAATTGCCTGGCTGATGATAGTACAGCTTCTTTAGTAATTCCAGCAAACATCAACATGCACTTGCAATTGATAGATAGTAAATTTCTTTCTTTTAAATATTGCTTGTATTATTTCTTTTCTTCAAAGTGGGATGGCTTTTGGCAAGAAATACATTTAACTGAATTTCAGTGTCATCAGTTCAGTTCAGTCACTCAGTCGTGTCCGACTCTTTGCAACCCCATGGACTGCAGCAGGTCAGACTTCCCTGTCCATTACCAACTCCCAGAGCTTACTCAAACTCATGTCCATTGATACCATCCAGCCATCTCATCCTCCGTCTCCCCCTTCTCCTCCCGCCTTCAGTCTTTCCCAGCATCAGAGTCTTTTCCAAGGAGTCAGTTGCTTGCATTAGATGGCCAAAGTATTGGAGTTTCAGCTTCTGCATCAGTCCTTCCAATGAATATTCAGAACTGATTTCCTTTAGGATGGACTGGTTGGATCTCCTTGCAGTTCGAGGCACTCTCAAGAGTCTTCTCTAACACCACAGTTCAAAAGCATCAATTCTTTGGCACTCAGCTTTCTTTATACTCCAACTCTCACATCCAAACATGACTACTGGAAAAACCATAGCCTTGACTAGATGGACCTTTGTTGGCAAAGTAATGTCTCTGCGTTTTAACATGCTGTCTAGGTTGGTCATAGCTTTTCTTCCAAGGAGCAAGCATCTTTTAATTTCATGGCTGCAGTCACCATTTGCAGTGATTTTGGAGCCCCCAAAAATAAAGTCTGACACTGTTTCCATTGTTTCCCCATCTATTTGCCATGAAGTGATGGGATCAGATGCCATAATTTTAGTTTTCCAAATATTGAGTTTTAAACCAACTTTTTCACTCTCCTCTTTCACTTTCATCAAGAGGCTCTTTAGTTCTTCTTCACTTTCTGCCATAAGGGTGATGTCATCTGCATATCTGAGGTTGTTTATATTTTTCCCAGCAATCTTGATTCCAGCTTGTGCTTCATCCAGCCCAGCGTTTCTCCTGATGTACTCTGCATATAAGTGAAATAAGCAGGGTGACAATAAACATCCTTGACATACTCCTTTCGCAGTTTGGAACCAGTCTGTTGTTCTTTGTCCAGTTCTAACAGTTGCTTTTTGACCTGCGTACAGATTTCTCAGGAGGCAGGTAAGGTAGAACAATATTCAATGTCATGAATATATACAGATGATAAAATGATGATAAAATAAGTTAGTGAAATTTTTTGAAAAAGTATGGACTTCTAAAGAGAGTAATGACTAAGAATTTGATCTGTGAACTTTTAGTTCCTCATAACTTTTAGTACTCGGTAACTTCTATTTGTTTTAATTACTGGCTAATAGAGGTATAGCAGGTAATATTCACTCAGGATGGAATCTAAATGCCCAAAGAAGAATTTTAAATATTGACTTAGATTGAAAGAATAAAACTAGGCTCCAGTTGATATTAGATTGTTGTTTCTTCACCTAGTTATAGGTAGAATTCCACAGTACTGCAGCAAATGACTATATACATTAATATGATCTGTGAGAGTTAACAGAAAGAAAAAAATCACTTTGAACACTTAAATCAATGTATGTACATACTGACCACTCCTTTTGTCTTTTAAAATGCAATGTGTCTCTGTTTGATGCATGCCATATATATGTATATACATATATATAAATATATATATATATGTATATGTGTATATATATATATATTTACTAACATTTGTTTAGTTCATCAGGTATGAGAGAGGCTGGTAAAAATCCTCAGGCTAACAGATGATTTTTAATTGATTCTAAAAAGCTAGGTAAAGTCATAAATCACACTAATAATAGCACATATGTGTAATAGATTAGATCATCTTGGTTAAAACAAAGTTAAATATTTTCCTTACAATAGAGGATACTCAGAATTTTTAATGTGATAGGGTAATACAATAAAGGGATGTTAATGCTTTTCTCATACTTTCTTGACTATGGGGATTTCTGCATGTTATTTGAGACATACTTTTAGAAAAATATTGACCTAGTTACGTTTATCATAGTATATTAAAATTGAATAACATTGCAAATTAAACATCTATATTTTCCTTTCTACTTGGATATTTTACTATTTCATATAAAATGAAGTTGAAATTTTAAATGCTTTGAAAGATTTTAGAAAAAAAAGTAGGACATAGTATCTAGCCTCAAAAATAATTCAGTGAAATTGGAAAACCTACATAAAAGACCCTTGAAATAGCTACAGTAGGAGTATGAAGAAAAAAAGAGAGGTTGTAAAAAATGTACAGCAATGGTGGTTTTGATGAGCAGATCAAAGCATTGTCTTTGCCAGAGTGGAATTTGAGCTGTCTTTGAAACTGGGCAATATTTTTGTGATGATATTTGCTGTGTTATTTTGGTTTGCCATAATCTGAACTTCCTTTCAGTTCCAGATCATGCTTTTTGATTAATTTGGTGGGAAATGTTGCCTTGATGTTGGTGGGAAATGTTGCTAAGATGAGGAAGGCCAGATTATCCTTCTTCCTACTCCATGCAAGCTAAGGCTTATCTATTGGACTCTCTCCAGTGACTTGGCACCTGGAGGAATGCTAAGATGTGCCAATGTAGAATTCACACTTGGCTTTGGGGGTGGAGGTCAGCCATTACAGTGGTAGAGTTATGGTTGGTGGCAATGCCAGTGTGGCGTTCTTACCTGGCTGCGTCTGCATCTTGACTTTGATTCTGGCTTCTGTTGCCTCATCTCCTCATTTTGTGATTTTAGACCGTTTCTCCAGTGTCCTGCTGATTTTGTAAACTGAAACATATTATTCCACGTAAAACTTTTGGTTTTTTTTTCCTGTTTGTCAGATGTTTGTTACTTGCAAACCCCTACTAATTCAACTTTAAAAGTTGAATTTGCAAGAAAAGTTTTATATTGTATTTTGTGGTACAAGTTCTGCAAAGACAAAGACGCAAATACTCTATGTACGTAGGGCTTTGTGGAACCAGGGAGGCAGGTAGATGGCAGGAAATCATTAGTGTAAACAGAGAATTCCAAACTGTCTTGGTTCATGGTATCTTTAATTCTCAGTAATTTTTTTCACAGGACCCCTAGGCCAAACAAAGTATCTAACAGTTTCTTTTGTTAAGAAATTATTTTCAAAGAATATAATAAGTTCATGTGGTGTAAGATGACTGTTGCTGTGATTCTCATGAAAATTTAAAATACTTTTATTGCCCTTTGACTTCATCATAGCTTGCCAGAGTGCCTTAACACACATTTGGGAAACATGGGTCTAAAAGATTCTTGATATTTCGCTTTTTTTCTAATGCATGTTTCTCACTTTACTCTTAAAATATTCCTAAGGGATTTGCAGGTAGAAAAACTGAAGCTCACTAAAGTTAATTAATTTGACTAAAAGTGAAAGTCATTCAGTTGTGCCCAACTCTTTGGGACCCCAGGGACTGTTAGTCCATGGAATTCTCCAGGCCAGAATACTGGAGTGGGTAGCCTTTCCCTTCTCCAGGGGATCTTCCGAATGCAGGGATCGAACCCAGGTCTCCCACATTGCAGGCAGATTCTTTACCAGCTGAGCCACAAGGGAAGCCCAAGAATACTGGAGTGGGTAGTCTATCCCTTCTCCAGCGGATCTTACCAACCCAGGAATTGAACTGGGGTCTCCTGCATTACCAACTGAGCTATCAGGGAAGCCCCTTAATTAATTTGACTAAGGATGTATAAATCGCTAAGAGACAGGGAATTGAACCCAAATCCTTATGTCCTTAAGTTATACTGATCATAACACCTAGACTAGGGAGGGTGTATTTTTATAACCAAGACTATGAAAATGGAAGGTCTTCTGATAAAAATTGTTCAGAGGTGGTAATTGTCTGGATAAGGAGTTTGTACATTCCATACATATTGATATGTTTTTTGTAATTGATCTTTTGCTTTCAAGTAGTTCTAGGCCATGGATTCCCTAAATGTAAGGACTACATTCTTATCTTCATCATACTTCATACCACAGAACCTATCCTCTACTTGGTGTATGTTTGCTTACTTTGAACTTCTATTTGAGTTGAAAATTGATATATAAAGGTGATGGTTTACACTGATAAGATTTGTGCTGTAATAGGAGCTACTGAAGACTGGTCTTGAATTTTGTTTCTTGACATTTCATTTGCTCATTCACTTATTCAGCTGACAGGTATTTATTGAGTACCTTTCAGAATTTTTCATATTACTGAGAAGGTTATATGCAATGCCCAAGACTTAGAAGCCTTTGTCCAGGTCTGTGTTTTGACCTGTGCTATTAGTTATGTCATTCTTTCCTTGATATTAAAATAATAAAAATGTATAGTTTAATAAAATATTAAGAAGTTGATAAATAATCTGGAAGTCATAAGAATTTTTACTGTTTTGCTGTGAACTCTTGGATATCCAACTCTAAATTCAGAAAAGAAGTGGATGTTATTTTCAGGATAAAGTCAGCATCTTTTGATTGCTTATGAAAATATTAATAATTAGGGTTATGTAACTTCTGTAGTCAGGTGAAAAAATTTTTCAGCTATGGTATGATTTTGTTTGGGTGCTTCATTATAGTGTTATGACTATAAATGAAAGCTATCTTAGGTAAAACTAGGTGGAGCTTGAGTGATATTTATATCTTAGTGAAGAATCTGGTTCATGGATTCATGTAAGAGAAAATAAACAGTAGGTGAAATATATGTGTATATTAACAACTTTGCCAAAATAATATTTTTGTTTTGCTTATTCCTCCTGAAGATATTTTCCTTTAAAACACAATTAGGTATAAGGCCAAATAAGCCTTTTGAAGTTACTTATGTATTCAAGTATACACACACATTTCTGTAGTGTATATATAATATGATTAAAACTAATTCTTATTCTTTCTTGTCTCCTTTTATCTTCCTATAACTAACACTTAACAAGACATTTCCAGATAAATGGAAACTAAAATGTGTGGTTTCTTTTTCGGATTTCCTGTGCTGTTACTGAATTTTCTTAGACTGTGTGTTTGAGTGAACAAAAGGCTTTGAAATTGAGACTCCAAATGTACCACTCAGTGAAGTAAATGATAACTAACTTCAAAAAAAAAATATTCTTGGCTCAAAGGGCACTATCCCTTAGATGAGTTTCTGGCATCCATCAGTACTTAAACATATTGATAATCCTGAGGCTGTAATTTTACTTTTACTAAATATAGGCAAATCTCCTTATTTGGAGAAAATGAGATTCTCTTTGGGAAGACCCATGAAGAATTAGCTTAAGACAATGAACTGTTTTGTGACTTTATGATAAAAAATGATGGTGAGGAAGAATTTCTTGCATTTGGTGTTGCTTAATATCTTGTGGTTTAGTCTTTACTTGACTTTTGTATGACAGCATAATTACTATTATTTTGAAACTTTAGGATCATCCTTTTTTTTTTTCTGTTACAGTTTGACAAGAAAGAACACAAAAATGAAATATTTGTTATGGTTTGGCAGAGTCAGAAACTGACTTGAATTTAGTTGGGATTCCAATGTTGAAAAAAAATTTCCAGGCTTTCTGTTCTATGGTATTAAGACAAATCTCATTAAAACATTAAGAATACCTAATGATTTGTACATAAATAGCTTTATTTTTTCCTTAAAAAAAATAGAAGTGGCTACTAGAGGGAGCCAGGAGATGATCTTTGAAGGTCTTTCTAGTGAAAATTTTATATTGTGCTTCTTATATTCTGGGCATTGTTATAAGCACTTTATCTACTCATTAAGTATTACTGGCTCTGTAAGTCATAAAAATAAAGATTTTTAGTAACATATTAAATTACTAATGTTTTACAATAGGACTTCCCACCACTCTAGGTTTTGTAATTACTTGTGAGACAATACAAAATTAATACATTTGAAAATATGAGTTTCCAATGTAATCAGCCATCAGCTTCTAACTTAGCGAGTAAAGTAGACAAACACCGTGTTGCCATGGCAGTTCCAGTCTATGAGAAATATGGATACAAGTGAATAAATGAACACACCTAAAACAGAGTGGTTCCCTGAAGGCTTTTTTGAGGTTGGATTGTTTTAGCTGAGACCAGTAAAGTGAAACTTGTCAAGGGAATGGGGTAGGGGCATGCAGGGCAATTCAAGCAGAGGAGATGGCCCCTGTAAAGGCTGGGATCTCAGAAGTGCTAGATAGTGATGTCGAACAGACAGAACCAGAAGGAAGTGTCATGAGATGGCACCCTCCAGACCATAGAGGGCTAATATTTGTAGAGGACTTTCATAAATAAGTAAATTAATGCAAATTAAAGTTTCCCCCAGATTAACCTCCTTAAATGTTTTCTGATATACTCCTTTTGTGAGTAAAAATAGAGATAGAGTTATTAACTAGAATAGCAGAAGTTACACTAAATTTGCTCCCTCTCATTTCTAGTGAGCAAAGGGTGATTTCTTTCCCGTTCATGTGTGTGGCAATTGTGAATTATTGTAATTCTTTTTTTTTTTTAAACCACAGTAGTTTCTATAGTGTCCATGGAAGCATGAAGGTGAATATCACTTCTCACACGTTTTCAGGTAGAAATACATTAAGAACTTATTTTTTGATGGGATTGTGATTCTTAAATCTCCTATCTTGAGCTCCTCAGACATCTCAATACAAAATAGATATTCCTTCACATTGCAATGCTTGCTTGTGCTAAGTCTGTCATAGTCCTTGAAATGAATGATTTTAAAACAATTTTCAAATTAGGTAATATTTCAGTTAAAAAGAGAAATACCTAATGAACACCCCATCCAATCTTGTCTAACCTTAATGTGCAGCCTTATTTGCTATACACAAAGCACCCCGTGTACTCCTCTTTGATTCCATTATGAACCCTCACTTCTCAGAGAAAACTACAATCCTGTGTTTGCCTTTTTTTTTTTTACCTCAAATAGGATTTTATGATTTCATTGTATATATATGTGATCTTAAGCAACATAAAGTATTTTTTTGCACTTTATTCCATGAGGATACATGTATCTCTGGCTCATTCATCTTAACTGTTGGCTGGCTTATATTGTATGGATGTTTTTTGTATATTTCATACAATGTATACATTCTCTTCATGATGAAAACATTTACCTTGTTTTCAAGTTGAATTTTCTCTTAACCTCTATCTTTGTCCATTGGTTTATTTTCCTCTTACTTCATTATTTCTTCTCTTCAAGATTTTAGAGTCTCTTCTTTTTAAAAAATTATTTTTCTGATGATAACTTAACCTTGTAGGCAAACATAGAAATATCTCTTAATTTTATTTTGAATTCATTTCTATTTTATTTTTTTAATATTTATTATTTATTTATTTTTCCTTCTTTTTTTTTTCATTTATTTTTATTAGTTGAAGGCTAATTACTTTACAATATTGTAGTGGTTTTCGCCATACATTGACATGAATCAGCCATGAATTTACATGTGTTCCCCATCCCGATCCCCCCTCCCACCTCCCTCCCCATCCCATCCCTCTGGGTCTTCCCAGTGCACCAGCCCTGAGCACTTGTCTCATGCATCCAATCTGGGCTGGTGATCTGTTTCACCCTTGATAATATACTTGTTTCAATGCTATTCTCTCAGAACATCCCACCCTCACCTTCTCCCACAGAGTCCAAAAGTCTGTTCTGTACATCTGTGTCTCTTTTTCTCTTTTGCATATAGGGTTATCATTACCATCTTTTAAAATTCCATCTATATGTGTTAGTATACTGTATTGGTGTTTATCTTTCTGGCTTACTTCACTCTGTATAATGGGCTCCAGTTTCATCCATCTCATTAGAACTGATTCAAATGAATCCTTTTTAATGGCTGAGTAATATTCCATGGTGTATATGTACCACAGCTTCCTTATCCATTCGTCTGCTGATGGGCATCTAGGTTGCTTCCATGTCCTGGCTATTATAAACAGTGCAACGATGAACATTGGGGGTGCACGTGTCTCTTTCAGATCTGGTTTCCTTGGTGTGTATGCCCAGGAGTGGGATTGCTGGGTCATATGGCAGTTCTATTTCCAGTTTTTTAAGGAATCTCCACACTGTTCTCCATAGCGGCTGTACTAGTTTGCATTCCCACCAAGAGTGTAAGAGGGTTCCCTTTTCTCCACACCCTCTCCAGCATTTATTGCTTGTAGACTTTTGGATAGCAGCCATCCTGACTGGCATGTAATGGTACCTCATTGTGGTTTTGATTTGCATTTCTCTGATAATGAGTGATGTTGAGCATCTTTTCATGTGTTTGTTAGCCATCTGTATGTCTTCTTTGGAGAAATGTCTGTTTAGTTCTTTGGCCCATTTTTTTATTGGGTCATTTATTTTTCTGGAATGGAGCTGCAGGAGTTGCTTGTATATTTTTGAGATTAATCCTTTGTCTGTTGCTTCATTTGCTGTTATTTTCTCCCATTCTGAGGGCTGTCTTTTCACCTTGCTTATAGTTTCCTTTGTTGTGCAAAAGCTTTTAAGTTTCATTAGGTCCCATTTGTTTATTTTTGCTTTTATTTCCAATATTCTGGGAGGTGGGTCATAGAGGATCCTGCTGTGATTTATGTCAGAGAATGTTTTGCCTATGTTCTCCTCTAGGAGTTTTATAGTTTCTGGTCTTACATTTAGATCTTTAATCCATTTTGAGTTTATTTTTGTGTATGGCGTCAGAAAGTGTTCTAGTTTCATTCTTTTACAAGTGGTTGACCAGTTTTCCCAGCACCACTTGTTAAAAGGTTGTCTTTTTTCCATTGTATATCCTTGCCTCCTTTGTTGAAGATAAGGTGTCCATAGGTTTGTGGATTTATCTCTGGGCTTTCTATTCTGTTCCATTGATCTGTATTTCTGTCTTTGTGCCATTACCATACTGTCTTGATGACTGTGGCTTTGTAGTAGAGCCTGAAGTCAGGCAGGTTGATTCCTCCAGTTCCATTCTTCTTTCTCAAGATTGCTTTGGCTATTCGAGGTTTTTTTGTGTTTCCATACAAATTGTGAAATTATTTGTTCTAGTTCTGTGAAAAATACCATTGGTAGCTTGATAGGGATTGCATTGTATCTATAGATTGCTTTGGGTAGTATAGCCATTTTGACAATATTGATTCTTCCAATCCATGAACACGGTATGTTTCTCCATCTGTTTGTGTCCTCTTTGATTTCTTTCATCAGTGTTTTATAGTTTTCTACATATAGGTCTTTCATTTCTTTAGGTAGATATACTCCTAAGTATTTTCTTCTTTTTGTTGCAGTGGTGAATGGTATTGTTTCCTTAATTTCTCTTTCTGTTTTCTCATTGTTAGTGTATAGGAATGCAGGGGATTTCTGTGTGTTAGTTTTATATCCTGCAACATTACTGTATTCATTGATTAGCTCTAGTAATTTTCTGGTAGAGTCTTTAGCGTTTTCTATGTAGAGGATCATGTTGTATGCAAACTCTGAGAGTTTTACTTCTTCTTTTCCTATCTGGATTCCTTTTACTTCTTTTTCTGCTTTGATTGCTGTGGCCAACACTACCAAAACTATGTCGAATAGTAGTGGTAACAGTGGACACCCTTGTCTTGTTCCTGATTTTAAGGGAAATGCTTTCAATTTTTCACCATTGAGGGGAATTCTTGCTGTAGGTTTGTCATATATAGCTTTTATTATGTTGAGGTATGTTCCTTCTATGCCTGCTTTCTGGAGAGTTTTTTATCATAAATGGATGTTGAATTTTGTCAAAGGCTTTTCCCGCATCTATTGAGATAATCATATGGTTTTTTTTTTTTTTTTTTTTTTTTTTAGGTCATATTATTTTATTTTATTTTATTTTTTTCACTTTCTCCTTTATTTATTTATTTATTTATTTATTTTTTCAGTGGGTTTTGTCATACATATGGTTTTTATCTTTCAATTTGTTAATGTGGTGTATTACATTGATTGGTTTGCAGATATTAAAGAATCCTTGCATTCCTGGGATAAAGCCCACTTGGTCATGATGTATGATCTTTTTAATATGTTGCTGGATTCTGTTTGCTAGAATTTTGTTAAGGATTTTTGCATCTATGTTCATCAGTGATATTGGCCTGTAGCTTTCTTTTTTTGTGGCATCCTTGTCTGGTTTTGGTATTAGGGTGATGGTGGCCTCATAGAATGAGTTTGGAAGTTTGCCTTCTTCTGCAATTTTCTGGAAGAGTTTGAGTAAGATAGGTGTTAGCTCTTCTCTAAATTTTTGGTAGAATTTAGCTGTGAAACCATCTGGTCCTGGGCTTTTGTTTGCTGGAAGTTTTCTGATTACAGTTTCGATTTCCTTGCTTGTGATGGGTCTGTTAAGATCTATTTCTTCCTGGTTCAGTTTTGGAAAGTTATACTTTTCTAGCAATTTGTCCATTTCTTCCAAGTTGTCCATTTAATTGGCATAGAGCTGCTGGTAGTAGTCTCTTATGATCCTTTGTATTTCAGTGTTGTCTGTTGTGATCTCTCCATTTTCATTTCTAATTTTGTTGATTTGGTTCTTCTCCCTTTGTTTCTTGATGAGTCTGGCTAATGGTTTGTCAATTTTATTTACCTTTTCAAAAAACCAACTTTTAGCTTTGTTGATTTTTGCTATGGTCCCTTTAGTTTCTTTTGCATTTATTTCTGCCCTAATTTTTAAGATTTCTTTCCTTCTACTAACCCTGGGGTTCTTCATTTCTTCCTTCTCTAGTTGCTTTAGGTGTAGAGTTAGGTTATTTATTTGACTTTTTTCTTGTTTCTTGAGGTAAGCCTGTATTGCTATGAACCTTCCCCTTAGCACTGCTTTTACAGTGTCCCATAGGTTTTGAGTGGTTGTGTTGTCATTTTCATTCATTTCTATGCATATTTTGATTTCTTTTTTGATTTCTTCTATGATTTGTTGGTTATTCAGAAGCATGTTATTTAGCCTCCATATGATGGAATTTTTAATAGTTTTTTTCCTGTAATTGAGATCTACTCTTACTGCATTGTGGTCAGAAAAGATGATTGGAATGATTTCATTTTTTTTGAATTTACCAAGGCTAGATTTATGGCCTAGGATGTGATCTATTCTGGAGAAGGTTCCGTGTGCACTTGAGAAAAAGGTGAAATTGATTGCTTTGGGGTGAAATGTCCTATAGATATTAATTAGGTCTAGCTGGACCATTGTGTCACTGTGTCATTAAAGTTTGTGTTTCTCTTGTTAATTTTCTGTTTAGTTAATTTGTCCATAGGTGTGAGTGGGGTATTAAAGTCTCCCACTAGTATTGTGTTATTGTTAATTTCCCCCTTCATTCTTGTTAGCATTTGCCTTACATATTGCGGTGCTCCTATGTTGGGTGCATATATATTTATAATTGTTATATCTTCTTGGATTGATCCTTTGATCATTATGTAGTGTCCTTCTTTGTATCTTTTCACAGCCTTTATTTTGAAGTCTATTTATCTGATGTAAGTATTGCGACTCCTGCTTTCTTTTGGTCTCCGTTGGTGTGAAATATTTTTTTCCAGCCCTTCACTTTCAGTCTGTATGTGTCCCTTGTTTTGAGGTGGGTCTCTTATAGACAACATATAAAGGGGTCTTGCTTTTGTATCCATTCAGCCAGTCTTTGTCTTTTGGTTGGGGCATTCAACCCATTTACATTTAAGGTAATTATTGATGAGAATGGTCCCATTGATATTTGGTTTGTTGTTTTGCGTTCACGTTCATACAACCTTTCTGTGTTTCCTGTCTAGAGAAGATCTTTTAGCATTTGTTGAAGAGCTGGTTTGGTGGTGCTGAATTTTCTCAGCTTTTCCTTGTCTGTAAAGCTTTTAAATTCTCCTTCATATCTAAATGAGATCCTTGCTGGGTACAGTAATCTGGGTTGTAGGTTATTCTCTTTCACTACTTTAAGTATGTCCTGCCATTCCCTTCTGGCCTGAAGAGTTTCTATTGAAAGATCAGCTGTTATCCTTATGGGAATCCCTTTGTGTGTTATTTGTTGTTTCTCCCTTGCTGCTTTTAATATTTCTTTGTGTTTGATCTTTGTTAATTTGACTAATATGTGTCTTAGGGTGTTTCGCCTTGGGTTTATCCTGTTGGGACTCTCTGGGTTTCTTGGACTTGGGTGGCTATTCCCTTCCCCATTTTGGGGAAGTTTTCAGCTATTATCTCCTCGAGTATCTTCTCATGGCCTTTCTTTTTGTCTTCTTCTTCTGGGACTCCTATGATTCAAATGTTGAGGCGTTTCGCATTGTCCCAGAGGTCCCTGAGGTTGTCCTCATTTCTTTTAATTCTTTTTTCTTTTTTCCTCTCTGCTTCATTTATTTCCACCATTTTATCTTCTACCTCACTTATCCTATCTTCTGCCTCCGTTATTCTACTGTTGGTTCCCTCCAGAGTGTTTTTGATCTCATTTATTGCATTATTCATTTTTAATTGACTCTCTTTTATTTCTTCTAGGTCCTTGTTAAACATTTCTTGCATCTTCTCAATCCCTGTCTCCAGGCTATTTATCTGTAACTCCATTTTGTTTTCAAGATTTTGGATCATTTTTATTATCATCATTCTAAATTCTTTTTCAGGTAGATTCCCTATCTCCTCCTATTTGTTTGGCTTGGGGGGCATTTTTCATGTTCCTTTACCTGCTGGGTATTTCTCTGCCTTTTCATCTTATTTAGATTGCTGGGTTTGGGGTGGCCTTTTGTATTCTGGTAGTCTGTGGTTCCTTTTTATTGTGGAGGTTTCTCCCAGTGGGTGGGGCTGGATGTTTGGCTTGTCGAAGTTTTCTGGTTAGAGAAGCTTGTGTTAGTGTTCTGGTGGGTGGAGCTGGATTTCTTCTCTCTGGAGTGCAATGGAGTGTCCAGTAGTGAGTTTTGAGATGGGTCTATGGGTTTGGTGTGACTTTGGGCAGCCTGTATATTGACTCTCAGGACTATGTTCCTGTGTTGCTGGAGAATTTGCGTGGTATGTCTTGCTCTGGAACTTATTGGCTCTTGGCTGGTGGTTGGTTTCAGTGTAGGTATGGAGGCTTTTGGGTGATCTCTGATTAATTATTGTTCCATGTAGTCAGGAGTTCTCTGGTGTTCTTAGGTTTTGGTCTTAAGCCTCTTGCCTCTGGATTTCAGTCTATTCTTTCAGTAGCCTCAAGACTTCTCCCTCCATACAGCACTGATAATAAAACTTCTAGGTTAATGGTGAAAAGGATTCTCCACAGTGAGGGACGCCAAGAGAGGTTCACAGAGTTACATGAAGAAGAGGAGAGCGAGGAAGGAGATAGAGGTGAGCAGGAGGAGAAAAAGGGGGATTCAAGAGAGGAGAGATAGATCTAGGTTGTACTCTGTTCCCTAAGTGTTCTCCACAGCCCAGAACACCCACAGAGATTCACAGAATTGGATTGAGAAGAGAGGGGGAGGGAGGAGATAGAGGTGATCTGGGGGAGAAAAAGGAGAGTCAAAAGGGGGAGAGAGTGATCAAACCAGTAATGTCACTTTTGAGTAAAAATGGGTACTGAAGGTTGGATTCTTAAATGTCCAAAATTGATACCAAATACTGAAAAACAAAGATTAAAAATCTACAGTAGAGGTTAGACTCTTAAAAATACAATAGTAAAAAACCACAAAAACACAAAAAATTTAAGAAATATATATGAAGTTCGCTTTAAAAATAGGATCCTTTTTTTTTTTTTTCCAGGTTATAGTGGGTTATAAAAACGAAAATTCGGGAGTAATAGAGGAGTAATAGAGGACTCCTTTCAAAGACAATGGGCTGCTTTTCTGGGTGTCTGTTGTCCTCTGCTAGCAATCAGAAGTTGTTTTGGGGAGTTTGCTCAGCATTCAAATGATCTTTTGATGAATTTGTGGGGGAGAAAGTGGTCTCCCCGTCCTATTCCTCTGCCATCTTAGTTCCCTCCTCCTCATTTTTATTTTATTATTAAAATTGACTAGACTAGATTATACATAGTATATCTTCTCAAAATTAATAATTTTTTTTATAACGATGGTAAGAAAAAGAATACCTGAATTGTCTAGTGGTTTTCCCTACTTTCCTCAATTTAAGTCTGAATTTGGCAATAAGGAGTTCATGATTTGAGCCACAGTCAGCTCCCGGGCTTGTTTTTGCTGACTGTATAGAGCTTATCCATCTCTGGCTGCAAAGAATATAATCAGTCTGATTTCGGTATTGACCATCTGTTGATATCCATGTATAGAATCTTCTTTTGTGCTGTTGGAAGAAGGTGTTTGCTATGACCAGTGTGTACTCTTGGTTAAATTCTAACAGTAGCAGAAGATATTAAGAATAGGTGGCAAGAATATACAGAAGAACTATACAAAAAATATCTTCATGACCCAGATAATCACGATGGTGTGATCACTCACCTAGAGCCAGACATCCTGGAATATGAAGTCAGGTGGGCCTTAGGAAGCATCATTATGAACAAAGCTAATGGAGGTGATGGAATTTCAGTTGAGCTATTTCAAATCCTAAAAGATGATGCTGTGAAAGCGCTGCACTCAATATGCCAGCAAATTTGGAAAATTTAGCGGTGGCCATAGGACTGGAAAAGGTCAGTTTTCCTTCCCATCCCAAAGAAAGGCAATGCCAAAGAATGCTCAACCTACTGCACAATTGCACTCATCTCACACGCTAGTAAAGTAATGCTCAAAATTCTCCAAGCCAGGCTTCAGCAATACGTGAACCGTGAACTTCCAGATGTTCAAGCTGGTTTTAGAAAAGGCAGAGGAACCAGAGATCAAATTGCCAACATCCGCTGGATCATTGAAAAAGCAAGAGAATTCCAGAAAAACATCTATTTCTGCTTTATTGACTATGCCAAAGGCTTTCACTGTGTGGATCACAACAAACTGTGGAAAATTCTGAAAGAGATGCAGATACCAGACCACCTTATCTGCCTCCTAAGAAATTTGTATGCAGGTCAGGAAGCAACAGTTAGAACTGGACATGGAACAACAGACTGATTCCAAACAGGGAACAGAGTATGTCAAGGCTGTATAATGTCACCTTGCTTATTTAACTTATATGCAGAGTAATTCGTGAGAAACGCTGAGCTGGATGAAGCACAAGCTGGAATCAAGACTGCCGGGAGAAATATCAATATCTCAGATATGCAGATGACACCACACTTATGCCAGTAAGTGAAGAAGAACTAAAGAGCCTCTTGATGAAAGTGAAAGAGGAGAGTGAAAAAGTTGGCTTAAAGCTCAACATTCAGAAAACTAAGATCATGGCTTCCAGTCCCATCTGTGCATGGCAAATAGATGGGGAAACAGTGGAAACAGTGGCAGACTTTATTTTTGGGGGCTCCAAAATCACTGCAGATGGTGACTGCAACCATGGTTTTAAAAGATGCTTGCTCCTTGGAAGAAAAGTTATGACCAGCCTGGACAGCACTTTAAAAAGCAAAGACATTACTTTGCCAACAAAGATCCGTCTAATCAAAGCTATGGTTTTTTCAGTAGTTGTGTATGGATGTTAGAGATGGAGTATAAAGAAAACTGAGCACCGAGGAATTGATGCTTTTGAACTGTGGTGTTGGAAAAGACTCTTGAGAGTCCCTTGGACTGCAAGGAGACACAACCAGTCCATCTTAAAGGAAACAGTTCTGAATATTCATTCGAATGACTGATGCTGAAACTGAAACTCCAATACTTTGGCCACCTGATGCGAAGAACTGACCCATTTGAAAAGACCCTGATGCTGGGAAAGATTTAAGGTGGGAGAAGGGGGTGACAGAGGATGAGATGGTTGGATGACATGACTGACTCAATGGACATGAGTTTGAGTAAGCTCCAGGAGTTTGTGATGGACAGGTAAGCCTAGCGTGCTGCAGTCCATGGGGTCACAAAGAGTCAGATACAACTGAGTGACTGAACTGAACTGAACTGAAGAAAAAGTATAACTGTGTTTTATAGACCTCTAATTTTTACAAAGACAATGGTGGTGTGTTTTTCTGAGGCTAGCCAACCAATATTCCTAATTATCACCTTTAAAAATTTTCAATATAATAAAGATTTCAGATGCTATATTTTAATAGGCATATTCAATTTATAAATACTATATGATTATATTTATAAGGTATTTAGTTGCTTAATAAAATGAAAAATGCCTTTTTGATATATGAATTAATAAAATATATGAGTTTTATTGAAATAGTAGTTTGTATCTTTTCTTCTATGAGAAGCACCACACTCATCACTTAGATGGATTAAGAAGCTGCTATACAGTGCACAATCAGCAGTAAATAATTATTCTATGTGATTAGAAAAATCATAATAAACTTTGTGAGGCTGAATTTACAAGACACATAAGAATACTTCATTTCTAACAAAATCTTCCCCCTCCAGTTCTTAAAGTACCAAATGCACTTCTTAGAACTGTTTCAGGTCTACTCATTTGCTTGATTAAAATCATTGTTCTTTTAGTTCTGAGTCACAAAAACTGGTGACATTATCTTCTCAGAAAATAAAGTGTGGGTTCATTTGAGTTTTCATTTAAGTGAAGCACTTAAATGTCTGCTAAGAAATGTAAGATTTCAGGATAGTTCTAGGAAGGATGATCCCTAAATAAATAAACTTGAAATTTTTTGAATATGAGGTAGGATTGCCTCGTGATTGGCAAAGTTAATTTTAGAAGATTTATTCTTAGAAGCAACAGATTTCAGCCATTGCTGCATTGAAATGTCACAGTTTCTTGTGCCAAAAGTAAGCCATGTATCATTCAAATTATCCTTTATTTCCACATGTATTAGATAACTAACACCCATCAACAGTGTGCCAATTAGTAGTCTTTGTGTTGATAATTATGTTTTCAATTTAAAGTTATATTTGCATACAGATATATTCTGTCTTGTGATTCAGAGTTCTAAAGGAAATTTAAGTAGGGTATTTAGCTTAACATTACATAACACTCATGAACAATTTACCATTTTATGTGGAGCAAGATAAGAATCATCATCAAGGAAATAAACTATTAAGATGAGGAAAGATTTGTCAGTGGATGTAATTTAAACTAAACCGAATCTGTCAAAAGAGAGCTGAAAAGTATGAAATTATTTAAATTTATGAAAGCAAAAGTAATATTTAGCTAGAGATTAAAAATCTTCTGAGTTTTATAAGTAATAAATCAATATAAGTTTCAGTAAGAGATGTATTCAATGTATGTTGATTTTGTGCTTACTTTAGAACAATTACCTTAAGTGTAGTTTAAAATATCATTATGAGTATTGCCGTTTCAATTGTAGAATGTCAAAGATTTTTAAATAACTTGCTTGATATCACAAAGTGGTAAAAGTAGAATTCAAACCCAAATCTTCCTAACTCCAGAGTCTTATATTGTTTCCTTTGAGTGCTCAGTTTGTGTGTTTGCAGGGTGGGGCAAAGGGGCAGGGGATTGACTGGAGCCAGATCACTGTGTGTAATTTGGAATATTAAAAAGTTTTTATACAGTTATGATTTTTTCAGTTATGTAGATATTGATAAATATATGCCTCCTTTTAGTGAAGTCTCTCAGTTGTGTCCAACTCTTTGTGACCCCATGGACTGTAGCCTACCACGCTACTCCATCCATGGGATTTTCCAAGCAAGAGTACTGGAGTGGGTTGCCATTTCCTTCTCCAGAGGATCTTCCCAACCCAGGAATTGAACCCATATTGTAGGCAGACGGTTTACCGTCTGAGCCACCATGGAAGTCCTAGATTTTGATAAACATATGCCTCCTTTTAGTTCAAAGTAAAATATGTAAATAATTCCAGTGGTTGACAAGTCCTATCCTAAAAGCATTTTGGGATCTGTAATCATCATAGCTAAGAGCTATATCTGTTTCATAGGTAATATCTGCTAAATAGGTTTATTTACTTATTTATTACATTTATTTATTGTTATTGTATGTTTTTCTGCTTCGTTTCATGCTGAAATCCGTTGAGCTTTAGCTTACGTAAGATATGTTCTTTTACTGTCTGATTTATATTTCACAGTTCAAAGAAGTAAGAATGAAAAGTGTCATTTGTTGTTTTACAGATCCGATATACTAGCAAGGTGATTATAGTTTTTTATTTTTTCTGAGACCTTAAAAAGGAGCTGCTAAGTTCACACTCTGCTGCTGCTGCTGCTAAGTCGCTTCAGTCGTGTCTGACTCTGTGCGACCCTATGGACAGCAGCCCACCAGGCTCCTCTGTCCACAGGATTCTCTAGGCAAGAACACTGGAGTGGGTTGCCATTTCCTTCTCCAAAGTTCACATTCTACTGTACTTTAATTCATAAGATTATATTTCAGTCCTGTGTGAATTTCATGTATAGATTTTAGATAGACTATTTCACATAAAAGTCAAGACATCAGTAATAGATACATACATATTGCTACATAAAACTAGCCTTTATTTCTTGAGTGCTAAGCAAAGTAGAATGTGAGTTTGGTATGTATTTATCTGGCAAAATTTTTAAAAGAAAATTCATTCTTAACTCTAGAGCAAATTCTTGAACATTATGATGCCCCAAATGTGGACTCATTGTATATATATAATCATTGTCAATAGGAGCATAAATTTATAGCCTTGTATTAAGAAAAAAATAACACTAATGGTCTTGTGTGGTAATAGAATTTACCATGAGGCTAATGCCAGAGATGAGACAGATGACTTGCAGGTTCCTTTTTGAAAGTGACATCTGGACCAGCCCAGATATGAGCTTTTCTCTCTTCTGAGCTCTCAGAAAGTGCTGTCTTTGCCACATCAAAGACTTGGTTACATTTTCAAGAGTGGTTCTTTAGTATTTACTTCAGAAGCATATCTAAATCTATCACTTGAAGGTCTCAATCCGTCCTTGACAACGTACACAAATGTAATCTCTGAGGTACCCTCACACCTTATATATTTCCTCTGTTGTAGAATTCTGCTCAAGTCTAGAACAGAGATTCCATTCAGCTCAGAAATGAAGCAATGATGGTTTCTTAATAAAAACAATTTTTTTGGTCCAGATGGGAATTTTGCTTATCACTGATTTTTGAAAAGAGTCTGACACTTTCTATGGAACTTTATGATTTTCATAGCAATGTTCAGGAGGCTGTTAATTCCCTCAGACACTGACAGTTACATAAAAGAGGGAAGAACACATCTCCTCCTACTTTTCTTGGCTGCACAACCAAGCACAAATCACAGTACTCTAGGAAAGATAGTTTATTACTTAAAATAAATGGTAATAGAATGTTAAACATGATACTGTGTGTGCCCTTCTTGTGGAGTAGAAGAGAGAAGGATTTCTCAAATCACTTCTGGATCTAGCATTAAAGTCTAAATATAACTTCATCATCACCTTACTGTGTGTCTGTAACCACACCTGACTGACATTTTTGTCTTCTAAATACTGCTTCAGTGACATTCTTACATGCTGCCATACAATAGCCCTCTCCCCTACCAGAATATAAATTCAGTAGGGAGAAGAGCCTTAATATCCTTTCCTTTTTTTTAATCCTGGACAGAACAAGAGTAGATCTCTTTTTTGAAGAATAGACACTGTTCCTGGTGTTGAAATAAACCAAAGTGAAATCTGTGCATGTCACCAAAGTTTAGAAAACAACCCTAGGGCTTTGTTGAGCCACAGCTGTTGTGTTTGGCCCCGTGGTGTCAGTATGTATGAACACAACTCCTCTGTCCTCACCCCTCGCCTTCTGCGTTCAGTTGCACTGAACTTCAGGGACCTGCTTTGGATGCCCAGTACTATAAACACTGGTCAAATATTCTTCAGCCTCCATGCCACAGAAAATATGTGTGTGTGATGTATAGGACAGTCAAGTAGAAACAAAGGAAGAGGTGGAGGGATAAATTAGAATAAAAGCTGGAGTTTCCCCTCATTTTTGGCAAAAGAACTTCTTAACTAATGTAATTGTGTTAATTTTAGTTATATAGTCAAAGAAAAATGTCTCAGAATAATCTAGTCACTGTTAAAAAACTTCCAACTATTTACTATTTCTTATCAACAGGTCAGAGTTAAGATAGTTATTAATTGTTGGATAGTGAAATGTCAACATAGTTGTTATTGAGTGATCTTGGTCATAAAAATCCTAATATTAAGAAATAGAGGGACATAGATCGACTGATCCATCCATTTAGTATTTCCTTCTGTTATTGTGCTCCTTGCTTCTTCAGAGTGGAAATCTGAAGAGTGTAGAGGGTCAGAAATGAAGAAGGTCCTACCTTTATCTCAAGATTATCTTAACTGAGCTCAAACTGTGATACCTATTTAATGATCTGCCTGTGTTACTTCGGAGGAGCCTGGTAGGCTGCAGTCCTTGGAGTCGCTAAGAGTTGGGCATGACTGAGCAACTTCACTTTCACTTTTCACTTTCACGCATTGGAGAAGGAAATGGCAACCCACTCCAGTGTTCTTGCCTGGAGAATCCCAGACAGAGGAGCCTGGTAGGCTGCTGTCTGTGGGGTTGCACAGAGTCGGACACGACTGAAGCGACTTAGCAGCAGCAGCAGCAAACCTCAAAGCTAGGGTTACAAAGGCATGGGGCATGCCCAAGTCAGTGTTAAATATAGTACAAAGGGAAAAACTCATAGCATAACGTCTGTGGTCTTAGGAGATATACTAGTAGAAAGAATACATGCTCTCTTTATGTTCAGAATCCAGTTGTCACATTCTTCCATGGCTGTTCTATTTTATACCACTTCCTGTTATATCAGGAAAAAAAATACCAGAATCTTCCAGCCTTTGTCTCAATAACTGAAGAGAGTCTTTGCCTCAGTCCTTCCTTGAGGCATAAAAACAGATAATAGTAATTTTAAAGCTATGCCAAAAAAAAATGAAGTCCAAGAAAAGTAATTTTAGCAAAATAGAGCCAGTTTTGTGAAAATAATTTTTATTCTATCAATCATATTCTATCTAGTTTTGTTCTTTCTTTTTCCATTAATGGTGAATATCCAACTAAGTAGAATTACTGACTAGGTAAATCACTGACAATGAAAGGAATAACCAAGAAATAAAAAGAGGTATTACATAAATTAATTTTAGTAACTGGAAAAATCTATTTTTATTGTTTAATAAAGTAAAAAAAAATAGCTATAAAGCAATGCTAAAATGCCTGCTTGTTAATGCCCCTAAGACAAAATATTATCTTCAAAAAGTTAACCAGACATTTTACTTTTAGTTAAAAGAATTCAAAACTATTATAAAATGTGGTGACTAAAATTTATATATTTTTATGTATATGTGTTGTCTTGTTGTTTTAGACTAGTTTTAATATTTAAAATGTATGAAGCAACTAAAGCATATAGTCTGTTGATATAAAGGTTATATTATATATGAGAAATTCATAGTTTCTAAATACCATGTATTTACATATGTGTGTGTGTGTGTATACATGTGTGTGTGTGTGTATACATGCATGTGTGTGTGCATGCAGTCACTTCAGTCATGTCCAACTCTTTGCATACCCTATGTACTGTAGCCCATCAGGCTCCTCTGTCCATGGGGTTCTCAGGGCAAGAATCCTGGAGTGGGTTGCCACATCCTCCTCCAGGGGATCTTCCCAACCCAGGGATCAAACCTGCGTCTCTTGCAGCTCCTGCATTACAGGTGGATCCTTACTGCTGAGTCACCAGGGAAGCCTGTATGTATGTGTGTATATATATATGTAAAACCATAAAATAAACAATTGTATTTAATATAGTAAGTGTAGTAGATTTTAGTCTACTGTGTGTTGTATGTGAATGTGAATGTTAAAGTCGCTCAGTCATGTCTGACTTTTTGTGACCCCGTGGACTGTGGGGTGTACTTCATTGGCCTTCAGATGTGTCTTGTGCTTTCCCACCTGTAGGCCTTTGTTCACACTCCTCTTGATGTTTTAAATTCTTCTCTATATCCTTCAAGACCCAGCTTGAATCCCTCTTCTATGCAATAATTGCTGACTAGTACAGCTCATCATTGCCTTTTCCTGTG
This sequence comes from Cervus elaphus, assembly GCF_910594005.1. NCBI lineage: Eukaryota > Metazoa > Chordata > Mammalia > Artiodactyla > Cervidae > Cervus > Cervus elaphus. Next base: position 46,417,146 of record NC_057832.1, read on the forward strand.
ATGGTCTCCTAAAATCCATGTCACCTAAGAGACATTGCATTATATCAAGTCAGCAACAAAGTAAGGTGACATATTTACTGGAACCTGGGAGAATGGTTTCTCCAGAGAATGAATGACAACTTTGTCGGGATAACTGTCTCATTAGAAGAATGTGGAAAGATGATCATGGGAAGAGCATAGGACATACTGATGCTTTTATGGGCACATGCTAAGGCAAATCATAGGGACAATTGCTTGGGACTGTTTTTTATTTCCTTTATGCCATCCAAAGTTCTAATATTCAAAATGTCTGACGGATTCATAAAATGTAGGATTCACGGTTATGACCTGTGGTTGTCACTTTTGTTAGACTATAAACTTGGAGGGCAAGAATTTAGCTTTCACTTGCTGTCTGGCAAAAGGCTTTGTGTGTAGCACATGCTTAACTAATTTCTATTTTAGTGATTTGATTATGAACAACACAATTTATATGGATGTATGTGATGTACTTGAAAGAGGGTACCTTTTATGCTCACTCTGCAATATTTATCAAAAAGGATAGTATTTCTTCCCCAAATTAGAAATCTACTTGTAAATAAATTACTTTCAAGTGTGGATATGAATTATCTTTATTCTGATTATTTTTAGTTATTAAATTAGTAAACATCCAGAGAAACTTTGATTCTCCAAACAATTTAGGTCATGACATGTTCCTAACCCCCCTTGAAATTAGAAGGATTGTATTTACATTCATATGCAATATGTGGAGAGACATTTCCCTTAGCTCAATAAACCTAATCTGTCTAGCTTGCATTTACTTTTACAAATACCTTCATTCATTTCTTTAATAACAATGTAGAAATATGAGGCAATCTAAATAAGCTCTTTTTAGTATTTATTTGTTTTTTTTTGTATTATTTTATCAGCAAACTATTAATCTGTGTCATTTATTACAAATACTGAGTGTGGGGGAAAACATACTTATCAAGCACCAAATAGAGCCTTGGAGAAATTTTTGTTTGTTAAATAAAGAATAACTTTTCTACATCTCATGGAGCATAGTATGTATAGTAAAGATGCTGAATTTTTCATGTTATACCTGACCGGTTTTCAAAACATGATCATGCTCTTGAAATTCTGTCGTTTGTTGAAATCACGAACTCCTTATTACCAAATTCAGACTTAAATTGAAGGAAGTAGAGAAAGCCGCTAGACCATTCAGATATGACCTAAATCAAATCCCTTATGATTATACAGTGGAAGTTACAAATAGATTTAAGGGATTCAATCTGACAGAAAGAGTGCCTGAAGAACTATGGATAGAGGTTTATGACATTATACAGGAGGCAGTGATCAAGACCCTCCCCAAGAAAAAGAAATGCAAAAAAGCAAAATGGTTGTCTGAGGAGGCCTTACAAATAGCTGTGAAAAGAACAGAAATGAAAGTCAAAAGAGAAAAGGAAAGATATACCTATTTGAATGCAGAGTTCCAAAGAATAGCAAGGAGAGATAAGAAAGTCTTCCTCTGTAGTGCAAAAGCTTTTAAGTTTCATTAGGTCCCATTTGTTTAGTTTTGCTTTTATTTCCAATATTCTGGGAGGTGGGTCATAGAGGATCTTGCTGTGATTTATGTCGGAGAGTGTTTTGCCTATGTTCTCCTCTAGGAGTTTTATAGTTTCTGGTCTTACATTTAGATCTTTAATCCATTTTAAGACAGCCCTCAGATTGGGAGAAAATAATAGCAAATGAAGCAACAGACAAAGGATTAATCTCAAAAATATACAAGCAACTCCTGAAGCTCAATTCCAGAAAAATAAATGACCCAATCAAAAAATGGGCCAAAGAACTAAACAGACATTTCTCCAAAGAAGACATACAGATGGCTAACAAAGACATGAAAAGATGCTCAACATCACTCATCATCAGAGAAATGCAAATCAAAACCACAATGAGGTACCATTACACACCAGTCAGGATGGCTGCTATCCAAAAGTCTACAAGCAATAAATGCTGGAGAGGGTGTGGAGAAAAGGGAACTCTCTTACACTGTTGGTGGGAATGCAAACTAGTACAGCCACTATGGAAAACAGTGTGGAGATTCCTTAAAAAACTGGAAATAGAACTGCCATATGACCCAGCAATCCCACTCCTGGGCATACACACTGAGGAAACCAGATCTGAAAGAGACACGTGCACCCCAATGTTCATCGCAGCACTGTTTATAATAGCCAGGACATGGAAGCAACCTAGATGCCCATCAGCAGATGAATGGATAAGGAAGCTGTGGTACATATACACCATGGAATTTTACTCAGCCATTAAAAAGAATTCATTTGAACCAGTCCTAATGAGATGGATGAAGCTGGAGCCCATTATACAGAGTGAAGTAAGCCAGAAAGATAAAGAACATTACAGCATACTAACACATATATATGGAATTTAGAAAGGTGATAACGATAACCCTATATGCAAAACAGAAAAAGAGACACAGAAATACAGAACAGACTTTTGAACTCTGTGGGAGAATGTGAGGGTGGGATATTTCAAAAGAACAGCATGTACACTATCTATGGTGAAACAGATCACCAGCCCAGGTGGGATGCATGAGACAAGTGCTCCGGCCTGGTGCACTGGGAAGACCCAGAGGAATCGGGTGGAGAGGGAGGTGGGAGGGGGGATCGGGATTGGGAATACATGTAAATCCATGGCTGATTCATATCAATGTATGACAAAACCCACTGGAAAAAAATAAATAAATAAAATTAAAAAAAAAAAAAAAAAAGAAAGTCTTCCTCAGTGATCAGTGCAAAAAAATAGAGGAAAACATTAGAATGGGAAAGATTAGAGATCTCTTCAAGAAAATGACAGTTACCAAGGGAACATTTCATGCAGAGTTGGGCACAATAAAAAAACAGAAATGGTATGGACCTAACAGAAGCAGAAGATATCAAGAAGAGGTGGCCAGAATACACAGAAGGATTATACAAAAAAGGTCTTCATAACCCAGATAAACACCTAGAACCAGACATCCTGGAATGTGAAGTCAAGTGGGCCTTAGGAAGCATCATTACAAACAAAGCTAGTGGAAGTAATGGAATTCAGTTGAGCTAGTTCAAATCCTAAAAGATGATGCTGTGAAAGTGCTGCACTCAATATGCCAGCAAACTTGGAAAACTTATCTGTGGCCACAGGACTGGAAAAGGTCAGTTTTCATTCCAATCCCTAAGAAACGCAATGCCAAAGAATGCTCAAATTACCACACAATTGCACTCATCTTACACGCTAGCAAAGTAATGCTCAAAATTCTATAAGCCAGGCTTCAACAATATGTGAAATATGAACTTCCAGATGTTCAAGCTGGTTTTAGAAAAAGCAGAGGAACCAGAGATCAAATTGCCAACATCCATTGGATCATCAAAAAACCAAGAGAGTTCCAGAAAAGCATCTACTTCTGTTTTACTGACTGTGACAAAGCCTTTGACTGTGTGGATCACAATAAACTGTGGAAAATTCTGAAAGAGATGGGAATACCAAACCACCTGAACTGCCTCTTGAGAAATCTGTATGCAGGTCAGGAAGCAACAGTGTGAACTGGACATGGAACCAACTGGTTCCAAATCGGGAAAGGAGTACGTCAAGGCTGTATATTGTCACCCTGCTTATTTAACTTATATGCAGAGTACATCATGAGAAATGCTGGGCTGGAAGAAGCACAAGCTGGAATCAAGATTTCCGGGAGAAATATCAATAACCTGACATATGCAGATGACACCACATTTACGGCAGAAAGTGAAGAAGAACTAAAGAGCTTCTTGATAAAAGTGAAAGAGGAGAGTGATAAAGTTGGCTTAAAACTCAACATTCAGAAAACTAAGATCATGGCATCCAGTCTCATCACTTCATGGCAAATAGATGGGGAAACAATGGAAACAGTGGCAGACTTAGTTTTAGGGGGCTCCAAAATCACTGCACATGGTGACTACAGCTGTGGAATTAAAAGACACTTGCTCCTTGGAAGAAAAGTTATGACCAACCTAGACAGCATATTAAAAAGAAGAGTCGTTACTTTGCCAACAAAGTACTATCTAGTCAAAGCTGTGGTTTTTCCAGTAGTCGTGTATGGATGTGAGAGTTGGAATATAAAAAAAGCTGATCGCTGAAGAATGTACTGTTTTGAACTATGAAGTTAGAGGAGACTCTTGAGAGTCCCTTGGACTGCAAGGAGATCCAAGCAGTCCATCCTAAAGGAAATCAGTCCTGAATATTCATTGGAAGGACTGATGCTGAAGCTGAAACTCCAATACTTTGGCCGCTGATGCAAAGAACTAACTCATTTGAAAAGAACCTGATTCTGGAAAAGATTGAAGGCAGGAGGAGAAGGGGATGACAGTGGATGAGATGGTTGGATGGCATCACCAACTCTATGGACATGAGTTTGAATAAGTTCTGGGAGTTGGTAATGGACAAGGAGGCCTGGCATGCTGCAGTCCATTGGGTTGCAAAGAGTTGGACACAACTGTGCAACTGAACTGAAGCATATTTGTTTAATAAGAACAAACTGCTCTGTTCCACAGTTTTCTAAAGCAGTTTAAGGAGTTTGCAATGTTGAAATATGAAATGTGTTATTTAGACCCAAGTCCATTTAGCTGTGTTATTCTGGGTCACAGTTTATAAAGCATGATGGTGAAAAAACAGAGGGATAAGCACTTTAGACTATGGAAAAAAAATTTTTTTTAATACCAAAGCTAACCAGGCCTTTGAATTTACCTTTTTAAGTTTATTTATCTTACTGTTTTACTTTTGTTACCTTTGACAATGTAAGTCAAATTCGATGATATTTATCTGCTGAATTTCATTGACTGTTTTCCCTTTTTTTCCCCATCATAGGCAATATGCAGTCATAGCCAGCACACATAGCACATATATCCTGTCCCAGGCCCTGATACACAAGCTTGCCACTAGTATTAACTCTTTCAACACTTACAGAACCCGTTGAAGTACATAGTGCCACCATTCCCATTTTAAAGATAAGGAAACTGATTTAAAGGATTAGCTAACTAGCCCGAGTCACTCAACTAGTACTTATCAGAGTCAGAGTTCAAATCCAACCTCTCTCCTATACTAACTCAGACAGCAACTACATTGTTGCAGTGCAGAATGTGAACCTGTGATTGCCTATATTGGTTTTGCATTAGTTGCATCAGCTTAATCATCAACAAAAAAAAAGATGTCAGTCATATCCAGCAAACATTCCAGAGAGATGGTGTGAGGATCGTGTTAAGTACTATATAGGAAAGCACTCTAAAACTTGTAAAGTGTGTTAGTCTTTTCACAAATTAATAATGTATGAAGTTGGAGAGGATAGAGTTAGAAGTTTAAGATATATTCAATACCATTAATTTTTTTTTAAACAAATGTATCTGGGAGGGAAGTGATGTAGGGCCCCTGCCATTTAAGGGTGTGCATTGTTGATGGAGAGCAGATTTATTTGGGGATTTTATTACCAGAATCTGATAAATTCTGTTCAGCAACATCAGAATCTACTTTTTTTTCCAAGAGATGATAAAACATATTCTGAAATATGCCATATCATGGGTCATAAAACAAACGTCAACAAATTCAGGAAAAATAAATAATATAGAGTGTGTTCTCCAACCATGTGAAAAGAAACTAACAATTAGTATCAAAATGATAACAGAAAAATCGCCAAACATTTTGAAATTAAACAATGCACATATAAGTAATTCGTGTGTCAAAGTGGAAGCCTCAAGGGAAATTTTTAAAACACATAGTACTGAATGAATATGAAAATATAGCGTATCAGTGTTTGTAGAACTGTTGTAACACTGAATGCATACATTAGGGGAAAAAGTCAGAGTTGATCTTAGATCAGATCAGATCAATAACCTAAGCTTGCACCTCAAGAATCAAGAATAATAGAACAAAATAAACCCAAAACAAGAAGAAAAAAAAAAAGAACAGAAATCCATGAGACTGAAAATAGAGCAAATGAAACCAAGAATTGTTACTTTTAAAGTAACTTCATCAAGATTGACAAACCTTTAGCAAGATTGACAAAAGACAGAAGACACATATTGCTGATAAAAGTAATGAAACAGGGGATATCGATACAAATCATGCAGATATCAAAAAAGACAATAAAGGATTGATACAACTTCACACGTATAAATTTGATAACACTGACAGAATAAATGAATTCATTGACAAATACAACCTACCATAACTCATTCAATAAAATAGATAATTTGAATAGCTGTGTAACTATTAAGGAAAATGAATTTTGCAATTTTGAAACTTTCAGAAAGGAAATTTCCAAGTCCAGATGGTTTCTCTGAGAACTTGAACAAGAATTAGCACCAGTTCTACACAGTCTTTTTCAGAAAATATTAAATAAGGGAGTGCTTGCCAATTCATTTTGTGAAGTTAGTTTTACCCTACATCAAAACAAAATACAAGAAAATAAATGACAGACCAATATACCTCATCAGCGTCCCCAGTGTAGACACTGAAATCCTTAAAAATATATTAGCAAAAATAATTCAGCAATACATAAATAGAAATTATACCATCTGGAAAAAGTTTGGCAGTTTCTTAAAATAAGTAAACATGTAATTACTGTTTAACCCAATAGTTGCACTCTTGGGCCCTTAGTACAGAAAAATGAAAATTTATGCTCATACAACTATCTGTACACAAATATTTATAGCATTTTTTTCATAACCCCAAATGGGAAACAACCCAAATGTCCTTCAGTGGATAAATGGCTCAACAAACCATGATACACTCATACCATTGAATATTCAGAAAACATGAATACCAAAATCCCAAATTTGGTACAAACCGCCTGAATACATCTCCAGAGAATTATGCAAAACAACTCAAAATGTTCCATACTATACAATTCCATTCATATAACATTCTTGAAATGCCAGATTACAGAAATGGATAACAGATCCTCTTTTGCTCGGATTTGAATGTCCTGAACTAGCCTGAGAATGTGCCCTGGGCTCTGTTTAAATGCTGTCAGTGGATTTTGGAATTAAATTTGGAGGCTGACCCCAGACTAAGTGGTAAAATAGATAAATTCTATGTTTGATGCCACTCCATCTCCCTTTTCCTGAGCTTCTCCTTATCCTGGTTCCGATTGTCTCTTTTTTCCCCAACCCTGTGGATCTTGGCTCTCAAGTGGTTGCCAACTCTGAGATCTGTGTGAATTAGAGATAATTGCTTATGGTGTTTTATCTTCCAGTATGTTCAAGTTTGGTTGAGAACTCAAGACTGAAAAGCTTTAGGATTCTAATGGCAGATAATGAAGCAGGCATTTTGTTCAGGAGGCCTTCATGGTGACTCAAAAATCATGTTAGAGGTGCAGCTGCCAACTCTGGGGTATCCTAAATTATTCCTGACCTAGTACCTTTCCCATGTTGCATCAGAGCTTTCTAAGTTAATTTTTTTTAATAAATGCATTGCTTTATTTCCACATTCAAAGGTAATCTTCAATAATCATATTAAATTCAGGTGGGGAGCAGAAACAGTTTTAACAAGCAAATAAGAAAAGAAAATTGAAAGTGATGACACATATTACTACAATTCAAGTGGTAACTTCAGAGTGATTTTTTATTATAGCATGTAGAAACTTCTGTCAATTTAAGTACATTTTCTGAAGTTGTTTTCTTCATTGAACCAAAAGCATTTGTTTTAATATGTCATATGGTTAAAATCTTCCAGATGTTTTTACAGGACTTGGTAGTACAATTGAATGGCTTTACTTTTTATATTATTGAAACACATTTTTTCTTCACGCTCTGGCCTTGTTTTTTCAAAATGCAAAATCAGTTGAATATTTGTTATAAGCAAATCCAAGATCTATATTAGTAGCTGAGGAGCAAAAATGAAGAGAAGAAATTTTGGAGCAATTTCTTCCCAAGCAAATTGTCAGCTGATTAGAGGTTTTAGGTCTTGCAATCACTTCAGTCCTTACTTGTGAGATTATACCATTCTTATTCCATAATTCTCAAAATCAGAGTTTTATTCCTCCTAAGCCCTCATAATAGTGGCAAAGTACTAGGGGGAAAAGTCCATTTTCTTCAATTGGCTAGAGAGAATGATTCTATTTTCCATGACTATTTTTGTCTCATCATTCTTTTGATACTTTGAAATGAGTGTTGTTTTCCATTCAGATATTCAGTTGGCAAATTATTTTCTAGCTTTCAGACACGAATTGGCATTAAAAAGAAGAACTTTTTTTCTTTTTAAAATCTCTTCATTCTTCATTGTTTAGTGGTGAGGACTACATGTATATACATGTATATTTAAACTCTTTTCAGAGTCAAGATTCTATATTTTTAAAAAAATATATTTTCTGGGGAACTAAAACTGAATTACTTGAATCAGCCTATTTCATTGCTCATTAAACACCATTTAAGCAAGTGACTTACATTATATACAGATTGTTTCTCTAATTGGTTACAAAAACATACTGTGTGCATAAATTTATTTCTCAGAAACTAAAATCGAACTGTCTGTGACCCCATTCCTGTGAAAGACAGGTGACAATGATAGGAGGGTAAAATATTTTGCATGTAGTATAGGGTTAATACAACTATTATTTATTTACTTGGATAAAAAAGCTATTTTCCTGAAAGCATAACTAAATGTTCCAGTTCCAAGTTTATCAGAAAATGTGCAAGTTTTTAAAATAGCTTTCAAGATACTTTAGTCTTAAAATGAAAATAATTGTCTGTTTGTAGGCTGTCTTGGTTCCTCCGGAAATGCATGTCTTTCCTTTGTACCCATCACAGGGCTGTGTGTTATTAAATTATGAGATTTTATATCTGGAAAAGAACCTTAATGAAAAGCAAGTTCCTTTAATATTGAGGAAGCCGAGACTCACAAGAGTTTAAATAGCATGCCTGGTTCACACAGATTATTCAGAACTCCTGATTTGAAGTTGATGATATTTTGTGTGAATGCAGAATGTTTATTGTTGGTGGAAGACTTTTTGGAATGTAGTCTTGCTAGTGGTTTCCTAATTGATGAACTGTTTCAGGGGAATTAAATTTATATTGTTTGGGGGGTCAAAAGATCAGTTCAGTTTAGTTCAGTTGCTCAGGCGTGTCCAACTCTTTGCAACCCCATGGACTACATACAGCATATGCTAGGCCTCCCTGTCCATCACCAACTCCCAGAGCCTACTCAAACTCATGTCCGTGGAGTCGGTGATGACATCGAACCATCTCACCCTCTGTCGTCCCCTTCTCCTCCCACCTCCAATCTTTCCCAGCATCAGGGTCTTTTCCAATGAGTCAGTTCTTTGCATCAGGTATTGGAGTTTCAGCTTCAGCATCAGTCCTTCCAATGAATATTCAGGACTGATTCCCATTAGGATGGACTGGTTAGAGCTCCTTGCAGTCCAAGGGATTCACAAGAGTCTTCTCCAACATCACAGTTCAAAAGCATCAAATAAATGACACCTTTTAACTTTTCCTGCTTCCTGGATTTTCTAACTATATGGATTTAAAAATCTTTATGTCTTCAGCACATACCAACCAATAAATCTGCATTAGTTTGCATAGTAGTGTCTATGGTTTTACTTTCTCTGTTAATTTGGGTAAGTTAGTTGCATGGTTTACATGAACACAAACTACTGAATATTCATGAGCTGAAAGAACTACTGAAGTCAGAGTAAAGTCCCGATACTCTGATCCTGACAAAGCGAGGTAGGTGATTTAGATGGCTAGGGGGCATTGAGGCAAGTCAGGGTAGATGACTGATGTGCAGGGGGACCCTGGCACACCAGGTTCAGCCTCAGTGACCTCAGGAGAGTACTCTTGTAAGGAGAGTCATGTAGCAGATTGGTTCATGTAAATTGTTGAACTGGGGCGTGCATGAACTGTACATCATTATTAGTGTATAATTTTAGGATCTTTAAGCCAACTGTGGTGGGCATGCAAGGGAGAAAAATGAGTTTTCTTTCCTCTTCTTGGGCCAAGTTATTCTAGACGATTTCCCCAGTATGTTATAAAAAAGTTGTAATGAATCCATTTCCAGGCAGAATGTCTGCTTTGGTCTCTCAAATCCTTTTATTGTGCTTTGTTGCTGTGGTTTTGATAGGTAAATAGGTATACCTCCATGTGTTGTCAACCCAAGTGAAATTACACACAGGTTAAAGCCAGCCCAAACCTTATTCCTGGTGTTAATTGGAGGAGATGTGCCAGTATGTGCAAAATTGGCTAAGAGGAGCACATGAGTAAATACCTTAAAATCTCCTCAGCTATCTTTAAAGTGATGTGTGTGAGAGAGAAAATATTCTGGAAAACAAGAATAAACACAAATGTAACAATAACTCAGGGGTTACGTTGAAATTGACAGTATTTTCTTGTCATAGTTAACAACATAACGGCATTTATGGGGCTTCTGGTCTTTGGAAAAATATAGTTTAATTCTGGGATGCTATAGAATGTAGACTTTAGTTATTATTTGATATTAATTTGGTACCAGCATACCTTAACCATAATATATGCAGAATGAGACATGGTACTTTTAAGTTGGGATGCGAATTTAAAGTAATAAAATGTAAGGCAGTTGTGAGTTTTAATGAACTATTTCATTAGTATGTATTTGGAAAGATTCCCCCATTTTTCTGCTACAGGGCCTCAAAGACTGTCTGAACCATGGAGTTTTAAAACAGGTATTTCATAATACTAATTTTATATAGTTAATATTTGTAATATACATAATATAATAGTATAGCTATTCTTCTGGTCTTCTTCTAGGGTGCTTTCACACTACCTCCAATTCAGGCTCCCAAATTCATGAGTATATTTGATACCAAACTTATAAAATTCACATTGTGCTATGCTTAGTTGTGTCCAACTCTTTGTGACCCCATGAACTGTAGCTGGCCAGGCTCCTCTGTCCATGTGGATTCTCCAGGCAAAAATATTGGAGTGGGTTGCCATGCCCTCGTCTAGGGGATCTTCCCACCCCAGGGATTGAACCCAGGTCTCCTGCACTGCAGGTGGGTTCTTTACTGTCTGAGCCACCAGGGAAGCCCATGAATACTGGAGTAGGTAGCCTATCTCTTCTCCACTCCATGAGTGTGCCCTAACCCAGGAATTTAATCGGGGTCTCCTGCATTACAGGTGGATTATCTATCAGCTGAGCTACCACAGAAGCCCCAAATTCACCCTAGTAGCAAGAATGTCATTATGCATGGATTCCTGTCATTGAAAGTTTGGTGCCATGCCTTTTCAGGATCTGCAGTTCACAAAGTTGAATATTTGGAAGAGAGTATCTTAATTATTCTAATCTCTTCCTCCAGCCTTCATCTTTCCCCTTAACCAGGCTGCTCTGACTTCTGTTCTTCCCATAGAGGAGGTTCTCATGTTAACCCTGCCCTACTCCTCTTTACAACGTGTTCTCAGGAAGAATTTGAAAATTATTTTCACTGGGAAGGAGGAGCCTGGTGGGCTGCCATCTATGTGGTCGCACAGAGTCGGACATGACTAAAGCGATTTAGCAGCAGCAGCAGCATTCATATTCTTACAAGTGACTGATGAAAGTTAAATGTGCTCCTTACTTCTAAAGATCTTTTCTTTTTTAAAGAGAAGAGATTTGTAATCAAAGAAGCACATCTCTATTGGTGGAATTTAAAGAATCTGTTCCAGTTGCTGGAAATACTTTTGAGGAGGTAGGAACATCACTAGCACTGTGTGAAATCGTGACATGGAACTGAATTTCTGCCTTCTCCACATGTAGACTTAGAGCACATACTTTTTCTTTTTATCATCTACTTTAACCTATTCACAAGTAAGAAACAGATGGAATGATTTTCCATCTGCTTAAAATGGTAAGATCCAGCTGTCACAAAGGTGATTATAATTTATCCATGCAAATTTCTCTGTCAACCTGGGAATAATCAGAGACCACACAGAAGTACAGGTTAACAAAGAGCTAGGGAAAACAGATTGTCCAGATTAATTTTGTGTATGTTCTGTGGTATAGAAGACCTCATAATATTTAATTCTTTTTGCTCAATGTAAAGAGAAACCCTCAAAACACAAAAATGCTAACATTTCATATCCACAGATGATTAACATTTTTGTTGAACTTTGCTCACTTTCGATACATATTGTTTAGTGAAATTGAGATTATATTTGATTTTGTGTGTTGCTTTTAAAACATTCAAGTATTTCTATGTTAATAAAGTTTTTAAGCATGATAGTTATTTGTCATATTATTTAGTTGTAGCATACTTCACATTATAATAAATATACGATTTTTATTTATTTAAACTGCTTCTAATATAAAATAAACATATTTCTCAATTAAAAATTGTTTCTAAGATTTTTAACATTGACTACATTAATTATATGATTTATTTGTGTATAGAATATAAAATGAAATTATAGTGGCTTTTTCAAATAGTTGATTGCATCTGTATTCATTTTAAGATAGCATTTTTTTACCCAAATGATTTATGAAAATCCTTTATCATACTTGAAAATACATCAGACTTTTTTATTTTTTTCTCAATATTCTATTTTGTTCTTTTTGATATGTTTGACTCTGTTATTCATGTTTAGTATAGGTTTTAGGAAACAATAAATTAAATTAAAAATTAATATATTAACTAAACTATGGCTAGTTCAAATATTTAGATACTCACAAAGATCTGTCTTGTCAAAGCTGTGGTTTATCCAGTAGTCATGTATGGATGTGAGAGTTGGACTATAAAGAAAGCTGAGTGCCAAAGAATTGAGCTGTGGTGTTGAAGAAGACTCTTGAGAGTCCGTTGGACAGCAAGGAGATCAAACCAGTCCATCCTAAAGGAAATCAGTCCTGAATATTCATTGGAAGGACTGATGCTAAAGCTGAATACTCCAGTACTTTGGCCACCTGATGCGAAGAACTGATTCCTTTTATTTATTTATTTTTTTAACTGATTCCTTTTAAAAGACCCTGATGCTGGAAAAGACTGAAGGCGGGAGAGGGGACAACAGAGGATGAGATGGTTGGATGGCATCACCGACTCTATGGACATGAGTTTGAGCAAGCTCCAGGAGTTGGTGATGGACAGGGAATCCTGGCATGCTGTAGTCTATGGGGTCGCAAAAAGTTGGACACGACTGAGTGACTGAACTGAACTGAACTCTTTAGTAGCTCTAAATGATCTGTAATTGTAAGCCTATCACAATATCACATGAAAAATTATAAATCTAAGTTAATGTATTTTCCCTGTCACTTCATAGCAACAGATGGGAAAAAGTGGAAGCAGTGACAGATTTTATTTTCTTGGGCTCCAAAATCACTATGGACGGTGTCTGAAGCCATGAAATTAAAAGACGCTTGCTCCTTGGAAAGAAAGCTGTGACCAAGCTAGACATCACATTAAAAAGCAAGACATCACTTTGCTGACAAAGGTCCATATAATCAAAGCTATTGTTTTTCCAGTAGTCATGTATGGATGTGAGAGTTGGACCATGAAGAAGGCTGAGTGCCGAAGATTTGATGCTGTTGAACTGGGGTGTTAGAGAAGACTCCTGAGAGTCCCTTGGACTGCAAGGAGATCCAGCCTGTCAATCCTGAAGGAATCAGTCCTGAATATTCACTGGAAGGACTGATGCTGAAGCTGAAAGTCCAATACTTTGGCTACCTGATGTGAAGAGCCAACTCATCAGATAAGACCTTGATGCTGGGAAAGATTGAGGCAGGAGGAGAAGAGCGCGGCAGAGAATGAGATGGTCAAATAGCATCACCAACTTAGTGGACATGGAATCTAAGCCAACTCCAGGAGATAGTGAGATAGTGAAGGGTAGGGAAGCCTGGTGTGCTACAGTCCATGGAGTTGCAAAGAGTCGGAGATGACTTAGCGACTGAACAGCAACAACATAGTATATAAAGTATAGAATATATATACTGTGAATAGAATACTGTTGGATTTATTTAACAAAATTTTGCATAGTATGTGAATTTAAAGGTATCAATTTAAATTTTTTCATATTTTTATATTACTCATTTTCAAATATTTGAATATAGGTCTTGCTATTTTCCATTTTCATTCAAATGATATGACAACACGGTGATATGATTCTCAGGCTTTTTAGGATCTACTGTGTAGATTGTCTAAGCTCACTCAGTCATTACATTCATCTTTACATTGCCAAATACATTGTTAAATTCCTGTATGGAATACATATACCAAATAATTTACCTCTCACTAATTATAAAATCCACATTTGTCCATCAAAGTAGTTTGAAAACATTGATTTATTATGAATCCTGGGTTTGTAGTCCAAAGCTTATTTGTGTGTGTATGTATGGTTTTTGTTGAAAGAAAAGAATACAACATTGCAAAATGTGGAAATTGATCAGTTTTCTCTTTTGTCAAATTCGCTCTTTAAATCCTCAAAGCAAAAATCAAAATAATGCAATATTTTAAGCCTGCATATATTTCTAAGGATATCCAGAAAAGCATTTAAAAATATGTTAACTAATACTTAATATTATCCTTATTAAAAATATAACTGGTACAGAGGTAAGAATGAATATGATATAAGGATGAATTAAGAAGCTAGCACTCATGATATTAGGGAGATCATTCAAATTACTTAGCAAAATAGATTTCTAAATTAGCTTTTATGACTAACAGTTTTGAGTTCATCTGTAGGTATATTACTATATTTTGAGGAAAAATTAAGCACTGCATTAGTCATCACATGTAAAAAACTTGTTAAATCCTCTCCCAGTCATATAGTTTTATTTAGCCTGAGTATGTACTAAAGAGGATATTATATAAAGTGAGAAAACAGCTGCAGCCACTAACAAAAAAATGTGTGTAAGCATGTGTAAGACCTCCAGAGATTAGCTAGTTATTTTACCTTCAAACTCAACTATGTTAGAAAAACTTGAAAACTGGGGAGAAGTGCTGAAAGAGAAGTTTGTTTTTCTTCTTCTTCTTCTTCATCAATGGGTCTATCAGAGTTATTTCTGTCTTCTGAATAGCAGCATGGTAAGATGGGAGCAGATTATTCATCACCAGTCCTATTTTTATTTCAGTTGACCTGGTTTAGAGATAAGAATAAAAATAATTTCTGGCTTATTATTATGAGCCATTCTGCAGTTTTCACGTTAGGTTTAAGTTAGCACTGGTTAACAATTTTGATGAATATATTGCTGTAGCTTTTGTCAGTATTTTTATGATGTTGCTTCATTGAAATTCAGAAATACATTTTTATTGTTTCCCTAATTATTTTGCTATTTTCCTGTATATAGGGCTATATTAGCAGTATATCAAATGGCAATGCAAAATAATAATATTTGGCATTTAGTGTGGTTTATATCTGTATATTAACTTTGCCTCCACTATTTGGCTTGAATTTAGAGAATTCTGATGAAAATCTTTCAAAAATTTGCTTTTTCTGATCATCTCCTATGTATTGTTTAACAGCAGTCATGGTTTTAAGTCAGCCTTATTAGTAAGATTTTATCTTTTACTTTGCTGGTACTAACTTATAAATGCCAACTTCTACTAAATAGGTTTGCATTAACAATGAATGCTAACAACATATGGAGTATTGTTTGACAATTATTTGGACAGACAGAATGTCTTGTAGTTTTACACAAACTACAAGATAAAGTCTACTTTCTTGTGTCATTGAATGAAGTTCTCTTTTCGGGGGAGCATCTTCACAATTTCTATTTAAAAAAATAGGGCAGTAAAGGTTAACTTAGGCTATTTTGGGAATATATAAGAATTGGCTCAGAGGTACCAACCTAAAATTCTATTTGACAACTCCTTGAAAGTAAAGGCTTGAGTGCTTTTTGTATCTTGCAAATCTCTTAGCTAAATGTCATCATTTTGATGTTTTAATAATGTATGTTTGCTGATTATAGGATAACAATGATAGGTTCAGTGTCCACTTATCTGATTATATTTGAGAAATTAAAGATTTATTTCTCTTTGTCGCCATTATTAGGAGGCATGTGAGATTTGAGAGCTCAGAGGGCAGGGCAGAACTTTGCCTGATTCTGAGTGCTCGGAATGGCTGTAAAATCCATTACCCATCTTGACCTCTGACTGCCCTGTCTTCTTTTTTTTTTTAACTGCTGAGGTAATTTGGATCTCTTCCGCTATGTTTTTTGAAATCTATTGTGCTCTTTGGTTTAACTGCTCTACCTCAAACATTTCCACCTGATGGATCTCATGAGCTGTGTTATCATCTCCTTCAGATAAATCTTTTTATCAGATGTTGGCTTCATATGAAAACTAGTAATCCATTTGGAAGACAGATTGATCAAAGTGCAGTTTAATTCCTTGTGAACTGGAATCTACCATAATCAGAACAAAAACGAAAAATTTCTCCTGGTGCTAACAAATAAGTGATTTTATCTGGTTGAAACTTTGTCTAGGCTTGATTGTCTTTTTTGATAAAAAATGCATCTATTCCTTATGCATTTTTTCATGGGCAGTGCTAATGAGTATTTGTCTGTTTTTTTTAAATGTATTTATTTTAATTGGAGGCTAATTACTTTACATTATTGTAGTGGTTTTTGCCATACATTGACATGAATCAGCCATGGGTGTACGTGTGTTCCCCATCCTCTTTTTTAAATTTTCTTGAAGTATAATTGATTTACAGTGTTTGTTGATTTTCTGCTACATAATAAAGTGATTCTATTTCTGCTATATATCAAGGTAATTCTTCTTCATATTCTTTTTCATTGTGGTTTATCGCAGCATGTCGTATAGAGTTCCCTGTGCAATACAGTAGGATCTTGTTGTTTATACATTCTCTATATAATAGTTTTCATCTGCTAATCCCAAACTCCCAGTGCTCTCCCCCAACCCTCATCCTTATGCATTTTTATCTGTAATTAGTGTTATCTATTGTTTTTGTGTTTTATAACTTGGCATTGAGTCTGATAGGACCTGGTTCCAGCATCTACATTTCTATTTTTTTGATGATACAGACACTCAAAACGCCCAACAATAACAGCTAGAAGTCAAAAATAAGATCAGGGAAAGAGATCACTGATTCTAAAAGGAAGAGTTAGGGAACATTTATGAATTTATGCTGGCCCTTTTGAAATTAAATGCTGTTGTACATGACTAAAAGATAGCCTTTTCCTATTCTGTCACTGATCCTTTGCAGTCACACAAGCTGGACAAGAGAAATTATAACAACAGAGTAGCACAATTGGTGAGAGGTTGCATCTGTTATTAAAAGGTAGCGGGACTCTATAATGTAAAAATAAATGCCACTTCCTTGTTATATTCTATATATGAGATTCTGTAAAGTGGTCTCCTGTGTGCAGAATATAATCATAGTTTAGTCCAAAGGGAGGAATATTAGATATTTTAAACTGTTAGTCGTATGACACACACATACATGTATGCACACCAATTGGTATACTTTTACTTTTTTTTCCATTTATTTTTATTAGTTGGAGGCTAATTACTTTACAATATTGTAGTGGTTTTTGCCATACATTGACATGAATCAGCCGTGGATTTACATGTATTCCCCATCCCGATCCCCCCTCCCACCTCCCTCTCCACCCGATCCCTCTGGGTCTTCCCAGTGCACCAGGCCCAAGCACTTATCTCATGCATCCAACCTGGGCTGGTGATCTGTTTCACCCTTGATAATGTACATGTTTTGATGCTGTTCTCTCCAAACATCCCACCCTCGCCTTCTCCCACAGAGTCCAAAAGTCTGTTCTGTACATCTGTGTCTCTTTTTCTCTTTTGCATATAGGGTTATCATTACCATCTTTTAAAATTCCATATATGTGTGTTAGTATACTGTATTGGTCTTTATCTTTCTGGCTTACTTCACTCTGTATAATGGGCTCCAGTTTCATCCATCTCATTAGAACTGATTCAAATGAATTCTTTTTAATGACTGAGTAATATTCCATGTTGTATATGTACCACAGCTTCCTTATCCATTCGTCTGCTGATGGGCATCTAGGTTGCTTCCATGTCCTGGCTATTATAAACAGTGTTGCGATGAACATTGGGGTGCACGTGTCTCTTTCAGATCTGGTTTCCTCGGTGTGTATGCCCAGAATGGAATTGCTGGGTCATATGGCATTTCTATTTCCAGTTTTTTAAGAAATCTCCACAATGTTCTCCATAGCGGCTATACAAGTTTGCATTTCCACCAACAGTGTAAGAGGGTTCCCTTTTCTCCACACCCTCTCCAGCATTTATTGCTTGTAGACTTTTGGATAGCAGCCATCCTGACTGGCGTGTAATGGTACCTCATTGTGGTTTTGATTTGCATTTCTCTGATAATGAGTGATGTTGAGCATCTTTTCATGTGTTTGTTAGCCATCTGTATGTCTTCTTTGGAGAAATGTCCGTTTAGTTCTTTGGCCCATTTTTTTATTGGGTCATTTATTTTTCTGGAATTGAGCTTCAGGAGTTGCTTGTATATTTTTGAGATTAATCCTTTGTCTGTTGCTTCATTTGCTGTTATTTTCTCCCATTCTGAGGGCTGTCTTTTCACCTTGCTTATAGTTTCCTTTGTTGTGCAAAAGCTTTTAAGTTTCATTAGGTCCCATTTGTTTATTTTTGCTTTTATTTCCAATATTCTGGGAGGTGGGTCATAGAGGATCCTGCTGTGATTTATGTCAGAGAGTGTTTTGCCTATATTCTCCTCTAGGATTTTATTGTACTTTTAAGTTGTTTAAAGTATGTATCATGTTCTAGATATAGAAACAGTACATAAAAACACGTTGAGAGTAACTGCTCTTTACTATATTTTATCTAGACTAGACACAGATTCAAGAGCTGATTATTAAATAGCTCATTAGCAATAAGAAGTTAATGGATTCCCCAGTTTTATTCATTGATGAACAGAGGAGTGAAATATTAGAGAGTTTTTTGTTTTGTTTTGTTTTTACTTTTTTGTGTATTTGGCTTTGTTTTATTCTTTGGCCAGAGGAAAATAACATTGAATAGGACACAAATATTTTACATGAAGTTTCTACAAAATTAATTTCTCAACCATTTACTTTTGAAGGATTATTCCTTGGATAAACCAATTGCATGGCAGGGGTAAATTGGAAGGGTAAAAGGATCTGTAGATATTTCAGTATGAACTTGTATAAGAGACTCATGAAAATTATGAGTTTTATAAAAGTTTGAAAAAGTCTAGAAGTGTCTGCAGAGTCACAGTGAAATAATGCAATCTTAGTGATATCTTATGCTAGATATTAATATTTTTTAATTCAGAATCTATAAATATTTTAATGTTTATAGCAAAACTATGGTTATAATACATTCAAAATTATATCTGAAATTTAAAAATAGTTTTCTATTCAAAAAATTTCAACCAACTTTTCCTATCTGTTTTCACTTCTAACTCTTATTTCACTGTGAATTGTAAAAGACACATCAAAAAACAATCCCTTGGATATATCATATGTGTTTATTTACAGGGCATAAATTAGACTTGTGTTAACATTTATGTGCATTACAGTTTTCTGATTTAACAGGAGTGTATATATGCATATATACATACATACATATGCATTAGAATGATTTCCCAATACTCTCTTGATAGACCAGATTTTAACTTACAGAGAGAAAATCATGGTATCTTACTATTTTGACATACAGGGTTTAAAAATGTGTTAAAATCTAATGATTATTTCAAAGTAATATACCACTTGGATTCTATCAACTCTTAATATCTTTTAATTTACTCTTGATGGAAACAGCATTTGTTATGTTTTAGAATCTTGCTTTTTATTTTGCTGTTTATTATATTTTCTGCAGTCATTTTATATTAAAAATGTGTGGAATGTACTTTAGAGCTGAGGTTTCTCTGGTGGAACAAAAGGTTAGGTCAACTAGGTGGAACCTGTTATAATTGAAAGGAGAACTGGTATCAAGGCTCACAAATGGACCAACAGCCTAGGAAGCTGACTGACTTCTCTTCCAAATCAATGAAGTTAATAACAGACAGCAAGAAGTGGAGGCATTAAAAGTCTGGCTCTTAGTCCAGAAAAGCCCTTGATACTATTTCACATTCACTCTTGGAGATATCTTTCAATTTTTACTTGTCTTTTTGAAGTATATTTTAGTTTTAATGGAAAAATGAATGTTATATTGATTTTTTAATAATCTCTTTTCTAAGTATGCTTTGTTAAATACCTGTAATTATGGTAAGGATCTCTGATGGGTTCAAAATACCAACTTGGTGACATGAGCAGTGAGCCGTTTCAGATGCAGCCTGTTCAGCTGTTTATTGGATTGATTCTATCTTTCTGCTTGGGAGCACTTAGATTTTTGTCTTTCTTCAGGGAATATTCTGTGATCACCACCTTATTAAAGTAGCTCACTAGATATCTGGTTATATTTAAGGCTGCAAAATATGAATGTATTATTCTTTCATTACATGTGCATGTTCCTTGTCTTTTACCTGTGAATACACTAGTAGCAGATGTCAAAATGAGAGGAAGTGTGTGTTTCAGGCAGTAGATTAATCAAGTTTTTTTTTCCCCCTTAGGTGGTGCTGCTTCTTTCAGAAGCATCATCTTTTGTTAGTTTTATGATTTTCAGATACCTACTGACAGTTCATCTAATTTTTCCACAGTGGCCTATACCATTAAGGACTTAAGCAACAAGAAATTGGTAAATTATTGCTACATAAAGTTTCCCCATGGTAAAGTCTCTTATAGAATTTTTTAACTGCTATGTGACTCAGATCGGTGGTCACTGTGTTGTGTTCTTTGACCATCATTCTAGGTCTTGGAGGTATTCACACAGCTTATCCCAGCATCTTTTGTGGGCCTATTTGCATGTAATTCATCCCTATTCTTACAAGATTTCTATCAGAGGTAATTTCATCTCATTAAAGTTAGTTCAATAATAATGCATCCGATGGGTGTCTATCTGATCACTTCTTGGTTCACAAAACTTCTTTCCACATATGATTCTAGGATGTACTAAATTTTGTGTGTACAGAAGGTTAGTTTTACTTGTGAAGTTCTCTAGAAATGTTGACAATTCTTGGTGTTAAAATACCTACTAGAGATATTTCACACTTTCTCTCCCTCCCTCCCTCTTGCCTCCTCTGAATGAACTCTAAAATAAAAGTAATGAATGTGTTGGATGTAGTCATAGAATACATTCATGTATTCATAGAAATGTTATGTGGATATAATAGGAACATTATAAAACTAATGAATTATTTTGAAATTCCATCTAGTTTTCTTGCAATTTTAAAGAGCTAACCTAGACATTTATCTCTTTATAATTGCAAGAAAACTAGACATATTGAGGAAACGTAGGTCATTTATCCAGAATTATGTGTTTCATTTGTATGTGTTTCATTTGTATTTAATAATATTCTAGATTTAATTCTCTATATCTAGTGCTTCCAGGATTGTATTGAGATTTAATAGTGGAAAGTTTAGAAACAAATATCTAAATGGGATTTGTTTTAAGTATTAATTGAGTTCCTTTTATTTGTCATCTCCACATCTAGTTTGATTTCATGATCATAATTTCAATAAATATTTGTTATTGAATTATTTTTAAAGACTATATTTAACAATAAAACTCAATTTCAGCTTTCAAAGTTACAAAATCACAGGGTCTGTAGTTGCATTCCAGTGTTACCGTGTGCTTCTTGAGTATTTTAGAATTAATATGTTTCATTAAATTCTTGCAGCAAAGTAACTGGATAAATACAGGGTGGCAACTTTGTTTGCATTAAAAGTGTTCTTCCTTGGTAGTTGAATGGAGGAAAAGCTAAATGCAAGGCATAAAGTGTATTTCTTCTGCAATATGGGCTTTTGTTCTGTTTATATTGTAATTTATTTTTGTTTACAGTTCTGTCTGCTCTGTACCAAGTAGTGAATTCTCCAATGCAGAAAATAGTAATCTCAATTTACTTAATATCTAGCATAATGTCTGCTACATGAAATATGCTCAACAAATTCTTATTGGAGTGAGCCATGACTCAGGACTGGGAAAATATTTGCTTTGTGTCATTTTGTGATGACTTTTAATATACTTCTGTGATACTTTTAATATAAATATAATTTAAACCAGTTTGTGAGATACTCAAAAGTTTGGGTTAATTGAAACCATCTTTAATTCTAAAATATTGCCCCATATACCGTGTGGCTCAGAAGTTGGAATGACAGTGTCCCTGCTTCCCAGTGATGTTTACAGTCTGTCACTGGGTGGTGGGGACTCTGTAGGCAGGGAAATTAAGTTGGAACCTTAGTAGTTGTCTAGGTGAGTAGCAATAAAAATCAGAAATAGTGTGATGCAAATGGAAAGATACTAGATTGAAAAGATAGAGATGAAAATCTCAAGTGAATTTGGCAACTCGTTTAATGTTGAAGAAGGGAAGGTTCAGACAAGAATGGATTTCCAAGTCTGGGTAGTGGAAATATTGGCGTCCTTACCAGGGGAAACAATGAATGGCTATGTAGGCAGACCTTTGTCATTAGTTTAAGGGAATTTGAATTTGAAGCAACAGCAAGTGGAAAAATGTACAGAACAGGAGAAATACCAGAAAATTTGCAACTAAGGAGATGTGGTAAGATTTGGATATCAGATTTGACAGTTATAAAATGTTGTAGCTGAACAAGAACTGGAACAAAGCTTAATTTGGTAGCTGAAGAAAATGAATCTAAGGAGAAAGAAGTAATATGGCCAAGGTCCCAGAGATACTGTCAAAGTGAAGACTGTAATCCTCATCTCTTTTCTCAATACATTGTCTCCCTTTCTTACCTGTAATTGAAAATATGTGTAGGAACAAATACCACATTTTTGGTGAGAAGTACAGTGAAAAGAGAGTCCAGAAGGCTATTTTAGGTGTGAAAGAGAGAAAAGGGACTACTAGAAATGTGGGATGATGTTTTTTTAAAAATTAGGAAAGAAGGGGACTTTATCCTAACTTAATAGACTCTGGCACTTTTATGAAATCGACTTTCAAGTAACTGTGAAATATGTATTCTTCATAAAGTGTTGAAGTGCTTTACATAATTGAAATTCTCTAATGGATTTGAATTTTATCATATGTTTCTCATAAGAAGCCGTTTTGATGAAAACCATAACAAAAAAAATCACAACATAACCTTTATAATGGAGTTACGTGAGTCTAGAGAACCATGGTAAGTTATTGACTGTTTTCTTTTTGAGAAAGGTTGTCCTCCACTTGCATATTAAGCTGTTATTTTAATTCACAAAAATTGACAAAATTAAAGAATTTAAAATAATTTTTTAAAAATTACAAATGGATAATTCTCCATGTAAAAAATGTACAGTATTTAATAGGTTTCCTCTTATGTTCCAATAGGTCTTGGCAACCAATTGCAGGATTGTATTCTAAATGCAGGTGTATGCAATTATTGTGAATAATCTTTTAAAGTGTTTTCTTTACTCATTCCTTTTCCAGTAACAAACAACTGTTATAGCCTTGAAGTATTTCTTTGGAAATTAAAGTGGACAAAATATATATAGCTGTAACTTTTATTCTTTCTCACTCTCACCCGTGGGAAGCAATAGATTCCTGATGTATTAATTAGTGATATCTCTTGATTGTTATTCAGTTAAGAAACTTTTTGTCCCATACAACCCTCCAAAGAGAGAGAGAGAGAGAGAGAGAGGGTGGGGAATGAGTGAAGGAAAGAATAATTGATTGAGATTAAAATAATTATTTCAGTCTGGGAAATGTGCCATTTTTTTTATTACTGGAAGAGTGATCAACTTAGAAACAGTTGCCAAATCTTCCTTTGCTGAAGTTGATGTATGGTTTCAGGTGCAAGAAATACTTCTTTTTTAAATGTTCAAAAAGTCTCTAGATTTAACTGTCCTTAAAGAAAATAATTCCAAGCACAAAAAGATGTAACTATTGTCACATTTTAGAAATATTTTTAAACGATTTAAATTTTATGTAAAATCCAGTTAAAATATAGATATTACCAATAGTGATACTTGCCTTTGTACAGTTGAATAATCCAAGAGATGTGTAGGATGATAACAGACATTATTAAAATTTAATAGGAAGCTGGGGTTGAGTAATTCACGAGTAAGGAGCCAGGAAGCTATGCTCCATGATGAAATGGCTGAGTCTAACACAACTCCTGAATACCTGTTTTCTGATACGATTTTATCATTGTTTCCTTGAATCAGTTTCTTTCATTATTTAAGATGTATATTATCTATTTCTCCATAATAACTTTTAAATTTACAGCTGAGAACAATAAGTATATATTTCACATAGTTGCTGAGAGTCAAGAATATAGGAATGAGGTGGTTCTTGCTCAAGACCTCTAATGAGATGCTTTCAAGCTATTGACCAGGGCTTGAAGTTCCAGGCTCACTTATGTTACTACCAGCAGGAGACTTTAGTTCCTTACTCTTAGGATCCTCCCTGGGGCTTCTCCCAATATGGCTTTCCCTAAAAAGAGGGATCAAAGAGAGAGCAACAGAAAGAACACCCGAGATGGAAGCCATGCTGTTTTCATGATCTAATCTTAGAAGTGACAGGATACTCCTCTGTCTCCTGTTTTTAGAAGTGAATCACTAAATGCAGCCCACACTCAGGGGATGGGAATTAAGCCTCACCTCTTGGGTCAGTGAGCAGGGTATATCAACAAATATACCACATATCAGTAGACAGACTTCAAAACCACCACAGCGCTTGAGAATATACTTCTCCATTTCCTCTTCTTTAGGTATCTCTTTCCTTCACTGGTTGCTTCATATCTTCTATCTGTATGTGTATGCATGTGTGTGTGTGTATTAAAATCTTTACAGTACTTGTTGAGTAACTAAGGATGTAAGTAATGGGGACAGTGATGATGGTGACCATGAATATTTATATATTCATTAAAAGCTTTCTGTCATAGTCACTGAACTAGGCACTTAAGAACTAAGCATTTTCTTAATTTCCCAACAATCCTATAAAATAGATATTAGTACTCTTATTTTAGATAAACTAAAGCCCAGAAGTTAAGTGACTTGTTTTAAGTTGAATAAATTGTAAGTGGCAGTTTTAGAATCCAAACTCATTCTGTGTGATTTAAAAATATATATGTATATAGGTAAATATATATATTTTACAGAGTTAATACTGATTTTACAAAGTTAGTACTGATTTTAAACTTGTAATTCTTAAGTAATACATATTCCAATTTTAAAAAGCTGATTTTCTTCACTTACCCTTTAACTGTGATCAAACTGTGATAGTTTGAGATACGCAGGCTCTCTTCAGTATCTTTCCTTTCTTGCTAACTTGTTATCTACAGCTCTTGGATGTCAGGCCATTTTCTTCATCTCAAAGGGCCTAGTTTTAGGAAGAAATTCTTACTTGGTTGAATGTGGATAGTATCTGGAAAATTAGCTAAATTTTAGTTTTAACTGAAAAAAATCTGCAGTCATATATTATCTAACATTGCTGCAAGGAGAATTCTTAGTAGCTTTTATATAAATATCTCTTTAGAATATTATCTCTTACTATATTACCTGTTAAACTTAGCAAAAGTAAACAAAAATTAATTTCATTAAAACATAGAGGGGAAATGCTCCTTAGTTTCAGATATGCACACAGAGTCTGTAAGATGTACCCCAGAAGGGTTCCTTATAAATCTTGCATATTGGTTCCTTTGACCTTTCCTCGCACAGGAGGGATTTGTCGTATGAATCTTTAATCTCAATGTGATAGACCAACTTCCTACTGAATCGTCTTAGAGCTGAAGGAAAGATACAAAGATGGCACATCTTACTTGGAGAAGAAAACACAATATAACAAAACATGTCAAACAAGGGAAGGTACAGATCTTCAGTAACCAACACAAAGTTGGTGGCTCAACAGAAGGGGTGCTGTGGAGTCAGGCCTCTCGACCTGACAATGCTCCGCTGATCAGGAGGGAGCCTCCCTGCTGTGAGAGATTCTCTCTGGCTTCAGCTAGGGGATTCAGATTAAAGCAAATCCTCTTGCTCCTCTTCTGTTTCTCTATATTTCAATAGCTACTTCACAATGTGAGCCTGTGGACATACACAAGGTGCCTGTCCAACTCTCCACATTGTGGACAGACACAAGAAAAATGAAAACAAAACAAAACCTGCTGAAAAAGAAAAAAATAAATAACTCCCTGCTTTAAAATTTATTTTGAGGAATGTCTCAAGCAACCAGTTGCTTCAGAGAAAGTTTCTAAAATCTGAATACAATTAAGGGTGAGAATCCAAGGGAAAGAAGCTCCAACTAGGAAAGCCTTTCAGTTATCTTTTCACAAGTAATCTCATTAATCTTACATCAACTCAAAGAAGTGTTTAATAGCATTGTTATTTTGCATATTAGAAAGCTGAAGTACAGAATACTTGTTTAGCCCATATATGAAGAGCAGTGATTCAAACCGAATTTCATAGTTAAGGTCCAGAATATCTCCATTTTCCCTGCTCCCTCATCAAACATGCCTCAGAGCTGAGTTTAGTGTAGCATTTGAGAGAACACATGTTGTATAACTGAAAAGGTAGGGAGGTATATTTGGTTATTTATCAAGCATAATCCAAGTTCAAGGAATTCAACAGATATTTCAATCATATAAATCCACTAGAAACCTAAGATTCTAAAATTCAGGTATTGATATGTTAAAAGAGTATAAAGATAATCTTAAATTTAACTGTTTGGAAGTATAAATAAAATGGAATGTGAAAACACAAATGAACAAGGGTCTAGTGTCTTTGGTACTGAGACTTTTTATTCAACTTGTGTTTCAAATTTGTGTGTGTCCATAGGTGTCCATATGAGAGTATAATCATTTCTTCAATGAGCAAGTGTTTACCTTCTATTAGGAGTTGGAAAAACGAAATGACCTTAAAAATGGAGAAATTGTATGGTAGACATAGCAGATAAAATGTAGATGTGAGGGCTAGAATGCAATATAATCAATATAAGAATCATAAAGTTTGACAAATCAGACTAATATTAATAAAGTTTGAGTTGTGACTCTTGAAAAGTTTTAAAAGTTTCAGCAATTTATTCTTTCATCTATAGAGCTAGAAGTCATTGGGTTAGCAACAACTTTTCGTAGAAGAGAAGTTGTACCAACTAGAACCTTGTACTTATTCCCAAGAAGTGAAACTAATGCAGGAGACAGAAATCTTCAGTAGAAAATATAAGTGCAAAAGCAACATTCTCCTGATTAGTTCTGTCTCAGAAACATGAGTAAGGCAGGCTGGATACGTTTAAGGAAATAGAAACTTCATCATAGTCTGCTGAAGGTATGATGGCAGAACAGACACAAGGAGATTATTAAAGTCACCCTTTTTCACCATTGTTAGAGATAGCTTCTCATGACCAAATTTCATGTAACTATGACCCATTTTCAATGTAATTCACCTATAACTATTAATGTTCTGATTTTCGTGTATTTGTTCATTTATCTGGAACACAGGAAAAGCAAGTGATAGTGTTCCTACTTTTATTTTTCTCTCTGTTGTATAATGAAATAATTACAGCTATTGTATAATAATTACAATCATAAGTAACAATTATTATTTACTTCTAGCTAAATTTATCTCTGTCTTCATTTTATCTTCATATTTATCTAAAAATAATATACTTTCACAGTAAAATATAGTTGATAATAAAATGGTATTGCATGGGACAGGAGTTCTCTTTTTTGACTCCCCAGTGTACAGTTAAAGTCTGGGGAATAGTCACCATTTTTGCTTATTTTTAGCTACATTTCAGAAAAATCTTTTCTTAAGAACCCTTGAACTAAGTGGAAACAAACATCTTCAACAGCAAAATAACTTAAGGATTAATAGCCTTACTTCTTTGCTCTCTTGAGTAAAATAAAGTTTAAAAGAACTCCACAAATTATGTATTTGAATATTGGGACGTTTTAAGAAAGTTTTGATTTTGTTAATTATTTAGAGAACAAACCACAAGAATATATTAATAGCAGGAGAATAACTATAGCAAGAGAACTACATAGAAAATAATTTAAGTACAGCTAAGTACAAAAATTAAGTACAATACAGAAGAGAGTGAGTAGTGAGATGATTGTTGCTACAGGAAGCTTTTTTGGCCAGGAAGGAGAAAGCAGTCAACGTCTTCAAGTGCTTAAGTGTTGGCCTCTGGGAAATGGAGACCAAATGGCTCACAATGGTTGGTTTCCACCTAGTTTCTTTCTAGGAGCCAAGCAATTGTAAAGATGATTGGCAGGAAGTAATTGATGAAAAATGATTCTAGTGAAGGAAATGAAATGCCGAAGATTCTGGAAAGGGCAAGGCAGTTGTATTCTGTGTTGCCAAAAGGATCCATTTCCCACCTTCTGAAGTTTCTTCTTCACTTTGGGGGAAGAGGGGAAGAGAGTGAGTTTAAAAGGAAATTCTATTAATCATTTTGATTCTTTTTCCTTTTAACATCTCTCTGAGAGATCATGAATATCCATGGCATTCAAGGAAAGACAAATCAACTTATGCTTTTCTAACTGCTCCTACAAATGTTTATGGAATGCTTCTGGCCTCAGAGCTTCTCTCTCCTTTCAGGGACACATCACTTGACAGTTTGCTTTCATTGATTCCTTTTGTCCGCATCCTATGGAGTCTTGGCAGATTTTTCTGTATCAAGCAAAACTCTGACAGTGAACAATGACAAGGCATCCTTTGATGGACACCTGTGATTTTGCAGGCCCCACACTAGGTGTTTTACAAACACGATCTACTTTAATCATTAGCAGCAACTCTGTGTGACAGTGTACTATGCTCATTATGAGCATAGCTCATAATGGACTCTGGTTTTCAGCTCAAAACCAGGCAACAGTTCAAAGAAAATCCAGAATCCATAGCATGTCATTCAGGGTGCTTCCTGTTTTGTTCCATTTATTGTTTTATTAATTTCAACTATTTCATTTCCTTTTGTATTTTTGTCAGATAAGTCTATTTCCTCGTCCCTGGTAGCTCAGTCAGAAATGAATCTTCCTGCAGTGCAGGAGACCTGGGTTCAATCCCTTCCTCGGGAAGATCCTCTGGAGTAAGAAATGGCAAACCATTCCGGTATCCTTGCCTGGAAAATCCCATGGACAGGGGAGTCTGGTGGGCTGCAGTCCATAGCATCGCAAAGAAGTTGGGCAGGACTGAGCGGCTAACACTAACAACAAAGTGTATAAACGTACTTCCCTACTCATATTTGTTCTGTCTGTGATATGGCATACCACCCAAAATATCGTGACTTGCCTGAGCCTTTCCTGAGTCTCTCTTATGGTACCTGCCAGTATCTCTCTTGCTGTGGTTATTATGTATGCAAATATACAACAAATAATAATGTGTTTATTCCATAAATTGGACTAGAAATTACTTCTTAGCAAGGACATTCTTTCATGGAACATGTTATTTACTTTTGTGTACCTTACCATTCCCATTGTAGGTGCTTGCTCATGGAAACCTCTTAATAAGTTTTCGCTGAATGGGATATCCGCTATCTGCAAAGCACTTTCCTAATGTAAGATATTATTCTATATGCTATGAAGGCAAGAGAGAGTATAAGGCAGAATCCATATCCCTAAATATATTATGTTCTCTCAGTAAGTCAGATGTCATAAAACAACCACATAAGTTGAATATCTCCAAAAGACATTTTATAAGTGCAAGAATGAAATAGATGTTCAAGAAATTCAAAGGAGAGGACTCATCACGATACCCTGGGTGATCTGAAATGACCTCACTGAAAGGGCTGAACTTGAGATCAGTTTAAAAAAGTAAATCACATCTGAATAGATGGGGAAAGATGGTGTTCCAAACGACAGTAAAAGTCAGTGGTAGGAGTGACCCATTTATATTCAGGGATTAAAGAGAGCAGATTTGAGTTCTAGATTAAAGTCTTCACACAGCATTCATACTTAGCTTCTTGGGTACTGGGCATCGGTCCAAGTTATTAATTTACATAGGAAGGCAATAGGGGATGATTATAAGTAGCTTTGGAATCAGATACTTAAGTCTGCCTTAGGAGATTTCCTTGGTATTTCTTTTATTAAGGGTCTTTTTCTGCAAAATGGAGATAAAAAGAGTTCAAATTATATTGTTGCAAGGTTGAAGTTATAAAATGCATATTAGAAGAAAATCTGACAAATAGCACTCCAATATGCAGAGACCATTAGCTTCCATTAGGTATTTGGGAGTATTAGCCTAGAGGTTTATAAGTTCCAGTTTGGAAAGAGTAGTGATATTAGGCAGGGAATCTAGTTCAGTGTGAGAAAGCTAATGTAATCATACAGGATTGTGTATGAAAACTAAAGATAAACAAATACCACCATTAAGGGAGAATGAAAATTGAGGGATTTGTATGGTGAGTATTATAGTAAAACTGTCAACAAGGTTGGTATGGTGAACAGGGGTGACCTGAGGTATCAAGGAAAATACAAAGTTTTGAGCTTGAACAAGAAAACCAGGATCGTAGCA
Source organism: Cervus elaphus (assembly GCF_910594005.1). Classification (NCBI taxonomy): domain Eukaryota; kingdom Metazoa; phylum Chordata; class Mammalia; order Artiodactyla; family Cervidae; genus Cervus; species Cervus elaphus. Next base: position 46,447,591 of record NC_057832.1, read on the forward strand.
CTGGTTGAAACAGAGAGAAATGGAAGTTGGATTTAAGATAGTTGATGCCATGTAGTATGGTATTAAATCTGATGTAGCCTCACACTCACAGGACTCTCAATGAATGTCTGCTGTTGATGGGCAGGACTAGTGGGGTGTTCCACCTTCCCCTGGGTATTGGTGGAACTGTTTTTGCTTTTATTTAAATAAGGATGATGCTGATCACACGCAATTGTTTTTTATACACAATTTAGAGATCCTATCATGAAAGAAAATGAAAGAAATGTAAATAAACTGATTATTTTCTCACTTCAGCACTTCCCTTCAACCCAGACTATTTGTTCAGTTTCTAATGACTATCATCTATCCCTTTAATGTGAGCTTAAATACAATTTCCTTGTACCCAGAGAGACACTGAGTGTTATATTTCACAGTGTTTTTATTTCACCCATGATGTAGCATATTGGTAAAGACAAATTATATTTTTTATCAGGAACATTAGTTCTCCATAATTCTAAAATGGCCCCAGTTCTCTGAGAACTTTAGAATCAGATCCAGTTGCAGGTAGACCAACTGTTTGTGTTTTATAAGGGTGTCATTAAGACAGTCTTCAAGATGGCCTGTGATGAATTGCATGTGAAATCAAATATATATTTGACATATTCAAACACATCCTTCTTAAAGCTTGTGCACATTTCTTTGCTAACCATAGACCTTATGCCATTTGGTACTTAGTCACCAAATGTCATATAGATTCTGATAACTTGAGTAAGGTCATGGCAAAGTCCTCTGCCTTCTCTTCACTGTCAAATCAAAAATTCCAAATGTTTAAAATATGTGACCTTGATGCCAGAATAGCCTCAAGTTCTCAAGAGTAGGATTGGATTAAGTCATTTTGTAGGTATTCAAAGTCGACCTAGAGTCAGTTGACGGGGCGTGTGGGGTGATACAATTCACAGCCTAGCTGTGGAGACAGAGAGGGTCTTTTTTTTTTTATTTCTAAGATCGGTGCTCATTTTTTTTTTTCCATTTATTTTTATTAGTTGGAGGCTAATTACTTTACAATATTGTAGTGGTTTTTGTCATACATTGACATGAATCAGCCATGGATTTACATGTGTTCCCCATCCCGATCCCCCCTCCCACCTCCCTCTCTACCCGATCCCTCTGGGTCTTCCCAGTGCACCAGGCCTGAGCATTTGTCTCATGCATCCAACCTGGGCTGGTGATCTGTTTCACCCTAGATAATATACATGTTTCGATGCTCTTCTCTTGAAACATCCCAGGAAAGGGTCTTATTTTCAGCAGGGAAATAAAAATGTACACCCAACTTCCAGAGAAACTGGAAGTTATGTGTTTGGTTAGCATGTGTAGTTAGAATGCCAATTCACCTGTGGGAGGAAGAGTTTTCAGATGGTCGCTAAAGTCTCTACCCCCGGTGCACATGCCTTATATAATCTTGTTCCCTTGAGTGCAGCTGGACTTGTGAATAAGATGGGTTCCCACTCCCTTGATTGTATTATGCTATATGGCCCATATTATTCTCATTTTATCAGTAATTTATATTCTCATTTAATCCAAAATTAGTAAATCAGAAAAAACTTTGGGGAAATAAATGAAAACTTTCCAAAGTTGAACTTTAGACATATTCAGATATAATATACTGTGGACCAGCAGTTTGTGGTTGGCAGCAATAACTGTATTGCTCATTAAAAAAATAAACTTATAAAGGGCTTCCTTGGTGGCTCAGATGGTAAAGAATCTGCCTACAATGCAGGAAACCCAGGTTCGATCCCTAGGTTGGGAAGATCCCTTGGAGAAGGGAATGGCAACCCACTCCAGTGTTCTTGCGTGGAGAATTCCATGCACAGAGGAGACTGGCGAGGTCTATGGGGTCACAGAGCAGGACACAACTGAGCGACTAACACTTTCACTTTCATTAAAAAAATACTTTATGGTGATAGCATTGTTGTGGAGCTGGACTCAGCAACCTTGACCAAAGGAACAAAAAAAATAGTGATTCAATATACCCTGTACCCACCATCCTGCCATAGATGACTTTTGTGCACCTAGGAGAAACACTGACCTTGGTAAAATCGGAAGAATTGTGTGACTCTGTCCACCTCATTCCCCAGACGGGCCATCCAAGAAGTCGAACTTAGAGGACGGGGTGAGTTGCTTGTTGAGATCAGAAAAGAGAGAATGTTGTGTTGGAGGGTAGAATGATGATGTCATCAGGATGAGGGAAGGGCTGAGCAGTGGCAGGCAGGAGCAGGGCAGGCTGTGAGCAGCAGTCTGGGGCATGTTTCCAGCCCTTAACTGCTGGAAGCTGTAGGAGCGAGCATGCAGTAATGAGCAGCAGGTCAGGCGGCGTTTCTGGCAGAGCAACTGGCAATTACTTGGAGCACAGTCACAAACAGCAGCTTCAGCACCAGCCAGAGCCAAGCAGGAGCAGCATCCTGATTTTATTTCTAGGAGCATGTGGGGCACTTCTTCATGGGTAGGGCCACAGATTGTGTGTTGGGGTTATGGAGAGAGTAGCTTTAAAGGGGACTGAGGTCCAACTGGTTCACCAATGAAGGCTATCCAAGTTTGGGTTTGGATTTTTAAGGTGGTGTTTGTAAACCTGCTATCTTTGCAGTATAGAGGCACTGGACTGTACTAGTTACAAGGTAATTTTATCAGGACACTTTATTCAGATGTTTTTTGTTTCCATGCAGTTCTTTTCTTGCCATAGTGAAGAGGACTTAAATCATAGTGCAGATGGTTTAAGCCACAGAAAACAAATTTTAACTGCAACTTTCTAGAAGCTGTAGAAATCACTGGGTCACTTTTACTTCTATTCATGTTATCCCAAAGCCAAGAGAACAGTGCTACTATCATCTTCTGAACCTCCCCTCTCATACTACTTTAGACTCAGCACATTTCTAAAGGTCTACATATTCCTTTATTTATTTTATGTTATTACATAGATTTTTGTATCTCTTAGTATTCTGCTGCCTTTTCCACTTTCCATTTAATGGTGGAAACTTGATTGCTGTTTCCTTCACTGACTTCTCTGACTTCTTTTCAAGATTTCCATCTTGATACTCCTTTCAGATGGTTCTTCACTTCCTAACTATTGATTTGAATCAATCCCATGATTCAGTGCTTATCTCAGATCCATCTCTTTTTTCCAGTGCATGCATGCACTAAGTCGCTTCAGTTAAGTCCGACTCTTTGCGACCCAGTGGACCAGAGCCCTCCTGGCTCCTCCACTCGTGGTATTTTCCAGGCAAGAAAACTGGCGTGGATTGCCACGACCTCCTGCAGGGTACCTTCCTGACCCAGGGATTGAGCCCAGCTGTCTAGGTCTCCTGCGGTGGTGGGCGGGTTCTGTGCTGCTGGTGTCACCGGGGAAACCCAGGGTGTGTGAGTCACTCAGACATGTCTGACTCTTGTGACCCCGTGGACTGTAGCCCACCAGGCTCCTCTGTCCATGGAATTGTCCAGGCAAGAATACTGGAGTGGGTTGCCATTTCCTTCTCCAGGGCATCTTCCTGACTCAGGAATTGAACCTGAGTCTCCCGCTTTGCAGGCAGACTCTTTACCGACTGAGCCATCAGGGGAAGCCCTGGGAAGCCCAATTGCTTATCAAACATGCATGAAAGATTGATTGGATGTATTTCTGTCAAGAATGTATTTTAGGCCTCTCATTTTTTTAATTTAAAAAAGTCAATCAATAGTTCCTCCTGTTAATGCTAGCATGAAAGTTTCTCACGTTTTTTTATTTTTGTGATCTATTCATATCTGCCTTTTAAAGCTGGAATTCCATGCAGATCAAAGTATGTTAACCAAACCAGTCCTTTATTGATTGATCCCTTCTTTTAAAATTATAATATTATATTTAAAATATTAATTAAACATATAATTACTTAAATTATATGCCCTTTACTACATAGTTACTTACTACATCTATCCACATATATACATACTAATATTTTCATAATTTAAAAGATGCTCTATCTTATAAAACTATTGATAATTATGCTTATAATGGAATGGAAGTAATTTTTAGATCTTTCTAACCAGAGGTTATTTATAATTTACATCCTTTTAGAGACAGGAAGAAGTCTATTTCTTAAGATGGAAATGGTAATTTTGCTTATATGAGTATTGTCATTGTTCTTGCTTGATCATGTTCGTTTTATAAATGCTAACATTTCACTATTCCTAGCATATAATATCCAGGTAAACCCCTCACTGCCTACACAAATGTGACATTTGGAGAGTTGTTAAGAGGGCAGGCTTATCTTGAAGTCAAGTTTTGACTCCATCCCTTGCTGATGATACAAACCGGGGCATATAACATAACTCTCCCCATCTCTCATTTCTTTACTTGTAAATAGAAAATGATAATAAAACACTCATGAGGCTTAAATAAATTATTTCATGTAATGTTCTTAGAATAGCTCCTGACACATATTAAGTGTTTGATAATTTTAGCTTATATATAATTGACACATATTCATATACTTTATGAATTTCACACTTCCCCTAGAGAATATAAACCACAAAATAAACAATAGAGTTTTAGTTTTATCTGTAGTTTAATGCTATGCTGATAGACTGTCTATAAGGGGAGTGCCTCAGATTCTGTTACGGTTTTTATCTTCCAAAAGGATTAATACTTTTTGAAAAATTGTCAAATCTAAGTCACGTGATCATGGTTCAGAATATACTGCACTTTGAGTTTGCATTGCAAAGACTGCTGTTTCCTTGGAGGTTACCTTAGGCAAATCACAGAAAAACAACCAACAGTAGATTCCTAAATCCTCAGTGGAACATAAGAGGCAAACTGTTCTGATTTCAAACAACTTTGATTGTGAGAAAGTTCTTCCAAATAATGAATGCAAGTCTATATTCTTGGTGCTTCATTCAGAGTTCTAAATTCTAGAGCTGTGTGAAATAGACCTGAACCTTAAATATATGAGAAGACTTTTACCAAGCTCCACCATTCATTTCATTAAAGTGAACTTCTCTAGTTAAGCCTCAGAAGCTTAACTGCTTGCTTTCTGTTTCCTCAAGACAGTAATTCATTCTATTTGAAAATGGCAATAGATTCAGGATCCAGATTTTTGGTTTCTCATATTTTTATAAAATCAAATTAGCTAATATTTTATTCAAAAAATTTAGAATAACACTATCTGTATTCTTTTCAGTGTAAGATAATTTTCAAGTCTTTCCTGTTTCAGCGATTTGTACATCATACTTTGAGTTTAATTATGTGAAATCATAAAACATTCAAGTTGTAACTTTCTATTACAATCCTTAGTAAGTTCCAGATCTAATTTTGTCTTTCAAGTCAAATATGTTGATTGAAGTTGTATAGGTATGGGATTCCAAGAAAAAATTTTAAAACCTTAATGATTAAGGTTGTATGGCTTAATGATATAAACATTGGTGAGGTGTTGATGCACATAACATCTCTGAATCTATCGTCAGTTTATGGGATAAACAGTTTGGAATGCATGTTAAAAGAATATTCATAGTAGCCCAAAGAAGTAGTTAAAAGGTGTTGAAAGAGAACTTTTATTATTTAAGAAATTATAGGACAGCACTGTAAGAAAGTTGTATGATCTGGACAGCAGTAAAAAGCAATGGACTTAATATCAAAATTTCTGGCTATTTTCTCACCCTTATATTAACATTTTTGCTGAGCTTTGTAAAATGAGGTGACTGGACTAGTGTAGTGACTCCTGAGCTTTCTTTCAGTCCTAATCTCTGTAGTTCTGAAGGCTTCCCCTCCATTTAGCTTGAGTTTGTAGTTTGTATAGTTTGGGGATTATAATGCTGTTTTAAGGCTGAGAACAGCCTCAGAATATGCATAAAAATGTAGGTAGGAGGTGTTTTCTCTGGTTAAGTCCCAAGGTAATAGTGGGCTTATAGTTATTTCTAAGCACTCAGAACTGAGCAGCTCTATAAGGATAGGTTCTTTTCTCATTCTCATTCTATGTAAATAATTATTGACTAATCTGAATACTTAATACTTGACTTTGCACAATTCTATATAAAAATATGTATTTTTTTCCTAAAAACATTTGAGTACAACTTAAACCCAATATTTGAGAATTCTAATTTCATATTTGTCCTTCAGTTATAGAAATAACAGATCTTTTTTCCTTGTGAAATGTGGAGGAAGCCTTTCATGGAGCACACACTGTTTTAATGCAGTCACTCTCAAATTTCATTTGAATAAAGATCTCAGTGTTAGATTGTGAAATGCAAGAGTAATAAAATTATGACTATCTAATCATTCAAAATGATTCTGAGATTCAATCTGGGGTGTAAGTCTCAGAAAACTATATTTTTGTATTCTTTCTTTTTAAATTAAAATATAGTTGATTTGCAATATTTTGTTAATTTCAGGCATACCGAAAAGTGATTTAGTTATTTATATATGTACATATACTTCTGATTCTTTTCCATTATAAATTATTATAAGATTACTAAACACAGTTCCTTGTTTTATGCATTAAATCCTTGTTATTTATCTACTTTATGTTATATGTGTCTGTTGATTCCATACTTCATTTCCTTTTCCCTTTTGCATCCATAAGTTTGTTTTTTATGTCTGTGAGTCTGTTGCTGTTTTAGAAAAAAGTTCATTTGTAATATTTCATAAGTGATATCATATAATATTTGTACTTCTCTATCTGGCTTCACTCATTATGGTAATTTCTAGGTCCATCCATGTGCCTGTAAATGGCAGTATTTCATTCCTATTATGGCCAAGTAATATTCCTGTGTGTTTGTGTGTATGTATGTGTGTGTGTTTATGTACATCTTCTTTATCCAGTCATCTGTTGATGTACACTTAGGTTACTTCTGTGTCTTAGCTATTGTAAATAGTGCTGCTATGAACATTGGGTGCAATATTTTTTATTATTAGAATTTTCTTCAGATATATATTCAGGATCATAGGGTAGCTCTATTTTTGATTTTTAAGAAATGTCCATATTATTTCCATAGTGGTTGCACCAGTTTACATTTCCACCAATAATGTAGAAGTGGTCTCTCTTCTCCATACTCTATCCAGCATTTATTATTTGTAGATTTTTTGATGATGACCAGTGTAAAGTGATACCTCATTGTAGTTTTGATTTGCATTTCTCTAATAATTGGCGCTGAAGAAGCTGAAGTTGAACTATGAAGACCTGCAAGACCTTTTAGAATTAACACCCAAAAAAGACATCCTTTTCATTATAGGGGACTGAAATGCAAAAGTAGGAAGTCAAGAAACACCTGGAGCAACAGACAAATTTGGCCTTGGAGTACGGAATGAAGCAGGTCAAAGGCTAATAGAGGTTTGCCAAGAGAACACACTGGTCATAGCAAACACCCTCTTCCAACAACACAAGAGAAGACTCTACACAAGGACATCACCAGATGGTCAACACCAAAATCAGATTGATTATATTCTTTGCAGCCAAAGATGGAGAAGCTCTATACAGTCAGCAAAGACAAGACCAGGAGCTGACTGTGGCTCAGATCATGAACTCCTTATTGCCAAATTCAGACCTAAATTGAAGAAAGTAGGGAAAACCACTAGAACATTCAGATATGACCTAAATCTAATCCCTTATGACTATAAAGTGGAAGTGAGAAATAGATTTCAGGGACTAGATCTGATAGACAGAGTGCCTGATGAACTATTGACAGAGGTTCATGACACTGTACAGGAGACAGGGATCAAGACCATCCCCATGGAAAAGAAATGCAAAAAGGCAAAATGGTTGTCTGAGGAGGACTTACAAATAGCTGTGAAAAGAAGAGAAGTGAAAAGCAAAGAAGAAAAGGAAAGATATTCCCATTTGAATGCAGAGTTCCAAAGAATAGCAAGGAGAGAAAGAAAGCCTTTCTCAGTGATCAATGCAAAGAAATAGAGGAAAACAACAAAATGGGAAAGACTAGAGATCTCTTCAAGAAAATTAGAGCTACCAAGAGAACATTTCATGCAAAGATGGGTTCGCTAAAGGACAGAAATGGTATGGACCTAACAGAAGCAGAAGATATTAAGAAGAGGTGGCAAGAATGCATAGAAGAACTGCACAAAAAAGATCTTCACAACCCAGATAACCACGATAGAGTGATCACTCACCTAGAGCCAGACATCCTGGAATGTGAAGTCAGGTGGGCCTTAGAAGGCATTGCTACAAACAAAGCTAGTGGAGTGATGGAATTTCAGTTGAGCTATTTCAAATCCTAAAAGATGATGCTGTGAAAGTGCTGCACTCAGTATGCCAGCAAATTTGGAAAACTCAGCAGTGGCCACAGGACTGGAAAAGGTCAGTTTTCATTCCAATCCCAAAGAAAGGCAATCCCAAAGAATGCTCAAACTACCGCACAATTGCACTCATCTCACACGCTAGTAAAGTAATGCTCAAAATTCTCCAACCCAGGCTTGAGCAATACGTGAACCGTGAACTTCCAGATGTTCAAGCTGGTTTTAGAAAAGGCAGAGGAACCAGAGATCAAATTGCCAACATCCACTGGATCATCAAAAAAGCAAGAGAGGTCCAGAAAAACATCAACTTCTGCTTTATTGACTATGCCAAAGCATTTGACAGTGTGGATCACAATAAACTGTGGAAAATTCTGAAAGAGATGGGAATACCAGACCACCTGACCCATCTCTTTAGAAACCTATATGTAGGTCAGGAAGCAACAGTTAGAACTGGACATGGACCAACAGACTGGTTCCAAATAGGAAAAGGAGTACGTCAAGGCTCTATATTGTCACCCTGCTTATTTAATTTATATGCAGAGTACATTATGAGAAATGCTGGGCTGGAGGAAGCACAAGCTGGAATCAAGATTGCCGAAAGAAATATCAATAACCTCAGATATGCAGATGACACCACCCTTATGGCAGAAAGTGTAGAGGAACTAAAAAGCCTCTTTATGAAAGTGAAAGAGGAAAGTGAAAAAGTTGGCTTAAAGCTCAACATTCAGAAAACCAAGATCATGGCATCCAGTCTCATCACTTCATGGGAAATAGATGGGGAAACATTGGAAGCAATGTCAGACTTTATTTTTTTTTTTTAATTTTTTTATTAGTTGGAGGCTAATTACTTCACAACATTTCAGTGGGTTTTGTCATACATTGATATGAATCAGCCATAGATTTACACTTATTCCCCATCCCGATCCCCCCTCCCATCTCCCTCTCCACCCGATTCCTCTGGGTCTTCCCAGTGCACCAGGCCGGAGCACTTGTCTCATGCATCCCACCTGGGCTGGTGATCTGTTTCACCATAGATAGTATACATGCTGTTCTTTTGAAACATCCCACCCTCACCTTCTCCCACAGAGTTCAAAAGTCTGTTCTGTATTTCTGTGTCTCTTTTTCCGTTTTGCATATAGGGTTATCGTTACCATCTTTCTAAATTCCATATATGTGTGTTAGTATGCTGTAATGTTCTTTATCTTTCTGGCTTACTTCACTCTGTATAAGGGGCTCCAGTTTCATCCATCTCATTAGGACTGGTTCAAATGAATTCTTTTTGACGGCTGAGTAAAATTCCATGGTGTATATGTACCACAGCTTCCTTATCCATTCATCTGCTGATGGGCATCTAGGTTGCTTCCATGTCCTGGCTATTATAAACAGTGCTGCGATGAACATTGGGGTGCACGTGTCTCTTTCAGATCTGGTTTCCTCGGTGTGTATGCCCAGGAGTGGGATTCCTGGGTCATATGGCAGTTCTATTTCCAGTTTTTTAAGGAATCTCCACACTGTTTTCCATAGTGGCTGTACTAGTTTGCATTCCCACCAACAGTGTAAGAGGGTTCCCTTTTCTCCACAGCCTCTCCAGCATTTATTGCTTGTAGACTTTTGGATAGCAGCCATCCTGACTGGTGTGTAATGGTACCTCATTGTGGTTTTGATTTGCATTTCTCTAATAATGAGTGATGTTGAGCACCTTTTCATGTGTTTGTTAGCCATCTGTATGTCTTCTTTGGAGAAATGTCTGTTTAGTTCTCTGGCCCATTTTTTGATTGGGTCATTTATTTTTCTGGAATTGAGCTTCAGGAGTTGCTTGTATATTTTTGAGATTAATCCTTTGTCTGTTTCTTCATTTGCTATTATTTTCTCCCAATCTGACGGCTGTCTTTTCACCTTACTTATAGTTTCTTTTGTAGTGCAAAAGCTTTTAAGTTTCATTAGATCCCATTTGTTTAGTTTTGCTTTAATTTCCAATATTCTGGGAGGTGGGTCATAGAGGATCTTGCTGTGATTTATGTCGGAGAGTGTTTTGCCTATGTTCTCCTCTAGGAGTTCAGACTTTATTTTTTTGGGCTCCAAAATCACTGCAGATGGTGACTGCAGCCATGAAATTAAAAGACACTTACTCCTTAGAAGGAAAGTTATGACCAACCTAGACAGCATATTAAAAAGCAGAGACACTACTTTGCCAACAAAGGTCCGTCTAGTCACGGCTATGGTTTTTCCAGTGGTCATGTATGGATCTGAGAGTTGGACTGTGAAGAAAGCTGAGTGCCGAAAAATTGATGCTTTTGAACTGTAGTGTTGGAGAAGACTCTTGAGAGTTCCTTGGACTGCAAGTAGATCCAAGCAGTCCATCCTAAAGGAGATCAGTCCTGGCTGTTCATTGGAAAGACTGATGATGAGGCTGAAACTCCAGTACTTTGGCCATCTCTTGCAAAGAGTTGACTCATTGGAAAAGACCCTGATACTGGGAGGGATTGAGGCCAGGAGGAGAAGGGGATGACAGAGGATGAGATGGCTGGATGGCATTACTGACTCAATGGACATGAGTTTGAATAAACTCCGGGAGTTGGTGATGGACAGGCAGGTCTGGCGTGCTGCGATTTATGGGGTCGCAGTCCGACACAACTGAGCAACTGAACTGAACTGAATAATTGGCGATAATGAATGTCTTTTCATGTGCCTATTAGTCATGTGTTTCTCTTCTTTGGAGAAATGTCTGTTTAGGTCTTCTGCCCATTTATTGATTGAAAGTTACATTTTTAATTAACAATCTAAGTGATTCTGATTTAGAAGCCCATACTCTGAAAAAATACTGTTAAACTGCCCTAGATGAAGAATACAAATTTAGATTGCTCCCTGGTTTCAAATTCACTGCCTATAAACTATTATATTACAATACATGTATGCCAATTGCAACACCTACCCAAGAGAAACTACAAGCTTTCTCACACATGACTTGAAGCATTTCAGTGACTTGACTTCTAAAAACATATAATAGCATTTGTATGTGTGCATGTTAGTTACTCAGTTGTGTCCAGCTTTTTGCCATTCAATGGACTGTGTCCTGCCAGGCTCCTCTGTCCATGGAATTCTCAAGGCAAGAATTAATACTGGAGTGGGTACCCATTCCCTTCTCCAGGGGATTTTCCCAATCCAAGAATCAAACCCAGATCTCCTACCTTGCAGACAGTTGCTTTACCATCTGAGCCACCAGGGAAGCCTGAATGCACTGGGAAGACCCAGAGGGATGGGATGGGGAGGGAGGTGGGAGGGGGGATCGGGATGGGGAACACATGTAAATCCATGGCTGATTCATGTCAATGTATGGCAAAAACCACTACAATATTGTAAAGTATTTAGCCTCCAACTAATAAAAATAAATGGAAAAAAATGTAATTCTTCAGATGGTCAAAAACTTTATTCACTTTGAATTATCTTTATGTGTTACTATCAATTTTTCCTTGTTGTGTAGAATCAAAGCTAAGTAAAACAAAATATGTTACAGAGTACTTTTAAACCCCACGTTTCTTTTAAATATCCAACAATACTGTTATTGTTTTCCAGAAAATTCACAAATTTATAAAAGCATTTATATCTGCTGACAGCCTTTTTCACCCTTCATGCCTTCAAATAATTGACTTTGACAGCTTTGCAAATGCCTGCCTTTCAAAAACAAACCCAACAGTGGCTATCTGATGGAGGTAATCATAAAAAGTCCAGATACACAATGGAAATACAATGTTGGGAGAAATATATCAACTAAATAATTTTATGCTCATGAATTAAGATTACAATAAGATTTTTCAGAGGCTCCCTTAGTTCCCCCAAATAAAAGACTTATCTTTTTTTAAAATGTTTTCAGAAAGGCTATAGTGAGTCTCCTCAACTGAAATCAATAAATAATTGTGACAGAATGTCACAGACCATTAAGGATCTCATTCTAAAATTCTTCTCTAAGCCCTTTCTTCTCCATATTCCCTGACTACCCAATGGGTAGGAAGTCATCCCATTTATCCCAAATTTTTGTGGCCCTCTTTAGGGTTTGAATGTATTTGGGGATTATTTGTGTTATTTGGGGGAAATAGTGTTCAAAAAAAGGTCAACATTTTTATTAGCCAAGAAACACTCTTTACTGTGTTTATGAAACTATGATGATCATGCAATAAATGCTGAAATCTTCAGGAGATTTTTAGGTTTGGGGGTATTGCATTTACAGCTATGATAGTTATAGGTGGCTTTTTCAGCAAATAAAAATAGGGGACTGTGTTTAAAAAATCAAATGTGGAAGTGCTGCTGCTGCTGCTGCTAAGTCCCTTCAGTCGTGTCCGACTCTGTGCGACCCCATAGACGGCAGCCCACCAGGCTCCTCTGTCCCTGGGATTCTCCAGGCAAGAATACTGGAGTGGGTTGCCATTGCCTTCTCTGAGTGGAAGTGCAGTTGGAAACAATTAAAAATGTTCAGATTTGTCAATTTGCACTTTCATTACTGTGCTTTGGCTGCAACAATTAAATTCCCTTTGAGGTAATGTACGTAGTTGTGAAGCTGGTCGACTGTTTCAACAAGATTTAATTCCCAAGCATGAAATCCCTCCTCACTGGCAATTCTTCTATGTTAGTGCATACTTGCCTGCCAATTATTTGTATGAGAATTTGGTACTCAGTTTTGAGCCAATTGACCTTTGATTTTATGTGGATGAGCTATTATGTAAATTTTAACCTTGATGTTGCTTCCTGGCCACAAGGGAGAGGTTTTTGCTCAGCCATTTGGTTCTTTTGTATCTGGTTTAATGCTTGAGTTGATTCCTGGAGTCCTACCTTAGAACTAATATCATTTTTATTTTAATTTGTTTTAAAATAATGTCTGTCAAATTTATTAAACATTTCAAAGAATGCTATAATTGAAGAAAAATACTTGTGAAAGATTTGATTATTTTGGGGCCTATATGTCTTATGTCATTCCTTGAAAAGGAAAACTTGAGGGGTGGGGAGGAAACTTTTATCTTTAGGAGCTTGGTTGGATTTGCAATATTAGTATGAACTTTATTGTATAGACGCATATCCAGGACTTGGCTTTGCAGCTTTCCTTTTTGCATAGATCTCCTAAAAATGGATCTTACCTATGGTAGGAAGTTTTCTTAAAGTGAAAAGTTCATCACTCAGTCATGTCTGACTCTTTGTTCCCGCATGGACTGTAGCCTACTGGGCTCCTCTCTCCATGAAATTCTCCAGGCAAGAATACTGGAGTGGGTTACCATTCCCTTCTTCAGGGGATCTTCCCAGCCCAGGAACTGAACCCAGGTCTCCTGCATTGCAGGCGGATTGTCTACCATCTGAGCCACCAGGGAAGGTCTTCTCTTGTCTCAGTAGCTTAGAATAATTTGTAATCCCTGAACTTGCAAATATTTTTATAGACATTCTGAATCATGTAAAATGTCATGGTTTCCTCTTGATAGTAACAGTTGAAAATTCTAGAGCCAAAATTAAGGTTATCCTGTGATCCTCTAATGATATTCGCAGACCTGCTGGGTTACAAGCAATGGCTTAATGTTTCTCTTCCTTTTAGGATGCATAGTGAATGGGTCCATGAAAATTGTGTTCATTTTATATCTACCTAAGTACTCTTGCCTGGCAAATCCCATGGATGGAGGAGCCTTGTAGGCTGCAGTCCGTGGGGTCGCTAAGATCGGACACGACTGAGCGACTTCACTTTCACTTTTCATTTTCATGCATTGGAGAACCCACTCCAGTGTTCTTGCCTGGAGAATCCCAGGGACGGGGGAGCCTGGTGGGCTACCGTCTATGGGGTCGCACAGAGTCAGACATGACTGAAGCAACTTAGCAGCTGCAGCAGCATAGATTCTATACTACATGTTTTTCACATTTTAACATTTCTGAAATGGAGATATATTTTATAATTTGGTTAGAATTTATTTGACACTTCCTTTTCTTTCTCTGGGATATATTAAGTTGTTATTGTTGTTTAGTTGCTAAGTCACATTTAACTCTTTGCGACTCTGTGGACTGGAGCCCACTAGGCTCCTCTGTCCATGGAATTTTTCAGACAAGAATACTGGAGTGACTTGCCATTTCCTTCTCCAGGAGATCTTTCCAGACCAGGGATTAAACATACGTTTCCTGCATTGGCAGGCGGATTCTTTACCACTGAGCCACCAGGGAAGCCCTATACGTGAAGTAGTATAGTTTTAATATAGATGCCATTTTAGATTCAATGAAATAAAACATTACAGTGATATTACAGTTTAGGGAATGCTTATTATATTGAAAAGAACAGAGTTACTGAAAACTCAAAATGGCTAGGTAGGTTTAAAAGGAATTCCGAAACTTAAATACATATTCAGAAAACTCTAAAACTTAGCTCAATTTCTTATTTTCTATGAAACTCACTAATCTTTTATTTTCTCCTTCTGTAAATGATCTTACCAGAATAATATCAGCCATAATTAATCTTCTATTTCTTCTTCCTCTCATTACTTCTTACTTACCCTCTTACCTTCCATCCTTCTCTTCATTCATTCATTTCTCCATTCTTTGTCAATATTCACAAATATTTTGCATTCTAATGACTTGCTACTGGTTAAGATATAATTTTGAGCTCAGTATAATCCTTGATGTCAAGATGCTTATATTGATTTTTGCAAGACAGATAGAAAAATGTCATGTAATATTTTACAGGAGTGTTATATAGAGGAAGGTATATTATTTGTCAGAGTAGGGTGAGAAGGGAAATGATTTGATGAAGATTAATCAGGATCTGAAAGGACAAGAAAAAAATTTAGAGAAAAAAAAAAGATGCAGTGTGCCATAGGAAGAGGAAATGGCATCGAAGAATAGGGAATGGACAGAAAACTAAGCAGGGTAAGAGGACTGAATATTGAATGTAAATTAGTAATGCTGGCAATAGAGGCCAAAGAGGTAATAAGACCAGATCATGAAGGGCCCTATACATTTTCCTGGGGAAAATGCCATCCAGAACTTTTTCTGTATAGCAGCGTGCATCCTTTTTGAGCATTATTTCTAGGACATTATTTGCCTTTGAAAAAATGACTCAGGCAGCAGCAGGGAGAAATAATAAGAAGTATAAGGGTTAAACTGAAGTCTGAGACTCCAAACTGGAGGATGATATAATAGATTAGATGACATATGATTAATACAGAAAAGTAAATAGCGAAGAGGATGGTTAACTGTAAAGCTAATTACATGATACAGTTGAAAAGACCTGATGACCACTGATCTATGTGGAGTCCAGTTGAGAGGAAGGAGTCAAGACCATTCCTGTTTGTAGCTGGTATAATTGTACTCAAGGCTGTCTAACATTCAACAAGATAGAGGCATAAGAGGCAGAGCAATTGAACTCAGTGAAATGATTTTACATTCGTTTGGAGTCATGGTAATTTTTTAATCCCTCTGGGACATCCAGTAAGTATTTTGCAAATATGAGTTAGAGACAATATACCAAACATGTAGCACGTATAGTATCATTTAAATATCAATATTATTCTAAGTCAGACTGTCAGTCAGTTCAGTTCAGTCGCTCAGTCGTGTCCGACTCTTTGCGACCCCATGAATGGCAGCACGCCAGGCCTCCCTGTCCATCACCAACTCCCAGAGTTTCCTCAAACTCATGCCCATCAAGTCAGTGATGCCATCCAGCCATCTCATCCTCTGTTGTCCTCTTCTTCTCCTGCCCCCAATCCCTCCCAGCATCAGGGTCTTTTCCAACGAGTCAGCTCTTCACATGAGGTGGCCAAAGTATTGGAGTTTCAGCCTTAGCATCAGTCCTTCCAGTGAACACCCAGGACTTATCGGTGTTCCCTTATTTTACAGACACATTGGTAGTCTTAGAGAGGTTAAGTAATACCTGAGTTCAGTTTTCTAGAAAGTAGTGGAGATAGTGTTGAATTTCAACGTTTCTAACTCTGGAGCCTGTGTGTTTTTTGATTATTTGTTGTTTTGTTTTTTAAGATTTTCTTTTTATAGAAGATTTTAAGGTCCACAGAAAATTTGAGAAGGTACTGAGATTTTCCTTATATTCTCTGCCCTAATCCATGCACAGCATCCCCCATTTTGAGTATTCCCCACCAGAGAGCTACATTTGTTACAATCAAATCTACCTTGACACAAAATATTATAGTTACTTAAAGCCCTTAGTTTGAATTATAGTTTACTCTTGGTATTGTACTTTCTGTGGGTTTGAAAAATGGGCTTCCCTTTTGGCTCAGGTGGTAAAGAATCTGTCTGCAATGCAGGAAATCTTGGTTCAATCCCTGGGGTGGAAAGATCCCCTGGAGAAGGGAATGGCAACCCACTCCAGTATTCATGCCTGAAGAATTCCATGCACAGAGGAGCCTGGTGGGGCTAGGGTTCATGGGGTCTCATAGAGTCTGACAAGACTGAGCAATCAGCACTTCCATAATGACATGTGTCAGTTATCGTGGTGTCATAAAGAGAATCTCCATTACTGTAAAACTCTTCTGAGCTCTACTCATTTACCCTTCATAAAACCACCTCCAGGCAGCCACTTACCATTTTACTGTCTCCATCAGTTTGGTTCAGTTCAGTTCAGTTCCGCCACTCAGTCGTGTCTTACTTTTTGCAATCCCATGGACTGTGCACGCCAGGATTCCCTGTCCAGCACCAACTCCTGGAGCTTGCTCAAACTCATGTTCATCAAGTCGGTGATGCCATTTCATTCTCTGTCATCCCCTTCTCCTCCCGCCTTCAATCTTTCCCAGCATCAAGGTCTTTTCAAATGAGTCTGTTCTTCACATCAGGTGGCCAAAGTATTGGAGGTTCAGCTTCAGCATCAGTCCTTCCAATGAACACCCAGGACTGATCTCCTTTAGGATGGACTGGTTGGATCTCCTTGCAGTCCAAGGGGCTCTCAAGAGTCTTCTCCGACACCACAGTGCAAAAGCATCAGTTCTTCGGC
Organism: Cervus elaphus; assembly: GCF_910594005.1. Classification (NCBI taxonomy): domain Eukaryota; kingdom Metazoa; phylum Chordata; class Mammalia; order Artiodactyla; family Cervidae; genus Cervus; species Cervus elaphus. The sequence continues at coordinate 46,464,795 of NC_057832.1, forward strand.
ACTTAGCTTTCTTGATAGCCCGACTCTCACATCTGTACATGGCAACTGGAAAAACCATAGCTTTGACTAGATGGACCTTTGTCGGCAAAGTAATGTCTCTGCGTTTTAATATGCTGTCTAGGTTGGTCATAACTTTTCTTCCAAGGAGCAAGTGTCTTTTAATTTCATGGCTGCAGTCACCATCTGCAGTGATTTTGGAGCCCAAGAATTACTGTGTCCATAGTTTTGTATTTTCCAGTTGGAATTGTATAGTTGGAATTACATTGGAATCATATAATTGTAGCCTTTTCGCATTGACTTCTTTCACTTAGTAATATAGATTTAAGGTTTCTCCTGTCTTTTCATGATTTGATGGCTTACTTCTCTTTGGCACTGGGTAATATATATTTCATGTGTGGCTATGCCACTGCTTATTTATCCATTCATCTACTGAATGATATCTTGGTTGCTTCTAAGTTTGGGCAGTTATGAATAAAGCTGCTATAAATGTCTGTGTGCAGGTTTTTGTGTGGACATACGTTTTCAGCTCCTTTGGGTAAATACCAAGGAGTGCAGTTGCTGGATTATATAGTACGAGTATATTTAGTTTTGTAAGAAAACACGAAAATGTCTTCCAAAGTGGCTGTACCATTCTGCATTCCCACTAACAATAAAAGTTCCTATTGCTTTACATCCTCACCAGCATTTGGTCTTGTCATTGTTTTGAATTTTGTTGTTTTTTAAATAAATAGACTTTATTTTTAGAGCAGTTTTAAATTTTAAAAAATTATCTGAAAGTACATAGAGTTCCCATATTCCCTATCTCAGTTTCCCTACCTTGCCCTTGCCCCAGGTTTCCCCTATCAATGTCTTACATTATTGTGGTATATTTGTTAACAATTCATATATCAGTGCTGATACATTGTTTTTCTTTCATGAATCTTAATCTGGGTGTTGTATCTAAAAGATGATCTCCAAATTAAAGATTACCTTATTATTTCCTGTGTTATTATCTAGGAGTTTTATCATTTTGGGTTTTACATTTAGGTCCTTGATCCCAGTCAGTTCAGTCAGTCGTGTCCGACTCTGTGACCCCATGGACTGCAGCAGGCCAGGCTTCGCTATCCATCACCAACTCCCAGAGCTTGCTTAAACTCACATCCACTAACTCAGTGATGTCATCCACCCATCTCATCCTCTTCGTTCCCTTCTCCTCCTGCCCTCAATCTCTTCCAGCATCAGGGTCTTTTCTAATGAGTCAGTTCTTTGCATCAAGTGGCCAAAGTATTGGAGGTTCTGCTTCAGCATCAGTTCTTCCAATGAACTACTTTAAGTTAATTTTTGTGAAAGCTATAAGGTCAGGATCTAGGTTCATTTCTTACATGCAGATATTCACCTGCTTTAGCACAAGTTATTGAAAAGACTATTCTTTCTGAATTAATATAACACTTCTTGCATCATATTATCAGACCCTAAAATGCCTTTGTATTGCATTCTGTGAGGTCAGGATTTTTCTTTTATACATTTCATCATTCATGTTGTCACTGCCAGATTCCATCAAATGTTATAGAGTGACAGAGAAAACTAGAAGTTTCTCAATTTTTCCTGTTCCTAAAGATGTGAACTTGATGACTCCAAGTGAAATTAAGATAGTGAGAAGTCAGCAGCAGGTAGCTAAGTCAGCTTCATCAAAATACCGAAGGGTACTTTATTGTCATTTGGGAGGACAGTCAACCATGACTGTGCCACCTGTTCTAAGAGCGTCCATATGCAAAATGCTTAAGTTCCTCAACTGTGTTAAAGTTCAAGGTCAGAAATGTGTTATGATTAAAATGTTAGTGAAGTACGTGTTAGATAGTCAACTAAGTGAATTACAGTCATTTCAGAATGGTTTTCTCAGCTGTCATTGGAAAAAGCAGACCGAAATATGTCAGTTCTGCAATACTGCATTCTTTAAGCCATAAATAGGGTGAGAATGAAGGGTATTGAGAATGTAAAAGCTATCATAAACAAAGGAGATTGTAAGAATCTCAGAATGTTTTACAAGCTCATAATTGTACATCTAAGAATACTCTGCAATTCAACTACTTAACTGTCTTCTTTGGGAAGTACTGCTTTGCTATTAAATAAATTTGCCTGCAGTTATAGTGTGAAATGGGGGAGGGGGAAGATGAACATATTTTGGTTATCTCATAGTTCCAGGAATGGTTTGCTTTCTGGGTGACCTGGGGGCAGATGAAAACCCCAACTAAACTTGGAAGTACCTGACATTGTTTTGGAGCAGACAGTCCTTTAAAGAAAGGGTCTAATTCAACAATAGATTCCTCTTTCTATTCCAGGTAGCAAGATAACTTATTCTGGGGAATCGAAACTGATCTTTCCTTGTAGGTACTATCTGCACTATGGATCAACAACTCAAGCAAACCAGCAACATATTAAGGAACAAGTTATATACAGTTTTCTTTTATGAATCTTATGGACAGACGACATGGATATAGTGTTATAACAATGCTAAATACCACGTTGCTTATAATCTTAAAGCAATCTAAAATTTAGATTTGAAATAAAGGTAGGAACACAATATAGATACATCCAAAACATCAAAGTAATGAGGCAATGTGTGATTCAGTGCTAAAATATGTGGTTTAGATCATAAAAAACTATCAATGTTCGGAAAAGGAAGACATCCCGTGGAACATGATGTGGACCCTGGACTCGAACGATATTTGGTTGGGTGGCCTGCTCCTCTCTTAAAATATGTTGCTTCAATTCTTGTTATTACCTAAAAGAATTCAATTTAATTCTTGCCACAGTTCTTTTGTGTGTGTGTTCACTGAGGGGTGTATGTGTATGTGTGTGTTTTGGGGAGATGAGTGGAAGTCAGGCAAACTTGGTTTAATATGAAACAGCTAGTTTTTCACATGTGACTGAGAAATTAAGTTCTCTAACTCTCATTTTCTCCTATAAGGAGTGAAAGATTTCTTCAAAGGCTTTTTTTATTAGGTATGGTGATGTTTAAGTATTTAACATAGTACCTAGAAAATAGTAAATCCCTAATAAATGGGAATTGCTAGTGTTTGTGCTAAAAAAGTTCAAGATAGCAATTGTTTATATGTGTTATGGATTCTTCATTAGTGATCTATCATAACTAATATAAACACCAAGGCTAATGGATTTTGAACTCAATTTGCAAGTCAAGTTGACTCTGTATAATGTAAAATATTTTCCGCATCTTCAAAATCAGCAAATATTAACTGGACCTTATAAAACTAAAGCAGCTCATCAATATCTTAATTTCTAATAATGTGTTATATTTAACTTAAGGTGGGAACTGTATATAGTGCTTCTTTGGAAATTTAATCATATATATTTTCTGATGTTCACAAATGTCATTTCTCTACATATGCATTCTTTCTTTGTAGATAATAAGCAATTCTTTCATAATCTCTTTCATGTTGAAAATGCAGTCACATAGCTCATTATCATTCTTTCTGAAGATTATCATCATGTTATCTGACAAAAAAAGTAAACAAATGTGGTTTATGTAATAGGAGGTTTCTTTGTCCTGCTTTTCTGATTTGGTTTATGTATTTTATATATAAACCCTATATTTAGAGTTTGAACCATTTCCTATTTTTGCTTTTGCTTAGTACTCAGAGTGAAGTTTTGGTAGCTCCCAAGATGAGAGCGTGGGCTCCCCTTATAGTTCAGTTGGTAAAGAATCCGCCTGCAATGAAGGAGACCTGGGTTTGATTCCTGGATCAGGAAGATCTCCTGGAGAAGACATAGGCTACCCACTCCAGTATCCTTGGTTTTCCCTTCTGGCTCAGCTGGTAAAGTATCTGCCCACAATACAAGAGACCAGGGTTCAATCCCTGGAGAAGGGAAAAGCTACCCCCTCCAGCATTCTGGCCTGGAGAATTCCATGGACTAGATAGTCCACGGGTTCACACAAGAGTCAGACACAACTGAGCAACTTTCACTTTCGAGATGAAAAAGCATGTACCTGGCTGGAGCAGCTTTTAAGTAAATAACTAGTTATTTTTATTGCTTTAGTGCTGCTTGGACAAGTTTACTGTCTCACATTGATTTTTCTTCTTATTTTTAAAATAATTGCTCCTGAGAAAAATACAGCCATCCTCTTGCTGTTCCATATTTGTCAACATGTTAAAGCATCAGTTCAGTTCAGTTCAGTTCAGTCGTTCAGTCGTGTCTGACTCTTTGCGACCCCATAGACTGTAGCACGCCAGGCCTCCCTGTCCATCACCAGCTCCCGGAGTTTACTCAAACCCATATCCATTGAGTCAGTGATGCCATCTAAGCATCTAATCCTCTGTCATCCCCTTCTCCTCCTGCCTTCAGTCTTTCCCAGCATCAGGGTCTTTTCAAATGAGTCAGCTCTTCACATCAGGGGGCCAAAGTATTGGAGTTTCAGCTTCAACATCAGTCCTTCCAATGAACATTCAGGATTGATTGCCTTTAGGATGGACTGGTTGGATCTCCTTGCATAGAGATCCAACTCTATGATTTTACTCTGTGTTAAAGCATAGAGTATAACAAATGCCAAAGGTAGCTAATGCACTCATGCTTAAAAATTGATGTCTCAGTCACAGAATCAAAAACCTCAGTTATAAACACACACTTATGTCTGGCGCCGTGTATATTCCTTTCTGAAAAGGAGTATTTTTAGACAGAATTACTAAGAATGAAATAAGAAATTGGGAAATATGGGTGTGCATTCATAGTCTGTGATTTATATTTCAAATCTGGACATGTTCAATATTAATATATAAAAACAAAAAAATTATTCAAGAATTTTAAAAGTTATTTAGATAATAGTGTTTATGAAATGCTTTTAGACTCTCCTATTTGGAAAAGTTTTTGAGAACTAGAATTATTATCATTCCTTGGAAGATGCTGTTTCTTACTTAAAAATTAGCATTCCTTTACCTATTTATATAATGCAAAGCAGCATAGTAAGTATACAGAGAACATTCAAGGTATGCATCTGTATTAATTTATGGAGTTTAACATGGGAAATATTAAGAAGGTAACAATGGTATACTTAGAAATTTAGAAATTCAGATAGGCACTATCTTGACTGAGTTGTGCCCCCTGCTACCCTCAAATTCATATGTTGAAATCCAAGCCTCTAGTACCCTAGAGGGTGACTGTATTAAGAGATAAGACTTTTCAAAGATAATTAGGTTAGAATGGGGTCAAATGACTGGTGTCCTTATAAGAAGATGTTAGGAAAACACAAACTGAGGAGGGGCTGAGTGAGGACACAGCAAGAAGGCGGCATCAGCAGATCAAAGAGGGAGGCCTCAGAAGAAACCAGCCTGTCATCCCCTTGGTCTTGAACTTCTAGCCTCCATAATTGTGACCGAATAAGCTTCTGTTGTTTAAGCCACCAAGTCTAGGTTATTTTGTTACAGCAGCCCTAGGAACCTAATACCGATAGATATCTATGTATCATAGTGTTAGTATTTTCGTTCTTAGAATCCCCAGTTGGTAGTATTCCTCCTGAGAAAGGTCTGCCTCTATTGGAATATTTGACAGTTATAATAAACCATCATTTCCATGAAAGAGTCAAAGAACATATTTCTTGAGGTCATCATCACTCTAGACTTCTAGGAGATTCATTGCCCATGGAGTCGGTGGAAGAAAAAATATATTAAACTGTAATTTACTGAATTATTTTTGTGTTCGACAGTCTGGAGGATATAATGATAGTCAGTGATGTACCTAAAGAACATACAAGCTAGTGGTGGTGATAAGCTGTAAAGACAAATAGCTACAATATAATAAACCTGTACTCCATGCAGTAATAAAGGTCCATGCAGATATAGAAAGTTCTGAGGAAAAGAAGACCCTTAGTCATTTGTACTATCTGTTCCAGAGGGCAGATTAAAGAAGTCTCCTCCTTGGAGCCATGGGCATTTTAGCTGAATTGTAGAGGAGGAGTAGAATTTTTGACAGAGGGTTTTTAAGAGTAAATCACATTTTATGCATTAACGTTGCATAAGCAACTCACTTATGCACTGAAATTAATTCATGGAAAAACCAGTCTCACTTTTCTCTCCATCCCTAATGTAACAGCATAACCCTTTTACTGTTATTTCCCTTTTCTTACGTACTGAGTTTTCTCTACTAAAGGATATAGATTGGACTTGAGAAGAAAGTAGATGGTTCAGCCATCTAAGAGCTATTGGGCTAGTATATTAGCTCAACAGGAGGCTAAATGATGCAATTACAGTTGAATTGCATCACGCATAGCTTTGCTTCAGAATCATCAGGCCCTGCTTGTGTTAAATAACTGCTTTGCTGTTAGATTTGAAAGCTACCATCAGTTATAAGGAAGTAAATCCTAGGAGTATATGTGGTTTTACAAATATTTTTGTTGTGCACTGTGGTTAGGAAGATTGTTTTTGTTCCATCATTGTTGCTTTTAGCTGGAGCCATGTTAAGTGACAAAAGAAACACAGGCCAAAACTTAGAGTTTCAGTCATCCTCTCCATCTAAACCCCACCATTTTAGGCAAGAAATTAGAGTCCATACAATGTTGTGAAGCTTCTTATTTTTTAGACACTGAAGCAATATCAATATTTGACCACTTCTTATTGTTTTCATACATGTAACCTGTGCAATTTTATGTTCCCAATTATCAATCAGTAAAATAGTTTTTATACTTCTCCCATTTTATAGAGACTGGTCTTTATTTGTTTTTCTTTATTATATAATCATACAGCAGGTTCATGTCATACATTATACAAAAAAGATGTTTAGGGGTTGTTTTAATTTTGGTGGTAAGATACACATTTCTAATTTACTTTGGCTTAATAATTCTTGTTAAATTATTAAGCATTCAAGCAATCAGTTAATACTGTACTGATCATCTGCTGTATAAAAAGTACTAGGTATTTAACTACTTAGTTTTCTATTTTATAGTTATCAAAACTCTTCAATTTGAAATAACTATGTTATTTACTCAAAATACTTATACTTGCACACACTTTAGGTATATTCATGATATAAAGATATAAGGTTAGAAGATGAAATAATAAAGTTGACTTAAGGCTATCTTTTTTGCTTCATGTGAGGAAAATCAAGGTTTCAGTTTCTCTTCTGGAATTGGAAATAAAACCTTTAGCTAAAAATGGATTTGTATGCAGTGAGGATTTGCAGCTGTTTTTGCTGTGCCAGGCTTCTGTTCACACCAGTCACAGTCTGAATCTTTAAGTTGCTGTTAGAAGCTTTGGGGGCTCCATAGATGCAGGTAGTCTGATGTGTGGGATGTAAATGAAAATTGAGGGCAGTTCAAATGGTGCATGAGAGAGACACAAGTCCCACTTCAGTTCTCTGTTAATTTCTCATTTCCAAAACTTATATAAGAAGTTGCCATATGACTTTTAAATGTAATCTTTTGGCAATTTTTATGCCTTTTTAGAATGCAGTAGGGCACACAGAATCAAATATTCAGTACATTTTTCCTGCTGACAATTTTGAAATAATGTCATTTCATACCAGCTTATTTATTGTGTATCTCTTCAGGATGCAAGAGCTATAAAGGAACAAAACTCAATCAAGTATAATTCTGCATTCAAGGAGCACATATATATACTGAAGGTCAAAAAAAATGGAAAGGACTGGAAATCAGATTGCATATGTGTATGTTTTAACTTCCTTGACTTCTGTGACTCTCTTAAGGTTTTCTCCAGAACTTCAACTTCATTAATTATAAGAAAGTTGGTGTAAGTTGGGGCAGAATTTGCTCCACCATCCCCAGGGGCTATTTGACACTGTCTGGAGACATTTTTCATTGTCACAACTGGGTAAGAGATGCTACTGAACCTAGTGAGTAGAGGTCGGGGATAGCACTCAGCATCCTACAATGCAGAGAACAGCCCCTCTACAACAATCCTGCAACCCAAAATATCAATAGGATTGAGTTTACCTGTTTTAAGGAAATAAGTAACTTGAAAGGACGGAGTATGACATAGACAATTATTTCCAGTTCTGTCATCTGTTCTGCTTTGAGTGCTCAGTCATCTTAAACAAGTCATTTCCCTTCTCTTGCCTAGTTCCCCTATTGATGAAGTGAATATTTTGATTATATTATATATCAAGAGCCCTAAGTCTTTAAATCTTGCAAAATTCATCTCTATTTTTCTCATATTTTGAGAGGGAAAGACATGGGGGTTATTTTAAAACCTCATTTAAGTTATTCAATTTATAATCATTTTAAAGTTATAGTTGTGCCTAATATATATTCATCAGTGCAGAGATACCAATGTGATTCACATCAGTCACATTTCCATACACTAGCAGTGAACTATTTGAAAAAAGACATGAAGAAAATAATCTCATATCCAATAGCAACAAAAAGGACAAAATATTTAGAATAAATTAAATCAAAGAGGTGAAAGATCTATAAACTGAAAACTACAAAACATTGATGAATGTAATCAAAGACACAAATAAATATCTTATATCATGTTTTCACAGATTAGAAGAATTAGTATTGTTAAAATGTTCATTCCACCCAAAAAAATCTACAGTTTCAAATGCAATCTCTATCAAAATCCCAAGGACATTTTTTACAGAAATAGAAAAAAGAAATCCTGAAATTTGCATGAAACCACCAAGACCCCCAAATAGCTAAAGCAATCTTTAGCATAAAGAATGATGCTGGTCCATGGTGCCAATAATACCAATAATTAACATAAGACAGTTTATGGGTTAAAAAATATTTATATTTTAATATAGATAGTGAATTATAAGTTGGGTAGCTTTTATTTATTTTGGGGGATTTTAAAAAATATTGGAGTATATAGTTGATTGACAATGTTGTGTTAGTTTCAGGTGTACAAATTCAGTTATACATATATCGATATTCTTTTTCAGATTCTTTCCCCATATTGGTTATTACAGAATATTGAGTATTTCCTGTGTTATACAGTACTTTTTTCTTAGTTATCTATTTTATATATAGTAGTGTATGTGTATTAATCCCATGCTCCTAACTTGTCCCTACCACCCACATTTCCCTTTTGGTTACCATAAGTTTGTTTTAACTGTAAGTTTGTTACTTTTTCCTAAATAAGTTCACTTATGTCACTTTAAAAATTAGATTCCATATATCAGTGATATTCTATATTTGACTTTCTCTGTCTGACTTATTTCACTTAGTATGATAATCTCCGTGTCCCCCCATGTTGCTGCAAATGGCATTATTTCATTCTTTTCTATGGCTGTATAATATTCTGTCGTATATATGTACCACATCTTCTTTATCCATTCCTCTGTTGATGGACATTTAGGTTGTTTCCATGTCTTGGCTATTGTAAATACTACTGCAGTGAACATTGGGATACATGCATCTTTTCAAATTATGGTTCTTTCTGGGTATATGCACAAGAGTGGAAGTACTGGTTCATATGGTGGTTCTAAGGTAGTTTTTAAATAGAAATAAAGAGTATGACATCATTTTGATAGGTGCGACTCACTTTAGATTTTTCTGGATGATTCATTTTGAGAGAATATCATGAAAGAAGTCAGAGGAAACTAGGGCCTCAGGATATGCTTTTTTGTTTTTCTTTGCCATGACACAAGTCAGAATTGACATCCTATTTATAAAAGTTAAAACATCCTATTTATGAATTAGAAGTATGATTTTAAAAGTAACTGCTTCTTTCCCTTTGGTCTATTCCTGACCAAAGCCTCTTGTTAATCCTTCTTGCTAGCCATCAGAAACAAGTATAGAGCTACTTCTGATGACCATTAAGCTTGGTTCTCTAGCTCACAAAATCTAAAAGAAAATTATATTTCAGTAAGAATCTGTCCAGCCTTTCAAACCAGCTTCTATCTAAATATATCAACACTTAACAGCAACACATACTTTGATCTTATGATATGGTAATAGGTTGGATAGATATTGGAAAATCTCCTAATAAGAAAATGATATAGAAAAAAAAGCTGTTTTAAAAGGATATTTCCAAGCCAGGCTGCTGTCAATAACATGCATTATTGACATAGGCTTCATGTGGCCTGGCAACCTGTTGTAGTTTGATCACAGACAGGCTTGCTGAATTGTCAAAAAAACAATTTGATTTGTCAATAAATAATCAATATTTTTTCACTTTTGTGTTTCCTTTTTTTTTTAAAAGAAATTTTTCTTTTCCATTTAGTTTTCTTCAACCCTCCTGGAATAGCACCAGAGTTGAATGTCAAATCTGTTACTTTTCATTTCTTATTACTGTTTAACCAATATTGCATTGACCCCATGAATCATCAATGCCAGACTAGGAGGTAACTTTGGAAAAAGGACACCGGGCCCATAAAGTTATCTGGCCATGAAAAAGCAGCCTTGGAGCTAGGAAGCAGTAGGGGACAGGTTGGAAGCAATTACAGTAGTAATGACAGTAGGAACAATGTAATTAGCATCTGTTTCAAGGGTAGTAATTTGCAGGCATATGACAATGGAGAGTTGGTATCTCAGAGAACTTCATATACCCTCACCCCCCAGCAAAATGTTAACTGTCCTATATTCATATTAAGGCAGCCGTGACAAATAGGGCTGCGCGCTGGAGCCTTTAGGAGAATCAGTCACTATGTTTCAAGTCATCCTCCCAATACATTTCAGATCATTATATATTGCAACAGTGCTGCATATGAGAACTAGTGCTATGTAGTAACAAAAGGAGGTGGGGGGAGGTGAAACCCATCCAAGAAGAGCAGGTGGACAATACAAGTGTCCTGGTCAAGAAATAGACGATTGTCTAACCCAGATTACTTGGCAGTCATCCTTCAGGGGATTTAGCAACATATGCAAAGACAGTGGTTTTCTAAGTGGGGCCTCCAGACAGGGCTTGTCAGCATTTCTTGGGAACTTTTTAGAATTGTAAATCCCCTCCTCTGGAGACATACTGAATCAGAAATTTGTGGGATAGCACTCAGTAATTTGTATTTTATCAAGTGTTCCAGGCCGTTCTGATGAATAGTAAAGTTGGCGAATCACTGTAAGAGGTTTTGTAAGGTTTGTAATATCCACCTCACAGATTGGATATTAAACATAATTTTGGAAGCAGTGGGATATGACAGCAGTTGGCAGGGAGTCTCAGAAGGAAAGGAGTTAGGACTTAACCTCAGTCCCCCCCAAAAAACAGCATATTGGGTAGGAAGGCATGCATTTCAAAAAATACATAGTTATAAATGCAGTATACAGAGCGAAATTAACATTTTCAGACTTCAGATAGAGAGATATAACCTTTAACAAGCTAGACTCCTTATGCATCACTTTTGTCATCTCAAAATCAGTTTAATAATAATAGTGATAGCCTTGTAGAGTTGCTATGAATATTAACTGAGTTAGAGACCAAACCCAGAATGTCTGTCACATAGTAAGAGTGGAATCGATGTTGACTCACATCATGATTTTTCTATTATTTAAACTGATGTAAGAATTGAAAGTGAAGTTGCTCAGTCGCATCAACTCTTTATGACCACATGGACGGTAGCCTGCCAGGTTCCTCTGTCCATGGAATTCTCCAGGCCAGAATACTGGAGTGGGTAGCCATTCCTTTTTCAGGGGATTTTCGCAAACCAGGGGTTTGGGATTCCTAAATTATAATTTTCTAAAGGCTAAAAACATGGTTCTTGTGTAATATAAAATAAACATGTGCCAAAGATTTTTTTTTAATTCATTAATGAAGTAACAGGTAAAATGTCAAAATTGAGTTCAAAAGAGGTTTTGAAGGATGCAGTTTATATAATCTGTCAAGAATGCTGAAATGTTTCTAATAGATGTAAAACTGGATGATATCCTACAGAGCAATATATTGTAATGTTTGGAGTTATCATTTTTGACAGACTAAAACCAATTGCATCTCTCCTGGACAATATTTATTTACATTATTATAGACCTGAATCATTTGCATTACTCTCACAAAAGGATCATTTGAATTGATACCAATTTTCTGCAAGATAACCTCTAGACCTACAAAATTATAAAAGGGTCTATCAGTAGAGAGTCTTTGATATACAAAGACGTACCTCCACACTACTCGGAAAGAACATGCAGTAATTGATTTTACCTATTTTCCAATTCTGGAATAATTTTTATTGATGGATGTCTCACAGAAAGAGTGCAAAAGCCAAGCTATTGGAATTGATTTACAGGAATGAGGCAGAAGCAGGAGCAAAAGTGATATGGCAGTACTTCTAAATCCTGGGTCCACAGATAGTGGTAAAACAATAACAAAATAACTCTGAATGTTACAGACTCTTGTGGCCAGAGAGTCTGAGTGAACATTACAGCCTCTAAAAATATATACATTATGAAGAGAAATACACCCTTAATTTGAAAAATATTTTCATTACAACTAGTCAAGAAACCAGCTAGAACATTATCCTCAGGTGTATGAAGCATTTACTTATTCCAAGTAAAACTGTAGCCAAAGATATAAGATAAATAAGGATATTATGGTGGTATAGCATTCAGTGCATTTTTCTACAAATAGAATGAGCAATTTGAGACAAAATCCTCAGCAAGAGCCTTTTAATTCTTATCCTGTATTACCTAGAAATACTTGTGGGTGCTGCTTAAGTATGGTAGTCCATTTATATAATTAAGTCACCAGTATATATAGTTTACTTTGAACAGTGATTTTACTACGGCATATACACAAAGATTAGACAGATAAGTGTGGTATGTGAGAGACTTAGCTAAGGAGAAACACTACTTAAATTAGGAGGTGAGTGGCAGTTTGCTTGTATAAATGTTCTGCATCTTTATGGGAAAGTTATATCTGATTTTTCTCTTTTCTCGAAAGTGTTTTGGAGTGTTTGGGAAAAAATATAAGAAAATGTATTTTATTTTAAATGTTTTCTGATTTTCTGTCATGGAATGAAACAACAAGTGAAACTAAGATATACTTTTGACTTTTTTCTTACCTCTTTTGGACTCAGTTTCAATTTATAAGTGTTCAGATTGAACTCATTTAACAAATGTTTATTGAGCAACTTGAATAAGGCTGTATGCTATGCAATGAAAACAAGAAAATATACTGTTTTTTCAAGGAATTTATCATTTTATCTGAGAATGAACCAAATGTGACTTTAAATAAAGGGGAAAAGAAAGTGATAAAATAAAAAATAGTCCAGGTGAGCAATGGCATTACAGCAGGAATATTTTGAGGAATTTGAAAATATAGTGGAAAGAGATATGCCTATGAACAGAGGAAACAAAAATTGAAAAATAAAGGGTAAAAAGTGGCTAAAGTGAAGTGCAAAGCGTGGTGTGTTTTCAAAACAAGAAAGGTTGTACTAATTTGGAATGGTAGTTCACCAACAAAGGCTTCATGAAGGAAGGACTGTTTAAGTTGGGCATTGAGTGATACATAGACTCTAAGTGGTAGGTGATGGAGGAAATTCAAGGTGTAAGAAGAAACCAGTGCCTCTATACATAGATAGGGACATTTAGATAATGCTTGAAGAATAGGTTACATATGCAGAAAAGGCATAATAATACTGATACCATTTGTTTAGTGGTGTCATATTGTGTCCAACTTTCCAAATGCTATTTTGTTTCATCTTCAGCTATTAGGTAAAACCTTAACTGTCATCTTTGGATAAGTAAGCAGTGGAGCCAAAATCAGATAGCTTGTGGGGAGTTGGACTGGTATTCTTAGAGTCATTCTGATTGGCTTTAACCCCGTGCTTCATCCTCGCTCAGCTGCATCTAAGGCATCTGTAGTGTTACAGATGTTAAAATTTCATGATTTGACTCTAGATTATTGGATATAGGGCTTAAAACTAACAAAAAAAAAATGTAGTCTAAATAGATGCCATTGTTTCATGCCTGGGTGATTTGGAAAATGGTAGCACTGTTAATGAAAAGATTTTTCATATGGGCATGGTCAAAAGTTACTAGTAGACATGCAAGAAGTTATATCAGATTAGAAAAGGATTTGTCTCTGGTGTTAAGGAGAGGTCTGAGCTCAAGATAGAGAGGGAAAAAGTAATAAGAGAACAAAATCCTGGAGAACATTAATGTTAAAAATAGAAGAGAAGCCAATAGAGAGTGAAGATAAGAGGGCCTGGGGAGCCTTGTGGTTTTTTTCAATAGAAAGAGAGGAAAAGAGAGTTTGAAGAAGGAGTAATGGGGAAACGTCCAGTACTTGGAAGATAAATGAATTTGTTGATTGAGATACTGACAAAGACTCAAGACACTAGTCAGAGCTGTGCAGCAAAAATAAAAGCATATTGAAAGAGGAATAGGAGTGGATGGCTGGTAGACAAGTGGATGCAAGGGGCATGAGTGAAGAAGGTAAAACAGTTATAGTGCATGTCTTAAGTTGATGCTTTGATTTTAGTAGGTAGGAAAAATCAAGGTAAAGACCTCATACTGTTTAAACAACCACATAATAAACCCTGCCACTGAAATGAAGCAAGCAGCTAACTAAATAAGAAAACGCCTGGTAGTGCAGCAAAGAAGAGTGACGTATCAGGCATAGCCCTGTGAAGGATATAAGTAAAGGAGGAATGGTTGAGAGTTTGTATAAATGTGATAAAAAGCCTGCTTAGTGTTGGTGGTTATCTTTAAGGGGAAACCTACTTTTTCTAGTGGATCTGACATAGGAGCCAGCATTTGTGTTTGTGCCTGTGACAAAGAAAGAGTTTGTCTCGAAGTCTCATTCCGTGGTGTAGTTTTTTATCCCTTATATAGCTGTTAGATGATTCTTAAAAAAAAAAAAAAGGACTACAGGTGTGTTTGGAATGTGATTCTGATGACTGTTCAGAATGCCTTTGCATTTGTTCAAAGATTCTGTCTTAAATTTACGATTTCCTTTCTCCTTGTAATTTGGTATGTTGTTAGTGAGGCTGTGACATGGTGCCCACATGGCATCTGGGATGTTAGACACTAACAAAGGAGGATACCTGGAACAAAATTTAAAATGGTAGCTTTTGCGCTGAAGTTTAAAAGTTTCTAGTATATACTATGTCAATAATAATAATTTCTCAATTTAATCTGCACAAGTACAGTTTTACCATATGTTTTGTACTTACTATTACATTCTAAATAAAGGATTAATTAATTTTTAAAAAAAAGTTTCTAAGATCTTTGATCTAACTGCTTAGAGATTCTTAAGTAAAAGGCCCTTAGATCCTTTCAGTCTAGTGGTAAAACACCCTTGTCATGCTCCGTGCCCCAGACTGCTGAGGGAAGATTATAGTTGCCTGTTTCTAATTGTGTGATATGAAATAGATGTTTGGAACATGCATGTGATATATGTCTGAATTTCAGGTGATCAGACGTTGCTAAATTCATAATAGTATGAGCTGTAAATTTGATTTACGAAGCCCTTTCACAGTACCTTCCTCACTGTAGCTCCATCATTAGAGCAGTCGCCCTTGTCCCTGTTTGAGTCAGTATGAACACTGCAGCTGGGGGAACTCAGATCCCACAGCCAGTCAAGCAGGGCTGGGAATGGATTCCTGCAGGGCAGTGTCTTCTGGAGCCATATGGAAGCCTGAGGGAGGAAAAAAAAATGTGCCCCTATACATTCCATGGGGTTGCAAAAAGTTGGACATGACTGAAACTAATACTTTCACTTCACATACACTTATTTAAATGTCTTCTAGTTTTTTGAACAAAGTGTAAAAAAATAAAAAATAAACCAAAAAGAAAAAAAAAAAAAGTGAATGTCTATGTAAAGCCCGGCACTGCCCATTGGGTTTGCATACCATTATGTTTTCATAAACCCATCCTTTGTAAGGTCAGAAGTAGACCTGAGTGGCCTGTTGCAGACCTGGATCCCTTGGGCTGATAGGAACCACCCCCACTCCCACTGAACAATAATGCAAGGTCATAAACAGGATAGGTCATAAACAACAAGGTCTTTAATGTTTTTATATTTTATTCATCATAGAGTTTTTTGCACCACTTTTGATTTGTAAAGGTATCACATGAGTTTTGGGCTTTTCCAGGCCCCTCTGACCTCCAGTGTATTCTGCACTTACCTCACTGTAATCGCAGCCCTGCAGCAGTGTTCTTTCCTTTCAGCTTCTTTGCAGTGTAAATGGCATGAAAGCAAAAGGTCCAAAGAAACAGAGGCAGAATAAATCAAGGGCAAAAGACTGATAACACTGTTGTTTTAGGAGATAGCTAACATTTCAGAGACCGTTCCAGGTGGTCTCACGTGTCCATGCCTGTGTTGTTCAGTCGCTCAGTTGTGTCTGATGCTTTGCAACCCCATGGACTGCAGCACACCAGGCCTCACTGCCACTGCTGCTGCTGAATCGCCTCAGTCACGTCCAACTCTGTGTGACCCCACAGATGGCAGCCCACCAGGCTCCCCCGTCCCTGGGATTCTCTAGGCAAGAACACTGGAGTGGGTTGCCATTTCCTTCTCCAATGCATGAAAGTGAAAAGTGAAAGTGAAGTCGCTCAGTCATGTCGGACTCTTCGCGACCCCATGGACTGCAGCCCACCAGGCTCCTCCGTCCATGGGATTTTCCAGGCAAGAGTACCAGAGTGGGTTGCCATTGCCTTCTCTGCCAGGCTTCCCTATCCATCAGCAACTCTGGGAGCTTGCTCAAACTCATGTCCATCAAGTGGGTGATGCCATCCAACCATCTCATCCTCTGTCATCCCCTCTTCTCCTGCCTTCAGTCTTTCCCAGCATCAGGGTCTTTTCCAGTGAGTCAGCTTTTCCCATCAGGTGGCAAAGTATTGGGAGTTTCAGCCTCAGAATCAGTCCTTCCTGAGTGAATACTCAGGGTTGATTTCCTTTAGGATTGACTGGTTTGATCACCTTTCAGTCCAAGGGACTCTCGAGTCTTCTTCAGTACCACAGTGTGAAAGCATCAATGCCTTTGCTAGTGACATTTTATATAACTGCCATAGCTTTTTTCCTCTCACTTTGATGAAATCCTAGCATTTTTTTCAAGTCCCAGATCAAAGGTACATCCTCTGTAGAGCTTTTTCATAATCAGACAAGATTAATTATTAGTAACTCTCTGCTATATACACAGATCCCTGTACAGATCCCAACTGTTGGGCTTATCAGACTGTAGTAGAGTTTTTAATATCAGTCTCATGCCATCAATTGTGAGGCTCTTAAAGCTGAGCTGAGCCTTTTTATCATTAACATTTCACATGATGACTGGCCCACCGCTAGTGAGCAATAATGATCATGGAGTGGCAGAATGGTTATGGTGAGTCAACTGTCAGGGATTACTCCACAGGCAACTTTTCCCTTTAGTTTGATATGCATTCCAGAAAATAAAGTTTCCAGGAATGCTTACTAAAATGTTAAGATTGGTAAACCATAATATTCTTAGGCACCATTGATTCTTTATCAGTAGTGTAAAGAAGTTAGAGAGTTATTCATTGCACTCCATACCTGTCCCACTCTGGCACAAATTATGCTAACTTGTTAAAAACTTGGTCACAAGCAGTATTAAGCTTTCCTTAATCTGGAAACTAAGATATATCTCTTTTTCTTTTTTCCAAGTGAAAGCATTGCTGCTGAAACTTTAATCATTTGTCTTGTTACTCAGGGGCACAATCTTTTGTGCTAAAACACTTAGGAACTAATACTTAGTACTTTTATGTAGTGATCAGTTTCAGAGTCAAAGATATGCCCTATAACTTGAACTTCCAGTCAGAATCTGGCTTATGAATAGGCTGTGTGAGTAGGGTTTCAGGTGGGAAGGTGTATCAAGCAAACCAATAGAATATGTAATAGAATTCTAAATATGTTTTAACCACCTTGCCTTCTTGTTCATTTCAAATTGCTTCTGGATTATCATGGTGTCAGTCATAATGCCATAAATAGCTCTATAATATTTTAATTTTTAAGAATAATAACTTTTAAATTTTGCTCTTACATTAATTTTTACATTATAATCTGCAAAACCAATACATGAATAGATTTGGAAATTATAAGTTAACTTGGCCATTTACTAAGATCAGCTTTTTATATGCCATCAATGATTCATGTTTAAAAATTGACATGGCTTATGATAGTAAATTCTGTAGGTCAAAATAGCTAGCAGTTACAGTTTCGGAGAAGACAATGGCAACCCACTTCAGTACTCTTGCCTGGAAAGTCCCATAGATGGAGGAGCCTGGTAGGCTGTAGTACATGGGGTTGCAAAGAGTCAGACATGACTGAGCGACTTCACTTTGACTTTTCACTTTCACACATTGGAGAAGGAAATGGCAACCCACTCCAGTATTCTTGCCTGGAGAACCCCAGGGACAGAGGAGCCTGGTAGGCTGCCGTCTATGGGGTCGCACAGAGTCAGACACGACTGAAGCATCTTAGCAGCAACAGCAGCAGTTTTTGAAAATGATTTTGTGACTTGGTATATAAATGGGATATTTACTTCAAACCAAATAATAAAAATAGGGCCACATGTCAAATTAGCTTTCTAGCTTTCAACATTTGTTCATAAAAGTTTGAGGAAACAAATAAGAAATGCTTTTCTTAAAAATACCTTTATCTTACAAATAAGATACAAGATATATAGCCATATATTCAAGTTTTTCAGTTCATTCATGCCAGTGGCACTTAGGAGCTAGTGTGTGTTTCTTACATAAGGCAAATAAATGTGCTATAACCTTTTCCAGTTGAAAGAATCTGTTCTGTGCAGGCTTAAAAAAGACCTACAGCTAAAGTAAAGTTTAAAAGATGGATATTTCTCTTTTGAAAGAAAATGTGGAATCTTACAATAAGAAGTGTATAAAACATGGATGATTTGTTTTGATTCATACAACAGATATTTATTGTTTACCCACTATATATATATTACATATTTATGGAACATAGGATTTTCCAACAATATTGATGGTGATTCTTACAATAATCCTATGGGCTTCCAGTAAAGACTCTTGATTGATCCTGAAGAATAAGATTGTGGTACATTTTGATCTTTTGTAACACTGCCATTTTTTTTTTCAGCTACCTTTTCAGAAATCACTTTGCTTTTTAAAGTAAATCATTGCATATATGATTGACAATTATGTTATATACAAAATTTTAAAATTTTAGTTTATATAATTTTATTTTGCTAGACTGCCTACAGGTCCATATAAACAACTCTATACTGCACACACTATAATTCTTTGAAGTTTAAGAGATCCTTATAAATATATTTTATTTTTCTTATCTGGTGATAGAGATTATGATTTTTACCTTTTATATATTAAATTACTAGGAAAATTAAATAAAATATGTCAAAGCACTTAAAATGAAGCACCATAAAATTAAGATACCTGTTCTTAGTCATAATATTATTTTATTTTGTTTTATTGCATGTTAATCTTGTTTCAAATATGCAAAATTGTGTTTTTATTTCTATAGTGTGATAATTATATCAGGAAATGCATGTTGAAGAGGGGAGGAAAAGAAGGGAGAGGAAAGCAGGGAGGGGAAAGAGAGGGAGTAGGTATCTATTGAATTATATTGTGTTTGGTTTTTCCAGTATGTTTACTCATTTTATTCTCAATATTGATTTAAGCAGTGTTTTTATCTCTGTTATATAGATGAAGAAACTGAAGACGATAAACTGTACATAACTTCTCCAGGATCACATTGCCCGTAAATGATGCTATCAGTTTAGATCCAGGACTCTGACCAGTGGTTTCTGGCTCTGCTGTCTTCTCATTGTCACACTCAACATGACATTCCCTAGGAACTGTTATACACTGTCAGCAAATTCTCCACCTCTATGAAATATGAAATGTAACAGAATGCAGCAGTACAGGAAACATGAATTTCTTTTTAAATGCTTACTTCTTTCAAAGAAATCAATCACATAAGCACTTGGGGATCAAACTGGATCTGAGTGATTAAAGGTCTTCTTTGGTTGTATGCCATTTATTTAATAATTTTTCTGTGAAGGACTATGCTAATGCTTTCCAGGTTGTGAATAATTAAATAAGATGCATTACCCAGGTTAGTTTAAGTGATCTGATTTAAAAGTTCTAATTCATCTAAGAAGATTTGAAACTGAGATTATCATATTACCCTTCCTCTTTTAGGTTCTTTCTCGTTTACTTCTGAGAGCTACTCATCTCCTAAGTGTTTTTAACTGATGGTGACTTTGAAACACCCTAAGAGTCATTCTAAAGTACTTCCTTTCTCTGCCTCTTTTAAAATAAGATACTGCATCTTTCTGGTATTTAAGTGTTTTTACTGATGCATCAGTCTTTTCCCAATCTGAATGATTTTCTAGCTATGATATATTGTATAGAAATAGTGATTTGGGATATATGTAAGGAAAAAAAACACCCGGCTTCTTAGACGTAGAGAGTAATAAGGGCCACATAGTACCTAGTGTCTAAGGGCTTCCTTAGGGCTCAGACAGTAAAGACTCTGCCTACAATGCAGGAGACCTGGGTTCAATCCCTGGGTCACGAAGATCCCCTGGAAAAAGGCATGGCAACCCACTCCAGTATTCTGCTGGAGAATCTCATAAACGGAGGAGCCTGGCAGGCTATAGTCCATGGGTTTGACACAACTGAAGTGATTTAGCATACACAGTGCCTAGTGTTTAGAATTATTTTTATACAGCAAATATGTGATGTTGGCTCTCCCACATGATAGCTTTGTATATGTCTATAGTTCATCAGGTTTTTTTTTTTTTTCAATTTATTTTTAATAGTTGGAGCCTAATTACTTTACAATATTGTACTGGTTTTTCCCTGACATTGACATGAATCAGGATGGATTTACACGTATTCCCCATCCCAATCCCCCCTCCCACCTCCCTCCCCACCCTATCCCTCTGGTCTTCCCAGTGCACCAGCCCCGAGCACTTGTCTCATGCATCCAACCTGGGCTGGTGATCTGTTTCACCCTTGATAATATACATGTTTCGATGCTGGTCTCTCAAAACATCCCACCCTCACCATCTCTCACAGAGTCCAAAAGTCTATTCTTTACATCTCTGTCTCTTTTTCTGTTTTGCATATAGGGTTATCGCGACCATCTTTCTAAATTCCATATATATGCATTAGTATAATGCATTGGTGTTTATCTTTCTGGCTTACTTCACTCTGTATAATGGGCTCCAGTTTCATCCATCTCATTAGAACTGATCAAAATGAATTCTTTTTAATGACTGAGTAATATTCCATGTTGTATATGTACCACAGCTTCCTTATCCATTTGTCTCCTGATGGGCATCTAGGTTGCTTCCATGTCCTGGCTATTATAAACAGTGCTGCAATGAACATTGGGGTGCACATGTCTCTTTCAGATCTGGTTTCCTCAGTGTATATGTCCAGAAGTGGGATTGCTGGGTCATATGGCAGTTCTATTACCAGTTTTTTAAGGAATCTCCACACTGTTCTCCATAGTGGCTGTACTAGTTTGCATTCCCACCAGCAGTGTAAGAGGGTTCCCTTTTCTCCACACCCTCTCCAGCATTTATTGCTTGTAGACTTTTGGATAGCAGCCATCCTGACTGGCGTGTAATGGCACCTCATTATGGGTTTGATTTGCATTTCTCTGATAATGAGTGACATTGAGCATCTTTTCATGTGTTTGTTAGCCATCTGTATGTCTGTTTAGTTCTTTGGCCCATTTTTTTATTGGGTCATTTATTTTTCTGGAATTGAGCTTCAGGAGTTGCTTGTATATTTTTGAGATTAATCCTTTGTCTGTTGCTTCGTTTGCTATTATTTTCTCCCAATCTGAGGGCTGTCTTTTCACCTTGCTTATAGTTTCCTTTGTTGTGCAAAAGCTTTTAAGTTTCATTAGGTCCCATTTGTTTATTTTTGCTTTTATTTCCAATATTCTGGGAGGTGGGTCATAGAGGATCCTGCTGTGATTTATGTCGGAGAGTGTTTTGCCTATGCTCTCCTCTAGGAGTTTTATAGTTTCTGGTCTTACATTTAGATCTTTAATCCATTTTGAGTTTATTTTTGTGTATGGTGTCAGAAAGTGTTCTAGTTTCATTCTTTTACAAGTGGTTGATCTGTTTTCCCAGCACCACTTGTTAAAGAGGTTGTCTTTTTTTCCATTGTATATCCTTGCCTCCTTTGTCGAAGATACGGTGTCCATAGGTTCGTGGATTTATCTCTGGGCTTTCTATTCTGTTCCATTGATCTATATTTCTGTCTTTGTGCCAGTACCATACTGTCTGGATGACTGTGGCTTTGTAGTAGAGCCTGAAGTCAGGCAGGTTGATTCCTCCAGTTCCATTCTCAAGATTGCTTTGGCTATTCAAGATTTTTTGTATTTCCATACAAATTGTGAAAGTATTTGTTCTAGTTCTGTTAAAAATACCGTTGGTAGCTTGATAGGGATTGCATTGAATCTATAGATTGCTTTGGGTAGTATATTCATTTTCACAATATTGATTCTTCCAATCCATTAACACGGTATATATCTCCATCTGTTTGTGTCCTCTTTGATTTCTTTCATCAGTGTTTTATAGTTTTCTACATATAGGTCTTTCATTTCTTTAGGTAGATATACTCCTAAGTATTTTCTTCTTTTTGTTGCAATGGTGAATGGTATTGTTTCCTTAATTTCTCTTTCTGTTTTCTCATTGTTAGTGTATAGGAATGCAAGGGATTTCTGTGTGTTAATTTTATATCCTGCAACTTTACTATATTCATTGATTAGCTCTAGTAATTTTCTGGTAGAGTCTTTAGGGTTTTCTATGTAGAGGATCATGTCATCTGCAAACAGTGAGAGTTTCACTTCTTCTTTTCCTATCTGGATTCCTTTTAGTTCTTTTTCTGCTCTGATTGCTGTGGCCAAAACTTCCAAAACTATGTTGAATAGTAATGGTGAGAGTGGGCACCCTTGTCTTGTTCCTTCATCAGGTTTTTATATGGTTTTTTCTGTTCACTTCAAAGAGTGATTAATGAGGAACACTTGTCCTTTGAGCTCTTCTGGGAAGATAGATGTGCTTACCAAGAATGTGCCAATCAGTGATATTCCATGTATGCACACATGCTCAGTCAGGTCAGACTTTTTGCAAATATAGACTGTAGCCTACCAGGCTTCTCTGTCTGTGGGATTTTTCAGGCAAGAGTATTGGAGTAGGTTGTCATATTCTATTCCAGGGCATCTTCCAAACCCAGGAATCCAACCTGCATCTCTTGCGTCTCTTGCATTAGCGGGCAAAATCTTTACCACTGAGCCACCTGGGAAGCTTGATATTCCATGTATAGCTTTACATTAATTTGTATTTCTCTTACAATTAAGTCATGATATTAAATATTCATGATTTAAAGACAACTGATTACAATAGATTAAATGTAATATATTAGATTATAAAATGTAGAATTTACTTATTTTTCCTAAATAGGTTTAAAATCAAAACAAAAGAAGTTAGTTCTTTATTTCTGCTCCACTTCCTGTCTCACTCTGCCCTAAAAGATTTAAAATTCATGTAGTCTGCTTAAGCTAAAATAGCTATACTGTTTATAAGCAAAGCAGTATAACACATATGTTGAGGTAAGTAAAAACTTAAGATTTTTTAACAATTTACATAGATACTTTGGTCCATTTATTTGTTTGTATATTCATTCATATATAGATAATTGATTCCAGGAACATTTATTGGAATTATATTCCAGGCAAGAATACTGGAGTGGGTTGGCATTTCCTTCTCCAGGGGTTCTTACTGACCAGAGTTCAAACCCAAGTCTCCTGCGTTGGCAGGCAGATTCTTTTATCGCTGAGCCACCAGGGAAACCCCATGTTCCATTGTAGGTGTTATCAAATAAGAGTAAGCAGGAGCTTTCGCCTCCCTTACTGTGTGCCAGCCCTTTTCATTCTTTCCATCTCCTTTATTTCACCTTCCAAAGTTGTCTTTTCTTCCTAACTCAAACTTTCAAAAAGGAGTTTCCCTCTAATATGCATTCTAATAGAATTCTGAAGAAAATAATGTTTAAAATGTAGAATACTTTCAATGTTGCCATCCATTGTTTGAAGTTGTAGAATACTTCACTAAGTACACTCCAGTTATCCCCTGGTGTATAGACTTCCAACCTGAGTTTCTAAAATGAAAGGGAAATTAGTACTATTCTTAAAATACCCATTAATATTTAATATGTATATACTTGCAGGATGATTTTTAGACCCCTACCTAAAATAGGGTTTATAATATTCTTTATATGTACCATATTAGGCACATTCTAAACTAGGTAATTCTGTCACATATATTACAGCTCAAATGCCAAAATCCACAAACTCTTTTAACATATTATCACAGTTTAACATTTTTTTATGCTTACTATTTTTTTCTGGTTAAAATAGAAAATTTTAGAAAATTTAGAAAGTACATAAAATTATCTAATGGAACAAAATCAGACAGTATATCATAACTGTTTCCCCTGATGATGAAACTAGTCTTAACATTACTTATTTTCTTTATTCCTCACAGTTATTCTGACATTCTGTACAGATTTACTCTCTACACATTTACAACTTTTACATTTTATCTTTTTCACTTAACAGAGTTGTATGGTAAACATTTTCTATGGTACCAAAAATACTTTGTAAACATTTTGAAGCATAAATTTTATATTAATATGTGACAGTTCATGGAGACCTCAGCTTGCTTCCAACTTAGCATTTTTATAAGTAATACTGCTATAAATTTTATGCATTTTGAGGCATTTCATTAGGAAAGATTCTTGTAAATGGAGAGTAAATTCATTTCTAATACAACATCCCCATTTGAGAGTGCTATTTCAGATTTATTTCTTAGCCTTCTGAAATAGGTTGTCAAGTATTTTTTCCCATGAAAGTCTAATAGTTAACACTAGATCATAATTCTTCATATATTGCATAGTGTATTTCCATGTCATCATGTAGAAATTATAACTGAGTCGTTTATAGTCTGCTTTTGTAATGTCTCTTTTCTTTGAAAATGTGTAAGTTTTTTAAATTTAGTGATGCAAAAGAGTAATCTGATTTTGTGCTGTAAATGTAATATGTGCTTTATTAATGCCTCAAGGAAATTATACTATAATAATAATTAAAAAATAAGAAATCTAGGTATACCCCTTTGCACTGATTTCTCTTGAAATTTAGTGAACCCATCTTCATAATCTAGTCCTTTTTCTGCTCTGGAAACATATTGGCAAATGTGTCCAGTTGTTATTTGGTTTTATTATCTAGAGAACTTCCAATTCTTTCATGTCTTTTCATTGTCTGTCTTCATTTTTCTTTCTTTCTCCTATTCCATTACATTCAAGTAAAGTTCTCCACATTTTTCTTGATGTTTATAGTCTTCTTTTCTAATAGCAAAATAGAGTTTAATTTTATGAGTATATTATTTATCTTTAGTTCTTCACTTATCCATTCCCACAACCTTATAGAAGATACACTTTTATTTCTAAATCCCCCCTCTTATTCAGAAAAGGCATTTTAACATTATATTAAAATGGCTAACTTGTTTTCTAATTATTTTTTCTGAGTCTTTGTAAATTATTTTTAGATACCTATTTTTCTTCCAAGTCATCAGAAAGATTTTCACCTTTCTTATTCTCCTCTTCACAGAGTCAAAGGTTCTTCCTAAAGGGACTAGACTATGTGTCGCACTTTATTTCTACTTTAAGCCCACCTTCAAAGAGTACTATTTATTCCTAACATGGTGTGAGCCAACAAGTAAAGCACTTGAATTGCTCTGGCCTCTGCTCTCTACCATGGGATTGCTGGTTAAATCCTTCTCGCAGCCTGAAAGGAAAGTTGATCTGATTTCTCTCAGCCTTCCAGTATCTAAAGTACTTTTCAGCTAAGCTACTGTCCACCTGAATTCTTCTCATTCTGTCTACCCTGTGTAACACTTAGATGCATTTTCTTATATCATGCTTTACATTTTTCTGCTCAGAATCCTGCAGTGATTCCTGTCTTATTTATGGATGACTTCATGAACCCAGCTTGCAGGACCCTCCATAATACACCTAACTCAACATTATTACCTTCTCTCAATTCCATGAATTGTCCAAAAAATAACTTTTCTTTGAAGCCAGCATCAGAAGTCCCATTCTGTAATGGCCCAGACTTCTGTATTTGCTTCTTAGCATAAACTTCCTAGATAAACAGAAATAAAAATTAAACCATCATTTAAAACTATCAAAAAATAAGCAGCCTCCTTTATTCCTTCTTTTAAAACGTCTACACCTGCACTGAGTTCTTAGAGCAATTGAAATCACGTTTTTAATCTTGCTTCCTTCAACATTGATTCTAATTTCAGGTTCCCATTTTCACACTTATTTTTTTCTCTTTTTCCTCAACCTATGTGTTTTATTTTATTGTATTGTGACATTTCCAGGTTTTGGCAGCAGTGCTACTTCTTAGTCAGGCCATCTGTTGTTGGGCCTCTGTTAGTGGGTGTCCAGCCTTGTGTCATGTCCTTTCTGCAGGAGGAACTCGCTGAGCTGGTGGGAAGAGCACCCCCCTCCTCCCCATGTCTGATTTTCACCCAGGCTCTGCACCGTCATGAAAACAAAGCAGGAGCTGGTGCTTGGGTACTGCCAATTTGCTGCATTTTTTTAAGGAAATAGGCATAAGAACGTGTGACATTTAAAAAATTAAGAAGCGTCTGCGGTGAACAATTGTGTGAAGGAAAGGTTTCTTAACCTTGGCTTTTGGCCATGCACAAAAGCATATGTTCTTTAGGGTAAAATAAAAGAGTTATATTCTAGAATCATTTCTAAATACCTGCACTGTTGTGCGATGAAAACAATCTTTAAAAAAAGGAACTGATTCATAATGTGGCAGAAAATTATAATATATTTCAGTGCTAAGGAAATGGAAAGATAATAACTATGCGTCATTTAATTACTTAAAAATGGTGCATTTATGGGTAACACTATTTTTATCTTTCCTGATTTTCACCATAAAAAATTAAGATGATAATTTGTTTTAGACCATTGCCTATACCATCTGTTTATATCAGGAAGCAGTATCTAATTTACAAATCTCACTATTGTTAATACTGAATCTGTTTATTTCGAAAATATAGTCTTGTTTCAGAGATACAAAGTGTTATGTTTTATGTATATTTTATATAGAAATAGATGAGAATGTGTGGCTCTTTGGAGAGTATTTGTACAGATGAATATGAGAAAGAAACTCCTGTTGAGGTCGGTTTTCATGAGGCAGAAGTTAACTGCCCACCCAAGAGTGTGATTTTTTAATTTAGATTGGGAGCCCAGAAATTTAATATTCATGGGGTTTAGAACTGGTAGGGGATTTAGAGATACTGATGTATGCCCACCAAACTCACAGAAATTACAGTGTCAATTAATAAGATCCTATGAGAAGCAGTATAGTACAGTACTTAAGAAAGATCAAAGACTGAAGGAGTCAGTTTGCCTGGCTCTGAATCTTGTCTCTGTGGCTTATTGACTGTGTAATCTCAAGCAATAATCATTACCCCTCTGTGCCTCAGTTTCCTCTTCTGCAAAATGAGGATAGTATCTGGGCATAGTTCATAGGATTGTTGTGATGGTTTAAAGAGTTAATTCAGGTAAAACATTTAGGATAGTGTCTGACACATAGTAATTGCTTAAAATATGTTCCCTACTATAATCATTTACTGTGAGAAATGCAACTAAAAAGTATAGTTGCATCCTTTTTCTGGCATTTTTCCCTTGCTTTCATGTGGGAAGCTACCAGAAAAGCTGTTAAGGCAATCCAGCCTTTGCTGTTTTAAGCAAGAGATTAGGACAAAGATGTTAGTTGCAGAATTTGACCATCTTGTGCATTTAGTAGGAAGAGGTAACCTGGTATATCCCCTAGAGAAGGAAATGGCAACCCACTGCAGTATTCCTGCCTGGGAAATCCCATGGAGAGAGGAGCCTGATGGGCTACAGTGCATGGGGTCAGGAAGAGTCAGACACAACTTAGCGACTAAACAACAATAAGCCTGATATATTCACCTTTACAAAGGGTGTAGTTTAGCCTCAGGGAACCAGAGTTGGTCAGTCTATGGGTCAGGATTCTTCCCAGTTGGTCCTGAGATGAGTACTGTTAATTTTGAGCCTTTGCTATTCTCCTTTTTCTGTTTCCAGTACTAAACAGCCATTCCCTCCCTTCCCCTATGACTCACGCATTCTTTTTATATTTATGATACTTTCAGGAAATTTTGCTCTAAGAGCTTCACAAAGAAAGAATGGTATTCATTAATTCATTAGGTACTGATTTTATAGTTAAACCTTAGCAGGTGGGAACTGTACTTATTTCCAAGTTCTTTTTTTATTTGAAGTGTAGTTGATGTGCAGTATTATATAAGTTACAGGTATACTGCTGCTGCTGTAACTTCAGTCATGTCCGACTCTGTGTGACCCCGTAGACGGCAGCCCACCAGGCTCCTCCGTCCCTGGGATTCTCCAGGCAAGAGTACTGGAGTGGGTTGCCATTGCCTTGTCTAATGCATGAAAGTGAAAAGTGAAAGTGAAGTCGCTCAGTTGTGTCCGACTCTTTGCGACCCCATGGATTGCAGCCCACCAGGCTCCTCTGTCCATGGGATTCTCCAGGCAAGAGTACTGGAGTGGGTTGCCATTGCCTTCTCTGTACAGGTGTACAACACAGTGATTCACAATATTTTTGAAGATTACAGTCCATTTATAGTTATTATAGAATATTGGCTATATTCCCTGTGTTGTACAATATATCCGTTTTGTTTGTTTTGTATGATAGTTTGTGTCTCTTCATCTCCTGCCCCTCTGTTGCCCCTCCTCTCTTCTCTCTGCCAACTGGTATCCACTAGTTTGTTCTCTAAATCTGTGAATATATTTCTTGTTATATTCACTAGTTCGTTGTATTTTTAAGATTTCACATATAGGTGACAAGTCTTTCTCTGACTTATTTCACTTAGCTTAATGCCCTCCAAGTCCATCTGTGTTGTTGCAAATGGGAAAATTTTCTTCTCTTTGCGACTGAGTAATATTCCATTGAATATATAGATTCCACATCTTCTTTATCCATTTGTCTGTTAATTGACACTTAGATTGCTTCCATATCAACTCCCAAGTTCTTGAGGAGAGGTTATTTTTGTCATCCCACATTCTCTATTCAGTCCAATATAAGTGCATAGTTAATCATTTTTGTAAATTCCTGGAAACTCATAATTACTTCTGTTGAATTTTATAGTAAATCAAGTTAGAGTTTTAATTGAAGACCTTTCCAGGCATGACTTGACTTCTCATTGTATAACCCATTCTGGCATTTTTTTTTCTTTTTTTTATTGCTCATTTGTTTTGTTTTTTATCTCATATGTATCTCTTCCTTTCTAGGAAGATAGTAAATTTCTTAAGAGACTGTTTAATACTAATGCCTTTCTTCACAGTGCCAGGCATAAAGCTAGACACAGAGTCAATGTTTAATAAGTATTTGATTGTTCTCCATGAAACTGTGGATTGTTTCCTCCTGCTCTGCAGGTACGGGTGGTATGGTATGTCAAAGCTGACATAAGAATAGCTATACTACAAAGGATACAAGAACAAACAGCAACAAAACTTATAACATGTTATGTTTAATATCATACCAAGACTATCTAATATATATTTCAAAAGAATTCTTTTATAGTAATTATTACCCTGATGTTTTCCAAAAGCATTAAGTGAATTGTGAATTTGTTTATTGTTACCAGTGTTCCATTTTAAATCCATTATAAGACTCTAGAAATATAGTCTCTGAAGTTTCATTTCTATCTATTGTTCTTCATGTAGAAAGTTTGAAAACTTTTTTTTTTTTTAATTTGGATTGGTTAGAACCCAGAAAAAATATCAGGGTCCCCACTGTAAAATCTTCTGGAGTAAGGATGTACCTTACTGAGTATATGGTCAAGCCACTCAAGATGACTATTCTCTTATTCTCTGTATATCCCCTGGCCCACCAGGGCCTGCTTCACCTGTGGATCTTGACTGACCTTCCTACATACTTGCCCCAGGCCCCAGCTCATGATTGTTCCTACCAAAGAGGCCAGTGAGGGGTGTGCCCCTTTATCGGTTTCTCTGGTAACTAGTGAGCCCACCTTGTATCAGTTCACCTGTAACTGGTGATCTCTCCCCCACGGCACCCCTTACCTCCAGGAGCAAAGACTGCCATCATGTCCCTCATGTGTCTGTTGCACGCAATGGGATGTCACTCAGGAAACTTGCTTCAGACATGTGATCCCCCACATTGATTAAACCATTGATGAGGCTGTTGTTGACTCTGGGTTCTTTCTACTATCCTTAAAGCTGGACAAGTACAGGCACTGTAGGTCTGTGGGGTTCAGCCCAACACTGAGGTTGACATCTCTGGCATCAGGGTTCCAGCTTCTGATCTGAAAAGTTTCCATAAATGTCATTTACCTAGTAGTAAACAGATACACCAGAGAAGGCAATGGCACCCCACTCCAGTACTCTTGCCTGGAAAATCCCATGGACGGAGGAGCCTGGTAGGCTGCAGTCCATGGGGTCACAAAGAGTCAGACATGACTGAGCGACTTCACTTTCACTTTTCACTTTTATGCATTGGAGAAGGAAATGGCAACCCACTCCAGTATTCTTGCCTGGAGAATCTCAGGGATGGGGTCGCACAGAGTCAGACACGACTGAAGTGACTTAGCAGCAGCAGCAAACAGATACACCGCATGTCACGTACGATTGTGAGAGCTGGACCGTAATGAAGGCAGAACGCTGAAGAATTGATGCCTTCGAACTGTAGTGCTGGAGAAGACTCCTGAAAGTCCCCTGGACTACAAGGAGATCAAACCACTCAATCTTAAATGGAAATCAACCCTGAATACCCATTGGAAGGACTGATGCTGAAGCCAGTACTTTGGCCTCCAGATACAAAGAGCTGACTCACTGGAAAAGACCCTGATGCTGAGAAAGATTGAGGGCAGAAGGAAAAGAGGGCATCAGAGGATGAGATGGCTGGTTGGCATCAATGATACAATGGACATGAACTTGGGCAAACTTCGGGAGATGGTGAGGAACAGAGAGGCCTGGCATGCTGCAGTCCATTGGGGTTGCAAAGAGTCGGACACGACTGGGCAACTGAACAACAGATACATCTTGTGGTATACACTGTGCTAGGCTTCTGTGCATGTGCTTTTAATTTTATTCTCATGACAACCACAAGACAGCCACAGTCTCACCACTTTGAAGAGCCTCGGGCATATAACAGTTAAAAGATTAAACTGCTCCTGATCACATAGACGGTGTTTGCTATGACCAGTGTATTCTCTTGGCAAAACTTGATTAGCCTTTGCCCTGCTTCATTCTGTACTCCAAGGCCAAATTTGCCTTTTACTCCAGGTATTTGACTTCCTACTTTTGCATTCCAGTCCCCTGTAATGAAAAGGATATCTTTTTGAGGTGTTCTAGAAGGTCTTGTAGATCTTCATAGAACTGTTAAATTTCAGCTTCTTCAGCATTACTGGTTGGGGCATAGACTTGAATTACTGTAATATTGAATGGTTTGCCTTGGAAACAAGCAGAGATCATTTTGTTGTTTTTGAGATTGCATCCAAGTACTGCATTTCGGACTCTTCTGTTGGCTCTGTGATGACTATCACATTTCTCCTAAGGGATTTTTGCCCACAGTAGTAAATATAATGGTCATCTGAGTTAAATTCACCCATTCCAGTCCATTTTAGCTTGCTGATTCCTAAAATGTCAATGTTCACTCTTGCCATCTCCTATTTGACCACTTCCAATTTACCTTGATTCATGGACCTAACATTTCAGGTTCTTATGCAATATTTCTCTATACAGCATTGGATCATGGCATCTGGTCCCATCACTTCATGGAAAACAGATGGGGAAACAATGGAAAAAGTGATAAACTTTATTTTGGGGGGCTCCAAAATCACTGCAGATGGTGATTGCAGCCATGAAATTAAAAGATGCTTGCTCCTTGGAAGAAAAGTTATGACCAACATAGACAGCATATTAAAAAGCAGAGACATTACTTTGCCAACAAAGGTCCATCTAGTCAAAGCTATGGTTTTTCCAGTAGTCATGTATGGATGTGAAAGTAGGACTATATAGAAAGCTGAACACCGAAGAACTGATGCTTTTGAACTGTGGTGTTGGAGAAGACTCTTGAGAGTCCCTTGGACCGCAAGGAGATCCAACCAGTCCATCCTAAAGGAAATAAGTCTTGAATATTCATGGGGAGGACCGATGCTGAAGCTGAAACTCCAATACTTTGGCCACCTGATGTGAAGAACTGACTCATTGGAAAAGACCCTGATGCTGGGAAAGATTGAAGGCAGGAGGAGAAGGGGTCAACAGAGGATGAGATGGTTGGATGTCATCACTGACTCAGTGGACATGAGTTTGAGTAAACTCTGGGAGTTGGTGATAGACAGGGAGGCCTGGCATGCTGCAGTCCATGGGGTCGCAAAGAGTTGGACATGACTGAGTGACTGAACTGAACTGAACTGATCACATAGAGAATACATTCCAGAGCAAATATTCTAACCTGATTTTTGTTATTGTTTTATTTCAGTGCTTAAGTTTATCTTTGCCATTTTTCTTATCTACTGGAATAAAATTTTTAGATATCTGATTAATTCACTTCTACTTCATCTATTTAAAAGCATAAAATATCTACATTAATTAGTGAAGACTGATTCTGTCTCTTGTTAGAAATTCCATTACTTTTAAATTCTTTCTGAGATCATGAGTTTTCACTGAATCAAGAATTTGAAGTTATATAAGTAAAATTTTATTCTCAATCTGGTCACTCCGTCAAGTTGAGAATGTGCTTGAGGTAATGTCAGACATTGGTTTTTCAGTGTTAATATTTGTTTAGGTCTAGTGTTTGGGCTAATTCTGAAATAAGCAAATGTTCCTTAATATTATAAGGAAAAGTTGTGAAGACTGTATTTTAGTAGAATCCAACTGGTTCATCCTCTGAGTTCTCTTCACCTTTGCTTGCCTTTGATTGGGCTATTTTATATCTTCACAGAGCTATAAGTTGTTGAAACCTGATAGTAATATAAATAACTCCTAATTCCTGTCAATAGAAAAAAGTTGTTTCCTCTCAGTTGTTTATCTCAATGTAGATAATGATCAGCAGTTTTGTATCCATTAGTAAACTCATTTCAGCATATTCTTTCTGACTATAAATATATGGTACTCTGAGTTCTCTTTTGAACCAGTTTTAACATCTGTTAATTAAGTCATTCATTAACAAGCTAATTAAAATCTTTGATAAGTGTTCACTTTACATCTCTATGAGAATGATTTTAGCAGCTTTTATTTTGAAAATTTTAAAACTGTCTTTTTCTACTGCATTCTGTTTCTGCCTCTGGTTCACCTTTAAGTGTCTAATGCAGTGTGTGTGTGTGTATGTGTGTGGAAGTGTGCGCATGCATACTCAGTTTTGTCCTACTCTGCAACTGCATAGACTGTAGCCCACTGGGCTCCTCTCTCCATTGAATTTTCCAGGCAGGATTACTGGAGTGGGTGGCCATTTCCTGCTCCAGGCGATCTTCCCAACCTCGAGATCAAACCCTTTTCTCTTGTGTCTGCTGCATTGGCAGGCGGATTCTTTACCACTGCACTACCTCTTATCAACCCAGTTATGTCTCCCAACGCTGTACTGAATTTCACATCTTTTTGTGATTTATAACTGTTAAGAGGCTAGTAAGCAGAAAAAAAATCCAGGAATATGAGGAGCTATTCAAGCGATGAGGACTTGTATGTTACCAAAATTCCTTCTCTCTACTATATTCACATTTTAATAAAAGATGGGGATTCCCTGGTGGCTCAGATGATAAAGAATATGTCTGCAATGCAGGAGACCTGGTTTCTCTCCCTGGGTCAGGCAGACCCCCTGGAGAAGGGAATGGCCGCCCGCTCCTGTATTCTTGCCTGGAGAATTCCATGGACAGAGGCACCTAGCAGGCTACAGTCCATGGGGTCACAAAGAGTCAGACACAATTGAGCGACTAACACTTTCACTTTCACACTAGTATAAGATACATATACATGCGCACACACACACACACACACACACATATATAAAATATTTGTACTTGAGAAATGATATTTTAAATGGTATGAGAGTTTTCCCCCCAGGCTGGTTTATTATAAAGAGACAAGACGCGGAGTGAACATTATCAAGGAGGAAGAGAAAACTGTTTCTAAATTATTTGCCTCAAAACCATAATGTATTAGAAGGCATATTGATTTCATGAGGCATCATACCACAATATACTATAGTTTAGCAAGAAAAATGTATTGTTAAATCCTGAAATACTTCATTTATATACATACTGTCGAGTGGTGAGATAAAACAGATTACTTGTGTGTTTTGAGTTCTCAACTTATATCAGACCCCTTCAGAAAATGTACTCTCCTATCATCATAGAATATTTCACATGTGACTAAATTTTTATTCTCATAAATGGCATGTTCATGTTTATTTGTACTTCCTATCTGGAAAATATATACAAACTGAAGACAGAGCTATAAGAAGACTGACCAGCAAGCTACAACACTAAGAGGAGGAAGCATGGGATGAAGGATGAGCATTGAATTCATAGCTAATTTGATAGCCTTCAGCCTTTCTCTAGTAGTGGGACAGTGTGGAAAAATGACTTTCCTTCTCTGCCTTGGCTAAACTCCAATATGATCTTGTAATCATAAAACTCATTTTGGTGGGATGTTGAAAGGAAATATCCATAAGTGAATAGATTATATTTTATATAAAGCTAGAGTTTAACCTCGAGGTGGGATCTAGTGGCCAATCGACCAGAACCAGTCAATAGGGTGTTGTTTTGCTTTATTTTTCTGGAGTTGTACTATATTGTTTGTTTGTTTTTAGAGTGGTTGTAATTATGAATATTTGGACTGCAAAGAGTTTCATATAGAAATCAGGATTTCTGGATTCTCTTTACAGTGTGTTTCAGGCAGCTCTGGGCTATTTCCTTAAGGTAACAGTTGGTAAACTCTCAGCAGTTATTTCCCTCCTTATTAAGAACCCATATTTTCTAGTTCACAAGAGTCCATACCACTTCCTGTTATATCCCTACACATATCCATAAAACTTCATTATGCTGACGTGTTTTTTTCTGTGCCTGATTTGCTTTACTTGCTTATGTTTTCTGCCTGGACACTTGGATTCTTTGAATTTGCAAACCATAACTTGTTAAGTGTGAGTTTTTGAATATTGTGACTGACGTGCTTTTCTCTGATTCTCAGTGCCTGGAAGAGTCTGTAACTCAAGAGATTCTCAATGTTTGTTGAGTGAATGCATTAATGAACTCCTATTGTAATTTTCAATGCTATCCTCTAATCTAGGGGTAGAGAAACTAATCTAGGGATCTTTAAAGTGGTATCAACCACTATCGATTTGTGGTTGTTTGGTTTTTTAATCTGGTTTAAAGTGAGACAAAAATTTAGTCATGTTTGGGTTTTAAGAAGTCAAGTTTAGAAGAGGTGAATCAGTAGTTTAAAACTAAATTTGAAAGATGTATCTTAAATTCTCTTGAACTTTGTTTTTTCAGCTTTAATATTGTGTCATACTTTTACATTGTTCAGTGAATTTTTTTGCCTTGTTCTCTGTTATTTAGTAAGTTCCTCAAAATAAAAACATAAAATAAGATTGGTAGAGAATAAAAATACTCTCTAATCTATTCCCAGTATAGAATTTATCCAAGTGTCTAACAAATGCCAGATTAAACAAATAAAATAATTACAAAAATGTTATACAAAAAGTCATATAGAAACAGGAATATAAGAGCTATAGATATTTAGGAAAATAATATAAAATTTAGCTAATATACATCTGCATATAAAACATATCAAATTAATTTTTATAAGTTAAAGATGTTTCTTTTAAATTGGATACATTTTACATGGTGAAATGGGAAAGATAAGATGAATAAAAGATAAGCATAAAAGTGATAAAGCAAATTAGTCTATTAGGAGTTAGATATTAATGACAGAAAATTAAAGATAAAAAAACAATATAGTCAAAAATATAAATTGAGATATAGCAGGAAAAACTTAAAGATTTAAACTTTGTTGTAGATTTAAAGAGACAATATGGTTTACTTTTCTTATTTAAAGTATTTAAATATATGGACATACTAATCTTTATATTTTTATTCTTGTATTTTTATATTCTGAAGCCAGAGTATGTTAGGTCCTGTCCTAGGAGCTGAGAAATAAGACCTAACTGTAAATTCTTCACTGGATAAATTCTTCCAGGATAAAATTCCTCACCCCTGAAAAAGCAAATAGAATATACCATAACAGCAGTTTTACAAGACAAGTGTTAGAATTATGCTCAAGATATTTGTGATCAAAAGGGATCCCAATTCACTATGTGGAGGTAAGGCGAGCATCAGGGATAGTTTCAAAGAAGATCATGTTTATGCTGAGGCTCCCAGATGCATAGGCTGAGGGTATTAAGCCCGAAAGAAGAGTGTGTAGAGCTGAAACTGTAAAGAGAGAATATAATAATTTTGAAGTATGGCAAGTATTTGTGTAGGTCTAAAGTGGAGTGTGAAGTGAGAGAGGGTGGTAAGCGAGAAGGTTGGATAAGATGTAGGGCAAATGATTGAAGGATTTATTGGACCAAATATTTGGGGATTTATTCTTTACATGGTAGAAGCATGTTCATGCATTGTGGGAGGAGAGTAACATGATAATATTATTGCTTTGAAAATATCACTGAGGTACTGTATGAAGGGTAGGTGGTTTGAGCTGCAGATGAGTGATTAAGTGGGTGTAGGGAGACAAGTGAAGAAGTAAGAAAGAATGGTGGTGGGGGTACAAGTAAATCAACATTTAGGAAGCAGAATTATCATTTTAGATGGACAAAATATTAATGTTTGTCTAGCCACTAAATCATGTCTGACTCTACCACCCCGTGGATTGTAGCCCGCCAGGCTCCTCTGTCCACAGAATTTCCCAAGCAAGAATATTGCAGTGGGTTGCCATTTCCTTCTCCCAAATAGTATTGGTACTTAATAAATGATATTTTCCATTTTTCTATAATTGCATGTCAATCAGCTCTTACATAAATTTTTAAAGTAATCTGAATTTTTACTTTAGAAATTAACATTTGTTTTCAGTCTATATTATTTCAGCTCCAGGTAGTTGCTTATACTGAGAAGCCATTTGATTTGATAGAAACTTTATATTCTTTTTACATTATCAAATGTTGTAGTAATCTCTCAAAATAGTATAAAGTTGGAAAAGGATTTTATAATGTGCTTTCAGGTCATAGAATGAAAAATGTCTTTGAAAAGAAAGCTATTACCTCTTTTCTATTACACTTAAACCATTTATCTGAAGTTTGTAGAATTTATAATTAAATAGAAATTGAAATTCAGAAATTAACTAATTAAATAGAAATTGGAAATTTTTGTCACAGATGGGATAAATAACCTGCCCACAGATAACAGAGAAAACATGCCGACTTTGAGCTGTTGTCCTTCTCTAGTGTTAATTTCACAGTACTAAAATGACTTGTTCAAATGATTATTTTCTATCTTTATACTAAACATTGTGCCATTGAGTTTATTTGCTGGTAGTGAAACTATTTATCCCCGAAAATGTTCAGATATTACATAATATTCTAAGTCTGTGGTTGATCCATTAGTTGCTGGTCCAGGAGCTAAGAATGGAGGCAAGAAGGAACCTGTAGACATTATATTTAGAAATTTTAAAATATCTTTTACAATACCCACTGAAAATGCTATTTTAAGATAAGTTAAAATGATTGTATAAAGGTGACTTTTTTTCTGTATGGGATATTTCTGGATATAGAAATTGTTATAGATATGAATTTTTGTCTTAACCTTTGTATAAATATCTCAGGAAATTGTAGTCTGGACTCCCCCAAAATCAGTTTTTGAAATATAAAAATCTTAAGAATTTAAAATGCTACCTAATGCTTTCACTTAATGTAGGAACCTGTTTTATATAACAGATGAGTAGCCATCTAGGTTCTGATTGAATAGTTCCAAGTGACAAGCTATTTTTTAAGGTCACGTTCTACATTTATATTAATCATTGCATATATACTTTTAGGGGGCCATTTTTCTTACCTCCTTTTAAAAGAATTAGATCCTTTTTTATTTCTTTCCTTCCCCTCTCTTTTAATATATAAAATGATAGTATCCTCTAGTAAAACTTTCAAATTTATATAATGTTAGAAACGCTACTAAAATTAGACAGATATTAGAATTTTGCTATACCTTCAAATATGAGTCACACATAGAATAAAATGTTACATATCTATTGAGGTAAATCCTATGTATATGTGTGTGTGTATGTATGTCTGTTATAAATTACTTACATATGGACTCATGAGTTTTATTAATGTTGGATTTTATTGTATTGTGGTCAAATGACATCATTTGCATGATGTTGGTTGCTTGCTGTTTACTGATATTTGCCTTGTATCTTGACGGCTAGTCACTTTTTATAAATAACCAATTCTGCTTTTAAAAATTATTAATTTTCTTATTTTTGACTATGGATCATGCATCTCATCATCAGATCACACTTGTTCAGTTTTACTAATTTTTTGGTCAGCTTGAGCTATCAGCAACTAAGAAGATAGTTAAAATTTCTACCCCATGATTGTGAATTTTCCCATCTTTTCTCCTTTTTTATTGTAAGCCAGTATGCCATTGGCTTACAACATTTTTTTAGTTCAGGCATGCATAGCAGTAATTTCAATATTTTTATATATTCTCCATTGAAAGCTATTACAAAATAATAGCTATTAATATGATAATCATCTGTACTGTACAATATATCCTTGTTGCTTATCTGTTTTTA
The DNA here is from genome assembly GCF_910594005.1 of Cervus elaphus. Classification (NCBI taxonomy): domain Eukaryota; kingdom Metazoa; phylum Chordata; class Mammalia; order Artiodactyla; family Cervidae; genus Cervus; species Cervus elaphus. The sequence goes on from NC_057832.1 coordinate 46,503,565, forward strand.
TACATGGTGATTTGTATCTCTTAATCCCATTGCCCTATCTTGCACTTCCCTCCTTTCCCCACCCTGTAACCACTAGTTTGTTTGCTACATCTGTGACTCTACTTCTGTTTTGTTATATACATGTTTTATTTTTTGATTTCACATAAAAGTGATAAACAGTATTTGTCTCTCTCTGACTAGCTTATTTAACTCAGCATAATATTCTCTAGGCCCATTGATGTTGCTGCAAATGGTAGAATTTCATTCCTTTTATGACTAATATTCCATTGTACATATATACCACATCTTTGTCCATTTGTCTGTTGATGGATACTTGGCTTGTTTCTGTACCTTGGCCATTGTAAGTGGAGCTGCTATGAACATTGAGATACTTATACTTTTTTGAATTTTTTTTCCATTTTTCTTCAGATATATACCCAGGAATGGAATTGCTGTATTGTAATGGTGATTCTATTTTTAGTTTTTGAAGAACCACCGTACTGTTTCCATAGTGTTTGCACCAATTTACATTCCCACCACTAGCATCTAAGGATTCACTTTTCTCCATATCCTTACCAGCAGTTGTAAACTTTTTGATGATTGATATTCTGACAGATGTGAGATGGTATCTCATTAGTAAATGATTGGTAAATCATTGTTTTTATTTTCATTTCTCTTTTAAATAACAATCTTGAGCATCTTTTCATGTGCCTTAATATTTTAAGGTTTTGCTGTGTGTATTTTGAGTCTCTGTTATATGTTGCATGTAAATTCAAAATTGTTATTTCTTCATGAAAAGCTTTCTCTTGGCACTGGTATAGAATGAGATTATTGTTAAGGTCTCTATTGTTATAGCATCACAGGCATTTGTTCATTTGATGCTTGATGCAGATTTTTTCTATCCCATTCTTTCTATGCATTTTATTTTGAGTATGCATGTTATCGAGAGTTAAACAGGCTTGATCTTATTTGTTTTTAAATCAGACACACCTATCTGCATTTAGTTATTTTTTTTCCATTTATTTTTATTAGTTGGAGGCTAAATACTTTACAGTATTGTAGTGGTTTTTGCCATACATTGACATGAATCAGCCATGGATTTACATGTATTCTCCATACCGATCCCCCCTCCCACCTCCCTCCCCACCCCATCCCTCTGGGTCTTCCCAGCGCACCAGCCCTGAGCACTTGTCTCGTGCATCCAACCTGGGCTAATGATGTGTTTCACTCTTGATAATATACATGTTTCGATACTGTTCTCTCTAAACATCCCACCCTCGCTGTCTCCCACAGAGTCCAAAAGTCTGTACTGTACATCTGTGTCTCTTTTTCGGTTTTGCATATAGGGTTATCACTACCATCTTTCTAAATTACATATATATGCATTAGTATACTGTATTGGTCTTTATCTTTCCGGCTTACTTCACTCTGTATAATGGGCTCCAGTTTCATCCATCTCATTAGAACTGATCAAAATGAATTCTTTTTAATGGCTGAGTAATATTCCATTGTGTATATGTACCACAGCTTCCTTATCCATTCGTCTGCTGATGGGCATCTAGGTTGCTTCCATGTCCTGGCTATTATAAACAGTGCAACGATGAACATTGGGGTGCATGTGTCTCTTTCAGATCTGGTTTCCTCGGTGTGTATGCCCAGGAGTGGGATTGCTGGGTCATATGACAGTTTTATTTCCAGTTTTTTAAGGAATCTCCACACTGTTCTCCATAGTGGCTGTACTAGTTTGCATTCCCACCAACAGTGTAAGAGGGTTCCCTTTTCTCCACACCCTCTCCAGCATTTATTGCTTGTAGACTTTTGGATAGCAGCCATCCTGACTGGCGTGTAATGGTACCTCATTGTGGTTTTGATTTGCATTTCTCTGATAATGAGTGATGTTGAGCATCTTTTCATGTGTTTGTTAGCCATCTGTATGTCTTCTTTGGAGAAATGTCTGTTTAGTTCTTTGGCCCATTTTTTATTAGATCATTTATTTTTCTGGAATTGAGCTTCAGGAGTTGCTTGTATATTTTTCAGATTAATCCTTTGTCTCTTGCTTCATTTGCTATTATTTTCTCCCAATCTGAGGGCTGTCTTTTCACCTTGCTTATAGTTTCCTTTGTTGTGCAAAAGCTTTTAAGTTTCATTAGGTCCCATTTGTTTAGTTTTGCTTTTATTTCCAATATTCTGGGAGGTGGGTCATAGAGGATCTTGCTGTGATTTATGTCAGAGAGTGTTTTGCCTATGCTCTCCTCTAGGAATTTTATAGTTTCTGGTCTTACATTTAGATCTTTAATCCATTTTGAGTTTATTTTTGTGTATGGTGTTAGAAAGTGTTCTAGTTTCATTCTTTTACAAGTGGTTGACCTGTTTTCCCAGCACCACTTGTTAAAGAGGTTCTTTTTTCCATTGTATATTCTTGCCTCCTTTGTCGAAGATATGGTGTCCGTAGGTACGTGGATTTATCTCTGGACTCTCTATTCTGTTCCATTGATCTATATTTCTGTCTTTGTGCCAGTACCATACTGTCTTGATGACTGTGGCTTTGTAGTAGAGCCTGAAGTCAGGCAGGTTGATTCCTCCAGTTCCATTCTTCTTTCTCAAGATTGCTTTGGCTATTTGAGGTTTTTTGTATTTCCATACAAATTGTGAAATTATTTGTTCTAGTTCTGTGAAAAATACCATTGGTAGCTTGATAGGGATTGCATTGAAACTATAGATTGCTTTGGGTAGTATAATCACTTTGACAATATTGATTCTTCCAGTCCATGAACACAGTATGTTTCTCCATCTGTTTGTGTCCTCTTTGATTTCTTTCATCAGTGTGGTATTGTTTCCTTAATTTCTCTTTCTGTTTTCTCATTGTTAGTGTATAGGAATGCAAGGGATTTCTGTGTGTTAATTTTATATCCTGCAACTTTACTACATTCGTTGATTAGCTCTAGTAATTTTCTGATACGAGTCTTTAGGGTTTTCTAGGTAGAGGATCATGTCATCTGCAAACAGAGAGAGTTTCAATTCTTCTTTTCCTATTTGGATTCCTTTTACTTCTTTTTCTTCTCTGATTGCTGTGGCCAAAACTTCCAAAACTATGTTAAATAGTAGTGGGGAGAGTGGGCACCCTTGTCTTGTTCCTGATTTTAGGGGAAATGCTTTCAATTTTTCACCATTGAGGATAATGTTTGCTGTGGGTTTGTCATATATAGCTTTTATTATGTTGAGGTATGTTCCTTCTATTCCTGCTTTCTGGAGAGTTTTAATCATAAATAGATGTTGAATTTTGTCAAAGGCTTTTCCTGCATCTATTGAGATAATCATATGGTTTTTATCTTTCAATTTGTTAATGTGGTGTATTACATTGATTGATTTGCGGATATTAAAGAATCCTTGCCCACTTGGTCATGATGTATGATTTTTTTAAATATGTTGTTGGATTCTGTTTGCTAGAATTTTGTTAAGGATTTTTGCATCTATGTTCATCAGTGATATTGGCCTGTAGTTTTCTTTTTCTGTGGCATCCTTGTCTGGTTTTGGAATTAGAGTGATGTTGGCTTCATAGAATGAGTTTGGAAGTTGACCTTCTTCTGCAATTTTCTGGAAGAGATTGAGTAAGATAGGTGTTAGCTCTTCTCTAAATTTTTGGTAGAATTCAGCTGTGAAGCCATCTGGCCCTGGGCTGTTGTTTGCTGGAAGATTTCTGGATACAGTTTCGATTTCCTTGCTTGTGATGGGTCTGTTAAGATCTTCTATTTCTTTCTGATTCAGTTTTGGAAAGTTATACTTTTCTAACAATTTGTCCATTTTTTCCAAGTTGTCCATTTTATTGGCATAGAGCTGCTGGTAGTAGTCTCTTATGATCCTTTGTATTTCAGTGTTGTCTGATGTGATCTCTCCATTTTCATTTCTAATTTTGTTAATTTTGTTCTTCTCCCTTTGTTTCTTAATGAGTCTTGCTAACGGTTTGTCAATTTTGTTTATTTTTTCAAAAAACCAGCTTTTAGTTTGTTGATTTTTGCTATGGTCTCTTTAGTTTCTTTTGCATTTATTTCTGCCCTAATTTTTAAGATTTCTTTCCTTCTACTAACCCTGGGGTTCTTCATTTCTTCCTTCTCTAGTTGCTTTAGGTGTAGAGTTAGGTTATTTATTTGACTTTTTTCTTGTTTCTTGATGTAAGCCTGTACTGCTATGAACCTTCCCCTTAGCACTGCTTTTACAGTGTCCCATAGGTTTTGGGTGGTTGTGTTTTCATTTTCATTCATTTCTATGCATATTTTTATTTCTTTTTTGATTTCTTCTATGATTTGTTGGTTATTCAGAAGCGTGTTATTTAGCCTCCATATGTTTGAAGTTTTAACAATTTTTTTCCTGTAATTGAGATCTAATCTTACTGCACTGTGGTCAGAAAAGATGACTGGAATGATTTCAATTTTTTTGAATTTCCCAGGGCTAGAATTATGGCCCAGGATGTGATCTATTCTGGAGAAGGTTCCGTGTGCGCTTGAGAAAAAGGTGAAGTTGATTGTTTTGGGGTGAAATGTCCTATAGATATCAATTACGTCTAGCTGGTCCATTGTGTCATTTAAAGTTTGTGTTTCCTTATTGATTTTCTGTTTAGTGGATCTATCCATAGTTGTGAGTGGGGTATTAAAGTCTCCCACTATTATTGTGTTACTATTAATTTCCTCTTTCATACTCGTTAGCGTTTGCCTTACATATTGCGGTGCTCCTATGTTGGGTGCATATATATTTATAATTGTTATATCTTCTTCTTGGATTGATCCTTTGATCATTATGCAGTGTCCTTCTTTGTCTCTTTTCACAGCCTTTATTTGAAAGTCTATTTTATCTGATATGAGTATTGCGACTCCTGCTTTCTTTTGGTCTCCATTTGCGTGAAATATTTTTTTCCAGCCCTTCACTTTCAGTCTGTATGTGTCCCTTGTTTTGAGGTGGGTCTCTTATAGACAGCATATATAGGGGTCTTGTTTTTTTATCCATTCAGCCAATCTTTGTCTTTTGGTTGGGGCATTCAACCCATTTACATTTGAGGTAATTATTGATAGGTATGGTCCCATTGCCATTTACTTTGTTGTTTTGGGTTCATGTTTAAACAGCCTTTCTGTGTTTTCTGTCTAGAGAAGATCCTTTAGCATTTGTTGAAGAGCTGGTTTGGTGGTGCTGAATTCTCTCAGCTTCTGCTTCTCTGTAAAGCTTTTGAATTCTCCTTCATATCTGAATGAGATCCTTGCTGGGTACAGTAATCTAGGTTGTAGGTTATTCTCTTTCATTACTTTAAGTATGTCCTGCCATTCCCTTCTGGCCTGGAGGGTTTCTATTGATAGATCAGCTGTTATCCTTATGGGAATCCCCTTGTGTGTTATTTGTTGTTTCTCCCTTGCTGCTTTTAATATTTGTTCTTTGTGTTTGATCTTTGTTAATTTGATTAATATGTGTCTTGGGGTGTTTCGCCTTGGGTTTGGGGCTCTCTGGGTTTCTTGGACTTATGTGATTATTTCCTTCCCCATTTTGGGGAAGTTTTCAGCTATTATCTCCTTGAGTATTTTCTCATGGCCTTTCTTTTTGTCTTCTTCTTCTGGGACTCCTATGATTCGAATGTTGGGGCGTTTCACATTATCCCAGAGGTCCTTGAGGTTGTCCTCATTTCTTTTGATTCTTTTTTCCTCTCTGCTTCATTTATTTCCACCATTTTATCTTCTGTCTCACTTACCTTATCTTCTGTCTCTGTTATTCTACTCTTGGTTCCCTCCAGAGTGTTTTTGATCTCCTTTATTGCATTATTCATTTTTAATTGACTCTTTAATTTCTTCTAGGTCCTTATTAAACATTTCTTGCATCTTCTCAATCTTTGTCTCCAGGCTTTTTTTATCTGTAACTCCATTTTGTTTTCAAGATTTTGGATCATTTTTATTATCATTATTCTAAATTCTTTTTCAGGTAAATTCCCTATCTCCTCTTTTGTTTGACTTGGTGGGCATTTTTCATGTTCCCTTACCTGTTGGGTATTTCTCTGCCTTTTCATCTTGTTTAGATTGCTGTGTCTGGAGTGGGCTTTCTGTATTCTGGAGATCTGTGGTTCCTTTTTCTTGTGGATGTTTCACCCAGTGGGTGGGGTTGGACGATTGGCTTGTCAAGGTTTCCTGGTTAGGGAAGCTTGCGTCGGTGTTCTGGTGTGTGCAACTGGATTTCTTCTCTCTGGAGTGCAATGGAGTGTCCAATAGTGAGTTTTGAGGTGGGTCTATGTGTTAGGTGTGACTTTGGGTAGCCTGTATGTTGACGCTCAGGGCTATGTTCCTGTGTTGCTGGAGAATTCGTGTGGTATGTCTTGCTCTTATTGGCTCTTGGGTGGTGGTTTGTTTCAGTGTAAATATGGAGGCTTTTGAATGGTCTCTTATTACTTAATGTTCCATGTAGTCAGGAGTTTTCTGGTGTTCTCAGGTTTTGGGCTTAAGTCTCCTGCCTCTGGATTTCAGACTTATTCTTCCAGTAGTCTCAAGACTTCTCCAACTATACAGCACTGATAATAAAACTTCTAGGTTAATGGTGAAAAGATTCTCCACCATGAGGGACACCCAGAGAGGTTCACAGAGTTATATGAAGAAGAGGAGAGGGAGTAGGGAGAAAGAGATGAGCAGGAGGAGAAAAAGGGGGACTCAAGAGGAGAGAGACAGATCTACGCACTTCTCTGTTCCCAAAGTGTTCTCCATAGCCCAGACACCCACAGAGATTTACAGAATTGGATTTGGAAGATAAGGGGGAGGGAGGAAATAGAGGTGATCTGAGGGAGAAAACGGAGAGTCAAAAGTGGGAGAGAGTAATCAACACACTTCTGAGTAAAAATGGGTACTGAATATTGGATTCTTAATTGTCCAATATTGATATCAATATTGAAATTGAAATATTTCACAATATTGAAATTTTTCAATATTGTCCAATATTGAAAAGCAAAGATTAAAAGTCTCGAGTAGAGGTTCGACTCCTAAAAATACAATATTAAAAATAAAAACACAAAAAATTTTAGAAATATATATGAAGTTGTTTAAAAATAGGACCTCTTCTTTTTTTTTTTTTTTGCAAGGTTATAGAGAAATGAAAATGAAAGTTAAGGAGTAATGGAGGAGTAATATGGAATTTTAAAAGAAAATAAAAGAGAAAAAATTAAAAAAAGAAAAGAAAAAAATTTTTTTAATTAAAAAAAAAAAGTAAAAATATATCTAGGAATTTCTCTGGAGCAGTTGCAGTCAGTGTGGACTTGGTTCAGTTTCAGATAGCTCCTCGTTCCAGCTTACACTTCTCGATATCTATAGGCCCCTTCCGGTGTAGTCGGTGTTACCTACAGGGATTTTAATCTGTTGCACCCGTCCCTTCTGAAGTGGTTCCCTTTGTTTATTTGGCTTCTGTTTGCTGGTCTCTTCAGTGTCTAATTTCCACCCTGACACAGGCGGGTGGAGGTGGTCTCTTGTTCACGTTCACTAGTTCCGTTGCTCTGCGGGGAGGGAGGGGCACTGCAGACAGATATCGCTGTGTGTGGGGAGCACTCACAGTGTTCCGGCCACACTGGGTTTGCCCCTGCTCACGGGTGCTTCCCCCGTCTACACTGCTCAGTGTTGCATGCAGTTCCAGTTTTCGGGTAGTCCACAAAAGCGCGGACTCGCTTGGGCCTGCGTTTTGTGCCTTCCCCGGCCGAGCAGCTCAGGCCGCCAGAAGCTTGACGGGCGCACTCTCCCCCGGGTGCGGCGCGCCTTATCCCCTCCGCGGTCCCAGCCTCAGTTTCTGCGTGCGCCTTGTGTCTGTTCTCTGGAGCTGGCCTCTAGCCGCGACCCTCCCCGCGGATGTCAACCATCCAGAATCTCAGGAAGTCTTTGGTTAGAAGCTGGGAGCCTGTTTGCAGTTTGGTAGGGGATGCCATATCTGGGGCCGAGTTTGCCCCTTTCCCATCCCACCTGCCTCCTGCCTCCGTGGGAATGGGCCGGTCCACAGCCGGCTAGCTCTTCTCTGGAATTGCTCAGTCCTCCCTTTGTTCTGCGAATGGTCAGCAGTGTGTTCGGCCGGTTAATTTTCTCTCTCTTGCTATCCCACAGTTTAAGTTGCTATCTCACCTTAGCTCCCTCCGATTGCCGTCAGGGCATTCAGGCCTGGTCCTTACCCTAAGCAATGCCTCCCTCTCCTCTGCGTTCAGCCCCCACTTGCTGGTGGCTGATGCGGGCGTCTGGGGTACTTTTCTGTTGGGAGTTGCTTTTAGGCATGTAATCTGTGGGTTTTATTTATTTTTCCTCCCCGTTAGGTTGCCCTCTGAGATTCGAAAACTTCCCTCAGTGCGAGGGTTTCCTGGTGTTTGGAAACTTCCTCTGTTACGACTCCCTTCCTGGGACGGGTTTCTGTCCCTAGCTCTTTTGTCTCTCTTTTTATCTTTTATATTTTGTCCTACCTCCTTTCGAAGATGATGGGCTGCTTTTCTGGGCGCCTGATGTCTTCTGCTGGTGGTCAGAAGTGGTTTTGTGAAGTTTGCTCAGCGTTCAGATGTTCTTTCGATGAATTTGTAGGGGAGAAAGGGGTCTCCCTGTCCTATTCCTCTGCCTACTTAGCTCCTCCCTCTGCATTTAGTTATATAACACAGAGTATGAATTAGTCATGATGAATTTTATGTGTATGCTAGTGATTATTTTTTCATTATAATATGCCTTCCGAATATGCCTAGATATTCCTTCTGATAATTGGTATTCTTTACCATGGCAGGAATATCTGCTGCTGCTGCTAAGTCACTTCAGTTGTGTCCAACTCTGTGCAACCCCACAGACGGCAGCCCACCAGGCTCCCCTGTCTCTGGGGTTCTCAAGGCAAGAACACTGGAGTGGGTTGCCATTTTCTTCTCCAATGCATGAAAGTGAAAAGTGAAAGTGAAATCGCTCAGTCGTGTCCAACTCTCAGCGACCCCATGGACTGCAGCCTACCAGGCTCCTCCGTCCATGGGATTTTCCAGGCAAGAGTACTGGAGTGGGCCGCCATTGCCTTCTGATTATTTCACTTTGTGCAATCACACATCTCAGAATCTTCTTACCTAAAACTCCACTAATGTACAGTAGGACCATGGTTTCCAGGCTTTTCAAATCACAAAATATTAAAATTAAAGAGAAGATAGTGTGTCTGAAGTAAATCTATCAGTTTTTTTTTTATTTTGTCACCTACAGTCATAGAAAAAAGGAAAAGAAAAAACCTTACTAAATGCTATCATTATTTTAAAAGGTATGAATATTGTTAACATCAAAAATGTAGGAAGGACATAATCTCAAAATAGTATCCTCTAGTTGAAAAGTTTGGCTTTATGAAAAATTAATAACTTTAAAATTTTGTTTTCATTATACCAGAAACAGGTTAAAAATTGGTAATGAGTTGACAGTAAGCCATGGACCAGTGAATTGATAGCTCTTCAACACTGTTTTGTTGGTTTGATCCTTCTGTTTCCTTTGTTTTTCCTTATTTTTCTCTGCTTATTAAAAGCATCATTACTTGGCTGGTTTTCTCTTATAACTAATAGAAAGTCAAGACAAGTTATGTGTTTGCCCAACTGCTTCAGAGGTAAAACCTTCCTGTTATTCTGTTAACTGTCATCACCATCATTATCAAATCAGAATTGCTGTTGTTAAGGAAAATAACTTGTATTTATTGTTATAGCTCTATATTAGGAGCCTGATGATCACTATATTTACTCCTAGAACAATTCCATAAATTAGGTATTATGTTCTATTTTACAGATGAAGAAACTGTGGTTTAGGGAAGTTAACAAGTTGCTTACACTCACTTAGAATGTGGTAGAGCCTGGAATTTGAAATCAAGAGCTATCTGAATCCAGTAACTATGTCCTTACCAAATTTGCTCTACTGTCTCTTCTACTGAATGCAAATGCATTCCACTGAATATGTGTATGTGTGTGTGAATCACTCATCTGAGAAATTAACCTATTTAATCCTGCCTCATTATATTGGTGAATGACTTGCACATGCTTTTGGAAAGATAATAAAATGATATTTTATAGCGTGGGACACTAGAAGTTCTATGCGCTTTACAATCATATTAACCATATGTGATGGTTAATTTTATATGTTAGCTTGACTAAGCCACAGTAGTGAGACATTTCATTTTTCACCATCCTGGATGTTAATATGAAAGTGTTTTTAGATGAGATTAACATTAATAGCAGACTTCCCTGGTGGCTCAGCAGTAAAGAATATACCTGCTAGTGCAGGAGAGAGAGGTTCAATCCTTGGGTCAGGAAAGATCCCCTGGAGAGGAAATGGCAACCCAGTGTCCTTGCCTGGGAAATCCCATGGACAGAGGATCTTGGCAGATTACAAGCCCATGAGGTCTCAAAGAGTCAGACAAGACTTAGCAAATGAACAGCAGTACATTAATAGCAGTAGACTCTGAGGAAACCAGCTTAGTCTGTATAATGTTAGTAGTCCTCATCCAATCAGAGAAGACTAAAGTCTCCTAAGGAAGAGCATACTCTGCCTTTAGGCTACTTTGGAACTCAAGCATCACCTCTTCCCTGGGACTCCAGTCTGCTGGCTTGCCTGGCAGATTTCAGGCCTGCCATCTTCTTTAATAGTGTGAACCAATTCTTTAAGGTAAATCAATCTCTCTCTCTCTCTCTGTCTCTCTCTCTCCGTCTCCCTCCCCTTCTCCTGCCTCTCCTCATTCTTCCTTTCCCTTCCTCTCCCTCTTACTCTCTAATATCTAATACACACACACTCACACACACGCGCACACACACATACACACACACAGAGTCATATTCTGTTGGTTCTCATTGGCTGTTTTCTTGAAGACCTCTATGTGACTGAGAGTATGGTCTTTTGAGCCAATCATTCAAATTCTTTGAACCTTAACTTCCTCATATGCAAAAAGGAATTATTTATGATTATTGAATAACTTAATACATGTGAATTATTTACACTAAATGTGATTACAGTATTTCATACATATCAGCTAATTTTTTTTGTTTGTTTTCTTCCTAATACTTTAACAAGCCATTTTTTCTGCCTTGACTTCTAGAAATCTCAGGCAAATGATTTAAGCTTAACGCCTGTGACTCCACTCGAGTTTATTGTTTTCCTTTCCTCTCCCCTCACCTTTCACTGTTTCATTTTTTTTTTTTTTGTCCTGTGTTGATTATACAGTATTTTTTCGTGTTGTGCTTTGGTGTTATTCTGAATCATATTAAGTTCTGACAAATTCTCAGAGGTCCTGTATTTCTACAGAAAGAATCCATCAACTCTGGGTCTTGCACTTAACTCCCACAGCTTCTCTGAGGAAGGATTTCTTCATGACTACCTATTTAGGCATTTTCCTAGAAAGCATAACTTAGGGCCCTTCTCTCCCCATCTCCTTTCACTCTTCTTCATAAAATTCTTTTAAACTTTCTTATCATCTGATGCTAAGAAATCTTTTCATAGTCACAAAGAAATTCTTAAGTTTTAATGTTTTCCTATCTGATGTACTCCCTATATGATGCTGCACACACCAAACATATTCTCCTTTATAGGTTGAAGTTTAGGGAAAAACCAATCCAGAGACTACTAGGAAACTAATTTTCTTAAATATGTCCTACCTCTTCCCCATGGCACTCAGTACATGATTAAACCATCTGATGGAAATAAAAGGGGAAATTCCATGAGAAAAAAGGTATTTCAAAAATAACAACATTTTATCTACAGAGAATATATATCTGGTCATTTTTATAAACGTTTTACCTTAACATGTTGGCATTAGTGGATTTAAGATTGGCTTAAGAAACTAAATATATTTAAATTTTATTTGTTTAAAATTATATGTAAAATGTATAGATAACAGTTAAAAGCATTAGTTTTTTCTTCTTTTATTAAGAATGCTATATTGTGATTTGAATAAATGATATCCTCATAAGGATCTAGGAGTATATGCAAATAATTTTAAGTTCTCCAATGTATTTTGAAATAAATTTGATTTCAGTATATTATTTGTGTGCCATTAAAGAAAATGGTAGAAGCTTTGAATAGAGGTAATTGATCAGGAAATCCAAGCATTCTCTTTTGAGTTTCTGTACCTCATTGGTTTGCTTTTTGCCTTAAAAGTTTTTGCCTTTCTACAAAGAAGAAAAAACTACTCCAGATAGCATCTAACAGTAATCCTGTTTTTTTATTTTTTCATTTAGGAGGATCTATATGTAATTTAGAAGTTCAGCCCCTTGAGAAATACCTTCTTTAATAAGAAAACCCTAACTCATCCCACTCAGTATTACACATGGATTTGTGATGACCCTAAAAACACAATTTAAGAGCTTCCTTAGTGAAACCTGGAAATATTTTCAGTATATAATAATTGAAAATGGTTATGTTTATTTTCATAGTAAAATACTATATTGCTATATTTAATGATGTAAGCAAAGATATTAATAGCCTTGTGTGTGCTTATATTATGAGGTTAAATGAAAGTAATAGGAAAAACTATGCAGCAAGTGAGTATATAACTCCTTCAACATAGTTGATTGATAGATACAGATAAAGTAAATGAGTAATGTATGAGGTCAACTGTATTAAAGCAGAAAATATTGTAATAAAACAAAAAATGATTGAAATAGAAAAGTATATTGGAATGAAATATAACAAATTACATTTGATTTTTTTAATCTTCCTTCTAAATTTTTGATAAACCTTGCTTACTGTCTTTAAAATATCAACAGACATTTGTGCTAGTTCTTTAGTCTTCTGTCAGAATTGTTAATAATTAAGATAAACCATCAAACTTCTTAGAAACAAAGGTGTAGTAAGATAAGAGACCAGGATAAACTAAATGTTGTATAAATTATTTAGTAAAAAGAAAAAATTGTGTAAATAGTGTGTGTATGTGACTGTGCATGTGTGTGTGTGTAACCATTCATTTTGTATAGATATATTACCTACTAAATTTAATTTTCAAGTAATTGATAATGTACTATCTCCAAGTTTTTTAAAACTATTACATGTCATCTACCATTAGCACATAACATGTGAATGAGTTTACTCTCGTTTTATTTTTCTCCTTTTAACACCCGCCTTTCATATCGAAGAAGAATAACTGTCTGTGAGTGGGAAGAAAAGCCATGGGAAGGAATTGGCAGGTTAATATCCTCTTTTTAAATTTCATTTTTAAGCATTAAAAACATATAAATGTATACAACAATGCTGCTTATTGGTTGAAACTAATAGATTTCAATATAGTGGATGTGAAACACATTTCTGCAACCTTCTTTGTATTAGGAATTTTTCCCTATGAAATTCTAGCATATTCTAGCCTACGTCAGCATTATTTAAAATTGTACTTCATTTGCTACTACCTGATAAAGTATTACCTGACTAGGCAGAGTTCTGTTCAATACTTAACATTTAATAATAGACTTAATAATATAAGGCCAATATTTCAACCCTAAGTTTTTGCTCTTTTTTTTCTACACACACCAATATGTCTGGCGTGTTATTGCCAGTTGTTTTGAAAAGACTATACGTGTATTACCTCTTTTAACCACAAAGACTCGTGTTATAGGTACTGTTATTTCTACTTCAAAAATGAAGAAACTGAGTTGACTATTTCTCCAAAATCAAGTTAGTAGTATTGTAAAAAAACAAAAATTTTACTTTGTGTAATATCTCTCCTAATTCTATCTGTAAATCCCAGTCAAAATTCCTCAAAATTCTCATCTACTAAAGTTGATTGATATTTTAAACTGGGCCACAAATTACTATGTATTATGAATCATCAGTTATAGGATATGTTTAATTTAAATGGAGTACACTTTTCTGGGGTTTTTTGTATGCTTACCTCTTTTGGTGTAATATATATGCATATAGATAGCTCATATATATTATATAAAAGTAAGAATATTTTTACTGTTGACCTCTTGCTCTGCCCTTGCCAATTTCCATTTGCCTCTATGAAACATCACAGGCTTATTTAAGGGAGTAAATTTCTAGAGCTAATGAAATTCTCAAGTGATCACAAATGATAATTGCAATAATTTGATGGAATATGCCCCATATTAGTTTCTTTAAATCATGTGCTATTGTTCAGTCACCCAGTTGTGTCTGACTCTTTGTGACCCCCTTGGCCTACAGCACGCCAGGCCTCCCTGTCTGTCACCATCTCCTGGAGTCTGCCCAAGTTCATGTTCATTTATATTCATGAACTGTATGAAAGGCCAAAATCATTTGTTAGTAGAAGTTTATTCAAATTTTAATTTGAAAAATAACACATAGTTTTTCACCAACCTGGTCCCACTTTACATGTAAGAAAATTGAACTTTAAGTTGAATGTACTTTAAATCTTGGTTCTAAAATAATTTAACTTATTTGAATGGATTTTATTCAGCATTTTGTGTTATACATTTGTTTAAAGAACAACACCTGGTTTAGATCTATATTTTAATACTGATAGTAAAATGGAAAATCAGATAAATTAGAATAGGAATCTTACATTAGCAATTAAAATACAGTAAAGTTAAAAGAATCATTCCTCTGTGTGCCAGTGAAGCTCTGTTCACTAAAATATTGTGCAATATATGAGGGGAAAAAAGTTGCTTTTTATTTTAGAGCAATTATATTTGGACTTAGAAAATAATGCCACATCTTGTTAATTGTGACAGAGCATATTCCTAATTATTTTCATATATTTAAATACATATTTGAGAAGAAAGCTATTACAAATCACATATGAATGAATCCATTTGCAGAGAGTGCATGCAGAAACCTTTGTAAGTTATTATGGAATTTGATGACAGATTTAAAAGCATAAACAACCTATAATCTATTTTTCTGATTCCAGTAATCCTCTCACTTGTAGAGTTCTTTTTTTTCTCCTTCATCCTTCTCAAATATAGTCATAACATAATGTGTGACTTTATTAAGTAACCATTAAGTAAGAAAAATGTAGTCTCATCATAATCACTTGCCCTGAATTTATGGTGTATTGGTAATCAGGATATGAAAAAGTAAGTGAGTAATAAGAAGACATTGGTTAAGTATTTGATACTGTTTCTTTCAAAGATAACACAAAATGAATATGCTTTTCTAACCTTAATAGACTTTATTCAGACATACAAAAATGTAAAAAGTACACTGGAAAATAGATAGACAACAGTATTACTATCTTTAGTTTTTAAGCACCTGGTTAAAATGCAGAATGATTTTTTAAGTAACTGTACTGGGCATATTCTGTATTTAATAAGTAAAAGTCATCAACTTTCTTCTATCATCCATTCTTAAAATGAAGGACAGTTTTATTTCTCCTGTATTTTGTTTACAATATTTTTATTATAGTTCTTGATAATATGTGCACTTTGGGGTTCATGTTAGTTTATTGCCACATACATTGACAATTTTAATCAAATATTTGCTTAAGATGTTTTATGAATCTGTGATAGTGAAGACTACAGAAAGCAAGTCCAAAGAGACAGGCAGCCCTGTCTGCTGAACATATGCCCTTGTTCAGCTAATTAGCAGTCACAGGATAATATTGGTACATCACACAAAACCCCTGTTTGGCCAAATACTAAAACACACCTCTCCCCAACAGCTGAGCATATTAAATAACTACACTACAGGGGCTTAACACAGTATAATCCTGTGTTAGCCTCAGGTCAGATTTTTCTAAAACTTTTCCAAAATAAATAGCATTGAAGTTGCTTAAAGAAATGTCAATCTAATACTCTTCCTGCTCCTCTTAAATAGACTCTAGAACTGAAACAACATCAGAAAGTCATCTCCCTGGACAGTATAATCTTGCCTTTCTACCTACAGGCAGTTGTTATCATAACAATTATAATTGTTTTTCCTAAACTGAACTTTTGTCACTATACCATCAGCATTTATTGAGGACATTTTTGGACATATGGTTATGTAGTGGGTCAGTGCATGCTCATTGTGAGGATCCATTTCTGGTCTCCTGCAACATTAGCTGGACTTATATAGTTTCAGTCAGTTATCATAGGGAGAAGCTCCAGGTTTAGGAAAGGAGAGGTAGTAACAGTTAATCATTGTAATATTCTTGCAACTTTATCAGTAAAAAGTATTTTCAGCTTCATACTTGATTTTACACAACATGCTATGATGATGTCAATTTAATACATGTGTGCTCAAGCATGTTTTTCAAATTAAAATATAATTAAATTTATCATTTAAAATAACACCTGTTCCAGAACAGCTTAAAATGTATCAAGAGGCATGCACAGACTTTACAGTTTTTTCAGGGATGACAGGTCCAAAAATACGTTCTGCTCACAAAGAGAAAAAATATATGGGCTTATATATATATAAGCCCATATATATATATATATGGGCTTAAATGTAGCTAAGTGAGCAGGAACTTTGGTAGCAGGTTGGGAAAACACAATAAATAATCATGTTTAAGTTCATAGGAGAGGTCTTACTATTCAGTCTAGGGTCTTCCCTGGTAGTTCAGATGGTAAAGAATTTGCCTGCAATCCAGGAAACCTGAGTTTAATCCCAGGGTCAGGAAGATCCTCTGGAGAAGGGAATATCTACCCACCACAGTGTCCTTACCTGGAGAATTCCATGGACAGATGAGTCTGGCGGTCTACAGTCCATGGGGTCACAAAGTGTCAGACACAACTGAACAACTAACACTTTTTCATTCAGTCTAGGAGGATAAAATCATCAGTTGTTTTATAACTGATGTGGTAAAATTACCTTGACGTTTATGCAGAAACAAACAGAACTTATCACCCAAGTGCATTTGGAAAAATGATTCTTCTGAAATAAGAACTGATTGCATCTTTAGCAGTACTGTTTCCTTCATTTCACTCTTTTGCCCAAGATCTCATTCATACCTGCAATGTGATGATACATTTTATTAACTGTAATTGTCTTAAATAATTATATATATATATATATATATGCTAATATAAACATATATATTTAAAAGTTTGGAACTATGTACTGAAATTTAGCTTTCAGTTAGATCTGTAGTATTTATGCCATGCTATATTAATATATTATTTAGAAAAATATTAATATATAGTATTTATTTTTCCTAATTTCTAATAAATCAAATAGGGAATCAAAAGAATGTGAAGAAAGCATTTTAATAAGCTAAATATGAAGTAGAATATTATTGATATGAAGTATATTTAACTCAGTAAAACCAGAGAGAATATATAGAGATATCTTTTTTAAATCCTATACTTTTGTTGATTGTTATACAAAGATATTTTTAAAACCTAGATCAACTCTTAATAATATATATATGTGTGTGTGTGTGTATTTAGATGTGTATGTGTGTCTGCGTGTGTGTTAAGCCAAAAAAATCAAAGAGTAGTTTTAGGATTTCCTTAAAACTTCACCGTATAAAATGTATATAACATTACATTATGATTAACAAATATTATAATATTTTCTTTATTAAAGTCAAGAGATTCTCTGAGACTGATGTGAATAGAGAATATATATAATTCCATTAAGAGCATATTTTTTAAATAACCACAAAAGTAATTTTAGGACAATTAAAAGTTTATAGACAGCTTACAGATTACCAAGTAGCTTTTTTCTTTTCCCATTTGGGTATACATTTCTTGTTCCACTGGGGATTTTCTATTGCAAGGAAACCTGCCCACGGCCCTCAGGCACATTACCAAGTAACTTTTACCTCACTATTTTCAAGGGTAAATCAGGAAATTGTTGGTAAATAGCATAGGTATGAGTATGATTGTTTTGCAGAAAGAAAATTAAAATATATAAAGATTAGGTTTTAAAAATCTCATATGTTATAAAGGTACATTTTAAATTTTATTATTTTGTTAAAATTTGTATTTAGATCTCCTATGTATCACTATAAATGGCAGTGTGGAGGCTAGAGGTCAGTTGTGGATCCTGAACTTGTAACAGTTCAGTCAATTAAATATTTTGAAATTCTGTTTTAAATGCATGGATTGTATCAGAAATTAGTAGTGGTAAAATACAGCCAAAATGTTGCATGCCTTAATTTATGAGAAGCTGTATATTGGTTAATATTAATTCTATAAATTGGAGAAGGAAATGGCAACCCACTCCAGTATTCTTGTCTGGAGAATCCTGTGGACAGAGGAGCCTGGTGGGCTGCTGTCCATGGGGTCACACAGAGTCGGACACAACTGAAGTGACTTAGCAGCAGCAATTCTATAAATATGTGTCTCAATGCTAAATAGCCAGTCTACTTTTATAATATATAATATACATTTTAAGCTAAATATCAAATTTATGTTTTGCTTTTCTTTTTAAAATCAATGATGCTTTAATATCTGATGTTTGAAATACCTTTTTAGCTTGATCTCCAGAGTAAAGGAACTATTTTAGGACACATATAATATGGGTATAAGACAACTTATGGAAATGCAGGAGAGCAAAATTTCCATTTATTGATTATCTTCCATATTTTAGTCACTCTGTTTTTCATGCCATATCCCTTTGGCCATGACTCCCTGTCCAACTTGCGCCTGGCCTAGCATGCTCTCCTTTGTCTGATTAACACTAGTTCTTCACAGTCCTGCCAGTTGTCACTTCTGAGAAACTTTCCCTGACTCTTGCTGTCTTCTCTTTACATTAGTTGCATTTTATGTGCTTCTAAAGCACTTTCTACTAACTGTTATCAAAAGGATAGTAAGACTATGCTTTTCTTTTTTTTCCCAAATCTGGGGCTTGTCAAAATAAGAACTGTGTGTTTAATCTCTGTCTTAACCAAGTCTAACAGTATACGGTAAAAATATGTCAAATGAGAAATTAATTGAATGAATGAGTGAATTATTAAGTATGAGAAGAAAATTATACAGTATGATATCTCAGTAGCTTTGCTAGAAATAAAGCTTATTATAGTATTTTTAATATATGCATTAATATTAAAAGCATATAGAATATTCTCATATTTACATATTAACTGATTTTTCCATTTTAAAAACTGAGAGAGAAGAAAGGATGAAGTATTTAATTTTATTCTATGGGAAGTAGTTCACATCAAGTCTAATTATTTAGTACTCTATAAGGAAAAAATGATACCCACAAATAAATTTATACTTCACAATATAATTTTCAAAGAAATATTCAAACACGGAATTTGAATTTAATTCTAGAGGTTTGTTCATTTGTGTTTTTAAAGTCTTGTGCTTATCACATAAACATGAAACAATGTAGTATATATCATAACTCTTTTGTTTTCAGTAGAAGTATATATTTAATCGCTGGTGAAACAATTGTTCACAACTAGTTATGCAGACCACTTTAGAAAAATCTAAACAATTATTGCAAAAATGAGAGGAACACAGCAAACAAGAAGGATATATAGAGAGTACTTGGTTCAATTATGAAAAAAAGGAAAAAGATAAAAAACATGTCTGTCAGCATTTTGCAATCTATGTTATTTAACCTCAGTGCAATATTTGCCAGTGTTACCTATCACGTCCTTGAAGTTCTTACCTTTCTCCCCTTGAGTTTAATAAAACTGCAACTTTCATATATGATGCTTTTTAGTGTACTTTGCTGGTTTTTCTTCCAGTCTCAATGGAGCTCTTCTTCAAGAATCTGCCCTCCATTTTCCTCTTCTCCATATCATCCCTAGGAAATAGCACTTCTAACCCTGGTTTGGTGGTGGTTTAGTCACTAAGTTGTATCCAACTCTTGTGACCCCTTGGATGACAGCCCACCAGGCTCTTCTGTCTATGGGATTTCCCAGGCAAGAATACTGGAGTGCTGTTTGGCAGTGACAGAAATGGCAATACTGGTTGCCATTTCCTTCTCCAAGGGATCTTCCCTACCCAGGGGTTGAACCCAGGTCTCCCACATTGCAGGGATATTTTCTACCATCTGAGCCACCAGGGAAGCCCTATAACTATTGTTTAAGTATTCTTTATATTCTAAAGACCTAAATCTACAGCTGAGATTTAGATCTGAGATCTGCTACTTCTAACTTTAGATACCGAGTACCATGTTTCTTCTTAGTTTCTATATATCTGTTTCTACATATATATATGTTTCTATATATAGTTTCTATATATCTGTATAATGAACATAATTATAGATAGCTCAGATGGTAGAGAATTTGTCTACAATGCAGGAGACCTGGGTAGGGAAGATCCCCTGGAGAAGGGAATGGCAATCCACCCCAATATTCTTCCCTTGAGAATCCCATGGACAGACAATGGGGTTGCAAAGTCAGACATGACTGATCAACTAATAGTTCACAAGAGTTACAGGGATTAAATGAAATATGTGTATTCACTTTCTCCCCGACCTGTTTTCCCTCCATTTTTAAAACGTGAGTATACTTGTAGATTAGTTTTTCTTAACTACATCAATTCTCTCATCCAGTTGCTTCCGTCGCCACCCTAGTCATCTGTGCAGGCTTGTAACCTCTGCATTGCGCTGGAATTCCTCCAGGGCAACTTGTCCTCTTCAAATAAATACAAATAGCCTAGGGAGGAAGTTACATGCTAAATGGAAATCAGTTATCTGTTAAAAATGGGAATTCTGTATTATAGTTCTGTTTTTCAGCCGAAGTGCACTATACACACTTAAAAACACAGAAAGCAGGGTTTTTTTTTCAGCATAGATTTTTAGATTCTTTGCAAGATGACATATTCAATCATGCCACTTTTGACTCAGAAATATTCATTTGATTCAGCTGAGCGTGTTAGGCAGTGAGGCTTATGGCTAACTTCCCCGTATAGCAGTTCTGCCTCTGCTGTGTTCAAAAGGCCTTAGAACACCTTGTGATCCTGGCCTCACTACTGCAACATTGATCCTGGCAGCAATATGAGCAGGTGTGAAAATAACATCGCATGTGTATCTGGCCAGACTTTTTCCATTTTTCTTTCTCTGTTCCTCCCTTCACCTCGGCTCACCCCTGATGTCACATTCTTACTGCCTGAGAAACACTGAGCAGACTTGATGAGATGAACATGAGATTCTAGGCAACAGGGACTGACTGAGGTGTCATGGGCTTCTCAAGGTGGCTAAGGTATAAGACTGGGGAGGTCCCCAGGTGGGTCAATGGTCCTGCTAGTCAATGCTGCTTGTGAGGCTGCAACCTGGAATCTTGTAGGGTCCATTAGTAAATTCTCTTGTTCTTTAGCAGTGTAAAAAACAAGAACAATTGTATTTATAATCTTTATTTAAAAGCTGGTATTCACTTTCTGTTATTATATATCGGTTAAATTCTAGTGTAGTTCTACAATTGCTGGTGTTTGCATTGCATGAATGAACAGGATAATGGTAATGTTTTTGATGCCTAATATTTAGTAATATCGATATCTTTGCCAATCTGACTTTACATACTATCTAGTATCCCAATCTCAATCCCTCACCACCACATATCATCCTTACTAGCTCTAGCACCAGAGACAAGCACATGTGAAAGTTAAACATACCTGAAACATCTTTTCTTCCCTAGGTCCCATGAGTAACTATAATGAGTCTTCAGATGTAGATGAGCCCATCTGCCTGTTTGCTGGCAGCAAGATAATGCTGAGCAAGACTGAAGTATGAATGTCTGAATGTATAATACACATTATTGGCATATTGTTGAGTACATGATTCTAAAGCAGATGAGTAATATTTTACAAAACGAATTAGAGAAACTAAACCACTCTCTGCTTCCTTCCATTGACATTCTGATTTATATTTGCATTGCTGTATTTAAAATATTTTTCTAGTAGAGGGATCATTAAATAAAATACATCCTTAAAAATATTCAATAAAATCAGGAGGAGAACAAGATGGCAGACGAGTAGGTGGATGTGGAGTACGTCTCTCTCCATGGATACATGAGGAGTACACCTTCAGACACAGAACACCAACTGAGAGCGAACAGGAGGACCTGACCAGTGGAAAAGAATATATAGAACTACACAAAACCCGGTAGGACAAAGGAACCAGGGGGAAAAACAGGAGTGTTAGTAGGACTGGACCTGCCCTTGGCTGGAGGGGGAATTGAAGCAGGGGTCCAATCCCCACATCGGAGCAATTGTTTGAGTCAGAGGAGAAACATTTAAAGCTGAGAGTGAAACAGCTGATCTGTGGCAGCCTAAATGCAAAGAGAATCAGATAGTCCTTGCTGCAGCCGTACATACCCCGGATAGGGATGCAAGTCCCCTGCAAGGTGCAACAGCTGGGAGCTGGAGTTTAGGGATTGTGGAGCAATCCCAGGGCAACGACTGCTGTTGACTGCAGAGAGATGGATTGAGGGGATGTTAGGGAGGAGTTTGTGGTGGTAAATGCCTGTGGATGAAAGTCAGGCAGCCATGGAAACAAGGTGATACTGCTGAGTCACGCCTAGGGGGTGGAGCCATCACCATAGCCTCTCTTTCCCCACATGCCAGCATCAGCAGCTGAGCAATAGAGAGCTGAGCTGGTCCATCAAACACCTGAAGCACTGAACTACAGAGTAGGATCCCTGCCAGGGGGGCCCCTCTATGTGCCTGATGCGCCGAACCACAGAGAAGGGTCCCAGGCAAGGGAGCCCTTTGAGTGCCTGAACGGGCAGAGCTATGGAGAAAGACAGGCCAAAGAGGCCTTCTGATCCCCAGCTACAAAATGCTCGAGAAAAGACTCTCATAGGTCCGTAACTCCTGTGGCGGAGGCTAACACTTGGTGCTAACAGCGTCCCCGCAAGCCAAGCAGCTGCACCACCTTCACTCTTAACTCTCACTGGGGCAAAAAAATACTGCCACAGGGAAAAAAAGTCTTGTGGCTGTGCACGCGGGGTCGTTTCGGTAGTGTCCAACTCTTTGCGCCCCTGTAGACTGTGGCCTGCCAGGCTTCTCTGTCGGGGACGGGGGTTTTCCAGGCAAGAATACTGGAGCTTATGGGCCAATACTGGTTGCCAGACCTTTCTACACCACCTGACCTGCCTTCTGAGAAATCTGCATGCGGGTCAGGAAGCAAAAGTTAGAACGGGACATGGAGCAACAGACTGGTTCAAAATAGGGAAAGGAGTACTTCAAGGCTGTATATTGTCACCCTGCTTATTTAACTTATATGCAGAGTACATCATGAGAAATGCTGGGCTGGAGGAAGCACAAACGAATCAAGATTGCTGGGAGAAATATCAATAACCTCAGATATACAGATGACACCACATTTATGGCAGAAGGCGAAGAAGAACTCAAGAGCCTCTTGATGAAAGTCAAAGAGGAAAGTGGAAAAGTTGGCTTAAAGCTCAACATTCGGAAAACTAAGATCACGGCATCCAGTCCCATCACTTCATGGCAAATAGATGGGGAAACAATGGAAATAAATTCACAATTGAAACCCAGGGGCAGTGTCGCTAAGAAAGAAGACTGAAAACCTTCCCACCAGCTGTAAAAGCTATAGATTAAATCCACATGATCGACTAGGCAGACACTGTGTCTATGGAATATATAAAAGATCATTTGAGAGCTCCCACAAAGAAAACAAAATGATTGTTGTGGACATTGGAGGCAAAAGCAGACAGGAGAAGGACCAGATTATAATCTGAGCTGCTCCCACAGCAGGTCCAGAAATCAGCATAGTATTGGAGGGCATCCTAGGGAGGTGAGGTGGACTGTGACTCCCAGCGAGGGAAAGGACTCTGACAGCAGTAACCCAAGAAAAACATTTATTTTTGTGTTTTGACTTGTTCTGTAGATTCTTTTGGATTTTTTTCTTTTTTTATGCCCTCTACCACCCCCCCTTCCCCTCCCCCCTCCCGCCCTGGTCTGTTGTAGTTAATTTTATTGACGCTGTGAAATCTAATTTAGCTTTTGAACTTTTTTTTTTTCAGTCACATTTTTTATAGTTGTTATAAGCCTCTGCCTCTGCATTGGGCTTTTGCAGTTCTGTGGAGTTTTTCTTTTTAAATTTAAATTTTTAATTTTTTAAACTTACTATTTCTTCTACATTTATTCCTTTGTTTGCTTTCCCTACTTTTCTTTTCCCCTTGCAGTTCATCTTTAATGTATATAAATCTTATCTATCTCTATTAAACTTTGCATATCTATTCTTTCTTTCCTTTCCTCTTAACACATTTCTTAGTTTTATTTTCATTGCTTTATTCCCCAGTTGGCACCTTGCTTTAATTTTGTTTTCCTATTTGTGCTTTAGTTAGTTTTGTTCTGGTAGGTATAATTTTTGGTTTCCTTTGTTCACAGGGTCAGTCTTTTGTACTTTATTTTTGTTGGACTGTTTTGATTTTGCTTATGGGTGTATATGTATATGTGTATATTCAGTCACACTTTTTATTGTTATAAACCTCTGCCTCTATGTGGGGCTTTTGCAGTTCTGTGGCGTTTCCTTTTTGTTTTTTGGTGGTTTTTTTTGGTTTTTTTTTTTGGTGTTGTTTTGGTTTTTTTTTTTTTTTTTTTTTTTGGTGTTGTTCTTTTTTATTCTTCCTTTTTTAATTCTTATTTTTTTTATAATTTTAATTGTTAAAAACTATTATATTTTTTTCTACATTTTTCCTTTGTTTGCATTTCCTACTGTTCTTTTCCCCTTGCGGTTAATCTTTAATGTATATAAATCTTCTTTATCTATCTCTATTTTAACTTTGCATCTATTCTTTCTTTCTTTCCTTTCCTTTCAACATATTTGTTAGTTTTATTTTCATTGCTTTATTCCCCACTTGGCATTTTGCTATAGTTTTGTTTTCCAGCTTGTGCTTTAGTTAGTTTTGTTCTTAACTGGTAAATATAGTTTTTGATTTCCTTTGTTTGCCAGGTCAATGTACTGTACTTTATTTTTTTTGGACTGTTCTGACTTTGCTCATGGGTATATATGTATATGTGCATATTCCATTATTGTAATTATTATTTCCCTGATTTTGTAACTGCCAGTTGTCTGGGGTTCATCTTTGGTTTCTTGTTTTTGGATATTTGTTTTAATCTCACTTAATGCCATAAAAAACCACTTGAGGAATCTTCATTCCTGACCACAGATCAAGCCCTGAGCCTTTGGAGTGGGAGCACTGACTCCAAGACCCTAGACTACCAGAGAACTACCCTAGTGAAGTTGCTCAGTCGTGTCTGACTCTTTGTGACCCCATGGACTGTAGCCTACCAGGCTCCTCTATATTAAATAGTGAGAACTCACACAAAGGAAACCACTTAAATATAAGACCCAGTATCACCCAACCACCAGTAGCACCTTGTGCAGGACTTCTCATCTAAACAACAATACAAAACAAAAATACATACCAAATCATCAGCAGACAGGATTACCACCTCACTCTGCCTTGCCCATCAGAGGAAAAGCAAACAACACAGACACCAAAAACAAACAAACAAACAAAAACCAAAATCACACAAACAAACCTAAACTCAGCACAAATCTCACCCTACACAAACCACCTGACCAACCTCAAGAGAGCCAAAAACCAAAAGGAAGAAAGAAGGCAACCTTGAAGCCTGGGAAAACGATATCTCAAACACAATAAGTTAAAAAAATAATGAAAGGCAGAGAAATACTAAAACAAATGAAGGAACACACTGATAACACAGAAGTCTAAGTACATGAAGAGGAAATAGGCAAACTACCTGAAAAGTAATTCACAATAATGATAGTAAAGGTGATCAAAAACCTTGAAAACAAAATGGAGGAAATGCAATAATGAATTAACAAAGACCTAGAAGAATTAAAGAGTAAACATACAAAACACAATTTTTGAAATTAAAAATACTTAGAAGGAATCAGTAGCAGAATGTCTGAAGCAGAAAATGAATCAGTGAGCTGAAGATAAAATGGTGGAAATAACTTCTGAAGAGCAGAATAAAGTAAAGAGAATGAAAAGAACTGAGGATAGTCTCAGAGACCTCTGGGACAAGATCAAATGCACAAACATTTGAATTATAGGGGTCCCGGAAGAAGAAAAAGAAAGGGTATGAGAAAATTTTTGAAGAGATTATAATTGAAAATTCCCCAACATGGAAAAGGAAATAGTCAATCAAATCCAAGAGGAACAAAGAGTCCCATACAGGTTAAACTCAAAGAGAAACATGCTAAGACACATGCTAATCAAGCTAACAAAGGCTGAACACAAGGAAAGAATATTAAAAGTAGCATGGGAAGAGCAACAAGTAACACACAAGGGAAACCCCATACACTTAATGACCGATCTTTCAGCAGAAACTCTGCAGGCCAGAAAGGAATGGCAGGATGTACTTAAAGTACTGAAAGGGAAAAATCTACAACCAAGATTTCTGTACCTGGCAAGGATCTCTTTCAAAACTGATTGAGAAATCAAAAGCTTTTCAGATAAGCAAAAGTTAAGAGAATTCAGTACCACTAAACTAGCTTTACAACAAATGTTAAAGGGGCTTATATAGTCAAGAAATACAAGAAAAGAAAAAATATCTACAAAATCAACCCCAAACAACTAAGAAAATGGCAATAGGAACATATATATCAATAATTACTTTAAATGTAAATGGACTAACTACTCCAACCCAAAGACACAGAGTGGGTGAATGCATACAAAAACAAGACCCATATATATTCTGTCTACAAGAAACCCACATCAGGCCTAAAGATACATATAAACTGAAAGTGAGAGGATGGAAAAATATATTACATGCAAATAGGAAGCAAAAGAAAGCTGGAATAGCAGTCCTCATATCAGACAAAACAGACCTTAAAATAAAGGAAGGAAGGACATTACATAATGATCAAGGGATCAATCCAAGAGGAAGACATAACAATTGTAAATGTCTATGCACCCAACATAGGAGTACCTCAATACATAAGACAGACACTAGCAGACATAAAAGGAGAAATTGACAGTAACACAATAATAGTAGGAGACTTTAACACCCCACTCACACCAATGGACAGATCTTCAAAGTAGAAAATTAATAAGGAAACACAAGTCTTAAATGATACATTAGATGAGATGGATATCATTGATTCTTCAGGACATTCCATCCAAATGCAGAAGAATACACCTTATTCTCAAGAGCACATGGAACGTTCTCCAGGTTAGACCACATCTTGGGTCACAAATCAAACCTCAGTAAACTTAAGAAAATTGAAATTGTATCAAGCATCTTCTCCAACCACAACACTATGAGATTAGATATCAATTACAAGAAAAAAACTGTAAGAAACACACACACATGGATATTAAACAACACATTTCTAAATAACCAACAGGTTACTGAAGAAATCAAAAAGGAAATCAATAAATTTCTAGAAACAAATGACAATGAGAACACAACAATTCAAAACCTATGCAATGCAGAAAAACCAGTTCTAAGATGGAAGTTTATAACAATAGAGTCACACCTCAAGAAACAAGAAAAACATGAAATAGACAACCTAACTTTACAGCTAAAACAACTGCAAAAAGAAGAATAAGAAAAAACCCCAAAATTAGTAGAAGCAAAGAAATCATAAAGATCCGAGCAGAAATAAATGAAAAAGAAATGAAAGAAACAATGGTAAAGATTACTAAAACTAAAAGTTGGTTCTTTGAGAAGATAAACAAAATTGACAAACCTTTAGCCAGACTCACTAAGAAAAAAAAAAAAGAAGAAGAATCAAATCAACAAAATTAGAAATGAAAAAGGAGAAGTTACAATAGACAATGCAGAAATACAAAGGATTAAAGAGACTATGATGAACAACTATATGGCAATAAAATGGATAATCTGGAAGAAATGGACAGATCCTTAGAAAAGTTAAATCTACCAACACTGAACAGAGAAGAAATAGAAATTATGAACAACCCAGTTACAAGCACCGAAATTGAAGCTGTGATCCAAAATCTCCCAAAAGGCAAAAGCCCAGGACCAGATGGCTTCACAGGAGAATTCTGTCAAACACTTAGAGAAGAGCTAATGTCTATCCTTCTAAAACTCTTTCAAAAAATTTCAGAGGAAGGACCACTTCCAAACTCATTCCATGAGGCCACCATCACCCTGATACCAAAACCAGACAAAGACAACACAAAAAAAGAAAACTACGGGCCAGTATCACTGATGAACATAGATGCAAAAATCCTCAACAAAATTTTAGCAAACAGAATTCAGCAACATATCAAAAAGCTCATACACCATGATCAAGTTGGGTTTATTCCAGGGATGCAAGTATTCTTCAATATACACAAATCAATCAATGTGATACACCATGTTAACAAGTTGAAAGATAAAAATCATGTGATAATCTCAATAGATGCAGAAAAAAGCCTTTGACAAAATTCAGCACCCATTTATGATTAAAACTCTTAGAAAATGAGTATAGGGGGAACCTTCCTCAACATAGTAAAGGCCATATATGATAAACCTACAGCAAACATTATTCTCAATGGTGAAAAACTGAAAGCATTCCCTCTAAGAGCAGGAACAAGACAAAGGTGTCCACTTTCACCACTGTTATTCAACATAGTTTTGGAAGTCCTAGCTACAAGCAATCAGAGAAGAAAAAGAAATAAAAGGAATCCAGATCAGAAAAGAAGAAGTAAAGCTCTCACTATTTGCAGATGACATGATACGATACATAGAAAGTGCTAAAGATAGTATCAGAAAATTACGAGAGCTAATCAGTGAATTTAGCAAAGTTGCAGGATAAAAAATGAATACATCAAAATCACTTGCATTTCTACATACTAACAATGAAAATAAGAACGAGCAATTAAGGAATCAATCCTATATACCACTGCAACAAAAAGTATTAAATATCTAGGAATAAACTTACCTAAGGAGATGAAAGAACTGTACACAGAAAATTATAAGACACTAGGGTTTTTCCAGTGGATGTGAGAGTTGGACTGTGAAGAAAGCTGAGCACCGAAAAATTTATGCTTTTGAACTATGGTGTTGGAGAAGACTCTTGAGAGTCCCTTGGACTGCAAAGAGATCCAACCAGTCCATCCTAAAGGAGATCAGTCCTGGGTGTTCATTGGTAGGACTGATGCTGAAGCTGAAACTCCAATACTTTGGCCACCTCATGCAAAGAGTTGACTCGTTGGAAAAGACCCTGATGCTGGGAGGGATTGGGGGCAGGAGGAGAAGGGGACGACAGAGGATGAGATGGCTGGATGGCATCACCGACTCGATGGACATGAGTTTGAGTAAAATCCGGGAGTTGGTGATGGACAGGGAGGCCTGGTGTGCTGTGATTCATGGGGTCACAAAGAGTCGGACACAACTGAACAACTGAACTGACTGACTGAATGAAAGAAATCAAAGATGACATAAACAGATGAAGGGATATTCCATGTTCCTGGGTAGGAAGAATCAATATTGTGAAAAGGACTATACCACCAAATGCAATCTACAGATTCAGTGCAATCCCTATCAAATGACCAATGACATATTTCATAGAACTGGATCAAAAATTTTCACAATTCATATGGAAACACAAAAGACCCCAAATAGCCAAAGCATTCTTGAGAAAGAAGAATGGATCTGAGGAATCAATCTTTCTGACTTCAGATTATACTACAAAGCTACAGTCATCAAGAGAGTATGGTACTGGCACAAAAACAGAAATATAAACCAATGAAACAAGATCCAAAGCCCAGAAATAAGCCCATACACCTATGGGTACCTTATTTTTGACAAAGGGGGCAAGAATATGCAATGGGGCAAAGACAGCCTCTTCAATATATGGTGCTGGAAAAACTGGACAGCTACATGTGAAAGAATGAAATTAGAACACTTCCTAACACCATGCACAATGATAAAATCAAAATGGATTAAAGACCTAAATGTAAGACCAGAAGCTATAAAACTATTAGAGGAAAACACAGACAGAACACTTGATGACATATATCCAAGCAAGACCCTCTATGACCCACCTCCTAGAGTAATGGAAATAAAAACAGAAGTAAACAAGTTGGACCTAATAATGCTTAAAAGCTTTTGCACAACAAAGGAAACTGTAAGCAAAATGAAAAGATAACTCTCAGAATGGGAGAAAACAATAGCAAATGAAACAACTGACAAAGGATTAATTTCCAAAATATACAAGCAGCTCATACAATTCAGTGCCAGAAAAACAAACAACCCAAGGAAAAAATGGGAAAAATACATAAACAGACATTTCTCCAAAAAAGACATACAGATTGCCAACAAACACATGAAAAGATACTCAACGTCACTCATTATTAGAGAAATGCAAATCAAAACTACAATGAGATATCACCTCACTCTGGTCAGAATGGCCATCATCAAAAAGTCTACAAACAATAAATGCTGGAGAGGGTGTGGAGAAAGGGGAATGCTCTTGCACTGTTGGTGGGCATGTAAATTGATAACAGCCACTATGAAAGATGGTAAGCAGATGCCTTAAAAAACTAGAAATAAAACCACCATATGACCCAGCAATTCCACTCCTAGGCATATACCCTGAGGAAACCAAAATTGAAAGACACACATGTATCCCATTGTTTATTGCAGCACTGTTTACAATAGCTAGAACATGGAAGCAACCTAGATGTCCATCAACAGATGAATGGATAAAGAAGTTGTAGTACATATACACAATGGAATATTACTCAGCCATAAAAAGAAATGCATTTGAGTCAGTTCTGAAGAGGTGGATGAACCAAGAACCTATTATACAGCATGAAGTGAGTCACAAAGAGAAAGATAAATACTGTATTCTAACACATATATACAAAATCTAGAAGAAAGGTACTGAAGAACTTATTTACAGGTCAGCAATGAAGAAACAGACATAGGGAATAGACTTATGGGCATGGGGAGAGGGGAGGAGAGGGTGAGATGTATGGAAAGAGTAACATGGAAATGTACATTACCATATGTAAAATAGATAGCCAACAGGAATTTGCTGTCTGGCTCAGGAAACTCACACATGGGCTCTGTATCAACCTAGAGGGATGAGATGGGGAGGGAGATAGAAGGGAGGTTCAAAAGGGAGGGTATATATGTATACCTATGGCTGATTCATGTTGAGGTTTGACAGAAAACAACAAAATTCTATAAAGTAATTATCCTTCAATAAAAAATAAAAAGAATAAAATAAGAATATTTAATAATCAACGATTGTTTCAAACCATTCAAAAATTTCTCATGGACAGGCAGGCATTCCTATATAAAAGAAAGATGTATATGTATATATTTATGTGTGTTTTTTTTTAATATAAATGGATTTCAGGTTCAACATATTAGACTTCAGTCTTAAAGTCTATGAGTGGCTATGGGACTGACTCAAATGCATTTCTTTTTATGGCTGAGTAATATTCCATTGTGTATATGTACCACAACTTCTTTATCCATTCATCTGTTGATGGACATCTAGGTTGCTTCCATGTTCTAGCCATTGTAAACAGTGCTGCAGTAAACAATGGGATACATATGTGTCTTTCAATTTTGGTTTCCTCGGGGTATATGCCTAGGAGTGGAATTGCTGGGTCATATTGTTCTTATTTCAAAGAACAACTTAAATGACTTGCTTCTGGTCACTGCCATATTGAGGAACTAAGTCCTTCTTAAATGTTTGCTTGATTTTGATGTTTTTTATTTGTGCCTACTAATTTCAGCCTACACGGTAACAGATAATTATCATCCAGGTGTGAATTGTGTTTGTACTGTCCTTAAAGATTTGATCCATTTTCCTGTTTTCCACATCTACCTGGCCTGTCGTAGGCCACGGTAAATTCTACTCCGTTTAGTTTGCTACCTTCCTAATCCTCATTTTATCATCTTACCTTAATTACATCACTTGACTGCATGAGGTGTTCTATTTGAGTTTATATTATAATGTACTTAAGGGAAGAGAATCCTGGGAAGCACAGTTCAGCTTAGAAAAGTTGGCATCTTGCAGAATCAACACATTGATTCTTCCCTGCACAAAGAACTTCCAGTACTGCACCTGTTCTGCTGCATTGTATCGAATGAGGGTTTCACACCCATCACCTTGTATTCATTCTGTTATCCCCGGTACAAGTCCTACCTATTCCTGTCCATTTCAGGCTCCCTAGTCTGTGAGATTACTCTGTCTTTGAATATTATATTCACAGTGATGCTTATGTTTAAAATTGGGGTTGGTTTTTTATTTATCCTGTAAAATGTTTGAAAATTTTTATTCAGCTGTGCTAAGTCACTGTCACATCCGGCTCCCTGTGACCCCATAGACTGCAGCCCACCAGGCTCCTCCCTTTATTCAGCTACCGTATGCTTTAAATAACCTGTCTTCCAAATGTGTGTAACTTTGTAATTTTAACAGACATAAAATGACTGTGTCAAGGTGTATTAAAAATCTTCAAAATAAATCTTATTTTGAAATTCAGTCACACATTTCCTGAAGGGCTGACTAGTGACTAAGTTAGACTAAAAAGTAATTTTTTCTTTGATGCAATTATTCACACATACAAAGTAAATAAAACACCTCTTGTAATAGGAAATAATAAAATAAACTATAAAAGCAGAGGGATAAGAACTGATTAAAAACCTAAATTTTGTGTCCATATAAATGATAAATATTTAAACTATTGCTTATTTTCTATGTTAAACATATAAATATCAACCTAAAGTATAGTACACTAGAATCACAAATAGAAATGCCATGAATCTGCAGATAAGTCTTACCTTTGAGACTTCCATTTTTTCTAGAGCTGAATTAGCTAAAATCAACATAATATGTATAATTACTCTTAACTTCAGTTTATTATTGGTTACCAGTGAGAAATCAGCTGTGTACTTAGAGTTGTCTTTTATACACTTTTATTAGGATACTTGATCACACTGGAAGGTGATCAGGTATACTAATGTTTCTGATTGAACCCAAATCAGGTAACGAACTTAGTCAAAAACAGTTTTAGTGAGGTCACTCTCTCTCTCTCTCTGTCTCTCTCTCCAGTTAGAAAAAAAGAGAGGAAGAAAGGGAGGGAGGTAGAAAAGGATAGAAAAGAAAAAGAAGGAAGGAAAACATTGTAAGGAAATTAACCCTGTTTAGTTCTTTTATATTTAGTATAAAATACATATTTATTTTCATATATTCTGAAAGGAAACTAAGCCCCTGATTTCCCTCAACAAGTTCTGTCAACATTGTGTTACTGTAATTATTCAGTAGTATTTTAATTAATGCATGTGCATTTACATATTATTTATGTAATGGTATTTAAAACAAACACTCAGAGATTACTTTCTTAGTTTAGGAAAATACTTATTAATTGTAGTGAGAAGGTGACTAGAAAAATGGTCCTGCTTTATTCAAAGAAAAATGGACACAGAAAAATGTCAATCAAAGTGTGCAATTATAATCCCACTAATTTTGTTTTATAATTTTAAACCCTGGTATAGTATACATGATTTTAGTTGGCATCTTGCTATTTATGGAAATGTTTGTTAATATAGTTTTACATTATACAAACATGTACATTATATAGAAATTTACAGCAAAAGAGTAAAATTGACTTCATGTGTTTAGATATGGGATTGGGGGGCAGATCTTACAGATATAAGCATAAAAGAAGAGATGGATAAGGACATGACCACTGATCAATTTAGACCTAAGAATGCTAACCCTTATATAGGTTCCTAATAGTACAAATATTCTACTAGGTTTCATTATTGATTTTCTACCTTACATATCAGTAATTCCATTCAAAATTGATATTTAAATCACCTACTTGGTTTTTTCTTAGTTTTCATGTCAATATTAATATTCTAATATATTCTGAGAAAATTCTTATATCTACATATAAAGTAAGTGAGGAAGAGCCTCAGCCAGTCAGTTATATATATTGGCTATGAGTTACTCTTATTTCAATGATTATAAAAGGAACAAAAGTAATCCCATTCATTTTTTGGAGGGACAAGGTAATAGAAATATCACAAACACATTATTGCACACACTTGCAAATGTAGTCTTTTTTTTTTTTTTTGCAAATGTAGTCTTATAAATGATTACAAGTTTTTAATATCCTGACTTTGTAGTCTGAACAATTTATTGTGTAAGCTGAAGGAAAAAAAGTGAATCCGCCATGAACTCAATCATTTTCCCTTTTAAAAGTAACAAAAGTAACTAAATTAGAGATTTAATAAGCAAAAAGTCTGATTTTTAGAATGTCAAGTTGAAGAGTGTGTGGGCCTTGGATAGATAAAACACCCTAATGCCAAGACTGTAGGGGGCATAGAAAAAGTGACAAGTTGCAGGTGACATTGTTCACCAATTTGTCGATTTATCAGTAAGTAAAATAGTGACTTCTAAACAAATTATCAGTGTAATTATTTCTCAGCTTTTAAAAAAAAAACATTCTGTATGACAAGCAGATAAGCAGACCAGCAAAAATATGTGTAAATCTTTTGTTGTTGACTCAGAAGCTTCATGGTAGCTAGGAAACTCAATGGCATCATAGTAGCAATCCCCTTGATTACTTGGTTTTCCTTTACAGAATTTTAAGTGGGGTCACCCAGGATCTACTTAAACACTTCTACTGACAAAAGTTTATGAGTTTCTGAATCAATCTAGTTGATTCTTTAATGAAAAATTCATATTAAGATAATATTAAGATTTCTCTGACACAAATATGATTGCTCATGTAGATTTTGGGACCATCACTTCTCTACCATTTAAAGTCTAACATCAGACTTTCAACCTGCTGCAGGTCTTATTATCATGCTTCAGAAAAAATACTTAGAAAAATAAATAGGCAAGCCTGAAGTTCTGAGATTTTCCTTAATGGTATTGTTGCTATAGTTACAGCTGAAATGTTATATAAAGCAAATTGCTTATTGATAGAAAAATGCTGAGTAGCACAGCAGCATCCCCTTTTTGGGTAAAACTGCCTTCATTTCCTACTCTCCTCTTAAGATTAAATGGTTTTTTAGAGTGTTGTTTTGAAGCCCTGATGATTTGATGTTAAAATACATGTATTTTATTAATGTGTACTAGTTGGCAAAAAGGATATATTTTAATAGATTGTGATCAACATGGAGCTATTTTTTATATACTTATATCAGAATTCTTCCTATTTGGATGTGAATTTTGATATCCTGGATATTAACATTAAGGCACTAAAAAAATGTGATTGGTTTCATAGTATAAATATATATAAATGATATATATATAAATACATTCTTCTGATCTAATACATTTAATACTAATATAGATGAAATATAAACTTTCATTATATTTATGCCATTAGAAGATACTTACAGTATACTGAAAATAAAATATATTTTTAAAACACAGGACTCCAAATGGAAATCGTCTGAGAGCATCCATAACAATGACTAGTATATTTTTAAAAAGCCTCCATAGGATCTATTTGTTCCATTTTTCTATTTAATAAACTCAGTCATATAATAGAAAATACCTTCAATTTATACACATATATAATATACAATACATCATATTATATATAATATACATTTTCTGGTTGTCTCACTGTCTTTATAAGGAAATAGCTCAGAGATAAAACCATAATATTATTTAACCTTAAGGCAAAATATGATTTAGTCATGTGTGTCAGAACTGTAACTGTTATAGAAAGAGTTAATTCTATGTCTGGCAAAATCTTTTCAGCTATTGAAAGTCATATGTGGCAGTGATATATTATGAATTTTAATATAATTTTAGAAATCTTGCTTAATTCTTCAGATTGCTATTGAACTAGAAATATTATGAGTATTAAATAATGTTGTGTCTAATAATGTGTGGCTATTGAGAAACTAAGATTGTAGGTATGTATTTTTGA
The DNA here is from genome assembly GCF_910594005.1 of Cervus elaphus. NCBI lineage: Eukaryota > Metazoa > Chordata > Mammalia > Artiodactyla > Cervidae > Cervus > Cervus elaphus. The sequence goes on from NC_057832.1 coordinate 46,539,229, forward strand.
ACCCAGAAAATTAATACTTATTAATTAGGTTCCTGAATACAATGATTTAAAAGAAGTCTTTGGGATTATTTGTGATAAAAAAAGCTAAACAAATAATAATTGTGAAAAACAGATTTTTGCAATTCCTTATGTGGTTGTATTTTTCCAAATTTTTTTTATAGAAAAATTTTCTAGTAATTGTGTTTATATTTGATGATGATGTGAATAATGATGACCTGTATTGTCCTAAATGAATTTTCTTGTGAAAATTAGTTTTTACTCATTTTCTTCTTTGTCATAATTTGATCACTTTTGCTTTTCTCATTTCTAGTTTGGATTTTACCCTAATCTCTGCCTTTTCCTATCTTTTCTTTTAATAAACAAAATTTAAATTTACATGTTTAAAGAAATATATAATTTTTGATGCAACTAATAGTGTTTTTTTTCCTTTTCAATCGTTTATTGAATTTATAACTTCCTCTGCTTGCTGAATTTTTTGTTATTCTAATTTGGGTTCTAAGGGCTTCCCTGGTGGCTCAGAGGTAAAGAATCCGCCTGCCACTGCAGGAGACACGGGTTCAATCCCCAGGTTGGGAAGATCCCAACCTGGAGAAGGAAATCGCAACTCACTCCAGTATTCGTGCCTGGGAAATCCCATGGATAGAGAAGCCTGGTGAGCTATAGTCCATGGGGTCGCAAAGAGTGACACAACTTAGCAACTAAACAATCTGAGTTCTAGGGCTGCAAAAAGAAGAGACATACATGTTCAACATTTCTAATTGGTGAAAAATTACTCTGTGTGATTTATAATTTATCAAATTCCTTATGTTGTAAATGAATTCATCAGATAATCCTTTTAAACCATAGTATCCTTTCCATCTTCCTTAGTTTTTTCCCCTGCATATTATACTTATATTTAATCCATATCTTCTTTCTTCTACTTGAGTGTGAGTTCATGATTGAATAAGCCTTGCACATATAATTTCCCCAGGGTATATGTACTCCATAGATAAAAATAGGCTGGATATCTACAGAATAGATATGTAAGTGAATACTGTTGTCATAATTATTTGACATAATACTAGCATCAGTTTCTGAATTAATTTTGGTGACAAAGTGTAAGTTAAACAAACACGAGCTTGGCCTTATGATATTCTTCAAAATGCAAATCAATCATGTAACCAAGAGACCAAGTGTAGCAATATCATGTTAAAATTAATTACAGACAGTAACAACTAAAGATACTGGGTTTAGGGAATTCCCTTACAGTCTAGTGGTTAGCATTCCGTGCTTTCACTGCAGAAGGCCCAAGTTCAAGCCTTGGGCAGGGAACAAGACCTCACAAGCTGCACGAACAGGCCAAAAAACAAAAAAGATACTAGGTTTAACTGAATCAGGATGGGAATTTGAGCAAAACAGAGATTTGAACCAGCCAATGAGGCTCTCGACATAGGTCATTTTTCTCTTAGACTAGTACTACTGCCTTCTCTTTGCCTTTGATTTTAGTAGGGGTGGGTTATCACTACTTGTAGGTTTATCAAACATTTTAAATCAGGAAAATGAAGTGTTTTATGTGACATAGTAGATTAAATAGATGAAACCCTTTATCCTCTTACCTAAATTTTCAAATGTTTGAAAATAATGAGTATACTACCTTGAAATAATCACTCTATTTTCTCAACAGATTTTCCTTTTAATGAGAGCTGTGTACCATTTTGGTATCACATGCTGTTAACATAACTGGCAAGAGATGTCAACTTTGTAAGAATAATTTGTCCCTAAAACTAAGATAAAGTTGTCGTGCTTTTATAACATTGATAAGAGTTTCCAAACATTTATTTCTGGAATGTTAAAAACTTACTAACTTATTTATATTTGGACCTGCCCTGATAAGAATGCATAGCACACGCCTGCATTTGGCTTTTAGAATCCGTATGACAAAACAGCACAATGGCACAGCTATTTGTGTCTGCTTTTGTTTTTTAATATGTAAGTTTCTGAATGAAAGTATTGTAAGATGTGACCGCACCAAGGAGTGGTTTTTAAAACCACAACACCGATTAAGATTGATTTTCTGTTGACGTTATGGAAGTACCTCCTCTAGGAACTCTTCAAGACAATAGCTGGAACTTTTAGAATTGGACATAAGGATCAAATCAGTTTCTTTCCTAAGACTTTGTATAAAGTTACTATATAGAGAAGCCACAACTCACTTTATTGCTGCTTAGACTTGAAATTAAGAAAAGAATTGGTACTGGATGATCATAACACACAGAGTGACCCATAATACATACTAATGTTCTATAGAAAGCATTTTGTCTAAAATTAAATAACTGACTCAGGTCCTTACTGTTTTAGATAATCAAGTAAGGATTATAATGGCTTACAAGTTGCAAAACAGCCATTATTATTAAGCAACATTTTTGTTTCTTTAAAGAAATTGAAAGCTGAAGAAATGAATCTTAGTTGTCTAACAATATTCTAGGACAATAAGTGATTTTTGTCTCTAAATAATTGAAGTTATGCTACTGGAAAGAATGATCCAATATGAAGAGCAATTTGAAATTGCCTCTCAGAAAACAGTACAACATACAATCACAATATTGTTTGCATGACTCCCCAACTGTGTACTTTAAAGGATAGGCATTCATTAAATGGTAACAGTTAGAAGCTACATGTATCACCTTAATTTCTTACCTTTTAATAGGTATAATGTAAGAAAAAGCACACCATATATCAATAAGGAGGAAATTCTGCAACATTATTGGTCTAACAATCTCTCTCCCATGTGATCATTTATGTGTGTTATTAGAGGATAGTTCTCAGTCTTTAGTTTGCAAAAGAATTCACCAAGAGGTTATTTAAAAGGCGGATTCTCCTTCTCCTATCCCAGGTTTCTGCTAAAATTATACTGGTATAGTTACTAAAATTTGTATGAGTAAGGACTTCAGGAGATTTGGCTCAGGTGGCCCATGGATTCCACTTAGGAACAGAAGTAGTGTAAAGAACTGTTAGTCAGCAATTGAGAAAACTGGGGGAAAGGTATCAAACCGTTTTAATTTGTGAATGCTTCTTGACACAGTTGCATAACAAATGTGATTATTATTAAAAAATAACATTATTTTTTAATCTTAAATCAAATGGAGAATTATATTCAAGGGATTTGTGAAACTTCTACATGTGCCTTGTCATCTTCTGCTCCGGTAGATAGAGTTACATTTGATCCAAAACAAAAGATGGGCGATTATAGGCTAAGTCTTTAAAAACTTACTATTAATTGGCTGTGAAAAGAAAACTACTGTAATTTAATAGTTTTTGAATAAATTTATGATAGGAACACTAATTTTGAAGGTATGAGGTTTAAAAATATTTGTATTTAGAACAAACGCAGATTTTTTTTTTTTTTAACCAAAAAATTGACATTTCCCAATCTGTCTTTGATGCGGGCTTCCCTGGTTCAGTGGTAAAGAATCAGCCTGCAATGCAAGAGACCTGGGTTTGATCCCTGGGTTGGGAAGATCCCCTGGAGAAGGAAATGGCACTCCACTCCAGTATTCTTGCCTGGGAAATCCCATGGAGCCTAGAAGGCTACAGTCCATGGACTTGCAAAAAAGTCAGTTAGGACTTAGCAACTAAACACCTTTGATACATTTTTTATTTTCTTCTTATGATGAGGCCAATTAGATGCTAATCCCTAAGGATTCCTCCTATTTAGATTTCAGGCAGTCTTTTTGCAATGTTCTTTTAAAAGTCAGTTCTATTGATCCAAAAAACAATGACCTACCTTCTCCGTATATAAAAAAAGCAGCCAGAAATTGTGAAGTGCTCATCTTGGTAAAGGTACTGAAACAGATGTATTATAATACAGTTAATCTTTTAATTTTACTTTATTTACAGATTCAGGAATGGCTTTGTTTAAATTGCCAAACCCAGAGAGCAATATCAGGACAGCTGGGAGACATGGGCAAAATGCCACCAACACAGGCAGGACCAAAAGCCTCTCCTATGCCTGCCCCTACAGAACAGCCATTTCAGGAAATGGCAATGCCTGCCCCAGGAAAAGTGAAAAAGAAGGAACAAGAAGAAAAACCTGAAGCTGAAAAATCCATTTCAGAAAAGGTAAAAGAAACACCTTCAGGTGAAAAAATTCCCCCTAAGGAAACCATAGCTCAAATCCGAGAGGAGAGGAAAGGAGAGAAAGACAAAACTTCAGCCCCTCAAGAAAAAAAGTCACCCCCTGAAGACAAAAAGCCACCTTCTGAAGACAAAAAGCCACGCCCTGAAGAAAAAAAGCCACCTCTGGAAGAAAAAAAACCAACCCTTAAAGACAAAAAGCCGGCTCTTGAAGACAAAAAGTTAGCCCCAGGAGCAAAATCATTGGTTCTAGAGGAAGAACAGAAACAGGACTTACTTAAAGCTCAAGTACAAATTGCTGAAGTAAAACCTGAAGGCAGAGTGCCTCCAGAGGCAGGGGAAGAAAAGAAACAACCGCCAATGGAGACGGAAGATTTACCAGCCAGCGCACCTCGGCGTTTGCCTAAAGAAGATGATGGGATGACTCAAAAAATAAAAGTACAGCCCCAGGCACCATGCACGGCAAAGCCTGATCAGATGGAATCTGGAAAGGAAAAAACAGTAAGTTATGTTTCTTACCTCATTTTGCAGTTTTACACCTGTAATTTACTAATGTCTACCTAAGTGTATACCAAATGCTTAATGGTAATTTTGTAAGTAAAAGCTTTCAATTAGTAGCGTTTTTCAAAAGGAGTCAGTACTATTCAGAAAAAAATAGTAACATGAAATCAGTATCCCCCTTTTACATGAAATAATGTTTGTTTTGAAATTTTTATTTACTTAGCCACTTGGTTAAGCAAGACTCAACAAATTTCTTCTCACTTGAAAATCTTTTAAGATGTGTTCAACCATAAAATGATTAAATAATTGTGATTTTTTTTTTTAAAAGTACAGCCAAAATTCAGAAGAAACTTTTGAAGTTATTTTAGTATTGTGTGAATGCAATATAATGTATTTTGTTCAGAGTTTTATTCAGTTTGTTTAATATTGAAGGTTTATTTATAATCCAAGCATAATCTGGAATATGTATTATTCTTTATATATTCTTTTTTGTTTTCTTTAATGGAAACTTTTAAGGGTTAATAGTCCATCCTAACCCAGTTTAGTTGTTGTTTTGTTTATAGTTTTAACACATGGTTACTCATTCATCTCTGGTATATGACATCACTCATAAAATAAATCCTGGTCTTCCCTTGTTATTAATTCATAAGTTTATCAGAGCTAGAGAAAACAGATGCCTGTGTATTCTCATTCCAATGGCTAGATCAAACTCCCCCCACCCTCACCCACTGCTTCTCCTAGCTAACTTCTTTGCAGAAATAGATTCTTTATACTGTTTCTTTTTTTGTGAAGCTGTCCTTGGCTTTCATGACTCTTCCCTTTTTGTTCTCTTTTTGTCTTTCTGATCACGCTTTATGAGTTCTACTTTGACTATCTCTCTGACTTTCTCTTTTCCCATCTCTATGTGAGGAGGTTTTTTTTGAATTCTGTCTTTCCTCTCAGGGGAGCCACATGAACATTTATTTCCTATCCCCTAAATCTTGTTGTGTACCATCTGTCTCTCTTGAGTGTTGGGCCTGCATTTTCAAGTGCTGAGTAAATCATTTCACTTCAGAAACTCATTGTAAAGTGGAACTGAGTGTGTTCAAATCACATCCAACTCTCTGTAGAAGCAGTTTCTGTTTCTGATAATGGCTTCATCATTCATCATGTCTTTAGTCTCCCAGTCGCGAATCTTTAGCGTAGTCTGAGGTTTCTTCTTACACACTGGGCTCTCCACATCATGCTTCTGTCTTTTAGCTCCTATTCCTAAGGACAATATCCTACTTATGGCCTTCATAATCTTCTATCAGTGATTTGAGGAATATAATTACTAGTCAATAGGCCTTCTATTTTTCCTTTCTCTAGTATATAATTATCAAATAATTATTTTCCAGAGTTCAGACAGTATAACTCTGTCACTCAGACATTTCTAATGATTCTCTATTTGGTTTTAATTTAAATAAGAATTATGCAAATATTTTGTTGATGCTACTTTTTATTTTACAAATTTATCACTTTTAATCATCTCTACCTTTCTTTAACAACCTCAGTTTGTGTATACTTATTTCTAAATTAAACCTGTGCACTATATTTTCAATATAGATATTCACAAAAATATAAAAAATCAGTGAAATAAGCTAAATCAACATTTTTATTATGTTTATTTAAATATAGATACACTTGATCATAGTGAAGTATAATTAATAATAATATTTTAGAGAATGTTGACTGTGCTTTGATCTTTGAAAATCTTGTAAAATGTTTTAATAAGAGTTCTTTGAAATTCAGCTTCTAATTGTTTATTTTGATATTTTGACATTTAGTCTTAATGACTCTCTAAAATAAAAAAGATAGTCCACAGAATATATCAGAAGTGAAAGAAATGTATTAAAGACAGTACTTTCCAAATCTTGCTACCTGTTTTCTAGGTTTGGAATTGAAAACTACTTTTTAAAGTTCTGGAATTTCCATAAATAAATGTTAACTTAACTTGATACCAGTCATTGATTCCTGTTATCACAAAATGTGGTGTTTTAAAATTTTTTTTTTAGCAAACGGGTAGAAAACCCACTGGAGTTCTTTATCTTCAAAGTTTTAAACAGATTAAATTATTCTGTCTAAAGTTTGTTTGAAAAGGCAAATGATATGTCATTTTATCTAGCATAATCACATGATGTTTTCCAGTTATCTATCTTCAAAGGATTGTGTACACATCATAATTCTCTTGAAGAGACAGCTTGTGTTTATTTTTTTCCCCCATATACTTTCTAGTTATCATACTGATAATCAGAGTTTACTTTATTCCTAAATATATAATATGTAGCATATTACTAATCACCATTTGTCATCACCAAAACGTTCAACCACTATGGGGTTCTTCTACTTTTGTAAAAAAAAAAAAAAAATTAAATCTTCACAATCTACAACTTTTTAAATTAATTTCTCATGAGGTAATCAGCAAACCTCTATGGATAAAATAAATTCTTAGTTATTCTTTATCTAAGTACAAAATATTAAAGATATTATTCAAAATATAAAGGTCTCATTACAATATGTCCACATCTGTAAAATCCTGAGGTACTCTGCAATACTGTCTTACTTGTAAAAGATGCAGTAAATGAATTTTGTATGTACTGCTCTCTCTGTAACCTTATCCTTTTTTTTTTGTAAATTTATTTATTTATTTTAATTGGAGGCTAATTACTTTACAGTATTGTAGTGGTTTTTGCCATACATTCACATGAATCAGCCATGGGTGTACATGTGTCCCCTATCCTGAACTTAAAAATAATTCTAGAGTAGCATTGAAACATACATTACTATGTGTAAAATAGATAACCGGTGGAAATTTGCTATGTGACAACCCAGTTCTCTGTGACAACCTAGAGGGCTGGGATGGAGTGGGAGGTGAGAGGGGAGTTCAAGATAGAGAGGACATGTGTATAGCTATGGCTGACTCATGTTGATTTATGGCAGAAACCAACACAACGTTGTAAAGCAATTATCCTCCAATTAAAATAAATTAATAATAATAATAACTCCAATCAAAAGAACCACGCCTCAGAATTTGACATACAGTTTTTTCATTAATATAGATACACCTTTTAAAACGAATCACTCAGTATTGAACCTCTTAGTAACTCACAGTAGTAATATTTTACTATTGAAACAAAAATAATGAACATTATAAACTGAGCATGTTAGAAACATCTGCACTTTGATTTTACTGCCAAACCCTTTGCTATTTACTTTGTCCTAATGATTTTCCCCAAACCTTCCACACACAGTTATTTCTTTCTCCTTTGCAATGATACTGGTTAACAAAGAAATGCAGTTTGATTTGTCACCATATTATTTTCTACGTATTACTTCAGCCATATTTCCATGGCAGAAAAACCAAGTTTCCCCAAGTGTTACATGATTTTTTTTTGTCTTTTCTTATTCAATAAGACAGCAGCTCAAAAGGAGATCTTAAGTGTTTATTTCAACTTGTTGAGTATTTGTTAAGTACTGGAATGTTTATCTGCCAAAAATACTAGAAGTCTGTGATAGTGTTATAGTATCTCTTGCTATAATTAGCCAGCACATGATGTGTTCAAGCAAGGTTTGTTAATAGCAATAACATATGCAATATAGATATCAAATAGTTTTCCTAGTTATGGCACATTTTTTACTAACTGTGTGTCAGGTCTGATTTAACTTGATCATCACAGCTTTTACCTTGACATGTTGCTGATGAAAAACTGATAACATTATGAAGAGTGTCAGCTTCTTCATAAATATGCTTGTGTGTTTCTAACGTTATTAACATTATCTTTAACACATGATTTTTTGTGAGAATATCTTGTCTACCACTTACCTATTACAGGAACGTTGGTTTGCTTGAAATTAGGTAATAGAAACCACAACTGAACCATAAGCTTCAATTTAAAGGTGAGCAAATAAAGTAACTGCCTTGCTATGAATTTTTACAGTATAACTCCCAGTTTTCTCCCAGGATTCTTCAGAGAACATATGAGAAATCAAAGGATGCTGGTGTCAATCTATTTATTAAAATCTGTAAAATTTGATTTCTATTTGGGATTTAAAAAGACACTAAAAATTCTACATATTTATTTCCTAAAAGTATTTACATTTTGCATACCTGGCCTCGACTGAGAACTTCTCCCTAAATACTTAAGTTGGCTTTCCCAGCCCTCTGGACTATGGCTTCACGATAACTTGCAAGCAACCTAGTATTCCCCCATTAATGAGAGGTAGAAAACCAGCCAAGAATGCCTTTGTGTGAATCCCAAAGGTGGCTTGTGCCATCTTCCTTCTGAACCTGAATTCAGTTTATCTCTGTGTGCTAGTGCTGTTTTCCTATCAGAAAAATCCCACCCGGACCTCTCCCTTATGGCAGTCACTTCTACTGTTCAAACACTCTATAATGATTACTTTTAAATTGCTTTTTATTTTAAATCATAATAATAGTCAATTTATCCCTCACTATGTTCTGAGCACTGTGTTAGGTGCCTTATCACTTAGAGCACATAACTATTGATGAGTTAAATATTTTATCTGTTTTAAAGAGGAGGAAACTAAATTTGTTATGCCCAAGATCACAAGGCTGAGAAGCAGCAAAGCTAAGATTATAGTCCACTTCTGCTTATAAAGGCTGGGCTCCTAAATACTATACATAATGCTGCCTCCCCATGACACTTCTAGCACACTGCCTTTTCATTAATATAATTATTCAACTCCCTTAGCAATTCCCACTCTAATCCCAGGCACTTTGTATATTTTTTTACTTTGTTGATATGTTGACATTATTTTATTTATTCATTTGTCATGTGCGTCATTCATGTTGTTATAGTACGTTGTTTGCATTTCTTTATTGCCACATCATTTTGTCTCTCCACTCATTCCTGTCTTTTAAAATGTGTCAGTCAAATGGAATTAAAATGTATCCTGAAATATAATAAATACCTTTAAAGGTGCATTCTTCTTTGTTTTTTTAGTTTAATATTTAAAAATTATATGTTACACTGAAACAGAATACTGCTTGTCTGCATTTGATATATTACATTGAAAACTTACCACTCTCTTGATTTAAAAAAAGACAAAATTTGAACATCCTTTAGCATAAACTTTTATTTCTAGTTAAAATGACACAGTAGTTAGTATTTATGTATAGCCATGGTATATAAATTCAGCATAATTGTATAGGAGAGAAAATGATGAGGTTTTCTGCAGTGAAAAGGATTCCCATGTATGTGGGACTATCCAATTTTCTCTCCAAGTCCAGTAAATTTGTGGAGTTAATCTGTTTACACTGTTCAGAATATTCAGACTAGAAATCCATTTTGACCAAACATTGTATAACTGATTAAAGGTTATTCATCTGTTGTTTTCCTTTGGCCAGTTAAACTTAAATAACTTGGAGGACATTAAGCAAAAACTTAATATTGCTTCCTTTCTTTGTACAGTCTTATATTTAACCAAGAATTCAGTTCATAACTCCAGTAAGTTTTTTTTTTTTTTAAACCTTCCATTTGCCTTCAACATGGAAGCCTTAGAGTTTAACATCTCTGAAAAAGGCAGAACTAAGTTTGGCAGTACAAAAATATCTTGATACTAGAGAAGGCCTCAAGATAGGATGGCATGGGAAGGTTTCAAGTGATTCTTAATTCATCACTGCCTCTCTCTGACCAGTCTTCAAGTCAATAAAGGGCAATGGAATATTGAAAGGAAAAGTATTCTGCACTTTCTGCTTTGGGTTAGTAAGAAAATATGAATCTTCATTTCTTAAAATTTTGAATAGTTGTTTCACATACAAAGACTATAAAGTACAGAATTCTATAAATGGAGAAAAAGTGCAACATATACAAAAAAATAAAAGTCAGTGAAATAGAGTCTAATGCTAAATGTACTTAGAAAAATACAGTGAAAATGTGTTCCTCAGGGAACTGAAAAATAACATTGCAATTTTCTTTTAACAAGTGTGCTGAAATTATGAACACTTAACTTCCCACTCACTTCCTCAATCTAAGATTGAGGACTTTAAAGGGACTATACCTGGAATTTTATTCTTATGTAATAATTTTAGAGGTCATTCTGGATTGTGTTTGCATTGCATGTAATAAATTAAATGCATAATTCCAACTCCTATCAATTCAAGTGACAAAAATAATGAGTAAATAAGAGAACTCAGTGATATTTAAACACATATGTATATATGTGTTATATATGTAACCTATGCATATACTTTAGAATCATTTGAATCTATTTATTTTATTAAATCTTAATATGTTACTAAATAGCTTAATGTTCTTCTCAGTAGAAAGTATACAGCCACACGTGTTTGAAGCAACTAAAGGAAAACTCCCAATTTTTTAGTCCTAGGGAATTAGAACTTTGAAAGAAAATAAGCCTCCATTGCATGACTCCTTTCATCACAGTCTTCTGGAGTTACAGTACTTCAAATATTAATTTGAAGTTTAAATAGTTAGAGAAAATCAGACCAAACTTACACACTATGCTGTATATTCTTCTCTTAGTACTGGATACTCTTTCTTTTTTGATCAAATTATTCCCTCCTTAAGAAATATACTCATAAAGCAAGAGTTTGTGGTGTTAAATCTATAATTGACCGGTTAACCTGCATGGATACAAATTGCACTAGAACTTTAACCCAGATATCTCACAAACAAGAGTGAATAGCCACAGAAAGGATAAGTGGATAGAGAGATAAGCACCTCATTATGCTGATCTCTGTATGTGAAGAACAACTTTTTTATTGTTTTAGTAGCCCAGATGAAAAGAGGAATGTACAGGTTTCTTAAAGAGGCAAAGGGGTTAGTTGGTGTGTGATCTGATAGTCCACTAATAGTAATGGAGCAGAAGGTCACTCACCGCTGCCAGGGAGTTTACACTTACGCTAGTCGTATGAGAGAAATTGACACTGTGAGTTTTTTCAGTGATGATGGTATAAGTACATGACCAATTGTTCCTGCTAAACAATTCAGCCAAATGCCCTTTGATCAGTTAACTTGATTTCCTTATTAAACACTCCAGACACTTTATCTTAGACCCACAGTCCTGTAGAACAACATCTTTGCAGACCTGTTCCACCTTATAATATGGAGAGGAAGTCATTTAGGTGAAAAATCATCATCGCATCATCATAGGTAAATGATGATTGAATCTCATGAGGAGTATAGAGGAAAGAAACCAGGAGGGAGAAGTTTAGAACATAACACTGAGAAAAAAAAGGAAAGCATGAACACATCCAGAAGAGCATATAAGGGGGATTGTAGGGTAGGGATTTTGATATTTATGCATTTGAGTCTTCTGTCTGTGTATCTTAATTTCCTTTGTTATGTTGTGTATGTCTGATCCAAATCTTATTTTTGTAAAATGCCAATAGAGCCTTCAGAATTCATTGTATAAAATTAAAATTTATTCATTATACTCAATAAATTGTTATATATAACCATAGTTGCATTTCCTCCTTATATGTATACTTTTATTACATTGTTATGTATTGTAATATGTGCAGACTCACAATAAAGAACACAAATTACACCATCAAAATTTTATTATGAAGGATCATTTTCTTAACTTTTTTTTCACAAGGAGCTTAGGTCCCCACCCCTGTGGTTATGGTATTTAGTGAAAGGTGGAAATATAGGAAAGTAAAGATGTAGAAAGCATACTGGACTCAAAATGTTGTGCTCTGGTATTGTGTGAGATGTGAGCAGTCACAGTGGAGATCCCTAGAAAAACCATCTAGAAAGTTTCTGAGAACACTGCTTCACCTGTGATTACCTCTTCAATTTATAGCTCTTAAGAGAAATGAACCAGGTAGTTGGGTGCTTGTCAGCCCAACTACTATGATCTCACAATGGCAGATAAGTATTCTTTTTCTAGAAAGACATAAAAAATGGTCCAGGGAAGTTAATTTGTAGTAATCCAAAGGGCAGGCATTGTTTTTTGCTTACATGTTGTGAAGAATGTATCAGACTGTCTTTTTTAATCGTCATGTTTTAAATTCTTCAAAAATATTTTACCCTATAATGTGCTCAAGATACATCTTTATCCATAAAGACAGATATTGAAATGGAAATGAATGTAAAATGAGTAGGGTAAGGCGAAGGAAGGTAAAATTTCAAGTATTTTCAAGTCTGTAGATATTTATAAATGATATTTATTAAATTTCTTTGAGATGGGATGCTGAAGACGTGATCTAATAACTCTAGAAAAATAACAGCTAGATACTTCTCTTTAGCTGAAGCTTTCAGTGAGACCAATGATCACATAGCTTTTTCAAATTTTACAATTTCTAAACATTCATTTCAAGTGATACAGAGCTTAACAATTGTGATATAGAGATTAGCAATAGTGATATAGAGATTAACAATCATACTAAGTGAAATATAGCATTTTACGTCTTTCAGAGTGTCTTTAAAAGGCAATGCCTTGTTTGACCTCTCTCTCTCAAAAAAAAAAAAAGAATCCTTTGCAGTAGGTGAGATGAATATTATTATGGTCATGTTACCTGCCTATTTTCCCATACAGTTTATAGCCAAGTACAAAGGCCATTCTCTGATTCTTTGTTTGCCTATCCTAATAATCCAAAAGTATTAATAATGTTAAGAGAAACTTACTAAAGATTTTCTTTGACCATTTGACTTCTTACCCAAAGTAAATGTACTGAGAAAGATAATCATATTTTTGAAGGAAAATGGTTTTTAGATATAAAATGATACATCAATGAAATAAAATCAGTTGTGCTTGAGAACTGACATTTGATTAAACTTAATTAAATGAAAACTAATCTTAATATATATCAACTATTTTTATTTTTTATGCTGATATATTTTTTAAAATACTATTATATAGTTGAAAAATTCCTATAATTTCTCCTCAGTAATAGTTATTTGAGAGTAATGGGGAGGCTGTGTTACCAGTTTACCCATGTTAAGTTTTCCTGTATCTTTTCCTCCCTGCTAGGAAAAGGAAGAAGACAAATCAGAAACTTCAAGTTCTCAGCAACCGAAAAGCCCACAAGGTCTTAGTGACACAGGATATTCTTCTGATGGAATATCAAGTTCACTTGGTGAAATTCCAAGTCTTATTCCTGGTGATGAAAAGGATTTGCTCAAGGGACTCAAAAAGGATTCCTTTTCACAAGAAAGCAGCCCTTCCAGCCCCTCAGATTTGGCTAAGTTAGAAAGTACAGTCCTATCTATTTTAGAAGCTCAGGCAAGTACACTTGTTGAAGAAAAGTCAGAAAAGAAAACACAGCCCCATGATGTTTCTCCTGAGCAGCCTAAGGACCAGCAGAAAACTCAGAGTTTAGAGGAAAAACTGGAATCTACAGTTCCAGAAGAGGAGCTCAAAGAGAGTCAAGAAGGAGACACTTTTAAAAAAGAGAGCCAACAAGACCTTCCTTCCAGAAAGGACCAAGAAAAGCCTGAATTTGTTGACGAGTTGGCTACAAGGAGACAGCCTTATGATTCAATTGAAGACAGTAGTGAAAGCGAAAACTCACCTGTTCCACAGAGAAAAGGGAGGGCCAGTGTTGGTTCTTCGAGCAGTGATGAGTATAAACAGGAAGACAGCCAAGGATCAGGGGAAGAGGAGGACTTCATTCGAAAGCAGATCATAGAAATGAGTGCTGATGAAGACGCTTCAGATTCTGAAGACGATGAGTTCATTAGGAACCAGCTGAAAGAGATTAGCAGTAGTATAGAGAGCCAGAAGAAGGAAGAAACCAGAGGGAAGGGGAAAGGACCAGGAGGGAAACACAGGCGACTGACGCGAAAAAGTAGTGCAAGCTTTGATGACGATGCAGGAAGACGCCATTCCTGGCATGATGAAGATGATGAGACCTTTGATGAAAGTCCTGAGCTTAAATACAGAGAAACTAAAAGTCAGGAGAGTGAAGAACTTGTAGTTGCCGGAGGAGGAGGACTCCGTCGATTTAAAACAATTGAACTCAACAGCACGATAGCAGATAAATATTCTACAGAGTCATCACAGAAAAAAACAGCTTTGTATTTTGATGACGAGCCAGAATTAGAAATGGAAAGCCTGACAGACTCTCCGGAAGATCGATCAAGGGGGGAAGGATCTTCTAGTCTTCATGCGTCCAGCTTCACTCCTGGCACATCCCCTACATCCGTTTCTTCTCTGGACGAAGACAGTGATAGTAGTCCAAGTCACAAAAAAGGAGAGAGCAAACAGCAACGCAAAGCTCGACATAGATCACATGGCCCTCTTTTACCTACCATTGAAGATTCTTCAGAGGAAGAAGAATTAAGAGAAGAAGAAGAATTATTGAAGGAGCAAGAAAAGCAACGGGAATTAGAACAGCAGCAAAGAAAGAGTTCTAGTAAGAAATCAAAGAAAGACAAAGATGAACTTCGAGCTCAGAGAAGGAGGGAAAGACCAAAGACACCACCCAGTAATCTCTCTCCCATCGAAGACGCATCTCCAACAGAAGAATTACGCCAGGCTGCAGAAATGGAGGAGCTCCATCGATCTTCGTGTTCTGAATATTCACCTAGCATAGAGTCAGACCCAGAAGGCTTTGAAATAAGCCCAGAAAAAATAATCGAAGTACAAAAAGTTTATAAATTGCCCACAGCTGTGTCTTTATACTCACCGACAGATGAGCAATCTCTTATGCAGAAAGAAGGTGGCCAAAAGGCGTTAAAAAGTGCTGAGGAGATGTATGAAGAAATGATGCATAAAACCCAGAAATATAAAGCTTTTCCAGCTGCAAATGAACGAGACGAAATGTTTGAAAAAGAGCCTTTGTATGGGGGGATGCTAATAGAAGATTATATTTATGAATCTTTAGTAGAAGACACATACAATGGTTCAGTCGACAGCAGTCTGCTCACGAGGCAAGAAGAAGAAAATGGATTTTTGCAGCAGAGAGGGAGAGAGCAAAAAATGAGACTTCCAGAACAGATTTATGAAGATCCCATGCAGAAAATTACAGACCTCCAGAAAGAGTTTTATGAGTTAGAAAATTTACATGCTGTTTTGCCTCAAGAAGACATCGTTTCAAGTTCTTTTATCATCCCAGAAAGCCATGAGATTGTTGATCTGGGTAGTATGGTGACTTCTACCAGTGAGGAAAAAAAATTATTAGATGCTGATGCTGCCTATGAAGAACTCATGAAAAGGCAACAGATGCAGTTAACACCTGGATCTAGTCCAACCCAGCCCCTCATCAGAGACGATATGACAGAGTCCACTGTGGACTTTGATAGGGTGCCTGATGCATCTTTGACATCAAGTGTTCTCTCGGGAGCATCTCTTACAGATTCAACCAGCAGCACAACACTCTCCATCCCAGATGTTAAAATAACCCAACATTTTTCAACAGAAGAAATTGAGGATGAATATGTGACTGATTATACAAGAGAAATTCAAGAGATAATTGCTCATGAATCACTGATTTTGACCTATTCTGAACCTTCAGAAAGTGCTACATCAGTCCCACCCTCTGACACACCCTCTCTCACATCATCTGTTTCTTCAGTTTGTACCACAGATAGCTCCTCACCCATTACTACCCTGGATAGCATGACCACAGTTTATACGGAGCCAGTGGACATTGTAGCTAAATTTGAAGATGCTGAGGAAATTTCTTCATCAACATATTTCCCAGGCAGCGTTATAGACTATCCAGAAGACATAAGTATACCTTTAGATCAGACAACCATACAGGATGGTAGAACTAGTACAGATCACATTGTGCTTTCCTTATCTGATATAAAACCTTCTCTCATAGAATCTGTAGGAACTAAACTCGAGGGGCTAATTGCTGACACTGTTTCTACTGACTTATCTATATCTGAAAAAGATGCAGCAAAGAAGGCCAGAAAGGAAACAGGGGATGGACTTATTCTGGAAGTTTTGGAAGCTTATAGAGATACTAGGAAGGAGTCTGAGGCTGAACTGACAGAAATTAGCTTACCTGACACTGTGTTTGATCAGACACCTTCTTCCGTAAAAACCCTTCAAATGAAGGAGCAGGTTTCAACGACATGCTTTTTACCTGAAGAGGTTTTGGGTCAAGCAAAACCCACATCTCAGCTACCATCTGGCACTCCTCCCATTTTCTCTCTTCCAACTAAAACTCGTCCATTCCTTCGAAGTTCTTCTTTGGACACATCAGCCCAGCCCCCGCCCCCGCCCCCGCCCCCTCCCCCTCCTCCACCTCCTCCCCCTCCGCCTCCCCCCCCACCTCTTCCTCCTCCTACCTCACCTAAACCAACTATTCATCCTAAAAAAAAGTTAGCGGTTACAGCTCCAGTGACTGCAGCTACTGCAGCTACATCTCTAGTAGATTCTGTTCCTGCAGTGGAGACCACATCTGCTCCCAGAAGTAATGGGTTACCTATGACAAAAATATATACCACTGCACCTCCTCCTGTTCCTCCTAAGCCATCTTTAATTCCATCTGGACTTGTATTTACACATAGACCCGAGCCAAGCAAACCTCCACTTGCTCCTAAACCAGCAGTTCCTCAACCTCCAGTCACTACCCCAAAACCAACAGATACATACCCCAAACCAACAGGTCTACCTTTAACTACAAGTATGACATTAAATTTAGTGACATCAGCAGACTATAAATTGCCTTCCCCTACCTCTCCACTTTCCCCTCACTCTAACAAGTCCTCGCCAAGATTTTCCAAGTCTCTTATGGAAACTTATGTGGTTATCACATTGCCATCTGAACCTGGCACTCCAACAGATTCTTCACCTAGTCAAGCTATTACCAGTTGGCCATTGGGATCACCCCCCAAAGATCTGATTTCCATCGAACCAGTATTTTCTGTAGTTCCTCCTATGACAGCTGCAGAAATATCAACTTCTTCACAACAGAGCCTGTACATCTCCAGAGCTTTGGAGACATTTGCTGCTATCCCAGTCACAACACTGTCTTCATTTCAAGCAACTTCAGCTTCAGTTACACAGTTTCACCCAACTGAAGTTTCCAAGGCTGAGGTTCCAACAGCAAGAAGTACAGTCCCTAGTGTTGGTCTCAGCAGTGTCTCTATATCCTTTCCTCCAGAGCCTCTTGCTCTAGATCACCTCCGTTTAGAGAAGCAGCAGCATAAAGAAGATGTCCAGTTGCAACTTGTTGGTGATGCCATTGATCTGCGTACGGTACCCAAAGTAGATGTTAAAGTAACTGAAAAATGTATGGATCTTTCTGCCTCTGCAGCGGATGTGAAGAGGCAGACCACAACAAGTGAAATGTATGGGAGACAAATTAGTGCTGTCCAGCCCTCAATTATAAATCTCAGCGCAACTTCATCAGGAGTGACTCCTATACCCCTGGTCACCGAGACAGTGACTGTTGCCACATGCACAGCTACTGCAGGTCACACCACAGGCACAGAAAGCCTAGCGGGTCTAGAACTTGCAACAGCAGCACCACTCCAGCTTACTACATCAAAGCATGTGGAGCCACCATACAGAGTGCCAAGTGGCCAGATCTTTCCTACAATGAGGGAGGAAGCACCAATAAATTTAAGTACTTCTGCACATGCCGTGACATCAGCTCCTACAAAACCTGTTACTGCACCTCCTGTTGGTGTCACAAATGGATGGACGGATAGCTCCACATCCCAGAGCATCACTGACGGGGAAGTGGTGGATCTCAGTACATCCAAAGCTCATAGAACTGTTGTAACCATGGATGACGCTTCTTCAAATGTGGTGACTAAGATAATAGAAGATGATGAAAAACCTGTTGATCTGACTGCGGGAAGCAGAGCCGTGTGCTGTGACATGGTTTATAAGTTGCCCTTCGGAAGAAGCTGCACGGCACGGCAGCCTGCAACCACTCTTCCTGAGGATCGTTTTGGTTACAGGGATGATCACTATCAATATGATCGATCAGGGCCATATGGTTATAGAGGGATTGGGGGAATGAAGCCTTCCATGTCTGACACTAATTTAGCAGAAGCTGGACATTTTTTCTATAAAAGTAAGAACGCTTTTGATTATTCTGGAGGAACTGATGCAGCAGTAGATCTTACTTCAGGGAGAGTTACTACAGGTCAGTATGATGTAGCAACAGACCTTTCCTTGAAATATCATGGTGTTCCTCATCTCATTTCAGGATGACAATGTGGTCTTATTTTCAATTTTGTTATTTTTTTATCTTTCTTTGGATGTTTTGGCAATATATTTTGGAGTACATGTGCACTTTTGTTTCTCCATTTTTTTAAAAAAGTTTGTTCCACCCAAAGTCGCCTGCATGTGCCTGCATGTTCAACATTGCTTTTATTCTGCACCTGAGTAGGTTAATAACCTGTGGATTTGCATGCAGTCCTGTTCATTATGTTCTTCAAGACTGAGAGGGCTTTCCAACCCCAAAAGCATCATTCATTCTAGGAACTGGACTATAACTCTCCCCTGTATTTCAGGTGAGGTAATGGATTATTCAAGCAAGACTACAGGTCCATATCCAGAAACTCGACAAGTCATTTCAGGAGTTGGGATTAGTACCCCGCAGTATTCCACAGCAAGAATGACTCCACCTCCAGGACCCCAGTATGGTGTGGGGAGCGTTTTGAGGTCATCTAATGGGGTTGTCTATTCTTCAGTAGCAACTCCAATTCCTTCCACGTTTGCTATCACCACACAGCCTGGCTCCATTTTCAGCACCACCATGAGGGATTTGTCTGGTGTGCACACAAATGACGCCGTGACTTCCTTATCCGCCCTGCACCAAAGTCAGCCCATGCCTAGATCCTATTTCCTAACAACTGGTGCATCCGAAACAGACATTGAAGTCACTGGTATTGATATCAGTGCCAGTTTGCAGACTATCACTATGGAGACTCTCACGGCTGAGACAATGGACTCGGTTCCGACCCTGACCACAGCGTCTGAAGTATTTCCTGAAGTGGTGGGAGAGGAAAGTGCGCTTTTGATCATCCCCGAGGAAGATAAGCAACAACAGCAGCTAGATTTGGAGCGTGAGCTCTTGGAACTGGAAAAGATCAAGCAACAGCGTTTTGCTGAGGAGTTGGAGTGGGAACGGCAAGAGATTCAAAGGTTCCGAGAACAGGAAAAGATCATGGTTCAAAAGAAGCTGGAGGAGCTGCAGTCAATGAAGCAGCACCTCCTCTATCAGCAAGAAGAGGAGCGGCAAGCCCAGTTCATGATGAGGCAGGAGACGTTAGCGCAACAACAGTTGCAGCTGGAACAGATCCAGCAGCTGCAGCAACAGCTTCACCAGCAGCTGGAGGAGCAGAAGATCCGCCAGGTCTACCAGTATAACTATGACCCTTCCGGAACTGCCTCTCCACAGACCACTGCAGAGCAGGCCATCCTGGAAGGTCAGTATGTTGCCCCAGAAGGTGGTCAGTTCTGGGCAACCGAAGATGCAACCACCACAGCCTCAGCTGTGGTGGCGATTGAAATACCACAGAGCCAGGGATGGTACACGGTTCAGTCTGATGGGGTGACTCAGTACATTGCCCCACCTGGCATTCTGAGTACTGTTTCAGAAATACCTCTGACAGATGTAATTGTCAAAGAGGAGAAACAACCCAAGAAGAGAAGTTCTGGAGCTAAAGTCCGTGGCCAGTACGACGAGATGGGGGAAAATCTGGCAGATGACCCCCGCTGCTTTAAAAAGATAGTGGACAGTGGGGTACAGACTGACGATGAAGATTCAGCAGATCGGAGTTACGTGAGTAGGAGAAGGAGAACTAAAAAGAGTGTCGATACAAGTGTCCAAACGGATGACGAAGATCAGGATGAATGGGACATGCCTACTAGATCTAGGAGGAAGGCTCGCGTAGGGAAATACGGCGACAGCCCTGCAGAGGCGGACAAGGCCAAACCCCCTTCCAAAGTCTCCAGCATAGCCGTTCAAACAGTAGCAGAGATATCTGTGCAAACTGAACCAGTCGGAACCATAAGAACACCTTCGATACGGGCACGCGTGGATGCCAAGGTAGAAATAATTAAACACATTTCAGCACCTGAAAAGACTTACAAAGGGGGCAGTTTAGGATGTCAAACAGAAGCAGATTCAGACACACAAAGTCCTCAATATCTGAGTGCCACCTCTCCACCCAAAGACAAGAAACGCCCAACACCTTTAGAAATTGGTTATTCATCTCACCTCCGGGCAGATTCCACACTACAGCTGGCTCCTTCCCCACCCAAATCTCCAAAAGTCCTTTATTCTCCCATCTCACCACTTTCACCAGGCAAAGCCTTAGAATCAGCCTTTGTACCTTACGAGAAACCCCTCCCTGATGATATAAGTCCACAGAAAGTACTGCATCCAGATATGGCTAAAGTTCCCCCAGCAAGTCCTAAGACAGCCAAGATGATGCAGCGCTCCATGTCTGACCCCAAGCCTCTGAGTCCAACAGCAGACGAAAGTCCCAGGGCTCCTTTTCAGTATACCGAGGGCTACACGGTAAGAGTGCTTCTTTTCAGTTAGAAGACGATGGCTGAGTTGATGTTAACTGTGTGTTTGCAGACTTTAGGAGGCCATGACACTCCTGGTGCCTAATCCTAAATTTCAATGAGGACTATTTCATTAGAAAATTTGGCGGGGGCGGGGGGGGTGGGGGCAGGAAGCAGAAAAGTGTACCTCCATGTAGAAATACAAAGGAAAAAAAAGACAAAATGAGAAAAGTGTGTATTATTTTATGATTAATGAGATTGAACATTTTGTTCTAATCTTTAAATCTCCCAAGTGTCAACTGTAGGCTGATTTCAGTGAATATAACTAATAGTCACATATGGTAGAATAAGTATTGAACATAAATAGATAAGGCAAAGGATGACCAAAAATTTAAACCCCTGGATACTGGAATTCTTAGTGGGAGGATCCTTGAAGATCATTTAATCAACCTATTCTTCCTTCTGCCAGAATGTTAATCTTTGCTGCTCAAAATAAAGCATTTCTAGGGCATAAAGTATAATTTAATCTTCATAGTTCATCCATGCTTATTTTGTTTCTGGCAGTTTCCTGAATCTAATGTCAGGTAAGCCTTGATCTTAGTGCCTACAGAAGAAAAATTAATGTTTTTATATTTCTTCAAATAGGTTTAATTGTTAATTATTTTAAGTTTAATTATTTGAGTTTATTTAAAATATGCTTCAAAGTGAAAGGAACATATATAGGAATGTTGGACATATTTGTGAAGATCTCTATACCGGGGAATAAGGAATGTTAATAATCAGGTAAAGAAGCAGGTTATCTACTTCAAGAAAACCTAATATATATCATTAGAAGGTTATTAGTAAATTAATAGTTCTATTTAAAACAAGATTTATGTTTATATTAAAAGTTCCCCTAATTACACTGATTTCTGAACTGTAGATCTTAAAACCCTGAAGCTTTTAAATAGGTTTTTCTGAGAAATTACTCTATTGCGACTGACCCAAATATGTTAAACACTGGCTGTGGGCTGAAAAACGTGCCATTATATGTAAATGTAAGCCAATTTTTAGGTATATAGGCATATTAATAGTCATACTAATAAATTAAAATCCTTATTTAAGTGTTCCAGTTTCATAGGGGCATTTTGTTATTATGTACTTTCTCAAAAAGAGTGTATAAACTGTCTTCACGTGGGGGATAGAGGTCATAACTTTTTTTTTTTAATTTATCATAACTTGTAAGTCAGGGAAACACTGCTACATTTCGATTTCATTCAGTTTTTGTGTATGGCTTTGTTTCTAGGATTATATATATTGTGAGAAATATTTTTAACTTAGTTGTAATGTATAGGTATTTATTTTTACTGCAGCGACCTATGAATTCACCTAAAGAGTTATCTAGAAATTTTTGAAAATACATTTTTTAGCAGTATTTTAAAGTTAAACTCAAGACTTCTGTCACAGAGAGAACAGCCTTACCCACGTGGTGTATTGACCACTAATTTAACATTTCACCTTATACTGTTAATTCAGATGAACTCAGGTATAGAAGAGATTCAAGGTGTCAATATTTTTCCTCACAGTATTCTCTTGGGTTTTAGAAGTATGAAATGAAAGATACAATGGGTTTGTATATATTGTGTTATTAATTGTAATGGTGATATTGTTTAACTATTTAATCCTAGAAGTTGGATAGAATTACCAAATAATACTCTGAGCCTGAAAAATCCTAAATGTATTGAGCTTTGGAACACAATCAGGTAGCTCCTTTTTCTAAGTGGTCACACTCAGTGCAGGCTTTAATATGAAATAATTGTATACAAACTCAAAAATACTGTTTTATTGCATGCATAAGGTAGACCATTTTATATACAGGCAATGTTCTTAGCACTTTAGATACTCTGATTTAAGATGGGAATTTTATAATTTATTTCTTGGAAAATTTCTAAACATTCCTTGTGTTCATTTTAAACTAAAACCAGTCTCTCAATTATAAACATGAATTACTAAATATTAGTTGTACTGAAAAGAATAATCTAAGTGATATTCATGGTGATGCAAGTTTATTTAGCTCAGTAATTTCCATATTGTTAATTTTCTCAAACCAATAAAATTGAAAAAACATTACACCATCCAATCAACATTGAGACAACATAGTAACTCATATAATTCAGAGTGAAAGATCAGTTTTATACTGTATGAAATTCTGTAGTAAGTTCTCTTCCTGGAAGTACCAGGAAATGTTTCAAGGGAGAAAGTTCTCAAACAGGAAGGTGAGATCTCTGTTGGACCATGAAGAGCAAAATGGAAGTCATTCTAGAGGATACAGACATACAAGGGTTCAGACTGATGAACAGACAGAAAACAAAGAGGAGGAGAAAAGAATTTACTATAAATGAAAGATAAGGAAGGGATAGGTCCCAGAGGATCTAATTTGCTGAATTCAGGTTTGGCTTTGCTTCCCTTGCCTGTGGGAAGCCTTACCCAAGCCACCATCATTTTTTATTTATACTATGCCCTAGGCCCTGGACTCCTCCACTCTTGCCTTCTTTACCGTCTATTCTCTAAACTGCACCTCTAAACTGATTTTCTAAAATGTACATAAGATTATGTCACACACTCTCAAGTAGATTCTCAGAAATTCGTCAGGGTGTATTAGAGATTTCTTAGCAAGGACCCTTGTGATCTGGTCTTTGCCTGTCTCACAACCTCATCGGTCACTCTCCACATTTACCCCTCCTTCTCACTCTGCTCCAACCACTGACCTTGCTGGTCTTTGGGTGTGCCTCATCCCCACCCAGGGAGCCTGTTCGGAGCTCTCTCTCCCCAGATGGTTGTCTGACTCACTCCTGTGTACAGATTTCTGGTTAAATTTCACTTCCACAGAGAAGCTCTCCTTACTTCAGTCTCAAAATAAACCTATCACCTTGAATTCCTGCACCCTCCAAACATGTATATTAATGTGTTAGTACATATTTAATCAAATATCATCTACTTTACCCTGTAGAATATAACCTCTGCAAAAGCAGGAACTTTTGCTATAATACAAGAGCCTAGAACAGCACCCGACACAAAGCAGGCCTTCAATGTTTACTGAATAAATGTATTAGAGGAAGGATTGCGTGGAAGCAGTGGGTTAAGACATGCATTAAAAGACTCCAGCTGGTTACCTTTTCATTGCCACAGCCTAGACCCATTCTATTAAGTCCTTCTAATAATCTGTGCTGATACTTCCTATACTTAAAGTGTTAGTTCCACTTTGTTTTTATATAGATATTTGCACCACTGAGCGCAAGTTAAACAGTATTTAATATTAGACAGTCCAGGTGCCTTACAGATGAGCAACAAGCCCAGAGTAGCTAGTGCCTTTACCATGATTCCTTAATGCACCTGTAACCTGGTCAGTTAGAATGCTAAACTTGGCACTTTACAGTTATTCTCTATTTGTCTCTTCTGAGGCTTATGGAACATTTTCTGATTTTTTTTTTTTTCTAATTCAGTACCATGCTTTGTGTCTGTCTTTTTATCTTGTCATTTCCTCTGTTTTCTCCAAAATTCTAATTTAAACCCGTCAATGAGGTTTATTCATTCTTTAGCTTGCTTGCATTCTCTCATTATCACATTCATCCATCCACTGGTTTTTTTTTAAACACTGTTGTAAACTCTATAAACATACAGGATAAGGCAGAGTTCATGCTTGACCTCCCACCACTGCGATCATTTTGTTCTTCTTGCCCCACTCTTGTATTCATTTGCTAGGGCTCTCGTAACAAAGTACCACAAACTCGGTAAGCTAAGCCACAAAAATGTACTGACACAGTTCTAGAGACTAAAGGTCCAAAATTATGGTGTGAGCAGGGTTCATTCTTTCTGTTGCAGGCCTCTCTCCTAGCTTCTACTAGCCTCCAGCAGTCCTGTCTTTCAGAAGATGGTCTCCCTGTGTCTCTTTACATTGTCTTCCCTCTCTGTGTGGCTGTCTCTACGTCCAAATTTCCCCTCTTTATCAGACACTGGTCTTATTGATTAGGTCAGCGCTAAAGACCTGTTTTAACTTGATTACCTGTAAATATCTTGTGTCTGAGTGGTTTCACATTCTGAGGTACTAAGGATCAGCACTCCAACAAAGCTTGGTTTTTTTGTTTTGTTTTTTTAACTAATAAGACACATCAAAGCACTATATTGCCCATTTTGTTTGTTCATAGGCAAATGTGGTCTGTTTTGTGGTTTGTTTGCTTTTGGTCCTCTTTCCATATGCAGTTATTTTTTCTTAGCAGCTATCTCACAAGCTTATGGGAGAGCTTTCATTATTACAAAATTCTTCCATATGAATAAAATCTCTTTTCCTGGAGTTTCCAAACATTTGTCTTAATTCTGAAATTTGGAACATCAGAGATTTAAATTTATTCCTTTCCCACTCTGTAGGAATCCAACCATCTGAGATCCTTTAACTGATAGAGTTTTCCATCATGGAATTATAGTTACACTTTTGACACAGAAATTCCAAGCAAGGAGCCTGTATCATCTGGTTAGCGTTTCACTGGCACTTTGAGTTCACGCTTAACCCTAAGGTATCTTATACATTTAATTGTTTAAATTAGCAATAATTAACATAAAATCATAAAATAGTACACAGTGGGCCTAACTAACTGGTGCAGGGAGTTATCTGATATCTTTTTAATGAGTTATGTAATATTCCCTTATGTCTGCAAGAGGTGAACTATATCTCTTTTCCAGACTTTGTCATTTTGATATCAAAGTCACAGCCCCCAAGCTAAATTCTATTTTTGGCAACTTTATATAACCAAACACTTTTATCATGTAGTCTTCTTCCTTTTACAAATATACAATTTTAACTCTGAGTAAAGATGAAAAAAAAAATTGCCACCTTTTTCCTTGAGTTTTTCTGTTTGCTCCCCAGAAAAATTCCCAAAAGATACAACTAAAATATTCAGAAATGTACTCCTTCTCATGGGGTTGAGCTCGCTATTTAGATACCACTTGAAAATAATGTATTTTCATTCTGATTTAGAAAAAGCACAAAAAGAAATAAGCTTTTTGATGAAAGATAGTATGCACACAAAGATTTATTTCTAATTTTTATCAGTGGAATTCTTCAGTTAAAATGTTTTATGGGAGCCAAACCGTTAAAAATGAGTGGACACTAGTATAGAGTGATCAAATCATCTATAATGATTGAAAGTAAAACAACCTTCCCATCCTGTCTGGCAATTGCAGATATCCAGTAACCTTGATTCCCTTTCCTCATGGAGGTACATTTGGCTATTTCTCTATTTTCTCAGCAAAAACTTACTAACGACCTTTACTTTATGGGATAGTAGAAGAAAAATTCTCAAATCTCGTAGTAACTGTTTGTCTTTCCTAGTCTATGGCATATATAATGGTGCTACTCTAAGAATTTTAGATTCCTATTCTTTATAACCATTTGAAATTTATTCCTTTTGGGTATTGAGGCCATTCTTGACTGACTAGTTGAAAACCACCTACCTTTCTAACACTCTGATCCTCATGCCCTTTGTGGTTTTTCTCCTTATCACATATTGTCAAAAGTACAGTGTCTTTTCCTTTATCATTTCATTTATTGTCTTTGCTTCCCCAACCAGAATTTATGGGTGGGGATTTTTGTTTTACATGATCACATTTTTATGTTTATTATGTACACAGAAAAATGCCTGGCTCACAGTAGGTTCTCTATAGCAATAAATTAATATGATGAATCAATGAATGAACAGGCCACTTTTTCCATCAAACTGCTTTTAATTTAGGTGAATTCACCAATTCCTCACTCCCACTTAAAACAACACCAAAAAAAAAAAAAAAAGAAAACAAAACAAATAAATGAGATTTGATTCATTCTTTCACTGTACCTTTTGTGGAGTTGAGTTTTTTCTTCTGCTTTCTCCTTCTACGTTTTTCTTCTTTTGATAAAAGAAGGACAGTATACTTTCTAAAATATATGTCAATCCAGCATTTGTGTGTGTGGGAGGGGGAGGTTATCTCTAGCATCACATCTATGAAATTTTCATAAACCAGAGCACCAAAATGTGTTCTTCATGCCCTTTTTCTTTTACACAGCTCAGTTCAGTCTGTCAGTCGTGTCTGACACTTTATGACCCCATGCGCTGCAGCACGCAAGGCTTCCCTGTTCATCACTAATCCCAAAGCTTGCTCAGACACATATCCTTCAAGTCACTGATACCATCCAACCATCTCATCCTCTGTCGTCCCCTTCTCCTCCTGCCTTCAGTCTTTCCCAGCATCAGGGTTTTTTCAAATGAGTCAGTTCTTCACATCAGGTGGCCAAAGTATTGCAGTTTCAGCTTCAGCATCAGTCCTTCCAGTGAATATTTCCTTAAGGATGAACTGGTTGGATCTCCTTGCAGTCCAAAGGAATCTCAAGAGTCTTCTCCAACACCACAGTTCAAAAGCGTCAATTCTTCAGCACTCAGCTTTCTTTATAGTCCAACTCTCACATCCATACATGACTACTAGAAAAACCATAGCTTTGACTAGATGGACCTTTGTTGGCAAAGTAATGTCTCTGCTTTTTAATATGCTGTCTAGGTTGGTCATAGCTTTTCTTCCAAGGAGCAAGCGTCTTTTATTTTCATGGCTGCAGTCATCATTTGCAGTGATTTTGGAGCCCAAGAAAGTAGTCTGTCACTGTTTCCATTGTTTCCCCATCAGTTTGCCATAAAGTGATGGGACCAGATGCCATGATCTTAATTTTCTGAATGTCCGGTTTCAACCCAGATTTTCCACTCTCCTCTTTCACTTTTATCAAGAGGCTCTTTAGTTCTTCTGCCATAAGGGTGGTGTCATTAAGTATGCGATTATTGATATTTCTCCCAGCACTCTTGATTCCAGCTTGTACTTCATCCACCCTGGCATTTCACATAATGTACTCTGCTTCCCTTGTGGCTCAGCTGGTAAGGAATCCGCCTGCAATGCAGGAGACCTGGGTTCAATCCCTGGGTTCGGAAGATTTTCTGGAGAAGGGAAAGGCTACCCACTCTAGTATTCTGGCCTGGAGAATTCTATGGACTGTATAGTCCATGGGGTCGCAAAGAATTGAACATGACTGAGCAACTTTTCCTTTCACTTTCAAGCAAGGTGACAGTATACATCCTTGATACTCCTTTCCCTATTTGAAACCAGTCTGTTGTTCCTTGTTCAGTTCTAACTGTTGCTTCTTGACCTGCATACAGATTTCTCAGGAGGAAGGTAAGATAGTCTGGTATTCCCGTCTTTTTAAGAATTTTCTACAGTTTGTTCTGATCTACACAGTCAATGGCTTTGGCATAGTTCTTTTACACAGTGAGACTTTTTACATCATGACCCCAAATGATCAAGAACATCAAAAAAGAAAATGTAGAACGTTCTCTGCAAAATCAGGAGAGAAAGTAACAGCCATTGAAAGAACTAGCAGTGTACATTCAAAGAATTTTTTCAGAGCTAGACAAATCCTTTACGATTTATCTGTCTTAAAAAAAGATTTTTCTATCAAAAAAGAAATACATTTCAGAAATAGCACATGTTTTATCAATAGTGATACATGCAACTTTTTGCACTAAAATAAGCTACATTTAAAATGTTATCACCTCTATTGGGTCTTAAAAATACATAAACTGCCAAGTGTTACAGCTGATTTTTCCTACTCTTAGACTTGTTGAACAATTTTGGAACTTTTTTGGTAATAGACAGATTCCTTATTAAAATATTTTTGTTCCAGAGTTTAAGCCAGGATCCTATTGCAAAGCAGATGGTATTCATGAGCTGATTTTTACAAGAATATGTTTTGCTTCACTGATTGCTGTTTTGATAGCTATTTTTAAGATTTTTGGAACCCTTTCGTGTCTATTTCTGAGAGTAATTTCCATAACCTAAATTGAGAAATTTTATTTCTGTCAATTTTATTTCTATCAGAATGTACAGATTTAAGAAATAACGACTGTGATGGCCAAATGTGATTTGAAGAATAATACTTTTTGGGGTTTTTCATTATTCTCTTTGGAAAGCAACATAAGAAATCAGTCTATTAAAACTGAGTTTGATGAAATAAGCTATTTTATAATGATACTATCTACATACATGAGAGAAAAAGTACTCATTTATTAAAGACAGGCTTTCTAATTAGTAATTCAATTCAGTTCAGTCACTCAGTCGTGTCCGACTCTTTGCAATCCCACGGACTGCCGCACACCAGGCTTCCTTCCAGGCTTCCCTATCCATCACCAACTCCCAGACAGAGCTTACACAAACTCATGTCCATTGAGTCTGTGATGCCATCCAACTATCTCATACTCTCTCATCCCCTTCTCCTCCCACCTTCAATCTTTTCCGGCATCAGGGTCTTTCAGGTGAGTCAGTTCTTCACATCAGGAGGCCAAACTTTGGAGCTTCAGCTTCAGCATTAGTCCTTCCAATAAATATTCAAGACTGATTTCGTTTAGGATGGACTGGTTGAATCTCCTTGCAGTCCAAGGCACTCTCAAGAGTCTTCTCCAACGCTATAGGTCAAAAAGCATCAATTCTCCAGTGCTCAGGTTTCTTTATGATCCAACTCTCACATCCATACATGACTACTGGAAAAACCATAGCTTTGACTAGATGGACCTTTGTTGGCAAAGTAATGTCTCTGCTTTTTAATATACTGTCTAGATTAGTCATAGTTTTTCTTCCAAGGAGCAAACGTCTTTTAATTTCATGGCTGCAGTCACCATCTGCAGTGATTTTGGAGCCCAAGAAAATAAAGTCTGTCACTGTTTCCATTGTTTCCCAATCAATTTGCAGTGAAGTGATGGGACCAGATGCCATGATCTTAGTTTTCTGAATGTTCAGTTTCAAGCCAGCTTTTCCACTCTCCTCTTTCACTTTCATCAAGAGGCTTTTTAGTTCTTCTTCACTTTCAGCAATAAGGGTGGTGTCATCTGCATATCTGAGGTTATTGATATTTCTCCCGGCAATCTTGATTCCAGCTTGTGCTTCATTCAGTCCAGCACTTCTCATGATGTAATCTGCATAAATTATATAAGCAGGGTGACAATATACAGCCTTGATGTACTCCTTTCCCTATTTGGAACCAGTTTGTTGTTCCATGTCTAATTCTAACTCTTGCGTTTTGACCTGCATACAGATTTCTCAGGAGGCAAGTAAGGTGGTCTGGTATTTCCATCTTTTTAAGAATTTTCCACAGTTTGTTGTGATCCACACAGTCAAGGCTTTGGTGTAGTCAATAAAGCAGAAGTATATGTTTTTCTGGAACTATCTCACTTTTTCAGTGATCCACCAAATGTTGGCAATTTGATCTCTGGTTCCTCTGCCTTTCTAAAGCCAGCTTGAACATCTGGAAGCTTGTGGTTTATGTACTGTTGAAGCCTGGCTTGGAGAATTTTTAGCATTACTTTGCCAGCATGTGAGATGAGTGCAATTGTGTGGTAGTTTGAGCATTCTTTGGCATTGCCTTTCTTTGGGATTGGAATGAACAATGACCTTTTCCAGTCATGTGGCTGCTGCTGAGTTTTCCAAATTTGCTGGCATATTGAGTGCAGCACTTTCACAGCATCGTCTTTTAGAATTTGAACTAGCTCAACTGGAATTCTATCACCTCCACTAGCTTTGTTTATAGTGATGCTTCCTAAGGCTCACTTGACTTCACATTCCAGGACGTCTGGCTCTAGGTGAATGATCACACCATTGTGATTATATGGGTATGAAGGTCTTTTTTGCATAGTTTTTCTGTGTATTCTTACCACCACTTCTTAATATCTTCTGCTTGTGTTAGGACCATACCATTTCTGCCTATCTTTCCATGAAGTGTTCCATTGGTATCTGTCATTTTCTTGAAGAAATCTTTAATCGTTCCCATTCTATTGTTTTCCTCTATTTCTTTACATTCATCACTGAGGAAGGATTGCTTATCTCTCCTTGCTGTTCTTTGAAACTCTGCATTCAAATGGGTATATCTTTCCTTTTCTCCTTTGCCTTTCATTTCTCTTCTTTTCACAGCTATTTGTAAAGCCTCTTCAGACAACCATTTTGCCTTTTTGCAATGCTTTTTCTTGGGGAAGGTCTTGATCACTGCCTCCTGTCAATGTCATGAACCTCCGTCCATAGTTCTTCAGGCACTCTATCTATCAGATCTAATCCCTTGAAGCTGTTTGTCACTTCTGCTGTATAATCGTAAGGGATTTGATTTAGGTCATACCTGAATGGCCTAGTGGTTTTCCTTACTTTCTTCAATTTAAGTCTGAATTTGGCAATAAGTAGTCCATGATCTGAGCCACCGTCAGCTCCTGGTCTTGTTTTTGCTGACTGTATAGAGCTTCTCCATCTTTGGCTGCAAAGAATATAATCAATCTGATTTCATTGTTGACCATCTGGAGATGTCCATGAATAGAGTCTTCTCTTGTGTTGTTGGAAGAGGGTGTTTGCTCTGACCATTGCATTCTCTTGGCAAAACTGAATAGCCTTTACCTTGTTTCATTCTGTACTCCAAGGCCAAATTTGCCTGTTACTCCAGGTGTTTCTTGACTTCCTACTTTTGCATTCCAGTCCCCTATAATGAAAAGGACATGTTTTTTGGGTGTTAGTTCTAGAAGGTCTTGTAGATCTTCACAGAACCGTTCAACTTCAGCTTCTTCAGCATTACTGGTCAGGGCATAGACTTGGATTACTGTGATATTGAATGGCTTGCCTTGGAAACAAGCCGAGATCATTCTGTGATTTTTGAGATTGCATCCACGTACTGCATTTCAGCTCTTTTGTTAACTGTGATGGCTACTGCATTTCTTGTAAGGGATTCTTGCCCATAGAAGTAGATATAATTCTCATCTGAGTTAAATTCTAAATAGTGGAGGCCTCATTTTTCTCTATAGCTCTTACGCTTCATTGCTAGTATACTTTTCTTGTCATAGTTTTTCTCTATGATTAAAATCTTGAATTATTATTATATGTTATTATGTTATATTATTACAAAATAGGAAATAATATTAAAGTATTTTTCAAAAAATAGCAGTAAGATAATACAGTAATTAATTAGTGTTTGGAAAAAATCAAAATGACTTCAGACATGTAGACAAATGTCTGTGAAAACCAGAAATTTTTTTAATTGATCTCATCAATTTGGTGTTTAGTATTTTACCTTCGCTATTTCACTGTGATTAATATATTAGGATTAACTTCAAAACAAATCTTTTCAGACTGAAGGGTGAAAAAAATCATATTATTTGTGTTATAGTTTCTTAACATCTACATTTCAAAATATGTAAATAAGCATAATTGTAAGATACATATATATGTTCTTAATGTTCAGTAAAAGACATTGGCTGAAAATTAGCCCTAAATATTAGGATATATTGGTTTAATACAGGGAAGTTCTGGATTAATAGAACATTGATTATTACTGACCCAGTTAAAGATCACAGAGCATCATTTAACAGTTATTAGCTTCCTAAGTATTTTATCATAATATTAATTCAGTAGGCTACTTATTTTGGATAGTTGTGCAGTTTATAACTGACTACATAAAGCTACATGCATATTATCAAAAATATATCCCCTCCCAGTGAACAGGTATGCACTTTCGTATATTTGTTTATGTTTTTTAAAATTGCTACTTATTTAGGATCCTTTAATCTGCCATATGTGCTAACTGAAATAAAAAACAAGGAACTAAAGCATAATGTAAAAATTTGGAAAAGTTTTGAGGTATAATGTACATAGTGACATCAAAATGTAATAGTTAACTTGACTTTTCTTAGCATTATATTCAACATAAAATACATGTTCATAATAGGAATATATGCCTACATACATATACATATATGCATAAATTAGTTAATACTTTTATACCTTTGTATAACTATCAAAATATTTTCACATGCAGTTGCCTGGCACAAATTCAAACCATTTATTTCTGTAAATTTTATGTTTATTTTATTCCATATTTTAAAAATGATAAATCTGAAGTTAGGTCAATATTCTTTGAACCTGTCCATATCCACCCAACATTAATTTCATTTGTAGCAAATGAATTTTCTTCTATTTAACAGGGTTTTCTTTTTGATCCTCTATCTTGAATGGTGCATAGAGTTTGAATTAAGAAAACAGCAGACCCAGCAGAGTGAGGTAAATTGAGACTTAAATGAACTGTTTAGTTAACTGAGGTAGCTTAGTCTAAAGCTATAAACAATAAAAGGAATTTTTATGTGTTTTATTTTCTCCTTAAGAACAGTTTGCTGGAGATTCAAATTAAAACAGTCAAGAAAAGTTATAGTTGAACGCAATGTAAGAAACCCTAGAGCTAACTTATAGAACTGCTGTCTCTGTTTTTTTGGTTGAAAAAATTTTATGAGATGGCAAATAAAAGCTTAGCTTCCTAAAGAACAGTAAATACCCTTATGAGGGAGGAGTCAGTGACGGTAGAAGAGTTGAAGCTAAAAGGGATTATGCTCATCATTCTCCTCCTCTTTCCTCAAGTGAAAGAAAAAAAATATAGACTAAAATAAGTCACTCTTAATAAGTTGGACTGAATTTTAATTTATAATCTAGTAAGTGGTGTATTTTGACATGACAGGGAGAAGGCAAGTCCCCACTGTTTTGTTTTGTTTTTTAATAAAAGTCAGCACTAATCACATAACTCAGTGTCCAGGCATAGAGGCTACTTTTAAAGGGTTAGTCATTAATTTACTTTTTAGAAGGTCCAACTAAAGTCAAGATTTAAAGTACTTATATATCTAATTGTAGAGAGTTTCATAATTCATAAAAGACCCACATCACAACATTAGTTTTCCTTTTGACAAAATAAATGTGCATTAATTTATTCAGTGTGAAACAAATTAAAATGATAGAAATGTTTCTAATAAAATAATATTGTGTTTAGAAAAAGTTTGTTTGCTTTGCTTTCAACCAGTTCTCCCATTTATGGCATGAGCTGATGCCTATAAATGCTCACCCAAATGCATATCAGTAACCTCAGGTTTTCTTAATAATCCATTTGGAAAATCAGCTAATCACCATCAAAGTATGCCTCTATTCTCAAATAATTTAATTTATAGAATGAAAAGTTAACCTCATAAAATTATAACAGTAAAAATATTGTATATATGAAAGTCCATTCATGAGATTTATCATCTTAAATGACTGTATGTTTCTTGACACTTACTTAATTCAATTGCCATCCTTTATCAGTTAGTTCTTAATAGCATTTTCTAAAGAACCAAACACTTCTACAGTTTATACAGAAGGACCATGGTCCTACTTTCCAGGGAAATTTTGTTAATTTCATTTAATTTGAAGGAAGCTATTTATGTGACATAGCTTTATGAAGAGGATCTGTTTTTATTTACTGTGAGTATGTTTAGATAAAAGCAACTCTGAACTGTTTTAATATCATGTTCCATGGTTTTCTAGGCCAAGGATAATCAATCCATGAGAGAGGAATAAAAAACAATAATAGTGATTTCTGTGATTTTGTGGTTAGGTATTTCAAGAGTCTAAACATAAAATATCTTTATTATCTCAAAATAATTTAGTAAAGACTGTGCCACTATTAAAAGGATCATTATATTTCACATGGCTTTAGATAAGTAGTTATTGAATCATTCCTCAAATTGCTAGTGATCTGAAGCTCTGGAAGCATATAGTAGTAATCAATCTTCATTTTAATACTCCGTGTACAGAATGTAGTGTAATTAGAGATTTACATTTTAAAGCATTTGAAATACAGTTAATTTTGTTATGATGAGAGGTTGCCAATGAGAGAGTCAAATGAGGAGGTATTTTATAGAAGTGTTGGAATCACTCCAGTCCCTCTTTGTGGATCAACAATTTGTTCTCAAAATGAAATAATTCATGGGCAGACAATATTATATTTAGCATCTGAATGAAGGGAGGAAGAGATGTGTCTTACTTTTTAATATATATTTATTAATATGTTTTAGGATGTTTCCATGTTAATTCTTGGAAATTTGTATTAACTTGATTATTCTACTTCAGATTGCTCACATAAACAATTAACACATTTTCTGGTAAAGGGATGTAGTCATTATCTCTCGATAGCATATTAGAACTGTAAGTGATTCTACCTTTGAAGAAGTAATCGATGTTAGATAGTTTTTCATAGCATTCCATATCCTAGTCCAGCAGGACTAGGTATAGAAATGAGAAGATAAGAGGCATCTGTGTTTATTTTCCAGTGATCTGATCAGATTTCAATTCTTATGCTATCACGTTTTCATAACCTTTAGGTTAAACAAATACTGTTAAACTACTTCTTTGTTTCTCTTTATGCTCACTGGTTACCACACCTTCTTTCTGCTTAGCTAAGAACATATAGGCAAAATATGTTTTGCTGCCCCAATAAATTTTTGAAGAAGTAACTACAAGAAGAGAGATTTTAAGCCTAGTATTAACTGGATGTTGAGAGATTAAAAGGAAAAAAAAGGAGGTCATTAGTACCTTTAAGCATTTTCTTTTCTCCTAGGAAAATGATCAAGAAAATACAATTTTGAATGAAGCAAAAAAAACTAGTTTAGAAATATATCTGTAGCACACAGCAGTGTGTTTTTCCAATGAAAATATAAAATCTAGAAATGACAAAGATAGATAAATGGGAGGGATAGAGGGTAGAAATGAGGAGGGAGAAATACTTGCACATATATATGTCTAAAAAATGATCACCTTAAAATCTGCTAAGAGGGCTTTCTAGAACACCTTATACAGATTTTAGGAGAAAAGAAATTAATCTGTTTGGGACATTCCAGAAAATAGAAACAATACGTGTTGCGCAGACTGACATCTCTAATGCTTCTGTCCAGTGAGCTAGAAACTAGTTTTCTGCTTGGCTGCCCAGCCCAAGAGCAATGACTTTCAGCAAGAAAACAAGACAAACTGGGACAAGAGGTGCATTAAGGCAAAGCAGAAGATGTCTCATGATATATTGAGTGCCACTTTCACAGTATTAATTGGAGAACATATTTGTCTTTACTACTAGACTTTAAGAAATAACTTGTGTGTGACTTTTAAATATATTCATTTACTTTGTTTTTATTTTCTGACTGTTAAGTTCTTGTGATTTAGTTTCTTGCTTTTTTGATGTTACTAGAATATTACAACAATTAAGGAAGAAGTACATTTAAAAAATAATTTCAAGTATATTCACAAATGGTAAATTCTCTCCAATGGCCATAGAGAGTCAAGACTGTTTATTGTTAAAGGTGTCTATATTTTTTTCAATCATTCAGTGATATTTTCATACCAATGATGATACTGCTCATTTAGAGTTTGATTCATAGAAATAGTTATTAAATTGTTCCACACTACTTTAGTTGAAGAAATTTGATGGCTTTGTTTTATGTGCCAGGCATTGTGCCATATTGCAATGACTAGTGGGTTTTAGATGTTTTATCAGTGTTTAAAGTATTTTTCCAGAATGGTATCATTTAGAATTTCATTTTTCACAGGTCACTCCGTGTTATTTTTAATTTTTCTTGTATATCTTAAAGCAATATAAATAACTGAGCCCTTGCACTCAACATTTAGAATCTATTTTAGC
Source organism: Cervus elaphus (assembly GCF_910594005.1). Classification (NCBI taxonomy): domain Eukaryota; kingdom Metazoa; phylum Chordata; class Mammalia; order Artiodactyla; family Cervidae; genus Cervus; species Cervus elaphus. The sequence goes on from NC_057832.1 coordinate 46,575,830, forward strand.
TCTGTGTAGGGGTGGGGGTGGAATGTTAAAAATGAGTCTATTTTGGGAATACATTATTAATGATACAATGCATTGAATAGAATGCTGAATATTTTATATTCAACTGCTATTTTGTCTCCAAACTGGAAACTATAGATAGTGGGGTAGAGAGAGACCTTTTAACAGTGAATTAATGCTTTCATTGACATTTCAGAGGGTGAAACTCTGCTTCTAGTCCATTTACATGGATATTCATATATTTTAAAGAGCTATCTTTTTTGAAGGGACAAATATCCTAGACATTTCATCTACCTTCCTAATACTTAAAAGGCATAAACATTTATAAAAAGATATTTATACCCTAATGAGAAAGAATGACCAGGTACAGAGCAGAAGTAAAAATACCAGAGAACTTATAATATGTATAAGTAGTGTTCTTCTTCCAAAGACAAAGACTTCTCTTGTAATCAAGTAAATACAGGCCCTGAGTGAGAATTCCAATAAGGTGGGACAAATGACTCTGAGAGCAATTTCTATCTTCCGGTTCTGTATATTATACTGCACAGTTGAAGGGCAGTCTTACTCAGAATCTCAGGCAGTACAGTGAACAATAAACATGTCCTTAGTTTTTTCCAGTCAGCCATCAGATACGTGTTTCTGGTTTTTGTTGTTGCTGTCTTGATTCTTGTTTTCTTAAATTATTTTTAAGATGGAAAGGATTTCTCGATTTTAAAGTTGAGGTTAGTTATCCAGTTGATTTCCCTTAGTGATTCTGGTAATTAATTTCTCAAACTAGATAACTGTTGTTTCCTCTAAAGTTTGTAATCCCTTTTTAATTACACCATTGATCTTCTTTTGACCTCAAAGTAGCAAGCAACTTTTAACAAAGATCTAGCATTTACATAATTTTTCATTCAGACTAGAAATTCCTTATCCTCTGATTTCTCCTCAGTTATTGCACCTGTGGAAAATTTCCCAAGATTTTTATGGGGTTAAGCTAGAAAAATTAATCTTCTGAACTGAAAGAGACATTCTCATTAAAAGTTATAAGCATCTATTTTTTTTCTCCCTGTTCTCTAATAAAACTCTGTTTTTTAAATCTTGGTTGAATATCTTCTGAGTATTTATTCGTATAAATCCAAAAGGTGCAAATCATCCTATCTAAAAAAGGGATTGATTTTAGGATCATAATTGATAACAAGGCAAAATCTAATATGTTCCTCTCCTTATTAATTTGCTTAGATTGTTACCATAGCCTAGACTCTTTTTCTTTCACCGTTTATCCCAGGAGCTCTCTTTTTCAAGGTGTCATCCAAGTTTCTGCTTTTTCCATTCAGACAGAGACACTAAAACGTACAAATACCAGCATTCTCTATAAGCTAATTAACAATAGATTAGCGATCTCGTTCTGAAGATACCATCTTGTATGTCCTGTGACATCTATGATTTTTCAACCAGTGACTGTCTTGCCTCTGTGTTCCCCTAGAGATATTCGACATTGTATAGTGGCATTTTTGATTGACAGGACTGGAATAGGATGTGCTGAGTGGGTAGAAGCCAGAGCTTCCGCTAAACATTCTACAGTTCACAAAACAGTCCTCACACTCCCAATATAGAATCAATCATCTAGAAAGAAATGTCAGTAGTGCCAAGGTTAAGAAAGATTAATTACTTACATTGATGCTGGACCATGAGTAGTCATAGTCTGCATGCAGATCCCTAACAAATTGCATGACCAATTTTTATTGTTACATCCAAAAGTTGGCAACTATGTCAAAGGACAATGTAAAATGCTTTGCTGAAGTCCTGTGAGATTGTTTCTTCTGTTTCTTCTGATTGGAAGAAATTAAATTGGGCTGTTACAATTTTCTCTTTAGCAGAGCTATGGTGCTTGCTGCCTGGTACACTGCATTGCAAGTCATCAACAGTGATTGCCCATTTAGAGATTGATGGTTTGTCCTGGTAGTTAACATATTAGAGTTAATTTGACCAGTATGTAGTAACCAGGGTTGCCTTTTCCACCTGTAAGAAAAAAGGAAATGGATGAGTGGAGACTTTAATATAGATAAATTTTCAAGGGTTTTATATATTATATATATACACACACATATAAAATACATATATATAGCATTTATATTATGTATTACCTATGAATTATATTCTCTCTTTATATATATATATATATATATATATATATATGCACATATGTACATATATATATGTATACATGGGCTTCCCTGGTGGCTCAGATGGTAAAGAATCTGCCTGCAATGCAGAAGACATGGGATTGATCCCTGGGTTGGGAAGATCCCCTGGAGAAGGAAATGGCTAACCACTCCAGTATTCTGGCCTGGAGAATTCCATGGACAGTAGAGCCTGGCAGGCTACAGTCCACGGGGTCTCAAAGAGTAGGACACAACTGAGTGACTCGCTTTCATTTGTGTGTATATATACATATATTATTTGCTTCTCCATTTTTCCTCTTTCTGTTTGCATTCAACCACTCTCTGTATGTATTTCCATCTCACAGAAACTAATGCATCACCAGGCTGAAGTGCATTTCGTCTATCATACAAGATGCATGGTATCAATGGACTCCTCCAAGAACTGTTGTTTAAAATATCTTCAGACAGCAAAACTTACACTGGAGTTTGTTTGCTTCCTATCACTATTGAGATTGAAATTAACTTTTCTTCAAGTCTTTTTCAACCTCCATTCTATTCTTAGGACTTCCTTTCCTTTCCCGTGGTCTATTATTTGCACAAGTATTTTTAACTATTTGTTTTTAGTACAATTATTTTTCAGATTAAGGGCACCAGATCTGTTTGAAAACTTTGACCAGGCTAGTCATCAAGGAAAGAAAATCTTATTAAACACGAAGCTTTTTCTAGATTGTTATCATCGTCTCTAATCATGACCTCCAACTGTATCATCATTAATCATGATAAACTTCGAAAATAACCAAAGACTGAGCTTGACTAAGCTTACTCTGTCAAGTGAGAACTATAAACTGTTAAACATAAATTAAGATAAATTATATACATGTATGAGCAATCGGCAGTAAGAACTAATATCAGTTTCTAGTTTAGTTCATTATAACCATTACTCTTAACACAGTTGTCTTTTTTGCAATTCCTCGTACTTTTATCTTTCTGGTGATTTCATATACTTATCCCACATAGTGAATTCTGGGAAATTCATTTCTTGATTCAGAGTTTTTAAAAGTAATTGAACAGGTTCTTGTTTTATCTTTTCATTTATTCTTTCATTTAGTGTTTGTGTGTGTATATATATATGCACCCATTTAATGGGTGCCTCCAGAAGTTTTAAAAATTAATTTTCAAAGTGTGTATGTTTACCTCAGAAATTTCTTTCATTCTCTCTGTTTGTTCTGTTGCATTGTTACCTTCTCTGTTCTGTGTACTTTCTCTCTGCCAGGATCAGCTTTTCATGTTACATTAATTGGTGGATATTTTTAACCTTTGGTGGGAAATCCTTACTTTGAAATGTCTTTATCTTTTGCTATGCTATTACAGTTTCAGAGTAACACAGTGAAACATTTTTTTTCAAACCATTTCACAACCACAGTCATGTAGTACAGATGAACATTTTAAACTTGAAAATTCTTATCCATATACCAGATCTACTAAATGCAACTCAAGGAAAAGAAATGGTCATTAATTTCAGTCTCCTATTGAACTCCATGATATTAAAAGAACCAGAAAGATTATTGTGAAAAAACTTTTTTAAAAAATAGAAAACATATATATGTTAGTATTTGGAAAAGTATTAAATAATTATTTATTTATTTACTATTATGGTCAGCACACTCATTTTTTTTTTTGCAAAGAAACAGTTTTTTTAAATATTTAGAATGTGAGTTTATAAAAAAAATCCATGGTCTTCTGTAGAAATGAGAGGATTTTGCAAGGAAATGATATGAAATGGATGCCTATAGTATGTCCAGAATTGCACGTGGCTCAGTGGTAAGGAGTCTGCCTGCCAATGCATTTGATCCCTAGGTCGGGATGATCCCCTGGAGTAGGAAATGGCAATCCACTCCAGTTTTTTTTGCAGAAAAAATTCCATGGACAGGGGAGCCTGGTGGGCTACAGTCCATGGGGGTCGCAAAAGAGTTGGTCATGACTTAACAACTACAGTATGTACCAAACATTTTGCACAGAGGTCTCATTTACTGTTCATGACAGCTCTATGACTTGATTGTAATAAGTAAAATTAAAAGAAATAAGGATAAGAGAGAATAAATAACATACCAAACAGCTGCTTTTGAGGTTCCAATGCCCCATATTCCTCAAGATCTCTGAGAAATAAGCTACAGTTTCAAAAACCATACTTAAGAGACTTATGATGTTTGTTAATTGTGAATTTCATTCAAATATTTAAAATTTCAGAAATACATTTAAACCTTACTTGACCTTTATGGTATTGCTTCTGAATATTATTTCTGTTAAACAATGAGTGTAGATAAGTGGGGAAGAAAAAAATGACAACAGAGAACAGATTTTAAAACACTTAAGGAAATAAATTTGGAAATAGTAAAAAGACAATAGAAGTACAGGTCTTGAATGAATATGTATTTTTTTGGTTTTTGATACTTGGTGATTGGATGTAAGGGAAGAATTAAGGTCTTCGGATTATTAGTAAGAAAAAGGAAAAAAAGAAGAATTTTGTAAAGAATATGCAACTAGAAGGCAGAAAACCTGAGATCTAGTTAGGGAATATGTTACTAAATGCTTGGGTAGCTATGAGTGTATCAGTTTATTTTAATTATGGTCAAAATGATCTCATGTCTTCCGATATTCTGAAATTAAATGATTCTCAAGACCAGTGATTCTTAGAATGCAAGTTATGACAAATTAACCAAATAAAATGGAAAATATCTGACAGTTTACCTATATGCTTTCTCTGATATTTTTAAAGATTTCAGCTTTTTTTTTAAATAATTTTATTCATTCATTTATCAGCTATGCTGGATCTTTGTTGCTGCTCAGGCTTTTCTCTAGTTGTCATGTGCAATTTTCTCATTTAGGCAGTTTCTCTTATTGTAGAGCATGAGCACTAGGGCGCAAGGGCTCAGTAGTTGCCGTCCTGGGTTCAGAACACAGTCTCAGTAGTTGTAGCACATGGGCTTAGTTACTCTGTGGCATGTGGGGTCTTCCCAGACCAGGGATTGAACCCATGTCTCCTGCATTGGCAGGCACATTCTTTACCATTGAGCCACCCAGAAAACCCTCAATGAATTTTTGAACTATTTGTGGTCACTTCCTTTTGCTTCATGTGGTAGTTACTAAAGTGTATTAATAAGAAGCTAAAATCACCAAAGAATAGCAACATTGAAAAAAAAATAGGAGATTCACCTTGTTACAAAAATATTGAAAGAGTAAATAGGAAATTAGTTCAGGTAACTCTTTTGGGGGGAAAAAAGATAGTAGTGAATGAGGGGATTTCATTTCAAAACATTTCATGATTGGTTTAGGACTGACAACCCTTCGTGGGGGTGAAAGAGGAGTGGTGAGACAGAAGTAAACAATTCTCTTGACGATGAGTATCTTCAACTAATATAACTTAAATTTAGATAGTTAACACAAATACTCTGGGCATACCTTCAGTAAGTAGTAATATGTATATTAAATATGATGAAAATTAGTTTTTAGAGTTCTTCCAAGAGTCTAACTAAAATATAAGCCTGCCTAGCAATGCAATTTGTGCCGGATTTCAAGACCCATTTCTAAAGTTACATAAGTTGTAATAATATGTAACAATTTACTAAGAAGGGGAAAATTATTTCTCAGTTAACTGTTCGTGACTGATACTTGAAATTACAGGTACAATTTTATTACATACTCATAGCTAAAACATATATGAAATCATCTTTATTTAAAGGTAAATTATGGGGGTTTTGACCTTTAACTTTTTTTCCTTGACAGTAAAGTATTGTATTTTATTTACTTAATTTCAGGCGAAAGGTTCTCAAACCGCAACAACCTCTGGCACTCAGAAAAAAGTGAAGAGAACTCTGCCAAACCCACCACCTGAAGAGACCTCCACAGGAATTCAGTCAGCCTACAGCACAGTGGGCACAGTCTCCAGGAGAAGGATCTGCAGAACCAACACGATGGCCCGAGCCAAGATTCTCCAGGATATAGACAGAGAGCTTGATCTTGTGGAGAGGGAATCCGCCAAGCTTAGGAAGAAACAAGCAGAACTTGATGAGGAAGAAAAGGAGATTGATGCTAAGTTACGGTACCTCGAAATGGGGATTAACAGGAGGAAAGAGGCCTTGTTAAAGGAGCGAGAAAAGAGAGAGAGAGCCTATCTCCAGGGAGTGGCTGAGGATCGTGATTACATGTCCGACAGTGAGGTCAGCAGCACCAGACCAACCCGAATTGAAAGTCAGCATGGCATCGAGCGACCAAGAACTGCTCCCCAAGCTGAATTCAACCAGTTTATTCCACCACAAACCCAAGCAGAATCTCAGCTAGTCCCTCCTACGAGTCCATATACCCAGTACCAATACTCTTCGCCTGCTCTTCCTACTCAAGCACCCACCCCATACACCCAACAATCCCACTTTCAGCAACAGACTCTGTACCATCAGGAAGTTTCACCTTATCAGACTCAGCCAACCTTCCAAGCTGTGGCAACGATGTCCTTCACACCTCAGGCTCAACCTACACCAACCCCACAACCCTCTTATCAGTTACCATCACAGATGATGGTGATACAACAAAAGCCACGGCAAACTGCATTATATTTGGAGCCCAAGATAACGTCCAACTATGAGGTGATTCGCAACCAACCCCTGATGATAGCACCTGTTTCTACTGATAATACATATGCTGTTTCCCATCTTGGTAGTAAGTACAACAGCTTAGATTTGAGAATAGGATTGGAAGAAAGAAGTAGCATGGCAAGCAGTCCAATATCAAGCATATCCGCAGATTCTTTCTATGCAGATATTGACCATCATACTTCACGAAATTATGTCTTAATTGATGACATTGGTGAGATTACCAAAGGAACAGCAGCTTTAAGCACTGCATTTAGCCTTCACGAAAAAGATCTGTCAAAAACAGATCGCCTCCTCCGAACCACTGAGACACGTAGGTCTCAAGAAGTGACAGATTTCCTAGCACCTCTGCAGACTTCGTCCAGATTGCATAGTTACGTGAAAGCAGAGGAGGACCCAATGGAGGATCCTTATGAGTTAAAGCTTCTGAAACAACAGATTAAACAAGAATTCCGGAGAGGAGCAGAGAGCTTAGATCACCTTGCTGGTCTTTCTCATTATTACCATGCCGATACTAGTTACAGACATTTTCCAAAATCTGAGAAGTACAGCATTAGTAGACTCACACTTGAAAAACAAGCAGCAAAACAATTACCAGCTGCCATACTTTATCAAAAGCAGTCAAAGCATAAGAAATCACTAATTGACCCTAAAATGTCAAAATTCTCACCTATTCAAGAAAGTAGAGACCTTGAACCTGATTATTCGAGCTATATGACTGCAAGCACTTCATCTATTGGTGGCATTTCTTCCAGGGCAAGGCTTCTTCAAGATGATATTACTTTTGGCCTCAGAAAAAATATTACAGACCAGCAAAAATTTATGGGATCATCTCTTGGCGCAGGACTGGGCACCTTAGGAAATACCATACGGTCAGCTCTGCAGGATGAAGCGGATAAGCCATATAGCAGTGGCAGCAGGTCCAGACCTTCTTCCAGACCTTCCTCTGTCTACGGGCTCGATTTATCAATTAAAAGAGATTCTTCCAGTTCTTCTCTAAGACTGAAAGCTCAAGAGGCTGAAGCTCTAGATGTTTCCTTTAGTCATGCATCACCTTCTGGGAGAACTAAGCCTACCAGTTTGCCTATTAGCCAGAGTAGAGGAAGGATACCAATTGTGGCCCAGAATTCTGAAGAGGAAAGTCCACTCAGTCCTGTTGGACAGCCAATGGGGATGGCCAGGGCTGCTGCTGGACCCCTACCACCAATATCTGCAGACACCAGGGACCAGTTTGGATCCAGTCACTCTTTGCCTGAAGTTCAGCAACACATGAGAGAAGAATCACGGACTCGAGGCTACGATCGTGACATAGCATTCATCATGGATGACTTCCAACATGCCATGTCAGACAGTGAAGGTAAATTGGGCCTCAAACTACCTTGCTACTCTCAAAACTCAAACTCTTATTTTTCTGCATGTTTAATTTTCCTTCTCCAAGGATGTGTGCTGTTTTTCTTGGTGTGTCTTTTGCATGTTTACTTCAGTTTTATTTCTTGTAAATGGAAATTCTATCTTGTGTATAGACTTCATAGCATGCTCTTTATTTCTTTTTAGTTTATCCTTTTATCGTTGTTTCTTGTTTGATTTGTGTGGTGTCTACTTTTCCAAAACCATTATCAAATAATTGTGTCAATAAAATATGGTCATCCTTTAAATCTATAGTTGGAAAGTTTTTTCTTGTATGTTTCTTTTGTTTTCAAAAGTCATTTTTAAAGTTACTAGTTTCTTTCAGTTTGTTAAATGATTAAGGTTTTAAGCCATTGACTATTCCGCTAGACTTTGTAGTAGAAAATTATTTATCATTTGTGAGATCAGTGTTTGTTAATTCAGAGAATGTTCTTGAGAACGTTCAGGTGAGTCCCTAATGTTAGCATAATGTACAGTTTTATAATTCTACTTAAATAAAAGGCTTGTATTTTAATTTCTCTCTCATTGTGAATGCCATAGTTGACAAGCATTGTAACATTGTACATTTTGTATTACATACTAAAAACTTAGTACCTAATATGATATTGACAGAAAACAACAGTATTATCCATATGCTGGTCAATATGTATGAAGCACTGGTTAGATCTTAAAACTCGAAATTTGTACATTGCTTTTGTGAATTTAGGTATTTGAGCTGAAGCTTTCTTTGTGTGTCAGTTAGACTTTTCCATGGGTTTCCTTTTTGCATTGTTTCATTTTTTTTTTTTTGCACTAAATTGTTTTACTAGTTTTTCATATAGAACAAGTGATTTATGGCAAGAACATATTTAACTAAAAACTTTATGGTGATTTTTTATTAAATCAATAGAACCATAAGGATTTTAGAAAATGACCTGACCAAGTCTTACTTAGAGGACAAGGTTGAAGAGGTACAGAAATGTGACATTTTGCCCATGCCAAGAGGACTTATTACTCTTGGTTCTTTTTTTTTTTTTTTTTCTCCCTCTGTGGTTTACATTTGAATATAAGTGTAGCTTGAGTCCTAAAAATAAAATATTTCTCATCCAATAAAAATATATTAATTCATAACTTTGGAGATGGAAAAGCTCTAAGCTAACATGAACATCTCCTCTTTTAAATCTAACATTTTCCCTGGGGGCTTGCAGGAAAGTGTATTTTCACAAGAAGGATTTTCTTTCTTCTGGATCTCGACACCAAGATGATATTAGAAGTTTAAGTGTAGGTTAGATCAGGATAAAAGTAATCACTGGATCTGAAGGAGAAGAGACTGCTTTTCCTAGTGAAATTCCAATAGACCAGTTACTTTCTGATTTGTTTTTTTCTCTATAAGCTGTTGGATTGACCATTTTTTATTGATAATTAGCCAGTTAAATAAAACACTATTTTTTTTACTTTAGCCAGTTGTTTGAATCAACCATCATAGTTAAGTAAGAGTTACATGGAAATTCTTCTTTTTTTCTTTTTTTCACCGTCCACATTTAACACACGCTATATATGTATATGAATATATATATATATATATGTAATGACTTCTACAGAATAGAAAGGCTCATCAATAGTAACATCTGTAAAATAGCAAAATAAAACAAAAATTAAAAGGTCAATCATATAACTAAACACCAAAGGCTTTGTGTGCATGATGTACATTTATCTGGAGATAATTTGACAAATTCATTTATTCATCATAGATGTTGCCACCATGGTGCCAGACATACAGATATTTCTAGATATTCTGAAATATGGCAGTTATTTACATACAACCATGTAAAAGTAACCAAATTTTTCTCATTTATATTTTTTGACGATATGTACTCATAGTCACCAAAGACTATGAGAAAATTGTTTTGATAAAATATCAAAACACATTAAAAAATACTTATCAAAAACAATTTGTTAAGTATTTGGAAAGATCAGATTAAAAAATGCATGTTAATCTCCAGCAAATTATTTAAACTAATTTGGATGAGACATCATACAGCACCCAAAATTAAGAAATTGAAAGATGACCCCAGAGAAGGAAACAAAATGAAATTTACATGAAATTAAATTGAGTTAAAAATGTTATTTTTAAATTAAGCAGATAAGAAATGTAGTCATAAAAAATCATGTTGGTGTAAAATTATACAAAGAAAAACTATAACAAACTGAATTATATATGTAATATTATCTGAGTGAATTGTAGTGATGTGTTTTTAAATGTTCTGTATTTTCTTTGTGTTTGTATCTCATAAACGTATTACTTTTTCTTCTGGTGAACAGTGATCTGCTTTTTTTTCTTAATGTTGGATTACGTGAGTAATTAAGAAGAAAAGTAAAAAATATTTTTCCCAGTCACATAACTTATGACATTATAAATTCATGAAGAATTAGAGACTTTTTAAATAAAAGTTTGTCACGTATATACTATATCTAAGTTTGAGTGATACTAAAACAACTTTGAAATATGTAACATTCCAACAGGCTACTTAGTATCATGTAAACAGAGAAAATTTAACTGAGTTCAGATTTATTCAAATTTATTGTGTGCTTTCTTTGAATTCAGTTAAACTCTTGGTTATAGACAACCAGATGTATTTCAGGTGTATTCTATATGACTCCAGGTAATTTTGAAATACCTCATTTGAGGTAAAATCTAGGTAGATATATTTTTTTTTCTTCTTAATTCATCTGTATTTGTTACAGCTTTTAAAGCAGAATGATTTGAGGTAGGCACAATTTATGTTGCTTAATAGTTATGACCATCAGCCTAAACTCTACAACTTAATATTCATTCCTGGTTAAGAACAGAACAGGAAGACTAGATTGGAGAAAAACTAAACTTGAAACAATCAAGTTATATTTCTGCAACCACAAATAATTTGTTGAAAACATTCTTTTAAAATATACTCATGTTAAAAAAAATGCATCAGTACATACAGTCTTAAAAAAATTCCAATGAATATTTTATACAGAATAGAATTGGACCCCAAAACAGCTTACTTGCATTTTACATTTAAGAGAAGAAAATATAAATAGCCTAAAACAAGGGGATGCTAATTTTCAGTGAATTATTTAATCTGGAAATTGTTATTATTATAAAATTTCGTTTTTAAAGTTGGGATCTCCCGTGGCAGATCAGACAATTGCAATTACAAACATTTAGCATTTATGTCCAACTTGCTGTTGGGCTTCCCAGGTGACCCTAGTGGTAAAGAACTCATCTGTCAATTCAGGAGATGGAAGAGACTTGGGTTCAATCCCTGGGATGGGAAAATTCCCTGGAGAGGGGCATGGAACCCCACTCCAGTATTCTTGCCTGGATAGTCCCGTGGACAGAGGAGCCTGGCAGGCTATGATCCGTAGGGTTGCAAAGAGTCAGACATGACTGAAGCAACCTAGCACACACCAACTTGCTGTAAACGGTGAATATAGAATTCGATTTAAGAGAAGCCTTATTTAATCTTGTTTTTCTTGATTGATAAATTCCTATACAAAGCATGGTAGCTATCCTAACTTATTTACATGCAGAGTTATTATAAACATAACAAAGTATGTCATCAAAATTGGAAATAAATTGACAAAATGTATATCCAGTTGAAATTCTGCCTTATTTGTATAGACACAGCCAAGGAAACATTTTAAAAGATTCTTATTTTAAGTGCAATTAGCAAAGTATATATTCAAGTGATATCAGGTACAGTATCCAAGGTAATCATTTATTAAAATCAGTATAGACTATTTTTATGAGAAATGTTATTAAAATATATAAAAAGTAATATAAAATATTAGTGTGTTTGGTGATAATCTGATACATTTTAGAGACTAGTGATTAAATAATGGATTTGTTTTGTTTACTTATCAAATTTATATTAAATATTTCTTTCATAAATGTAGTCACTTGGTGTCAAGTGAAAACTATGAAAAAACATAGTAAATACTGAATAGATTGTGAGAAAAGACTGTGTAACTGTTAATGAGGTTCATTTGACAAGTATTTATTTTAAACTGTGCTTATCATAATTAGGATATTTAACTTTCTTTAGTTGATGACTAATTTTCCTATGTCTCATTCATTTCCCAAATACTTTATGAATATTGTGGCATTTGCAAGGCATTGTTTTTAGTATTGAGGGAGAACAAAATAACAGAAGACATGAGGCTTACCTTCAAGCAGCTTAGAGTCTTAATAGGGGTGATCAGACAAGTACATATACAACCACAAACCAGGTATGTACCATTGTATTGCCTCAAATCTAAGACTGACTAAATTATGACACATTGTCTATCATTCTGTGTTTACTGAGAGGAAGTTCTGTGGTTAATCAGTGGCATTCACCAAGATCACAGGAGGTGTAGAGGTGAGTAATGCTGTATATGCTGTGGTTTTGCCAGCCCTGCCAGTAAAGAACTAATGGAAATTGCTTGGGAAAAAGTCTTCAGAGAAAGTAGTGGAAGAGAAGTCAGTGATGCAGACAGAAAGAGAACTGTAATGAGATAGAGAGGAATACTCAGGAGTATGGCATTGTTGAAACCAGAGTTTCAAAAAGGCGTAGACTGATAGCATCCTCTACAGATCTTTCAGGATAATACTTGAGAAGAGGTGCTCCATCTGCCATTTAGGAAGTAACAGTGTACTTCCAGAGACTATTAATTAGGGATCCTTTTACAATGCATAAAACTTTCTATGAAGTCAAATTCTATGTAATAGGTAAATAATGATTTGGGATCACTAAATAAGAACTTTAAAATGTCTTCGAAAGTACTAAACACTTAATGGGATGAAAAATTTTAAATAATAGTTATATACTCAAATATAGTTATATCTTCAAAAAAGTATTTTAAGATGTTAAGCTTTGACACATTGTAAGTACAGAAAGCAGCCTACCAACTCTTTAATTCCTAGATCTGTGATCCCACGGAAAATAACTTTAATTTTTAACAGATCACCAGCCCAGGCTGGATGCATGTGACAAGTGCTCGGGCCTGGTGCACTGGGAAGACCCAGAGGAATCAGGTGGAGAGGGAGGTGGGAGGGGGGATCGGGATGGGGAATACGTGTAAATCCATGGCTGATTCATGTCAATGTATGACAAAAACCACTACAATATTGTAAAGCAATTATCCTCCAACTAATAAAAATAAATGAAAAAAAAAATGACAGGACTAAAAAAATAAATAAATAAAACCAGATTGTGAGGTCAGAAAAAAAAAAAATTAGGCTACCAGATGATTATGGCACACATGTTCCTAGCACTGATACCTAGGATCCTCCTAAAAATAAATGTTTTCATTTAGTTATGAATGTCATAGATGTGTCATGTTTTCAAAAGATGCTCAATTGATGTCCAAATCTAGCAGCCACATATTGGTACTGGGTTGATATGATAGTGGAAAAATAATTGAATCTTCTGTATTCAAGAAATGTGTTTTTCTTAGATTTTAGTGACACATAGTGGGGAGAAGTGAGGAGGTAGAACTGATGGACTGAGGTTGAATAGAATGACTTTTGAGAAATATTCATTTGTTCATTGATTTATTCAATCACTATCTAAATTTATTTTTTCACCTGATTAAATGTTAATTTTGTATAACTTTGCTCTGAAAAGTTGACAAGTGGCACATGTTTTGTTTTTTCCTACGTTATTCCCTCATACAGAATTTTTAACATAATGCAGGAAATAATATTTCTGATCCCACTGGGAATTGTGTTTGAAATGCATGATCGGTTAATAAGCCTAAAAGCATGTTGGTACTGCAGATCATCTACTGCCCTCTGTCATCTGTATTAGTTGGAGTTGCAATGTTTGATATTTGCTTGATCTCCAAAGCCTATCACCTCCGTCGTGAAGAAACAGATTGGTTTGACAAACCCAGGGAGTCTCGTTTGGACAATGGACATGGTCTAGATCGAAAACTACCAGAAAGATTGGTCCACTCTAGACCACTAAGTCAACACCAAGAGCAAGTAAGTGCTATATTGAGCAATGTCTTTTAGATTTCTCAAAAAAAAGACTCATTTCACTGTAGAATGGTCTCAGTTATCCCGAAATGCACAGGACTTTGATCAATCAAGTTCACAAATGATTTTTTTTTCAGTATCTTAAGATGGTAATTCCCTTACCTCATCAGCCATGACTGATTGACATTGAAGCATAGCTGTGATGCTTCTTACCAGGCAATTTAAGTGATTTTTTTGCTTCTAACTGACAATTAAGCCGTACAGCATACCCAACACTGCCATGCAAAGAAAATACATGAAACTCCTAAAGGGCTTACAGAATATAGGGTAAAATAGACTTGGGTAATATCAGGGCCTTCCATTAGAATATGCCCAGTTGTCAAGAAGTAGCAAATAAGAAGATGACCAAACCAAGCAGCTGGGAACAGAGAAAGCTTCACCTGGGAGTAAGGGAACTGATGTTATATGGAAGTGTTATATGGAAGTGTTTTATGTTCATTATTGGATTTTATATTCAGAACAACTTTCATAAAGTAGATTTTATTAGTTAATATCTATAGGTTAAAAAAAACTTAGGGATGCTATTAACTATTACATAAATATAATACCATAACTTGTGATCTTATTCACTTTAGAACAAAAGAAATGATGTTTAAATTGAACTTCGATAGATACTTGGGAGATTAACAGTTGGATAACCTAAGGGAGGTTCCTCTGGTAGGTCACATGGCCTTAAATCAGTTGCCTTAACAGATCAGGTATTTGTAGGTATTTGTATTCATTATGATCATTAAGATACTCACAAAAGAGATAGTTACTTATACCATGTACATTAACTCCTTTATCATCCTGTCTGATTAATGATTCATTGATAAACTGACAACTATATTTCAAACAACAAAAAAGAACCATATGAATTTACTATAATTCAGTACTTGTCATGTTAAGGTATAAAAGAAAAAAAGACTTTTGCATGTAAAAATGCTGTCTAAAAGATAGGATCTATGGTCTTAGATTTGATTTTTTCCTAAGCAATTTCAGTTTTCACAGACAAATTTCTAACTGATAAAATATTTTCTCAATTTTATTTTGCTCTTCTAGACGTTCTCACGCTTTATTGAAATCTATTATCCTCTGTTTATTGTAAATGAGAAAATTTAAAAATTAGAATCTTTCTGAATGTGTTTAAAAATATTAGTTTATCTCTTATTCACAATTATAGTCAATTTGTCAACTGAATTATTTTTTTATTATAGGAATCTCTCTGTAATGACTTACTTGTTGTGCCTTACTCATCTTGTTTGTTTCTCTGAAGTTTAGTATTTTCCACAAACCAAGATCAAGATAATGAAAATACAGATCCTTTCAAGGAATCCTGATAAGACGAAATATAAAAACTGAAGAGCTAAAAACATAATAACTTTCATACAGTTATTTCCCAACACTTCTGAGTATGCAATCAGAGTAGTCTTGTCCACCTAATTAATCCAACTAATATTCTACAGGATATATTTTAAAATAATCAGTGTCCATCCCCCAAAATTATATTCTAGAAACTGTATGTAAATGAAACATAAATATTCCTAATGAGTTTTTTGTTCATAATTATCTGTTACTAACATCTACAGAATTTATGATTTGATTCACTGAAGACATAACACATTATATTTGAATTATAAGTATAGAGCAATATAATGCCAAAATTAAGCAGAGAGGCTATATTTGAGAATGATTTAATGAATTTCTCTTTGTTTAATAACATAGGAAATGTAAGACTCCTTGTAAATTTAATAATGTGTATTTCATTGCTGAAAATTATTTTCACATTTGTATTTTGTTATCTAAGCTGTGAAGTGAAAGTTGCTCAGTCATATCCAACTCTATGTGACCCAGTGGACTATATATTCCATGTAATTCTCCAGGCCAGAATACTGGAGTGGGTAACCTTTCCCTTCTCCAGGGGATCTTTCCAACCCAGCAATCAAACCCAGGTCTCCCGCATTGCAGGCAGATTTTTTACTAGAAAGCCACAAGGGAAGCCCAGGAATACTGGAATCAATAGCCTATCCCTTCTACAGGGGATCTTCCCAACCCAGGAATTAAATCAGGGTCTCCTGGGTTGCAGGAGCATTCTTTACCAACTGAGCTATCAGGGAAGCCCTTTTAACATATAAACAAAAAACTATGCAATACTCAAAACTTAAAAACATGTAGAATTATAAATTAATTATAAAACAAACAGCCATATAACCACCACACAAAGAAAGGGAGTGTTTTCTTCCCCTTGAAATCTATAAGTGCTCTTTCCAAATTGTAATTTTCAACCTCTCTCAAACAAGTAGTGAGTATACTGACTTTTGTGTCAGTAATTTCTTTATTTTTCTTTATAAATTTCTCTATGTGAAAGCTACATAGGAGATGATATGTTTTGATTACATTTAAATGAAGTTCATGCTTTTTTGTGTTAATATTTATCTTCAAATACTCTCTTCGTATCAAAATTATATTTTGGTATGGAAAGAATGCAAAGTATCATTCTTGTTTTAGTCATTTATTAGGGTCTGTTGTTTCTGCCAGACAAAAATAGGGACAAGGCCCGAGGGTAGGACTGATGTCAATTAATCGCCCTATTCCTCTCCCCAAGAGCAAGGTTTCTGACATCATAGTCTTTGGCTAATTCTCCATTGACAGAACTATCACTTGTATGCTGTCCAGAAAAAGGGTTCTTCTCTGTTTACAAATATTTCACAAGAAATTATGAATGCTCCCTTTCTTTCTTTGTGTGGTGATTATGTGGCTGTTTATTGGTTTATAATTCTGCATATTTTTCAGTTTTGAGTATTGCATAGTTTTTGTTTGCTTACATGTCAGATAAAACATATAAACACTAATGTATCTGCTTTAAAAATTATTTAACGTAAAACATACGTTAGAGAGCAGAATATATCTGACTTTAGACTCAAAATCATATGAATTATAAAGCCAAATCTGCAAATCTCTATGTGTTTCCTTTTGTATGTTTAACCTTCACACTATTCAGTAGAAATTCAACTCTGCTTTGTGAATTGAAGAGATCACCTGACCTCTTTCTTTTTTTTCCTCAGTCACTCCATCAATAAATAGAACTAGTACCATTCACAGCATTGTTGCAAAGGTCAAAATTTCTCTACTAGTACAAAATGCGTTCATTCTGCACTAATGCCCGAGCCTTGTGCACTTCCCATGTGACCACTATACTGAGGTACATTGGGCACCTTTGAAATAGTCACTCTGTCTTTATTCTGGGCTTTGGATGTCTTGTTTCCTCTTCCTGAACATTCTTCCTCCTCTTTTCTCTTGACTTAACGCTGTTCATCACTCAGGGCTCCATGTGCATACCTCATCTTGCAAAAAGCCTTCTGACATTCCACCACCGTCTCCCCATAAATGTTCCTACTTTGCGCTACAGTAGCACTCCATGCATTGTGTCTTGGGCTGTGAACTTTTAGAGAGCAAGCGCTCCCTATACCATCCACCATGGTGTCTATTCTGTGCCTAACACAGGGCTTGATACTCTGTCTGCTACATCTGGCATACAAGGTATTTAAATAAGGGAAAGGATGAATGTCTGTATAAATAAAAGATATGTTAACACAAGAGTTACTGTTTCATAAATATAAAGGGCCAGTTCATGAACATAATTTCTTTTGAAATACTTGTAAGTTGGGTACATCTTTCCCTTTCTCCTTTGCCTTTCACTTCTCATTTCTCAGCTATAAGTCCTCTTCAGACAACCTCTTTGCCTTCTTGCATTTCTTTTTCTTGGGGATGGATTTGGTCACCACCTCCTGTAGTGTGTTATGAACCTCCGTCCATAATTCTTCAGGCACTCTGTCTACCAGATCTAATCCTCTGAATCTCTCTATCACCTCTACTGTATGATCATAAGGGATTTGATTTAGGTCATATCTGAATGGTCTAATGGCTTTCCCTAATTTCTTCAATTTCAGTCTGAGTTTTTCAATAAGCTCATGATCTGAGCTACAGTCAGCTCCAGGTCTTATTTTTGCTGACTGTATAGAACTTCTCCATCTTTGGCTGCAAAGAATGTAATCAGTCTGATTTCGGTATTGACCATCTGGTGATGTCCATGTTTAGAGTCGTCTCTTGTGTTGTTGGAAGAGGGTGTTTGCTATGACCAGTGTGTTCTCTTGGCAAAACTCTGTTAGCCTTTGCCCTGCTTCATTTTTGTACTCCAAGACCAAACTTGCCTGCTACTCCAGGTATCTCTCGACTTCCTGCTTTTGCATTCCAATCCCCCATGATGAAAAGGACATCTTTTTTGGGTGTTAGTTCTAGAAGTTCTTATAGGTCTTAACAGAACCATTTGACTTCAGCTTCTTCAGCATTAGTGGTTGGGGCATAGACTTAGATTACTGAGATGCTGAATGGTTTGCCTTGGAAACGAACCAAGATCATTCTATTGATTTTGAGATTGCACCATAATATACATAATGTTAATGAATTATCTATAGTAACAAAGCAAATTTGAGTTATATCTGATAGTTTTAAGATTTTCAGTTCACATAGTTTAAATGAAGATCTTTAATGCAGATCGAAGAGGAAGGAAGGAGAGGATGAGGGACAGCAGAAGAAGGAGAAAAGATGAAGGGAGGGAAAGTAAGGAGTCCAGGAGAGAAAGTAAAAGAGAGAGAGAAAAGTAAAAGAGAGTGGGACAGAAGAGTAAGGAAGAAAAAGGAAAATGCACACTCTTTTGTCATGAACATATACAAGATTCACAATGGTTTACAAAGCTATTGTTATTAATAGTATGAATTATCTAGATTGATTATATGGACCATGATATTTTTATAATCATACAAATGAGATTTTAGTTCTACTTTGAAGAATTCATATAAGATTTTTGGACTTGACAGGATTATGCTGTTGTCTGGGGAGAATATTTTGTTCATCAGAGGCCTGATTAAGCTTATTCTTTCCTAAAGAGAATAAAACCTAAAGGCTGGCATTGTTTGCATTTTTCAGTGCATTTTTCTTTTAAAATCCAGAATTCTAGCCATTTTAAAGATGAATTTTTGGAGGCATATTAAAATAACATGAATATTCCAAAGAATTTTTCTTCACAAAAAGAACACCCTTTTAATCGTCAATTCTAGTTAATGTTTTATCTTAGTAACCCCAAACACTACCTAAACACATTCTGAAGTGGGTAGTATTAAATGTCTCTTTACTAAACTTTGTTTTATCTAATTCCAGTCAAAAATTCTCCAGAAGTGATGGATACAAGATTTCATACTATTAAAATCCTATTAATATAGTTTTATAAAGATTTTAGTATTTCTGTCTTTCATTATTTCACAAATCTCTTTTGAAAGCCAAATTCCATAAAATACACAGCAGAAGTTTGCATTTGCTAATTTCATTTCAGAAATCTCATTTTGTCAGATGGAAACAGTGATAACACAGTCTACGGTATTCTCATGTTCAAGTCTCAGTAACGAGAATTGAAATCACGGACTTGTAACAAAGGCATTAAATGTTGTTTCTTCTCACTGAAGGAGTGTCAGAATTAAATGAGAAATAATGCCTTTGCATACAAAGACGGCTTCAGAAAATATTAAAATGAGCAAAGATTTTATTTATTTATGCAGAATTAGTCTCGGCATCAGGAGTATCCTAAAACTTCTGACTAATGTGCTCAGCAGAAGCAAAATTCTACAATGATACCAACATAACATAACATATGCATTCCTGGTAAAGTGATAGAGATGCAGAGTTGGAGGATCTTTGTCTTTTCTCCCTTTAAGCTTGATGGCTGAAAATTAAAAGTGCCTCTCTATTTCTAGGCTGTCCAAAAACAAAATCAGCAGAGGTCAATTTTCCATATACAGTCTCTATGTATTACCATAGTAATAGATATCCTTATATGTTAACATATGCTTATTGATTTTCCAAACCCAACAAATCAGTTTGCAAGAGAAACTGATTGTAAATGTGAAGACTATAATAAACTCAGAAAACAATAGTTATCATTATGTAGTATTCAGTGCTTAAAAGTGTCATCATTTGAGAATCTTCTGTTTTCATTGGTTGAATCACTGTAGTTTGAAAAAAGATAATTATATATATTGCCCTTTAAATGTCTTTAACATTGATTTTTCACCATATCTTATGTATGTCTTAGATTATACAGATGGATGGGAAAACTGTGCACTACATCTTTCCACATGCAAGGATAAAAATAACAAGAGACTCTAAGGATCACACAGTTTCAGGTAAAAGAAATCAAATAATCTAGTTCTTTTTACTTTAATGTCAGGTTGAGATATGTATTTGAATTTGTTTAGGTGACATTAAATTTAAGAAAATGCATTTTTCTGTCAAAAACTATTGGAAAATTTCAAAAAATAATCAGGCTATGTATTTAAATATAAAAAAATAATGCTGTAATTATTAATATGATACATTACTAAATGGTTTATATTTAGATCATTCTATATCTTCATTTTTGATGTGCATAATAGTAAATGCTACATAATTATTGCACTGTTGAGTAATATGGTCATAGGACCATAAAACATTCTTACACAGAAACTAACTTAAATTTTACTAAGGAATAAATTCCCCTATACCTTATAAATTTGAACATTATCAGTTTTGCTCAGTTTTGTTTATATGTTTGTGTTCTTCTTTAAATTAACCATATGACAGAAAATTTAAACTTGTTATTTTGAAAAAACTTCGGATCCTCAGAAAATAGAATGATCAGTTCTTTTGCCCACTCTTTACCCAGTTTCACTAATGTTAGCATCTAACCACAAAAAGTGATCAAAACCAGAAATCAGCATTAATATGATGGTATTTAAATATCTACAAACCTTATCCAAATTTTGAGTTTCCCCACTGACCCACTGATTTTTTTTCTGAGGATCTAATCCAAATCTCAGATTGCATTTAGATTATTAAAATTTCTCTTGTTTATATCTGTGAGGTAGAAGTATAAATTTTATCAAAGTTAATAAATTTTCAAAGTATGAATATTACCTGTATTCTCACTCAAGTACATTTTCTGTGTTAAGTAGTTAATGTATATCAACAGAAACTATTCATCAATACATATAAATATATGTCAGTGGTATATCTAACATAGCATATATGTTAGATGTTTATTTTTCTTTAAGGACTGATACAACAGAGGACAAAAAGTGGTATTTCTTCAGTGTACTTGCTGTTGTTCTTTGCAGATTTTAGACCCTACGGTTTTGGAACAGGTTTTGATTTGAGCAATTTTTTTCCTTTTATTTTCATAGAGAATGAATTGATTAGGAATGTAATGTTTTCCTTTTAAGATAGGATAATTTTTCTTCTGCCAGAGATAGATATTTCAAACTTTCATAGTTGTATTACATGCAAACTGTATTTTAAGCACTGATGAACATTCCAGGGGTGAGTCTTAAAATCCAGGGACTCTTTGTAGAAATAACTACTTGCTGCAAACTATTTCAGTTCCCTCCAGCTCATAAAGCAAAACAACATAATACTTTCTAGCAATGCCAAAATTATTTTTTTCAGCAAAAATCTTCAAACCATTTTTACTAAATCACCAGGACTCTATATCAATATGTTTTTCTATTTGTATTAATATACTGTGTCAAAGTAATTATCCCTTCAACCTTATCATTTTTCTTTTGCAACTTATTTTAATGTTTTCTTTTGCTACCATTAGGGAAGAAGTTTGTTTTCTTTTACTGCAATTAAGAAAAAATTATAATTTTTATTTTAAAATATAAGAATAATAGAAATCAGAACTATTGATTTGTTATAATTATTCTAGTCTGAAAATTTGTTTCCTCTATATATAGATTTTGCTAAATGAGAAAAGAGGATTATAGTTTTAAATTATATACTAGTAATATATTATCTCTATGCATGCTCCTTTTTAATATTTGTCTAAAATAATAATAAAAATACTTGTTATATTTATCCTGCATTACTACTGAATGTATTTTCTTTGTATACCATAGTAGCCTGATCTCATTCTAAACTAAATATTTTAAAACAATTTGTATTGTCTTCAAATAAGTCTTAAGTACCTCAAAGGGATTTAAATACATGTATATGGGCTGCCCTGGTAGCGCACATGGTAAAGAATCTACCTAAAATGCAGGAGACCCAGGTTCAATCCCCAGGTCAGGAAGATGCCCTGAAGAAGGGAATTGCTATCCACTCCAGTATTCTTGCCTAGAGAATTCAATGGACAGAGGTTCCTGGTGGGCTATAGTCCTTGGGGTCGCAGAGTCTGATATGACTGAGCCACTAACAGTTTCACACACAAAAAAATTTATATGCAAGACTAGAGTAAGGAATGGCAATTTTTTCCAAACAGTATCTAGCAATTTGAAGTTAGTGGCAGACAAACCCTGGCATAGAGCATTTACACTCCTGGCTAATCTCTGTTATTTGCTGGTCTACCAAAAGCTTAGTTTGAGTGACTAAATATTTGATGATCCTAAGATTTTACTGGTTTTCTAGCTATCATGTCATTTTTATGTTAATATTTTCATGAAAAAATTGAGTATATCTTTTAGAGATGCATACTCAAATATTTATAGATGAAGCAATGTCTTGTGTAGAGTTTGCTTCACAATTAGCTGTGCAGAAAGTGGTGAAGAAATAGATGGAACAGAATTGACATAATTTGATTAATTTGGAGCTGAAAGATTAACTACACTGGGTTTTATTACAGCCTTGTCACTACTTTTTTATATGTATGAAACTTTGGATAATAGAAAATAGTTATGTTAAGTAAAAAGGAAAAAGGAGTCCAGAATGGTGGTGGCTAAAAGACAAGGAAAGGAAAAGCTCGTGAAAATAGAACAAAGGAAGATTCAAGGACCAGAGTGAGGACCTCAGGTAAAACAAACATCACTCCTGGCTAGCCCAATTTACATAGGGCAGACCCAGGGGGAGGGGAAAAAAACATATAAAAAGAGGAGACAAAATTGGGCTGAGGGCCTCTCTTCTTTTCGTGTCTTTTGGGTCGGCATACCCTCATGCCTCGAGGATGTATTTACTTTACTTTCTAAATAAAACTGAGCTGTAACACTGGTCCGTCTGTCACTTCAAATTTTTGTTGTGACAAGACAGAACTGAGGAAATTACAAACTCCCCCAACAGCCCTCAGAAGGATCAGTGTTACAGCTTCATGTTACAGCTGTTTTGTTTATAAAGTAAAGGAAAATGCATCCTCGAGGTGTGAGGGCATGGCAACCCAAAAGACTCAAAGAGAAGACAGTCCCCTGGCTCAATTTTGGCTCCTCTTTTTACAAGTTTTTTTCTCCTCTCCTGGGTCTGACCTATGCAAATTGGACTAGCCAGGAGCGCTGTTTGTTTTACCTGGGGTCCTCACTCTGGTCTTCAGACCTTCCTTTGTTCTATTTTTGCAGGCTTTTCCCTTCCTTGTCTTTTAGCCACCAGCAATCAGGACTCCTTTTTCCTGTTCTAACTACCTAACAATTAAATTCCTGTTTGTCATGTTTAGAGAAAGACAGCAGTGCCCAGTGGCTTCATCAATAGGGAAAAGACTATCTAAGCTAATAATTTAACTGCCTTTGTAAAACAAGATGAGGATATAATCAAGGAAGGAGAAAAGAGTAACATGTAATATTTCTGCTCTCTCAAACAAAGGGGGAAATGTCATTAGCAAACTTTGATTTTCATTATAGAAGCACATTGAAAGGAGAATTAAAATATATCTTTTATAATATTTTAATAGACCATTCTGTGTCTAGCCTTAAATTATTTTATAAGAATTATATGAAACGTAGACTTCACAGAAAAAAATATATTTCTATTTATACTTATTGAAAGCAAAATAATTTCATAATATTAGTAGCAGACAGAAATAGAAAGTGTTTTTTTTTTTCAATTCTTTCTACTGTATGGCTGTCAGAATGTTAAGCCAAGAACCCTCATGGTTCTCAAGATTGTTTCTGGGGGTTTTCAAGGTCAAAATTATTTTCATAGCAATGCTAAAGGTAACATTTACCTTTTGCACTCTCATTTTTCTGTGAATATACAGTAGAGTTTTTCAGAGACTACATGATGTATGACATCTCAACAGATTGTATATAGAGCAGATAAGAGAATTCAGCTGTCTTCTATTTAATTCAGCATCAAATATTTTTGCAGTAATGTAAAACAATGCCACCTTTCTCATAAATGTTTTGTTTTAAAAATACATTTTTTAAAAAATGACTTATGTTAACATGGAACGAGTTTATTAATACTTTAAATTCATTAATAAATAAGTTATCAGTTTTAATCTATAGTATAGAAAATATACAAAATTATAACCCACATAAATGAAAGCTCATTGAG
Organism: Cervus elaphus; assembly: GCF_910594005.1. Lineage (NCBI taxonomy): Eukaryota > Metazoa > Chordata > Mammalia > Artiodactyla > Cervidae > Cervus > Cervus elaphus. The sequence continues at coordinate 46,600,387 of NC_057832.1, forward strand.
GTCCTGAATAATGTTAAAAATATAAATGGCTCCTTGAAACCAAAATGTTTGTGAAGTACTTCTCTAAGAATCTTTATAGAGTAAGTGAAAAAAATTCTAAGCTTTTTTTTCTTCCTATACAAAAACTTATTCAAATAACTTATATTTTATAACTGCTTTTAAACTTATATTGAATACATTTTAAATTTTTATTCATTAATACTTATTCATAGAACACCTGTAGTGTGATTTACATTGCTGGGTTGCTAGAATGAATCCAGCAAAGACCTTGATCTACAGATTATTCACACTTTAATAGGAGAATCTGAAATGTGAATAATTACTATAGTAAAACCTAAGGAACAACTGAGACAAAGTCAGGGAATTTATAAAACTTTATTGTTCGTAGACATCTGTATATATGTATAGGAGTGTGCACACATACACATGTGTACCATTATTTATACTATTTTATGATGTTTGCAGAGGGAAATACATGCATACTGTCTTCTGTTAAGTGGTCAATAAGTTTAAGCAAATAGATCATTTAATTTTGACTGGAAGCTTCAAAGATATACTTATAGGTGCTGATCAACAACTGTACAATGGTTCTGAAAACCTTTAGTCACCCAAGCACAAAGTAGTGAAATGGAGAAAATAGGGCATGAGTTTTAGAATCAGAAAGTCCTGAATTGGAGTTCAGCTCTATCACTTATTTAAATTTTGAGAATGAGTACACTCATCCTTAAAATAAAATCAGCTCTCTATATCTCACATAAAGCCCAATTGCAAGTGAACCTGACACAAAATCTTATCCTTAGTGTACAATCAAAAGAATGTTATTTTCTCTTAGAAATTATCAGAAAAAAAGATAAAATGTAATACTCAGGAAGTGAGTCTCTTTCTTTTTTATTTAGAGCTCCATCTTAACATCTTGAGAAACACAGCTGTTCAAAACAAGTCAGAGAAATTCTTCTGGATTTAAAAAAGATATTTGCTTATGTTAAAGTTCCATACTGGACTAGCTAGCTCCACTGCAAGGTTAGAACGATGGATTAGAAAGTGTAATAGTGAAGAGCATTAAGAATGGTTAGTTTCAAAAGATAGCAGTGTCTTCGCTGGATATAGTGGCTCATTTTCTGTACCTCTTTATTCCACCATCTTTCATGAACTTTTAGAAACAAGAGACAAATGTAACAGATCTCACTGGATCTGAGTTGGTAGGAATACCAAAGGTGAATAGCCCTTTTAAAATTATTATTTTAACAACTTTATTGTGATGTAACATATCATGAATGTGCATGTTATAAATGACTTTTATAAGTTTGTGGAGTTGTGTGACTGTCATAACAATCTTGTTTTGGAACATTTCAAACACTACAAAAAATTCTCTTGAGTCTGATAGCAATTGCCACTTCCAGCGTTCCTCTCCCAGCCACAGGCAGGAAGTTTACTTTCTGTCTCTGAGACTCCCCCTTTTGGGTTCTTCATATAAATTAAATTGTGTGGTTTCAGTTTTGATGTCTGACTCCTTTCAATTACCAGGACTTTTTAGGTTTATCTATGTTGTGGCGTGTATCAGATGTTTATTCTATTTATTGTTAAGACGTACTTCATTTTTTGAATTCTCTATACTTATCTATCCATTGGATTTTTCGTGGTTTCACTTAAAATTTGCACACAAGTTTTACTTTGGACATATGATATTTTTGTATGATGTCCTAGAAATGGAGTTGCTCAGTTACATGGTAAGTTTCTTTTTAGCTATTTAAGAGTTGCCAGATAGGTTTTCCAAAGTGAAGTTACCATATTCCATTCTTACCAGCAATGTCTAAGGATTCTACTTTCTGCATGAGTTTGCCAGCACTTCGTAATGTCTGTCTTTTGGGGAGAGTGTGGATGATAGTGTGTTGTTTTAACTTGAATTTTCCTAATGACCTATGATGAGAGTGAAAGTGACAGTTGCTCAGTTGTGTCCAACAGTCCAGGGAATTCTCCAACCAGAATACTGGAGTGGGCAGGCAGCCTTTCCCTTCTCCAGGGGAGCTTCCCAACCCAGGAATCAAACCAGGTTCTCCTTCATTGCAGGCGATTCTTTACCAACTGAACTAGGAGCATATTTTTAGGTGGTTAAAGTCAAAGCATACATATTCTTTGGTAAAATATTCATTAAGAATTTTTTTCCCATTATTCATTTGAGTTCTTTGTCTTTATATAGAGTTGTAAAGTTCTTTATATATTTTGAATGGGTCTCTTATAAGTTACATGGAGTGCATCTATTTCCTTCTAGTTTTTGTCTTGTCTTTTTATTTCTTAAAGGTGTATTTTAAAGAAAAACTTTACATTTTAATAGAATTCAATTTATTATTATTTTTAGTTTGTGAACCATGCTGCTAATAGTGTATTAAGAACTATTATGAGGTCAAAAAGATTTTCTTCGAGAGGTTTTATACCAGAAAATTTCTCTTATGTTTATATACTTTAAACATTCAGGTCAGTTACCTATTTTGTACCTATTTGTGTATATGGTATGATGCTGACATCCAAGTTCATTTTTTTGAACCACTAATGAATATTTAATTGTACAAGGACCTTTTGTTAAAGAAACAAATCTCCCATTGAATTGCCTTGGTGTCTTTATCAAAAATCAATCTACCATTAATACAAGAATTTATTTCTGGAATCTCAATTCTGTTCTGTTTGATTATATGCCTAACTGTTACACTATTTTGCTTACTCTGTAGCTTCATATCAAGTTTTGATATCTAATAATGTAATTTCTCCAACTTTTTTTTTCATTGTTTTGGCTACTCTAGATTCTTTTAATTTCCATATTTTTTAGTATCTACTTACTGGGATTATGATAGGGGTCACATTGAAACTATAGATCAATTTGAAAATAATTGCTATCTTACCAACATTGAATCTTCTAATTCATGTATGTGTAATATCTCTTCCTTTACTGAGCTATCCTTTAATTTTTCAGTACAGTTTTATAGTTTTCAGTGCAAAACTAGAATTTCTTTGTTTAATGTCATCCTAATTATTCTGTTCTTCTCGGAAGAATTGAAAGTGGAATTTTTTTTAACAGCTTTATTAGATATAATTTCCATCTTATGAGTTTCACTCATGGTGAGTGTAAGATTCAATGATTTTTTTTTGCCTTTTTTAAGCTTTTTATTTTATATTGTAGTATAGCCAATTAACAATGTAGTGATAGTTTCAGGTGGACAGCAAAAGGACTCGGCCATACATACACAGGTATCCAAGAATGGAATTGCTTTCTTAATTTCAATTTGGGATTATTCACTGCCATTTTATAAAAATGCATTTGATTTTTGTACACTAACCTTTTAGTTTATAGTCTTACTAGTGTTTTTAGTTCTAATAGGGTTTTTGTGGAATCCTTAGGGTTTTCTACAAGCAAGATTATGTTGTCTACAAATAAAGACAGCTTTACTTCTTCCACTCCAATGGGGATAAGTTTGTATAAATTTCTTGTCCTTATTGCACTTTCTAAAACTTGTGGTACAATACTGAGCAGAGTAGTGAGAGGAGACATCCCTGCTTTGTTCCTGAAGAATGTCAGTGACTAGTTGTGACAGTGATGCAGGGATTCTACCCTAAGCCTATTATAAAATCCCTTCATCTCTTCCCCTCTAAAACTCATTGGAAAGATTTTTATTGGCCTAAAATTTTAGAAAGATGAGCAGAAGTATTTAAGAACAGCTTTTAAAGCAAACAGTATCTGATCAGACTTTGCACTTTCTTCTCTTCACCAATGGAACTCTCAAATCCTGGCAATATGAAGAGGTATTGAATTAATTATGTTTTCCTATTTGAAAGGGGATAAAGAGTTTACATGCGTGCATACATATATATATATGTACTCAGAAAATAAACCCTCATACTCACTCTGGTTTATATTTCAATGATTTTTTAATGGAAATGGTTACATTTGTGACAATAACCTTATTTACATAGGTTAGGGTTAGGGTCATTATATTGTACCAACATGCAACCAAAGAAATTATGCATGTAAAATCCTAAGAATGGAAATTAAAATCTCAGATAAGTTTGAAAGATATGAACATAGTTACATGTTGTTGTACAGTTGTTCACTGTACACTTGCGTATTTTTCCTTTCCTTCTAAAATATTTTGAAAGTATAACCAATTCCACCAAATACAGACACCATTCTTCTTTTTCTTTCTTACTAATGAGTGTTTACAATGAAAACCCACAAATTTAAAGTAGAGGTTATTTAGATAGTTACATTCAGACTCTAGATGGAACCTTCTAGATGGTAATAATAGTTCTATAAGTATCTTGTTTAGTATTTCTTGAAGATATCATATTATAATCAGCAGATTAGTTTAGAAAAATGCCCCCATGTTCCGTGGAATATATTCCATAGTCAGTAAAAATACTGGAACAAAAATTTAGCTACCTTTTATAACTGTTAAATTTGCTTGAAAATTTTTCCAAATAATATAGGATTACAGAAAGTAGAATTAAAATAAACAAATCTTTCACTTTCCCACTGTAAAAGTAAATAGTTCATGTTGAATGAAAACTGAACCTCAGCCTAGATATGAGGTAGACATGCAAAAAGCCTGTGGTAACAATTCTACTTCCAAGAATTTGCAAGATATCTGAAGAAGTAGAGCTAATCCACAGCAAACATTGAATACATTAGATTGTCTACTAAAAGTTAAATAAGTCACAAACCATGGGTACGTGTATTACACATACAATTTTTGTCCTGCATATCTTCATTTGTTCAAAGAATTTATTAATGGGAGATAGAGAATATATCTTTCACCATTTTCTCATGAAGATTTTCATTTCTCTTTCCTCTTTAGAAATCTAAAAAGCAAACCTCCCATCTAGTCTTCTAAATATTTGTATCATTTCAACTCTCTTTTTTGTATGTGTATGTGAAATGAGTATGTGTGTGTCGTGTATATATAGGTAGCTGGCTGGCCGACTGGATGAATAGATAGATCCTCAGTAAATTATGGTAGTAGTGAAAACTATAAGATAAAAATGAGAACTGTCATAATCTGACAATTTATACTCTCTTTCTTTCCTTTCTTCTTTATACCCAGGTACACACCCAGTAAATGTTAGGAATATATTCTAAAGTAGTTTACGTACATATTTTGTATATAGGGATAAATTACCTAACAAAAACATTTTCCTGTTACATCAAAAGTTCTTTATAAGCATAAGTTTAATTAATTTTATTATGTTTGTAAATATTTAATCATCTATATCCACCATTCCTCGGTTGCTAAACAGTATTTACTGTTGATACTAGCTCCTCATTCACATCATCACTTTTTCTGACATCTGTCAAGATAAATATTGCTTGTAGAAATGTGTTCCTGCCATTAAGTGACATTATAGGCTGTACTTTGAACTGGGGATGGATGAACACATTTTTCTGTTTTTCTTAATAAATTAAAATTAGAGGAATTAATGGTTGATTCTATAAGGAAAGGGTAAAGACATTCAAGATGTTTAACCTACAGGTTAAGGAGGGTAATTTGGTGATGTTAATATTAAATATAAGGATATATTTAGAGATATATATATATATATATATAGTATTTGATTTGTCTTGGAAAATGGATAATAAGAAATGAGATTCAATTAAAAGAGAAAAGACTTCTAGAATATTTTCTAAAATTATCTTCTAGAATATTTTTTTGACAATTAGAGTGATGAGCAAAGAACAAGAATGTGGGACTCAGGAAGAAAAGTGGGCTCTAATCTTGGTTGTTTTACTTGCTAGCCAACCTAGCCAAGTTTCTAACCTCCCATAGTCTCAGCTGCTTTGTCCTAAAATGGGATGGACAATGCCTAACATGAAAAGTTATAGAGATGATTTAAAAATGCAAAGTAGGAGAAACTCTAGAAGTGTTACTTGTGCCATGAGCACTTTACTACACCCTACTATGCTCTGCTATCATCTAGCATAAATGTTGATATAAAACTTGGTCTTGAAAATATGCCTTTACACTAAAGAAATCTCATCAATCATCTTTTGGGATCCCAGATTGACCATGTCTTAAAATTGATATGGATATATTGACCACATTAGAAATTCAGTATATGTATCTGTTCTATGAAATATTTAATAAGTGATGAATTGCAACTTGTGAGTGATTCAACCATGAAAAATAAAGCCAAATCTTAAATTAAGAATCTATTTTTATTTTTTCTGGACAAATCCCATGGGAAAATCCTTTAAATATGACCAGCTATTTTTAAATTCTCATTTTGTAATTTCTAAAATGGCTTAACACTATATATATACACACATATATATAAAATAATTGCATAAATAGTGGCTAATAACTTTTCTTCATCTTCTACTCTTTATTAGTATCTATCTAATGTCTTATTGTAGAATCAGTCCTGGTGAATCTTTAAATGCTAATATCTAAGAAATCAACTTTAGTTGAGACTGAAAGTCATATATAATACATGCTCTATGTCATATAGTAAATCCTAGCCTTCACTGATCCAGTTATGTTCAGTTTGGATCATCAATTAATCTCTAAGAACAGGAACACTGAGCTAAGAAACTTGTGACAGAAAAGCTCCACAAGTGGGGCCACAGAGAGCAAGTATCTTATTTAACTCTGACCCTTGGCAACCCTTTGTAAAAACATGCCGTTAATTTGTTTTGTTTTTGTTTGGAGGCTAAATCTTCAGAACACTTGCTCTGGTGTAAAAGCAGGTCTCCGGATGAGAGTGGGGAGTGGGGGTACTAGGGGAAAAGACGGAGAATAGAGGGGGGAAACAAGGAAGGAAGGATGAAAGGGAGGAAGGAGGAAGGAAGAAAAGGAAGGAGTAAATTCATTTGGAAGTATCATGTCACCTGAAAATAACCAGTGTTTTACCAAAATACACCCCTACTAGATAAATGAAGAAGCAGTCCATAATTCAGCTACTGCTTGTTGAATGTTTGAATTGTGTTGATGCTAACTAGAGGGATTCTTTTTGAGGAGTTAAGTAGGAAAGGAACAGGATTTGGAAGAGACCTGGCTTTTAGTTTTAGAGATTTTGAAAGAGTTGGTATGGTACTTTAATCACTGAATGAAATGTTTAATTAATTGTGTCTTCAGTAGACGAGAATTCTGCTTTCATTTAGTGCTTTCATTTTAAAATCTTCTTGACATTTGTAGCAAAAATATATGTGGAGCTGTATACACTAGCTGTTTTTTAGCTTACTCTTTTTTTTTTTCTTTTTTTTTTCATTTATTTTTATTAGTTGGAGGCTAATTACTTCACAACATTGCAGTGGGTTTTGTCATACATTGACATGAATCAGCCATGGAGTTACATGTATTCCCCATCCCGATCCCCCCTCCCACCTCCCTCTCCACCCGATTCCTCTGGGTCTTCCCAGTGCACCAGGCCCGAGCACTTGTCTCATGCATCCCACCTGGGCTGGTGATCTGTTTCACCATAGATAATATACATGCTGTTCTCTCGAACCATCCCATCCTTGCCTTCTCCCACAGAGTCCAAAAGTCTGTTCTGTACATCTGAGCTTACTGTTTTGAAAAGATAAAATGTCAACAGTTTATGTGATTCAATTAGATCTCATAATAATCATCGCTTCTCGGCCTTTTGGCTAAGATCAAGTATAGTATGTAGATTTCTCATAATAATCTTTCTCCATCTTTCATCTGCATGGCTAATTATAGAAAAATCTGTTCTGTGGAATAAGGAACAGTTTACCAAGTTGCTCATCAGTAAAGAATGCTTTTATTACCCCTGTATTAAGTGCCATATTAATGCACAAACAGTATTAGTTAGTTTATGAATTAAGGCTGAAATGTGAATAATAATTCATAAATTATGATCATGTTTTCACTTTATCAGTTGTAGTCATTTATGTCTTCTCAATTTATGATAGCCATTACTTCCTTTTTGTAAGTTAAATGCTCATCAATTTCATAAATGAATTTTTTACTCTGAAATTATTTATACTGGGAACATCTTCATATAAAATTCTTGCAACATATATGATCAAAATGGACAAAACTTTATTATATTATTGAATATGGCTGAAATAAAAAATAAAAATGATTTGTTAATGTCAGATTAATCATTATAGATCCTACCAAGATCTCAGATAATTCTCTTCCCTATCAACTATTATGAAATTGTAATATTGTTCTTTTGTTATCAGTGTCCAGTTCCAGTATTCATTTGGGGTTAACCTCTACCTATCAGAACCCATTTTTCTTGCACCTTATCACTTGTGATAACTGTTGTCCTTTCTTAACTTATTGCTAATAATTTGCTAACTGTTTAATACAGGTAACGGATTAGGAATTAGAATTGTGGGTGGTAAAGAAATCCCTGGACATAGCGGAGAAATTGGAGCCTATATTGCCAAGATTCTTCCTGGAGGAAGTGCCGAACAGACAGGGAAACTTGTGGAAGGTAAGAATAAGGATTTCAGAGTAAATTTTTAAAAATGTGCTCATATTAAACATATCTTAATTTGATCTGAAAATTTTCTCTTCTTTTACTATCTAGGAAAACCTCTCCTTGTGATTAAAGGTGACGTTGTGGTATAGTAAAGGAAGATATGTCCACCATTGTATTCATTTTATTTTCAATTGCATTGTCCTTTTGGCATTTGCATTGCTGAGGGAGCATCTTGTTTAAGAAACAGTAATTAGTCAAGATTTTTTTACTGACTGGGGCAATATTATACTTTTAAAAAGTTCTTCGATTAAAGGGACTAGTGATTCATAAACACCAAGAAAAATCGTATTGAAATCAATGCCATAAAAACATCAGATGATTTGATAGCTGCTAAAGTCAGGTCAACAAACTGTGGGTGACCCACAGGCGAAATCCATCTGCTGCTTGTTTCTGTAAGAATCGTTTTATTGGAACATGGCCAGGATTGTTAATTTACATGTTGAACATGAGTATTTCCCACTGCACAAACAGTACTGCATTCACAACAAGTTATATGATTTGCAAAGCCTAAATATATTCTCTTTGATCCTTTAGAGAAAAAATAATTGTCAAATCCTATGATAGGTACTATTCTATTCAACTTATTACATCATAAGTATTAAAATAATGAACTTTACAAGAATATAGTGGGCCATTCAATTTCAGTAAAATGTTACCTTGCTTCTCAAGATGATGTGGTCATTTACATTTTCAAAAAGCCAACATAGAGATAGCTTACAAGATTTCAGTGATATTATTTGTCATGAATATTTTTATCAAAAAACAAGTTTTATTGTAAATCATTTTTTGATTTTATCCTAAATTAGATGCTTATTTAGGAAGTGTTTTGCTGTCACTTCATAGTTAAATGTTGCCTGCTGTTGTTTAAAGCTTAATCATGTTAAAATTATTCACTGCCATGGTCTTAAATATATTGGAACCTACCAAAAAGTCCCTGGATATTTTGACAGACTTGAGTCAGTATTTATTTATCACAGTGTTCTGCTGAAACCAGCTTGACTAACTCACTGTGAGAAGCTTTGCGCATCTCTTCCTAGCTTCACTTTGAGTGTCATCATTTTGATAGCTTAAATAGGCCATGGTGAGATTATTTAAACATGAAAATAGACAAAAATGCTATAAATCAGAACTTTTTGTTCATTTAGTTGCTTGTTGATTTTTAGAAAGCTAGTTTACCAGGATATTGCCAAATATATAGCTGAAAGCATATTATTAAAAATATTCTAATTATATTCATACAACAGGAAAAATTGGGAGGGCTAGCTAAATGAAAGAGAAGACTATATGAATCAAAACATAACCATTGTGAACAAACACTGGATCTGTATGAATTTTCAATGACTATAATTCTATCATGCCTAATACTACTCTCTTGGTATTACAGTCTAGGTAAGATACAAAGATTGAGGCCCATTTGTATGTTTGGGCATTATATGTTTACTTTCAGATAGCATACTTCAGAAAGAAATGAATGTGCTGTTTTTCTTTTAGAATAAAATTTGCAACTTAGTAACTTTGCCTAATATAGTTTGACAAAAATACTTGAATAATTTAAAAATAAAATTTCATAACCTTCTCTATCTTTACAACATGAAAATCACCAAATGCTACAAATCAGGATGATTTTTTAAGTACAGTTTCAATGAAGCACTCTGTGATGAAGTGATTCTCTTTGTATTTGGTAGCTTATGTGGGTATTTTTAAATTCATGCACCTAAATTAAAAATAGATGTAATGCAAACTCATTCAAGAAAGAAAACTGAAATGAACCTAAAATTACATTTGTGATTTTACAACTCAGAGACTGCCATTAAAGTCCTCATCTTTTTTTGGAACTGAGTGTTTTGCAGTTTGTTTCATTGGTTTAAGTGGGAACTCATTAAAAGCTATGTGCATATGACTTGGGATTCCCTGCTGCTGCTGCTGCTGCTGCTAAGTCACTTCAGTCGTGTCCGACTCTGTGCAACCCCATAGACGGCAGCCCACCAGGCTCCCCCGTCCCTGGGATTCTCCAGGCAAGAACACTGGAGTGGGTTGCCATTTCCTTCTCCAATGCATGAAAGTGAAAAGTGAAAGGGAAGTCGCTCAGTCGTGTCCGACTCTTCACAACCCCATGGACTGCAGCCCACCAGGCTCTTCTGCCCATGGGATTTTCCAGGCAAGAATACAGGAGTGGGTTGCCATTGCCTTCTCCGTGGGATTCCCTAGTGGCTCAGAAAAGAATCTACCTGCAAGGCAAGAGACCCAGATTTGATCCCTGGGTCAGGAAGATCCCCTGTCACTTAAGATTTTACTTTTATTAATTGTATTATTTGTTAATTCCCCCAAAGTTTTGCCAAGGTGCCAAGCCAGGCCTTTTTGAGTATAAATCCTCTGACTAGAGTTCAGTGTTTGCATAACTCATAGCCATAATTTGCTACTTATGACTTCCAAATTTACTTTATTTTCTCATAAAACATAAATCTTTAATACAGTTCTTGGTAGTATTTCTATTAGATTCATGATGATATTGGATTGGCCAAAAAGTTTGTTTTTCCATTAAATGTTATGGGAAAATAAATGAACTTTCTGGCCAACCTAATATCTTAACTGTCAAAATAGATCCTGTATTTGAAACATTAAATATTTTGAGGAGTGATTTTGACATGTGAAGGGCTTCCCTGGTGGCTCAGATGGTAAAGAATCTGCCTGCAATGCAGGAGAGCTGGCTTCAGTCCCTGGGTTGGGAAGATCCCCTGGAGAAGGGAATGGCTACCCACTCCAGTATTCTTACCTGGAGAATTCCATGGACAGAGGAGCATAGTGGGCTATAGTCTATGGGGTCACAAAGAGTCTGATATGACTGAGTGACTAACACTTTCACTTCTGACATAGGATAAATCATTTACTTTCTCCTATCCATAAAGCTATACCTGTGTTCTATGCTACCAGGCTAAAATGATAAAGATTCATTATTTTTTTTTTTAGTCTACAAATGAACTGACTAGAAGGCTATCAATCCAAGTTAGTATCTAAAACTTACTTTGTTGAGACCAGTATATTTTCTGACTTTATTATGTGTGCAGGTGCTCAGTCCCATCTGATTCTTTCTGACCCCATGGACTGCAGCCCACCAGCCTCCTCTGTTCTTGAGACTTTCCAGGCAAGAATACTAGAGTGGGCTGGCATTTCTGTCTCCAAGGAATCTTTCCAATCCAGGGATTGAACCTGCATCTCGTGCATCTTCTGCATTGGCAGGCAAATTACTACCAGTGCCACCTGGGATGCCTCTATATTTTGTTTTGTCTATAATTATGTTTCATTCATACATGATATCCTTAGGGAACTGAGCCTCAACCTGGAATAGATGATCAAAAAATTTCAGAGCAGTAGATTCATTGAAACAGAACTCTGATTTTTATACCTGATGTGAAATATTATAATAATACCAATTCTCTATCACTGGAGTTTTGGATTTTTTTTTAATTTTTAAAATTGTGTTCATGAATGTTAATTTTTAAAAATTTATTCATTGAAGAGATTGAATTTGGCTAATTTGCCACAGTATGAAGTTAATTCTTTCCTAAGGAATGTTATATGTGTATATGTGTGTGTGAGTGTGAGTGCATAAATAGATGGATGAAATGTGTTTTTGTGTTTATGTAATTTAGTTTCTCCATTTTTATAATGAATTCCAGGTAGACACAGGAATTGATTTAATCTCTTCCTGATATGTCTCTCTTTCTACATTCTGTATACAGAAGTGTATACACAGTCTTTATGACTAAAAATTGTCTTCCAGTTGATTTAAAATGTGAATGACAATTGACTGACTATAGAATTTTTAGACTGTATTTTTTACCACTCCAAAATACAAAGCTACTGTTCAGTTTAACTGTCTACTGTTTTTTCTAAATTTGGTCATTTTTCCTATCATAAGTTTTTCAGACTTTTCATGGTTTGACATGTTAACAACACTCTGTGGCATGGACTCTGTGTTGATTTTTCAAATCTCCTCTACTTTATTCTCTGAACTTACGCATTTAAAACATACTGATCAATGATGTAGATTTCTTGATGTTCATATTTCTGAAAGTGCCCACTTATGTAACTAAATTATTAAATGAAAGAGAAAAAAATGACCCCAGTATATTTCCTGAATCAATGCAATAGAAAATATTCCTTTAATTAAAATTTCCTGAACCAATATTTTAGTCTACAGTGGTTTTCTCAAAGAACTCAGGCAGTCAGGTACTTCACAGATCCTAATCATTCAAAATCTTAAAATTTATCTCCCAGAAACATTTAGTAAACATTCTTAAACAACTAATAGACAAAGAATGATCTGCTCCTGCCTATTATCCTGTTTTTTCACACATAAGTTCAGTCTTTGTTGAGAAAATGAAGACAAAATATCCAGCAGATTAAGTCACAAATCTAAGTTTCTAGAGTGCCAGTTTTTGCTATTTGCTTTAAGATTAAAATGCTAACAGTTTTAGATCAACAATGTTGGAGCCATGAAATGCTCACCAGTATTGGGGTTTTGAAAGTGAAAGTGAAGTTGCTCAGTCATGTCTGACTCTTTGGGGCCCCTTGGACTGTAGCCTACCAGGCTCCTCCGTCCATGGGATTTTCCAGGCAAGAATACTGGAGTGGGTTGCCATTTCCTTCTCCAGGGGATCTTCCCAACCCAGGGATCAAACCCGGATCTCCCACATTGTAGGCAGACTCTTTACCGTCTGAGCCACCAGGGAAGTCTGATTTTGGTCTTTTTTTTTTTTTTAATTGGAGGATAAATATGCTGGTTTCTGCAGTAAAACAGTGAGAATGAGTCATAATTCAGGCGCACACAGGTGCACGCACACACACACACACACATACGCACACATATATCCCCTCCCTATTGAGCTGTCCTCCCTGGGGTCCACACACACACACACACACACACACACACTCACACATCCCCTCCCTATTGAGCTGTCCTCCCTGGGGTCCACACACACACACACAGACACACACACACACCCCCTCCCTATTGAGCTGTCCTCCCTGGGGTACACACACACACACACACACACACACACACACACACCCTCCCTATTGAGCTGTCCTCCCTGGTCCTTCCTACCTGTCTCTCCCTCCTTTCCCACCCTCCAGGTCATCGCAAGACACTAGGCTGGGCTCCATGTGTTATATAGCAGCTTCCCACTAGTTACCTGTTTTACACACAATAGAGTATATATGTCAACGCCACTTTCTCTGTCCTGCCCTCTCCTTTTCCTGGGCTTCCCATGTGGCTCAGCTGGTAAAGAATCCACCTGCAATGCTGGAGACCTGGGTTCAATCCCTGGACTGGGAAGACCCCCTGGGGAAGGGAAAGGCTCCCTGCTGTGTCTACAAGTTCATTCTCTTCATCTGCATCTCCTTTCCTTCCCTGCGTATAGACTCATGATATTGCTTCTTTTTTAATTCATTTGAGCACTTAAAAGTATACTAAATATATGGACTTTGAAAGTATGTTTATAAGTTGCCACTTCCATGTTAAATCTCTATCCTTAGGCAAATGATTATAAACCTTATGTATATTAAATAACTATACAAAGTTCTGTATAATCAACACTATGATTAACAGGCTCAAAGAATTAGAGGCTTCTTCAGTAATAAACTTACTTTTCTGTAGGCTCTTTTACCTATTGAAACCTACATATCATTGCAATTTTAGGAAGTTTCGAACTCATGGCATGATTTAAAAATAACATTTTCTTTAAAAATAACTCTTAGAGAATAGCAAGGAGAAATAAGAAAGCCTTCTTAAGTGAACAATGCAAAAAGTAGAGGGAAACAATAGACTGGGAAAGACTAGAGCTCTCTTCAAGAAAATTGGAGATACCAAGGGAACATTTCATGCAAAGATGAGCACAATAAAGGACAGACATGGCAAGGACCTAACAGAAACAGAGGAGATTAAGAGAGGTAGCAAGAATACACAGAACTATACCCAAAAGTTCTTAATGACCCAGATAACTGTGATGGTGTTATCTCACCTAGATAACCTAGATAACTCACCTAGAGCCAGACATCTGGAGTGTGAAGTCAAGTGGGCCTTAGGAAGCATCACTATGAATAAAGCTAGCAGATGTGATGGAATTCCAGTTGAGCTACTTCATATCCTATAAGATGATGCTGTTAATGTGCTACACTCAATGTGCCAGTAAATATGGAAAACTCAGCAATAGCCACAGGACTTTAAAAGTTCAGTTTTCATTCCAATCCCAAGGAAAGACAATGCCAAAGAATGTTCAAACTACCTTGCAGTTGGACTTACTTCATATTGCTAGCAAAGTAATGCTCAAACTCTTTCAAGCTAGGCTTTGCTTCAATAGTACATGAACTAAGAACTTCCAGATATACAAGCTGGATTTAGAGAAGGCAGAGGAACCAGAGATCAAATTGCAATCATCTGCTGGATCATAGAAAAGCAAGAAAATTCCAAAAAATGTCTACTTCTGCTATATTAACTGTGCTAAAGCCTTTGACTGTGTAGGTAACAACAAACTGTGGAAAATTCTAAAAGAGATGGGAATACCAGACCACCTTACTTGCCTGTTAAGAAACCTGTATGCAGGTCAAGCAACAGTTAGAACCAGACATGGAACAATGGACTGGTTCCACATTGGGAAAGGAGTACGTCAAGGCTGTATACTGTCACCCTGCTTGTTTGACTTTTGTGCAGAATGCAAGACTCACAAGCTGGAATCAAGCTTGGGAGAAATACCATCAACCTCAGATAATCAGATGATACTACTCTAATAAACAGAAAGCAAAGAGGAACTAAAGAGCCTCTTGATGAGGGTGAAAGAGGAGAGAGAAAAAGCTGGCTTAAAACTCAGTGTTAAAAAAACCTAAGATCATGGTTCCCATAACATCATGGCAAATAGATGGGGAAACACTGGAAACAGTGACAGATTTAATTTTCTTGGGCTCCAGAATCACTACAGATTGTGACTATAGCCACTAAATTAAAAGACGCTTGCTCTTTGGATGAAAAAGCTATAACAAACATAGCGTATTAAAAAAGGATTAATCTCAAAAATATACAAGCATCTCCTGCAGCTCAATTCCAGAAAAATAAATGACCCAATCAAAAAATGGGCCAAAGAACTAAACAGACATTTCTCCAAAGAAGTCATACAAATGGCTAACAAACACATGAAAAGATGCTCAACGTCACTCATTATCAGAGAAATGCAAATCAAAACCGCAATGAGGTACCATTACACGCCAGTCAGGATGGCTGCTTTCCAAAAGTCTGCAAGCAATAAATGCTAGAGAGGGTGTGGAGAGGGTGTGTAAGAAAAACCTCTTACACTGTTGGTGGGAATGCAAACTAGTACAGCCATTATGGAGAACAGTGTGGAGATTTCTTAAAAAAACTGGAACTAGAACTGCCATATGACCTAGCAATCCCACTTCTGGGCATACACACTGAGGAAACCAGATCTGAAAGAGACACGTGCACCCCAATGTTCATCGCAGCACTGTTTATAATAGCCAGGACAAGGAAGCAACCTAGATGCCCATCAGCAGACTAATGGATAAGGAAGCTGTGGTACATATACACCATGGAATATTACTCAGCCATTAAAAAGAATTCATTTGAATCAGTGCTAATGAGATGGATGAAACTGGAGCCCATTATACAGAGTGAAGTAAGCCAGAAAGATAAAGACCAATACAGTATACTAACACATATATATGGAATTTAGAAACATGGTAATGATAACCCTATATGCAAAAGAGAAAAAGAGACACAGATGTACAGAACAGACTTTTGGACTCTGTGGGAGAAGGCGAGGGTGGGATGTTTAGAGAGACCAGCATCGAAACATGTATATTATCTAGGGTGAAACAGATCATCAGCCCAGGTTGGATGCATGAGACAAGTGCTCGGGCCTGGTGCACTGGGAAGACCCAGAGGGATCGGGTGGAGAGGGAGGTGGGAGGGGGGAACAGGATGGGGAACACATGTAAATCCATGGCTGATTCATGTCAATGTATGACAAAAACCACTACAATATTGTAAAGTAATTAGCCTCCAACTAATAAAAATAAATGGAAAAAGATTTTTTAAATAAATAAATAAAAAAGCAGAGACATCATTTGCTGACAAAGGTCCATATAGTCAAAGTTATGGTTTTTCCAGTAGTCGTGTACGGATGTTTGAGAGTTGGACGTAAAGAAGGTGGAGCATCGAAGAATTAATGCTTTCTAACTGTAGTGCTGGAGAAGACTATTGATAGTCACTTGGACAGCAAGGAAATCAAACCAGTCAATCATAAAGGAACTCAACCATGAATAATAATTGGGTGGGAAGATGCTGAAGCTGAAGCCCTAATACTTTGGCCTTCTGATGCAAAATGCCAACTGATTGGAAAAGAACCTGATTATAGGAAAGATTGAGGGCAAAAAGAGAAGGGGCAACAGAGGATGAAATGGTTGAATGGCATCACCAACTCAAGGACGTGAGTTGGAGCAAACTCTAGGTGACAGTGAAAGGACAGGGAAACCTGATGTGCTGCTGGCCATAGGGTCACAAAAAGTTGGACATGAATTAGCAACTGAACAATAAAAACAACTTTATGTATTCTTCACAGATCAAAGTTCCAACCATCTCCAAATCTGAGGAGTCTATAACACAATTGTCAGTATTTTATGAACGGGCACAGACTTTGTTCATTTTTTATCTGATAAAGACCAAATTCAGTTCTTTGGGTTCAGTACCATTTGTGCCTCTTATTTCTTTTGTCCTTTGACATGGAGTTCTTCTTTCTCCATACCCAGTGCTCAACACAGGTGCCTCATAAAATATTTCAAGCAATATATGTAGAAATGAGTAATGAAGAATTCATTTTTAATTACAAAATTTGGTGCTCACTAATATATCACTCCATACAAGGTTATGTGAAGCAAAAAAAAAATTATATTGAGTTGGCCAAAATGTTCATCCAGGTTTTCCCGAAAGATGTTACAGAAAATGAACATTTTGACCAACCCAGTACGTGTACTTACACTCTTACTACTGGTAAAGAATCATGTACATTTAAAACAGCATCTATATTTAACACAACTTTTGATTATCTTTTAAGAAAGGAAGTTCAAAATAGATAGTTTCCTCTGGGCACATGTTCTTATAACCATGGACTTAGGTGCTCATAAATTTATATATGTTTGCTCTCTTTTTTTTCTCTTAGTTTTTCTTTGCCCTGAATTTCAATTCAGGTCTCTGGAGTGGGAGTGGGAAATTGGATGGTTCCTGATAGAAACCTCTCCCAATCTGGAAAATGCAGCACCCTTTCCCTCTGGTGGGTTCTTCTCCAGTCCAGAATCTCCCAATTATCATGTTGGCCCTCTGATGGAGAGAGGGTGAAGGGCACAAAACAGATGAGTTTTAAATTCAAAGTTAAAATCTTAACTCAAAATAACAAGTCCTACGTAGAAGTATTTGCTGCCTGACACATCTCTTTCTGATTTATTTGCACTTAAATTGTGAGTGCACTTAAATGGTGAGCTTTCAATCCTGGAAAATTTTACTGAAGCAACTCAATGGTTGCATTTCTCTGTTACATGGTGAAAACAGAAAGTCAGAGTTTGATGTTTACTAATTCATTGAAAATGAATGTGATTTTCCTTAGTCTGAGCCTCCTCCACAATCAGGAAAATTGCTTTAATAGATTTGCCTTTTAAGATTCCTCATGTAGTGGGGTACACAGCTCAACATCCCACATCTTTTGTTCTGCCTTCCCTCATGGGAATGGGGTAGGGGAAGCTTCTTCACATTCTGGTTTGATGTATGCAATATAACACTTAATTGGGTACCAACCTGCAATTTTTGTTGCAAGTGTTTGAGCATACAAAAAAGCTATAGAGAGTAAGTAGTATAGTAAACACCCATGTATTCATCAGACTGTTTTAAGGCTCAGTGTTTTGCCTATTTGCTTCATATTTTTAGGAGAAATAAATATCTATAAATCAATGAGAGCCTCCTGTAGTCACCTGTCCTCTTCCAAACCTCTTACTAACCCAAAATATATCACCAGACAGTATGAGAATACCCTTCACTTGCTTTAATTTATGTTTATGTATGCATTCATAAAGTTTATAAGGATTCATTTGCTTGTTTATGAAATTTTATAGAAATGATAGCTTACTGTACATGCATTTTTGCCACGTTTTTTAGTCCTAACGTTTAGGAGATTTATCTAAAGTGGTACGTGTAGCTGTAGTTGTTTAACTGCAGGGCAGAATTTTTTTAAAGAAAGAAAAATTCATTTTTATTATTTTTAAAAAACTTTCTTGGGTGTAGTTAGTTTACAATGTTGTGTTCATTTCAGGTGTGCGGCAAAATGAATCTCTTATACATTATCTACTCTTTTTTAGATTCTTTTCATATAAAGGCCATTACAGAGTAGTGAGCAGAGTTCCCTGTGCTACACAGTAGGTCCTTATTAGTTACATATTTTATATATATAGTAGTATGTATGTGTCAGTCCCAATCTTCCAGTTTATTCACCCCCTACCCTCTGATAGCCATAAGTTTATTATCTACCTCAGTAACTCTATTTCTGTTTTGTAGATATGTTCACTTGTAGTACAGGGCAGAATTCTATTACTGTATGGCTCAACAACGTTTAAGTATTTCCGGTTATTTATATTACATGTGAGGTTTTTGGTTTTTTGTATATATTTCAAACAATGCTGTAATTCATTTTCTGAAATGCTTTCCTTTTCCTTTTGCACATATGCAGAAGTTTCTTCTACAGGTTCATTTTCTGGGTGATAATAACTCATACTGTTAAATAATGTAAGAGAATATTATGTGGTTTCTTCAACTGTAGTTGATTTTTCTAAATTGTTCTCCAAAGTGTTATACCATTTTTACATTCATCTGTAGTAAATTAGTGTTCTTATTCCTTTATATTCTTGTTCCTTTTACTCTGAATTTTCTTTTTCAAATATAATGTAAAATGATAGCCCACTGTGTTCTTCATTTGTCTGCCTTCAGTAATATTGAATGTGATAGTATTTTATCGATCTTGTTAGCTTTTGGGTTTTCCTCATCTGTGATTTGCTTGTTTCTTTGGCTTATTCGTTATTGAATTGTGTGTGTATTTTTAATTGAATGTCAGAGAATCTTTACATATTCTGGTTATAAGCATCTGTCAGGTAGGTAGCCGAGTATGTGGCTTGTTTCTTTTGTTTCTTTAGTGTCTGTCTTTTGTTTAAGTTGAAATTGAAATATAGTCGGCTTATCATTTTGTTTCTCTTTAGTAGTATAAATGTTCTATATTATTTGGGAAATTCTCCTTGTTCTGAAACCCTTAAATATTAGCCTGTATTTTTTTCTAAAACTTTTAAAATCTCACTTTTTATATAATGCCCTTATCGATGTAGAATTCAGTTGTTTTGAATCTATCTGTGGTCTGAGAAATTTTAGTTTTCTCCCCCATCAGTAAGGATAATCAGTTTCAAGTGCACAATTCATTGACTAATGTAGCATCGTTCCACTGATCTACAACACCTCATCTGTCATATACTGATTTTTTTATACATGGTGGGTCTTTTATAAGATCTTTGTTCTATGAGATATTGATCTATTTGTCTATCCCTACATCAGTGTCACACTGTTTTAATTATGATGCCTTTATTTTAAGTCCTGACATATGATAGGTAATCTACCATATTGCTATTCAAAATCAACTTGGGAAAGTTCTTGAACTTTGATCATCTTGCATATACATTCTAGAACTGGCTTGTTAGTTTCCAGGAAGATCTCTGTTGAAATTTGACAGTAATTATATTGAAGATATAAATTAATGTAGAAAAAAATTTCATATTGAGTCTTATGTATTTGAGTCTTCCATGGGTTCTCAATACGGGACCTTTGCTCTTCTTAGAGTTTAATCATTGTGTTTTGAATCAATGCAATAAACTAAGTTAGGACATTTAAAGAAATTAATACATAGCAATTGTTAAACTTATTGAAAAGTTGTATCATTTTATATTAACCTATTACAATATTGTGTCTCCAGAAAAAGAGTAAATAATACAAATTAAAATTTGTTTAGGAAGTATAATGGGACAGACCTAACCCTTTATATGCATGTTGTTGGTTCTAAGTTTTATTTAATCACTGGACTTCTGATCTTATTCTCCAAATGATTTTTCCCATAGTATTGTGTATCATAACATCATAACTGTGAAATACATTACCTGTGTAATACTTTTCATATTTCAACAGTTTTCATAAGAGAATAGTAAATCTATAAGAACTAAACATCTTTTAGCCATTGAATCAAAAGCAGTTATTTGTTTATATTGATAGATTGTCCAACTAAAAATTAATTGAAATATTTTGAAGATAAATTGTATCTTTATTATTGATAATAAAATCATATTTGTTTAGAGAATGCTGTTTGAAGCTAAGATAGGAATATATGTTAAGTAGGAAGATAGTGTTAAGTTCTAAATGTAGCTTAAAGAAACTTCTTAATGAGTCAGTAGAGATATAGACTAGGAGAGCAAAAATTTAAAACCAATAATATTCAATGTTTGCTTAGGGATTTAGCCAGAGATATATGGAAAATTAGCTTCTGCAGGCCGCTAGGCCTGTAAAGAAATGAGTTTATCTCAGTTTGTTCATATGCTATTCTGTGAGGAAATGTACCTGTGGCATAAATTGTAATTCATGGATATTTACAAATTCTCAGTTTCTAGTTGTCTCAGTGAAGGGGATTTGATTCATCTAGCTAGCTCCTTTTAAAGGTAAATCAGCATGGTTTCTGGCAAAAAATAAAATGTGTTGGGTGTATGATTGAGAATTAGTCATTGGAGTGGAGATGATGCTAGCTGTTGTTGGGTGTATGATTGAGGACTAGTCACTGGAGTGGAGATGATGCTAGCTGTTGTTGGGTGTATGATTGAGAATTAGTCACTGGAGTGGAGATGATGCTAGCTGTCTTTGGCAGGTGGTTTTGATTTTATAAGTTGGCCTCTGGAATTCCTGTGCTGAAGAAGTCTGTGGTAGAAGAACTAGTTTCAGTAGAGGACACTCTCCGGTGTGACTTAAAGGAGAATGTTCCGAGGCAAGAAAGTCTCTATTTCTGCTTATGCTTTTTTGGCGTATGTTACAGATGGCATGGCAGTGATCAAGGTTGGAGAACAAGAAACACACCACACAGATGAGTGAGCTTCCTTGTACTTGTTCCAGGGGGATTACCAGGTACGGATTGGTCGTTAGCATGAGACTTCTCAGAATTCCTGCAAGATAGTGTGTCAGGTACACACGCACAAGATCACATGGCTTGTTGATTCAAAGGCTTTTCTTAAAAAAAGTTAAAAATTAGGAAACTATCTTCTGGGAAGAAAAAACATAAATTGTGGATACCTGGATGGGTAGGTTATAATATACTATTTTTAAGATGCAGTGATATCATACTTACATAATAATGATTAGCTATATTGACTAGATAAAGAAAGGCATTTCTCTTCTTTATCCATTTATTTGGAAATTAATCAGAAAGAATTGTGTTTGAGTCAATATTTCTGATACGGACACCAAGAAAATGAAATAATTGCCCCTTTTCACATTTTTTGGTGTGTACAATACTCCATATCCTAATTTGATTGGTTTATCAATGAGTGGTATGCCTTGAAATGCATATGTGTGTTCAAGTGACACTGTTTAACCATGAACAGTTGTGTCTGTTCTTAAATTTCTGGATTTGTCTAATCAGTATATCATAATTGATTACATTTTCTGTGTGTTTGAATTTGGAGTGGTTATTTTGGAAGTAAGAGTGCTGAACTCTGCTTAATACCTATACCACACCTTCAGACAGCCAATGCTTTAGCATCTTCATTACATAAAGAGAATGTTTTTAGAGTCAGAGACATCAGGATTTAGATTGAGCTCTAGTACTTACTGCCTGGAAAATTTGTTTAACTTTTAGTACCTTGGTATTCTCAGTTGGGAAATTGGCATAATAATAGTGTCTGCCAAATTGTTATCAGCAAAAATAATATATCAGAAATGTTTAATATAGTGTTTATCACAGTGTTTCACAGAAGTAGTAGTACTTACTTTGAAAATCTTTGATGGTAAGAGGAGCCTGTGCTATTAAACTTGCACTCTATCCCCTCTATCTGTATATGCATAGATAATTGACCATGTTCCGGTCTGAGCTCTGAATTGCAAGGATTTAGAATACTTCTAATAGACAAAGCACAGACTTGAAGTCAGAAGACTGAATTAACACCATCCTCATGTTGCTAGGCAAGTTGCTTATGTTCTTTGAATCTCCTTTTATCTCATCTGTATGGGTTGATATTTCAACTAGGAGGCTTCACGACCTATCTCACCAGGTTAACTGAAAGTATAAAAGGAGCTGATATGTTTTTTGTGCTTAAGCGAGTGCTTTGTTAACTATAAATAACGAGACTAGCTGAAGAAGCTATTTTGTTGAAGGTAGACAAAAATCTTTTCATAGATGACAGTTAATCATACAAAGTTCAGGCTTCCTGAGGGAACATTGATCTGCTAGAGGTATCTGCTATAATGGAAGC
Organism: Cervus elaphus; assembly: GCF_910594005.1. NCBI lineage: Eukaryota > Metazoa > Chordata > Mammalia > Artiodactyla > Cervidae > Cervus > Cervus elaphus. Next base: position 46,623,484 of record NC_057832.1, read on the forward strand.
TCATTTTAGGTATCCAGTGTAAATAATTGTTTAAAAATTTAATGCCTGAAGTGATTAACTCATGTCTCATGTAAATATCAGAGAAGGCAATGGCAACCCACTCTAGTACTCTTGCCTGGAAAATCCCATGGATGGAGGAGCCTGGTGGGCTGCAGTCCATGGGGTTGTGAAGAGTCGGACACAGCTGAGCGACTTCACTTTTGCTTTTCACTTTCATGCATTGGAGAAAGAAATGGCAACCCACCCCACTGTTCTTGCCTGGAGAATCCCAGGGACAGCGGAGCCTGTTGGGCTGCTATCTATGGGGTCGCACAGAGTCGGACATGACTGAAGTGACTTAGCAGCAGCAGCAGCATGTAAATATATTAATATTACCTCCTAACTATAAAACAATAGTTTTGGCTAGTCTTTTAAAAAAGCTTCTAAGTTTTTCTTCTTATCAACAATGCGTTAATCTCATGTCTGATTAAAGTCAATGGACATACATACAATGAATATCTGTTTATGTATTGCTCATGGCCTGTTAATCACGAAAAACATGTCTTTTGTTAGTGAATAGAATCATGGTGTGTTAGATGTCAGGTGTCTGGCTCCCAGTGTGTGCACTGATCTTTCTCATCAGCTGCTTTTGTGTATGACTGTTGGTAAGTCACAGAAACTCGCTGGGTCTATAGCAAGAAGTGTAAAGAGATCCTCCACAAGACCCTTCTCTAGTGCATACTTTTGAGACACTTTTCTTTTGAAGAGATGTGGGTAAGATATTGAAGCTTGAGAAGAATCATATAGTCCAAGCTACAGAAAGAGGAAGCAAAGCAGTAGTATGTGTGCCATGGTGAGTTGTATATGTTACATAAAATGGAAATGTGAGCACTAGAATTAAGAGTGTGAGACTAGTTACATAGGATAAACGAAGGAAAGTGAGATCAGAATTGACAAATCATGACCCTTAAGTCTCAGGGCTCCTTCCTCACTTGTACAGGCCCTTTGCAAGTCTCCTTGAGGTTAAAAAACATGTGTGATGTTTGTGGCATTTTTCAGCTTTTTAACACTTGTAATTTGATGTGATTTCTTTTGTTCTTTTAACAAATGTTCACTTATTTCAATTTTGTGTTCATAATTTTCTTTTTTTTTCTTTAAATTCCATAAGCTTCAGACCTGATAATAATGTGAATTCATCCCTGCGTGAGATGTTATTTCTTATTGGCGAAGAACACTGAGGTACTTACTGCTGAATTGTAAGAACCTATTTGTATGCAGTAATATATACTGACAAGGTAGATGGAGGTGATAAAAAGGAGTTTAGAAAGAAAGTTGTTATGAAGGAGTAGAGGTGAGGCTATTAGGAATATAGGAAATACTTAACAAAGTGGATCAAAATATTTATTCTTTACTCTACCGGTATATCCTAGAATAATGTAGAATGACAGAATTCCACCTTGCTTTCAAGATGCTTACAGCCTAGAAAGGCAGTGAATAGAGTATACTCATTGTGGAGGAAAAGTTTGGTCAAGATCTGAATGAGCAACAAATATAAAATAACTGAAGAACTAAGAGAAAGATGCCTTTATGGAAAGAAAACCCATTATTTACTGACTTTTTTGACAATTTGTATTTTCTTTTCTCCTAGTTTCAATGAGAGAAATATAGAAGTGCAAAATACATTGGTTAATTCTGCATACTTCTATCAAAACAAGTACCATAACTAAGTGTAACTTACAGATATGCCTCCTCCCATCCCAAGGAATTCCAAGTAACTTTCAGGGAATGTCTAAGAACAGACTGTAAGCTCTTGAGGGCAACAAACTGTCCAGGAACTGAAATAGATCTTTTTAAGCTTTTATCTCTTTCATTGTTTAATTTTTTAAGTAGTTCATATTTTATCTATTTGCTGTGATGGAGTACTGCTATGTTCCAAATATAGTGATGAGCTGGAGCAGAAAGAATATTCTGTGGGAATGCAGGTTTTCATCTCAGACTAAAGATTTTATATATATATAAATATATATACACACACACACACACTGAGTTACAGTGAGAATGGTGGAAGAAAATTGAATTGCTTTTACTTTCTCTTAGACTACTTTTGTTTGCTTTTACTCTCTGGTTTTTACTAGATCCCATTACTGTCAGATATGGTGCTTGAGTTTTCTAAGTTCTAGCATATATGTATATGTGTGTATAAATTTAATATATAATTATATGTGTGTGTGTTTAAATATATGCTCTGTAGAGCAACCTCTCTTGGTCCTGTGAGATGTAAATGAAGAAAATACAGACCATACGTTTTAGTCAGTGAGACTGAAAGCAACAAGCCTATTCATAAGTATCACATGATAAGTGGTAATAAGTGCTGAGGAGAAAAAGATAACCAGGAGGGTGCATACACCATAGGGTGGGGTTGCGATTTCAGATGGAATGGTCAGGGAAGGGCTCACCAAGAAGTCAAAAACTGAGGAAAGCCCCCACGGAGAGGAAGGAGGCAGCTTACAGTTATTGGTCTCACAGGCAGAGGAAAGAAAAGGGCAAAGGCTCAGAGCAAGAGCTTACCTGGGATGTGCCAGGGACACGGAGACCACATTGAGGTCAGCATGGCCGGCACTGGGTGAGGATGTGAGAGAAGAGAGCAGAAAAGTATGGCGGTAACAGAGTATCAGAAGTAGCAGAGGTAGAATCCTACAGGTCAGTGTGAGGACCTCGGCTTCTATTAATGTCACATGAGCAGGCACTGGGCCGACACAAGCTGAATGACGTTTAAATAAATCATTCTGACTGCTATAAGGATAATAGTTTGAAGGAGTAAAGACTAGGAAAGAGAGCAGTTAGGAAGCTACAGAAATAATCCAGGCATGAAATGTGGCTGTTCAGACCAAGATGGGAACAGAGGACTTGGGGATAAATGATGCTATATCATGTATCTATAAATACTAATACAACATGTATATTAAATTTCAGCTCAGTGAAAATGACCTCAATATGTTTATTCATTTTTTCCCATACATAGTATTCAAATTTCACAAGGCAAAAGGTACTATAAGCCAAAGTTTTTTTAAAGTGAAGTTTTTTTAAAAAAAACTTAAATCCCTACATAATGTAAGAAACCTACAAAGCATGTAACATTCAAGTCTTAATCTTATTTTAATTAATACAATAAGTATACATTCTTTAATAGACATCATACAACTTAAAATGTATATTTGTGTAGTTCTATAGATGGCATTTCTAATGTTTTTTATTCCTATCACTTTCAAATTGTATCTCACTGGGAGCCACAGTTTTTAATGTTTATGATGAAAAATCATTCTGTAATCCATTTTTATATATGAAAATTGTATGTCTGTCAATATCTACCTAGGTGTTGGAGAGGAACAAAAATGAATAAAATCTCTCAGTCTTTTATTGAACTTAAATAGTTTATATTAATGAATTGTGAAAAATGGATTTAAATACTATACTTGAATAACTGATTCTCAGCAATTCCATGTTTTCCTCATGAAAGTATTTTCTGATGATTATGTTAAATGTAAAAATGTATAATCCTGTCTTATGCTGCAGTTTTGAATTCTTATCTTCTTCAGCACTTTCCCAATTTCCAGTCTGTCTCTGCCTTCATTCATTCATTCATTCACTCAATAAACATATGTACAGATGTACAAATTCACAGGACAGCAGTGGAGACAATTACACAAATGCATAATGTAAAATAAAGTGTTTTGAGTATAACAAGAGAAATATATACAAGAGAAAACATGAAAGAGACTGACATTAACATCCAAATTGTGGACAGTTATTGAAAAGAGAATTTGATTATGATGAATTTTTCTTATGTCTTCTATTAGCCTGAGTTTAATGTAATCTACCAGGCCTTTCATAACTTACTCCAATCCATTATAATTTATTTTTATACATCACCTGTCTCATTTCTCAGCTTAAGACTGGAGCTGTAATCTTGTTTACTTTTATGAGCATGTGTTCATGATGCCCCTACTTCTAAATAGGAGAAATCATGTTAGAAATCATGATTAATGATATGACCCAGCATCTGTCTAGTCCTGTCTTTGACACATACAGTACTTTTATCATAAATAAGTGTATTTATTCATATTGATTATGCACGTAAATCTATGGTTATAGCTATAAAAATAGCCAAAATGTTATAAGTAGATATTCTGTATGTTTTAAACAAAAATGCTACTAATATTCTTGGGCTCAGATGAAGAATCAGAAGTCTTGCCTTTTTGAACTACCACTCAATGTAATTTCTAAAAGAGATCTTAGATCTGTGAAAATAGGGATAGTTACATTTATCCTACATATTTTGCTGAATAACTGTAAAGAATAAATGAGGATAGGTGGTCAAAATAACTTTAAAAAAAATCCCATGTTGGTGTGATTAACTTAAGTGAAATAAGTCTAATTTTATTCCTTTTAATAAAAAAAAAACTTCTTTATTCCTTTTAAACAAAAAAGTTTTGTTTAATTTATCTAAAATATATTGCCATTATATTTATCTAAAATATATTACCGTTATCATGTTTACTTCTGACTTAGGGGAAGTAATTTCTCTATGTGAATTTTAAAGAACTGAAGGGAAATAATTGAGTTTTGTTCTCTATCTTTTGGCAGATTTTGCTGTTACAGTGTCGTCTTCTTAGACAACTTTGGTTCATTAGTGGAAAAATCAATTATTGTGATATATTTTATATATTAATTATATATATTAAAATTGCATTCTGTTTACTAAAAGTGACTGAGAACTTTTTGAATAGAATTCTACCATTGAATGTTATGTATTGAACATCCATCAAGCCAAAGTGAATTATTTGCTAATTCTTCTTCATGATATAAATAATAAAATATTGACATTTCTTATGAAGTAACACATAATTCATTTTCTTTTTTTAAAGTTTCTCTCAGGATGATAAAATGGTTATTATTGTTTGAAATGACTCCTCTGTTTTATTTCTATCCTTTAACTCTTTAAATGACGACAGAACTTATGTAATTTAAAGTTCACTTTTTAGGTTTTGATTATCCCATTCATAATAATTATGTAGTATCTTTGGCTCAAAATAAGAAAAATATGAAAGCAACATTCATATGCACAAAAATTGATCATGTGATAATATTTCTAGTGATGAGTACTTAGGTTATGATTTTTTTAAATTCCTTCTGTAAAAAAAAAGTATTTTTTTATACTCTATAATAAGTATATTGGAATCTCTTTTGCTCTTAAATTTTGATTAGGGGATTTCATTTTCTAACTTTAATTTTCAAAATATAATTTTATTTCTGTCTGATTTTGCACATAATTTAAAGTTATAACTTAGAAATCAAAGTTCTGCATATTTTATCTATCAAATAATGTTATGAAATAGAGTCCGTATCTAATATATATATGTATTCTTGGTAGAGATGATTTTTTTGCCACTGGTTTAAATATTTCTTGTGTTTATTAGGAAACACTTTTCCAAATATAAATTGATGATATTTTGTGTTAAACTCAATTCTCTGAGTAGTTGGATATATTTAAATAACTTTATAAATGGAATGATGCAGAATACATGAATACCAAAAAAGATTAAGAACATAAAGTTAAAAATCCTTGATGTTTCACTGCTGCTGCTAAGTCACTTCAGTCATGTCCGACTCTGTGCGACCCCATAGACTGCAGCCCACCAGGCTCCCCCGTCCCTGGGATTCTCCAAGCTAGAACACTGGAGTGGGTTGCCATTTCCTTCTCCAATGCGTGAAAGTGAAAATTGAAAGGGAAGTCTCCTAGTCATGTCCGACTCTTAGCGACCCCATGGACCGCAGCCTACCAGGCTCCTCCATCCATGGGATTTTCCAGGCAATAGTACTGGAGTGGGGTGCCATTGCCTTCTCCATGATGTTTCACTAGGGATACTTAAAACAGAGGAGGCACCAGTTAAGACAAACATCTCTCATGCACAATTGTGTGATTTAACCTAGTTTCCTATATCCATTTAACCCAACTCTGTGTCTCTATATAATCATGTATGCATTTTGGATTAATCTGCTACTGTTAGCTGGTCATGGTATTTGATGATATTAATCTGTTCATGCCATTTAATTAGAAAGTAAATAGAAAACATCTATGCTGAGTATTTTGACAAAATTAATTGGGAAATTAAATGGAGAAAAGTTTTTAACTTTATGAACTGCAACCTGATTTAAATGAGATGTTAGCATCATGTACCTATCATTGGATATCTCCATATGTTATATTATTTTGGAGGGGATTTATCAAATTTCAGTACCCATAAGCTGTTTCCTGCCTTATTCAGCCACATTCTATTTCAGTCTATTTGAAGTGACATATCTAATTCTAAACACCTTAAACTGTAGCCACAGAGTAACTTTGACATCCATACCAATCCTTCCAGGAAATACTGAGCTGGAAAAATAGATTATGTTAATAGTCATAGTGATTAGAAACACAATCCTAGAATGATAACCTTCTTCAAGGTGAACCCACAAATCATGACTAAATACATTTCCCTTTTTACCTTAGTTCTGTCTAAAAAGCATGAGTTTACAACACCATTCTGGTGTATAATAAACACATTACATTTTCTGTAAATCAAATGTAATCAATTCCAATCTTTCTTTCATCTGCTGTTGAAAAATTGAGTCACACTTATTATTTGATATTTCTCTCCCCATGAGCACTGGAGAAATTCCCAGTGAGGGTCTTAAACATTCTAGAAAAATGAAGGTTGGGTCCCTGTACATTGACCTGCACCACAGAGAGAGTGGTGATCTAGCCAGCCCACTTCCTTGAGTGGGTGGTGCCCTTATACTATGACCAAATTTTCATGAGAGTAATTCTGTCTAATCTGAGCCACCAAATCTAAGGTCAGCTTTTCTAAAGGCACCACATAGAAATTTCTCTTTGAAGTAATGCCATCTTCCCTGGATGATATAAGCAAATAGGATGCTGCTCCCTACTGCCTTTGCAACCTTCAACCACCACTGTTAGGGGAGATCTTCTCCCTAGAACTCTTTACTTCCCATTCTTTTTATTCATCCTGCATTCTTTTTTTCCCCTTTTTAAAATTGCGCTTACTACTTTTAACATGAGGCCTAACCTCTTCATGGTTTTTAACATAACATTTAGATAACAGTACAGTATTGATATCTGAAGGCACAATGTTATTTATCAGATATCTAAAGCTTATTTGTCTTGCAAAACTGAGCTTTCATACAAGTTAATTAGAAATTCCCCATTTCCATTCTGTTCTTTGTTCCTATGAGTTTGACTGTTTTAGATACATCATCCAGATGGAATCATGCAGTATTTGTCCTCCTGTGACTGGGTTTAATTCATTTAGCATACTATTGTCAAGGTTTATCCATGCCTCATATTACAAATTTCCTGAATTCAGGAGCAATAAAGGCCAAATAATATTCTTTAGTATTTGTAAACCGTGTTTTTCTTTATTGATTTATCTGCTAATGGATATTTGGATTATTTCCACATTTGAGCTATTGTGTATAGCATTGCAGAAAATGTGGGAATGCTGATATCTCTTTAAGATCATAATTTCAATTCTTTTGAATAAATCCCCAGCAGTAGGATTGCTAAATCATGTGGTAATTCTCTTTTTAACTTTTAAGAAACTTCATACTGTTTTCCATAAATATTGGTTCCTTTTCTGGGAGTGGAGTTGAGAAAAAAGATAATAAGCCAGTCAGCTTTTTTTCCCTCCTAACGGTCATCGTTTACCCACCATAAAATGATATGTCCTACAATTTGTCTGTTCAATAAGATCTTCAATTTTTGCATGTCCACCTTGGAATAATACTGTCATGTAGATAAACAATTTCTGTCAATACATTATCTGTCTTTATTGTGATTAAAAAAAACATTATAGATAATATATGTGTTCTTTGTGCACAGTTTTACATATTTGAACATTGTTTATATTCAGGTGGGCTATGACATAGTTTTAGTTAGCATAATTTGAATGAGTTTTCTTATTTACTGATACCCGCATTGGCCTGAGAGACATTTAAACAGAGTTCCTATTTCTGCATTACCATTAACTAAATATGTGGTGTTAGAAAAGTCATGTCACTTCATGTTTTACTTCTCTGTTGTACAAAAAACTAAAACTACTGTATCTAACAGGATTTTGCTTGCTTTCTAATGAGTCTATGAAATAGTTGTGACATGTTTTTACAACACATTTTATTCATGCAATCCTCTTTCAGTGTCCCTAGTCAATAATAAATTGACCAGTAATACTGCAAAGGAGGTGATAATCTGTTTTCTTTAAAAATTTTGTATGAATGGAGCTGAATCTGTTTTACACCTATACGTGTAGAAGTCATTAATTCACAATACTTTCAGTAGACTCAGAAATAGGAAAAAAAAATAATGTGAGTAAACTCAGTTTAACACTAGTCTTTGATATTTCTTAGATAACTTTTCATATTCAAAATGTGACAATTTTGTAATGTATAATTTAAGTTCATTTGAGAACTTTTGTATGAAAGCCATACTTTGCTGATTTTTTGTGTTCAGGTGTACAGTATTGAACATCTTGTCATAGATTTGGGCATCTCCTTTGGCCTGTATATTCAGGAAACTATACTCAATTTTTTTTTACCTTTACCTCCCTTCATTCTTTCTTCCCTTTCCTCTTTTTTCCATTTTTCCACCTTTCTTTCATTCTTTATGTTAACATTTATGTTAACATATGTTTTGTCGTAAGTCGTGTCCAACTCTTTTGCAGCTCAATGGACTTTAGCCAATGTTAATATATAAATAGGCCAAAAATGTTAAATGTAATTTTGAAAGTAATAGAATACACCTACCTATGCATTTCACTTATATTAACATGGCCTAACTTGAAAATGCTTAAGTAACTAGTGTAACTGATGGGGATAACTTACTGGACTCCTGAAACTCACTTGCATGGTTTCTTTGCTATTTAGAAAGCCAAGACAAATAACCAGTTTAGCTGAGTTTCTCCTGCTGCTACTATCGAGAATTCATGAGCACAGATGTCCAAATTTAGGAAAATGATCTAGAGTTATAGTTAATAATATCAGTGGAAAAGGGGAATAATATCTACAAATTTTGAATAATTAAGTTTGGGGGTTTTTTTCTGTTTTTTTGTTTTACTCAGCTATATCAAATTCTTATTTCGTAGCACATCAACCCCAACCCCACTGGTTTCTCATTAGGTCCACACCTACCATGTTTGTGTGTAGGGGGAGTGTTTATTTGTCTATTCATTTATTAAATCTTTTGTTTAATCTCCTTTTCTTTACCTATCTGTTCTTACCTCCATGAGCAACCATTATAATTTATGTAATGTCTGTTTTTTATTTGTATAATGTATAATGTGAGTTTGTGTGGGATATCATTTTAATGAATGTAAATGTCATTGCCCTTAGATCAGATCCTGTTCCTCACATGTTTTTACTTGTCAGATGCTTTTAAGATGGATCCATCTTTTGGAACAACTGGTATGATTTCTTTCTTAAGACTACTAAGTGTTTCCATTGTAAATATTTAATGCATTCTCTTTGTCCATTTTTCCTGATGCTACCACCTCCCCATAAATAGAGACTCAAGAAGTTTTTTGGGTCCTGGGGTGTACATGTGCTTTATTTAACAACATTGTGCCACATTGTACCCTAGAGTGGTTGCATTTATCTGCATTCCCAATAAAATAATTACATGCTTGTAAATTGTAAACAAGCAGTTGTATTTTTCATCCAGAAATAGTCATAGTATTCTCACATCATACAGTGGTGATAAAGCTAAACAAGCACGTACTATGTCATGATCCCCTCATCCCATATCCTGGCCAACACGCTGTATTCTCTGGCTTTCAAACGTTTTTCAGGATAGTACAAGTTAAGTAATACATCACTATTGCTTTCATTTATACTTTCTAATCTCTCATGAGTCTAAGTTTTTCTTTATGTACTTAAAATGCTTTTGAATTTCCTTCTCTGTGACTCATCTTCATCTTGCTAATTGCCAAGATATTTCTGTTTTTTTCTACTAGAGTATCATTTTTATTAATTTTTATAACAGCATAAAACAGTAGATACAAAGGTGATAAATTGTGTAGTGCCTGCCACTTAAATATTTATGGAATAGATAAATAAAAATCATGAGCTTTTGTGTGATATATATTTTGATATACCTTAATCTATCAAATTTTGATAGGTAATATAATAATTTTAGTTCAGAATATGTTTTTGAAGTAGTGATAAATATTGATAGAAATAGCAGATAGAAATAGTGATAAATATTGAGTGTTTTATGGTGACTGCTTTTTTTAATTCAAAAATTTCTTATTATTATATTTTGGGGGTTTTAATTACCAAAGTGTAAGATTTTAAGAAGTTAATTTTCTCATTACTCATACAAATCAAAAATCAGATTATCCTAGCATTCCTATTAGAAGTTATTAGAATAGGCACTTTCAGTGGATATAATTGAAGTACCATCCATACAATATCAAACTTGAATAACTGGTTTGCATACACGTTGATATAATTTAAAGAAAATGTGTTTGCTCACAATGCTAAACAGTGGATAAAACCATTCTTGTGTTCACTATCTTCTAGGAATTATTTCTAAACCAAAGTCAGAGTAAAAAGTTTCCTTAACATTGAGTATGCCAACATTCAAATCAAATGTGATAAAATACTGTTTTAGTGAACTTCTGTGTAGTATGATCAAATAATTTTTGCATGCATTTTAAAATAGTTTCTAGGACCTTACAATTAAAGTATTTTCAAGAGGCTTTGCAGTCCAGTGGTTAAGACCTCACACTTCCATTGTAGGGGATACAGGTTCGATCCCTGGTCAGAGAACTAGGATCCTGCATGCTGGGTTGCACAGCTAAAAAAAATAATTTTCAAAACTATTATATATTTGAAGACACATACTTAACTATACTTAGTTCTTATAACTACTAAAATCATCTTATGAATTTAAAAGGAGTGATTTGTATACTCTTTTATTTTACTGTGATTCTTGTAGTATTTGTAGGAAGTTGGAGAGACAGAGGAAAGGGAAGTTGTTATTAAGTAACTATGTTCAAGTAGTCACATTCCCTATAGATTTCATACTCACCATGAAACCAAAAATAAAAGAATTGGCAAAATCTTTTGAACTGCAGTACTGCACTGGTGCTAGTGGGAAACTATTGGGGGAAAGAAGGTTCAACTGGTATATCTTGAGACAGAAAATCATGTAGTTCATGATCTTGGGTATATATCTCGGTAACATGCTAGTTATCTCTGTATTTTTTCATCAGTTTTATTAATGAATCTAAACAGATCTTCTTTTTTACAATTAGAAGCATTTTTCATTTCACTGAATAATTACATTGTATAAATTTTCCCCTTTAAAATGTGAAAAACTAACAGGTAAATTCAAAACAGGAAGCAAGAAGGTTGCGCAGCTATTTCCTTTAATAGAATTTGTTCCTGCAGAAAAGTGGCAATGCAATTTCTGGATTATGACACCATTAATTTGTTTCAATTCAGAATCCTCTGGTTATAAATGTACTCTTCCTTGTGACTAAAAGAAGTGTTTTTCAGTGTGCTTTACCTCTTTCAATGCTGAATTTTTCTTTAGAGGTATTATCACACTCTTTTATGTAATTTTTCTCATTTTATGTGTACAACAGCCTGGGATTGTTGAAATAACCTAAGGCCCATCTGAAGATAAAGTTTCCTTGGAGTAAGTTATAGAAAACACTCTTGTTTGTGTTATTGTAGGCATTTTTATGGACTTCTTTTACCATTTCTCAATGGTAAAAGAACTTCCCTTACTTGTTATCAATGTATATCAAAATCATTAAAACTTTTAGACTCAGTCATGCCATGTTTAGAATTTCCCATGGAAGCCAATAGTGAACAATAGGGGCTTTCACACTGGCATCTATGAAGCTCAGTGAAAACCTAATTGCTCAACAAGTATTTCTTTTTAAATGATGTTCTAGCCATGGCTGGTATTTTTCCTCAGGTAAAGCTGGTAGTGTTCACAAATATCTGGCACTATAACTTGGGTGATTTCATCAAATTTATATCTAGCTCACATAGCTACGTAATATGACCCTGTGATTTGTGCCAAATACTCACCCTAAATTATTTGACAGCTCATATAAAAGGGACCAAAAAACCTAAATGTAAAATATTGAAATACTAATTATACTGCTACTTTTTTCTGTGAAAATTATCTTTCTAGAAAAAGAGGAAACACAAAATGCTCTGTAACCAGTCCAGCAACATAATTTACGGGACCCAGAGCAAAGTGAAAATGTAGGGCTCTTTGTTCAAACAGTGTTAAGAATTTCAAGATGGCAGCAGCAAAGATTAAACCGAGTATGGGGCCCTTCTTAGCATAGAGCATACACACACCCATGATGCTGCCCTCTACATAACATCTGTTTCTTCTCCTTAGGACTGTCATGCATGTAGTGAAGTAAAAGACACTTAATGGAAAGCTTTTTTATCTGAGCAGAGTTGAAGCTATAACAATTTCTTAAAAGAAGCTTCACAACAAAATAATAACGATTTTTTCTACCACTCCCATTCCATAATATAATGGGAGTTTACACTCTTCTAGTTGCTTGCTGCACATAGAAAGCAATATATTGGTGTTTACAATTATTTCTTCCCCATAAAAAATTGGTTTAATTGTAGTCAAGAATGTTTTCTTCATAACAGTGTGAACAAAATGCATGGGTTTGATAATATTTAATAGTTTTTCAAGAGCAACATTTTGCATGTTGTCTTAGATACATGTTATATGTTCAGGTAAGTTGATGAAATCAGACTACATGTGGTTTTGGTATTTATGTTCCAGAGAGCTCTGAACTGATGTTCTCTGAAATGGTGTGCTCAGTTGAATGGCTGCTGAAGTGGTTTTTAAATGCATAGCAATGTCTTCTGTGCCCTTTGGACCCAGATGAGACATAGCATACCTTTTTTTTTATTTTATACTTGAATTTTTCTTTTTAGGCATGCAAGTATTGGAGTGGAATGGAATTCCTTTAACTTCTAAAACATATGAAGAAGTGCAGAGTATCATTAGTCAGCAAAATGGGGAAGCAGAAATATGTGTAAGACTGTGAGTTTTTCCCCATCTTTTTGTTTCCATTTTTTTGGCTATTCATGGCTCTTTTAATTTAAAATTGTTAAGGTGGAACCTTTGCCAGTTAGCAAGATATCTTGTAATTAGAAAATAAAGTGAATGCAAGTTTATAGATGTCTTGTGTTCAGAATCAAAGTCTAACACACAGAAAGAATTCAGCTAATTTTGTTTCTGATTATGTCCCCTTTCATGATTTTCTTGAAACATGCATCATATAAATGAAAGCCTAAACCCATTTAGATTTCATGGATTTGTACAGTATTTCAAAATGAACTTATATTTAATCCATAAAGATTTCACCTTAAATAATCATTTTTATCAGCTGACTTTTAACAGCATTGCAAATATATATTTGGTTAGAAGGGTGAGCATGCTTTGAAATTGCTTTATATCATTAACCACTTCTCATTTACCTACTGAAAAAAATACTCAGCGTAGTTGGGAAAAGGGGCCTTTTGTTTCAGACTTCCTTAATTGCTTTCTTAATTTTTTTTTTTGTTTTAATTTTTAGGGACCTCAATATGCTGTCAGATTCTGAAAATCCCCAGCACCTAGAGCTCCATGAACCACCAAAAGCTGGTAGGTGAAAGCAGTCTGCTTCCAAGTGTGGTGAAGATGGAGATGGAGAAGCAGTTGTAGAGGCAGATGGAGCTAGAGATGAAGATATAGACACAAACACAGATATAGGCAAAAATAAATGCATAGGCTTATGGATGTTTATATATTTATGTGATAGTAAGAAAATTGGAAGCATTGTAGTTTCATTTTAGTATTCTAGGGAAGCACACGTATACATGTTAGAGCCATTAAAGAAATTCACATGAAATTCTTGCTGTGTGAATATACATTTTGAATTCTTTAAAATTAAATTCATCACATGAAAGTAATCCATGGAGTCATTTATTTTGGGTCCTATATAATTTTTGGATGATACTAGATTCTTTTTAGCATAGCTGAGTTCTGGAACACTGCTAAAACTTTTGATTGCCTTTTATAATAAATAAAAATCAATATAATATATAAGTACACAGTGAAGTAGATTTAACTCTTTCTTAGATAGAATATATAGTCTATAAATTTAGTTCATTTATAAGATTAAATATATTGTTGTTCCATGTTCAATAAATATTTACCAAGCACTTCCTATGCTATAGCCAATATCTCTAAGAGTCTGGGTTATGGCACTAAACAGAGAAGATCAAAACCTGTAGAAATTTTCATGCAACTGTAAATGTAAATATATTCTTTGAAATTTCCCCTTAGAAAAATAGATATATAAGATTTCAGGGAATAAAAACAACCAATCATAGAAATTAAATTCCAGTGAATAAAATATTTTGTCATGCATTCAGTTCTCTGTATAAAACATTTACAAGCATTTTTCTGATGATATAATAGGAACCTCACATTTCCTCTGTAATTCAGTAGTCTTTAATTTTTCTCTGAACCTTCTAGACTTCCTTAGAAATAGACTTATAAAGGTACACTTGCATGATTTTCTTTTTAATTTAAATTGTTTTATATAACATTTTGACTTTGTCGTCTAGAACTCAGATATCTAAGTTCCATGGTATTAAGTACCTATGAAACCGAGAATATGTGAAGCCATTTGGTTTTGTTGCAGTGGATAAAGCGAAATCCCCAGGGGTTGATCCCAAGCAGCTGGCAGCAGAGCTCCAGAAGGTCTCACTACAGCAGTCACCACTGGTTCTGTCATCTGTTGTTGAAAAGGGATCTCACGTTCATTCAGGTCCTGCATCAGCAGGATCCAGTTCCGTTCCCAGTCCTGGGCAGCCAGGGTCACCCTCAGTGAGCAAAAAGAAGCACAGCAGCAGCAAGGTGAGACATGCCCAATGCAACCTCGAGATTCCTTATTTTCTAGCTCCTTATTCAAATTAGGAGACAGGAAATATAGTATCATTTCCTAAAGGTGTTTCTCATGTAATTTCTCCTTTCCTACTGATCTGCTGAAACAAACAAAAAAGGTTTCCATATCTCAGTATAAAACTGAACAAGATGTATCAAAATGATGTGTTTCTTTCTTAAAATATTGTGGCAATTATTATGAGGGACTTGAAAAAAATGTATCTGATGCTTCCTGTTCTTTTTCTTTGTTGTTGTCACATAAATATGAATCTTTTTGTGTATCAAATATAGTCATTGTATCTTCTTAGAAACACAAGATATACATTACATTATATTTTGTAATTTAAATAAATAGTAAAAAAGACCATGAAATGAGGATAATTTAGGACAACAAGAAACAAAGAAAGCCAGTAATACAATATTGCTATTTTGAAATGTATCCCTAATTCCATACTAATAAACTTTCTCTTCATGCAGTTCTTCAGTTAGAATAAATGTTTCTAGCAGTATTATTTTAGAGTTACTGGGGAATTAAAAGAAAACATAAATTAATTTTAACTTAATAAAATCAGGTGATAATATAGACAATTTGTAATTTTCCCCCCATAGATTGATTATTAATAGAAAAACTCTCTTCATGATTGACAAATACATTTAAAAGGGTTTGTTTGTTTGTTTGTTTAAAGATAAAGGTTTTTCTTTATGTGGTGAAATATATATAGGAAGGATATGGTTGGATAAGTTGTCTGGACTTCAGAAAATAAAGTTTTTTATGGTTTCATGAGGAATAAGTTCAAAGATAGACTCAATTTCAAAATAAATTTTAACACAACTGTATTTTACCACATGCAATTATGTATTAATTTTGATGAATTACCTCATGGAGGTGCCCTGTCTCCAAAGTTACAGGCTGATACCATTTCAGATTTCTCAGTATCTCCACACACATGACCTAAAGACATGACAAGCTCTGCTAACAAAGTTTCCACACCAGACACAATAAATTCTATAAGTCTGTCATCCAGATATTTTTCTTATTTCAGCATTTGACATCATCATCCTCCCAGAAAATTAAGTCGAAATATAAAAGCACCATTGTCTCATCTTTTTGTTTACTCATTGAATCCTAGTGCTGTGAACTCTAGTTTTTTGATAATTCTCTAATAATTTTCCATCTTTTCTGAACTTGCCAATTTCGTTTAGTAAAGCATTATTCTTTTTTACCTGCAGTATTGCACTTACTACTAGCCACTCCACTCACCAGTCTCTCTTCCTTCCTCTTCATCTACCCTCCAACTATGGATCTGTGACAGTGATAGGATTAGGTCCCTATCCTGTTTAAAATTCATCCCTGCTACCTGGAATGTCAGCTTCCCTGTCTCTACCTGGGGAAGCGGGATGTTCCTTGAAAGATTACCACAGTAAGCTTAATGTTGTCAGATTTTACAGTAGCCTCGCTACTAAGTACTGTATTTATTATGGTTATCAAACTCATTTTACTCCCATCCCCCCACCCCACCCCCCCCAAAAAAGAGGCTCAACTCATTCTACTTCCCAAAGATATTTCTAGATGCCACCTTCAGTACCATGAATCATAATTTGTATGCAAGATACAAAGAGGGATAAAATCCATCCCTGTATACTATGTAGACCAGTGGTTCTTAAAGCCTGCTCAGTCCAGTAGCACCAGCATCAGGCAGGAATTATTAAAAATGCAAATTTTTGATCGTACCCTTACACCTTCTAAATCAGAAACTCCATGGATAAGACCAAGTAACCTGAGTTTTAATAAGTTCTCCAAGTTGACCCCTTGAAGTTTAAGAAGTGCTGATCTAAGTATAGGTGAAAAATGACGTATAAACAAATTCAGTAAAGCTATAATGTTGGTGGTCATTAAAAACCGCAGAGGGCACTAGGACAGTGGGGTTAGGAAAGTTGGCATTTAGCTAATGAAACAGTTTGGTAAAGGGGAAAAAGGAACCAACATTGAAGAGAATGCATCATGAAAAAAAAAAAAAATGAGAAACAGAAAATTGTATGCTTAAGTCATGGCATACAAAAGATATAGGGATAATAAATAGAGGAGAAGCCTAGATAATTGTAAATTGAAAGACATTATATGCCATGCCTTGCTTTTACTCTACAATCTGCAGAAAATGAAGAGCCAATGATAAACAAAAATAACAGAAACCCTTCCTCTACTAAGCCTTTCCATATTCTAATTCTTCCTTAAAGTTAGAGTTATCCTTCTCTCCCCCTTCCCTCCCTCCAAAGTGCCAGATGCTTTATGTATCTATTAAAACAATTTGTATCTTAATTATGGTTACTTGTTTGCTTATTTTATCCTCCTAAGTGGGCTGTACACTCATTAAGAATCAAAAGCCATTTCTTATTTTCTTTATAGCTCCCTAAGCATGTAGTAGAGTAGCTTGCATTGACCATAACAAAATAAATTAAAATTAAATGAAAACATCAGTGGCACCTGTGAGTCTTTATAATATTATGGGAGTAAAAAATATAGTTTTTTTGTTATGTGAACTTTTTTGGCAATGATTGCAAGATGAACACAGGTATCATAGGACAAACATCAAGGAAATGATACTGACACATTTTATGATATGTGGTAATTCTTTTCTGTGCCAAGAATGTGACCTGTGTAGTTTTACAGAGGTTTTGCTGAAACAGCTATAGAGCTTCACTGTCCATGACAGTGGCTGCTAGCCACCTGTGGCAATTAAACACTTCAAATGTGCTAGTCCTAATTGAGATATGCTGTATATGTGAATTATACAACAGATTTTAAAGACAGTATAAAAAAATGTAAAATAGCTCATTACAGTTTTATATTGATTTCATAATAAAATGATGTTATTTTTAATAAATTGCATCAAATAAAATATGTCAGTAGAAATTAATTGCACAAGACTTTCCTGATGGTCCAGTGGCTAAAACTCAATGCTCCCAATGCAGGGGGCCCAGGTTTGACCCCATGTCAGGGAACTAGACCCCACATGCCACAACTAAGATCCAACATACCCAACTAAAACATCCTCATGCTACCGGTGGGGTGCAGCTAAGACCTGGTACAGCCAAATAAACAAAATATATTTTTTAAAATTAATTTTACCATTTACTTTTACATTTTTAAGGTGACTAATAGAGTATTTGAAATAACCTATGTGGCTCACATTATAGTCTACTTGACCTGATGGTATATAGATTGCTTTTTAATTCTTATTAGTAGTAATAACAGTAATCAAACCTGGTTATTAGTGAGATTTTATATATACTGATAGAAATGTATACTGAATAGATGTTAACACTCTTGAAAAAAGGGACTATTACCTATTCATCTTTTGGAGGGTTTATCATCAACTTTTAGCTGGTACCGAGTTTCTTAAAATAAATAAACTTAATGATATTTATAGTATGCATAAGGCAATACTTATTTTTATTTGTTCTACAAATCCTGCAATGTTAAAATATTGACATCGAGAGATTAGAGAAATACTGAGCAATGGTCTGAAGCTTACATGTTTCTGAGTCAGGCAATATGTTCAAATATAGCATATGTTCTTCAGTTAATTTAGAAAATTATAATTTTAACATCCTTTTGTTTTTATTAGCTATGAGGCTAACTATATAGTAAATTATAAAACATTAATATTATGGAATACATTAAAACAAAAATATTTAAACCATAGCATAATTATACATTAATTATGAATATTTAGAACACCGTCTATTAAATGTTTTGAGTAATTATTCATAAATAATTATTAATCTATTAATAATGTTCCAGTTTAAGTGATTGCTTCTGAGTAAATATAAGTAAAAGGTGAATCTAAAGTATTTAGATGTAGGTTTAAATCATGTTATATATACATATGACCATTTTAAATTATTTTGTTTACTAATTCAATATGAATTTTTGCCTCCAAAATTTTTATTTTACTGCCTCAAGCTGTTTTATTTCTGAAATCTAATCAGATTTTCTTCATATTATCTTTAATATCTGAATAATTTCTCCCGTCATAGTATAAATAAATGTCAACTAAAATGCTTACTAATTTTAAGTGTTCTAATGAAATAGGTCCTTGCTCTCCCAGACTTTTCTATCACAGCACACAACAGCTCAGTAATTTTTTCATACTGCCCTTATACCAAAAGAAATACCTAAAACAATTAACATTTATTATGTATTTATGTCCCAACAATTTAACTAGTATTTATGTCCTAACATCTTAGTAACCATTGGAAAAATAATACATAAAATGAAATAAAATAATGTATCTGTTTCATAGTTGTACACTAAAATTACTTATCAGTGGGATATGTGTGTCTGACAGGCACTGCACAGCTATTCAGAAGATAGAATCGGTTTGGACACTGACACTCTCATTTCCTCTTCCACACTGATCACACTAATTTCTTTTAATACATTTTTTTTTATCACCACAGTCATCAAAAACCAGCTTCACAAAGGCATGACATCACTGAAAAGAAATACTTGTCTCTAATCTTAAACCATAACTACCTGGAGCTGGTAGGTTGCCCACTGTACACAGATATTATTGTATCCTTGTGTGCCTTTATGAGTTCATTGCCCCACCCCAGAACATTTAAAATTTGTCCATAAGTTTATTCTCTGCATTGAATCTAGTTATGTCTGCATGATCATATTTCAAATGAGTTACAACCATCAAAATGAAATCAAAACAAAATACATTATCAATCATTACTTGGGATTTTTTAATATTATTTTTGACTTTTTATCTCTCGTTATCCCTCAGCCTTGCTCATTCAGATTCATGGATATCTAGTTTTAGGAAACTTCCCATCTTTAATTGAGTTAGAGTTTCAGGAAATTGTGTAGTCCTTATTTTTCTCGACTCCTTTGCTTTCCTTAAAACTTAAACAGTAAAAGAATTAAGTAAACATAATTGTTCAATAACTAGCAGTTTATCCTTTGCAGCCAGAGCACAGTTTCAGTGTTACTAAATGGCCATTCATGTAAATGAACTTTACTAATAAAGGATACATGGCTTAGAAAATTTAACCCCTTCTCTATAACTTTACCAATGATTACATATTATTTTAAATATTGCTCAGAACAAGACCTGGAAGATAGCTGTCTTCTTTGATTGCTCTCATTTCTAGCATAAATTAATTAAAAAAAGTAGCAGAAACACACCTAAATATTATGATTTTCCTTTTCCAGTTAATTTTTAATATAAGGCCAATATGATGTGTATACAGGGAGACAGGGCCTTTTTTGTCGGTAGTAAGCTTGCCTCCATTTTAGTAAATGTCTCCCTACAGTGATGCCACATTGCCTGAAATTCTGTTATAGATCTAGAGTCAGGGACATCATTCCTTCTTTGGTACAAATTTGTACATTCTACTGAAAGGTAACAGATCAGTAATCAGTCGTTTAATCAGCAGAATGAATCACTTTATCAGATCACATTCTGAATGGTTTTTAAGGCTTTCCTGACATAAGAAAATTATTAAGGAAATGTGAACTTAGATAGAATGTTATGGACTTTTAATTAAAGGGGTATGAAATGCTAAGAATTGGTTACCTGGGTGTCCCACTCTAGAAGAGAGTAGGACTGGATTGAGAACCAAGCAAAGGAATATAAGGTGGACTTTTATAACTTTGGCCTCCTAGGCAGTCAAGTAAAAACAATATCTTTTTCATTTTCTTATAGACATTTAAATCCATTAATATTTAAATTGAATACTTTCAACCAAAAGTGTTTCATTTCTTAAGTAATTGAATGTACATTACTTCAGGTATAAAATTATAGCTTCAAAACAGGCTTCTCACAATGAAAAAGAGATTTATGTATCTATAAAATTAAACATGTATTGAGAAATGTAAGGAGACACCATAATCTAAAGCAACCAAATGGACAAAATGTACTTTCCAGGCAGTGTGCTCTGACCAAACAGAAATTAACTCAGAGGGAAGTTTAAATGGTAAATCCTGTGAAGGGTTTATCCATTAATCTAATATGTCTTAATATTGCAGCCGCCTGATGCAGCAAAGGTGGTCTCTCATCCAATTACGGGGGAAATTCAGGTATGAATGCTTCTGAAAGATCATTATTACACCATCTTCTGTGGCTCTTTTTCCCGTTGGTCTATTGAGATTGTAAGCACTATTAGAACCTTACCTATTATATGACTTATATAGGTATAAGTATTTTAATACAATATATGTTTTATTAAATCTAATTATACCTCTGGAATTCTGTACTTTGACCTAATACCTTAACAGTATCAATGTATTAAGTCTCATTTACTTTATAGTTGTTGAATTTGTTTCAAACATGACAGATTCTCCTGGAAATTTGAAGTTCTCATTGAGAGTTTCATGAGTCTAATGCTGTCCTCTTTTCTTCCTCTGGTCAACAATTGCTAAATAATTGCTGAACAGTTCTTCTAAAGCAGTGTTTTTCATACTGGAGGTCATGACCAATCTGTAATTTATCAAATTAATAGAGATGATTTTGACAAGGAAGATAGAAGAAAATAGTTTAAATCATTATTTTTTTTTTAGTTCTGTGTGCATGTTTCTGTGTTTATATATTGCATCATAAATGGGCAGATTCAGAAAAGTTAGAAAAATGATACTTTAGATGATACCAAAAAGTAATTTAAGGTAGATAAGAAATGTCATGTGAAAACAATTAACAAAATAGAAAATAATAGCTATTTGGAGATAGTACGTTTTCGATAAGAGGAAAGAACAGTGAGTCTTAGTTGCACTACAGTACATTTTCACAAAGAGGAACAGAGATTTGAAGTAATTTGAGGATAAGCATAAAAAAAGGAGAAGTGTTTTCCTGGAAGAAGAAATGGTACAAGGAACAATTCTGCTGCCAGAGGGTAATGAAAGAGCAGATCTGTTCTGCTGCAGGAAAATGTTCCTGTAGAGATAAGTTAAGACTAAATTAAAAGAACCTTGAACAGAAGCCGAAGGATGTTAGCCACAACATAATAGAGTGATCAGGAAATATTTTAGAGTGAGGGTGAGGCTAACTGAAACAAATATGTCATAGAAATTCATAGAGCCACAGCCTCTAAGAAGTGTTATAAAGAGGAGGACACAAAGACAAAGAAACCAGTTGTCATCTGGGCATACCCTGATGGAAGCAGAGTGGAGAGTGAGAGTGGAAATGAAGAAAAAGCACAGAACATGGGCTCCTTAATAAGAAGGACCCAGCAGGATGGGCCTGAAATCACCAGTGGGTTCTCAATCTTGCTGTCTCACTGCTATTTCTCACTTCTAGAAAGCCAAAGGTGATCACTTTTCATTTCACATGCAGCAAAGAAAATGCTAGATATTCTAATTCATAATATGTCTTTCTCTGTCTCATTTTTTTACCTTCTTGCTCAAGGGCCAACATGTGCTGTGTTTCTTTTTGGCTTGTTATAATTTGTTTTTTACTGAAAGGCTTATTTTCTAAAACCTTTTTATTTTGAATTGGGGTATAGCTGATTAACAAACAATATTGTGATAGTTTCAGATGAACAGCGAAGGCACTCAGCCATATATATATATATGCATACATACATACATATATATCCATTCTCCCCCTAAATCCCCTCCCATCCAGGCTGCCACGTGACATTGAGCAGAGTTCCATGTGTTGTACAAGTGTGTCGTGGTTGGTTACCCATTTTAAATATAGCAGTGTGTACATGTCCATCACCAATTCCCTAACTATCCCTTCTCCTTCATCCTTCCCCCCCCCCCCGCCCCCCACCAACAACTATAAGTTCATTGTCCGTCTGTGAGTCTGTTTCTGTTTTGTAAGTAAATTCATTTGCTTTGTTCTTATTTTCTTTTCACTTCAGTGGTAATATTTAATTTTATAGTAGAGATTTGCTCTAATATTTTCAACTCCCAGGATATTTGCTTTGCTTTCTTTTCCTTTTTTTTTTTTTTTTAAGGGGGAGTGGCGAGGAGAGATACTTTCTTATGACAGTGATTTCATTTTGTTTATATTTTATCTTCTGCTTGTCTTTTTAGCAAAGCCTCATTCCAGATGAAACCTTGTGTAAACACCCAGTGAATTGCCAGAATGTAATAGGTCTGGTTAAGGGTTACTGGAGGCATCTCATTTTCTCTCACATGTAACATCTGAGCAACTCTAAGTGTTCTCTAAGGCGCCAGATTTACAGAGTACACTTTGAGAAGTACTCTCTTAGTGTATCCTACAAATTTCTATTTCAATAAGAAATGATTTTGCTGCCTCACCAGTTAAAAGTGGACTTTTAGACTATCAGAGAAAGGAAAAAAATGAGGGAAATTTTCTCCTTAAAGATTTGGAAGCTGTTCTAAACCTCAGTGAAATTAACTGCAGAATAATTCCTGTATTTTAGTACTCCATGAAAACACAGTTACTGCAGTCTTAGACTTCTTATTTCTCCTGTTCCTTCATGGCTCTTTGTTTCATGTTTCATATTGCTTTCATGGTGGTCAGTGAGACTCTGGAGCTTTCTGTACTGAGAAAAGTGAACAAAGATTCCTTTTCTGCCACAAAACATAACCAGATCAAAATTATGCTGAAATCAGTAAATCGTTTTAATATTAAATTTTAAATGAAGGCTGACTCATCTAAGTTATTCCATTTTCAACATAAATATAGCATATCTGTTTTGCATGATTATAAAAGTACATTCATTTTTATTTATGGTTTTTCCTTTTCAAAGTATAGATTTCTTCCTTTCTGTTAGGGCTCCCTTGGTGGTTCAGGCAGTAAAGAATCGACCTGCAATTCAGGAGGCCTGGGTTCGAGCCCTGGGTCAGCTAGATCCCTGGAGAAGGGAATGGCTACCCTCTCCAATATTCTTTCCTGGGAAATCCCATGGACAGAGGAGCCTGGCGGACGACAGTCCATAGGGTCTGCACAGTCCATGGGGTCACAAAGAGTCGGATACGACAGCTGCTAACACTTTCACTTTCCTTTCTGTTATTTGATAATTTGAAGCAGCATCAAACAGAATTGTCCTAATCTAAATGATGCCAAAGGAATTTTTCATTTTTGAAGGAGAAAAATTGGTTAATTCAATTATTTTGAATCATGCTGGCTTCTTAAAATTTAGTTTGAATGGTAATTCTTTTACTATTCAATGACAACTTTACAACAGCCGTTAGACATCCATGAGACAATGCCTCTTTTCAGTTTCTGAGATTAAAGAACAGTTGTATTTTATTATCTTAACCTCACTCTGTTAAGGAAGCAGGCACAAAAAGAAAAGCTACAGGTTTATCAGCTACTGTACTATAGAAAGAGATCAAATTGAACATTCTTAAATATCCTGACAATTCAGTACTAACATTTGTGTTTAAATAATGATTCTACCCACTATTAACTATTTGATGAAATGCAAAAGAGATTTTCTAATACATTTATCTGTTAGTTAATTTATTTTCAAAATTCTGGCCATTGTATTTATGAACATTAACATTTCTGATTTTGCTAACAGTGGAAATTTTGTTTAAAAATGTAACTAGCATTCACTGTGTTATTTTCCTTCTAAATGAATTTTAGACAGGCCAGAACTTTCACAGTGGAAAGAATGAACAGCACATTTACTAGTAATTAATGTGTGCCTGGGAGCTCCCAATTAAATTAGACATTAACTGGTCTGTTCAGTTTCAAATAAAATGAAAGTGACAGTTAATGCTTCTTATGAGAATTTTTTTTTAATACTGGCAAAATATTGAACGGTAATGTATTATATGCTTTTTAAAAAACAAAATAATATTCATGGAATATTTGCTGTTCCTTTAAGCTTCAAATCAACTATGACCTTGGAAATCTCATAATACATATTCTCCAAGCAAGAAACCTAGTCCCTCGAGACAACAATGGTTATTCAGACCCCTTTGTTAAAGTGTACCTTCTTCCAGGGAGAGGGTAAGTAAAGAAGTGATGTCTTCAAAGTATCATAAGTATTCCCATGTGATTTTAAAAAAAAAATAGTGATTAATGTCTTCTGATCTCTAAAGAGCTTAATATCTTTTTCTTAGTTTTATCTATAATACATGTCATACTTTTTTATTCCCAATTAGTAAGCAAGGTGGAATTAAAAATTTATAATTAAGCCTTACTGGATTTTTGGAGATTCATGATCATAACAAAAGCTGCTTGAATAAGAACGTATTAGTATTTCAGTTCTAGAAACTTCTTGTGCTATGACCAATCAAGTAGACTGTGAAATCATTTCAGGAATTGTTTGTGGCAGATTTAAAGAATTAGTTTACCTTTCAAAATGTATTTGTGAAACCAATGTTCAAGGACTCATCAGTTACTCTTTTATCTTATAGGACATGTGTATTATTTAATACATTAAATGCTCATTAAATGACTTGATGCATCATTATTTACATGCATATTTTCAAATCACTGTTCTAAAATTATAAAATAAAAAAATAAGAATAATATTTGAAATGTCAACTTTGGTAGATAAATGAAAAAGATCTCTTTACATCTCTTGTGTAATATAGAAACTGTTTGTATAAAGCAAGTACTCTTTAGAGATGTTTAATTTTCACATAATAAATGCAAATTGCTGTCGTCATATGTAAATCATAGTTCAGGGATGGCTTCAAACCAGTAGTTTGGACCCAACAGATCATTTCCTTTTATGAAGAATTTATACTAGCCAAATTAGTATGATGGAGCCGTAAGTAATCTACAATTGGAGGTATAGTTGAAAAAAATTAGAGGACAGTTATTGAAGACTCTGGTTTCATTTTTGCTGTGTTTTCATTTAATTTGAAGAGCAACATTTTAATATAACTTTTTACTGGGAAATTTTCAGTCATTGGAAGTATAAGTAGAAAGAATAGTATAATGATCCATCTTGCACCCATTACTCAGCTTCAACAATTACCACTTTCTAGCCAATCAAGTTTCACTTTTACCCTTGTACATTCCCTCCATGCAGATTATTTTAAAATAGATCTCAACTATTGTAACTTAATAGTATATATTTCTAAAAAAAATTTTTTTAATAATTATAATACCACACATAGCCATAATAATTTTTAATTTTTAAATCTCTTTTTCTCCCAATTGCCTCCTAATATTTTCCTAGTCAGTTTGATGACCTAGTTGATATATATAAAATATTCTGCCCATCAACAGCAGAATATGTGTGTGTATATATGTATATATATACTTTTCAAGTGCACATGGAACATTAACCAACATAAACTATGTTGTGGGCCATAAAACAAAGCTCAACAAATTTATAAACACTAAAATCATACAAAGTATGTTCTATAACTATAGTTGGTTTGTTTGAACAGGATCTAAATTAGAGTTATACACTGCATTTGAATGCTGCTTACCAGTTGTCACAACTGTCAAATCATCAATTCTTAGAGACTCACTTTCCTTGTTGATATTGAAAGAGCCATGGTAGAGAGAGCCATAATTTTCAGTTGCTCAGGAAAATCAGATTAGATAATACTCAGAAAATAATTTGAAAATTGCCAAGTGATATATCTAATTCAGTATACAGCCTTTAATTTCATTCTACCCAACAATTTTATTTAGAAACTTAGAATTGCTGGTATTGTTACTCTAGTTTTAATTGATAGACATTTTCAACTAGCCCTAAAGAACAAGAAAGGGGAATTTCTATGTTAGTTTATATCTTTATGTAGTAGTATAACTGCAATGTTTCTACTCTTCTGAAATATAGTTGATTTACAATGTTGCATTTGTTTCTGGTATACAGCAAACTGATTCAATTCAAGATACAGAATATAGTTTCTGTGCTATACAGTAGAATTTGCTGTGTATCCGTTTTATATGTAGTAATCTGTAACTGCTAATCTCAAACTTCTAATTTATCCCTTCTCCTTGAGTACTTTATTTTTTTAGCATGAATATAACAACAAACTGATAACTGCATTCTTCCTTTTATTTGGGTCATTTGACTGTTAGTGTTATTTAATGACAGTATAAGAGGAAATCACTGCCAAGGATATATCTCTAATCAGCATTTGCTAATGAGTGAAAATAAACACTCTTTTAATTTTCTATCTTCTTTAATACCCTAGAGTGTCACTTTTTATACTATAAGAGCGTGGTCATCTTTTATTTGTTACAGGATATGTTTTAATCCTATTGCAATCCTATTGCAAACTTCAATAACCAGAAAGATCAGACAGATGTCATGAATATGGCAGTCCATTCCGGAGTGGGTAACAGAAAGAAGGGTGGGAACTAGAATGAAATGAAGAGTGAGGTTCCTACCTAAAGCTATCCCCATGCAATTTGTCAAACAAAATATGCCTTCTAGATGGGATTTGACCAAAAAGCATGTAGTATGCCATTCTTACTCAATTCCTAGCCCTTTCTTTAAATTACTCCTAGTTACTATTAGTGACCAAGACCTTGGAATGTATTACACTTGTGAAGCATTATTTTCACCTTAGTTCAAAGATTATTTTCTCCCTCATGTTGTTTGTGTATTATGGTATAGCTCCTTTAGTCTTTATTCTCACATTTTCTTCCTTACTTCTGTTCCTAACTCTTTTCTTCCTGTCTTTCCTACTTTCCTGCTATATCCTTCATTCTCGATCTTGGAATCAATGCAGTCAAGTCATGGTTGTCCAGAATGCAAGGTAGAGTTGGTTCTCTTTCAATGTGAAACTTTGCTGAAATGTCTAGAGTTTTGTTGTTTTTTTGTGTGTGGTTTTTTGTGTTTTTTTTTTTTTTTTTGCCTTTTGTGTACATTTACCTGTAGTTCAACTTGGGCTATAATTTTTATTTTTCTTCATGTTTGTATCAATTGAATTAGGCTAATAGACTGTTCTGATCACAACATTACTAAATATGTTTAGCAGATATGTGCAGAAGAGGATAGAAAAGTAGAAAATAGCAAAAACCTAGAAAAGTATGATGAAGAAATATCACTCTGAAATTAGATATACCTAAAGTTTTTGTTTATAATTTGTCTGCTAAAATTCATTTAGCTTCTCATGCAGTAATCATGGCTTAGGTCCTTCTGAGTCTTATATGACAAATTAAAAAAATATAGTCATTTTTCAGAAGAAATTAATTGGCCTTCTGAATGACCAGTACTACATATATATCCTATCTTAAACATGAGAGTTGTCTCATCTTTTACCCTCACTTAGACCTAACGTTGAAACACTTCCATGCCTTTAGACCTTATGTACCACAAAATTATTGCTGTGCAATTTAGGATGCCATAATCTGCCTGTTCCAGCACGAGAACAACCTCCTTTGTCTATTTTCTGCTAGAGGGTGTTAAATCAGTATATTGTCAGTTAAGGGTTTTTCTTAATATATAGCCAAAAGCACTTTTTGCACACCTCATTGCATACAAATTGAATGTGTTATTTAGCTGGGGACGTGAATCTTGTACCATCTGTAGCAACACAGTGATGGGAACTTTAATCCCACCCAGAATATTAATGGTACAGGATTTTCGTCTTTGATAATATAATTCAACATCTTTACTAAACCTGACAAACTATTGAGCAAAACAGGCAGTTTCTGATTTGTAAGAGTTTAAATATTTAAATATTTTAAAGAATAGTATTAGCCATTATAACCTTTCTGGTGCCCAGAAACTGTTTCCTTGCAGTCACATAATTATGGCTACCAGAAAATTTGAAACTGAGAAAGGTCACTTGTTATGACTGGCTTTCTCTTCTCAGGCATCATCCAGACCTCTCAGACTGATAGGCAAAATGAGTTTTGTTTCAAAGTGATCATGTCACTTCAGAACAGACATTATCAGTCCCTTTATTCAGAAGCTTTCTCTCTTTTATCAGGAGAAACTAGGGGGAAATTGTCAGAATGACAGTGCTTGTCTATATTTAATTTAGAAGAGAACATGTTTTTTGTAAATGTCAATAGTCAATCTGAGATGTGCTGGATTACATTACAGAAGATCTAGAAGTCACTTAGTCATATCTTTCATATTGAAGTTATTTTCATCATGTCTTCTAGAACTGTCAGTATGAAAAGGAATTATGCTGATAAAGTATTGACTTTGTAAGTTAGACTGAAGAGGCCAATGAGTAAAGTCCTTAAGAGCTTGAGTTTGAATTTCAGCCCTACCACTTAGAAGTTGTGAGGTTTCTCGAAAACTATGTCCTCTTCTACCTAGGAATCTTAATAGCCCCCTACCAGGATTTTTGTGAAACACATGAAGAATGCACCAAAAATGATAAGCATAAGTCAGGCACATAATAAGCTCTCAATAAATGGCAGTTGCTATTATTTACAGAGATATGTATAATAAATTTCATGTTGCCAGTGGTCACTTAACTCTGCAACAGAAAAGAGATATAGAATGCTTTGGCTACTGAATTATACTAAATTATTTAACAACACTATATAGAAAATCAAGCAACTTTTCTTCAGTAATGACTATAATACATCCTAAGTGCTTAAAAAAAAAAATTTAATGTCTTGCTTAACTAAAAGAATTTCACTGGTCTGGTTTTCTTGTCCCCTTTTATTTCCTCTTCCCATCCTTTGATCAAGATGTTCATAAGCTCTCATAGCCCAGATATCAGCCAAGATGAGGTGAAAGAAAGACAATAGACTAAAGAGTCCATTAACTCAATACTTGTCCCTAGATAATTAAGAAATGAAAATGAGCATATCTGAAGGATTTCATTCTGCTTTTCTTTCATTACACTGCTAGACAAAGTGCAGAATTTTTTTTTCCCACTAATGAGATTTTGCTATAGTTGAAGCTTATTTTCTCTATTCTGGTACCTGGAAGCCCAGTTCCTGGCTGGACTTTCTCTAAATACCCTTGTTAGCACCTCAAACTATTTCCTCTGGAATGAATGTAACACAGGTATACATGTTGTATATATTTACAATTTGAAGGCCAAAACTTAATGTATTTCAGTAGATTTTAAAGAAAAAAAAGAAGTACAAACATGCTTTAAGGATCCATTCAATAAACATTTATTTAGCAGAAACTACTCCAAACTCTTTGCTGGGATTGGAATTGAGAATACAGCCATAGTCTCAGACCTCAAGGAGCACAATCAAGTGACAAGCCATATATGCATTCTTTCACACAGAGAAACAAAGCTTATAAAATGGGACATGCTCTGTGCTTCTTTCTAAATTAAAGGCAATATCCTTAGAGGAATAATTTTGAAGAAAACTTGGCTGGTAAAGAATCTGCCTGCAATGCAGGAGATCCCAGTTCAATTCCTGGGTCAAAAAGACCTGCTGGAGAAGGGCTAGGCTATCTACTCCCGTATTCTTGGGCTTCCCTTGTGGCTCAGCTGGTAAAGAATCTGCCTGCAATGCTGGAGACCTGGGTTCGATCCCTGGGTTGAGAAGATCCCCTGGAGAAGGGAAAGGGTACCCACTCCAGTATTCTGGCCTGGAGAATTTCATGGACTGTATAGTCCATGGCGGAGAAGGCAATGGCACCCCACTCCAGTACTCTTGCCTGGAAAATCCCATGGACGGATGAGCCTGGTAGGCTGCAGTCCATGGGGTCACAAAGAGTCGGACACGACTGAGCGACTTCACTTTCATTTTTCACTTTCATGCATTGGACAAGGAAATGGCAACCCACTCCAGTGTTCTTGTCTGGAGAATCCCAGGGATGGCGGAGCCTGCTGGGCTGCCGTCTATGGGGTCGCACAGAGTCGGACACAACTGAAGCGTCTTAGCAAGAGCAGCACCATAGTCCTGACTGAGCAAGTTTCACTTCACTATATGTGTGTGTGTATGTGTGTATTTATGTATGTATATGTATATATATGACTCATTATATATTTTTCAATAAAGAAATATGTATGTATTTTTCCAATCGAGAGAAAGCAAATAAATGAAGACCTTCAATATTTTATATAATTCTATGAGGGTTAAATATAAATAAGCCATTATATTCCATTCTTCTTTCTCAATTTTTTTTTAATTAAAGAGAAACTCAGAGAACTGTTTTATTCTGCTGGTTTTAGAGAAAATAACTGAATTTTAAGTATCTTTCCTGTCAGCCTTAAAATCATATCTACTTATGAAAAAGTGACCATAACAATAAAAATCAAAGAAAAAAGAAATTAGTCAAAACTTCAAGGAAATAAAGGTTTAGCTTTTTTGATAAGCACCACGTCCCATCTTGATTAATTGACTTTTTATTTTCACTTATTAAAAAAAGTCTCTGATTATTAGATATAACTTACTTATCCTAAAATAATATTATTTCAGCCTTCCCATGAGAGACCGCAGTGTGTTTATTAGACAGGGTAGGAAAGAAAAATGAGCTCCACTTTTTCTTCACCTGGATTTCTGCTCACATTCAAGAATTCTGCTTACCTGGCCACCTTCAACTTGTAAATCCACAGATTTTGATATGGTGCTGAGAAATGTGGAGTTTCCAATTGTGTAAAGTCAGAACATAGTCCATTGGCATCTTGCCCAATATAGTCAGTACATGGTAGCTGTAAGACAAGGGTAAATGAAAGCAAAGCTTTGTGGCCTTTGTGGCCTTCTCTGCAAGTCAGGAAATTCAAGTGTGAAAAGATTGCAAAGGATTTCATTTGCATTTACACAAGTGAACCTGGGCTGGTAGAGGCAAGATCAGGAGTAAGGTGTGCTTGCCTTCATTAACCCTAAAGGCAAAGGATACAGACTGGAGAGTCGAACTTATATTATCTAGTAAATTGAACATCTAATTTTTTCCCAACTAATTGGGGTTATATCTGATTGTATCTGGACAGAAGTTAGTATTTATACTAATTATCCTTAGTTCCACAACACTGTCTGACAACATACCATTCAGTATTTTCCTAAGCAACTCTATAACTGTCCTGATTTTCAGTATGTGTGTGTGTATATATATATATATATATATATATATACATGCTGTAAATAATTTATGTTGTATATGTATAAATATATATTTAATTTGAGGTGTATAATTTTATATTTTAAAATAAGACAAACTAGACACTTCAGCTAATTAAAAATTAAGTGATAGATTAGTCACATTTTATGATGGGCCTAATTAACTGAGTTCATATAGCCCATGTTCAAGAGCAAGAAATCAGTATTCTTGTTTGAAACCTTGTCCTATGAATTAATAACTGCAGCCTTACCTGCTTGCCTTAATTCCTCTGAGCTTCAGTTCTTATCAGCTATAAAATAAGATAATAAATAATACTTGACTCACAGAGTTGCGTTGAGGATTAAGTAATTTAACACATGAAAAGCACTTAGACTCTGCCTGTGAAAAAGCCTTTCATTAATGTTAGCTGTTATTATTTTAATATGCTGACTTTACAAAGTGCTTCTCATGACATAATGGTGTGTCAATACAATTAAAAGTTTTGCAGCTGTACATTTTTATAGAGCATAGTTCCTGACACAAAATTGGCACTCAATAATTTTGCTAGATATAGGTGAAAGAATGACTAAAATATACATGTGAAATGTTATTACAATTGTTAATATTTATAAATAAAGGGAAAATGGTGATTAATACATCTTTTGAAGACATTTCAATAGTTTTGGCTATTTAAATATATATTGGCATATCTAGAATTTTAGTAAAAATACATGAGTTTGCATTTGACATTAATTTCCATCTTCAATCTTATTTTAAAATTGTATGCTTTCAGTTTTTCAGAATTTGAAAAAAATAACATTTTTACCACTGTTCACTGCATTATGAATCTTATCCCTAATATATTTTTTCCCATGATCTCACACTTTGATAATTAAGTCCAAAATAGAAACTTTAAAACTCATACTACAATGTGCTTTTTTTAAATTCTACTAGAGAAATAGCCATGAATTATAAAGTAGCAACCAAAGTTGACTATTAACTTAAAAGTGATCATACTCATTCTTATATCATCATGAATTTAAAAAGGAAAATCATAAAATATAAAAGGATGTAATTTGCTAAAATAATTTTTAATTTTTGTTATAAAATTTTTTAAACCTACTGAATATTATAGTAAATACTGCCACAAGTACTTATTTTCTTGATATCCAATTTTATCAAATCTAAATATTTTGCTATACTGGCTTCAGTTTTTTTTTTTTAATAAAAAATATGTTATAGCTACCTCTGAAGCCCTCTGAAACCATTCCCCTGTTTATCTGAGATAACCATTAAATAGAGTATAACATCTATAAATGCCACGCTGTCTTATGATATTAACATGTTTGTCATACATATATACAAGTAGACATAAATAATTTACAGTATTATTTCATGTGATTTCAATTTATATCTTGATAACCTACTCTAGGTTTTCTTCTGAAAATTACTTGCTAAAGATTTTTTTTAATATTTATCCACCTTGATATATAAGGTGTTTTCATTCAAGAGTCGTGTCCGACTCTTACGACCCCATGGACTGTAGCCTGCCAGGCTCCTCTGTCCACGGGATTCTCCAGGCAAGAATACTGGAGTGGGTTGCCATTTCCTTCTTCAGGGGATCTTCCCGACCCGGGAATCGAACCCAGGTCTCCTGCATTGTAGGCAGATTCTTTACCAACTGACCTACAAGGGAAGCCCCAATTTCATTGAATGAATATATTATAATGCCTGTATTTCTTATCTTATTCTATACTTATCTTATACTATTAGAAACAATATTGCAGTGAATGTTCTTGAACAAAACTTTAGATACATGTGGGAGAGTTCTCCAGAGTAAAATTGTAATAAGTCAAAGTGGAACTTTCTGAGTACTTGGGTATATAAACTTCACTAGACAGATTTTTCTAAAACATATACATAAAAATATATACGTTCTGTCCACAGTCTATGAAAGTTGTTTTATCTTGGAATCATTGCCTATTCATTTCCCCAGAATTCTTTGCACTTTGTGCTGAATGACAAAATTGTCACATCGTGTTCTTATTTTTGTACATTCAAATAGGTTGGTTAAAAATGAGAACAGTGCTGCTTCATTTCTTAAAGTGAATTCAGTTCACAGTAGCTGAAACGTGAAGTCTTTGGAGACATTAACTAGTCGGTTCTCAATCTTGACAACACTTTAGGTTTACTCATGTCATTTTAAAAATTCTGATGCTCAAGCCTCACCCCAGGACTATTAAATAAGACTCTCATAAGGAGAAAAGGGAAGGGAGATGTGGATGCATACTGTTTGCACCATCCCCCACAGTTGGAACACAGATCCCAGAGTGATTCTAACAGGCAACCAGTGTTGGAGATTATTGCCCTTGTATATGCGATAAGAAAGAGAATAAAGCCAGAGGGAGAAAAAAGATATTTGGCTGTAGATATATCTCTAAAAGTGAGTGGTGAAATGGAACTTGACTCTCAATATTTTTATCTAGAATGAATAAACTAGTGTCTGGGGGACAATAGTAGGTATTCCAGAATTTAGCAAGGCTTGAGGCCATTAATATAACAAGAGTTAGTCTGTTGTCCATTGTTGGGAATAGAACTGTAGATCTAGGGTGAAGATCCACTACTTTCAGGGAAAGGCAATTTATGAATTCCAGGCACAGGAAAGGACCCCAGACAAGTATTAGGTTGGTGCAAAAGTAATTGCAGTTTTTGTATTGTTGAAATTTGCTTTCTGATATTGGAATACATTCTAAATAAATGTGATTGTTATACATCATTTTAATGCACATTTCTCACTTAATGTTTTTTGCTAATGACTTATTACTTGCTGTCTATATTCATTTTAGACCATGGAAATGATGTTAGACAAAAAGCAAATTCAAGCAATTTTCTTATTTGAGTTCAAAATGGGTCATAAATTAGCAAAGACAACACGAAATCACCAATGCATTTGGCCCAGGAACTGCTAGTGAACAGTGGTGGTCCAAGAAGTTTTGTAAGGAGACGAGAGCCTTGAAGATGAGCATAGTGGCCAGCCATCAGAAGTTGACATTGACCAATTGAGAGCATCATCAAAGCTGATCTTCTTACTACTACACAGGAAGTTGCCAAAGATCTCAGGGTCAACCATTCTATGGTCATTCAGTATTTGAAGCAAATTGGAAAGATGAAAAAGCTTGATAAGTGGGTCCCTCATGAGCTGGCCAGAAATAAAAAAATCACCATTTTGAAGTGTCATCTTCTCTTGTGCTCATTTCAGGAGCACATATATTATAAATAGAAATGTCATCTTCTCTTATTCTATACAATGAACCATTTCTTGATTGGATTGTGATGTGCAACAAAAAGTGGATTGTATATGACAGTCGTCAATGACCAGCTTAGTGACTGGACCAAGAAGCTCCAAAACACTTCCCAAAGTCAAATTTGCACCAAACAAAGGTCATGGTCACTGTTTGGTGGTCTGCTGCTGATCGACTGCCCCTTTCTGAACCCCAATAAAACCAATACATCTGAGAAGTATGCTCAGCAAATCCATAAGGTGCACCAAAAGCTGCAATGCCTGCAGCCAACATTGGTCAACAGAAAGGGCCCAATTCTCTGCAACGATGCCCAACAGCATGTTGCACAACCAACATTTCAAAAATTAAACAAATTGAGCTACAAAGTTTTGCCTCATACTCCATATTCGCCTGACCTCTCACCAACTGACTACCACTTCTCAAGCATCTTGTCAAGTTTTTGCAGGGGAAATGCTTCCACAACCAGCAGGAGGCAGAAAATGTTTTACATTTTTTTACATTTACATTCATCAAATCCCAAAGCATGGATTTTTATGCTACAGGAATAAACAAACTTCTCGGTGGCAAAAGTGTGTTGATTGTAATGGTTCCTATTTTGATTAATAAAGAGGTGTTTGAGCCTACTAATAATTATTTAGAATTCATAGTCGAAAGCCATAATTACATTTGCACCAACCTAAAAGGTTTGTTTTCCAGGCAAAAAATTAGGGAAAAGCCAGTGAATGTTAGAGAAAGGTTTGGCCTGTGTGGGTGCCATTGGCTCATAGCAAATAGTAGTAATTCCAACTCCATTGATTGATGGTCAGTATAGATGTTTTGTCAAACTTAATTAAAATAAGTTTTAAAAATACTCATTCTTAAACATGTAAAATATAAGCTTCTAACTGTTGATCAGAGGGCATGGAAGAGTCAAGGACAAACTCAAATGGCCCAAGTTATAATGAATAAAGAAAAGTTTTGATTTGGTTTATCATTTATAACAAGGTATTGACAGAAACCAAGAATTTATATTTAATTAGGATTGTCTCATAACTATATTACTGTTTTACTAAAAGTGTCAGAATATACTATAAATATAAGATAAATATTCATGAGATCTCAGCTATAGTAACAGCCATTTTTCATCCTTTCCTCAGTCAATACAGTTATTATAGTCTTTTATGGAAAAAAATTGAAAAACCATTTAGCTTTACTGACATGATCAGTTGCAAAACTATTGGAAAATTAAATACCAAATTATTATTTATGGGATAAGAATATATTGACTTTACTGTATAGTTCATGTAATTATCTCACACATTCAGGAGAGATTAAGATTTCTAAAACTGTATTACAGTTAAAACACCAAAAGCTTTTCTTTTAAAAAAAAATTAGCTTAGGGAAAATAAAACTAAAGTATTCCAAGATATTTTTAAATTGTTATTGTGCATTCAACTTAAGATACGGTTTAAGACATCAGTATGATGAGATGATTACATAGTGATTCACAACAAAGTACCTTTAAAAGTCTGCATGCCCTTCAGGTTGACTATGAAGTCACCAGTCAAGGTGAATAATCAAGATAACTTTTTCTTTTCTTCTAATTCAGTGCTGAGTATAAGAGAAGGACTAAATACGTTCAGAAAAGTCTTAATCCTGAGTGGAATCAAACAGTGATTTATAAAAGTATCTCCATGGAACAGGTATGCAGCTATTATTTTCTATATGACAGATTTAGGCTTTTATAAAAACAGTGATGATAAAATTGTTGAGAGATTGTGATTTATATCAATTTTACTATATAAACAAAACAAAAAAAAAATAGGTAAAGTACATTTCTAAGAAATGTAGCCATAAAAGGAACTGGGTGCAGTTCAAAGACATGGTGAAAGAAAATGTGCACATTTTGGCAAAACAGCTAAAAAATAAACACAATAAATAAGATTGGTAGAACATTTTCCATTGATTATTTCAAAATGAAATAGTTAAGTAGACTGGGCTCTATTATATTTTGAAGGAAAATATTTCCAGCTAGGCATGTCATGACATTTAGAAACAGTATAGAGATACAAAAGAATTGGATACACTGAAATGAATTATCCCATCAGGCAACATTTTGGGGATCGTCTTTTCTCTAAATTGAGACTTAATAAGGATCTGGCATTGTGGAACTGAATTGTACAGAAGAAAGCATGAAGAAAACTAATGTAAAGGGTTACCACCAGAAACAGAATGACTCTAGGCAAAACTGCATCAATATGTTTGTGAAAATCTTCATAACAATGCATGATTTACAGAAAATAACTGATGGTTTATAAGGATGAATTAAGAGAGAAGAAAATACAAATAAAATAGAAAGAAGACATTCATGGAAGCAGTTTACAAATGAGTTGTCTTTCAGAGTGAGATTTCTAATTTATCCTCTGGAAGATTTCTAATTTGACCATGAAATTGAAGCCAGATATAAATTATAATCTGGGTTCTTGAGTTGAAAATAAGTTAAATTCACCTGCAAAAATAAGATAATGCTATTAATGTGTTTTGGCAATTTACTGAGACAACAAACTGAAATCCAAATACTTTATCTAAATAACCTAGACATTTTTTATGACCTATGAATTTCATGTGTTAAAGAGTATATATAGATTCTGCTTTGTACTTTTAATAATGGGAGGGGGCAGAATAACAGGAAATAAGTAAAAATCACCCTTTTGTTTGCAAAACAGTGAGGTACCTTATGATCAAACACTCGGTTGGACCGCAAAATGATTGACAGTTTACATAATATTTAATGTAAGTATACAGTTTTAGATAAAATTAAAACTATTTTTACATAAATGGACAGAGTACAAGGAGTAAAAATAAAAGCTCTGTTATATGAGTATAATAAAAATTTATGATGAGAATGAGGTTAATAACATTTTGATTTGAACTGTAGCTCAAGAAGAAAACACTGGAGGTGACAGTCTGGGATTATGATAGATTTTCTTCCAATGACTTTCTTGGTGAGGTGAGCCAATGGTTTCTTTTATTTTTCATTTGCTTCATTATAAGTCTTTATTTAAAGCTTGATGGAAAGGAAATTTCTTAAATGTATAAAATAACTATTTCTGGATAAAATTCTTTGGTGAATAGAATTTATTTTCAAACTGACTCTGAATAGATGAATATTTGGAGAAATTTTTCACTTTACCACTTAAAGTACATTATAATTAATTTTCAAGGTGAAATATTAATTGTTTCATAGAAAGTTATATAATCATGTTGTGAATCCAAATGACTATGTTAAAGATTTGAGATAAATTTATTATAAAATGAGCTGAATTTTTTCAAATGCATTTTCAGTTTATTTAACGGCTGTCCCTCATTCCATGTATGAATGACTTGATGTGACATTTTATATTCTTATTTTTTTCAAGTGTCTCACAGAAAAATCTCAAAATATTTTAAGAAGCAAAACTAGAAGTAAAAGAAAACAATAAAAACAAATTTTTTGTAAATCACAAGGAATGTAACCCAATTATGAAATCTGGCAGGATGGTTAGATCTTGTGATTTTTTTTCATCTATAATGTTTTGAAAATAAAAATACATATTTTTGTTTAGTGATCTTTGCTTAAAGCAGAAGTTATGAATTATCATTGAAAAATAAATCCTCTCCAAAAATATGTAATACCTAGAAAATTTGATATCCTTTTGATAGAAACAATAGAAAACAGTTGCATAGTCTTAAGTGACACGAAGTCTTGTTTTGTTCCTACATCTGTACCTCTTTCCCATTTGAATTTCACCTGCAGGCTTCATGTGGAATAGCCACTTGGACTAATCTTGGTTTTAGATAGGACTACTCTAGAGTGTACTGTTATATCTGATTTATGATCCTATTTCAAAAAGCTGATTTACTGAAGTCCTGATAATTTATTGTTCACATAAACCTAAGGCATATATCCATTGTGCTGGTTTTCAGTTTTTTATATTGATCAAATTTAAGATGCTAACTACTGTAAAATGCACCATTGTTGATGTACCACTAAGAAAAAGAAAACGTTGCCAATTAAACCATGATGCAGTGCTTTCTTTTCATAAATTGTTGGTCATATCCCTGTTCCAAATGTGAACTGATATATTTTAAAATAGATGGAATAAGTTAATAATTTAAAATTAACCATTCTTTTCATTTTGTCCCTCTGGTAACTAAAATTAAACAATCTTCAAAAAATTGCTAGCCAAGTCTAGGACTAGAACATGTCCATTTAACAAAAGAAAACTTTATTTCATAAAGAAATTGACTTGTAATCTCTCTTTTTGCATCATCTCCAAATAATTTAATTAATAGTCAGAGATGTAATACAGTTCAATTTAACCAAACATTTATGAAGAATTTAATATGCACAAGACATTGTTCCCAATATTATGAATGAAGAAAAATGAGGAAGACAGCCTCATCATCCTAAAAGATATACTATATCCTTTTATGTCCTTGAATAAATTTCAGATCACAGAAAAAATTAACAAATGAGTTATAGATTAATCCATAAATTTCATTCACTTACTGCATTTTTTTTCAGGTACTGATTGATTTATCTAGCACATCTCACCTTGATAACACGCCTAGGTGGTATCCGCTCAAAGAACAGACTGAAAGCATTGATCATGGCAAGTCCCATTCCAGTCAGAGCAGCCAGCAGTCCCCAAAGCCATCTGTCATCAAAAGCAGAAGCCATGGTATCTTCCCTGACCCATCCAAGGGTAGGAAATATTTCAAGTAGCAAAACTTTGTCTATTTGCTCACTCAGTATCTTTCTGAATATAAGTGTCTGTATATTTAGTATTTTTTGAAAGGTTGGGTTCTACTGGGAAATATTTAATACAATATCATGCAAAGAGTGATGGATATGGAATCTGGAGAAATGGACTTTAGTCTCAGATCAGCCCATAATTAAGTTGATGCCTTTGTGATCTTCACCACTCTGGTTCTCTGTTTTTGAATCTGTAAAATGGAGAAGGTTGCATTATATGAGCTATTGAGTCTTTTCCAGCTCTCAAGATCCAAGACAATATGATTTTATAAAATGTATTGGGATATTTCATAAAGAAAACATGAAAAGACTCAACAGTACATTGACTAGATGTAATCATCATTATAATTCTTACATATTTCTTCTAATTGCTTATATCCCTATTTTTCATACATACATTCTTATTCATTATAAATGTAATATATGGACACATACAACTTTGCATTTTGCTTTTTAATTATATCAAAAATGTTTTCCTTAGGTTATCAAAACAATTGGTATGCTGAAAAATACTTAAATCTTTCCTAAATAGTGGATTCAAACTAATTCTATAATTTTTTTAACTATTATTTTTTAAATTGCAGCATCATACACTGGGTTTGGCAGTATGCACAGTTTTCTCATTTGAAAGAACTTTTCCATTGGGAGGTTCAGTAACCAGTTATCCTACAACACAGCATTAATCCTTATCATAAACTGATTTACTGCCTGTATGAGATAACCATGGAGTATCTTTCCAGGATATGCTGAGCATTTTATAAATATTAAAT
Source organism: Cervus elaphus (assembly GCF_910594005.1). Lineage (NCBI taxonomy): Eukaryota > Metazoa > Chordata > Mammalia > Artiodactyla > Cervidae > Cervus > Cervus elaphus. Next base: position 46,664,227 of record NC_057832.1, read on the forward strand.
AAAAAGTTTTATATTGGATCTGAGTATTCCTTCCTTTTTTGCCTCTTTTCAGGAAGTACAGCATAATTGAAAAGTGGTTTTTTGCAATTTGGGTCAGAAATACAAATGTTCTACAAGATGGAAAACTGAGATTATGTCCAAAGGCCACTGAGTTAATATGATAAACCACTGATTACAATATGTGCTATAGATTACTTATGAATTTTATATATCATTTCTGGATTCCATGTAGCCAGGTTAACTCTGCCCTGATTGCCATTCTGAAAGATGATCAGTATAAAGACCTCTCTCCCTGTATAGCTGCCATAGTAAATGTGTGATCTTATATGTACATTCTTTAAAATCACCTGAGATGATGATAATACCATCTCCACTTCCAAGTATCCCAGTGACTCACAACCCTTCCTCCAGGAATTAACTATCTTTTTTACTTAAAACTCCTCCTACGGCAGTGTCAGCCTGTCGTTTCTCCCCTGATCTCCACTAGAATTAGTAGAGTTCCTTGGTAAAATTATAAGTCAATATATTCATTTACATGAGACTACTTCAAATGCATTCCTCTTCTCAAACCTCTCTTCTCAAGATTATCGTCCTCTTGTCTTTCTTCCCAAAAACTGTCTCCCAAATGGTGAATCACATTGCTATATGGTGAGCAGTTGCACAAATGAGCCAAAAACCAAACAGAATTATCATCAATCTTAGACGGTTTCAAATTGTGTGAGCCAAGCTTGACAAGAGGAACTCTGGAGCAACTTTAACTCGTGTTTTGCCTTTTTGTAACCAGACATGCAGGTTCCCACCATTGAGAAATCCCATAGTAGTCCCGGTAGCTCGAAATCCTCATCCGAAGGCCATCTCCGCTCTCATGGACCATCTCGCAGTCAAAGCAAAACCAGCGTCACTCAGACCCACCTGGAAGACGCAGGGGCTGCTATAGCCGCTGCCGAAGCCGCTGTGCAACAACTCCGCCTTCAACCAAGTAAAAGACGCAAATAAATTCCTCAGCATGGCAGCTTAATGTTCATCTGTTGCCTTTCCTTTCCGCTGTCTTCCCCCATTCGCTTTGTGTTTGGCTTTCCCTTCTCCCTCTGTTCTCTGTCCCCTTGTCTGTGTAGGAACAGTATCAATACATAAATATGCTCTTTCTTATTTAGTTTTTTTTTTCTTTTTAGTTTACATAGACCAAAAATAAAACTGGCTGTTTCTCCTTTGTCTCTACCATCCGTCCAACCTGGCTCATTGTATTTGGGAGCTGTGTCTGTGATGTTTGCAGGCAAAGCCATGTTGTGTATCCTTTGTGTGTGCGCCTAAATAGCCTTTAGAATACAGAAATTATAAGCACAAGTGGCTGCCAATTTTCCAGGCATTACACCAAAAAAAAAAAAAAAAAAAAAAGCACGCACACACAACTGTTTGGAGCAGACTAGCAATGAGATTCTCGCCTCTGAAAAACACTAAACAATTTTAGACAGAAGAGTAATGTGACCAACAGTCAACTTCTAGAACCTAGGAGAAATGGAAAAGACATATCAATCTTTAAAAGTTTAATAAATTGTGCATGTGAAATGATGAAGATTTCTGTGTGAGAAACTTTCTAGACTTTTGGAAAAAAAGCTGTGAAGAAAATCATGTTTCTTATATTCTCAAAAGTACATAGTATTAATATATGTACAAGCATATGTGATGAGACTGTGTCGTCGCCTCATTAAGTAGCACAGTTGGGCCCATTCAGTTGGGTCACACTTTGTTTATGATTCCAGAAAATTTATAGGGTTATTCTTTCTTTAACCATTGGAAATCCTTTAAAGTCAAGATATCAACTAAAGCATAACAAATCACCCATTTTAACTGCTGTAATTTCAGTTGATAACAATGATATAAGAACTTAGCAAGTACAGAGACTTTGAAAATGCTGGGGCACAGTTACTTCCAAGAGGCATCAGCCGAACAACGGAGATAAATGAATGTTCTCCCCGTCTCCCAAAATCATCATTTCCAAAGAAACAGCCAGTTTTAACCCCCTTTAGTGCTGCGCATGTGATGTCATTTCGGCATTTGAAAACACAACTTAATTTCAGTAGAGCAAAACATCACTTATGTTTGCATGAATGACATTCAAGCTGGTTCCATCTGAGGATACATACTCTGGGTTTCCATTTCACCCACACTGCCACAGCAGCACATAAAAGCGGTCAGTCTAATCATGCCAGGAAGCAGCACAGACACAGCATAGCAGGAGTCTTCCCCATTCAAAGAACTCAGTCTGATAATCTGCCTCCACCAGCCAATGGCAACCAAGACCAAAGCCAGCTAGCCCTCAGGAAGGTGATGTCTGATGGACCAGTCAAGCCAGAAGGAGGTGAGCAGAAAGGCGCTATTCAAAGTACACAGCGAGAACATCCCCCAAATTTAAGGCCCTCATCTTTTAATTTTTAGAAATTGTCTGATAAAGTATGTTTCTCCACTTTTTAATGTGCTTTTGTGGGCATGGCATTTCAGGACTTCATCATCACCGTGTAAGTCCCAAGATCAGTTTCATAATATATTGATTATAGTGATTTGTATTTTTCTATGCACTGAGCATCTTTTGACTTTTGTTGGGAAATAGATTAACAGTATTCATATTGCAGAATGGAATGCATGCTACTAACCTAATCTGTTCAAGCATGACTACAAATATGTTGCATTGTGATAAAAATTTAAACCACTCACAATTTGAATTAGCATACCAGTTGGAATGTAGATAAGTTTTTGTTGAATATTATTTTAAGTGTAACTTTTTTTAAAAATTCAGTGAATTTTGGAAATTCCTAGAGGAAAGTAAAGGAAAAATGTTAATGCACTCATTCACCTTTACGTGGTAAAAGTTCTCTCTTGATCCTGCAAACACATTTTCCATTCATGTTTCCGTAGTTGTTAAGTGTATCAGTTGTGTTGGGCATGTGAATATACAAGTGCCTGTGTAATAAATAAAGTATATTTATTTCATTCATAACCTGCTGGGTTCTGAGCGATTGTTATATGATACAGTTTAAAATGAGTGTGTCAGTTTTTGCTTTCTTATTTGATTCCTTGCAATAGAGAATTCAGAGTTTCTGCTTCATTGCTAGTGAGAGCTATAATGATAGTATATTGGGTTGCAGGACAAAGTTTCGTGTCAGAAACATTATAAGATAGATGGGAAATTGTTACCAAATGAACATACCAGAGCTTACATAAACATGTAAATAAATGATGGGGTTGGGCTATTCTAGTCAATGCTTCCACTCTTCCTTTCTCCCACGTCTGATTAACTTCACAATCTGCTCAGCTTTCTGGATAGAGGAAGACAAATCTGATAAGCCTTGCTTTGGGCAGGCACCTTGACTTGATTCCAGGGCTCTGTTAGGAAGGAAAACAAGTTAATATCAATTCCTAACTTGACCTCAACATTTGTAAGATTTTCCCCAAGAAAGAATGCCACTCACTGACAGTGATAGGGATCAAACCAGGGTGATTATTAAATGATGTTCATTGTAATTCAAATTTAAATTTAATTGTAATTCAAAAACATATATCAAAGAAAGGTTTAAAAACAATAAGTCAGCAAAATAAGTCAGCTGTCCTTAAGTCCCTTCCAGCCCTAAAACACTTGATTTTATTATTCTGTACCTTCCACAAAACTAAAATTAGGCCTCATGCTTTTCTTTCTGCATTTCTTTTTATTCTCAGAAAACTTAAAAATTATATATGCCTTTGTCCCAACTAATCAGATATTTAGGAGCAGTGGAAGATTTGTGAAGCAATACAAAAGACATGAACTGTGATTTTCTTGAATTAGCAGGGAATTAAGGAAACAGCTTAAATATTAAAAGATAATTCTGAATATACATTTATTCAACCCAGTTTATAGATTATCACCAAAGGACAATTTTCCTTTTCTAGTTAGCCTTACTAGTACCTTCCAAGAGTACTTATAATTCCACCTCTCACCTTTTCTTCATCAAATAAATAAGTTCAATTGATTTCTTACTTCATTTTCTTACTGCAAATATTCCATAATTACAAATGTCACCATAGTCAAATGCTTCCCTTATTTCACTCTGTTTTAATTATCTTGATCTAAGTATTTCTATATGATATTTTGTCTGAGTTTTTTTTTTTAGATATGGGTTTTAAAACTTTTAGCAAAACATGTTTAATTCTCTTTCTTTGAATAGTTGCTCAAATGAATATTCTCATACATTTGCAGTAGTTCTTCACTTAAAAAGTGCTTCATCACCCATTTTCTCATTTTATCACGCCTAGTGGATGAGGGATTCATTGCAGATATTCTCATTTCTGTTTTCTGAATGAGCCGTTGGAGAGTCAGGGGGTGGCATAACTGATAAAGAACACTTGGCTGGGAATTGTCAGAATCGGCAATCTAACCCTGGTCTTATAACAGTGCCTAAGCTTTTGCCTTTTAAATACATTGGCTCCTTTGAAATACAGCTCTCCTTGATTTCACTAAAAACCATGGTCATTTGCTTATTTGCTATTTACACTCAAGTCCTTACCAGTGATTAGAGGTTGCTAGAAATGATGGCGGCATACAATTTAGACTTGCTTACCTACTTGATCCTCTTTTCTGAAGGCTGATAATTAAGCTGCCACCAACTAAGGAAATAAAACCTTCCAACTGCACAAGTCTAGTGCAGCAGTAAGCAGTCTCTGCAGAGGAGGCTGTGTGCACATCTGTAGTCATTTCTATCAAGGGTGGTGAAATTGTCCCTAAAGAGCTTTTCATGTATTTTTTGTGAGCTTCTCAGCAGATTTCTGCTTGAAGTAGCATAAAATATGGGTCAAGTATGAACTACAGAGTGAGCCAGAAGGAACTTTTTCTCTCCCTCCGGGGTTTAGTTGCATGCTAGGAAACCTAAAAGGAAGGACTAGACAGATTGTGCCAGCTCATCCTGATACCTAAACAACTCTCTGTTTGTATTTAGAAATCCCTGGAGATGTTTTTTTTCCAAGCCAGTTGGTTTGGTTGAATACAGGCCTGGCCATTTTAGATGGTAACACCAGCCTGAAATAGGTTGTTTTTTAAAACCATACCAAAACTAAAACAAAAATTCTTAAAACCTTGGAAATTAACTTTAGTTGCTATTGAATATATTGCATTTTAGGGACATTTCTAATTCCTGAGCTATTTTTGTTTGATGCTGAGATTTTTAAGTGAGCTTGAAGTTTAGAAACACTGATAAAGGATGGGTAGAAATATCCCTCCGCCCTGGGCAGTAAGAACTGTTGGGACAGCTTGGAGAGGCTAGCTGAGAAGAGAAATCATTGATTGAGTTGTATGAGGGAACTATGATTGAGGGTCCCTTGCTGTGGCTGAATTCAGGAGAAAAGCCTGAAGCTACTTCCATAGACGGCTGCTGGAAACTCCACTTTCCATAAGACTCATTTGCAGTACCTGTCAAAGAAGAGTTTCCTATCCTTGTTGCCACGGTGAACTCTGACTAAGCCATCTCTTTTTGAGACCTGCTGTCTTGGGCGAGTGGTAGGGGGTGGTTGGGTTGGGAAACAGGGAGGGCACTGGGAGTGGAGGGAAGTGTTGGTTACAAGGGCAGCAGCCGACCAGTGGTCCATTTGGTTCTGGCCAGAAGTGGATGGTCACTTTGGTCAGAAGGAATTTGGCATTCTCTGTTTCTGGAAAGGAAAGGGTCCAAAAGGAAAGTGAAGATCAGAAAAGAAATCAGAATGAGATCATTTGGAGGTGAAATCATCTGGAATGTATGCAAGAGGTTAATAAAAATAGACTTTATATTCTTCAGTTTACTGTGTTTGTGCAAAAATAAGAAAGAAAGGCAGAAGAGAAAAGCTTTAAAAATAAAACTTGGGATAGTTTAAATGAAAACAAACTGTACTAATATGAACACAGCAAGTAAGTAGCCAATAGAAATCTAAGAGAATCAAATTGGATTTCAGCTTTCAAATTTTTTAGCCTATTTCTCTTGGGGCAAGGGTTTTCTTTTGTTATTGTTTAAAAAAATCAAAATGTTCTTCTAAAGCTTTGTGTTTTTTAAGAGTTTTCTGTATTTTCTTAGAATGATTGATTATGCATTTTCAAAACTCTGTGATCATTTAACATTTATTGCCAGAAGTATCTCTGCTGTACATGCAGAGTCACAGACAGTAAATACATAGCTCTGATCATATGACGCTGCCTCTTGTGGACGGACCTTCCTTCCCAAACGTGAATTCACTGACCTGTCGTCATCGGATACTTTTGCTTTTTTCTGGTAACAGCCATGAGTTCATCAAGCCGTCCATGTAAAGAATTACTGGTTCATACTGAGGACTTACATGTTCATTTCATCTGACATGAACAGTAAGACCAACTGGCCTAGGTATCAAACTTGGCTTCAGCATTGCTGTGCCTTTGTCACATGATCTAGCTATGGGCCTGTTTGATTGAGCAGGACTATTAACATGTGATCCAAGAAGAGAAAGGCCTAATTCTTAACATGCCAAAGTCCCTTAAATGCTATTTATGACATGTCTTTTAACAAAGTTAACCTCAGTTTTTAAAATGTAAATTACTTTACTTTATGTTTGAGCAAATTTATTTTCAAAAAGGTAATTTATCAAATTACCAGCAGAGAGCAGGACCCTGAGGAAATGAGACAGGCAAGTAAATGCTGATGGAGGAAAGAAATGAGAAGCATGGAGCATGAGAAGGCTGATGGGAACACAGTGCACCCTCCTGAACAGAGGGTCCAATCTGAGCTTGGGGCTGGGAACATTGTCACCCGGGCAGGTAGGAGGGGTCGTGGAACCAGGGGAGATGCAGAGGAATGCCAAAGGCACTCGGTAGCTACTTACCAATATTGCCTAATTCCAGATATCTATCCATGAATTACTTGATTTTTTTCCACTTTTCATCTTAGTATGTTATATTATATAAAACATGGTATTCCACCCATTCTTGTTGTGCAGGATAATCTTTGGGGAGAAGGGGGACATGAGGATGGGATAGGGTGAAGGAATCTTTACATATAATGAGTCAGACTGTGAACAGTAGCCTTTTTTATTTTCTTATTTTGTTGAATGTGTAAATATATATTTCAGTTATTGAGGTACCAAATAAACTTTTGGATATTAAATGAAAACATATCAGCAATATTTGTTTGGGGTATTGAGGTTTTTATATGCCTAATTAGGAATAATGTAGATATAACCATAGCTTTATACCTCAATGTGTTTTAAAATACTGAAAAATAAAAGTTATTGATAATTTGAACAGAAACAAATCAAAATAATATTATGAACCAATCAAGAACAGATAAACTTTTAAGAAAACGCTTGATGAAAGTTAGGAGGTAGGTGTCTATTTTTAAACGTGAGAAAGACAATAGAATAAATTTTGCTTTATTCTCAACACAGAGGCAAAGTCAACTTTTTCTCATTGAGACACTCCAAACTAAAAACTGCATTTTTTTAAGTTCCTGCAGGTCACATAATTTTTTTTCAGAGTTCTTATAACCTTTATTTTTATTTAAAAAATTTTGAAGTATAATTAATTTACAATGTTATATTAGTTTCTGGTATACAGCAAAGTTATTCAGTTACATACACAGGTCATATCTGACTATGTGAAATGAGCTTGGAATCTAAAGCGAGAGAGAAAGTGTATTTTTTAATACTGAACAAGTCAAATTTCTTTCTGTATGGCAATATATATATTCTTTCTATACTTTTCAATTGTTCTGAAGCATTGTCATTGCTACTGATGTTTCTTAAATAGCTACTTTGGCTCCATCCAACTATTAATGTACAAGAAAACTGAAGAGACTTTATGTAGAGAAAATCCATCTGGGGAAGAATTTGCATGATTTTATGCCTGCCAAATTTCATTATTTACTCTGGGTTTCTGTGTAACATAAAGTAGGTGTTTTTTTTAAAAAAAAAGCAAAACTAGGAGAGACAAGCAAATTTTTATGACACACATAATATTTAACTCAGACCTTACTCCTCTAAAGCTGTGAAGTTCTGAGTGAACAAATTCTACAGAAGTTTAGAGAAATTAAAGGATGATAAAATCAATAATAATAAATCTTTTCAAATAAGGTGATACAACTTGATTGTTTTTAGTATAGAAAATAAAATTAAAAGTCACCATAGAATGATTGTCATGTGGATACTGGTTTAAGATGATTGTCGAAAAAGGCTGGTGTTAACTGCTGTGTTTCTTTCATTTTCACAGTTCATACTTCACGTGCATCACTGTAGATCTAGACCAGTGATTCTCAAAGTGTGTCCATAGATCACTAGGCATTCCAGAGATCTTTTCAGGACTCTACAAGATCAAAAAACCTTGACTATTATGATGTTATTTGCCTTTTTCACTCTCATTCTTTTGTAGTATGCATGAACTTTTCCTACATTTCCATGACATGGCACAATATCACTGCTTTGATGGCTAATGGAAAATGTATTTCTCAACTGTTCATGTTAAATTTTTCTTAATTTTGAATATGATAAATATTGGTAGATATAACTCACATAAAACAGAGTTCTTTGAGGAATTCAGTAATGTTTAAGAATGTAAAAGTGATCTTGAGACCAAAATGTTTAAGAGCCACTGCTCTACACATGAGCATAATCATAATTTTTCCAATGGTCAAGAAAGTTGGATAATTAGAAGTTTCTCACAAGATATAATTATCATATTTGTCTCTAAGTTTTCTATGCCTTATATCTCTTGTAATGCATTTCAGAACCCTTACTTTCCTTGCTCATTAATGGTAATTAATAATTTAAGATTGACTATTTTTATTTTATCTTAATTAATTTACTGAGCATGATTTAGATTAAATTATGATTATATGCCCATATAATTTTGAAGTTTGACTGATAAGTTGTCTATCAACTTTAATCAAGTTATTTCTAGCCTAAGGTAGAGTGAGAGCATTATAAAGGTAAATACATTTTATTTTGTGTCATTATTTTGATAAACTTATTGGAAAAAATTCATTTATAAATTGTTTCTTTTATCTTCTATTGTATCATCTATATTAGTAGTCCTACACATTGAAAATTAATTTTTGGCATTAAATGACAATAGAAACATTGAAGATCATCACTTTGATTCAAATTTAAGTAAAACTTGAGTTTTTCAACCCTTACCTAATCTTTAATCGTTAAGGATATAATTCAGTATTTTTTAAAATAATTAAATCTAAAAAGGGAATTCTGAAAATATATATTTATCATTTATAGAAAATATTATCTGGGTTACTCAGATTAGTTGCTAGTTACTCAGATTAGTTGCTCATCATTTATTCATACACACATATTTTAAATGAACAGCATGTTTCAGAAACTCTTCAAAGTGTTAGTGATTTTGCAGTGAACGCAATAGGCAAAAATCACTGTCCCATGAATCTCCCATTGGAGTAATATTTATTGAATAACCAATTAAAGATATGTGGGAGAATTTTAAGAATGACAAAAGCTTGAGTTTTCTCTGTCTTAAACTGAAATTGAAGAACAATGCAGTTAGTCGATTTAAGTTTATATGTAACCAGACAACAGTATGTGTAGAAACAAATATCTGAAAATAGAATATTGTTTTGTTCTGGTCTGGTTTTCTCTCATAATCTTTACAGTTTACTGGCTTCCCAGGTGGCACTAGTGGTAAAGAACCCATCTGCCAATGCAGGAGACGTAAGAGACACAGGTTTGATCCCTCAGTCAGGAAGATCCCCTGGAGGAGGAAATGGCAACCTACTCCAGTATTCTTGCCTGGAGAATCCCATGGACAGAGGAGCCTGGCAGGCTATAGTCCATGGGGTCACAAAAAGTCAGGCATGACTGAAACAACTTAACACACAACCAACTATAGGAAGAGAGGAAATAATCTATTTGGAGAAGGTAGGGATATTAATGAAGTTAATTAAAGACTAGATTCCATGGGACTGGACATGTATTTATCAGATAATTGTCCAGATTCCTCTTTATGGCCACTGACTATATTTGAATGATAATGAAAAATAATGCTGAGTGTTTGTTGTAGCATTAGCCATATAAATCAGTATGCTATTATTAATTTCTATTTGTTTGTACTGGAAATGTCTCCTTTGGGCAGGATTTTTATATAAGTCAAAATATTTGGATTCCATTTAAGAATAACATCCTTGTTATCCAAGTATTCATGATCTTAGTAATCAGTTTCAGGATTATGAAGAACATTTTTCAAAAGTGACTATATAATTACTCTTGCAAGCAAACTGCAAGAGAGAGGATATTTAAGTTTCAAAAGAGAATATTGTAAAATAGAGTTGCCCTTGAAAAATTGATGCCCTTGAGTATTTTTTCTTTCAAATAGGATTCTCCTTACTATGAATCTTTTAAAGATTTTTATTGTGTCATTTAAGGTTAAAGATCTTAATTGTGTTAGCATTTTTTAGCACAAAAACTTGGTCCTTGATAAATTCTTTGTTCATTTTATTTGTTTGGACACAGCTGGAATTATAAACTAAATTTATTTAAGATAAAATGGATTAACTTTAATGACGTTTTATTCAAACATTTATCCATTATTTAATCTGAAATTTTGATCCACATTTAATCTTTAAGCAGTTTCTTCCAAAACATGTTCTTAACCAAACACACCTTTAGAAAGTAAGACTCACTAAAAGGCAACATTGTAGCACAAATACAGAACAATAGTACACTGAACCTTACCAAAAGGGAAGAGTGCAAGCAGGAATAAAGGCTTTAGTATCTTTCTGAAGACAGAACATAGAGGCATCACATCATCTCCCTGTCTCAAAGAAGCTACTGTGTGAATAATACGGAATATTTTAAGGGAAGTATTTTTATTTTTATAAGTTTGTTATAACTTTCTGATATATGCATACATATACATTTCTGACGGACCAAGCCCAGTGTTAATTTTGTCTTCAGCAACCCCGGGAGAGAAGTAATAAAATCACCAATAATTTTTCATTTAGAAAATATTGTAGTGACATCCTTCCACTGCCCTCATCCAAGAGTTTACAAATGACCAATACAGAAATTAGAGGTGTCTATTTTAAACTTTTATTTGTGAAGACTTACAATTTGGAGGTAACAAATGTAAATAATTACAACCTGGAGGTTACAAATACAGATAATTATATTGAAGCCACCTAGACCATTTTTCTAGTGTCTTCTTTTAAATTTTTCCTAATTAGATACTGAATATATTGAAGTAAATCATAAAAAAGTATATAAATTTCTAAAGTCCTTATAAGATGCAATATCTCTTCTTAATACTCCTGGATGGTAGTAGAAAACCTAAAAATGTTGCCAGACATAATTCAAGGGAAAACCTACCAATAATTCTGGTAACAGTGGAAATTAAAATCTGACATTTGGTCTCCATCCAAATCCAATCAGCAAATGAGATAAAGCTGCAAGATCTCTTTGGTAAAAATAACACAAAAGCAACAATGATAATAGATAGAAAATAGGGTGAAAGGTAAAGTAGAAAAGGTCACTAATGTAAATATAATACTAGCTAAAGAACAACAATGAAAATGCATGCTATAAGTATAATTTCAGCAATAGGCAGTTATTTCAGTTCCATCATTATACTATTGAAATAAAAGAATTATTGATTGATTTATCTTAATTCCAAACAATTGATTGTAAAGTCCTATACACTGTATCTATGAAGATAATATTAATACTGCATATAGGAATATAATAATAATATATATAATAGGAAATTATAGGCTTACCTACATAATAAATTACTCCTGAAATATTTGGAAACACCTTTGAGCTAGACCAGAGACATAAAACCAGTGAAAGAATAGCACAAGCTTCATACATTCCAAACACTGAATTCTATAAGAGACAACCCTTAATTTGAGACAATTCAATATTATAGAAAACTGGATGAGCACTTTCATTAATTTTGATTAGTCTTGATTCTCTTTCATTAATGAATGTGTGACCTGGAAAAAGTCACTTAAACTTTAAACTTTTTTTTAAAAAAACAAAGGAGAGGGGCTTAGTTTTTCTATAAACAAGCTGATGGTTCTGGAACTAGTTAATTTTAGAGTCCATGATTGTGCAGTTACAGTCATCCACAATGTCGGTCTGACACTTTGAACACTGTGCTGCCATCATGTGGTAGGTACAGGGATCGTTCTGCATTTTTTAAAGATGTATGTATAGTACAGGGGAAAATCAACAAAGCAAGCTAATTGAAGACAGATGGGCAGTCAAAGAGACATTGCCCTATTTAATAAAGGTTAGCCACAGAGGAGTAATCAAACAAAATGGTGTCTAACCATCTAGCAGCCACAGAAAATGAAGAGGTCAGAGAATAATTCAAAACAGATTGAATTGCCTCACAGAAGATAAAATTAATTTACCTGAAATGCCCCTTCAATAAATGAGTCCCAAAATGATTCAGCATGCTAGTATTTATTCTTCTAGTTGTATATAGGAACGCTCTCTCTAGAAGTAGACTTATACCATCACATATTTATTTGATACATTCTTTTTTCTAGTTGGTTCTTGAAAATACAAGTGAAAATTCAAAAAGAAAATAGGCTTCCCAAAATGCAATTCATTAAGAAAATGGCTCCAAAAATGTTTTTCATTATTTAAAAAGTCACAAATCTGATGTAAAATAAATATTTTCATATGTAATACACAGGTGCATAATACATGATTTCTGAAATTCTGTTAAAGATTTGGAAGAATGAAGAGATTTTTTTTAAATTGTTAATTTTGAAATCTTAAAATTATAAAAAGTCATATTTAGTTTTACTGTTTTCAAGTATTATTTTCTACAAGAAATGTAGAGAGACATTTTACTGAAATATAAGCCAGAGCTTACCTCCTATCTGTACACCAAGAGTTACAGTCAGCTTAAGTGCCAATATCTGTGTTGGCACCTCTAGTACCTCCCATGGAATGTTATCATATGTATTATTCTGTCACTCCAGTTTAGAAATATATATATGTGTGTGTATATATATAATATTCATGGTCTGTTATGAATTCACAAGGCTATGCTCTCCCCTGTTTTGCGTGTTATCATTAAATATTTCTTTCAGTCAAACCAGTTTGGGGTATTTGGTATGACAATACATCTGGTCAATGATCATATTTTTCTATGCAGTATGACAGATTAAAGTTGAATCTCTGATTTTAAATGTTAACCAAAAAACTAGATCACCCAGAGTTTCATTGACAAAGAACATGGGGTTAAAAAAAAAACAACTGTGGTGTTTCTGATGAGATATTTTTGATTTGTATCAACACAGAGTGAAGTGAAGTCACTCAGACTCTTTGCAACCCCATGGACTGTAGCCTACCAGGCTTCTCCGTCCATGGGATTAACTGGATTTTTAAAAATTGAGAAATCTTCTATATCACTAAGATATTTTAAGCTGTTTGGTTAAAGGAAAGAATTATTAGTATAATTATCATTATTATAATTTTTTACTATCAATTTATTAAATATTGCTTCAGCATAGTTCCAGGTTTAAGCTTTTAAGAAGGCTACCATGGAACAAACATAGGTAGGTTATGCTTCCAATAACCACATGACTCTAACAACTACAAATAAATATAGAAAGTGATTATTGCTGTAAAATGTATACAAGTTATGTACTATGAGAGTCTAGATGTAGGAGAGTTCACTTCTGATTTTGAAGATGAGGGAAATGTATGAAACAGGTTCTCTCTGAACTGAGCCTTTCCAGATGAGTATCATTTAGATAGAGAAAATGACAGGGTCAGAGGAAGGTATAACAAAATTGGAAAGAGACTTGGCTAGAGCTCAGGAGAAGAAAAACCAAATCATAGAGATTCAAAGTGAGTGGTCTGAATGGGCTTCAATGAAGAGTATACAAAGGAAAATTATAAGAGGTACATGTGGAAAACAACAGATGATAAGGTAAACGAAACAGATTTGATAAAGCAAACAAGAATTTGACTGAAATCATAAGATGTCTTGAAATTACAATCTGGCCTCTAATAGAAATTCCTTAAAGCACTTTATTCTTTGCTTTTAGAACTTACTATTGGAGGTTTGCAGAAATACAGATTTAGTTTAATATAATTGATGGTTTTTTATGTGGGAGCTGATTCAGTTAAAGAAAATTAGTAAATAGATGTGTTGTTTCAAGTAACTGAAAAGGAACTATTAAAATATTTGGACTCTTAGCACCAGCTCATCAAAACTGCATTTCTATATTTTTAACCTCATTTTATGCAACATAGATATAGCCCTGTACAGGGAAGATATATTCTGCATTATAATTGAATTCATTTTCAGAAACTAAATGTCAAGCTGTCTCTATATTTACGTCAGGTTGCGAAAAAAATGCAGTCATGCACAGACGTTTTACTCAAATAATACCAAACATATAGATTCATTTGAGTTATTCAGCTAAATACCCAAAATTTCTTTAGATTTAACTTTACATGTTATTTCATTTTACAAAGGTGGACTTATTTATTTTTCTGAAATTTGTTCTGAAATTTATTCTGAAATTTGTATATGTTCCCTGTATTTAGTTTTCTTTGTTTAAATATTACTGGTTTGAATTAAAAATATTGGCAACACTTTAAGTGGTTTTACACATGAAATTTCCATTCACCTAGGCAATATGAAAAAACTGTTTCCTTAAATTTATTTCTAGCCTTTTTCCTTTCCTATGATTATTTTGTTTTACATTCTGTTCACATTTCTCAAATATCCCAGAAGAGGACTAGAGCTAGAAACTGCATCAGGTAAAAATCAAAGTTTGCCAAAGAAAAGATTAGATATTTTGAAATGTAAATAATAAGACATCATTGTATATTTTGATGTATTGTGAGATTTGTGAGATTGCTAGGGATTTAAAAAAATAAAGTTTTAAGTTAGTAAACTGAATTTAAAATAATGTCTATTAATTAAGGTTGGTCTTTGAAAATAATATATTGAGATTTTCAGTTAATGAAATCACTTTCTTACATTCAGTATCATACTAAAAATATTAACAATATAGTTAGTTGAATTATCTATTGACAATCAAAAAGTGTGATAGCTTTTCCTTGTTTACAATCCGTTGACTTGTCTGACTCACTATGCAGTTGACTATACAGTTTAATCTACTTTAGTGTGTTCATAATTTTATGTCATATTACCCTTGCATTTCATAACTTTATCTTTTAAAAAGTCCTTAACACATCAGCCAGGTTTCTTCTACATAAGTCAAAGAGAATATTAAACAAGCATTATGATTATTATTCTTTTTCTGGAAATCTAGTCTTATGTGTTACTCTTAATTCACTGGTGACTGGTTACTTAAGAAGATTCAGGCACTTTTCTAACTAGCTATTCCCAATTTAATACACACCTGACATATAACTGACTAATTATCAAATATCTTTTCCTTCTATATTCTGGAAAAAGAATCCTACTATCACTGAAATAGATGGTATGAAAATTTCTGGTGGCTTTAGAGAAACTGCTTGTTCAGAAATGGAAGGGAAGAAGTGAGAAAAAACTTAAAACCTTTGAAAGACTTGATCCTAGCTAATCTGATAGAGTTTCCTGCCCTCAAATGATTTCCTTCACAGTTTCTATGTTTTCTATTTTATTTGGGTATACTGCTTAAAGCACGGCCAGATTGCCATTGTGCTTTTATACATTTCCTTAAGAAAAATGTTGATAATATAAGATCATTAAAAGATTATTAACTCTTTACCAAGTGGTGTGGATCCATCCAACTGCTTAAGAAACTCCTAACTAAACAGTAGAAGAGTATTTATGGAGGAGAGAGAAGCTAAGTAGTTTTGCAGCTTAGAGTACATCTAAAACTAGAAGAGAATCAAGGTGAATTCACTGTCAGGGACCAGATACTCTCAAAGACTGGGAAACAGCCATCAATGATAAAGCCCTTAAGAAGAGGTCTGATGGGTATAGCAAAGAAAATCACAATACAAAGAAGTGTGGGTTACTGTATTCCAGCTTTATCTCCCTCCTCATTATCATCATCTTATGAAGGAGGCTTTATTGACTCCATTATTGTCAAATGAGGAAACAGACTTCCTAGAGTTACTTCAGCAGGACTGGGGATTCAAAACCATATTCTGTGAGATCAAAGCTCACACTCTTAAAACTCTGACCACACAGCAGAAGAAAAATGATAGTTTCAAAAATCTGCCTAGAGCATCTCCCCAACCCCCACAAAAAATAGGAAACTCTTTGTTTCTCTTCATTTCTTTGGCATCAAAATTTCCTCCCAAATCTCTAATCTAGAACTCTGCTAACATTACCATTCACTTATTGCATAATTTATAATACAAATTCATAATTCTTCTATGGGAATATGAATTCTTATGTTCAAAAATCAAACTCATGAGTTATTTAAAACAACTCCCACTCATAAACTAGGATATGACTAAGGGGAAATAAATATCTTCAAATTTTAAAACCTGCTGGAGGCAGTTGGTAGAGCTACATACAAACAAGCCCAGAATTATTAATCATTTCCTAAAATGATCTATTTTGCACCTTGGCTTCTTAAATTACTGGTTATTAATATGGAAAATATTGAAGCAATTTTCACATATTCTGTCACTTCTATCTACCCAAGTCTTCCTAAAGCCTTTTCTCTATGAAATAGCCACAATTCTTATTTGCTTGCCATATTATTATTGTAATACAGTAAAAATAAATCACAACAGATAATAATAATATTTAACTCAGTCTAAAAATCAGATGATTTATCCCTAGAAGTGATTTTGTTTTTCTCTTTTGTCCAACAAAAACAATCAAGGGCTTTAGTGTTGCCACTGAAAGTTATTGGTCCAGAGCTGTTTCTTTATAATGTAAATGAAGAAAAAACGTTTAAGTTGCATTTGGAGATCAGTTGGAGTGTCATTGATTGACTGTGGCGTTGACTCTTCCCACACCATGCAGCCAAGCCCACCAGTCAGCGGCCTGCAGAAAGCTCCGTGTCCACTGGCTCCTCGGGCAGCAGCTTTGGCAGTGGGTATAGCGTGGACAGTGAAGGAAGCAGCAGCACTGCAGGGGAGACTAATCTATTTCCCATTCCAAGGATGTAAGTGGCTCTCTTTTTTTCCCACTACAAAGTTAACAGCATCATGAGTAAGCTTTTCTTACCAATGAAAAGGAAATAAATAGATAATTATCCAAGTTTGAGTCAGTGTCTCTGAAGCACTTCCACTCTCTGCGTCAACAGAAAAATAGACTATTCAGGTAGATTGGATTAATTTAGTGAAGTCTAAGGATGAATGCTGGTCACTACCAGGACTACTTAATCAGTACATTCAGTATTGAATATTATCAATATTCAATATTTAATAATACTCAATAATAACTGCTAAAATAATAACTTATGTGTCCATGGGGTTGCAAAGAATCGGACACAACTGAGCGACTGAACTGGACTGAACTGATGCTGAAGGAAGTTCAGCAGCAGTAGTATGTGGACGCTTTAATCATATAATGTATAGATTAATTTATTTTGAATCAGGAGACATTTAAATATATATAAAGAGCTCATATATCATATTTGAAATAGAAGACACATTGGACTACTAATAACTTTACAACTATAAATTCTTCTACCGTTGAAATAGAATATTTTGAAGTGGAACCATATTTTCTAGAACAAGTAATAAGCTATATATAGGTTCCCAAATAGATACTCTTGGAATAAAGTTCATTTATAATATGTTAAGCCTCAAGAAAATCATATTGCAAATAAAATGCAAAACTAAGGCAGATTGTGTTTAGAATGTGTTAGAATGGTTTTAGTCATATTGGTGGCAAAATTTAGTAGCATCCAAGATAAATCCAAGATAAATATGTTATCTATGTTCCAATATAAAAATCTAAACTTCCTGACTTTCTCCAGTAACTAGTTGTTAAGTTTTCAAAAATGCCATTGGGCCACAGCTCCAGGATCTAGGCCAGGGTGAATCCAGCCCACTGCCTGGTTTTGTAAGGTCTGGGAAAAACTAAAAATGGCTTTTGCATTTTTAAATGTTTCCCAAAAGCCCAGAAGAATAGCATTCTGTGATACATGATAATTGTGTGAATTTGAAATTTGTGTCCATATGTTAAGTTTTATTGGAATACGGCCCCACCAGCTTGCTTATGTGTTACCTAATATTGTGTGTGCTCTAGGGGCAGAATTGTGTGATTACAGCAGAGACCATTCAAATCCTTCATTGTCTGGCCTTTTACAGAGTGAGTTTGTGAACCACTGGCCTGGGCCCTTGTCAAAGGGTCTTTTTCATTTTCTTTGTTGAGTGAAATCTTCTCTGGGAGTGGAACTTTTACTTCTCTTTGTTTTAATGTCAAGGTTTTTTTTTTTCAAATCTTTCCTTTTGATCCCCAGAAGAGCTCTAATATTTAGATGATGGCTCAAGTTTATAAAAGCAAAATAATAGGGTAAAATAGATTTGTACAGTGAAAAATTTGTTTATTTTGTGATTTTCAGGATATGTTTTTCCTACTTGACTCAGTATTGGATTCTCTCTCCATCTACTTTTTTAAGATGTAGGTTGTGGATTCAATGGACCTACTTGTATTTAATCAGTTCATTTTTATTGGCAATGATTTCTAAAAGGGATACGATCTCGTAGGTCCACACATTGATGATCCAATTTAACAGAAGAGAATTTCCACAAAGTCATTGCATTCCTGTCTCCAAGCTGTGAATATCGTATGTCAATAAAGGTTTTGCACCACACATCACTTCCAATTTATCTGTACCTTCCAGTTTATCTGTACCTTTCAAGATATATAATTTAACACTGATGACAAATTATAACTTCCAGAGCATAAAGTACATTATTTCCTCAATATCTGAATGTCTAAAGTGGATTTTTTTTTTATCTACAGACCACATTTCAATTTTGGTTTTTTCGCATTTTCTTGTTTCTTTTGTAAATCAAAAGCTTTTCAAACTACCTAGGAAGCTATTGTTTTGCCATATGAGCACAAAGAAAGTTCTTTTCTAAAGCATTACAGGAGATATGTAAGAAGCAGTATTTGGTGGTTCTTTTATCTCCCTTTGTATCTAACACAATTATTGCTTGGGCTAGCATAAATGTTCAATAACTACTTGGTGATTGTTTAACAAATAAACATTATCATTTGTGCAGTCCGAATGTTCTGAGCTGAAGGTTATTTATTGGGAATTCAAAAAAAATTGCATCCTTTATATGACCCACAGTTATATTTCCTTTGTACTTCATTTAGCTTTCACAGTGCTGCAAGTTTTCTGTATGATCTTAAAATGCACCTAATATACATTTTGTCTAAATACCAAATGTTAAAATCAGTTTTCAATAGAAGCAAGTACTGCAGCTGAATAGCATCATTAAAATATTAAATCTAAACCTCAAGACCAAATAAAAAATTATCCAAAAAATTCTTGTTACAATTACTAAAAATTATATTTATTTTGTTAAACTCTGGCACAGAATAGAATAGTGATTTTTTAGCACTCTGATCTACTAGATCAGCACTGCTAAAATGTTTCTCACTTTCAACTGAGTATGGCTCCATAACAGGTTGTGTTTTGGCTAGCCCTACTAATATAGGGTACTGCTAAAGGGAAGATTGCTACTATTATGCTTTCTCCCTGTGTAATAGTAGCAGATACAGCAAAGTTAATTTTTTTAACTTATCAACTCTTTGTCGTAAATCTCACTGAAGTAATTACATAAGTTGAAGTTTTGTGCATTGCTTAATCAAGACTTTTTTGTACATATTCAGATGCAGACTATATATATATATATTTCTAACATTTCTACCTTTATCCTTCACGATATCAATAAATAAAAATATGTGCTTAAAACTTTGACCTAGGATTGTTATATTGGAACAAGGTAATGGCTTTCAAGGTAAAATAATTTTTGAATTTACATCAGTTCCTCTTTCATTATGTGCAGAACCATTTCAGTAAAATGATAAGAGGATCTTTAGGGCCATTTTCAAGTAAGATATAATTGGATTCTTAAGAAATAAGTATGGTTACATTTTCTCTCGTTGGGCAAATTAAATATTTTTGTGAGAATAAAAATGAATTGTTAGTAAATACTGCCATGTTAGAATTATTGTCTGGAAAGTATAATATCAAGACATTTCTTTGATCAAGCACCTTTTTTAAAAACGCTTAAACCTTTTTAGCCCATCTTTTTAGAACATCTTATATAACTACATATAAGGGCAACTTCAGAATCTTTTGTATGCCATGTAACTTTTTCTCTGAAGAAATAAGAAGTGCCTATATTCTTTTGGCTGTTACATTATCAATATTCTGAACTCACAGGGCTCAAAGTATCCTGAGTTCTTCATCTATTTGGCCTTCCAAAAGCAGTTGAAGGCCAAACCTAAAAATGGTTTGCAGCCTTTGGCTGAATTCTGAAGCCATTATGTATGCAACTACCTATCAGACCTTTATATATATTGAATATTATGCTGTTTCAGTCACTGTGCTAAGCACTTATATACATTTTCCATGTGATTTTCTCATAACCAAAGGGTAACTCGTGTTACTATCCTTAAATTACAAAAGAAGAAATAGTCTTCACCAGAAGTAGATTTACTTTCAATGACAGCATAAAGTAATAGAGTCAGAAGTAGAGACCAAGCAGGGTGACTTCAAAAGCCAATAAGCTACGCACAGGAAGGATCTGAAAGAAATAAACATCCATAGTATCTCAATATTATTTTAAGTTATTCAATTCAAAATTTCCCTTCTCACCAAAAGATCTATACAACTCATCATAACAAAGTGTAGATCTAAAAAACCCTCCTCCTTCTTGAGTTAAAAATGGTTAAAAAAAAAAAAATCCCCATTCCAAAACAAAATTAGAAGATTTCATGATGGTCTGGTCTTTGTTAAATGAGTCCATGAATAGAAAACTGAATTTTGAGGTACAATGTTTAGCCTAAATAGGAATAATGAGCAAATATCCACTTTAAAATTAACATGATAGTAATCAATTTATTATGTTTATATATGCCATTCAAGTAATTTGTTGCAGGTTTGAATATATAATGTCACATTCTATTTTTTCAAACTTAGACTTCACATTTGCATTTAAGATCATAATTGAAGTATATAAACTTTTATTTCCTTTCTAAACAGAGGAAAGATGGGACAGAATGGGCAAGAGCCTATAAAACAGACAGGAGTAGGCATAGGACTAGCAGACACTGAAGGTAAGTTAAAATTTACTATCCTGGATTTTGGTTGAATCTGTATGCTATACAGATTTGTTTGTTTGTATGTTTTTGTTTTAATATTAATGTTGACTTCTAAGTACTACTTATTAAACAAGTCAACTTATTATGAGTTCTGATTTTTTAAAAATCTGTTTTCCTCTTAGTCATTTTTTCTAATAATGTTTCATCTTCTGTACAGCACGGACTCATAAATTTTAATCCTAGCAGGAGATTAATTCAGTGTCAGAATATAAGATCAATCAAAGGTTCTGAAATTCTCATCTAAGTTGTAGTGGAAAATAGTAATTTTTGTGAAATATTTCTGCTATGAATGATTGAATGCCCATAGTTTAAGTAAGTGCACAATGTAAAGAGCAAATAAGCACCATGTATGGCACATGATTAATATTCTTTAAATTGTAGCTATTATTAAATTAGAAGTGGATATAAGACAAAGACATTTAGATCCAATCCAAAAGAGTGATATACATCAAGATAAAATATGCACTTCTTGGGAGAGCTTATGCAAGACCACTTTAAAGATTTAGATCAAATCAATTAGACTTTCCAATTGTACTGGTATTTCCCCAGTTTACCTTAAAAACTTCTAATACACTCAAAATAGATAATTTGGCCCTTTGCCACATTTCTTAAATTTCTAATTATGTTATTCTTTGCTGGTGGGTATCCATGTACATTACATATAATGACTGACATGACCCATTTATTCTCCTAAACCAGATGTTCACAAGCTTTAGCAGGAGGCGTTAGGATCTCAACTCTGTATGAGGCTTCCTTTGCCTGGCTGTGTGCATTTAAAGAACAAATAACCCTAATAAATCACTTATTCTCTTAAGTATCTTTGGAAGCCTGAATTTGATCACTCAATCTTCCTTTTCAATGGGCCAGAACAAATAAACTTCTACTTTTTTAGTAATATGCTAAACTCTACTCACAAGTATTTTCAGATAATTAAGTATGTGAAAGCACATCACCTAAGGATGTGGTGGTGGGGGAGGGCAGGGGTGTAGGAAGGAGAACAAGTTTTGATTTAATATTGGAAATTTTATTAAGCATAAGGGTTTATATAGAAATAACGCAAATCTCATTTTAACTGGTATCTCATCTATTTTATATAGGTATCTCTTTCTATACATGTAACTGTAACAGTGATTAATATGAGTCCTTCTTAGGTGTATGAACATATTTTGCAAAGTCTACGAGGCAAGTGTAGGACAGAAATGACTTCCTGACGAAGAAAAAAATCTAGGTCTCAGGACTGGAGTCCTCTGTCTTGTCTTGTTTTCATAAACACACCAAAAAAAGTGTTTTGTTTTGTTTTGTTTAATTTTCTCCAAATATTTTCTCTAATAGGAAAAAGAAAATGGAGTAAATGATAGTTATCTCTCTAGGGGTTTGTAGATTAGAATATACAAGTGCTCTATGTAAAATTTTCATTTAATTTAATTTCCTTGTCCAACTGGGTTGTTTAAAAATTAGCTTGCAGAGACAAAAATACAAAATCATTCTGAAAGACCCCAAACTAGAACAGAGTAGCAGATGTTATTAGGACATCCAAGGAGTCCCTCAGCAAATACTGTTGTTAATGGCACCAGGGTAAGCACTGGGGATGAAGCTTAGATTGTAGCACAATCCCTGGTTGTTCAATCCATGGGTATGAGTAACGTAAATGTGAACAAAGGGTTGTGTCCAAGCCCTTTAAAATGGAAATTTAAATCCCTGACTTTTATTCCTAAACTTACATTCCAAAATATGTGAGGTCAAATTTATAATTTTATTTATTTCTTCCTTAATCATTTGCTTGAATATTCTTTTTCCACATGGAGGATACTAGGTACATAATTATTTCTGTTTTCTTCTAGCTTTTTTGTGGTGTGAAAGGTAATATTGAATTAAGTAAATTTTTTTATTCAAGGTGATAAGGTAATAAGCTTTCCTTTCCTAACTAGTATGAAATACCATATCAATCATATTCAGAGTTTTTAAGAACATTCATGTCTGGTAATGGCCTTAATGGAACATTTTGTTGACCTTTCATTCTATTTGTATCTGTCAGTGCCTGTCTCATTGTTATTCTTGTTTTATTTTTGGTTTTTCTAAATTAGACTGCTTTTAGCCATTTTTCAATTTTTTTAAAAAACTCTTTGTTGAGAAGCAAAGGAGGTTCCACATGAATATTTGTTGAAATTATACTACAATTCTAATACTGTTTTGAGGAATTTGACACCTTTACATATAATATTTTCTTACTCATGGACATGGTGTATATTTTTAAATGTCAATGTGAATGTAACTATTTTTATATGTATGGTATTAGACAATTTACTCAAATTTTCCAAGTCTCTGGTTCCTAGTCTACAAAAGTAAGAATAACAATAGTATCTACCATGAGTGGGTGTTGCAAGGAGTGATGGAAATAGTGTAAGGTACTTGGTACTGTGACTGGCTCATACTCAATGTATGCTAGCTACCATTGTCCCTGGGGCTTCTCTGGTAGCTCAGGTGGTAAAGAGTCCGCCTACAGTGTTCCCTATCATCGCCTGTATCATGTAAGTGATTACTCCTGGCCTGCTTTTTCCCAAGACTTTTAAACTCATGTTTTCTAAAATGGTTTCTCTTTTTTTCCCTTTGGCATTCCAACAGAAAAGATGTTTTCAGGGTCCTACATTTTCCAGTTTGTTTTGAAAAGATTATATATATATTTATTACAGTGTTTCAAACCACATTTCTTCCCAGAATAATTCTCATGGGATCCCTTGTATAGTAATGCCTCCTCTCCATGAAGGATGGCTTTCCTAGACCTTATTATGCTTTCCTAAATCGCCTGAGTTTAAAATTCAGTGGTAATGATTTCTAGTCCTCAATTACTCACTGGGAATTTAACATAGAAAGCATATTCTAAAAGCAGTCTATTATTGAAATAAAAAATAATTCAGGGTCTTTACCTGAGACAGATTCATCACTGGAGGTTATTAACTGACCACTAGAAATGAATTAAATTTCTTTAATATATCTTGACCATTTCTTAGTCATAAGCACAAATTAAAGAATTGGCAATTGCTAAATGTAAGCCCAGAACATTTTAGACTTTCTGAAATTAATATCTGGAATGGCAGTTTTTAATATTTTCTGGAAATGTCTTCATTGCCTAGAAGTCCCTTAAACACTTGCATTGGGAGTTAGCGCTCTGATTTATTTATGAGAGAGAGGCATTTGAATCAAAATAAGGACTTTAAAACATAGTACAGGGTAGTGAATGAATATAAACCAAGAATATTCTCTTAGCATAGATGTGGAAAATTAACAAAAAAGACATATAAATACTACAGATACATAGTTTTACTTTGTTCTAAATTCCTTTAAAACATAAATGCATTTTCTGATTCATTTTCATGAAACAGTAGGGGATGTAAATATAGAATAATGATTTCCACTTTAAAGTTATAGAAACAGAGGCCCAGAACAATGAAACCATTCACCCAGAGTCAACTAATTAAATGGCAAAGGTTAAAATCTACTGATATATAATCTAGTATCTCCTGACTTTTGCCCATTGTACTTTCCATCCTTTTTTAATATTAAATGGTTAGAGCACTTTTGCATGAAAAATATTTTAAATTTATGAAACTGTCTGCAATTATTGGAAAGGAAAATAATCAACATTGTTGCTGATTATGGCCTGTTAACTAAGATTAATATCAATTACATTATAGGCATTATGCAGCTTATAAAACAACTTTAAATCTTATTCTATCTGATTTTAAAAATTTCCACAAAGTTACTGTACGTAAAACAGCAGGAGATACAAAGAAGGTTCCAAATGTTTCTATAAACAACTAGTTTATAGTTGTTTAAATTACATTACATAATACATTAAAATATATAACTATATATTTTACATAGTTAAAATATATTACATACAAAAGAGGAAGGATAAGAATTCATATAGTGTCTCAACAGCAGTAATAGACACTTAAAAGAGAGTCATGGGTAATGCCCTTGAAATTCCAAATGGAAGAGAATATAAACTCAAATTCTATCCATAAACTACCCATTAAGTATAAGTGTTGAATAAAATCAGTTTGGGATGTCTAGTTCTCAAAAAATTTTAGGTCTCCATGCTACCTATCTGGAAGTTACTTGAGGATATGTTCCACCAACATAGAGAATAAAGCACACTCACGCATACGCTGACCACCCTACATGCACAAACATATACAACTTGGGAACCAAGAGACAAGAAGGGTAGAGAAAAGAATGGTGGGGATATCAATGATGAAATGATGAGACTCTAAAGACAGTAGTTATGCAGTGGGCAGAGAGAATATGTGGAAAAAGCTGGTCAAATACTGAGAGTTCTAACTACAGGTGGATGATGAGTGAGGAAGGGGAAGTTAGTGGATGTTAGTGTGGAAGGGGAAGGGAATTGACCGGAGTTAATATCTAGCTAAGTGAAAAATGGCCTTCAGAGGGGTTAATACACGTGGAAATTTTGGGAACACTTAGGAATAGGTACATAGAAAGCTAAGCAAATTGTAAAAGTAATTAATAATTTTAGGGGGAAAAATTATTTAAGAACTCCATGAAATATGCACTGGTCTCAGAAGTGAGCAATATTAGTCACATTAATGTGCATGTCAAATATTAGTTTAATCATGATTGTGGCATAACTATATTGCAAGGATAAGGAAGACTAGATCTTGACATACCAAAATTTAAATATAAATAAATTATAAAGGCAACACAAAATTACTTTGAGAAATAAGAATGTGAAAGAACCAAAGAAACAGATATAAAGACTTGACAGTAGATTCTCCTCTGTAACTTTATTAAGGGTTGTGTTAGTTGCTCAGTCATGTCTGACTCTTTGCCATCCCATGGACTGTAGCCTGCCAGGCTTTCTCTGCCCCTGGAATTCTCCAAGCAAGAATACTGGAGTGGGTTGCCATTTCCTTCTCCAGGGTTATTAAGGGTTAGGGGAAATGAGAAGTTGGGTCAAAGTAAAAAGAGTTGGGCCATAGGAGAATTGATTTTTTATGAAGAAGTCATAAAATTATGTAAAATGATTCAATCTTTTGATATATGAGGAAATAAAAATTAGGGATGGTGATCAAACCATATTTATAAGTATGAGGGGAAAAATGGCATTGTTTACAATAAATAACTTCCTGAAGTGATTTGAAGTGTTAGATGCTCAGTCATGTCTCACTCTTTGTGACCTCAGAGATCCAACCCAAGTTTCCTGCATTGCAGACAGATTTTTTGTCATCTGTACCACCAGGGAATCCCCAAATAAAGTATTCTTGACTGCAAAATCCCATCGACAGATGAGCTTGGTGGGCTACAGTCCATGGGGTGGGCTAGAATCCATGGAGTGGACTACAGTCTATGGGATCACAAAGAATCAGACATGACTAAAGCAACCTAGCACAAACTACCCTAAATAGTAATGAATATCCATTCTCTTGAAAGCTTTTAGTAATAGTTACTACAATTAAGTATTTTACGTACTCACTAAATATATTCTCATAGCACCAATGCTATATAGAGCAAGCTTTTTCACATTTAAAACACCTAACTTTAACTGATAGCAATAAAATACAAAATCTCTGCAGACAAAAATGCTGCAGAATTCAAACTACCAAGTAGTTTTAGCATTTTATTCATTTAGCCAGCAAAAAGAAAATTTCAGAGTTTTGGAAAATGCAAAATTCATTGATGATAATTCACTTTTCCACCATTTAGATTATTAGTTACTTTCTCTAACTGAAACATTCTGATTTATTTGATCCAGAGAGTCATTTGAAAATTTATGTAACTTTCTATAGAAAAAAAAGCACCTATATTTGAGTTAAAAAAAATAGTAGAACTGACCAAAAAAAAAGACCGACATATCATATAAGTAGCCCTTGCTCAACCAAGTGGCACTTTCCCAAAATAAACCAATTTTAAAGATTAAAAAAATAACACAGACATGAGATAATATGTTCTGAGGAAAGTGCACACTGCTTCCTTACTGTTTGACTGTTAGTCTCTAAAAACATCACATATTCTATTATTTGCTTGGCAACAGTACAATTATAGGAAAGAAGCATTTGCTTGTTTAAATCTTTTATTTAAAAAAAATGCTTTGCTATCTACCCAAGTCATCTTCTGCATTTGAGTATTTTCCTGTATCAAGCAAATGAAATTTTACTGTTATCATCAAAAGCAGATGCTTTCTTATCCACTAAATAATACACCATTGTGATTTCTGTAATTTGCTTTGCTCTCTAAAGCCCAGACAACTGTCATTGGTGTATGAAATACTAACTAGCAGTAACAAAGTAACATGGCTTTGCCTTACACATTTTATTATGACATCCTTGCTATTGAATTATATATATATATCCATTCTACTTGATGACTTATCCTCAAAAACCCCAGCACATTCTCCATAACAGCAATA
Source organism: Cervus elaphus (assembly GCF_910594005.1). Lineage (NCBI taxonomy): Eukaryota > Metazoa > Chordata > Mammalia > Artiodactyla > Cervidae > Cervus > Cervus elaphus. The sequence goes on from NC_057832.1 coordinate 46,691,928, forward strand.
ACCAGAGCAACATTACAACTGACATTTATTTGCTAAAGGTTTTGCTGGGATCTTTAAAAATCTGGTGGCCCTATTTTCATAATAACCCTCTAAAATAAATCTTATAATGTTTATGATATTGCCAATGTCTAGCACAGAGACTTATACAAAATACCTACAAAATAAATATTTTTGAGTCAAGACATTAAAACTCTGAGAGACTGAAGGATAAATCAAACCTAGTAATACACTTATTAAATTGAAGCTGATATTTATACAAAATATCTTAAAACTTAAGATTCTTTTAATATACCTGCTATACCCAAATGTCTTAAAAAGTAATGTTAGCCCTGTATGTTGATGGACAAGTTTTGAAGGAGTTTACTACCCTGGACCCAAAAAACTGATATTGCTTCAATTAAAAACTAGATTATCTACTTGAAAGTATAGTAACTCCTCATTTTTATTGGTTGTGCTTTTTTCACAAAGCCCCATTGACTCTACAGAAGATGATTAGTGCTGAGTCCCCCCTAGAAAGAACCAGTGCCCTGCAGCAGACAGGTATATTCGTGTACAACTGGGATGAGTTATGACAGAGGTAGATGTATGTCAATATTGTCACTCTGCTTTAGGTTGGATAAGGAAAGCTTCCCTGGCAGGGAATACTTTTTTTTTTTTTTTTAGATTCTTCTTGAAATGAAAGTAGTGAGTAATCTAATGGGAGGAGGACTAGCAAGGTTTTTAATAAGAGGGAACTTGCCGTTCAAACCTCTGTAACATGAGAGACTGTGAATTCTTGGTGAACCTGTGGGAACTTCTGTGTGACTATAGCAGAGCTATGTGTTGGAGAGACAAGGCTTGAAAGGTAATCACAGCTCACATAATTTGACAAGTATCAGACACTGTCAGGAGGGATTTAGACTCTATGCTGCAGACAGGCAATTGGAAGCAAAGGAAAATTCCATGATCAGATTTGCTGCTCTGAAGGATGGATTCCAAGGGATCATGTCTGCAGTCAGGGGACCAGTTAGGAGACAATTCAGTGGTCCAAGTAAGAAAGGATAAGGACTAGAATCCAGGCAAAGTCAGCAGTAGGAAAAAAAGGGGGGTAGACAACTCAGATCTCTCTAAAAAGACAAATAGAAATGGAGGGCTTGGTTCAAAAAATGATTCAAACTCAAAGTGCAAATAAAACATCTCTGGGCACTAGCATCTTACAGCTAAAATGATACAGTGATGATCACTGTAAGTGATCAGTAGTTAAACATAATTATGATTTAAAATGAGGAAGCTGAGAAAGTGTTAACAGAGGACAGTGTAAAAAGTGATGAAGGGAAATAATAAAATGCAAACCTACGTTCCACAGAATTTTAAAGAAAGAAATTGGCTATGCTTTAAAGGGCCATCTGGTAAGCACTTCAGAGTACATTTTAAAGATGAATTAAAGAGTAAAATGGAGTTTGAATGAAGGAGAACACAAATTTTACTCACTTAACATTGTCTATATATAGTGACATTGGTCTCTTGTTCCAAATGTGGAAAGCTTGATGAATCAGATCCTTCTGCATCCTGATGAGTATGTGAGTGTGTGTGCAGGGCATACACTAAGGAGGAAAGTAATTATCAGTTCAGTTAAGTCGCTCAGTCATGTCCGACTCTTTGCGACCCCATGGACTGCAGCATGCCAGGCCTCCCTGTCCATTACCAACTCCCCGAGTTTACTTAAACTCATGTCCATTGAGTCTGATGCCATCCAACCATCTCATCCTCTGTTGTCCCCTTCTCCTCCTGCCTTCAATCTTTCCCAGGATCAGGGTCTTTTAAAATGAGTCAGTTCTTCGCATGAGGTGGCCGAAGTATGGGAGTTTCAGCTTCAGCATCATTCCTTCCAATGAATATTCAGGACTGATCTCCTTCAGGATGGACTGGTTGGATCTCCTTGCAGTCCAAGGGACTCTCACGAGTCTTCTCCTACACCACAGTTCAAAAGCATCAATTCTTCAGTACTCAGGTTTTTTTAGAGTCCAACTCTAACATCTATACATGACTACTGGAGAAACCATAGCTTTGACTAGATGGACATTAGTCAGCAAAGTAATGTCTCTGCTTTTTAATATGCTGTCTAGGTTGGCCATAGCTTTTCTTCTAAGGAGCAATGGCATCAGTCACCATCTGCAGTGATTTTAGAGCCCCCCCAAAATAAAGTCTGTCACTGTTTCCATTGTTTCCCCATCTATCTGCCATGAAGTGATGGGACCAGATGCCATGATCTTAGTTTTCTGACTGTTGAGTTTTAAGTCAGCTTTTTCACTCTCCTCTTTCAGTTTCATCAAGTGGCTCTTTAGTTCTTCTTCACTTTCTGCCATAAGGGTGGTATCATCTGCATATCTGAAGTTAGTGATACTTCTCTTGGCAATCTTGATTCCAGCTTATGCTTCATCCAGCCTGGCATTTTGCATGATGTACTCTGCATAGAAGTTAAATAAGCAAGATGACAATATACAGCCTTGACGTACTCCTTTCCCAATTTGGAAACAGTCTGAGGTTCCATGTCCAGTTCTAACTGTGTCTTCTTGACCTGCATACAGATTTCTCAGGAGGTAGGTAAGGTGATCTGGTATTCCCACCTCTTGAAGAATTTTCCACAGTTTGTTGTGATCCACACAGTCAAAGGCTTTGGCATAGTCAATAAAGCAGAAGTTGATGTTTTTCTGGACCTCTCTTGCTTTTTCAGTGATCCAACAGATGTTGGCACTTTGATCTCTGGTTCCTCTGACTTTTCTGAAACCAGCGTGAACATCTGGAAGTTCACGGTTCACGTACTGTTGAAGCCTGGCTTGGAGAATTTTGAGCACTACTTTGCTAGAATGTGAGATGAGTGCAACTGTGCAGTAGTTTGAACATTTTTTGGCTTTGCCTTTCTTTGGGATTGGAATGAAAACTGACCTTTTCCAGTCCTGTGGCCACTGTTGACTTTTCCAAATTTGCTGGCATATTGAGTGCAGCACTTTCACAGCATCATCTTTTACGATTTTAATAGTTCAGCTGGAATTCCATCACCTCTACTAGCTTTGTTGGCAGTGATGGTTCATAAGGCCCACTTGACTTCACAGTCCACGATGTCTGCCTCTAGGTGAGTGATCACACCATCATGGTTATCTGTGTCATGAAGATATTTTTTGTGTAGTTCTTCTGGGTATTGTTGCCACCTCTTATTAATATCTTCTGCTTCTGTTAGGTCCATACCATTTCTGTCCTTTACTGTGCTTCCTATATTGTATATTTTAAATTTGGTCACTTTATTCTTCCAGTTGCTGTCTCATTTCCTCATTTGGGCAATTGCCAAATTCTTGAAGATTTTACCTCTTAATTATTTTTAAAATGTCTTCCATCTTTTCCATTCCAGTGACTGCCCAATTTTAGGTTTTCATCACATCTCACCCAGAGAGCTTTCTCTTCTCCTAACTGTTCTCCTCACCTACAGTATCATCATCTTCAAAATCATCTTTGATAGCACTAACATGGCTTTTCCACTCTCCACTGTGAAGCATTTCTGTGGACCCCTATTGTCTACCTGACTCTCATTGCTCATGTGTGCTCAGTTGTGTCCAACTCTTTTCACCTCTATGAACTGCACCCCACGAGGGGATCTTCCCAAACCAACGAAGGATCAAACCTGTGTTTCCTGCATTGGCTGGTGGATTCTTTACCACAGAGCCACCTGACTCTAGAAAGAGTCTATTAACACAACAAAATAATAATACAATGATCCCCTCCTTCAACTTCTCCAGTTTATCTCTGGGTATGTTCTAGTGTTTGATTGGATATATTACATCCTTTATATTTACATCCTGTTATACCTGTATTTTGGCTTCCCATGTAGCACGCGTGGTAAAGAACCTGCCTGCCAATGCAGGAAGCATAAGAGAGGCAGGTTCAATCCCTTGGTCAGGAAGATCCCTTGGAGGAATGCACAGCAATCTACTCCAATATCCTTGCCTGGAGAATCCCATGGACAGAGGAGACTGGTGGGCTACAGTCCATGGCATTGCAAAGAGTCAGACATGACTGAGGTGACTTAGCATGCACACATACCATATTTATATCCTGTAATACCAAAATTGCTTATATTTGCTCATGCTGTTTACTTAGTATGATCACCCCTTCTCAAATGGCTTTATCTTGGAAAACATATATTCATCCTTTGAGGCTCACTCTTCACCTTGACTTTTCTAAGAAGCTATCCATGGAGCAAACTCCACTTGACTCTGTTAGGGAAGTCTTCTTTTTGTTCCATCAGCACCCCTAAAAGCTTTTTCCTCTGACTCTGTGAACTATCCCCAAGCCCTTATGACAAGGGCTAATCTCTCCCTTTCTCTTTTTTGCTTAAGTGAAGACCTAGAAATTATCATACTAAATGAAGTAATTCAGACAAAGACAAATATCATATGATATCACTTAAATGTGTAATCTAAAAAATAATACAAATGAATCTCTATACAGAACAGAAATAAAATCAGGCACAGAAAACTATTTATGGTTATCAAAGGAGAAAGGCAAGTGGGAAAAGGAAAAATTAAGAGGTTGGGATTAACATACACACACTATTATATAAAATAGATAAACAGAAGGGATTTACTGTACAATAGGGAACTATATCCAATATCTTGTAATAACCTATAATGGAAAATAATCTGAAAACTATGTTTATATGTGTAACTGAATCACAATATTGATTTTGAGTTTTACACAATACTCTGAATTAGGTGATGAAGTTCACAAGGGTTCTTGGGCAAAGCAAGGTAAGACTGATGAAAAGGGGAATGGGAGCAGCAAATATATACACATACAGTACAAGTAGGTTGAGAATTCAAAGTTGAGGTAGAATTATCGTATATTCTTTTGCTTAGCATGCCACTTAAGGACAAGGGAGACAAAGTGCTTAATTGCAAAAACTGAATGAGAAATGGTTTTATAGAAAGGAACATTAGTTAAATAAAATAAAGTGGGGAATCAGTTGAAACTGACAGGAGGATAAAAATTACTGTGTGTTAATAGTGGCAGAATTAATCTAAGCACAAAGAAAGCAAAATGATATAAATAACCTAGTGGGCCAATGTAAGCATATGACTCTCATAATCAGCTGTCATTTAGGTGGTTTTCTCAGGTTTTTGCAGAGGTTACTTGACTGCCTGATCACCATCCATTCCTATGAGAAACTGGAGATTATTCTACAATGGGATGGCAGCTTCACTCTTACCAAGACAAACTGTTTTTCTCATAGGACCTTCTAGTGTCCCTAACATTATGCTATTATCTGATTTTATTTTCTAAAATCATTACATGATGATGTTAAGATTTTTCTGTAAATAGAGAATATACCCACTTCTCCTATGTGGGTAATCTTCCTGGTTTTAGATCAAAGGTCAAGAGAAGTTTAGATGGGAAATCTAAACAATGCCTGTCTTCTTAAACTTGATGCATCTCTAGAAAAGAACAGTCAGTTCAGTTCAGTTGCTCAGTTGTGTCCAACTCTTTGTGACCCCATGGACTGCAGTACGCCAGGCTTCCCTGCCCATCACCAACTCCTGGAACTTGCTCAAACTCATGTCCATCGAGTCCAGGATGCCATCCAACCATCTTATCCTCTGTCGTCCCCTTCTCCTCCTGCCTTGAATCTTTCCCAGCATCAGGGTCTTTTCCAATGAGTAAAGAACATTGAAGAAGGAAATGGCAACTCACTCCAGTATTTTTGCCTGGAGAATCCCATGGACAGAGGAGCCTGGTGGGCTATGGTTCATGGGGTTGCAGAGTCAGACACAACTGAGCGACTAACACTAATCATACCAGCTCTCCTATTTCATTCCTTTTAGGATTTGTTTTCCTGATGCATTTGAGAGGTGTTTTATAACTGCAAATATTTAAAATGTAATGTCCTTTTAGGTTTTCAATTTCTATTCTCTAACAGCTACTGTTCTTTGTTGTTGTTTTAGTTTGGTTTGTTTGTTTTTTTGGTCTTATACAAGATAATGGATGGGAGGTTTTAATCAAAAGTTATTTTGTTTTTTTAAAGAACTCTGGTTATTTTCGGTCACAGTAAAATGGATGCTAAGGAGCATGTACCACAGGGACAAAAAAAATGCCAAAACACTGGAGATCAATCAGAAGAATCTATGTTTTTCTTTCTAAAATGATGTTCTTTCTGGCTTTGTCTCAGAAAGAAAGGCTTTCTTTATGTAAGAAGACGGAAAGAATGTGCAGTCCTGTCCTACTTTCACAAAACTCTTAAATCACATTAGGCCCAAATGCCTGCCTTGTATAAAATATCTCCTTGAATCTGGGTTATTTCAAATAAAGCCCTTAATGAAAGCTTACAGAACTCTTATGCTCTGAAAAAAACATTTAATGAAAGCATAACAAAATGCCTCTTTCAGCTGCACTCAGCCTTGAGACATGACCATGTACTAGGATGTCTCTCCATGACTTGGAGTAACAGAGGCTTGTATATGCATATAAACAGAGAATGCAGTTAATACATTGACAAAAAGCATTTATTTGAGGAGAAACCATAAGTTTGAAAAAAACCCCGAAAGAATCTCCATATCTATGACCTCAGCTTAATTTAATGGGAAGAGCATGGGTTTTACCTCAAGCCTGTTAAGTCACTTTCCAAAGAGCTAAATGAAAATGATACATGTTTTGTAGGTTTGCTGAAAAGATTAGAAAAAATTTTACAGATTCATCCATTAAACATCCAATATATTCTAGGTGTCTTTTCTAGGCTAAAAAGACAAGGGTAAATAAGGCACAGTCTATACACTTTAAAGGTGGCAGTAGTCTACAGATTTAATATGCCTGAAATAGGAGAGTTGTTTAATAAATTGAATACATTGTTGATACCATTCAAGTAAATTGTAAATCCCTACATGTAACAAATTGAGAAGTATATGAGTCACAAATTAATACTTTGGAAAGGAAATGGGTGAGCAAATGCTCATCCTGTCTGTACCTGGTCTTTCCAGTACAACTTCCCCACAAATCTTGAGCCACCCCCCCAAAAAAAAATCCAAACTTTCCTCCCCTCAACATATACATAGTCACAAGTATACACGTGAATTAGGCACATCATCACTCACATAATAGGTAATCAGGATTTTGGCAGTAACCTTGGCGTGTCTTGTTGGAAACATCTTTTTTAGCTATGTGATTTTTGCAAATTAGTCAACCTAAACTTTACAGTCTCCTTTCTTTAAAGTGAAGTTAGTGATGCCTCTGTCTACTTCAAATGGTTTAGGACAAATGAGATAATGTGACTAAATTTTATATACATCATTTTAAAATTATTCATTTTATATTGTCATCTAAAATATCATAGTAGTATTTATTCACTTGGTTATAAATGAGTGTATACTTAAACTGTGACAGAGTAGAAAATTATATTTCTTAAAATATATTTAGGATGAGAATTCATTTTGTTTGGAAAACCAAATATATTGAATTTCTTTATAAAGAAATTATTTATATCTTTTCATGAAGCATTTACAAATCCTGTCTTGGAAATTCTCTAACACCTTATTAATGGTATGTTTTTGTAAAAAGTACTGGATCCAAGAATTTAGGGTCATCTGTTATTATACAGAGGTAGAAAAGGAGTCAGATAATGAAGCTGCTATGTAGTATCATTTTCATTGTATGAGCAAGCTGATTTATGGAGAGTCAGCTTCATGAGGGTACTTGAAATAGAATTTAATGTACTACAGAAGGAAGAAATTAGTTCCATTTTGCTTCTTCCCCTTTCAAACATTAAATTACTAGAATAAGCCTTTAAAACTATAATTCTTCACTCCTTCTGTTCAGTCCTACATATAAAATGTTCTATGCCTTTGTCCAGAAAACATGTTTCTGAGAACTAAGTTTAAAACATATGAATGGCTTGAATACAGCATCTAGAAAATAGTAATTTACTAGGAGATAAAATTCATTACAGATAAGATTACCAGACTTGTTAAAAGATCTGTAGCTTTTCCTTGCTACTCAAGGAAAAGGTGTAAAGAAAAAGGAAGTGCCAATTTTAGATAATTATTGGGTACCACCGTTAAATTAGTGAGTACCATTTGAACTTTTGGAAGAGAGAGGTATAATTTCAGCATCGAAGGTAAAATTTATTATAGACTCGAGGGTAGGGTTGATATACATGGTTGGAAATTATAGAGGACTGTTGAATAGAACAAATTATAGTTAGCTTACTTCTCTCTCTAACAGGCTCAGTGAAGTAGAAGACCTCTTTTTAAAGAAATTTCCTTTTACAAAGTATTGATTTATATGACTATGTCAAGACACATTTTGTTTTGCTTTGTTTTGTTTGCTTGCTTTGAATAGATTGAGCAGTTGGCCTAGTGATATAGATAACACATGCTAGGTCTAAACTGTCAATTACTTCCAGAACTGGTCTTCCTTTGCATTAAATGTTGAGAAATAAGAATTAATACTTATTGAATAATTACCATTTTAGGTATTATGCTAACTTACCTTTGTTGTGGTAACATTTTTTTAGCTCATCATTTAGATTTGAAACTGATAGGGTAAAAATAAGTGAAATGCAAAACAATGTAATTTTACATGAGGTAATATGCACCACTACTTTGGCTATTGACAGGTATTAGCACATTATCAAGACTTTCTATAATGAGTAGGTTTAGAATCTCCGAGTAAACAGACAAACATCTAGAATGGAAGATGTTTAGAAGAGGGCTGCTGCTGCTGCTAAGTCATGTCAGTCGTGTCCGACTCTATGCGACCCCATAGATGCCAGCCCACCAGGCTCCCGTCCCTAGGATTCTCCAGGTAGAAGAGGGCTAGGACTAAGTAATCTTTAGATGACATCAGAAAATGTCTAAAACATATTATTCTATAAAGTGCAAAGTGATATTATAAATAGTCTGTAAGTAAGCTTATTACATACTCTACTTTACAATATGAAGAAATACAAAGCAGAGATATTTGATAACTGGCCTGCCATCTCATAGGGATAGAAGCCAGAATTCCTAGTATTTAAAATCCATCTTAATTCCATATTAAACTTTTCTTAGGTTTGGAATGAGTGATAGGAGCTAAGAAACAAATTATGAGGTGTTAGACAGTCAGAGCTAAATGTGAATTTTGCCTAACACCAATTCACACTGCATTAACTGACACCAGTAACGTGACGCATTGTTGTGTGGTATTTACTAATGAAAATTTGCAAATGCAAACATTGCCTCTAAAGAGATTGTTGCCTAAAACGGTCTCCTGTTGGCAAAAGGTGCTCAGATTGCAATATAATGCTTACAATTCTGGGAGAGAGTAAACCTCTGAGTGCACTCTATCCAGTTAAGTGTTAAAAATATGAATAACATAGCTAAAAAAATATTTTCTTAATGAATTTACTTATTCTAAATTACTTTGTATTTTTAAGCCAGTTACATATAGAATCTCATATAATTAATGAATATTGCTGGAAGTATTTACTGCTTCTTTGTCCTTTCATATCAATAATCTAGTGGGTAAAGGTAGACTATAGCCTCCAGCTAATGTTTAACCAACTAAAATAATTGTTTGCTATGCCTCTTTTCTTTCTAAAGTCCTATGTCCAGGTAAGATAAAATAGCAAAAGAACTGAAAATTCTTTCATTCTGATAATATTTTTTTAAATATTTTATATGAATATCTCAATAAATGAGCCAATGTTTTTAAAAGTATTATTCATAAGAAAACATAAGGTGTTCATGAGAGAATAGAGACCTGTGCTTAAAACCAGAAGTTTCAAGTTCTGCCTAGCACTTTAAATTTGGCAAGTTACTTAAAACCCTCAAGTCACTGTTTTCTCATCTATAAAATGGGGATTACATCAACCTTATTTCTTGTTGTGAAATAATAATTGTATTTTGTTAATTGCAATGTTTTCTTAAAATATACTTTACTAAAAATACAAGTTAGTTGGAAATCTAGATATAAGTATGTATATAAATCTTCCATACAGATGCAAAAACACTGCCTTACAAAGATAAAATATATGTAAACTCTTTTTTAAGAAAACAGAAAAGTTGAAAGAACACTGCATATCTTAAAGGAGAATAAAGCACAAGAGAGTATGAAAAAGAAGAAAGCTGTGGAAGATAAAAATAAATCAATTTTACAGTTACACTTACTTGGAGCACTTCAGTTAACTAAAGAGATAAAGGGACACACACACAATTTTGTTAAAATGGAATTAAATTATTCTTGTTCTTTGTAAAAAATGATTATATTGTTTTTTAATCTAATAAAAGTAATTTAGTAAAAACAAGACTAGTTTAATTCCAATAAGTATTTTAGTCATGTAAAATGTTTCAATAAATATTTGAGACATAGTCTATAAACAGTCTCACTAAGTTTAATAAACAAAGTTGAAAATATTAAGAGAGAAAGTAATTATATATTTTAATACTACATTTCAAATTTTAATTGTATTAACTCTCTGCATAAAGAAGATCAATACTCTTATACTTTCTTCCACTTTCCTTTTCCATTATTTATTGGTCTCCTGGGTTTCATCTTCAAATTTTCCATTCATTCCCTTTCTTCCTCTGTCTTTCATCTCTTTTTCTTTCACTCATTATTACAGGTTCTATATCCTTTACACAGTCTTTGAAATATTTTAGGAAAGCAGCCTGTTTCTTTTTTGGGGAACTTAGTTTTTCCCCTGGATTTTTAAAGAATGCTTTCTGTATACTTGAAGTAGCTTAAGTTGGACATATTAGTATATGAACTTATGATCTCCAGGAATACACAATAGTCTTTTGACCCAGATGTTCACTCTTGTGTTATTTCAGGTAAATACATTTATATTTTAAATAGATCTTATTTTCTGTTCTCTTGAGTTTAGTTTTTACTTTTTTCTGGAGCAATTAATTATAACAGATCATATTTTTTGGTTCTAACATATCTATCATTATTCTGAAGCTTCTTTACTCTTTATTTTTCTCTGTATCATCCTAAGCCTTTCTTCACTGTTTGTCACTAGGATTGATTTTTATCTTATTTCGTTTTGTTTCTAGGATGTGTCTAATGTGTTAATAGCTTTTAAATGGGATTATTTGCATTTTACCTCAAGAGGTCTCCTGCTTGGCAGGCAGATTCTTTACCACTGAGTTACCCGGGAAGCCCTTATGTTTTATTACAGGTTATTGAGTATAGTTCCTTAAGCTATACGGGAGGACCTTGTTTATTCTTTCATATATACTAGGGTACATCTGCTAATCCCAATCCATTCCTGTCCCCTTTGGTGACCACAAGTCATTTCTCTATGTCTATGAGTCTGTTTCTGTTTCATAAATAAGCTCATTTGTGTCATATTTTAAGTTCTGCAAATAAGTGATATCATATGTAATTGCCTTTCTCATTCTGACTTTATTTCATATAATAATCTCTAGGACCATTGTGGGAAAAAAAAATAATCTCTAGGACCATTGTGTTGCTGCAAAGGGCATTATTTCATTCTTTTTATGACTGAGTAATAGTCCTTTATATATATATTGATCACATCTTCTTTATCTATTCATCTGTCCATGGACATTTAAGTTGTTTCCACGTCTTTAGAATATTGTAAATACTACTGATATGAACATTGGGTTATATGTATCTTTTTGAATTGTAGTTTTGTCCACAAACATGCCCAGGAATGGGATTACCATATTATACAGTAACTCTCTTTTTAGTTTTAGGAGGAACCTCTGTACTGCTTTCATAGTAGCTGTACCAGTTTACATTCCTACCAACAGTGTAGAAGGGTTTCTTTTCTTTGCACTTTCTCCAGTATTTGTTATTTGTTGACATTTTAATAGTGGCCTCTCTGTTCAGTGTACTTTTGATTTGCATTTCTTAAATAATTGGCAAGCAGTGTTGAGCATCTTTTCCTGTGTCTACTCAGTTAAGTTCAGTTACTCAGTCCTGTCCTACTCTTTGCAACCCCATGGACTGCAGCACGCCAGGCTTCCCTGTCCATCACCAACTCCCAGAGCTTACTCAAACTAATGTCCATCGAGTCGGTGATGCCATCCATCCATCTCATCCTCTGTCGTCCCCTTCTCCTCCTGCCTTCAGTCTTTCCCAGCATCAGGGTCTTTTCCAGTGAATAAGTTCTTCACATCAGGTGGCCAAAGTATTGGAATTTTAGCTTCAGCATCAACCCCTCCAATGAGTATTCAGGACTGATTTCCTTTAGGATTGACTGGTTTGACATCCTTGCAGTCCAAGGGACTCTCAGGAGTCTTCTCCAACACCACAGTTCAAAAGCATCAATTCTTCAGCACTCAGCTTTCTTTATAGTCCAACTCTCACATCCATATATGACTACTGGGAAAACCATAGCTTTGACTAGATGGACCTTTGTTGGCAGAGTAATATCTCTGCTTTTTATGATTGTCTAGGTTGGCCATAGCTTTTCTTCTAAGGAGCAAACGTCTTTTAATTTCATGGCTTCGGTCACCATCTGCAGTGATTTTGGAGCCCCTCAAAAATAAAGTCTGTCACTGTTTCCATTGTTTCCCCATCTATTTGCCATGAAGTGATGGGACCAGATGCCATGATCTTAGTTTTCTGAATGTTGAGTTTTAAGACAACTTTTTCACTCTCCTCTTTCACTTTCATCAAGTGGCTCTTTAGTTCTTCTTCACTTTCTGCCATAAGGGAGGTGTCATCAGCATATCTGAGGGTATTGATATTTCTCCCAGTAATCTTGATTCCAGCTTGTGCTTCATCCAGCCTGGCATTTTGCATGATGTACCCTGCATAGAAGTTAAATAAGCAAGGTGACAATAAACAGCCTTGATGTACTCCTTTCCTGATTTGGAAACAGTCTGAGGTTCCATGTCCAGTTCTAACTGTATCTTCTTGACCTGCATACAGATTTCTCAGGCGGTAGGTCAGGTAATCTGGTATTCCCATCTCTTGAAGAATTTTCCACAGTTTGTTGTGATCCACACAATCAAAGGCTTTGGCATAGTCAATAAAGCAGAAGTTGATGTTTTTCTGGACCTCTCTTGCTTTTTCAATGATCCAACAGATGTTGAAAGTTTGATCTCTGCTTCCTCTGGCTTTTCTGAAACCAGCTTGAACTTCTGGAAGTTCACAGTTCACATTCTGTTGAAGCCTGTCTTGGAGAATTTTGAGCACTACTTTGCAAGCATGTGAGATGAGTGCAACTGTGCAGTAGTTTGAACATTTTTTGGCTTTGCCTTTCTTTGGGATTGGAATGAAAACTGACCTTTTCCAGTCCTGTGGCCACTGTTGACTTTTCCAAATTTGCTGGCATACTGAGTGCAGCACTTTCATAGCATCATCTTTCAGGATTCGAAATAGCTCAACTGGAATTCCATCACCTCCACTAGATTTGTTCGTAGGGATGCTTCCTAAGGCCCACTTGACTTCACATTCCAAGATTTCTGGCTCTAAGTGAGTGATCACAGCATCATGGTTATCTGGGTCATGAAGATCTTTTTTGTACAGTTCTTCTATGTATTGTTGCCACTTGTTAGTATCTTCTGCTTCTGTTAGGTCCATACCATTTCTGTCCTTTATTGAGCCCATCTTTGCATGAAATGTTCCCTTGGTATCTCTAATTTTCTTGAAGTGATCTCTAGTCATTCCTATTCTATTATTTTCCTCTCTTTCTTTGCATTGATCACTGAGGAAGGATTGCTTATCTCTCCTTGCTAGCCTTTGGAACTCTGCATTCAAATGGGAATATCTTTCCTTTTCTCCTTTGCTTTTTTTTTTTTTTTTTTCTTTTTTTTAATTTTTTTATTAGTTGGAGGCTAATTACTTCACAACATTTCAGTGGGTTTTGTCATACATTGATATGAATCAGCCATAGATTTACACTTATTCCCCATCCCGATCCCCCCTCCCACCTCCCTCTTCACCCGACTCCTCTGGGTCTTCCCAGTGCACCAGGCCCGAGCACTTGTCTCATGCATCCCACCTGGGCTGGTGATCTGTTTCACCATAGAGAGTATACATGCTGTTCTTTTGAAACATCCCACCCTCACATTCTCCCACAGAGTTCAAAAGTCTGTTCTGTATTTCTGTGTCTCTTTTTCTGTTTTGCATATAGGGTTATCATTACCATCTTTCTAAATTCCATATATATGTGTTAGTATGCTGTAATGTTCTTTATCTTTCTGGCTTACTTCACTCTGTATAATGGGCTCCAGTTTCATCCATCTCATTAGGACTGATTCAAATGAATTCTTTTTGACAGCTGAGTAATATTCCATGGTGTATATGTACCACAGCTTCCTTATCCATTCATCTGCTGATGGGCATCTAGGTTGCTTCCATGTCCTGGCTATTATAAACAGTGCTGCAATGAACATTGGGGTGCACGTGTCTCTTTCAGATCTGGTTTCCTCAGTGTGTATGCCCAAAAGTGGGATTGCTGGGTCATATGGCAGTTCTATTTCCAGTTTTTTAAGGAATCTCCACACTGTTTTCCATAGTGGCTGTACTAGTTTGCATTCCCACCAACAGTGTAAGAGGGTTCCCTTTTCTCCACACCCTCTCCAGCATTTATTGCTTGTAGTCTTTTGGATAGCAGCCATCCTGACTGGCGTGTAATGGTACCTCATTGTGGTTTTGATTTGCATTTCTCTAATAATGAGTGATGTTGAGCACCTTTTCATGTGTTTGTTAGCCATCTGTATGTCTTCTTTGGAGAAATGTCTGTTTAGTTCTTTGGCCCATTTTTTGATTGGGTCATTTATTTTTCTGGAATTGAGCTACAGGAGCTGCTTGTATATTTTTGAGATTAATCCTTTGTCTGTTTCTTCATTTGCTATTATTTTCTCCCAATCTGACGGCTGTCTTTTCACCTTACTTATAGTTTCCTTTGTAGTGCAAAAGCTTTTAAGTTTCATTAGATCCCATTTGTTTAGTTTTGCTTTTATTTCCAATATTCTGGGAGGTGGGTCATAGAGGATCTTGCTGTGATTTATGTCAGAGAGTGTTTTGCCTATGTTCTCCTCTAGGAGTTTTATAGTTTCTGGTCTTACATTTAGATCTTTAAACCATTTTGAGTTTATTTTTGTGTATGGTGTTAGAAAGTGTTCTAGTTTCATTCTTTTACAAGTGGTTGACCAGTTTTCCCAGCACCACTTGTTAAAAATCAACAAAGCTAAAAGCTGGTTTTTTGAAAAAATAAACAAAATTGACAAACCATTAGCAAGACTCATTAAGAAGCAAAGAGAGAAGAACCAAATTAACAAAATTAGAAATGAAAATGGAGAGATCACAACAGACAACACTGAAATACAAAGGATCATAAGAGACTACTACCAGCAGCTCTATGCCAATAAAATGGACAACTTGGATGAAATGGACAAATTCTTAGAAAAGTATAACTTTCCAAAACTGAACCAGGAAGAAATAGAAGATCTTAACAGACCCATCACAGGCAAGGAAATCGAAAGTGTAATCAAAAATCTTCCAGCAAACAAAAGCCCAGGACCAGATGGCTTCACAGCTGAATTCTACCAAAAATTTAGAGAAGAGCTAACACCTACCTTACTCAAACTCTTCCAGAAAATTGCAGAAGAAGGTAAACTTCCAAACTCATTCTATGAGGCCACCATCACCCTAATTCCAAAACCAGACAAAGATGCCACAAAAAAAGAAAACTACAGGCCAATATCACTGATGAACATAGATGCAAAAATCCTTAACAAAATTCTAGCAAACAGAATCCAACAACATATTAAAAAAATCATACACCACGACCAAGTGGGCTTTATCCCAGGAATGAAAGGATTCTTCAATATCCGCAAATCAATCAACGTAATACACCACATTAACAAATTGAAAGATAAAAACCATATGATTATCTCAATAGATGCAGAGAAAGCCTTTGACAAAATTCAACACTCATTTATGATTAAATCTCTCCAAAAAGCAGGAATAGAAGGAACATACCTCAACATTATAAAAGCCATATATGACAAACCCACAGCAAGCATCACCCTCAATGGTGAAAAATTGAAAGCATTCCCCCTGAAATCAGGAACAAGACAAGGGTGCCCACTGTCACCACTACTGTTCAACATAGTGTTGGAAGTTTTGGCCACAGCAATCAGAGCAGAAAAAGAAGTAAAAGGAATCCAGATAGGAAAAGAAGAAGTGAAACTCTCACTGTTTGCAGATGACATGATCCTCTACATAGAAAACCCTAAAGACTCTACCAGAAAATTACTAGAACTAATCAATGAATATAGTAAAGTTGCAGGATATAAAATTAACACACAGAAATCCCTTGCATTCCTATATACTAACAATGAAAAAACAGAAAGAGAAATTAAGGAAACAATACCATTCACCATTGCAACAAAAAGAATAAAATACTTAGGAGTATATCTACCTAAAGAAACAAAAGACCTATACATAGAAAACTATAAAACACTGATGAAAGAAATCAAAGAGGACACAAACAGATGGAGAAACATACCGTGTTCATGGATTGGAAGAATCAATATTGTCAAAATGGCTATTCTACCCAAAGCAATCTATAGATTCAATGCAATCCCTATCAAGCTACCAACGGTATTTTTCACAGAACTAGACCAAAGAATTTCACAATTTGTATGGAAATACAAAAAACCTCGAATAGCCAAAGTAATCTTGAGAAAGAAGAATGGAACTGGAGGAATCAACCTGCCTGACTTCAGACTCTACTACAAAGCCACAGTCATCAAGACAGTATGGTACTGGCACAAAGACAGAAATATAGATCAATGGAACAGAATAGAAAGCCCAGAGATAAATCCACGAACCTATGGACACCTTATCTCCTTTGCTTTTCACTTCTCTTTTCTCAGCTATTTGTAAGGCCTCCTCAGACAACCATTTTGCCTTTTTGCCTTTCTTTTTCCTGGGTATGGTCTTGATCACTGCCTTCTGTACAATGTCACGAAATTCCACCCATAGTTCTTCAGGCACTCTATCTATCAGATCTAACTCCTTAAATTTATTTGTCACTTACACTATATAATCGTAAGGGATTTGATTTAGGTCATACCTGAATGGTCTAGTAGTTTTCCCTAGTTTCTTCAATTTAAGTCTGAATTTGCAATAAGGAGTTCATGATCTGAGCCACAGTCAGCTCCTGGTCTTGTTTTTGCTGACTGTATAGAGCTTCTTCATCTTTGGCTGCAAAGAATATAATCAGTCTGATTTTGGTATTGACCATCTGGTGATGTCCACGTATAGAGTCATCTCTTGTGTTGTTGGAAGAGAGTGTTTGCTATGACCAGTGTATTCTCTTGGCAAAACTCTGTTAGCCTTTGCCCTGCTTCATTCCGTACTCCAAGGCCAAACTTGCAGGTTACTCCAGGTGTTTCTTGACTTCCTACTTTTGCTTTCCAGTCTCCTATAATGAAAAGGACATCTTTTTTGGTTGTTAGTTCTAGAAGGTCTTGTAGCTCCTCATAGAACTGTTCACCTTCAGCTTCTTTAGCATTACTTGTTGGGGCATAGACTTGGATTACTGTGATATTGGATGGTTTGCCTTGAAAACGAGCAGAAATCATTCTGTTGTTTTTGAGATTGCACCCAAGTACTGCATTTCAGACTCTTGTTGACTATGAGGGCTACTCCATTTCTTCTAAGGGATTCTTACCCATAGTAGTAGATATAATGGTCATCTATTTAAATTCACCCATTCCAGTCCATTTTAGTTCACTGATTCCTAAAATGTCTACGTTCACTCTTGCCATCTCCTGTTTGACCACTTCCAATTTGCCTTGATTCATGGACCTAATATTTCAGGTTCCTATGCAATATTGTTCTTTATAGCATTGGACTTACTTCCATCACCAGTCACATCCACAGCTGGGTGTTGTTTTTACTTTGGCAAATGTGTCTGTTGGCCATCTGTATGTCTTCTTTGGAGAAATGTCTACTTATGTCTTCTACTCACTTTTTTATTGGGCTGTTTTGGGCTTTTGTTGTTGTTGTTGTTATTGAGTTGTATGAGCTATTTGTATATTTTGGAAATTAAACCTTTGTCAGTTGCATCATTTGCAAATATTTTCTCCCAGTCCATAGATTGTCTTTTAATTTTGTTTATGGTTTCATTTGCTGTGCAAAAGCTTGTAAGTGTGATTAGGTCTCATTTGCTTATTTTTACTTTTATTTCTATTGCCTTGGGACACTGTCCTAAGTAAACATTAGCGTTATTTATGTCTGAAAATGTTTTGCCTGTGTTCTTTTGTAGGAGTTGTATGGTGTATTTTGAGTTTATTTTTGTGTATGATGTGAGGGTATGTTCCAACCTCATCAATTTACATGTGGCTGTCCAGCTTTCCCACAAGCACTCCACACAAAAACTCTTAGAACTGATAAATGAATTCAGCAAGATACAAGATTAACATACAGAAATCTGTTGCATTTGTTTATACTAGCAATGAATATCAGAAAGAGAAAGTTAAAAAAAATCCCTTTTGAAGAAAAAAATCCCTTTTAAAGTAGAATAAACCTGTTCAAGGTGATTAAAGGCTTATATGCTAAGAACTATAAAACAGTAATAAAGGAAATTGGAGATAATTCAAAGAAACAGAAAAATATTCCATACTCTTGGATTGGATGAATTAATATTGTTAAAATGATAATGCTGCCCAACGCAATTGCCTGATTTAATGTGATCTCTATCAAATTACCCATGACATTTTTCACAGAGCTAGAGCAAATAATCCCAAATTTCCATGGAACCATAAAACACTCAGATTGCCAAAGCAGTCCTGAGGAAAAAGAACAAAGTTAGAGGCACCCTCCTAGACTTCAGACAATACTACAAAGTTACAGTAGTCAAAAAAGCATAGCATTGGTTCCAAAACAGATATTCCGGTAAATGGAACAAATAGAGAGTCCCAAAATAAACCCACACACCTACAGTCAGTTAATCTTCAACAATGGAGCCAAGAATATACAGTGGAGAAAAGACAGTGTTCTTTCTGTTAATCAGAGCTATGTGCCATGTTGTAGGATAAATTTCTTCTCTAGAGTAGGATTAATTTTTATTCTATTAATACAGCTAAAATATAAGTTTTGGGAAACTAAGAGGCCTGGAGGCTGGTCAAAGCAATTCTTACTGCTACTTTGCTCTCTATTCCAAACAAAATTACAAAACACCCTCACGTGTCCTCTATGTGTGTGTTGTCTTCTTTGGTTCAAAGGCTCAAGATGATCTGGTGTTACTCTCCCTCCCATCCACCAATCTCCCCCAACTTGTGGAGACAGTGGACACAGAGGTTTTTGTCACCATCCATGCATTTGATTTCAATGACAAAGGCATTTTGTAACTATAAAAGGATAAGCATGATTGATAGTGATAGCTCATAATTATGCATGCATCCTTTGAGACCACCTCAGTAGACATGTCTCTTTTTACTTTTAGTAGAAACAGTAAAGAACAAGCTGGAACAGTCTTTGAGTAGGAAAAACTTAACAAGAGCTTCACAAGTATCACACTGTGAAGCACGTGAATTTAACCTTCCAAGAAAAAAATAGGCAACGTGATGATTTGAGAACGTTAGTTAACAAGTTTTTAATTTCACCTTTCCTCAGAAGTGAGAAAGTGAAAACAACAACAACAAATTTTATATGCCTGGCAAGTTGGAATTTCTGAACCTACAAAAGAGGAATACCACCTATAACTGTGAATTTTTTCCAGAAAAATTCATTTTTTTCCCTTTCATCCTGCTAATTGATGTGATCAATTCTGACTTCAACTCCTATAAGCTTCAAATAGTTGGGGTGTTTTCATTGACTCCCTCCCTATCACTTAGAATACTCTTTTTTCCTCTCCATCTCAGTTACAGTTTGAGGAATGGAGCAGTATTAGTTCTGTCTGATTTCTTATGGGTTTGGAGGAAAGAAATATAACTGTTTTACAGATAAAGTTGCTGAATGATGAGGTATTGCTCTCTGTCTTGAGGTTTGAATGAAAAAAAATTTTTTTGGCAGCATTCACTTGACAAAGTCCATGGTACATTCAGCACCATTTTCTAAAAAATTAACAAAGTGAGTTTGTCAGTTTAAGAAAACAATGACAGTAGTTGTTGTCAATGACAAAAAGCAACTTTTAAGTAAAAATGAAATTTTCTAAAACTTTTATCTGCCTCCCTGAGCTTGACAGCTTTTCATAATTCAGACTTTTTTAATGATATGGGTGGTGATATTAACAAAAGTGTTTTTAATATTGTATGAATTGTGTCAAAGTTTTGAAGACCTACATAACTCAGTAGACCATTGTTTTACAAAATAAATAGTATATGATGTTACCAATTCAGGTAGTTAAATGATCCATTCAAGGTGCAACATAGTCTATAGTATTTTAAAGTAAAGGTACAAAAACATTTCGTTGATATGGTTTCAGATTCTACATTTCCATTAATCTTTAAAAAAAAAGAAACACTACTTTTCATGTTTTGGTAGTATGAAAGATTGTCCACAGTTATCTGAAAAGGATGCTAAAATACTCCTTCCTTTTCAACTAGCTATATATGTAAGATCTTTGTATATTTCAACTAACACAACATATTAACTGGATTTAATGTAGAAACAAGTATCAGAATTCAGCCATCTGCTATTAAGCCAAGTACTGATGAAATTTGAAAAAATATATAAAACGGCATGCCTCACTGTTTTTGAAAAATATGGTTATTTTTCATTAAAATCCCTACTTACAGGTATATTCTTGTTATTTTAACGGAAGCAATGAATGAATATTTGTAAATATATACTTTTACTTTTTAATTAGAAACTTTAATGTTCTTTGAGGACTAGTGTTTCCTTTTTGTAGTATAAAGAAATCCTGAGATTGAAACCTACGAGAACAAATGATCCATGTTAAAGACCTTCACCAGATTTCAATTGTTCTAAAGATAAAATGCAAATTCTAAACATATTGCCACTAAACAGTATATTATAATCCCATGAATATTTATTTAGTTCCTTGGTTCAGTGATGCTGCCTTTTGTGGACACACTGTTCCTTCTCTTTAAGATGTTCTTCTCCATCCATATCACCTAGTTAAATCTTTCTTATTCTTCTGGTTTCAGCTCTTAAAGTCCTTTCCTAGACTCTCTTGTAACCATGCTTTTATACATCAGAACATCTCTCTTTCTAATTGTATGTTTACTGATGAAATTATTTCACTGAAGTATTTCTTCCCAATAGACTGAAAAACCATAAAACCAGTAAGCATGTGTATGTTGGCTTACCATTGTATCCATTCTTCCTAACAGAGTGCTTATCACAAAGTAGAGTGGGAAATGAAATATTTGTTGGTGAATGAGTAAGTGAATAAATGTGTGAATCAATAGAGGAGAGAAAATCCATTGAAATCAACATAGAATTTGACCTAGCATGAATTGCTTCTTCAATAATGTAAAGATCCAAGATAAATACTGGAAAAAGAATATTTTGAACTCATTTAAATCACTTGTATTTTTCCCTAGTGCACTTTTATTACTATATATTCTTGTTGGCCACTTCTCTTACACAGAAAATAGAATGGAAGCAGATATAATATACAACATTTAGTTGTGTTAGCAAGTGTTCCTTTGTAAGCCTTGTAGGTAGCGAGCAACTGTTGGCAGACAGTTTCTTGTATTTCACTTGACTTAATGTTTGCTATAAATTAGAATTCTATTATTTGCATGTATGACTGTCTTTCTACAGTCTCCTATTGTCTCATCTATTACCTCTTTTGGCCTAAAAATCTACAGTTGAGTGACACCTACTTGCATTTCCTCCATATCTCTCATGTTACTAGCTTATCATTATACTTAACAAACCTCATTTTGTTTATAATTTATTAGTTTTCCCGTGAGACTTTCCACTCTTTAAGAGCTTGGACTGTATTCTGTTCATCTGTGTATCCATAGGATATGATAAGGTGTTTAGCTCTTGATAAACACTCAATAAATGAATGTACAAAAAAATTATTGAATGAATCAGTTA
The DNA here is from genome assembly GCF_910594005.1 of Cervus elaphus. Taxonomy (NCBI): domain Eukaryota; kingdom Metazoa; phylum Chordata; class Mammalia; order Artiodactyla; family Cervidae; genus Cervus; species Cervus elaphus. The sequence continues at coordinate 46,713,936 of NC_057832.1, forward strand.
ATAAAATGACATGATATATTCCTTAACTTTTTAATTAAATCGTTCCAGTTAAAACTCAGGTAATGGGAGAAATCAAGATTGCATTGAAGAAAGAAATGAAGACAGATGGGGAACAACTAATAGTTGAAATCCTACAGTGTAGAAATATTACCTACAAATTTAAATCTCCTGATCACTTACCAGGTATCTAATTTTATGATAATAAGCAATATAATGTAGCTAAGAACTCCTTAGGAGAATGAACTAAATGCCCTAGAAAATGCTAAGTAAAATTTGGGCTGTGTATCAAATATATCTGAAAAAAATATGAAATAAGAATTAATTTATCTTATATAGAGCAAATTGATATTTTACTGGTTAAAAATTAGATTTTTTTCCAACACAAACTTAGAGTGATATATTTATTATACAACAAGTAAACATTTAAACTGCTAAGAAAATTGGTGTGTTTTAATTAGGTATATTTTAATTGCTCTATGTTGTCTGAAACAAGTTGTTCACAGTCTACTGGCTTTATGTAAAATGTAGGGAAGCTCTCAGTATACAATTATAATGCTAATTGTATTGAAAAATGTATTGTTAATGGACAATAACAAGCTGAATTCTTATTTTCAGATTTATATGTGAAACTATATGTGATGAACATATCTACCCAAAAAAAGGTGATCAAGAAAAAAACAAGAGTATGTAGACATGATCGAGAGCCTTCATTCAATGAAACTTTTAGATTCAGCCTAAGTCCTGCTGGACATTCTCTTCAGGTAACTCATACAGTTCCTATTTTTTAATTTTCACCTATACTGTACTTATTTCCTATTTAATTATTCAATATTTATATGCCAATCATATAGTATGTGACATTTTACAAGTTAATTTTTAGAAGTAACTTTCCAGGGGCCCTTGAAAATTCCACAACCAACTCACCCCATCCAATTAGCCTCTATCCTACCTACTCCATTTCATTTATACAGATTTTTTTTCACACTCACTGCCACTAATCCTCTTTGGGTCTTCATCTTTATTATGCAAATCATTTCAGCAGTATACCTGGCCTACTTGCCATCACTATCATGCTTTTAACTCATTTTATCACACTATTGGCAGAGATATCTTTTAAAAACACTGACTAGATTACCCTCCAATGATTCGCTGTTATCCTGACCCATTCAGAATCCTCTAAAGTGAGTTATATTTATTTAATTTAATTATATTTCATTTAATTTCATTTCTTTGTATACTTTTCCACTCACTCTTTACTTCAGTCACACCAGAATCTTCAAATTCTTGGGTTGTTTGCTTATATTTTTCCTCCCTTTCAGTACTCCCTTCTTCTTTTCTCTCCATCTCTTACAATATTCCACATCTTTCAATGTAAAATCATCTCTTTACTGATGACCATGGTATAATTCATCACATCTTATTCACATGTTTTGCTTATCTTATTAGGCCATTACTCCCAGTTTTGTGCAACCATTTATGTACTTAACCTGCCACTGTTTCTGTAGTATCCACTTCGCTGGTGCAAGGCTTGATTTTCATTGCTGTCTGTTCTGCAGCCTAGCACAATGCTTATACATGGTATGCCTATGGTAGATGTGGAGACAAGGAATGAGAAAGGAGAAAGAGGAGGGAGGGTAATGGTGAAAACGTGGGAAGAGAAGACCATGGTTCTGGTACTTAAATAAAGGCCTGTGCTGGAGACTAATGTGAGAGATATTACAAAGCAAAAACTGCCTTGAGAGGATTAACTGAAATTAAAGGGAATAATCAGATTAAAAAGACACTCTGAAGTCTGTGTGAACAGATGTGTCAGGCACAGAGGCTGAGTAGTTAAAGAAGGGATGGAGGGAGAAAAAAATCATGAGTTTGTCTGAAATGTGATAAATTTGATAAGGGCAGGTCCAAATGAAATATATAATTAGGCAATTTGAAATCACAAAATCAAAGGCTTGAAAAGATAGAAGAGTAGATTTTGAAGTCAGAAACATGAAAGTAAATTTTGGCAGGAATAAAGATGAATTATATGAAGATTCCAAAAAGAGAGAGCGTAAGAGAATTGTCGAGGATTAATGGCTGTCTCCACCTTGTCTCTACCTTTCTTTCAACTGATCCCTAAAAGAAAAAAAAAAAAAAAATTCTTGAGTTTGAGATCCCATGGAATTTCAACTAATGTAAATTCTACATATAACAAGAAACCACTTTAGAAGAGCTTACTATAGTCAAATCCCCAGTAAAATTAAATGGCATTTAAAATCAGTGTTATGTTCTATCTATCTCTTACTTATTTACTTACCACTCAAATAATTTTGTATTCGAGTTGGTTTTTCATAAACTAGTAAAGTTCTTTTCTGAAACTTTCTATCAATTTAAGCATAAACTGAGTTAGAATTAGCTGATAATACATATCTTATCTCGAATTCTGTCCTTCAGGGTAGGTCTCTGCCTTTGGGAAATGTTGATGTGAATTAATTTAATATTATGCAGATCTTTTGAGGTCATTTTAGTTATTAGTTCTCCCACAAGGATGTCTGGTACTTCCTCTCACCCTCACCCTTTCTTGTCTGTGTTACTTCTTTGATGTGCAAATGTCCATAAAAGAAGTTGAAAATGTACACACAAATAGATATATAATTTTGACTATTTTTTCTAGATTTTACTTTTTTCCAATGGAGGGAAGTTTATGAAAAAGACCTTGATTGGCGAAGCCTGTATCTGGCTTGACAAAGTGGATCTGAGAAAAAGAATAGTCAACTGGCACAAACTTTTGGTCAGTCCTACTCAAACCCACTGAAGAAATGTGTCTGCTCAGGGTATAGAAAGTGCTTTAAATAATCTTAATCGTGACTATAGTTGAATACTATTGGTTCTAAGCTATGTTTTCAGGCGTAATCGTGAGAAGAGGAACAAAAAGCAAAAGCATACTCAAACCTTTGCAAATGTATGGTTGTGGAACATAGAAAAAAACTCAAAAGAAAAAGTCCGTATATTGAAGACAAGAAAAAAAAAAAGGAGTTCAGAAACCTTGGATTTCTTGTGGCTGTCATGAAAAACAGTGAGAGAAATTTTGATTACTTAATGCAAAACATTTTTGAGTAGAGTTGAGCTATAGCTAACTGAAGGCTGAGACTTAAAGATTAATATGGTTTCTAACGCAGGCAAAAGTAATCCTTTATGTAGAAGAGCTTTGTTGAAAGGAAGGAAGTGATGTAACAAATCTCAGTTTTCAAAAGTCTTTCTTCTTCATCGTCTCAGATAACTGTTTTGAGATGCTGACACAGGATATACCTACAGTGTGTGTCCAGACTAGAAGTAAGGAGGTTGTGTTTTTAAGGAAAGGGGAACCAGAGATTTAGAAATCATAGCTTTTAGATCATGTTGTACAAGTTTTCTCTGTGTCTAAATGTTACAAGGGTGCACAACACCAATTTTGGAATTCTTGTTGTAAAAGCACATTTGTATAATTTGAAATAATGTATATTGAAAATAATACTAAGTAGAAATGGAATTACATGTACCGAGAAGTAAAAGCCATGACCGGCTAACGGAAAAGAATATTGTCCCATAAACTGTTGGAACCTTGGTTGAAAACATCAAAATCTCCATAAATAACCCTTAATCCAAGACATTTTCAATCTACATACCAAAGGACCTAGATTAAATTGATATGTTCTAGGAAGCATGATAACTTGTGCTTTGTGAAGTTGCAAATCAATGTACGATCCCACATATTTTCTTTCTCTGAAGTAATAAATGCACAGAGAGAAAGTTCTTCCTCTGGCAAACAACTCATACTAATCTGTGACATTGATTAATTAAATTGGTGTCATTTCCTGCTCTTCCACAGTTTCTTTTTCCCTTACTATGTTAATTGATTGTAAAATGAAAACCCTGACACCAAATTCGAGTTCTCTCTAGTGCTCTATTTTCCTACTTTATTGATAGTATCACAGTGTTGGGAAAATATGTGAAAAATCAATGTTATATTAAGGTGAAAGTGTTCTTGGAGCTACTTTAATAATATAGAATAAAATGAGCAATGTCTAAGTCATTAAAATGAAACATCCTCTTCCCCATCAACCAACAACATGAACAAGGAAGTTACATGGACTTGGAGGAGATGAACTCAGCTGGGATTCAAAGCCTGGCCTCTGGCCTTGGTTCTGCCACTAACTGTCACCGTGCACATGTCACTTAAACTCAATTTTCCTCAGTTTTCTTATTTGTGGGAAAATATAATTACATATTCCTAACCTTCCTAATGGGATGTTGGGATGATCAAACTAAGTGATCTATGAGAAAAGATGAAAGCACATTTCCAAATATAGTTTTATACACATAAGAGAGGAATAGGCATTATGCAGTTTTTTCCCCAATTTTGTATGTGAAAAAGCATCTTCAAAACCAACAGCAAGCAAAGACATGGATAAAAGCAGTATATTAACTCCAAAACCAATTTTTTCTTAAAATATGAACGTATATAAACTTTGATTTAACCAAAAAAGGTTTAAAAAAAAATTTAAAGGTTAAAAACTTAATAAAAATGATTTATAAATTGGGTTATCATAAATGAAATAAATTATACTGATCTTATCCTATTCCCAAACCCACAAAAATAAATTGATTCTCTGTGAATTCTGAGTTTAAAAGCTGCTTCTTATTCAAGGGTGAGGTTTTAGTGGAATTAGAGAAATTTTCTGCAAACATATTGGTCAGATATTGGATTTTCTCATTTTTAAAGAAAAACATACTTGAAATCTGAGAGAAATTGATTAAATTTAAGACATTAAAAATTAAGTAATTTATAATAAACCCCATGTCACATATCTTTATTATATTCATGGAGATATATAAATGTACTCCTTTCCAGTCTAGAAAAGGTAACGGTCACTTTTCTTCCCCCTACTTTGTAATCTCCCTCCCCTGACAATGCAATTTTATCATTGATTATTGCTATGAAATGAGCATGTGGTGAGAGGATCACAAAGGATTTGATATTGCTAGAATTTTATTTTTAGAGACAAGTAGATCTGCTGATGGTTGCCATGGATATTTCCAGCAGAATTTAGCACTTTAGGGAGCTTATAGTCATCACATAATTGGGGAAGGAAAGGGTTCAGGAAGATCTCCTTCTGACATAAAAAGGCTCTATTGTTCGTCCTTCAAAGGAGACTCTCGCTCCCACGGGTCCTCTCCTGCAGCCACTTAACCCAGAAGTGTGCGTGAGAGCTTCATGACCAGTTAGCTCACTTCATTACAGTTGCCATTTCTGTTAAAATACACAAAAGGAGGTGCCACCAAAACAAAGATCATACCTTGGTAGCTATTTGACATGAGAGAGGAGGAGTCTTACCATGACAGGTGCCCCTCTATTCCAGAACTGGTGATGTGGCCAGGCCAATCAGGAGAGTTCATGACAGGGCTTCTTTTTGTGCACCAGCATCCCTCTTCAGAGAGTGTAAGATCCTGCCAAGTGTGCCAAGTTTGCAGCTGACCAAACACCTACATTGTACTGGAATTATTCTATGCAACACTGAACCTTATACAAATGCATTTCTTCTGATATTGATTACCCTTCTTACAACAAAACTGTTTCTTTTTTAATTGCAAATAGGGCTCGGTGTTTTTTACTTTTTTTGTATATATCACAGCACATGATTTTCCACTTTTTATTTCATTTATTTTATTGGGATTAGCTTTTTTTATCCTAATAGAGACAAAGTTTGTAATCTCTAAATAACATGTGATCAGTCCAGTTACAGCACTTATAGCTTGAAGAGCATCTTAATTTTTCCCACAATTTCATTAAGTCATAAGACACAAGTTGCTTCTTGGTTTAAAATTTGGTCCCCAAGAAACCTTTAGCTGTGAAGCAAAAGCACAGAGTGAATTTTCACACAAGACAGGGATGTCTAGAATGGTCATTACAGACGTAGATAATACTAAGTTTGTGTTTCCCTGTTTTACTTAAGGTTAAGGAGACTTTTGGTGACTCTGAACTCTTTATTTATCATTTCAGTTTAAAAGAAGAGTATCCAAGACTAAGGGGAAGTGATTGTCTTTGCTCCTTAATGTTGCCTATATTGTAATTAATCACATTAATAAATGCATATTTTCAGCATATCAGTGGATTTAATTTTGTGGATCGCACACATTAAAATAGTCATACTGTGGGAATATTATAGCTGGTAACCAGCTGATACTGATTCTTATTATAGGAATGGTTGTGATGATCATGGTGATAGAGGTAGTGAACTAGGTTGGTGGTGATGTAAAGTAAAATGAAATTATATACTATATTGTGCCCAATTTATTAGAAATGATTTGATCAGTGTTTCATTTCATTAAGATATCATAAAGATGTTTATAGTATTTTTTTACTTTATTATTTAAATCATAACTAACAATATTTTTAAAAACTTATTTTCATTGCTACAATGTCTAATATTCCAAAAGCAGCCAACTACAGCTATGTATGTGTTTATAACTCTATGTGTGACAGAGTGATTTTCCCTCTGTTTGAGCTTGAGCTGGAAGTAAAAGAAAGCTCAATGAATAATTATGAGCTGTCTCTTTAATAATAACTTGCCTTTGACATGACACAAGAATGAATGAGTGAAACAGATATTCTCATTGAATATGACACATTGATGTTTTCTGTATGTTCCATGTTGTTGTTATTATTAAAGACTCCCTTTAAATAAAAATCATTTAATCAAATGATTCCTTCTCTGATAGGTAGATTGAGAGCATTTTCTTAATTCGTTATCCTGTACATAACTATCCATTTGGTATACTAGACGAAGTTGAAATATTAATTCCCTGTGGCATTCAGCATGTGAATATGATTCTCGTTTGATTGTGTATGTATATTTGTTGGTGATGTGCTCAGGTGCTCCCACTACCAATTAATGTGTGTGCCGATATCCTAACAAAAACACATCTGATGTTAAAGGAAATAAGTTTCTTGTCTGAAAAGATAAAAACCTAATAAAATTGGTTTCAAAATAAAAAATAGAGTACTTGGAGATACGTCTTGTTTCTAACTACATGTTGCATGCCGTGTTGGTGATTTGCTAATGTGTTCTTTTTTCTGTTCTACCCAATCTCTCAAAAATCTAATGAACCAACAAAAATTCTTGGGCTAAAGGTTATATAAGTTGAACTGAAATACATGAGAATTGTATAGAAATGCTTGTAAATCTGTCTTGAGTTTTACTTTATGTAAAAATATGTCTTGGTTTGGTGATTGTATACAAGATGTATCTTGATAACTTATGCAAACTGTGCTGTATAAAGGCTGTGGCCTCAGCCTTACTAATAAATATTGAAAATATCAACTTTGGCTGCCTGTGTTTATCAATTTGATAAATTGATACATAACATAGAAGTAGAACTTTTTGGAATATTTTTTCTGAAAATTATATGATGAGTACATTCACTCAGTTTAAAAAGTAAGTTTTAAACAGCACAAATACAGGAACAGAATTAAACATATAACTTAATAAATTACTATATCAGACACTCTTAAAACAACCACCCAGATCAAGAAATTGAACTTTTAACATATTTGATACATTTTAATTCATTGAACTTATTACTCTTATTAAGCTTTAAATTTGCCCTTTTGAGCCAGTGGGTCCTTCTTTGAGTGGACTTACATATTTGATAACTTTCTTTCTATGGCAAGGACATTTTATATCATTTCTTTAACCTTAAAACATTATAGGAAATCTACTGAACTTGAATTTTTACTTTTATTTTTCTTCCTATTTATCTCTATAAAAATAATTAAATTTTGGAATGCATCCAGTTGATTGATCAACTTTTATCTAATGTGCTATCTTTCTCAACCTTTCACTAAATCAAGAGTAGTATATAATATGTTTATGGTAAACTTGAGTATTCTTGGATGAAATATATCTTGGAACATTTTTTGAAAATAATTTCAAATCTAAAAGATTATAATTAGATAAATGGTTAATGAGTTTGACTTTTTGACTATTCATTATCTAGGCTTTTAAGAGCTGAAAATCTATAGTCTACAAATTTTGTAGAAAATTCAGCTAAAATAGTTCACTATTAAAAGTAACAGTAGAATTATAATTGAAAAATGTTGAAATTTTTCTGTTCAACTAACTCCAAATAAACTTTTATTCTAATTTTATTTTAAATTTTATTTAATATTATATCTTATTTGTAAAAATTAAGGAATATTTATGTTAATTATACAGTAAAAAATGACTTCCCAACAATTTGATGCTTTGAAAAGATCAACAAAATTAACAAGCCTATGGCAATTAAAAGAGATGTAAAAAAAAAAAAAAGATGTAAAGCCAAATTGCCATTTTCAGGTACAAGAAATTAACATAAATGCCAATCAGTTCAGTTCAGTTGTTCAGTCCTGTCCCACTCTTTGCGACCCCATGGACTGCAGCATACCAGGCCTCCTTGTCCATCACCAACTCCTGAAACTTACTCAAACTCATCCATCGAGTTAGTGATGCCATCCAACCATCTCATCCTCTGTTGTCCCCTTCTCCTCCAGCCTTCAATCTTTCCTAGCATCAGGGTCTTTTCTAATGAGTCAGTTCTTCACATCAGGTGGCCAAAGTATTGGAGTTTCAGCTTCAGTATCAGTCCTCTTCCAACGAATACTCAAGACTGATCTCCTTTAGGATGGACTGGTTGGATCTCCTTGCAGTCCAAGGGACTCTCAAGAGTCTTCTCCAATACCACAGTTCAAAAGCATCAATTCTTCAGCACTCAGCTTTCTTTATTGTCCAACTCTCACATCCATACATGACCACTGGAAAAACCATAGCTTTGACTAGGTGGACCTTTGTTGGCAAAGTAATGTCTCTGCTTTTTAATGTACTGTCTAGGATGGTTATAGCTTTTCTTCCAAGGAGCAAGCATCTTTCAATTTCATGGCTGCAGTCACCATCTGCAGTGATTTTGGAGCCCCCCCAAAATAAAGTCTCTCACTGTTTCCATTGTTTCCCCATCTATTTGCCATGAAGTGATGGGACCAGATGCCATGATCTTCATTTTCTGAATGCTGAGTTTTAAGCCAACTTTTTCACTCACGTCTCACTTACATTAAGAGGCTCTTTCAGTATCAAAAGTCAAAACTTAACAAACCCAGTCTAGCAATGTATAAACGTGATAGACATGACCTTGTTCAATTATCCCAGTTATGCAAGATTATTTCATATTGGAAAATGAGTTACATTAGTGTAAAATCATAAGATGGTAGAAAACATTTGATAGAATCCAACATGTGGATTTATAAATTCAACAACTGAACATAATACTGAGACAAGGCTACTCATGCAGGAATGGACACTTCATATCTAAGACAGTAGGCAAAGCAGAGCTGTAAAAAACAAAGCCTGAACTTCCCAAGCATGTGTCAATTGAATAGCCACTTGGAAAATGTGTTTGCAAAACAAGGTTAATTACAACATGTGTAGGCCATTTGAGTGGAATGATGGGGCAGAACCAGTTTGTTTGCTTGCTTGTTTATTTATGTATGGCTGTCCTGGATCTTTGTGGCTGTGCATGGGCTTTCTCTAGCTGATGCGAGCGAGAGCTCCTTTTTGTTGTGATTTGCAGGCTTCTCATTTCAGTGGCTTCTCCTATCACAGAATGCGGGCTCTAGGAGCGCGGGCTTCAGTAGCTGCAGCTCTCATGGACAGACTCTAGAGCACGTGCTCACTAGGGCACAGGTTGTGGCAACTGGGCTTAGTGGCTCTGTAACTCGTGGAATCTTCCCAAACCAGGGATTGAACCTGTGTCCCCTGCATTGGCAAGCAAATTCTTAACCCCTGGACCACCAGAGAAGTCCTGAATTAGGTGTGGTTTGTGTGTGTGTGTGTGTTTGGTTTTTTTTTTTTTTTAATATTTAATTCTTTTTAGACCTCTGGATTGTATCAAGCGTAGGCTGGAAACTCTTGGATGAAAATGGACACTGCAGACCACAGGTAGAATTTCTCCATTTTGGAGCCTAAGGTTTTGAGAAGTTTTTCAGACTTTCAGCTGATGAAATCAGCTTACTCAGGTAATTGAAGATAATCACATTAATTAGAGTCAGCTGTGTAGAGATGTTAACTATCTCTACAGAATGCCATCACAGAAATGTGCCCAGTCATGTTTGGATGTAACTGGCTGCCACAGCCTAGCTAAGCTGATACAGAAAACTCCTCACCACAGGTATGACAGAGAAATTTTCTTAAGTTGCTTGGTTGGTTAGCTGGTCAATTTGGTTTCATTTTTAAGAGGAAAGGGGGTGATTCTCTACACTCCCTCTACATATAGAAAAGAAGGAGTGAATGAATTTGTATATATTCAGAGAAGATAGAGTATATTCAGAGTAGATTCGAGAAGATAGAATCTAAACATTTTTAGAGATTGGTTCCCAACCCTAACTACATTAGAATCATCTGAAGAGATTTCAAAAACATAGTCAAGCTCCAACCCAGACTATTTAAACCACCATCTCTGGTGTTTGAGCCTAGGCAGAAGTATTTTCTGAAAACTCCCCAGATGCTATTATCAATGTGGAGCCAAAGTTTAAAACTACTACCCTAATGAAACTAAAGCAAAAGAGATCATTAGTACAGAAGTAGACAGATTGAAAGTTTGATAGGAAGTGGTGGCGTTTCCTCCTGATGCCTGTGTTTTTCTCAGTGAAGATATGAGGTTATCTGCTTAAGAGTGAAGAGGAAAGGAATAGAGGTTAAATATTTGAAGATTAAATGACGTTTAATATAGTCCTGGAAATGAGTGATAGAGGAAGTAGGCAGGGAGAGAAGGAAGAAGTATTATATTGAGGGTTCTTTTGAGCTTAGTGACAACCCGTAGTGACACCAAACTTCCTTGCCATACAGCTTTCCTCAGCCTTGACTTGGCTTATTTGTAAGAGAATAGACACTGTATATTTAATTAGATGAATTAGACAAAAAACAGACGTGCAAGGAACTGCAGGTCTCAGGCAAGTTGACTTGAAATGCCAGACATTAGAAGGTATAGTTGTTAAGGAGGGAAGAAAAATGAAAGACATTTGGATTGGGGAAAAGAAACATGTAAAAAATTAAGAATAATTCTTCCTAGGAAAATAAGAGAAATCTTAGGGGCCCATGAGTAAAGCCTTCGAAGGGGAATAGAATTTGCTAGTTGAACTGAGAGACTAAGTGTTAAGGCTAAGGGAATATTGTAAACAAGTATTGTGAAAACACATTGCTTATTTCAAAAATACTGAGAAACTGTATTTCCCAAGCATAGCTTACATCTGTAAAGAGCTGGAAAGAGATTTATATGGTATCAGAATCAGACTGCATGAGCTGCCATAAATTCTGATTTGGTAATAATGATGCTTCTAAAATAAGTATTATTATTCCAGCAGGGCAATATCTGATTCTGCCTTTTATTTATCAATTGAAAATTTTGCAAATAATATATTTCTAAACATATTTTAGTTTCTATACTTCAAAGAATGTTTCAAAAATAAGAGATTACCATTTTATTCAAAACATACAGAATTGCACATAAAAGTTTTTTAAAATATAGCTGAACCAGAGATAATAACTGATTACTTTCAAAATTGACCAATTTTCCTTCATTCCCTGTGTAATACTTTATCAAGCTCAAACTGACCTCATAAGGTTCAGATGACATTTCTGCTTTCAATGAAGAAAAGTTGCCTATGTGGGGGCCAGCTTTATTCTCTTGAACTGGAGAATTTAATTTTCTATTCTACCTCTGAAATTCAAGAAGTTATTATTGTCAATTGATTAGAGCTTTTGAGTGGTTCCAATATTCCCTTAAAGGGACTACTCATATCTGCTGTATATATTTAAAGGAAAGTCATACACTACTGAGTTACTTCTTTTTAATAGGTGACTTGCAGACTAAATGAATTATTGCTGCTTAGAATATTTAATGCAGTTATGCCTCATTAAACCCTATCACCTCTTATTTGGATTCCCATCGCGGCATCTTTATAGTTTTCCACCTCCTCTCCTTCAAATGGATCCCTGCACAGTCATCTGAGACCTTTCTAAAATCTGTATCTGACTGTAACATGTCCCTTCTGAAACTTTGCAGTGGTTCCTATTGCCAAAGCATACCAAGAAAATGGACAACATCCTTGACAGCATCTTTTCTTATTATCTTTCCCTCAAAATCAGGTCATTGAAAAAAATTCATCCTGTTGTTTTTCTGGTTCTCTCTCATACTTGAACTATGGCAAATACTTTTTGTCTGGTTCCCCCACTTGCACAGGGAATTGTTATTCTATTGGTATAAAATTTCAGTTGTGCAAGATGAGTAAATTCTAGAAATCTGCTGTACAGTGTAGTACCTACACTTAATGATACTGAATTGTGCACTTGAAAATATGAGTGGGTAAAGTTCATGTTAGGTATTATCTCCTGAAAAGGGAGACATGAGGAAATTTTGGAGGCAATGAATTATGTTTATTATTTTGATTTTTGTGATGGTTTCCATATTTGTATATGTCCAAACTCATTGAATCTTATCCATTAAATATGTATTTTTATATATCAAGATTATATTAAGAAATTAAAATTTTTTTAAAAAAGAAATTAAAATTAAAGTAAGCTCTAAGGAAAGGGAAGTCAGGGGCCTAGAGACAGAAAGGTGAAAGTGAAGTCGCTCCGTGGTGTCTGACTCTTGGAGACCCCATGGACTGTAGCCTACCAGGCTCCTCTGTCCATGGAATTTTCCAGGCTAGAGTACTGGAGTGGGTTGCCATTTCCTTCTCAAGGGGATCTTCCTGACCCAGGGATTGAACCCAGGTCTCTCACATTGCAGGCAGATGCTTTACCGTCTGAGCTACAAGGGAAGTTAGAGACAGAAGAAGCCTGTCTAAAGCTAGATGGAGATGGATGAAATGTTTAGGCCATTTTGGTTACCTACTTACTTCTCACTCACCCCCCAAACCCTATACACACACACACACACACAGAAATACACATGCACATATATATACACAGACACACAAAGATATACACAGTCACACACTTGCACACAGATATACATGCAAGTGCACATACAGACAGACACACATGCAAACAGACATACAGACAGACATAGGCACACACAGACATACAGAAACACATAGACACACAGAGATACATGCACACAGGCACACAGCCACATACATGCACACAGGCACACATACATACACAGAAACACACATAGACACACACTCAGACACGCTTTCCTTTTCTCTGGAAAGAGAACAGAAAAATACCAGGTGGACTGAAGGAGAAACCCTGATAGAGAACTACGCCCCTCTCAGACTTTAAAATGAGGAGGGTTAGGAATGAGGGGATGGCTTGTCAGAAGTTGTGGTGCGGAAAGCAAGAAGGAGAAAGCACTTTGACCCAGGATGGTGTTGATATAACAGTAAAAGACTTTCATGAATGTCAGTATTTTAAAGAATAGGAGAGGGAGAAAATCATTTAAATCTTCTTGGCTTTATGTTAGACTTTCTGGTTCTAGCATTCAGTCAAATCTTAGACAAGTAGACCTTTTTTCTTACAAATGCTCACTCTTACACGAAATATGTTTTGCATAATAAAAAAATCTGTTTTAAAAAACTATTGAATTTGTAATAGAGAAGGAGAAAATTATTCTCAGATAAACTTTTGTCACCCTGTGATCTCCAATTATCACCTCAGTGATGAAAATACTTGCATTGATGAATCTGAGAAAGAAAAAAAAAAAGTTTTAAAAAAATCAATGTAAAATGCTGATTGGCTAATGCTCCAGAAATAATCTGAAGTTGAGAATCTGCAATGGAAATAATCCTGAAAGTGAGCTATTGTCATTAAACTGACCAAAAGCAAATTAAAATTTTAACTGAAATATTAAGTTTAGGATTGAAAAATCTACAATCTCAAGACGGTGCATGATCATCAAAAAAGAGTGTTCAAGGGTAGAATACATTATTTACATTTTGAAAAAAATGTTTAGCATTAAATATGTAAGAAAATAACTGGGGTAAGTTCATAATTTGGAGAATTTTCAACCTGTTATTACTTTTTGTACAAAGTATTATCACCATTTTCTCAAGCTGTATTTTTAATTCTTCTTTTGAATGAAACAAATGCAGGACTTCCTCAGGGCCTTCATTAAGACAGATTAAGAGAGCAGTTATTTCAAGGAATATGAATTTTATGTACATAACCACAATATTTTCAAGTAACATTATTCTAAATACAGGAGACTATATGACTTAGTGGAAAAACACTGCACTTTCAGAATAGCTGGATTCTAACCATAGTTTTATCACTAATTGGTGCCATGATACTGTATCCTTTCTCAAAGCCTTATTTTCCCTGAGTAAAGGGTTGAATGATACATAATCCACAAGGTTCCCCTTGGATGTAACTAAATTGAGAACACAATTGCATTTTAAACAAAACCTTTCTGCTGATTCACTTGCTCCCATTTTATGTAAATCCCGCTCCCAAAATCACTATTATTAGCCACATTTTACGGAGAAGGCAATGGCAGCCCACTCCAGTACTCTTGCCAGGAAACTCCCATGGACAGAGGAGCCTTGTAGGCTGCAGTCCACAGGGTCGCTAAGAGTTGGATACCACTGAGCGACTTCACTTTCACTTTTCACTTTCATGCACTGGAGAAGAAAATGGCAAGCCACTCCAGTGTTCTTGCCTGGAGAATCCCAGGGAAGGGGGAGCCTGATGGGCTGCCGTCTATGGGGTCGCACAGAGTCAGACACGACTGAAGTGACTTAGCAGCAGCAGCAGCAGCAGCCACATTTTAAAAGATTTTTATGCAGTCTGAGTCAATATCTGAATCTAAATAGGTGTAATTAGTAAAGTAAGAACTCCCTCTCTGTGGAATTTACTGTGTTTCTCATCAAATCCTATCTTGCTACATAATTTTGGTATTGGTAATTTCCTTGTAAACCTCATGACTTGTTTGTATAATTATTATAATTCTTTGTTTCTGGATTTTAAGCACAATAGAAAGACAAATTAAAAGACATTAAATTAAAATAGGGCAATTAAAAGACAAAGCAGTGAGCATAAACATTATTTAATCCCTGCTCATGATCAAGAAATACCAGTGTGGGGACTGTGGCTCTTCCATTCATGTGCCCTAAAAGCCAGTTCTAGACGGGTCACTGACAAAGGGACCACTGTCAGTTGGCCAAATCATTTGTCTAATTCATTGTTCAGTGCCTCTTTGGTGGATGCTTTCTGTTAGGCATTAACATATTCAAACATTACACTTGCAACAGCCAACTCCCATGTATCCATTCACAGCGATCCCAGAACTTCTCGTCTCTGATCTTCTGGTCTTTTCCTTTCATACCCCTGACCGTTCTACTAGGCCATACAGAATACATGTACAGAAATAAACATGTACAGAAATAAACATGTATTCTCCCTTAAGGTCAGTTCTACTTCTACAAAGAACAGGTGATCATATTCTCCATTTGCCCCTCCACCCACTGGGAAGATTTTTCTGTCTCCACTATTATCAAGAAACACTGCCATCCCCACATTTATCCAGATTCAGTTTGCATACCTCTACTGAGCCTACCCATTCAGAAATCAAACTTAGGCCTTTTCCTCCTTTTTCCAGTTGCTCATAGAAAATTCATCTACAAAGGGGCACTAGTGAAAGACATAGAGTCCAGGCCACCCGCTCATGCAGTTTGCCCATGCTCTTAATTTCAATCTCAAATGCATCTTTTCTGACTTAAGATGGACACTGCTGAGCCTTCTGCTTTATGATGTTGTGGGTCTAAAATAGCTCAACTCATAATGGGCAATTCCCACTTGGTGCCCCTTGGCCAAGTATCATGCCAGAAGATGACTCTCTAATGAAGTGGAATTCTCCACTGCAGATGACATGGTCTTGTTCCAGAAGCCCAGTAGTAGGCATTAGGATTCTCTCACTAGGGTTTGCTGTAAACTTGGATTCCATCTTTTCTCACCACTGACACTTCTAACACTATAGAACCTGTTAGATGATACGGCCCAAGTAGTAGGACCACTGGTACCATAGCCTGCAGCAGAACCTTCTTCTGCTTGAGAACCCTTTTCTACTCTGGGACTTTATTCAAAAAACTGGAAGCCTTCCATATCACTGGACTTAAGGGCTGTAGCAGTATTTCTATGTGCACAATGTTTTCTAGCCAAACCCCCCAGAGTCCTACCATGTGTTGTGGTTTCTTCTCTACTACAGGAATTAGTAATTTTGTCTTTTACCCTTCAGGGGATATTACAAATATCCCTGATCACTAGACCACTGAATGCTTGACAAAAACAGCTGTTCTTTAAAAATGTGTGTTAACAAGGCCTCCAATGTACTAGCTACCAGTTTTTCATCAATGTAATTGCATCAATCCAATAACGCGGTAATCTGTGACATGTCCAAATGATTTAGATTCCTTTTGAATATATTATGACAAAGTGGGAGAGTTAATGTAATCCTGGGGGAAAACTATAAGTAAATATTTTTGTCTATTCCACACAAATGCAGCTTTTCTCTGATCTTTTCTGATCAAAACAAAGATTTTTTTAAAGTACATTTGCAAAACCCATGTCTGTGTACCATGCACCTGAATCCTTATTGGTCAGCATTTATCAATAATACCACATGTAGCATAGCAACCATGACCAGAGCTGTTACTTGCCTCAGTTTACAGTAGGCTACAGTCATTCTCCACAATCCATTCATTTTCTCTGAGGGCCAGAATAAAGAAGTTAGGGTCAGGCATCCTTTAGCTCCCTAATGTGATGCTAATTTCCACTATCACTTCCTATTCTCCAGGGATGCTTTGATTTACTATCTTGGCTGGGAGGAGGGAGAAGGAAATAATTTTGGAGTCTTCCACTTGGTCTTTCCAATAAATTCAAGGATTCAAAATGAAGAACACTCCAGCCTCCAACTTGCAACTCAGTTATATATTTGGAGGCAGAGAAATGACAGCCAGTTATGTCTGTTGTCACCGTGGATCCACTCTGAACCAGACTTTAGCAGGATTCCATTTAGTCCATGACTCCTGTGATTCCCGTTACTGGAGGACCATGATGATACACTGAGTCTCCTAGTATCAGTGTCAACTCAGACTCTGTGTCGTAGAGTCCTCTGGTTGTTTCCCTCTCCCCAGTACATTAAATCACATGAGTAAATGACTATAAGTCTCTTTGGGGGAGGATTAAGGGACTCAGAACAGAGTATACCTTCTGTGGTGGCACAGACTTGTTCCTCCTCTGCACATGGTCATCTCTTCGGTCAGAAAGTTCTGGATCTCAGGATTGTTTTAGGTTTGAGAACTGAGCAGAGAATTGTGTTTTTATTGAGATAATAGGCCTCAGCTTCCTGTTCCTCCATTCTATCCTGCTTCTGATCATAGATGTCAAACAGCACACTTCTTGGCTATCTATTTTGCGTCTGCTGGTGTCATGTTTTACTGGCAATCTCCATAACTCCCTGAAGGTCCAGTCCCTTTTGTCTATGACCCCAGTTCTATGGACCCCTTGTTTCTGGCAGTTAAGCATCGCCCCCTAGACTCAGTTACTTCAGGGCTTGTCATCCTCATGGTTACTGATCAGACTAGCTCTGTGAGCGCTCCTCCTAGTTTCTGCTCTGTCCCTCTGGGATGAGCTGTCACTGAACTTCTCATGGATGCTTGTACCCCTACCAATGCATTCCTGACTGCCCTGCTGAATGCTGCATTCCTCTAAATGCTGGGATTCTCTATTGGGCCTTCTGACCTCATAAAAATTCCATCAGGCCCACATTCCTGAGTCATCATCTTCTTCCTCTACAACCTGTCAGGCAATAGAGGCATTTGCACTTGGTTCAGCGTGAATCATCTTATTCTTAGCTTCTAAGAGTTACTCTTAGTGGTGTTCCTTTTTCTGGGGCCCTTACCCAGGTGTAAAATCAAATGTTCCAGGAAAATGCTGCCAAGTCAATATATTGCTTTTGTTCAGTTCTTAATTCTGGCCCCTGATCAAACACCCTCAAAACCTTGCCCTCTGGGCATTCCCTTGGCTACCACTGAAAGCTTCCTCAGTGCATAATCTCATTCCTTCCTTATCAAGTTCACCATGTCTCTCATTAGATGGTGCTAGAATTTAATCATAATCAGCACCCTTGTAGCCAGGATAGGGAGAAGGAAACTCTGGAGAAGGGCACCTATTGTCTTGCAGCCTTTTCCTACAGGAGAAGTGCTAGCTCCTTAATAAGGGGGGAAGCCTCCTTCCCCTGGCCAGTCCCCAGGGTCAGAGGGACCTGAAGAGCTACTCTTCTCAGGGATGTTGTTAAAACAAAAAGTTGCACAAGAAGACTTTGTTCAGGGCTATTGAAATAGAGAAGAGGGGCCAGAACTCGGTCTAACATCAACTCTATGGAAACAAATGGTAGGAGGGTTTTCAAGCTCTAGGGTGAGCTATGGAAGCATGCTGGAGGATGTCAGGGGCACAGGTTGACCAGTAGGATGTGTCTAGCACATTGAGTTATTCCTGATTTCACATGTGTTTTTCTCTGTTATTAGGCCATCTGTATAATTGGTGCCTTTGGAGCTTCGGTTCCTACCCTCCCACAGAGCCTGGGGAATGATGTACTAGCTTTCCTGATGATTAGATTTGAAAAGGATGGCTCCCAGGTCATCCCAGAAAGACCTTCCTGAATTGTAAAGCAGTCAAGAGGTTTTTAAAAGGATTTACATCTGAAAAGGGCAAAAAATGTATAATTACACATTTTCTAAAGTGAATGTTCCAAAGAAAGAGAGTTCAGGAGCTTAGAGACAGGAAGAAGTCTATCTAAAGCTTAATTAAGGTGAGAGGAACATTAAGGCCATCTCAGTCCGCATTTCCAGGGTTCACCTTTTCCCAACCACTGCTCTGACCTTAGGGTATCAGTACTGTCTCTGCTGCACTTTTAAACATCTCTTGGAGCTCTGCAGTTCTAAATACAAAATCTGGGTCAACTCTCCTACTGCATCTGCCCTTCCAAAGCAAGAAACAAAGGCTTCTACATAGACTACCTTAGCAGTCCTCCAACTGTCACACTTAAATTATTTGTTAACTGCCCTCAATTTACCATTGTCCTTCTATAAGGCCTCAGTTTAATTTAGTACTAAACAGTTGTTTAAAATGCCTTAATCATTAGACCAGCAAGGACAGTCCTCTCCATAGGGACATCTTCCTGGGTCGCCACTCATGAAGTCATCAGCAGTTTGGCTACCACTTGATTGCAAGGACTGTGGTGGCTCGCATGGTAGAGAATCTGCCTGCAATGCAGGAGATCCAAGTTCGATCCCTTGGAGAAAGAAATGGCAACCCACTCCAGTATTCTTGCTTAGAAAATCCCAGGGACAGAGGAGTCTGGTAGGTGCTACAGTTCATGGGGTGGCAAAGACTTGGATACAACTGAGCGACTAACACTTTCATATCTTCTTTGCCTTGCACTTCACTCAAGATGAGGTCTCACTTGCCAACCCCAAACCACCTCTCTCCACTGTGCCCTCACAGCACATTGTGTACACTTTGTGTCACTTTGGGTCTTCCAAGAAGAAGATATCTGGTGTAGACCCTCGGGCAAGACCAGATGTGCCAGGGATTTGGGGTGTTTCCTGTGAAGCATAAGGCAATAGGGAGGAGAAGCAGGCAGGGAAAGCCTTCAGGTTGAGATGAAAGGCTGACAATAATGAAGACAGAGAAGAAAAGGAAGGCTGGGGAAGGAAGAGAGCCTTAGACCACAGAACAGTTCTGAGAGAATCTTGGACCAGCTGAGGGTAGGCTAAGTAAACAAGCAGAGACCACATCCCCTGCACTGTCAGGCAGATTCTTTTCTAGTGCACCACCAGGGAAGTCCTTGATGTTCTTTTAAAGGAATGAAAAAGAATGTTTGAGCCTGGTGTAAACATGCTGTTGGTCCCTGAATTTTAATGCTGGCTTTTAATGATGGTGCAGCAGACTTTTAGCAGAGCTTAAAATTTCTCTGTAGTACACTCTTCAAAGGAATGCTGAGTCACTGCCTCTGCAACTGTTTGGTACTCTCATAAAATGGAAAGTGAAGGCGTATCTGCTGCCAAGGTAAATGTAAAGTCCCAGGACCTAGATTCATTCGGATACATAACTGTGGTCAGGCCACACAGACAGCTGTGCTCTAGCTCTCTGTACCCTCTGTTTGACCAGTGCCTGCTTCCCCTACACCTTACTCAGGAGCCTGACCTTCTACATGCTTGCCTCAGGCTCCAGCTAGCAACTGCCCTTATCAAACAGGTGGTTCAGTTCAGTTCAGTCGCTCAGTCGTGTCCGATTCTTTGCGACCCCATGAATTGCAGCACGCCAGGCCTCTCTGTCCACCACCAACTCCCGGAGTTTCCTCAAACTCATGCCCATCGAGTCAGTGATGCCGTTCAGCCATCTCATCCTCTGTCGTCCCCTTCTCCTTCTGCCCCCATCCCTCCCGGCATCAGGGTCTTTTCCAATGAGTCAACTCTTCGCATGAGGTGGCCAAAGTATTGGAGTTTCAGCTTCAGCATCAGTCCTTCCACTGAACACCCAGGACTGATCTCCTTTAGGATGGACTGGTTGGATCTCCTTGCAGTCCAAGGGACTCTCAAGAGTCTTCTCCAACAGGTGGTAAGGATTATCAAATCAGCAGTTTCTTATCACACTGCTGCCTTCCCTAATGGGCCCTCCTGACTTAAGCTCCCCTATGACGGGCATTCTCCTCTTCCCCCTGCCCCTGCAGGGAAGAACACTGCCGCCATGTCCTGGGTTGCATATGGTGGGATGTAGCTCTCGGACCCTGTTTCAGACTAATGAGCTCCCCCATCCCTTAAACCAGAGGTCCCCAACCTCTAGGATCTAATGCCTGATGATCTGAGGAGGAGCTGATGTAATAGTAAGAGAAACAAGGTATACATTAAATACAGTATGCTTGAGTCATCTCGAAACTATCCCCCGACCCGCTTCCATGGTAAAATTGTCTTCTGCAAAACCAGTCCCTGCTGCCAAAAAGGTTGGGGACCGCTGCTTTAAAGGTAGATGTAACAGACGTCTCTGTTACAAACTCTGAGCTCTTTCTTCAGTCTTAAAGCTGGGCAAGTACAGGAGTTACAGCCCTGTGAGGTGCAACCCAAAATTAGTTGAGATGGATTTTTTTTTAAATTAAGATCTAGGACCTCAGTTGAAACACATCTAGCCTAGTGACCTTTCTATTCATGTATTTTTCCTTTATTTTTGTTCCTTTTTCTGTTTGCACACTGTTGCTTTTCATCACTATCATTAATAGCATTGTCAAAACTCACTATTAAAAGTATCATTTGCCTTCAATATGTTATATGTTATCCAACCTGAGCTGATATCTGCAGCCTCCTATGTATTAATACAACAGGACTGATTCAGGGCTAAGGGCCAAATAAAAGGTAAAGCCGAAAACTCAAACCCATCTTTTTCAGAAACAGCAAAACCAAAAGGTGGGATCTTGAGTCAGAAAGTGAGAGAGAGCTAACAGGGACATTCTTCTTCCAGTCATCATGACATTTAGCCTCACTTGAACCTGGATGTTCGGTGGGGGAGAGGGGGTGGGCTGACCTCACCCACAGAGGGACATTTGTATGGAAACTGCTCTGAGGTCAGGAGATTTTGAGGAGATAAAGAAATCCTGCTGATGGACATTAGTCCCTCCATTCCTTCTCCAGTTTCCTCACCTTCCTTGACTATTTTGACATCGAGAATATTTTTAAAGTACAACATATATATTTTAAGATACTTGCCTGAGAAGCAAAGCTAATTATTATTCAGTGATTGGGTTTGTGTGTGTGTGTGTGTGTGTGAGTGGTGTTTAGAATTCATTATTAAGAACTCTTATCAAGCTCTGGGTGCTTTCTCACTGCAGTCACTTTTCCTTCCTAAGATAGATCGCTAATTTGGCATTAAAAAAATTGATTTCCCCCCCTAAACATTCTGGACTCAATAAGGCAGCTCATATCCATAAAGGAAGAAACATATCCAAGTATTTTAAAGAAAAAGAATTTAACAAGAGAATCATTTTTCAGTAAATATTTTAAAACACTTAATTCAATAATTAATCTCTCTGTGGAAAGCCCGCATCCTGTTTCTCCCTGCCATCTTCCAGGGTAAAAAGCATGAAGTATGTGATATTTGCTTGCATTGCCAACTGCCAGACTGAACTCACTGCAAAAGGGAGGGGAGCTAGAAATTTCAGACCCATCTCTAGATAGATGGATAGACAATAGATTGTTAGATGGATAGACAAGTATATCGAAGGGTAGATAGATAGACAAATGAATAAATAGATATAACAGAGAAAACTTCCCCTGCTGCAGGCTTTGTGAATCATGCCCTCTGCTGGAGCCCCACAGCCTCGGTTAAGGATGTATGATCAATGGTTATACTGAGTGCACCAAGAACTTGTTCATCAGTGATGCTCTTGCTAATGGAGAAGATGCTCAAAGTGCATGCTCACTGTGTATGCTCGTCTCTCAGAGATGAGAACCTTTTTATTGTGATCTATTTGTGATTTATTTCTTAAACGACTAATGAGACTTAGATTTTTCTGATAGCTTAGGGTCTTCAGCTTTCTGCTTGCATCATTTATCCTTAATAGCAAAATCTACATTTAAGGAGCTTTAGTTTTCTCTTCATTTACATGTAGTTACACAGGTAAAAGATGTAATCATCCCTTACAAATGGACCCTTCCCCACTTCTATCTCTCAATATTTTGTGGAGATTTTTGTCTTTATGCAAGGAGTGTACCTAGAAGGCATGGGGGCAGGAAGTCCCCTATTTAAAGAAAACTGCATTTAATGTAATTCAAAATCAATACTTCATACCCTTTAACATCACCAATATGCCACTCAGGCTGTCCTAAAACATCCCCAAAGGAGTTCCATGGAAAACAGGAAATAGGCTGTTTGCAGTTCAATAAGGACACCCCAAATACTATTCCACTGTATCTTATGTCAGAAAAAAGAACACAACCTACATCAATTTGAAATATCTTTTAGAAAATTTGGATATAATAAGATATATTTGTTTTCCTTTCCCAGATAACCTAAAGCAATAGCAATAGTAATCATTTGAGTACTTAGTATGCTATACAAATTATTATCTTTGCAAAACTCCTACAATGTAGGCATTATAATTGCCATTTTAGAATGAGGAACCTGAAACTCAGAAAGACAACAAATCTGAGCAGAGTTGCACAGTTACTGCATGGCAGAGCTAATATTTTCAATCTGTCTAGTCATGTTCCAAAGCCCATGTCTACAATAAAATAGGAAGACTGTAATTTTCTGATACTTGATATTCCCAAAAGAGTGAAGTGTAGAGAATATGAAAATTCCCCTCAAATGAGAAAACTAATCTAATTTTAAAAAGAAGCATCATGAACAGAATCAGGCAAGTAAGTAAAAGTACCTATTCAAGTACACAAATCACTGTGATCATTGGAAAACATGTCACTGTCATGTGAAAGGCAAAAAGAGGAGAGTAGTATTTACAGCAGTAGGAGAAAATTCCTGTATCTTTAGCATATTTGTAAAAGGAAAAGAAGTATGATCCTATAATGATGAATCTAAAGCAACAGGAAGGTTTGTCTCCCTCCTAACACTTGTCCAAAGGCTGCCACTAGTATCTTCAGTATAGCTGGGTGAGGATACTTAGCTCCTTAACCTAGGTGAAGCTTCACCTAGGTTGGCTAGGCCAGTGGGGCTTGCATTATTTCTTTATGTATATATTGAATTTTTAAAGTCTTCTATTTACAAATATGATATAACTTTGTTTCTACATATTCAAGCCATAGAAAAAGGCACAGCATTTTGTTCTGTTATAGTCTCCAATTCTTCTATTTTTACTTCCTTTTCCTTTCCTACCTTTATTTGAGATTGCTATTTACAAAAAGATTGGCACAATAAGCTTCAACCATCCCACTTTCTGCTTCCAAGTGGCAACCACTTGGAATTTTTCAATTTGATATTTTGGAATATACCTCTGCATCTCCATGTAACATGTTTTATTCATGTTTCTACTTTCCACATTTTCTCACTGAAATTATCTGTTGAGTCCCTTTTTGGAAAGATAAGGACATATCTTTTCTCTACACTTAACACACACAAAAACACACATCCTTTCAATTTAGCAAAAGTGAAATTTTGTTTTGTTTTTTAGGACTGAATCCAGCATACTATGAAAGTTCCTTAGTTGTGTCCAACTCTTCATGACCCCATGGACTCTAGCATGTCAGGCTCCT
This sequence comes from Cervus elaphus, assembly GCF_910594005.1. NCBI lineage: Eukaryota > Metazoa > Chordata > Mammalia > Artiodactyla > Cervidae > Cervus > Cervus elaphus. The sequence goes on from NC_057832.1 coordinate 46,738,240, forward strand.
TTGTCCATGGAATTCTCCAGGCAAGAATACTGGAGTGGGTAGCCTTTCCCTTCTCTAGGGGATCTTCCCAACCCAGGGATCAAACCCAGGTCTCCTGCATTGTGGACGGACTCTTTGGGTAACTTTTTGTTTTTGTACATTTTAACTTTGAGCTAATATTTTATCTCTTTCGAGTTCTATTTATTCATTTATATAGTCTTCACTAATTTAACCCCAATTGCTCCTTCTGTTTTATAATAAACTTCTTTTCTCTTCTTACTAAAAAATAACTTTCCTGGGATCTTCCAACTTGCTACAATCTGAACTGATTCCTCTCCATGACCACCTCTGGTTCTGGACACTCTTCACTATCACATTAATTCCCTTTACCTCTCTTTTGTAGGATCTCCTTTCTCCTGGATCCCATCTTCTGTTTGGGGTGAAGAAAGTGTTTATTTCTTTGCCTCCTGCTTGGGTGGGAGTATATCTTCTGACATATTGCTAAAAAAGCTTCGCATGTGGAACCTTTTTTGAGAATTTGCACTGTGAATATTCTCTTATTCTATCATCTTTGCACTTAATAGTTTGGTAACATATAGAATACTAGATTAGAAATAGTGCCTTTCAAAATTGTTAAGATATTTCTCCACTGTCTTCTAGGCTCAGAAATGACTAAAATCATTCAAATTCTTGATCTTGTCTTTGAAACCTAGCTTCCCCCTTGTCAATATTCCTCTCATTTCCCAGGAATGTACTTTGATTGACTGTTTCTGTCCATTATGTTAGGCACTCTAAGTGTGAAGCTCTTTTGAGTGGGAACTCATATTCTCTAGATTTGCTCATTTTTTGAAAATTGTTTTATTCATGATTTTATCCTCTCTATGCACTTTTCTTCTTGGAAAATTTTTTCAGCTCTCTTTAACTGCTCCCCCACCCCCGCCCCGCATTTCCAATTTATTGACTTTTGAGCCCTAATTTATGAGAAAATTGCTGGGTTTCCCTGGTAGCTCAACTAGTAAAGAATCTGCCTGCAATGCTGGAGACCCCAGTTCAATTCTTGGGTCAGGAAGATCATAGGGTGGCAAAGAGTCAGACATGACTGAGTGACTAAGAACACACATACAAGGGAGAATTGCTAACTATATTCCAAGTCTTGTTTTCAATTTTTCATTTCTGCTCTTATATTTTCAATTGTAAAAATCTCTCTTTAAGTCTTTGAATGTTACTTTTTCAAAGCATTCATTTTAGTTTATGAACACAATAACTTCTTTTTGCTCCAATGATATTTATGCTATTTTAATGATTTTTTTTCCTTCTCTCTACTTAAATCACATTTTCTTTCTTTTTTCCTACCTGTTTTTTTGCTTATGTTTTTGCTCACATTTAAGAATGGTACATTAAGAACCCAAATGGAAGCTCTGGGAGCTGGGCTCTTCAACTTTGGCCTATACATTTGGCTGGAACATTTCCTAGTGGAAATCCTGGTGTTGGCATATTTAGAGCTTTCCTCTGGGGCTGCTCAAATTCCCCAGCAAAGATTCTTGTGTCCTGTTTGGAGGGAACCCTTCTGGCTGCTTCTTGGGGAAACTGTTTTTTTTTTTTTTTCCCAGGTTGCCAACACCATCCAATTCTGTGATTTATTATTAAAATTGCATTCTCTCACTTGAACACAGTTTATGCAAAAGACACTAAGATTACCAGGAGGCAGAGATGGCAAACAGTTAAAATTTATCTCAATGGAATTTGTCTTTCTAATGAAGAGGAACTAAAAAGCCTGTTGATGAAAGTGAAAGAGGAGAGTGAAAAAATTGGCTTAAAGCTTAACATTCAGAAAACTAAGATCATGGCATCTGGTCCTATCATCTCATGGGAAATAGATGGGGAAACAGTGGAAGCAGTGTCAGACTTTATTTTTTGGGGCTCCAAAATCACTGCAGATGGTGATTGCAGCCATGAAATTAAAAGACGCTTACTCCTTGGAAGGAAAGTTATCACCAACCTAGATATCATATTAAAAAGCAGGGACAGTGTCTCACCCAAAGAGGGCAGGGAAGCTCCACGCCCTTTCCCATACCTTGCCAACAAAGGTCCGTCTGGTCAAGGCTATGATTTTTCCAGTAGTCATGTATGGATGTGAGAGTTGGACTGTGAAGAAAGCTGAGCGCCGAAAAATTGATGCTTTTGAACTGTGGTGTTGGAGAAGACTCTTGAGAGTCCCTTGGACTGCAAGGAGATCCAACCAGTCCATTGTAAAGGAGATCAGTCCTGGGTGTTCATTGGAAGGACTGATGCTGAAGCTGAAACTCCAATACTTTGGCCACCTCATGTGAAGAGTTGACTCGTTAGAAAAGACCCTGATGCTGGGAGGGATAGGGGGCAGAAGGAGAAGGGGACAACAGAGGATGAGATGGCTGGATGGCATCACCGACTCGATGCACATGAGTTTGAGTAAACTCCGGGAGTTGGTGATGGACAGCGAGGCCTGGCGTGCTGCGATTCATGGGGTCACAAAGAGTCGGACACGACTGAGCGACTGAACTGAACTGAACTGAGTGATGTCCTTAATACGTTATCGTTTGTGTGTTTATGAAGGCTGATTAGAAGGTTGGAACTTTCACTTTCCTCCCTCCACCCTTCAGCCTCCAACGTCAGGAGAAAGGATAGGACTGGTGATTGAGTTCAGCCATCAGTGGCTAGTGCTTTAATCAATCATGTCACAAAGCCTCCATAAAAACTCAGAAAGGACAATTTCCAAGAGCTTTCAGGTTGGTGAACACGTGGAGATCTGGGGACAGTGTCTCACCCAAAGAGGGCAGGGAAGCTCCATGCCCTTTCCCATACCTTGTCCTGGGACTCTCTTTTATCTGGCTATTTCTGAATCATACTCTTTTATAGTCAACTCACAACTGAATAAGTAAAAAGTTTCTCTGAGCTCTGTGAACCACTAAAACAAATTAACCTCAAACCAAGGAGGGGGTCATTGAAATTGTTTGTTGATCTATGGCCAATCAGTGAGAAGCACAGATGATAACCTGGGCTTGTGATTCATCTGAAGTGTGTGTGTGTGTGTGTGTGTGTGAGAGAGAGAGCAAGAGAGAGCGAGAGATGAGGTGTGGGCCTGTTGGTGGCCATGCAGTGTGGTTGAACTGACCCCATAGCCTGTGGAATCTGGTGCTACTTCCAGGTATGTCGTATCAGAATTGAGCTGAAGTGTAGGACACCCAGTTGGCGTTCAGAAAACTGCTTGGTGGTGGGAAACATCCTGTCTCCACTCATTAGAACTGGAGTGTTCAGAATACCAAATAGTGAGTTTCCAAAATACAGATCTGACACACCTAAATCCTTCACTGTGTTCCTGAAATTCACATTTGTTTATTAGAGCAGGAAGTTTGTCAGTGTATGGGGGGAAGGAAAAAAGAGTACAAACCTCACAGAGTAGAAGTATTTACTCATATTGAATATTTTTGCTGTTTTAGAATAGACAAAAATCTGTGGCTTCAGATATTAAATAAAACGGTAGCATGTCTGCTGATAAATTTAAGAGGCCATCCCTATAGATGACTTAAAAATTATAAGACTACTTAATTTTATTTCCAAATAAAAATCTATAATAATTTTATGAATCTCATAACTAATTAATGGTTTCTCAGGATAGATCCTCAACCACCATGATAGCTTCTCCTATTCCATTCTAATAGTTGGAATATTATTTTTAATTAGTTTAAATTCTTAGAAAAGTGAATCAGTTTGGTCTAGCTAATCCTAATAAGCCTATTCACCCAGTTCATTGGTCACCTTCCCTCTGAGCAATGAATTTTGGAGGAAAAACAACTGGGGATGGGCTGCAGTTGAAGGAACAACCTGAAGAAAAACTTTTACCTGGAAGGAAACTCTCATCAATTCCTCCCTAAAGTTAAGATCCAATCATTTTCCATTGTTTATTTTTTTAATTTTTATTGGAGTATAGTTGATATACAATGTTGTATTAGTTTCTGCTGTGAAGTGAATCAATTATGCTTATACCTATAGCCATTCTTTTTTAGATCCTTTTCCCATTTAGGTCATTACAGAGTAGTGAGTAGAGTTCCCTGTGCTATACAGTAGGTCCTTATTAGTTATCTATTTTATACACAGTATTGTTTATATGTAAATCCCAATCTCCCAATGTATCTCTCCCTCTCTTTGCTATCTGGTAACCATAAGATTGTTTTCTACATCCGTGACTCTCTCTTTTGTAAATAAGCTCATATGTACCATTTTTTTTAGATTCAACATATGTGATATCACATGATATAATAATCTCTAGGTCCATTCATGGTGCTACAAATAGCATTATTTTGCTCTTTGTATGGCCGAGTAATATTCCATTGAATATATGTGCCATGTCTTCTCTGTCAGTAGACATTTAAGTTGCTTCCCTGTTGTGGCTACTGTAAATAGTGCTGCACTGAAGGTTGGCATACATGTGTCTTTTTGAATTACAGTTTTCTCTGGATATATGTCCAGGAGTGGGATTGCTGGATCATATGGTAGCTTAAGTTCAGTTCAGTTCAGTTGCTCAGTCATATCCTACTCTTTGTGATCCCATGGACTGCAGCATGCCAGGCTTCCCTGTCCATCACCAACTCCCAGAGCTTGCTCAAACTCATGTCCACAGAGTCAGTGATGCCATCCAACCATCTCATCCTCTGTCGTCCCCTTCTCCTCCTGCCCTCAGTCTTTCCCAGTGTCAGGGTCTTTTCCAATGAGTCAGTTCTTCACATTAGGTAGCTGAAGTATTTACGCTTCAGCTTCAGCATCAGTCCTTCCAATGAACACCCAGGACTGATCTCCTTTAGGATGGACTGGTTGGATCTCCCTGCAGTCCAAGGCACTCTCAAGAGTCTTCTCCAACACCACAGTTCAAAAGCATCAATTCTTCAGTGCTCAGCCTTCTTTATAGTCCAACTCACACATCCATACATGACTACTGGAAAAAACATAGCTTTGACTAGATGGACCTTTGTTGGCAAAGTAATGTCTCTGCTTTTTAATATGCTGCCTAGGTTTGTCATAGTTCTACAAGGGAACTCTACTAGAGGGTTGATAGGAATGTAAATCTGTATAGGCACTGTGGAAAACAGTACGGAGGTTCCCCAAAACAAACAAAAATCTTTGCCTACTAATTTAAGTCAGTAAGTAAGTGTTAGTTGCCCAGTCCTGCCCAACTCTGCAACCACAGGGACTGCAGCCCACCAGGCTCCTCTGTCCATGAGATTTTCCAGGCAAGAATGCCAGAGTGGGTTGCCATTTCCTTCTCCAGAGGATCTTCCCAACCCAGGGATCGAACCCAGGTTTCCTGCACTGCAGGCAGATTCTTTACATACTGAGCTACAAGGGAAGCAGGGGTGTGATTCCAACCCCTGGTTGGGGAGCTAAGATCCCATATACCTCATGGCCAAAAAAAAAAAAAAAAAACACCCATAAAACAGAAGAAATATTGTAACAAAATTCAATAAAGACTTTAAAAATAGTCCACATTAAAAAATAATCTTAGAATTGACCATAACACAATAATAGTAGGAGACTTTAATACCCCACTCACACCAGTGGACAGATCATCAAAACAGGAAATTAATAAGGAAACACAAGTCTTAAGTGATACATTAAATGAGGTGGATCTCATTGATATCTTCAGGACATTCCATCCACATGCAGAAAAATACATCTTTTTTTCAAATGCACATGGAGCATTCTTCAGGATAGACCACATCTTGGGTCACAAATCAAACTTCAGTAAATTTAAGAAAATTGAAATCATATCAAGCATCTTCTCTGACCACAACACTATGAGACTAGATATCAATTACAAGAAGAAAACTGTAAGGAACAAATACATGGAGATTAAACAACACATTTCTAAATAACCAACAGGTTACTGAAGAAATCAAAATGGAAATAAAAAAATTTCTAGAAACAAACGACAATGAAAACATGACAACTCAAAACCTATGGGATGCAGTGAAAGCCATCCTAAGAGGGACGCTTATTGCAATACAGTCCTACCTCAAGAAATAAGAAAAACATCGAATAGACAACCTAACTTTACACCTAAAGCAACTGGAAAAAGAAGAAGAAAAAAAAAACCAAAATTAGTAGAAGGAAAGAAATCATAAAGATCTGAGCAAAAATAGATGAAAAAGAAATGAAAGAAACAATAGTAAAGATTACTAAAACTAAAAGCTGGCTCTTTGAGAAGATAAACAAAATTGACAAGCCTTTAGCCAGACTCATCAAGAAAAAAAGAGAGAAGAATCAAATCAACAAAATTAGAAATGAAAGAGGAAAGGTTACAACAGACAATGCAGGAATACAAAGGATTATAAGAGACTATTATGAACAACTATATGCAACAAAATATATAACCTGGAAGAAATGGACAGATTCTTAGAAAAGTTCAATCTTCCAAGACTGAACCAGGAAGAAATAGAAATTATGATCAACTCAATTACAAGCACTGAAATTGAAGCTGTGATCAAAAATCTCCCAAAAAACAAAAGCCCAGGACCAGATAGCTTCACAGGAGAATTCTATCAAACATTTAGAGAAGAGCTAATGCCTATCATTCTAAAACTTTCAAAAAAATTGCAGAGGAAGGAACACTTCCAAATTCATTCTACGAGCCCACCATTACCCTGATACCAAAACCAGACAAAGACAACACAAAAAAAGAAAACTACAGGCCAATATCACTGATGAACATAGATGCAAAAATCCTCAACAAAATTTTAGCAAACAGAATTCAGCAACACATCAAAAAAGCTCATATACCATGATCAAGTTGGGTTTATTCCAGGGATGCAGGGATTCTTCAATATATGGAAATCAATCAATGTGATACACCATATTAACAAACTGAAAGATAGAAACCAAATGATCATCTCAATAGATGCAGAAAAAGCATTTGACAAAATTCAGCACCTATTTATGATTAAGACTCCTCAAAAAATGGGCATAGAAGGAACCTACCTCAGTAAAGGCCATAGATGATAAGCCTACAGCAAACATTATTCTCAATGGTGAAAAACTGAAAGCATTCCCCCTAAGATCAGGAACAAGACAAAGGTGTCCACTTTCACCACTATTATTCAACATAGTTTTGGAAGTCCTAGCTACAGCTAGTCAGAGAAGGAAAAGAAATAAAAGGAATCCAGGTCAGAAAAGAAGTAAAGCTCTCATTGTTCACAGATGACATGATACTGTACATAGAAAATCCTAAACATAGTATCAGAAAATTACTAAAGCTAATCAGTGAATTTAGCAAAGTCACAGGATACCAAATCAATACACAGAAATCACTTGCATTTCTATATACTAACAATGAAAAATCAGAGCAATTAAGGAATCAATCCCATTCACCATTGCAACAAAAAGAAATAAGTACCTAGGAATAAACTTACCTAAGGAGATGAAAGATCTGTACACAGAAAATTGTAAGACACTAATGAAAGAAATCAAAGATAACATAAACACATGGAGGGATATTCCATGTTCCTGCGTAGGAAGAGTCAATATTGTGAAAAGGACTATACTACCAAATGCAATCTACAGATTCAATGCAATCCCTATCAAATGACCAATGGCATTTTTCACAGAACTAGAACAAAACATTTCACAATTCATATGGAAACACAAAAGACCCTGAATACCCAAGCAGTCTTGAGAAAGAAGAATGGAGCTGGAGGAATCAAGCTTCCTGACTTCAGGTTATACTACAAAGCTACAATCATCACAACAGTATGGTACTGGCACAGAAACAGAAATATAGACCAATGGAACAAGATCGAGAGCCCAGAAATAAACCCATACACCTATGGGTACCTTATTTTTGACAAAGGAGGCAAGAATATGCAATGGGGCAAAGACAGCCTCTTCAATAAATGGTGCTGGGAAAACTGGACAGCTACATGTAAAAGAATTAAATTAGAACACTTCCTAATGCCATACACAAAAGTGAAAGTGAAGTCGCTCAGTCATATCCAACTCTTTGCGATGCCATGGACTGTAGCCTACCAGGCTCCTCTGTCCATTGGATTTTGCAGACAAGAATACTGAAGTGGGTTGCCATTTCCTTCTCCAGGAGATCATCCCAACCCAGGGATCAAACCCGGGTCTCCTGCGTTGTCGGCAGATGCTTTACTGTCTGAGCCACCAGGGAAGTACACCAAACACAAAGATAAACTCAAAATAGGTTAAAGACCTAAATGTAGGACCAGAAACTATAAAACTCTTAGAGGAAAACATAGGCAGAACACTCGATGACATAAATCAAAGCAAGATCCTCTATGACCCACCTCCTAGAGTAATGGAAATAAAAACGAAAGTAAACAATTGGGACCTTATTAAACTTAAAAGCTTTTGCACAGCAAAGGAAACTATAAGCAAGGTGAAAAGACAACCCTCATAATGGGAGAAAACAATAGCAAATGAAACAACTGCCAAAGGATTTATTTCCAAAATATACAAGCGGCTCATACAACTCAATACCAGAAAAACAAGCAACCGAAACAAAAAGTGGGAAAAAGAGCAAAACAGACATTTCTCTGAAGAAGACACACAGATGACCAACAAACACATAAAAAGATACTCAACATTGCTCATTATTAGAGAAATGCAAATCAAAACTACAATATATATCACCTTATACTGGTCAGAATGGCCCTCATCGAAAAGTCTACAAACAATAAATGCTGGAGAGGGTGTGGAGAAAAGGGAACACTCTTGCACTGTTGGTGGGGATGTAAATTGAAACAGCCACTATGGAAATGGCATGGAGATTCCTTAAAAAACTAGGAATAAAACCACCATATGACCCGGCAATTCTACTTCTAAGTATATACCCTGAGGAAACCAAAATTGAAAGAGACACAAGTATCCCATTGTTCACTGCAACACTATTTAGAATAGCTAGAACATGGAAGCCACCTAGATGTCCATCGACAGATGAATGGATAAAAGAAGTTGTGGTACACATACACAATGGAATATTATTCAGAAAAGGAACACATTTGACTCAGTTCTAATGAGGTGGATGAACTTAGAACCTATTATACAGAGTAAAGTGAGTCAGAAAGAGAAAGATAAATACCGTATTCTAACACATATATATAGAATCTAGAAAATGGTACTGAAGAATTTACTTACAGGTCAACAATGGAGAAACAGACATAGAGAATAGACTTATGGACGTGGGGAGTGGGGAGGAGAGGGTGAGAGGTATGGAAAGAGTAACATGGAAACTTACATTACCATATGTAAAATAGATAGCCAACGGGAATTTGCTGCATGGCTCAGGAAACTCAAACCGGGGCTGTGTATAAACCTGGGGGGCGGTGGGGAGGGAGATGGGAGGGAGGTTCAAAAGGGAGGGGATATGTGTATACCTATGGCTGATTCCTGCTGAGGTTTGACAGGAAACAACAAAATTCTGTAAAGCAATTATCCTTTAATAAAAATTAATTAATTAAAAAATAATCTTAGAAAAAATAATAAAAACAGAGCTTCCATTGCTTTTAGGAAGGACCGTACAAAGGCTGATGCAGCTGGGTCCCTGCCTCACCTCTTCTCTCATCACTGTCCCCTCCTTTTCTCTGCTGCAGCCACGCTGACTTTGCAGTATCTCAGATCACCCTTGTCTCCACGTTACCCACACAGCATTTGCCAAAGCTTTTCTCTTTGCCCGCCTAATAATCACCCTGTAGATTTCATCTCAAATCACATCCTCAGTGTCCTTGAAGAAGTGTGGAGAACAATTTACTTTTGGAAATTAGAGCTGCCAATTAAATGCCATTTTGTTATGAAACTATCTGAAACTATTGATGGGATTCAGCACAAGCTAACCCCAAATATGACCCCAGGGCATACCGAATATTTTAAGCTGAAGAAATCAGAGAAATAGCATGTGTAGAAGGGCCTCTCTGACCTTCCCCTGAAGGAGATGATAAGACCCTGATGTGAGGGGGTGCCCTTTCGATACCTAGAGGAAAGGTCCATTCTAGTCTCCAGGATGTCAAGAGAAATTAAACTGAACAGGCTTTGCTTTTTCCCCTAATTTACCATGTTCAACTCATACTCCTGTTTGTCCTCTCATATTTTTACAAGACTTTCCTCTCTACTTCTAACCAAACACTTTCAGGTTTTCATCTAAACACTTTCAGGTTTAACTACTTCTTCAGGTTTTCATTTCCTTGTGACGTTTCCAGAGTCACATGAAACTTACAATAGACAAATTTGCATACTTTTTTTTTTAAGGTTTGTTTTAAAAAAAAAAGTTATTTGGCTGCGTCAGGTCTCAGTGGTGGCATGCGAGATCTTCCTTGCAGTGTGCGGGCTCCCCTCTAGCTGGGGCGTTTGGGCTAGGTAGTTGTGGTGTGCTGGCTTAGCGGCCCTACTGCATACAAGATCACAGTTCCCCAGCCAGGAATTGAACCCACATCCCCTGCACTGGTAAGTGGATTCTTAACCATTGGACCACTAGAGAAGTCCCAATTTGTAGGCTTTTCTCTTGTCAACCTGTCTCTTGTCAGAGGAGTCTCAGTCAAGAACTTACAAAGGTAGAGGAAACAACAGTTTTTCATCCCTATTTCAGTAAGCAGAGGCTTCCTTTGTGACTCAAATGGTAAAGAATCTGCCTACAATGCAGGAGACCTGAGTTTGATCCCTGGGTCAGGAAGATCCCCTGGAGAAGGGAATGGTTACACACTCCAGTATTCTTGCCTGGAGAACACCATGGACAGAGGAGCTTGGTGGGCTACAGTCCATGGGGTCACAAAGAATCAGACATGACTGAGTGACTAACAGTAACCAGGTAAGAGGCTGTCAATACAGGCAAGAATGAGGGAATTTCTAGACAATGAGAGGGGTCACACTGTGTTAAGTTGTGATTCTCAAGAAGAGATGAGTTAGTAGCAGGCGGTGATACTACTCTCAAAAGTAACCTCTCCTATCTCTAAATCTCCTCACAGTTGCTACTTATGCACTGAATTGATCCCATAACATTTTTTTTTTTTCTGCTGCTTATCTGAGAAGCTCACTAAAGACCACATTTCTAAGGTACAACTTGAGCAATATACGTGGGTGGCTTACGCATTATTACTGAGTAATAAGCTTTGTTGAAGCCTTGTTGTTGTCATGAAGAGTCGCTAAGTCCTGTCTGACTCTTTTGTGACCCCATGGACTGTGGCCCACCAGGTTCTTCTGTCCACGGGATTTCCCAGGCAAGAATACTGCAGTGGGTTGCCATTTCCTCTTCCAGGGGATCTTCCCAACCCAGGAATTGCACCCACGTCTCCTGCATTGGCAAGTGAATTATGTACCACTGAGCCACCAGGGAAGCCCTGAAGTCTTGTATCATCACATAACCAAATATAAAAGCTAGGAGCCTTTCATGTTATTTTTAATGTCTGTAATATACTTCTATTTTTTATAGAAGTATAGTTAATTTACAATGTTGTATTAGTTTCAGGTGTAAAGCAGAATGGTTTGGTTTTATATATACATATATTAATATTGTTTTATATATATTTATAAAAGAACATAATACATATGTTCTTTTTCAGATTCTTTTCCATTATAGGTTATTATAAGATATTGAATATAATACCCTATACTATACAGTATTTCCTTTTCCATGTTCTTACTAGGTTTAATCTTCTTGTATTTTACTTTTTAAGATGCATTTTTTAATGAAAAACTTTTTTATAATTATGTTACTCTGTGAACTATCATGGGTCTCTAAATTCAGAAATTTATATTAGCAAATGTTCCCTTCCTCATCCCTACATTCATTAGTAATGTTCAGTTAATTATTAGCATGCTAAAGTAAATTAAGGAAGCCATTATTGGGTATATATGTTAACAGAGTGATAATTGGATAACAGTGGGTGAAAATTAAGTAGGAAATGTCAAGGTGAGCTCAGAGAATTTTCACTAAAGAAAAAAATAGGAAAATGCTGATCTTACAAGCAATTGCTTATTTTACACAAAATGGCTTTTTAAAATTAATTTCATCTAGTCAGAAAAAGTCACTAAGCAGTAGAAGCTACACTTGAGCTGGTAAAAATTGTCAGAGGAGAAATAAATTGTGATATGTTTCACATTTGTGGAAGATTAGATAAATGTTTGATTTTTTGAACATTCATTTCAAACAGCAAAAGTGAAATAATCTAAATAAATAAAATCTTACGAAAGTTGTGCTGACATTCTAAATCAATCATCCCATCATTTTGAAAATGGTCAAGATGGGAAAGGGAGGTAGAAAGATAGGTGTGCATGCATGCTAAGTCGCTTCAGTCATGTCTGATTCTATGTGACCCTATAGACTGTAGCCCGCCAGGCTCCTCTGTCCATGGGGTTCTCCAGGAAGGAATACTGGAGTGAGTTGCCATGCCCTTCTCCAGGGAATCTTCTTGACCCAGGGATCAAACCCGCATCTCCTGTATTTGTAGGTGGGTTCTTTACCACTAGTGCCACCTGGGAAGCCCCAGAAAGATGGGATTCCATGTCAAATTACTCTGAAATATTTTTGTAAGAGGATTTTAAAAACATACTTAGGGTTTCAGGAATGTCCCTTCTGTGTATAACATACCTATCTGCAGACGTGCTATGGTGAGCATCAATTGGCTGACACAGTTGCCGACTGTCCTACCTACAGTGAGTTATCTGAGATATGGCGGGAGCTGCCTCTAACCTGGACCGGACACCCAGTGCCATGACATCGCTGACTCTTCAAAGCTCGATTTTTGGCTCTTCACGTCGCTCTCTGGGTCCAGCACGACTTGAACATCTGACAAGACAGTAAGTTGGCAGCTTCCTATCTCTAAAAGATTTGCAGTTTTCAAGTGAGAATTGTGTTTCTCAATTTTACTTTTATGTTTAAGGATGAGTTTGCTTGTTTGTTCATTTATGCATTCACATACTTACATTTATTGAGGAATATTTGTAGAATTACACGTGCTTCCTCACTCTTACAAATGATTTTTTACTCCGTGATGACTAAGGTAGGAGCTGGTAAACGGTTGTTTGCTATACAGTCCTTCTGCCAGAAGGTGGTAGTCTAACACTTTGGAGTAAAAAAAAAAATTCAAGTGTTCAAGCTTTATAAAAAGTATGAGTGCAGCTTATTTTTGTTTCACAGTTTAATTTCTGTACAGCTCTAATAACTGTAGAAATTAGATATCTATTGTGAATGAATTTCTCTTTCTTCACTATTATTTGAATTGTCTTAAATGATACATAAATTATAAGAATAGAAATCACTCTGTGATAATGATGATAAAATGCAGTTATAACAGCTAACACTATCTAAGGCCTTATTTTGTGCCAGGCACCATGTGAGGTGTTTTACATACAATGACTCAATGCTCACTGTCCTGTCATTCATTCATGTCCGACTCTGAGACCCCAAGGACTGCAGCATGCCAGGCTTCCCTGTCCATCACCAACTCATGGAGCTTACTCAAACTCATGTCTATTGAGTTGGTGATGACATCCAACCATCTCATCCTCTGTCATCCCCTTCTCCTCTCACCTTCAATCTTTCCCACTCTTTTCAAATGAGTCAGTTCTTCACCTCAGGTGGCCAAAATATTGGAGTTTCAGCTTCAGCATCAGCCCTTCCAATGAATATTCAGGACTGATTTCCTTAAGGATGGACTGGCTGGATCTCCTTGCTGTCCAAGGGAATCTCAAGAGTCTTTTCTAACACCACAGTTCAAAAGCATCAATTCTTCGGCACTCAGCTTTCTTTATAGTCCAACTCTCACATCCATACATGACTACTAGAAAAACCATAGCTTTGACTAGACAGACCTTTGTTGGCAAAGTCATGTCACTGCTTATTAATAGGCTGTCTAAGTTGGTCATAACTTTTCTTGCAAGGAGCAAGCTTCTTTTAATTTCATGGCTTCAGTCACCATCTGCAGTGATTTTGTAGCCCCAAAAATGAAGTCTGTCACTATTTCCATTGTTTCCACATCTATTTCCCATGAAGTGATGGGACCGGATGCCGTGATCTTAGTTTTCCAAATGTTGAGCTTTAAGCCAACTTGTTCACTCTCCCCTTTCACTTTCATCAAGAGGCTCTTTAGTTCTTCTTTGCTTTCTGCCATTAAGTGTGGTATCATCTGCACATCTGAAGTTATTGATATTTCTCCCAGCAATCTTGACTCCAGCTTGTGCTTCATCCAGTCCAGCATTTCTCATGATGTACTCTGCACATAACTTAAATAAGCTGGGTGACAATATATAGCCTTGACGTACTCCTTTCCCTATTTGGAATCAGTCTGTTGTTCCATGTCCAGTGCTAACTGTTGCTTCTTGACCTGCATACAGATTTCTCAGGAGACAGGTCAGGTGGTCTGGTATTCCCATCTCTTGAAGAATTTTCCACAGTCTGTTGTGATCCACACAATGAAAGACTTTGGCTTAGTCATTGCTTAAATACACTTACTGTTATCCTCTGCAGATACAAGAACCAACACTTTAGATCAACAGGGATTTTTACTTATCTGATCTTTTAATGCTGTGTCTTATATTAATTGGGTTTTTTCCCAATTATTTTTATTAGTTGGAGGCTAATTACTTTACAATATTGTAGTGGTTTTTGCCATACATTGACATGAATCAGCCATGGATTTACATGTCTTCCCCATCCTGAACCCCCCCTCCCACCTCCCTCCCCATCCCATCCCTCTGGGTCTTCCCAGTGCACCAGCCCTGAGCACTTGTCTCATGCATCCAACCTGGACTGGCGATCTGTTTCACACTTGATAATATACATGTTTCGATGCTGGTCTCTCTAAACATCCCACCCTCGCCTTCTCCCATAGAGTCCAAAAGTCTGTTCTATACATCTGTGTCTCTTTTTCTGTCTTGCATATAAGGTTATCATTACCATCTTTCTAAATTCCATATATATGCATTAGTATACTGTATTGGTGTTTATCTTTCTGGCTTACTTCACTCTGTATAATGGGCTCCAGTTTCATCCATCTCATTAGAATTGATTCAAATGAATTCTTTTTAATGGCTGAGTAATATTCCACGGTGTATATGTACCACAGCTTCCTTATCCATTCATCTGCTGATGGGCATCTAGGTTGCTTCCATGTCCTGGCTATTATAAACAGTGCTGCAATGAACATTGGGGTACACGTGTCTCTTTCAGTTCTGGTTTCCTCGGTGTATATGCCCAGAAGTGGGATTGCTGGGTCATATGGCAGTTCTATTTCCAGTTTTTTAAGAAATCTCCACACTGTTTTCCATAGTGGCTATACTAGTTTGCATTCCCACCAACAGTGTAAGAGGGTTCCCTTTTCTCCACACCCTCTCCAGCATTTATTGCTTGTAGACTTTTGGGTAGCAGCCATCCTGACTGGCGTGTAATGGTACCTCATTGAGGTTTTGATTTGCATTTTCTGATAATGAGTGATGTTGAGCATCTTTTCATGTGTTTGTTAGCCATCTGTATGTCTTCTTTGGAAAAATCTCTGTTTAGTTCTTTGGCCCATTTTTTGATTGGGTCATTTATTTTTCTGGAATTGAGCTACAGGAGCTGCTTGTATATTTTTGAGATTAATCCTTTGTCTGTTGCTTCATTTGCTATTATTTTCTCCCAGTCTGAGGGCTGTCTTTTCACCTTGCTTATAGTTTCCTTTGTTGTGCAAAAGCTTTTAAGTTTCATTAGGTCCCATTTGTTTAGTTTTGCTTTTATTTCCAATATTCTGGGAGGTGGGTCATAGAGGATCTTGCTGTGATTTATGTCAGAGAGTGTTTTGCCTATGTTCTCCTCTAGGAGTTTTATAGTCTCTGGTCTTACATTTAGATCTTTAATCCATTTTGAGTTTATTTTTGTGTATGGTGTTAGAGAGTGTTCTAGTTTCATTCTTTTACAAGTGGTTGACCAGTTTTCCCAGCACCACTTGTTAAAGAGGTTGTCTTTTTTCCATTGTATATCCTTGCCTCCTTTGTCAAAGATAAGGTGTCCATAGATATGTGGATTTATGTTAATTAGGTTTTATACTTGAATTACAGCTATGTTTCATGGGGTAGCAGGATAGTAATCTCTAGGGAGTACATTTTTATAAAAAATAATTTTTCAGAGTCCTAACCTGAAAATTCTAATTCCATGAGTCTAAAATGGGGACTGAGTAAATTGTCTCTTTTGATTTTTTTACTGTTAAATAAGTTTAAAAACCACTGACTGATAGTTTAACTGCTCTGCTTATAAAGATGCTTAAAATCACCTATTTTCAGCACGGCCTCTTTTACCTCAGGATTTTAAAATCAAGATTCTAAAATTAAAATGTCCATTCAGGTTCTTCAGTACTACTTTCACCATGATTTTGAGGATTTGGGCAGATGATAAAGAGGTGAATGCTTTTTTCATTTTATTGTTAAAAAAAACAAATATGTGGAGAATTTATTTTGTGCTCTGTTACAGAAATATCCAAGTGAAATTTATGCTACACAGTATAGTAAAATGGATATAAAATGCTTTATCAATTTTAAAGTGTTAAAAATTCTATTGTATATGTTAGTGATACATATAAATTATTAACAATTCAAACATTATATGGTAATAATAAAATAGCTTACAAAATAACTGATCTCAACTCTTTAAAAGCATGTAATATTTCACCTCACCAACTTACCCCCCTGAAACTTCAACATTACCAAAGTACTAAAGTCTAGGGACAACAGCTACCAGGATATTTTCCCTTATGGCTAAAATGTTTATAGTGCTCTGTGTATTCAGATCTCTCTCATCCTAGATGTCAGATATCAGGATTTTCATTTTTGCATTTTTTCAAAACACTTTTTTTGCTCTAGTTGTTCTGCCTCAAGGTGGTGATATAACCTTCTTAGATTCCTTGACAGTCCCAAAACCTACCTGGATTAAAATTGCTTAGAGGAAAAATATCCTATTATCTTTGGAATATTGTAATAAGCTTTAAGTGGTTTAATTAATTATTATGTGTTGCCAATGCATCTGTAATTTCTGTTCCTTTTATACTGGTTTGACAAATGATATTAAGATGATACATCTAGTTTTAAAACTTTTGTGTGCTATACCAAGAGATGCCACTAGATGGCACTAATCACCAGAAAAACTTTACCTAAATCTGGAACTAGCTAACATTAAGGGAGATTCTATAATGGGAGCAGTAGGATGGGGTCTCAGGATGTTTTTCATTGCCTTGAACTTTACTTTTAGAACTTGGTAATTTATCTATTTAACGTTTACTCTGAAACTGGATTTTTCAAAATTAATTTCTTCTTTTTTTTTAATACTGGTAGCAGCTTTCATCATAAGTGCCCAGGATTTCTCTGGTGGTCCAGTGTCCAAGATATTGCACTCCCAATGCAAGAGGCCAGGATTCCATCCCTGGTCAGGGAACTAGATCCCACATGCTGCAACTAAGAGAGTGCCCCAACTAGAGGTCCCACCTGTCTCATCTAAAGATCCCACATGCTGCAGGGAAGATCAAAGATTCCCTGTGCTGCAGCCAAGACCCCGTGCAGCCAAATAAATGAATGAATGAAGAAAGAAAGAAAATGTGTTTAAGTAAATAAATAAGGGCCCCATATGAAACATTTATATATATATCCATATTCATCAGGGATGTTGGCCTGTAAATTTCTTTCCTTTTAGAGTCCTTATCTGGCTTTAGTATCAGAGTAATCCTGGTGTCATAGAATGAGTTTGGAAGTGTTGTCTCCTCTCATCTTTTTGGTAAGAGAAAGGTTGGTATTAATTTTTCTTTAAATATTTGGTAGAATTCACCAGTGAAACCATCTGGGTGTGGACTTCTGTTTTGGGAGTGGTGTTTGACTATTGATTCAATCTCCTTCCTAATAATTGGTCTGCTCAGATTTTCTATTAATTCATCAACCAGTCTTAGTAGGTTGTAAGTTTCTAGGAATTTATCCATTTCTTCTAGACTGTCCAATTTGTTGGCATATAATTTTTGTAGTAGTCTCCTATAAGACTTTGTATCTCTTTAGCATCAATTGTAACATCTTCTCTTTCATTTCTGATGTTATTTATTTGAATCCTCTTTCTTCCTCATGAGTCTGGTGAAAGGTCTATTTTCCTTATCTTTTCAAAGAACCAACTCTTCGTTTCAATGATCTTTTCTGTTGTCTTTTTAGTCTGTTTTATTTATTTCTATCTGATCTGTGTTATTTTCTTCCTTATACTAACTTTTGTCTTAGTTTCTCCTTTTTCAAGTTCCTTGAGATGCAAAGTTAGGTTGTTTGCTTGAGATTGTCTTTTTTCTTCATGTAGGTGTTTATCCTTATAAATTTCCCTCTTAAACTGCTACTGCTGCTTCCAGTAAGTTTTTGGTATATTGTAGTTCCACTTTCACTTGTCTCAAAATATTTTTTTATTTCTTTTTGACTCACTGGTTGTTCGGTACCATTCTCATTAGTCTCCACATATTTGTGAATTTTCCAGTTCTCTCTTTGTAGTTGATTTCTAGTTTCATATCATTACTATTAGGAAAGATGCCTGATAACGATTTCAACCTTCTTAAATTCTTTAAAATGTGTTTTGTGATATTTGTGAATTTTCCAGTTCTCTTCTTGTAGTTGATTTCTAATTTCATATCATTACTATTGGGAAAGATGCCTGATACAATTTCAACCTTCTTAAATTCTTTAAAATGTGTTTTGTGGCCCAATACATAATCTATACTAGAGACTGTTCCATGTGTAAATTAGAAGTATGAGTATTCTGTTGTTTTTGGATGGAATAGTGTGTACATGTATGTTAAGTCCATCTGGTCTAACATGTTATTTAAGTATAATGTTTCCTTGTTGATTTTCTGTTTGGATATTATATATCTATCTGCTAATGAAAATGTGGTATTGAAGTCCCCTACTATTAATGTATTGCTGTCCTTTTCCCCTTTGGTTCATTAATATTATATATTTAGTTGCTCCTTTTAGGGTACATAAATATTTACAAATGTTACATCCTCTTGTTGGATTGACCCTTTTGCCATTTTAAATATATAATGACCTTCATTGTCTCTTATTAGTCTTCGTCTTAAAGTCTATCTTTTCTTTTATAAATACACTACCTCAGTTTTTGTTTGGTCTCTCGGGTGGAGAACCTTTTTTCATCCCTTCACTTTCAGTCTGTGTGTGTCCTTAAAAGTGAAGTGAGTCTCTCATAAGCAGCATATAATTGGATCTTGTCCGTTTATCTTTTATAACTCCTAATAAGATCCATTTATCATGGAATAACATGTTTGATAATATAAATGCCATTTATCTTAGCATTACTATGAAGAATAAGAAATATCAAAATAATTCATATATTCATGTGGCTATTGTTATTCATGGAAGTGAATTTTTAAATAGAAAAATTTGATCAGATAAGTTATTAACTCTAGAAGCAAACAAGTGAAGAAATCACTTCTATTACTGCTTCCTCTCCTCTCTCCTCTGCTGAAGCCACACTGGCTTCCTTGCAAGTTTTCTAACATGCTGGGAATTATCCTTAAACATTTTTCTGGCTGTTTCTTCTGACAAAAAACTCTCTTATGAGATACGACTTTGTCACCAAACATAAGTTCATGTGTCCAACTCACGGTGAAATCAAACAAACTGAAAGATTGGAGCTGGGACCAGGGAAAAATTTATTGCAGAACCATACAAGGAGATGGGTGGCTCCTGCCCCCAACTTCCTAGAAGGGTTTCGGTAAAGCATTTTAAAAAGCCAGGTGAAGGAAAGGTGTCATAGGACGTGGTCAGCTCGTGCACAAGTCTCTGATTGATGGATGGTGAGGTAACAAGGCAGTGTCTCAAGGGCTAACACTATCAATTCTTGGGTACCAAAAGGCCTAGGGGCTATGGGCTGATGGTCATCACATAGTTCACATCTTCCATCTGGTGGGGGGTGGGGGAGGAGCAGGGTTTCACACCTATAAAATAACCCAGGGAATGTGCAGCAGATACTGTTATCTAGGTGCTTCAGAGAGGAGCTAAAGCAGAAGATACAGTTTGGCGAATTCTATCTTCTTATAGATGGCTGGCCATTTTAATACAGGAACATCTTCCCTCCTGTTCCCTCCCAGCACCTCCTTCCTCTTACCTTTCTCTACGGTCTTCGTTTTACATACTGACAAAGACTCCCTCCTTGATGAAACTTGAAACAGGCTCTTCCAGGGAATTCCCTGGCAGTCCACTGGTTGAGACTTCATACTTCCACTGCAAGGAGCACAGGTTCAATCCCTAGTCAGGGATCTAAGATCCTATAAGCCATGTGATGCAGCCAAAAACTAAAAGAAAACAAAGCAGACTCACGTGAGCCCTTTTTTAACCAGGCCCTATTTCCTTAAGAGCCCAATTTTATCAAGAATCCTGCTAAGACAGTTTAGCAAGAATACTCTACCATCAATAACTGATTACCCTCAATATCTGATCAAATTCCTTATCTTCTACCATCCCCCAGATTATATCTGACATCCATGGCCTGCCTTCAGCAAGAATCCTGTCAAGTTGGTTTAGCCAGAAATCCCCCTTTATCCCTGATATTTCCTTTTTGTAATTTGCCATCCACTGGCCCTTACGCCCCACTACTTGGCTATAAATTCCCACTTTCCTTGCAGTACTCGGAATTGTAGCTGGATTTATAGTGAGGGATTTTCTTTTCTTCAATTACAATAGTTTCTGAATAAAATCTGTTTTTACTGTTTTAACTACTGTCAAGCTCTTGTTTTCTCTGACAATAGTTCTTATTGCCTTCTATCAAGCTACATGTTTTATTATTATATGTATTTTTTTTGGTCTAGCTCCACCTATTAGAAATGTAATCTCCACGAGGCACGGATCTCTTCCCCCCGCCACTGATATATCACAAGCACCTATAAAAGTGACTGGCATGTAATAGGCACATAATCATATCTTTTGAATTTACTTGACTTGTTGACTTGAAATGAATCAACTATTTATTGTATACCTATGATGATTCTCCAGTGGTTCAGAGGGAAGGAATCCACCTGCAATACAGAGGATGCGGGTTTAATTGCTGGGTTGGCATTGAATTAAAGTAGTGGATTGCTTCAAATTTGTGACTTACGCTGCATGTGTCTGTTCTTGGCATTTACTGTGCCTTAAACCAATGGTCAATATAAATCTCAAGTTACTTTGATATTTTGCATTGTCCCCATAATCAAGATATATTGATTACACTTTATATGCTTGCACTTACTTTCCTGATTAGACTAGGAAGGGAAGAAACTGCCTTTCTATGTTTGGTCAACAAGTGGAAAAGAAAAGTTCCAAAGGAGAGGCAGATAGGGCCTTGGTAAAACTGAAAGCTGTAGAACAGAAAGAAGAGATCTTGCCTTGAATGAAGGCCACACTGGTTTGCTATTAAGAGGACATAACTTTGACACATTATCACAAGACAATGCATATTGAAAGATTTTTAGTCTTGTTTAGAATTTTTTTAAAAAGGAGATTTTAATTGGTAGGAAATGTCCCACATTGTCAAATAGGCTGTTATTTCAATATGAGAAAATGTTAAGTATAACCATAGGATAGAGGATGTAAGGCTGTTAAATGGTAATTCTTTAAAATGCTACCCCTGGGAAGGATTTTTAATAGTATTCCTCAAAAGAAACAGGACATGCATGCTCTGCCCAGGGAGAAGTGTCCTCACAACTCAGATCTTGAGACCAAGATCTTGAGACCAAGATCCTGCCCAAAAAAAGAACAGATTAAGAACTTTTCCTTTGTGTTTTCACCTGCTACATTTTCGTAGGACCCTATGATAAAAGTAGGAAATGAGAGAAGTGGAAAGAGATGTAAATACAAGTTAAATACAGGGTAACTAGGGTTAGGTCAATCCTCTTTAGCAAGAGAACAGATTGAATCTGTGTTAAAAGTGAAATTTGACAGTCCTGTTAAGTGCATCATTACCTTCAACTAGCAGCAGGGATCATGACAGAATGATTTGAAAATCTGAAACCTATTTAATTCCTTGCCCCTGTGCTGAATAATACTGAGGACAAGTAAATGCAATTTAGATATTAGATCCTGGAAATATTTGCTCCTAAAAGATAACAAAGGATAAATTAAAATGGCATAATTATCAAAACAAAAAGCTTTGTTCAAGGCTCATTTTAAGAGCTGTGTCTTTTTGTATGTATCAATCCAAAATTACTATGCCATAAACTCAACCAAGTCCCAAAAAGTTCTTCATCTTGCAAGAGCCACTTTAAAATCACGTAACCAAGGCCCTAAAACCTTATAAATTTCTTCCCCTAAATTTTTCACTTTACAATAGTACTAAGATTCTATCAAGCAGGGGTTCTGCAGTAGGACAAATAAACTTGGTTTCATTTTAATCAGTAAGTGCCTCTGTTGGTCTTTGGCAGGTTAATGGTCCGCTGATAAAAACAGCTCAATAGTGAAAGAAAGAGGACAGTGTCAGTGCTCAATAGGCCAAGACCACCACAAATACATCTGTGGTTGAACAAATTTGGGGAGGGTGGTAATCTTTGCAACAGGGAAAAATGCACACTAGGGAGAATTGTGGGTATGTTTCAGTGAGAATGAGTTTGGAATGCAAGCCCCAATTACAAACTTGGGGCTTATATTAGGTGATTCAGGACAGCTTGGAGGAAGTGGATCTTTGCTATGGATTGAATGTTGTCATGAATTGGAGGCAGTTCTACAACTGGCTATTGTATTAGCTAGCTAATGCTGAATAACAGATGGCTACAAATTTAATAGCTGAAAACAACACACATTTGTCTCATTATTCTGTGAGTCAGGGCTCTAGCCACAGACATTGCCAACATCCTTTGGATGATAGAGAAAGCAAGAGAATTCCAGAAAAACATCTACCTCTGCTTTACTGACTATGCCAATGCCATTGACTGTGTGGATCACAACAAATTGTGCAAAATTTTTCAAGAGATGGGAATACCAGACCACCTGACCTGCCTCCTGAGAAATCTGTATGCAGGTCAAGAAGCAACAGTTAGAACATGGACATGGAACAACAGACTTGTTCCAAATCGGGGAAGGGAGTGTGTTAAGGCTGTATAATTGTCACCCTGCTTATTTAACTTATATGCAGAGTACATCATGCAAAATGCTGGGCTGGATGAAGCACAAGTTCGAATCAAGATTGCTGGGAGAAAAATCAATAATCTCAGATACACAGAGGACACCATCCTTATGGAAGAAAGAGAAGAAGAACTAAAGAGCCTCTTGATGAAGTTGAAAGAGGCAAGTTAAAAAGCTGGCTTAAAACTCAACATTCAGAAAACAAAGATCATGGCATCTAGTCCCATTACTTCATGGCAAATAGATGGGGTACCAATGGAAACAATGACAGACTTTATTTTCTTGGCTCCAAAATCATTGCAGATGGTGACTGAAGCCATGAAATTAAAAGACACTTACTCCTTGAAAGAAAACCTATGACCAACCTAGACAGCCTATTAAAAAGCAGTGACATTACTTTGCCAACAAAGGTCTGTCTAGTCAAAGCTATGGTTTTTCCAGTAGCCATGTATGGATGTGAGAGTTGGACTATAAAGAGACCTGAGCGCGAAAGAATTGATGCTTTTGAACTGTGGTGTTGGAGAAGACTCTTGAGAGTCCCTTAGACTGCAAGGAGAGCCAACCAGTCCATCCTAAGGGAAATCAGTCCTGAATACTTATTGGAAGGGCTGATGCTGAAGCTGAAACTCCAATACTTCGGGCACCTGATGCTAAGAACTGATTCATTAGAAAAGACCCTGATACTGGAAAAGATTGAAGGCAGGAGAAAGGGGGTGACAGAGGATGAAATGGTTGGATGGCATCACTGACTCAATGGACATGAGTTTGCCCAAGCTCCAGGAGTTGGTGATGGACAGGGAAGCCTGGCATGCTACAGTCCATGGGGTCGCAAAGAGTCGGACACGCTGAATGACTGAATTGACTGATACTTGAGAGCCTCAGTTCCTTACTGGTTGTCAACTGGAGGCCACCTTAGTTGTGCAATGCAGGCTTCTCCATATGGTGACTTACTTCATCAAAGTCAGCAGAGACAGGTAGTAAATAGAGTCTGCTGGCAAGATGGGGATTTTTACCATCTTTAAAATGTAATCATGGAAATAAAATCTCATATCTTTACCATATTACATGGGCTAAACAAAAGTTAGGGATTCTGCCTACATTCAAGAGAAGAAATACATAACGGTAAGAACTAGAAGGTAGGATAACTGGGCCATTTTGGAGTGGGTCTGCTATAGGTATTTTAATGAATCTTATCTGGAATGACAGAAGAGTAGAAAGTGGCTAAAATTCTGATCAGTATAGAAGCAGCACTTATTCATGTTACCCAGAAAAGGAGGATATTTGCTCATTTTTGTCCTTTTGATTATGTTCATGTTTTTATCTGTGTTTAGACATATGTATGGAATGGTCTTATTTTGTGTTCATCCATTATAGTAACATATGTTAGTGACATCTTTGTCATTGTCTGATTGGCGTCCTATAAAATTGTTTATAATCAGCAGAAGAATACCAAGACACGAGATCAGCAGCTAACAAGACCCAGGTCTAACTGATGGTTCAAGAGCAGCTTCTAGCTGTCAGAGGCCATGTTTCTCTTTCTCATAAGAAATAAGCTATAATAGAGAGAGAGCAAAGCTATCATAATAGATAGCAAAGCTTGGAAAACAAATGAGAAGGAAAAATATACACAAATAAGATCATAGATGATTTTCTAAACAAGCAAGACTAATTATTTTTTAATTTTTTATTTTTATATTTTACTGACGTATAGTTGATTTAAACTGTTGTGTTAATTTCCACCGAACAGCAAAGTGTTTCAGTTATCCATGCATATATTCTTTTTACAAATTCTTTTCCATTATGGTGAATCACAGTATACTGACTATAGTTCCTTGTGCTATATAGTAGGATTTGTTGTTTATCTATCCTATATATATTAGTTTGCATCTTCTAATCCCAGATTCCAGCTCCTTCCCTCCCCTACCTCCTCCGCTTCTTGGCAACCACAAATTTGTTCTTTATGTCTGTGTGTCTGTTTCTGTTTTGTAGATATGTTCATTTTTGGCAAGACTAAATATTAAAGTCACATCTTTAATCAAAATGGATTTGAAAATGATCTCTAAGGACTCTGTTATATAAAATGTATGATGATTATGCATAATTTTACAAAAGCTACCATTATAAATGTATATAGTTTTATCCAATCATGTGACTATATATGTTTTAACATTTTTTTTTGCCTGGTTTTCTAAAGTCCTAGGCTAAAAGATAATGAGAGATATTTGAAACCAAAGAACTTTACATTATTAATTATCAGGGGTTTTTTGCCAAAAATTGGCATAGCAAGAATTTCAACAAAGTTTTTTTTCTTACGTTAGAAAAAAGGCTTAAAAAAATATGAATTTGAAAATAACATAAATTATAGTGATTTAAATATAATCAAACAAAAATGTAATGATGTCAATGGTTATTTCAGGGTTTATGATTGAAAAGGAAAGTGTAAAATGGGGTTAAGCATTCTCCTGTCTTACAGTAGAGTCAGATGATGAATTTTTGTTGGTCTGTTACCAAGCACATTTGTATATATGATAAAATGCCCCTGTGGAATCTACAGTCAAGCCATCAAACTGTAATAGCTGTTCCCGTGGGGAAACCATGACAAGAGAAGTTAATCATAAGTAGTACCAGCACTATTACTTTATGAAAATGGCAAAGTAATATGTGGTCATGAGGTTCAAAATTGTTCCCCAGTCGATTGTCTTTCCCAAGATACTAGGAGCATTCCTCCTAATATGAAGGCTTTGTTCTTTGTTTTCTATTTGCTCCGGACTTTCTGAGTCGGATTAATCTTTCTATTAAAAAAAAAGTCTGCTTCCCACCCCTGCATATGCTCATTACTCAGAATAGTTTCTTTTTTACCTGTTTGGTTTTTTTTTTTCTTTCCGTCTCATATGCAACACACATTAGCCATTCAAGAATCAAAGACAGAATATCAATGAATCTGTTTCTATTCCTGAAGGATCCTTTACTGCCTTGTTACCTGTTTTTCAGATCTCAAGAAAATTGTTCTTAGCATTTCAGCATCTTCCTTGAAAATACCTTTACTCTCGTCCTACCGTCCCTTGTTGGTACTGTTTTACTGTAATTTGATAGTAACTTACTCCTGCCTGTGCTGAATACTGATCATATTTTAATCCGAGTTACTGATCTCTCTTTCCTCTGACTAAGAAAGCTATCCAAAACTTATAAATAAGGTAAAGAAATTGCTGTGTTTTCTTTCGGTGTTTTTGCTGAGCATTATCTGGCCAAACCAAGGATTATCTGATTTCTTAGAGTATGTGCCTTTGTTGAACTTGCTATTTTACTGTTGGTTTAGATAATTTACAACTCTGTAAGGATAGTCATAACTGGTAGACTTATATGATGCTTGTCCTATACCAATGCAGTTTTATTGCCCTGTAGGACATTAACCAGGTTTCTACCCAAATAAGTAATCTTATTTAAGCATTCATTTTCTTTAGCTACTCTGAATACTTCCTTCTTTCTAATTCTTTTTGAACTATCCTTACCATCATGCAAGTTCTATCATTCGTTAGTGAATTAAATATTTGACATGTGCTCACTTTATGTTCATATGAAAGTTATATATTTAACTTCTTGAAAATTATACTTTGACACTGCTGTTCTGTTAGAGTCTGTACTTTAAACCCTTTGTTCACAGCGTTTTGAATATAGCAGATGTTCAGGAAATAGTTATCGAGTATTTGAGGGGAGTATTAGAGAGAAAGTAACTGGATTTAGAATAAAAACTTGCTTACATTCAAATGCCTTCTGATGTAATAGTGAAACTGGATTGAAAAACCTCAATTTCTAGTTCAAGGACATTTTTATTGGCAGAGGACAGCCTGAATGCCATATATAGAACTAGATATTCAAATACTATGGTTATCACATGCCTGAAACAAAATATTCTGTTACCTGAAATAAAACTGAAAAATGGTATAACTGCTTTAAACATTATTATGATATTCAATCACCTTTATGGATGTCAAAATTATGTATAACTGTAATATAAAGTAGGCAGTTAACATAACAATATCACCCATTGCATATGTAGTGAACAGTTTTACTACTGTAATACCCAGATATTAAAATTTCAATAAGAAAAGGTAATAAATATGAGTTATTTTTAGAAAAAGGAGCAGAACAGGTCAAAAGAGTGCCATATTTTTTCAGTTTTTATGAATCATAATATTTATATTACAGGTTCAAAAATGTGCATTTGTAGAACAAGAGAGAAAATCACACAATCTGGCATAAACTTACACTTATCTTTAAGTGGATAAATTCTAAAAATCTGGCAAAAATAATACCTTTGCTTTGACTATATAAAAAGAGAGAAGGAGAGGACTTCCCTGGTGGTCCAGTGGCTAAGGATCCGCACTTCCCATGCAGGGAGTCTGGGTTCAATCCCTGGTCAGGGAACTAGATTCCACATGCTGCAACTATAGATCCCACACGCTGCAATGAAGACCCAATGCAGCCAAATAATAAATATTAAAAATAATTTTTTTAAAAAGAAGAGAGAAAGAAAAAGAAAGGAAACCTAAGTAGTCATGAAAGAGTCTTGGAAAAGTGATTTTTGAAGAATGATCTAGAGTTTCTTAAAATACATAAACAGACATGACATCACAATCACTCACAAAAAATATGTATTGTTGACATGTTTGGCAATGACAAAATAAGATACTAAGGAGATTCCTGTGGACGGAGGAGCCTGGTGGGCTACCATCTATGGGGTCACACA
Organism: Cervus elaphus; assembly: GCF_910594005.1. NCBI lineage: Eukaryota > Metazoa > Chordata > Mammalia > Artiodactyla > Cervidae > Cervus > Cervus elaphus. Next base: position 46,766,096 of record NC_057832.1, read on the forward strand.
GAGTTGGACACAACTGAAGCGACTTAGCATGCATGCATGCAAGGAACAATATTTTCTCTAGATATATAAGTTTTGAATATATTATATAAGTATTATACCAGAAATCTTTATGAAAATCTTCTCATATAGAAATTTTAAATGGTGCTGTTTATTTTATGGCTTTTTTTCCCCTCTAGATATCCTCATTTGAGAAAATATTCATTTATAATGAAATTAATATGTTCAAATTACTGATTTTCATAGGCAGGATTTAATTCAATAGGTCATGTCCTCCTGATTCATTTCAAATACTTGATAATTTCCTGTATGTAGATTTTCTACCCTTCCCTGAAAAGAGAGCTGTGACCTTAAAGATAGCTCTACCCTCAAGAAGCTTTTATTTTCATAAGAAAAAAATACATAAATAAATAGCAGTTACCATGAAAAGAAAAATGATACAGAAGTCCCCAAAAGGGAGACAGTATTTTGCCATGGAGGCAATTATTGTGAAAAGATGATATTTGAACTGATTTTGAAACAATGGTTATCAATTCTACATTCATTCAACAAACTTTCAGTGATCTTCTACTCCCTTCATGTAAAATGTGTGTGATATAACAGTGAAGGACCTTGATCTTGACTTCAGAAGGTATACCATCTAACAGCAGAGATCAGAAATAGCAAAGTGAAGTGTCCTGAGTGCTCTGACCAAACACTCTCCTGTGTGCAGGAGACCGGGGAACACAAGGAGGTTGTCAATTCGACCTGGGTTAGGAGGATGACCAGGAAAGAAAAGGATTTAAAAACAGAAATGGAGAGAAAGTTCAGGAAGCGAAAATGACTTAAAAATGTTGACACGGGAAAATGGTAATGATATCATAAATGAAAAAAAGAGATAGATGGGATGCAAAACATGAGCTTTATGTCAACAGTGTTAGATCCACAGATACTTACAAAGAGAAAAAGAGGAAACCCTATCGTGGAAACTAAGCCAAAATGTGAACAATGGTGCTATATGGGTAATAGGATTATGGGTGGATATTTCATTTTTTTCCTTATTCTTTTAATTTTCAAATCTGTTACAATGCATCTTTACACAAGAAAAAAGATAATAGATGTTATTTTTAAAAGTAATCATAACCTCATATCAATCAGAATGGCTATCATCAAAAAAATCTATAAATTAAATGAAAGGAAAAAATATGTAAATAAATGCTAAAGAGAATGTGGAGAAAAGGGAACCCTCTTGCACTGTTGGTGGAAATGTAAATTGATACAACTACTATGAAGAACAGTATGAAGGTTCCTTAAGAAACTAGGAATAAAACTACCGTTTGACCCAGCCATCCCACTACTGCGTATACACCCTGAGAAAACCATAATTCAAAAAGACACATAAACCCCAATGTTCATTGCAATACTATCTACAATAGGTAGGGTGTGGAAGCAACCTAGAGGTCCACTGAGGATGAATGGATAAAGAAGTTGTGGTACATATATACAATGGAATGTTACTCAGCCATAGAATGAAATGAAATCGGGTCCTTTGTAGCAATGTGGATGAACCTAGTCTGTCATACAGAGTGAAGTGAGTCAGAAAGAGAAAAACAAATATTGTATATTACTGCATATGTATGCTTCATCAGTGGCTCAGCGGCCAAAATCTGCCTGCAATGCACGAGATGCGGATTTGAAGCCTGGGTTGGAAAGCTCCCCTGAAGGAGGGCATGGCAACCCACTCCAGTATTTTTACCTGGAGAATCCCATGGACAGAGGAGCCTGGTGGGCTACAGTCCATGGTGTCTCACAGAGTCGGACATGACTGGAGAGACTTAGCAGGCATGCACGCATGTATATATATGGATTCTAGAGAAACCAGTACTGGTGAACCTATTTGCAGGGCATGAATAGACATGCAGGTGAAGAGGATGATCTTGTGGACACAGAGCGGGAAGGAGAGGGTGGGATGAATTGAGGAGTAGCAACATATGTATACTGCTATGTGTAAACTAGGTAACTAGTGGGAAGCTGCTATATAGCCCAGGGATCTCAGCTCTGTGCTAGCCTAGAGAGGTGGGACGAGGGGGTGGCAGGAAGGCTCAAGAGAGAGAGAATGTACGAACTTATAGTTGATTCATGTTGTTCTACAGCAGAAACTAACATAGCATTGTAAAGTAATTATACTCCACTTAAAAAAAATTTTTTTAAGAATTTTTAAAAATTAAAAATAAAAAACAAAGTAATCTTAAGTCTTCTATTGCCTGTGATAGTAGAGGCTAGCTTAAAAGACCTGTGAGAGGGTGTGGTATTGCTCAGATTAGTCTGCAGCAGACCTAACTTCCTGAATAAGTAATTCTACGTTAATCTCTGAGCTTCTGGGTGCTCTCTGTGGGCATTCAGTGTGGCTGCTGGCCATTCTCCGTGAATTAAACAGCTTCTTGGGTCTTTTAAGTAGATACTGATGAGTCTTAGTGTTTAAAAACAGTAAGGGAATATGACATCTGGCAAGAGCTATTCAGGTAAAGAGGCAAACTCAGCCCTCTGTAAGCCACTATCAAATCCAGGAATTTATGGAAAAAAACTCTAAACATCCAAGGAGATGGCACAAAGGCCTTATAAGGTCTCTGAAACTTACCTCATTTATTTTCATACACTTAGAAGTTTATGAGCCTAAAACTATGGGAAACTTCAAGCCCCAGTTTTGCTAAATATTAAGAGAACAGGAAACTAAAATAATCTAAATTTTGAGAAATGTCTAGAAATATTTTATTCTTGAAGCATTCATTTTTAATTTTTGGAAAACTCACTGAAGGGGAATGAGTCATTTTCTGACAATGTTAGAAAGATTAAATTACTGTATATCCAGCAATAATTTAAAGCAATAGCACTCCTTTTATTCTAGTGTTTTTGTCATGTTTTATTTGTTTTCATTTGGGACTGGAACATGGTTTTTAAACAGCACTAGATGTGTAATAAATTTTAAAGTTGAAGTAGTTTGAGATACTCTGCTGCTGCTAAGTCACTTCAGTCGTGTCTGACTCTGTGTGATCCCATAGACGGCAGCCCACCAGGCTCCCCCATCCCTGGGATTCTCCAGGCTAGAACACTGGAGTGGGTTGCCATTTCCTTCTCCAATGCATGAAAGTGAAAAGTTAAAGTGAAGTCGTTCAGTCATGTCCAACTCTTCGAGACCCCATGGGCCACAGCCTACCAGGCTCCTCCGTCCATGGGATTTTCCAGGCAAGAGTACTGGTTACTCTAACCTGGACTATTTTAAGCACCAGCTATGCCTTCTTTTAAAATCTTCCTCATAGGTGTGTGGGAGCTGATTCTGGTCTCTGTGCAGCTTTGCTGAGCAGAAAGCATGGGCAGCTTCTTTCAGGGATGTTTGGGAAACTGCTCCAAAGCAGGCACCAGGCTGGCTTACATCTCTGGGTAACAAAGATAAAAGTCTCCCTCCCTAGAGACCATCCAGTGTATTGAAAATAATGTCCCCCTTCAGAAAGTAGGAGACAGATGCAGGTCTGCTGGTAGCCCCTACACAAGATCAGGACCTCCTAAGTCTCAAGGTTATTCCCTGTCACACAGTCTACCATGAGGATAGAATCTACCTTTGCCTACCTCTGCATTGCCTGGAAGGGATGATGAGAACTGAGAAGGGAACCAAGGGGAGCAGAAGTTTATGCTGCCTGTTGTGTCCTTAAAAGTGGACGTATGAAGCCATGTGGGCTTGTTTTATCCTTACCAAACAAATATATGGAAGTGTGGTAAGCTGACCAGCCCACTGCTCCTAAGAACCACTTGAGTGTTAACCAGATTAAAATTTGAGATTGTAAAAATAATTACAGATTTGGGGACATCATTCATGCTTCATGCATTAAATTAATGTCCATGTTTGTTTTAACAAATTCTAGAAGTTTTCTATTTAAATACATATTGGCTCAGATGGTAAAGAATCCACCTGCAATTCAGGAGACCAGGTTGCATCCCTGGGTCAGGAAGATCCCCTGGAGAAAAGAATGGCAACCCACTCCAGCATTCTTGTCTGGAAAATTCTGTGGACAGAGAAACCTGATGGGCTACATACCATGGGGTCACAAAGAGTAGGACACAACTAAGCAACTAACACTTTAACTTTTTTCCTCCTTAATTTGCCAAACATTTATTTTAATATTATAATTTCTAAAAATATTTTTGAAGTATATCTTTTTGAATTATCTTCACCATCTCTTTTTAAAGTGTCCCTGATACAGTCACATTTTTCCCCCTTATAAACAGTATCATTCACTTTGATTTTATATTTTATTAACCAGATTTATTTTTGACTGGCTTTCAGCTTCTGATATTTTCATAAGTGAGTTCTTTCTAATTAAAAAGAATGCATTTCAAACTCTAATGTAATTTCTAAACAAAGTATTATAAGAGTATTTTATAATTTTTGACCCATTGTGTTAATTGAATTAGTAAATGAAACTTCACAAATATTTTTTAGAAAACAACTAAAAATTCATCACCTTTAAGTGAGATTTTAGAGTAAACACAAATGTTATGAAAAGAAACAAACAAAAAACCAAACCCACATGAAATGTTAAATAGTAGTTTTCTTTTATCTTAAGCTCATTATTTAAACTCAATGTAGTAGAAGCAGAGTTAAGTTGCCTCAAGGCCCTTGTTGTTGCTATTGTTGTTCAATTGCTCAGTCCTGTGTGACTATTTGCAACCCGATGGCCAGCAGCATGCAAGGCTTCCCTGTCCTTCACCATCTCCTGGAGCTTGCCCAAACTGATGTCCATTGAGTCAGTGATACCATCCAACCATCTCATCCTCTGCTGTCCCCTTCTCCTCCCACCTTCACTCTTTCCCAGCATCAAGTTCTTTTCTAATGAGGTGGCTTTTTGCATTAGGTGGCCAAAGTACTGGAGCTTCAGCTTCAGCATCAGTCCTTCCAATGAATATTCAGGGTTGATTCCCTCCAGGATTGACTGATTTGATCTCCTTGAGTCCAAGGGCCTCTCAAGAGTCTTCTCCAACACCACAGTTCAAGTGTCAATTCTTTGGTGCTCAGCCTTCTTTATGGTCCAATTCTCCCACCCATACGTGACTACTGGAAAAAACATGACTTTGACTATACAGACCTTTGTTGGCAAAATAACATCTCTGCTTTTTAGTACACTGTCTAGGTTTGTCAGAGCTTTTCTTCCAAGAAGCAAGCATCTTTTAATTTCATGAGTGCAGTCACCATCTGCAGTGATTTTGGAGCCCGAGAAAATAAACTCTATCACTGTTTCCATTGTTTCCCCATCTAGGGACAAAACCAAAATGGATCACTGGCCTTTTAAGAGGATCTCAAGACTAATCCTATCAAAATGTAAGAGTATTAAATACCCTCCTGACAAGGAAGAACTAGCCAGATATTCCAACCCATGCTTCTGCTTCATAATCTGTCCCTATCATCTACATTCCCAAATTTTCCTTAACCTCCTTAATTTTACCATTTTTCAACCTGCCAGTCATCCTTTTATTAATGAAAGACCCTTACTGTACTCTTTCACTTTAATCCTGCTTCTCGCATAATTCCCCATGACCTCAGTCACATGAATGACAAAGCCAGCACTCTATCCTCCTCATTCCTTCATATGTTTGCCCTCTCCCCAAAAACACGGCCCTCTGTCTCACCTGTATCATCCATTCCCATGGTCGTACCTTCTTTCCTGAAGATACCACTGGGAAGGAAAGAGTTGAGCCATTAGCCTATGGTCTGTTTATCTTTCTTTACTGGGGGTATGTAGGAGATGTTATCAGAAAAGAAAGATCTCAGATGGTTTTGTCTAAAGTCAATGTGAATATGCTAATACTTGACTAATGATCAAATCAGTATTGTATCCTAGACATAAAATCCTTATCTAATGATGACTTTTGGCAGAATAAGCTTCAGTCTATGACTTTGTAAGGCATAGCTTCCTAGAGAATGTTATATAAACTAAATAACCATGCAGTTACACAAATGGGTATATTTCATGGCCTTACATGCTTCCTGTTGTGTGAGGTCACCAGTACAACTTGCTCAGACTGCTCACCTATTACTCTCAGCTGAAAGGCAGATCTGACATGAAGGAAGAAGCTGAGGACCTATATTCTGGATACCAGAACAAATTCTGCTTTCCCCATTCTTCTTCATTGTTTATATGAAGCTTAATAGTAAGATACTTAATTTTAGTGAATCTTATTTGGCAAACCAATTGTTTTCTGTTAGTTCAACCAGCAACTACTTCTTCTCATAATTTCATGTTTTGTTTTCTGTCCAGTACCTCCCACCCTCCCAGTTAAGCTCTGGAAGTAGTTGAGTTTACATTACTACAGTATTGTATGAAATCACAATACACTGTATTATATCAGTAACAAAAAGTTTTTTAGTCTCTCTCTAGGTAAATGTATCTAGTCCTGCTGCTTTAAATAACATCTACATGTTAATGAATCGCACATTTAAATTCTTAACCCAGACTCTCGCGCTCTACACGGCATGTCTTCCTTGACATCTCCATTTGAATCCTTTGTGGACATCTCAGACTTAGTTGATGCTAAAAAAGCTCTAAAATTCTCCCATCTCTTCTCCTCCAGTGACCCTCTATCTTAAGGAATGGAGCCATCAATCATGCAGTGGTGCAAGCCACAAATATGTAAGCCATTCTTGTTTCCTCTCTTTTTCTCAACCTCCCTCCCCGACAGCTAATTTATCAGCAGTTCGTGTTGCTCTATAGCCAAAATGTACCTGGAGGGACTTCCCTGGTGGTCCAGTGGCTAAACCCCATGCTTGTATTCGGGAGGCTGCAGTTCAGTCTCTGGTGGGGGAACTAGATCTCACATGTACAGCTAAGACCTGACATAGCCAAATAAGTTAATTAATTAAAAATAAATAAATACAGCATTGCAAAAACAACGAACAAAAACAAAACAAAATGTACCTGGAATCCATTTGGTTATTCTGTCTTTACTGACGGTGTTCTAATTCAAACAAGCATCATATTTTACCAGGACAACTTAAAATAATACCAGGCTGATCTCCTGCTTCCCCTCTTACCTCCTTACATTTCGTTCTTCACACAGCACTCAGAGTAAACTCAAATTCTGATCACAATACCTCTCCTACTTAGAAACCCTCAGTGGCTTCCAAACAGTCTGCTGCTGCTGCTGCTAAGTCGCTTCAGTCGTGTCCGACTCTGTGCGACCCCATGGACTACAGCCTACCAGGCTCCTCCATCCATGGGATTTTCCAGGCAAGAGTACTGGAGTGGGGTGCCATTACCTTCTCCATCCAAACAGTCTAGAATAATAATAAAACCCAGCTTCCTTATTATAATTTACCACAATATGTGTGACTTGGCTCCTGCCTTTCCCTCAGATCTCATCTTGTAAAACAATCCCTTATTCGCAACACTTGAGTCAAACTGGCTTTGGGGGGCTTCCCCGGTGGCTCAGTGTAAAGAATTCACCTGCAATGCAGGAGATGCAGTTTCGATCCCCGGCTCAGGAAGATCCACTGGAGGAGAAAATGACAACCCACTCCAGGATTCTTGCCTGGGAAATCCCGTGGACAGAGGAGCCTTGAGGGCTACAGTCCATGGGGTCACAAAGAGTCAGACATGACTGAGCAACTAAACGAACTGGCTTTTGGTTACTCACGCTAGCTAAATACATTTTGGTCTTCATGCAAGCTCTTTGTGTAGTCTACTTTTTACTTTTTCAGTTTCTAGACAAATGGTATCTCCTTAGAAATGCTTTCAGTTCTCGCCTGTCTTCAGCATTTCTTCTATCAGCATTTCTTCCATCATTTCTATATGTTATAGAAGAATCACTCAGATCATCTATTTAAATCCTCTTTATTGTTTTACCTGGTTATTATCTGTCTAAGCTAAGCTAAGTCACTTCAGTCGTGTCCGACTCTGTGCAACCCCATAGACGGCAGCCCACCAGACTCCCCTGTCCCTGGGACTCTCCAGGCAAGAACACTGGAGTGGGTTGCCATTTCCTTCTCCAATGAAGGAAAGTGAAAACTGAAAGTGAAGTTGCCCAGTCGTGTCCGACTCTTAGCGACCCCATGGACTGCAGCCTACTAGGCTCCTCCATCCATGGGATTTTCCAGGCAAGAGTACTGGAGTGGGGTGCCATTGCCTTCTCCAATTATCTCGGACACGACTGAGCTACTTCACTTTCACTTTCACTTTCATGCATTGGAGAAGGCAATGGCAACCCACTCCAGTGTTCTTGCCTAGAGAATCCCAGGGACGGAGGAGTCTGGTGGGCTGCCGTCTATGGGGTTGCACAGAGTTGGACACGACTGAAGTGACTTAGCTTAGCTTAGACAGATAATAACCAGGTAAAACAATAAAGAGGATTTAAATAGATGATCTGAGTGATTCTACTCCCTACTAGATATAAACTCCTAGAGGTGAACTATTTTGACTGTTTGTTTCATCACTCTGTCTCTAGGGCCAGGCACATTTTAAACATCTAATAAAGATTAGCTATTATATTTGCTATTTTAAAACAAGCATTTATTAACTGCCTAGAATATTCTGGGTGCTTCAGATATATTATCTCAGATGTCTTTACAACAAATCTATGAGATATAAGCTTTTTGAGATATACATATTCATATATCCATACCTCTTTATATCTAAATCTGTATCTATATATAGATATAGACAATTTATTTTAGTGGGGAACTGAATTATTCCCAGGGTTTTATTCACTAATAAGTAATGATCTAGTGGGACTGGTGTTCAGTACTCAAGAGTCCTTGGCCAAGTCCACTTTCAGTTGTTGCCTGTAAAATTCTTTATTCTGTAATAATTATTCTTATGTCAATTTATGTAAGAAATTAAAATAAAACAATACTGGACTAGATAGACTTTGGTAAGCAACAAATTATTAATAATAGATAATTATATTCTGAGATATAAAATACTATTAAAAATTCTAACCCTTTGAATTATTCATAGTATTTATACTAGAAGTATAAGTCAGAATCAAGGGAAATAAAAAATATTCAGAAACTCTCTGATGCATTAATATTCTTTTATTAGATTTCAACTCAAGTGTTTTTACAGAGACTTGAAACTTTTACTCAAATTGGAAACATATTCAGGAATTATTTTTTGAGAGGGAAGACTTGCCTCATGAAAGATTTATAAAATTATCATATAAATTAATGTCCTATTTGGGGAATTATTACATTTAGAACATTAGGGAATGATTACTTTTCTGAGGCAGAATTTGGGACAATTTAGATCTGAATTATAACAATGATACTTAGCTCTGAAATGCTCTTGAATAGTCTCATAGTATTTTCATCTTCTTGTCAATGTCTTGAATAATATTCTATGATAGCATTCACTCACAAATTGTGAGAAAAACAAAAATCCCTAGCACCAATAAAAGTATGATCTAGTTGATGAATATGAATTGAACCCAAACTCATTTTCCAAAGTTCATGCTGGATATTTATTTCATAAATAAAAGGTCAAAAGAAAATTATGTTTAGAATATGAGTAAGAAAAATCACAAAAGGAGGTGGCAAAATTTGAATGCCCATTAATTCAGCTACAGCATCAAAGAATATTTAAGTTCAGTTGAAATAGATAAAGGACATTTTAAGGTTCAAAGAACAAATATATATATGACATGACTTTTAAGAACTGTTATCCTTAAGCTTAATTTGATACTTTAAAGTTCATTTTGTGTAGCTTCAAAAATAACAATCTTTAGAAAAGTGATTGAGTTTTTATCTCCATTACATTCCTATTGCAATTTTGCTTTATACCATTCTCACTGTCTGAGCCACTAACGTCGGGCAATTTTCTAAACTCCTACTTTATTATAAATGCATTCTAATTCTATGTGAAAGACATTGTCTTTCAACTTTACTGTCCATGGCATTCATCTTAACATGCAGAAAATGATCAACAACAGCCCTGGGACTTCTTCACATTTTCTTTTTACTAACTATGACCTAATCTCTCAGCCTCAGTGACACAAGTATAAAACTGAGTTAATCCTAGTCAAGAAGATTTGGACAAATAGCTAAATCGAGGTAATGTTTGTATAAACGCTTTGTAAAATATACCATGTTTTGTGAATATAAGGTATTATTTCTGACCTGATTTCACTGAACTCACTATCAGTTCAGTTCAGTGCAGTTGCTCCGTTATGTCTGACTCTTTGTGACCCCATGAACTGTAGCACACCAGGCCTCCCTGTCCATCACCAACTTCCAGAGCTTGGTCAAAGTCATGTCCATCCAGTCGGTGATGCCATCCAACCATCTCATCCTCTGTCATCCCCTTCTCCTCCTGCCCTCAGTCTTTCCCAGAATCATGGTCTTTCCAATGAGTCAGTTCTTCGCATCAGGTGGTCAAAGTATTGGGGCTTCAGCATCAGTATCATTTGCTGACCAACAGGAATTAGAAACAAAAGAGATTAGCTAATTATTCTAGACTTATTCTTGCTTCTGTTGCTCAGACAATTGTTTTATTTTCCCTTTAAAAGGAAATGATGACTCAAGATACTTTGGTTGGATACAATTATCTATTAACATAGCAAAAGTGACACCCTAATTTAAATTCAATACTCATCAAGCAGAAATCAACATGAAAATACCTTTATTCCCCATTCAAAAATTATGAAGCTCCTTTTAACAGTTATATTTATTGTAAATGATACATCAAATACAGTGCACACCCAGACACATACATACACACACACACTTCTGTGAGAATTTGGCTACAATGCGTCAACCTCCAAATCTAATTACCTGGCAAAACTTAATTTTAAAAGTCTTTAAAAACTGAGGACAAGTCTTGGACATAGTGACAAATAAGGTTTCCTACGAGCCACACTAAACTGTATAATATAGGGATTATGTAGAGAGAATACTACTACATAGATACAAATAATAATATAGAAAAAAGCAGTCATTTTTATTCCAATTTTAGGTAAAGATCTTTTAAAATCTTTATGCTCCGAACTTTGTCTCTAAGTTCTTTATATGACTAAACTGCACATAATAATTTAATTCAAGTAATATTTATTACATGTCTAAATGGTCTGACACTGATCTAAATGCTGGAAATGCAACAGTGAATAAAAGACTGAAATAATAACTCCATCCAGCCCTGAAATGTATTAATTATTGATGAGCTACTCTGTGCAGAGTAACAAACATATTGTTTTACAACCCATAGGAAGACACCAGGGAGTTGTGAACAACTCTAAATGTGTATATGAGCTGAATGTTCAGCAAAAATCTAAATATCACAATAATAAAAAAAAAAGTAACTTGGGGAAAACTTGGTTACTGATCGTTAAGTGATATTTTACCTTGAAAGTGTTAGTTGCATCCAACTCTGCAACCACTGGACTGGAGCCCGCCAGGCTCCTCAGTCCATGGGATCCTCCAGGCAAGAATACTGGAATGGGTTGCCATTCCCTTCTCCAGGGGATCTTCCTGACCCAGGGATTGAACCCAGGTCTCCTGCATTGCAGGCAGCTTCTTTACTGTCACTAGGGAAGCCCTATTTTACCTTGAGGGTTATTGGATTTGTAACAATTCAGTCTAGTCCCCGATTGGAACTACATCATATATCAAAAGGTTCTCTTCCTTGGCAACTCAAGGCTAATTACAGTAACATTACATTTGCTTTACATCCTCCATTAGGATGTAAAAACTGCCACCATTGCTTTCATTGGACATATTTATATACCATTTTTTCAGTGATTAATTATCCTTTATCTCTTTTTTCTTATCCTGCTAAGAACTGTTTGCCCAGCTGTTCAAATACGAGCTGTAATTAGAATACAGGCTCATAAAAAACTTATTTTTTCAAACTAGTGATAATATCAATAGATTAATTCAGATATTCTAATGTGTTTGACTTTTGCCTTTTCACAAAAGAAAGTAAGTAAAATGATGCCCAAGAAATGGCCTTTGAGCCTTTTTTATAGCCTTTAAGGGCTTCCCAAGTGGCACTAGTGGTAAAGTACCTGCCTGCCGAGGCAGGAGACATGAGACACGGGTTTGATCCCTGGGTGGGAAAGAGCCCCTGGAGGAAGGCATGGCAACCCTCTCCTGTATTCTTGCTTGGAGAATCCCACGGACAGAGGAGCTGGCGGGCTCAGTCCATAGGGTTGCGAAGAGTTGGACATGACGGAAGCAGCTTAACATGCAGACACATAGCCTTTGAGCTTCTCCACAACTTTACAGTAAAGATGAATCTGAAAAGAAACATGGTAAAACTTTCTGACTTTCTTCAGGCATAGGAAAGACAATGTTATAGAGCAGATCTATGTCCATATAGACAGGGGTCTGAAATTAATGAGTGAGAGTACAGAGAATATAGCCTGCATTCCTGTGTATATATTTACTTACACATGTAAACTAGAGATCTTGTATTCAACCAGTCTGTGAAATAACAAATGAATTAAATGTTTTTCTGGAAACAGAGCTCCAGAAATTCTGATTGTGAGTAGCATGATATTTTACGAGGTTCCCCTCCCTAAGGATTTGTGGAAGTTGCTGAAGAAAATGAACGTACTCCAAAATGCATCAAGATTGGCATTTACCAGTTCAACCAGCTTCCTGCCTCCTGTCATTTGCTCCACTCCACTGCAAGAATATCTCAAATCTTCTGTAATCCAGGGATCTGCTTTACTCAAGTGATAGTTGTAATCTAATACACCACTTTCCCACAGTTTCCCATTACTGCTTACAATCCTACTAAGTATTTTCTAGTCTTCTACTTTCTGACTTATACTTCATTGATGGGAACTTTCTCACCACCCCCATGAATCTATAAACATGCCTTCAACTATGACCATGTTATTCTTTTTGAGACAGCAGAATACATGTTCTTTCATTCAAAGACTGGGTGCTCTGTATGTGTTCAAGATCTCATTTCTTTTTCCATAAATAGCTTCGCTTTCTCTTTAACAGATGCTCCTTTGAAAGTCATCTGTCATTTCTAGTCTAGTAGCTTTAAGGATTTTCTATTTTTTTTTCCAATTTTTTCATGATGTGTCTAGATATAGAATTCCTTTCATTACCTGGATTTGGAATTTTTTGCTACTTGATATTGTGAGTTTGTCTATCATCAGTACTGGAAAACTCTCAGCTGTTATAATTTAAATATTGACTAATTCTATTCTATTGTTTTTTCCTTCTGAGACTCTAATTAAATGCATATTTTCTCCTTATATCCTCTATATCACTTCCCTGCTTTTTTGTATTTTCATTCTTGTGTCTGTGAAGTGAAAGTCGCTCAGTCGTGTCCGACTCTTTGTGACCCAATGGACTAAACAGTCCATGGAATTCTCCAGGCCAGAATATTGGAGTGAGTAGCCTTTCCCTCCTCCGGATCTTCCCAACCCAGGAATCAAACCCGGGTCTCCCTCATTGCAGGCAGATTCTTTACCAGCCGAGCCACAGGGAGGCCCTCATGTGTCTGTACTAAACTCTGAATATTTAACTCTGATATAAATTTTATTTCACTGATTTTCTCTTTAGCTATGTCTGATCTGTTATTAAACAAAAGTATGAAATTTTGCTTATTTGTTTGTTTAACTGAAATATAGTTGGTTTACAATATTGTGTTATTTTCAGGTACATAACATAGACTCAATATTTTAGGTTTCAGTTAAGTTCAGTTCAGTCGCTCAGTCATGTCTAACTCTCTGCGACTCCCATGGACCGCAGCACACCAGGCCTCCCTGTCCATCACCACCTCCTGGAGATTACTCAAACTCATGTCCATCAAGTCAGTGATGCCACCCAACCATCTCACCCTCTGTCGTCCCCTTCTCCTTCTGCCTTCAATCTTTCCCAGCATCAGGGTCTTTTCAAATGAGTCAGTTCTTCACGTCAGGTGGCCAAAGTATTGGAGTTTCAGCATCGGTCCTTTCAAAGAATATTCAGGACTGATTTCCCTTAGGATGGACTGCTTGGATCTCCTTGCAGTCCAAGGGACTCTCAAGAGTCTTCTCCAACACCACAGTTCAAAAGCATCAATTCAAAAAAAAGAAGAAAAAACCAAAAAACAAAAGCATCAATTCTTCGGCACTCAGCTTTCTTTATAGTCCAACTCTCACATCCATACATGACTACTGGAAAAACCATAGCTTTGACTAAACAGACGTTTGTTGGTAAAGTAATGTTTCTGCTTTTTAATATGCTGTCTAGGTTGGTCATAACTCTTCTTCCAAGGAGCAAGCATCTTTTAATTTCATGGCTGCAGTCACTGTCTGCAGTGATTTTGGAGCCCCCCCCCCAATAAAGTCTGTCACTGTTTCCGTTGTTTCCCCATCTGTTTGCCATGAAGTGATAGGACCACATGCCATGATCTTAGTTTTCTGAATGCTGAGCTTTAAGCCAACTTTTTCACTCTCCTCGGTCACTTTCATCAAGAGGCTCTTTAGTTCTTCGCTTTGGGCCATAAGGGTGGTTTCATCTGTGTATTCCCACTGGTAACCACTAGTTTCTTTTCTATAGCTGTGAGTCTGTTTGTTTTGTTAGGTACATTCATTTCTTTTATTTTTAGATTCCATATATCAGTGATAACATAGAGTGTTGTGTCTCTGCTAACTTCTTTGACTCAGCATATCTTCTAGAATCACCTGCTTTGCTGAAGGTGGCACAATTTTATCTGTTTTATACCTAAATAATATTCCATTGTATATATGTACCACATCATCTATATCCATTCACCTGTTGGCAGATATTGTTGTTTCCATTACTTGGATTTTGTCAGTAGTGCTGCAATCAATGTTGGGGTTCATGTGTGTTTTCCAGTTATTGTTTTCTCCATGTATATGCCCAGGAGTGGGATTGCCAGATCATATGGTTTAAACTAGATCCTTTAGGTTTTTAAAGAACCTCTATGCTGTTCTCCACAGTGACTCTTAACGATTTACAATTCAACCAGTCATGTGAGAGGTTTCCCTTTTCTCCACACCCCTTCCACCATTTTTGTGTGTGGACTTTTGATGGTCATTCTGATGAATGAGAGGTGGTGCCTTATTGTAGTGTTGATTTGCATTTCTCTAATAATGAGTAAACATGTAGGGATGTGAGAGTTGGATCATAAAGAAGGCTGAGCACCAATTGGTGCTTTTGAATTATGGTGCTGGAAAAGACTCTTAAGAATCCCTTGGACTGCAAGAAGATGTCAATCCGAAATGTAATCAACCCTGAATATTCACTGGAAAGACTCGTGCTGAAGCTCCAATACTTTGGCCACCTAATGTGAAGAGCTGATTCATTGGAAAAGACCCTGATGCCAGGAAAGATTAAGGGCAGGAGGAGAAGGGGGCGACAGAGGATGAGATGTTTGGATGGCATCACCAACTCAATGGACATGAGTTTGAGCAAATTGTGGGAGACAGTGAAGGACAGGAAAGCCTGGCATGCTGCAGTTCATGGGGTCACAAAGAGTTGGACACAACTTAGCGACTAAACCAAAACAACAATAATGAGTGATATTGAATCTCATTTCATGTGCTTTTCAAAAAAAAAGGTGTAAGTAAAATTTACCTGTTAAAATTGGCTTCTTGAAAACCTAGCTTGTTTTGAATTCTTATTCGACTGCCTACCCCAGGCCATTTCTTGAGAACAGGTGTCATTTACCTGTTAGCAATGGTTTTAAGGGGCTTCCGGGGTGGCTCGGCGGTAGAGAATCCGCCTATAAGGCAGAAGACCGGGGTTTGATCTCTGTGTTAGGACGGTACCCTGGAGGAGGGCATGGGAACCCACTCTAGTGTTCTTGCCTGGAGGATCCCATGGACAGAGGAGCCCAGCAGGCTACAGTCTACAGGGTCGCAAAGAGTTGGCTAGGAGTGAAGCAACGGAACACACTCACAGGCCCTGGTTTTAAAGTTGTAGTTTGGGAAACAGCCACAAGGAGGCAGCATTTCTTCAGCCCCTCTCTGCTTACTGTGACAAACAGCCTCAGGGAAAGGCGTGTTCCTGAGCTGTGAGGAGACTGGAGCGCCACACAAATACGCCAGGGCTTCTGTCCCATTTCTTCTGCATGACACTTGACCGCCTAATCCCGAGCAAATCACGGTTCCTGCGGGTCCCTCTGCTGTTGTCTCTGTCCTCTGCGGCTCTCTGAAGGCGACGTTGTCCCTGTGTAGGGCAGCTCAAAGTAGGGGAAGGAACCCAAGCACCGAGAAACATGGAGGCCGGGTTCCTTTTCAGAGCCCTTCAGGACCAGAAAGTCCACCGTCCTGTGGGTGCATAGGCTTGGGTTAGCTACTGGAGGTTCGCCTGGATATGGAGATTGCAAGCCTGGTGGGCTGCCGTCCACAGGGTCACAAAGAGTCAGACGTGATTAAAGCAACTTAGCAGCCCCCTTTCAGAGGGGAGCGGGCACTCAGAGTCCCAGGGCGGCTCATTTACTGGCACTTCCTTCCGAGCTCCCTCAGCCCCGTAAGAGTCCTGCCTTGGGAACTGAGGAGACTCAGGCTCCAGGGACGACAGCCAAGACAGAAGGAAAATAGATAGGCATTTTAAAAACTTAATCTTTAGTGTATATTACAATATACTTCATTTATGGTACGACATTGTGTACGTTTTACACAAACAGCACATTGATTCAGTTATATGTAGATATATATCTATTAGTTTTCAGATTATTTTCCCGTATTTGTTATTCCTCTGTTGAGTAGGGTTTCCTATACTTTATAGCAAGTCCTTGTTGATTATCTGTTTTATACACCTGATTGTGTATATGTTAATCCAAACCTCCTAAATTATTCCAACACCCACCAACATTTCCTCTATAGTCATGATGAGCTTATTTTCTAAATCTATGAGTCTGTTTCTGTTTGAAAAATGTAGTTCATTTGTAGTAATTTTTAGTTTCCTTATATCAGTGATTTGTTATGACACTGTCTTTCTCTACCTGATCTACTTCACGAGGTATGTTCATCTGCAAGTGGACTTCAGTGGTTGCAAATGACATTATTTCATTTGTTTTTATCGCAGAGTAATGTTCCCTTCTATATATGTACCATTTCTGCATCTGACCATGGACAGTTTGGTGTTTCCCTGTTTTGGCTATTGTAAACAGTGCTAAAGTGAAACTTGGGGTCCTTTGTCTTAACCAACTGTGGTTTTCTCTGGATGCACCCAAGAGTGGGATGGCCGGATCAGATGGTAGCTCTATTTTTACTTTCTTAAGAAACTTCCATAGTGTTCTTATAGTGGCTCTTACCAGTATACCAATATACTGTATACCAATACACAGTCCCACAAAAATCAAGTGAAGGTTCTTTTTATCCACATACTCTCCTGCAGTTTTTCTTTGTAGGCTTTCTTTTTTTTTTTTTTTTTTTAAATTTTTTATTAGTTGGAGGCCAATCACTTCACAACATTTCAGTGGGCCTTGTCATACATTGACACGAATCAGCCATAGATCCACACGTATTCCCCATCCCGATCCCCCCTCCCACCCTTTGTAGGCTTTCTTATGGTGGCCTTTCAGCTAGTGACAAGTAACACGTCATTGTTTCAATTTGCATTTCTCTACTGCTAAGTGACCCCAAGCATCTTTCAATGTCTTTTATTTTTTTAAATAGTGTGTGTGAATTTTACCTTTTGCAGGTTGCTCCTTGAAAATGTGCCCTTTAATGAATTCTGTTTCAACTACCTACTCCCAGGGTATTTAAGGTGTCTTTTACATCCCTACAGGCCTTGTAAATAGGAAATAGTCCAAGGAACTAGTTTTCAAGTTGTAGTTCCAGAAAATGTCCACAAAGTGGAAGAATTTTTTCAACCCCACTTCCCACCCCTGGGGTAACCAGAGCCTTTGTGAAAGTCCTGTTCCTGGCTAGTAAAGGAGAATGGACTGTGGTAGAATATATACCCCAGATCTTGTGTCTTTTTACTTCTTACCCATAAAAGGACACCCTCTCAACAAGTCCAAAGACTGCCAATGTCCTGAGGGTGCTTTTGGCCATAGGTACAATGAGTCTAATGGAGGTGGAGCTGGGGGTCCCAGGAGTCATAGGCACCAGGTGACTATTCAGAGCTCTCTGGGCCTAGAGGGTCCACCATCCTTGGGTGTACTGTGCTTGGTTTTGCTGCCAGAGATCCCGAATGATCCTGGAGACTGTCAGTGATCCAGAGGGGAATAGGCACCTACAGGTCCAATGGGAGCTCATTTGCTGGCATATCCTGCCCTGCTCCCTCAGCACCATACCAGTCCTGCCTTGGAAAATAAAGCTGTTCAGGCTCCAAGGATGTGAACAAGCGTGAGTTTCTATGGCCCAAGAAGAATAGAGTAGGCATTCCTTTTTTTTTTCATGTAATTTAACTTCATTTTAAAATTATATTCAACTAGAGTTGTTTTGGAGAAGGAAATAGCAACCCACTCCAGTATTCTTGTCTAGAGAATTCCGTGGACAGAGGAGCCTGGTGGGCTGCTGTCCATGGGGTCACACAGAGTCAGACACGACCGAAGTGACTTAGCACGCATGCATGCATTGGAGAAGGAAATGGCAACCCACGCCAGTATTCTTGCCTGGAGAATCCCAGGGACAGAGGAGCCTGGTGGGCTGCCGTCTATGGGGTCGCACAGAGTCGGACACAACCAAGGTGACTTAGCAGCAGCAGAGTTGTTTTATGGTGTTTTGTTTGTTCTAGGATTACAGAAGATTGATTCAGGTATATGGAGACATATTTCTACTGTTTTTTTCAGATTCTTTCCCCCTACAGGTTATTACAGTGTTGAGTTGTGTTTTCTATAGTTTGCAATAGGGCATTCTTGATTATGTATTATATATAATAGCCTATGTATGTTGATCCAAAACTCCTAATTTCTCCAGACACCCACCTACCTTTCTTTTCTAATCACCATAAATTCATTTTTTGAAATCTATTTGAAAAATGGAGTTCATTTGTACCAAATTTTAGTTTCCACCTATCATTGATGTCTTACGTTATATCTTTCTATACTGCTCTACTTCAATTAGTATGATCATCAGCAAGTGAATTCATAGGGCTGCAAATGTCATTATTTCATTATTTTTGTGGCTGAGTAATATGCCCTTTATATACATGTCTCCAAAATGAATCCAGCCATGGATATTGTGCTGCTTGCCTATTATGGCTATTACAAATAGGGCCACAGTGAAGACTGGCGCCCATGTGACTTTTCCAACCATGGTTTTATTTGAATATATACCCAAAGGCAGGATGTCTGGATCATACATAGCTCTATTTTCAGTTTTTTAAGGAAACTCCATAGTGTTCTCATAGTATGTGCTACCAATTCCCAGTGCCCCAAATAGCTTGCTTGGATTCCTTTTTTGTCCACATCCTCTCCTGTAATTTTCTTTCTAGGCATTTTTATCATGGCCTCTCTGATCAGTGCCCAGGAATACATGGTTCTTGTTTAGATTTGCATTTCTCTGGTAGTTCAGACAATAAATGGCAACCCACTCCAGTACTCTTGCCTGGAAAATCCCATGGATGGAGGAGCATGGTAGGCTACAGCCCATGGGGTCGCAAAGAGTCGGACACAACTGAGCGACTTCACTTTCACTTTCAGACAGTAAACAATCCGCATGAAATGTAGAAGACCTGAGTTCAAACCCTGGGTCGGGAAGATCTTCTGGAGAAGGGAAAGGCTACCCACTCCAGTATTCTTACCTGGAGAATTCCATGGACAGAGGAGCTTGGCGGGCTACCGTCCATGGGGTAGCAAAGAGTCGGACAGCTGAGCAACAAACATTTTCCCTTTTGCTGCTAAGCAACCTTAAGAACATTTCTGTGTCCATTTTTAAAAAAAAAAAAACAACGGTATGTGAATCTTGTGATTTGTAGGTGGCTTCTCAAAACCGTGCCCTTTAGTGACTTTTGTTTCAATTATAGATAGATACCGCAGGACATTCTTAAAGCTCAGGTACAAACTACATTTTCACAGCCTTTCTGAATGGGAAATGCACCTAGACACTGGTTTCCCAGTTGTAGTTCCCACATATTTCCACACGGGGGCAGCATTTCCAAAACCTCCTCTCCTATTGCAGGGAGACAAGGCCCTGCAGACAAGCCCCTTCCTGCGTTGTAAACAAGAGTGGACCATGGAGAACAGCCCCCCGAAGTCTTTTGGACCTTTATGTGTTTTCCCTTTAAAAATATACTACTGGTAAGGCCAAGGTGTGCAAAAGATGTCCAGTGGTTTCTTTGAGTCATAGGTTCAGTGAGTCAAATGAGGAGGCCTGAGGTGGGTCACTTAGCACCAAAAGCCCTAAAGACTAGAAGACGTTTCAGAGATCTTAGGGCATTGAGGAACCAGAATCCTCGGGTGCACTAGGCTTTATTAGCTCCCAGACTTTCCCATTGATCCCTCGGAGATTGTCACCTGTCCGGAGGGTTCCAGGCCCAAAGGGTCCCATGGGATCTCTTTGATAAAATATCTTGCCAAGGTCCCTCAACCCCATGAGAGTCCTGACTAAGGAGACAAGGCAGCTCAGTTGCCAGGGATGGCAACATTTTTTTTATATACTGGACTATAGTTATCTCAGCAATTTGGATTTTTTACCTTTTTTTTTTTTTTTTTTTTTTTGGTATATAGCAGCTTCATTCACTTATATGGAGACAACAGGTAGTATTTTTTAGATTTTTTTTTCCCAGTTAAAATGGCACTGTGTTGAGTTTCCTGTGGTTTACAGGAGGTCCTTCTTGTTAGGTATTCCAGGTATATGTGTGCATGTCAACAATTTGTGCGGAACCCAACCGGATTTATTTTGTGCTCACCATGAATTTAGTTTCTAATTCAGTGAGTCTCTCGTCTGAAAGATGTACTTCACTGGTACCATATTTAGTTTCTACTTATCAGTGATCATCCTGGGTATTTGTTTTTCTCTGCCTGATGTAAGGCCTTGTGTGTGACCATCTGCACGTGCGGTCATGCTGCAAGTGTCACTGTTTCATTCCTTCCCCGGCCCAGAAGATTCTTTATCTTGACAACGTTTCCTCAATACTTCCCACCATGGACAGTCTGGTGTGTCTTAGTGAGTGTAATTAAGGCTGCAGCAAAGGTTGGAGTTCATGCCTTTTCCAACAGTAGTTTTCTCTAAAAATAGCCTCACACTTGGGATGCGCAGACTATATGTACCTGTCCATTTCGTGTCCTGCAGGATACCCATAGTGGTCTCATACACACTGTGACCAATTTCCAGTGCCTTGAACACGGAGTCAGAATTCACATTTTCCCACACTCACTCTTGGAATTCTTCATCATAGACAGATTTCCTGTGGCCTCTCTGATTGGTGACAATTAATACCTGGATTTTGTTTAGATTTGCATGTTTTTACTTGTTAGTGATGCACTGATCCTGGGGATGTTGTCCCCATGCACTGTCCATCCCATGAGAATATACTTGCAGGCATAATCGTGCCCAGCTTCCCCAAACCCAAGACATTCTTGTCTAAGAAAGATGGGCTTCTAAGTCTACAGGACTCACTTAAGCTTCCAGGTCTCCATCAGAAAAGCATGGATTTCCTTAGCCAAGGTTTAGTATAGCAAAATTGCTTTATTTCTTTTTTTTCTCCTCTTTCATCTAGTTTTTCAATGATATTGTCCACGATGACTTCAACTTGTTGTATTTCTCTTAGGCATTAAAATA
The DNA here is from genome assembly GCF_910594005.1 of Cervus elaphus. NCBI lineage: Eukaryota > Metazoa > Chordata > Mammalia > Artiodactyla > Cervidae > Cervus > Cervus elaphus. Next base: position 46,787,756 of record NC_057832.1, read on the forward strand.
GCTGGATTTAGTTATAAGTAGTAAATCTGGAGTATTTTTCAGATTCTTAACGCCTTATACATGGGTTAACCCATATACAAGTACTATAGTGACTAGCGTTTCCTGTGGTCCTTCTTGATTGTCTATTGTAGCTATTTGACTGTGTATGGAAATCCAATCCCCTATCTGCCTTTGCACTCAAGTAGATGACTTTTCTAGTCAGCATGAATTTTATTTGTAGATCTGTCAGTCTGTTTTAGTTTGAAAGAGATACATAATTCTGTCTTAATTTTTTTCTTTTTTGAAAAGGACTGTGTGTAAAGTTTACCATTTTAGGGTGCCTTCCTCAAACAGATTTGATTACTGAATGTTTTTTAGACTACATATCAGCAGCTCAAAACTTCAGGACACAAAAATAATTATTTAAATCTTCACAGACTTTGGGACTCGGGAATGGCCCCAACAGGGCTTTCCAAGTTGTAGTTCCCAACAGTGGCCACAAGATGGCAGCAGTTCTTCAACCACGCTGCCAACCCCAGGAGATGCAGACACGGAGCCAGTCGCCTTCCTGCGTTGGAAATCAGAGTGGATGGTGGGAGGACAGCCCCCTGAAGTGCTCTGCGCCGCTGTGTGTTTTGGGTCAAAAAAGCACCACTACCGATCAATCCCGGCCGTGGCAAAAGTGCCCAGGGGTTTCTTTCGGTCTTAAGTTCACTGAGGCTCAAGTAGGTGGCTCAAGGTGGGACCCCTAAGAGAAAAAGTCCTCGAGACCCGGTGACTCTTCCAGGTCTTAGGTCGTTAAGCATCCGCGATCCCTGGGTGCCATAAGCGTTAGTGGCTGCCTGAGTTCCGCCCCAAGGCTGGGGAGAGGTCACCCGCCCAGCCGCCCTCCACATCTCCTGGGACCTTCTTAGGTGGCACATTCTCTGGCCCAGACCAGTTCTGTCTAGCGAAACAAGGCTGCCCCTTTCCCATGGATGGGTATCATCTCGGATATCCTTGGGCCAGGTTTATCCAGGCGGTCTCCATTCTTCTTTTTTCTTTCTCTTTTTGTCCTTTAACCCACTATTGGGATTCTATTGATCGCCAGTTATTTCACGATTTTCGGCTTGTTTAGGTGTGCAGCAGCCTGATTCAGTACTATGGGTGAATCTTTGGTGTTTTTTAGATTCTCTCCCCACGCAGACATGTACTGTGCTGAGCAGAGGCCCCCAAGGTTGACAGGTTTGTGGATTCGGTCCTTCGGGTACAGGCGTGTGCATGTCCACCCAGCCTCCTCATTTATCCTCATTCCCAACCCGATGTCCTCCGTGGTCACCGCGAATTTGATTTCTCTCTCGGTGGGTCTGTTTCTGTTTGAAGGGTGTATTTTATGTGTACCAAATGTTAGGTTCCGCCTCTCAGTGATGACTTCATGTATTGCTTTCTTTCTCTGCCTGATTGATGTCCTCTCATATGACCTGGTCCAAGTGAAATCAAGTGGCTGCTGGGATCAATATTCCTTTCCTTTCCATGGATCACAAGATTCTTGATGTATAGCACGATTTTTCCCGAATTTCATCCCCCCGTGGATATTCCGGTGGTTTCCGGTTTCGACAATTGGAATAGCTTCCGCACAGAAGGCTGGAGTCTGTGTGTCTGTTCCGACTATGGTTTATTCCGAATTTTTCTTCAAACTTAGTATGCAGTGATCCTATGTTCCAGTCGGTTTCGATTCCTACAGAATAACCGTCGTGGTCTCACAAGCCGGGCCCAAGTCCAGTGCCCTGAACTCCACTCAGGTGTCCCATTCTCCCACTCCACTCTGAGAATTCTTCAGTGTAGACATATTTCACCTGGCCTCTCTGATCAGTGCCAGTTAAACCCTGGTTTTTGTTTAGATTTGCATGCCTCTACTTGTTGGTGACCCACTGATGCTGGGCCTTTGTCCCCCACGCAGAGGGGACCAGGCACTGTCGATGCCATGGGGCCTTAAGCGGGCATATCCTGACCAGCATCCTCAACGCCATGCCAGTCCTGTCTAGGAAAAATAGGCTTCTAAGCCTACAGGGATCCCAAAGGCTTGGATTTCCTTGCCCAATTTTTAGGCGAAAATGCCTCTCCACCGCCACCCCCCCCCCCCCCCCCCGCCCCGGAGCTTTCACCTCGTTTTTCAATTATACGGTCCTCCAGTGATTAAATTGTTTTATTTCTTGTAGGTGTAACATAGCTACATTCAGTTATATGTGGTCAACCTGGAGTATCTTTCAGATTTGATTCCGCCTAGAATAGTACTAGAGAGACTCAACTTTCCTGTGGTTTACAGGCGGTCCTTCCTGAGTCTGTGGTGGCTGTTTGAGTATGTATGGCGATATCACCACTTAAGCGGTCTTGACAGTCAAACAGATTTTTTTCTGGTTACCTTGAAATTGCTGCATACATCAGGAAGTCTGCTTTTGTTTAAAAGAGGTACACCTTTCAGAGTGTCCTTTTTCTTTTTTTCATTGTAAGCAAGTGTGTGAAGGTTCCCTTTTCGGGGTGGCTTCCTGAACGGTTTTGTTTATGTTTGTATGTCTCGAGTTGTTCGTGACCCACTGCTCCTGGGCACGTTGTCCCACATGCAGAGGGGACCAGGCACTGTCGATGCCATGGGGCCTTATGTGGGCATATCTTGGCCAGGTTCCTGAGCCTCATGCCAGTCTTGTGTAGGAAAAATAGACTTCTAGTTCTGCAGGAATCAGAAAAGGGTCTTTTTTCTTGGCCAACTTTTCTGGGTGGAATCTCTCTTTTTTTGTCTGTTTTCACCTAACGTTTACATTATATTGTTCTCCAGTGATTAAAAGTGTTGCATTACTTTTAGGCATAAAATAGCCGAATTCAGGTATATTTATTCAACCTGAATGTCTTTCAGATTTTACTCCATATTAAATAGTAGCATAGTGACTAGAGTTTCCTGTGGTTTACAGGAGGTTCTTCCTGTTGTCAGCTGTAGCTATTTGAGCTTGTTGGAACTCTCATTTTGTAATTTGTCTTGTCAGTCAAGCAGATTTCTTTTCTGATCACCAAAATTTGCTTTAGAAATCAATTAGTCTGTTTTTGTTTGAAAGAGATACTGCTTTCTGTGTATCCTTTTTTATTTTATTTTTTATACTTTTTTTGGTCAAGTTTACCTTTTCTGGTGGCTTCCCTAATGTGTGCCATTTACTCAATGTTGTTTGGATTACCTACTCACAGAACATTCCTTCAGGGCATGTATCATTTGCATCCCCTCTGCTGAGTGTGGAAGAATTGATGCTTTTGAATTCTGCTGTTGGAGAAGACTCTTGAGAGTCCCTTGGACTGCAAGGAGATCCAACCAGTCAATCCTAAAAGAAATCAGTCCTGAATATTCATTAGAAGGACTGATGCTGAAGCTGAAGCTCCAATACTTTGGCCACCTGATGCAAAGAACTGACTCATTTGAAAAGACCCTGATGCTGAGAAAGATGGAAGGCGGGAGGAGAAGGGGACGACAGAGAATGTGATGGTTGGATGGCATCACCGACTCAATGGACATGAGTTTGAGTAAACTCGGGGAGTTGGTGATAAGACAGGGAGGCCTGGTGTGCTGCAGTCCATGGGGTCGCAAGGAGTCGGACAGGACTGAGCAACTGAACTGAACTGAGTTTGGGAATAGTAAATTCCCCTAGGCGCTGGTTTCTAAGTTGTAGTTCTCAAATATGTCCACTAGGTGGCAGACTTTCTTCACCCACTCAGGGTGTTGGGTAATCTGAACCTTGGTGACAGTTCTCCAGGATTTTAAATGAGGGTGAAGGGTGAGAGAACAGACACTCGAGATCTTTCGGCTCATTCCTTCTTCCCCCTTAAAGTACACCCTTCTATCAAGTCCGAGACCTGCCAATGATGTCCTGAAGTTTCTTTCCACCACAGGTTCAGTGAGTTTTAGGATGAGCCTGGAGATGGGACCCCCAACATCAGGAGTCCTTGGGACCAGGTGACCATCCTTTGGGTGCATTATGCTTGGTTTAACTGCTGTAGGTCCTGAATCATCCTGGAGTGATTGTTGCCCTTTCAGTGGGGACCCGGCACTGCAGGTCCTGGGGAGCCTGTAAATGGCACGACCTGCCCAGTCCCTCAGCTCCATGGCAGTCCTGCCTTGGGAAGCAAGTCTGATTAGTCTCCAGAATATGAAATGCCTGGGTTTCCTCTGCAGGAAGAATTATTGTAGGCATTCTTTATGTTGTTGTTTGTTTGTTTTAATTTTATTGTTAACTTCAATTTTATATTATATTGGAGTATACTTTTTTTGGATTATATTCGTTTTAGGTTTTTGTCTGGTTTTGGTTTTTTTTCTTTTTAGGTGTATAGCAGCTTGATTTATTTATAGGAGACACACATCTACTATTTTTCATGTAGCTTATTCCTATATTGAATTCCTATATTGAATAGGTTTTTCCAGTGGTTTACAGTAGGTCCTTGTTTATTACCTAGGTTAGGTATACTCATGTGTATTTGTTAGTTGCAAACTCCGTACTTAATATCCTGTCCCCCTTTCTCTGTTGGTCACCCTAAGCCTGTTTTCTAAATCTGTGGGTCTCTTTCTGTTTTGCAAAGGTAGTTCATTTGTATCAATTTTTATTTTTCACATGTCAGTTCTATCATATGGTATTTGTCTTTCTGTTGTTGACTTACTTCACTTACTGTGTTTATCTCTAGGTCATTTATGTTTCTTTTAGTGGGAAAATTTCATCCATTTTTATGTAATTGTAATATACCTCTGTGTGTGTGTATGTGTGTGTATCTAACGTCTTCTTTATCCGTTCATCGTTTGATGGATTCTTAATTTGTTTCCATGTACTGTCTGTTGTATATAAAGCCGCTATGATCTTTGTTGGGCATGTGTTTTTTTCAAATTCTTGTTTTTATTTTCTTCAGTATATAATAAAAAATGGAATTGCTTAATCATGTCGTAGTTTTTTGGGGTTTTTTTTTTTTTGTCTCAGTATTCAGAGGAAACTCTACACTGCTTTTCATAGTGGCTGCACCAACTTGCATTCTCAACAAGAGTGTACTTGAGTTCCCTTTCTCCACATTTTTGGAACATTTGTTATTTGTAGTCTTTTGATGATAGCTGTCTTGACAGGTGTGAGATGATATTTTCTTCTGGTTTTCTTTTGCATTTCTTGGATGGTTAATGATGTTGAGCATTCTTTCATGTGTCTGTAGGCAATCTCTGTATCTCCTTTGGAAAAACATCTATTCATGTCTTTAGCTAATTTATAATTAGGTTTTCTTTAACATAGAGATGTATGAGCTTCTCATATATTTCGGATATTAACCCCTAATTGGTTTTATCATTTGCAAATATTTCCTCCTATTCAGTAAGTTATCTTTTTTTTTTAATTGATGGTTTCATTGCCGTGTAAAAGCTTTTCAGTTTAATTATTTATTTTTGCTTCTGTTTCTTTTTTTCAATTAAAAAGATTTTCTTTAGCTGTGCTGTGTCTTTGTTGCCGTGGCTGTGTGTTCTCCAGCTGTGGCCCAGTGGAGGCTTCTGGTTGAGGTGGTGTCTCACGTTGCAGAACGTGGCCCGCAGAGCTCCCAGGCTTCAGCAGTCCGGTGCGCGCTCAGTAATTGTGGCACGCGCTTAGTTGCTCGGAAGCAAGATCTTCCTGGACCAGGACTTGAACCCGCGTTTCCTGCATTGGCCGGTGGACTCTTAACCGCTGACTCACTAGGGAAGCCCTGCTTGGTTTTCTAGTTTGTTTTTTGTTTTTGTTTTTTTTTTAATTTTTTATTAGTTGGAGGCTAATTACTTCACAACATTTCAGTGGGTTTTGTCATACATTGATATGAATCAGCCATAGATTTACACGTATTCCCCATCCCGATCCCCCCTCCCACCTCCCTCTCCACCCGATTCCTCTGGGTCTTCCCAGTGCACCAGGCCTGAGCACTTGTCTCATGCATCCCACCTGGGCTGGGGATCTGTTTCACCATAGATAGTATACATGCTGTTCTTTTGAAATATCCCACCCTCACATTCTCCCACAGAGTTCAAAAGTCTGTTCTGTATTTCTGTGTCTCTTTTTCTGTTTTGCATATAGGGTTATCGTTACCATCTTTCTAAATTCCATATATATGCATTAGTATGCTGTAATGTTCTTTATCTTTCTGGCTTACTTCACTCTGTATAAGGGGCTCCAGTTTCATCCATCTCATTAGGACTGGTTCAAATGAATTCTTTTTAACGGCTGAGTAATATTCCATGGTGTATATGTACCACAGCTTCCTTATCCATTCATCTGCTGATGGGCATCTAGGTTGCTTCCATGTCCTGGCTATTATAAACAGTGCTGTGATGAACATTGTCTAGTTTGTTTTTGTTTTCACCTTAAGAGACGGATCCACCAACAGGCCACGAGCTCTCCCCGGCCGCGGGCGCCCTCGCCTGGGCGAGGAACGGTGCTGTGAAGCGGGCAGGGCTGAGGCGGGCTCACGGCTCAGGGTGCGACCCGCACCGGGAGCGTGCGGGAATCGCCGGCCGGGACTCAGGACCCAGCTGCATCTCTTCTCCTCCCTTCCTGCCTGAGTCTCTGGGGGTCTTTCTTACAGCCTTGTTTGTTCAAGAGTCTTTCTGCTAGTTGCCAGTTAGTTTTCAGTGAGAATTATCTTACAGGTAGATGTATTTTTAATGTATTTGTGGTGGGAGGAGAGTTCCATGTCCTTCTACTCTACCGTCTTGATCTCCTCCCTCAAATTTTAAAAAAAAAGTTAAAAAAATATTCAAAAATATTTGTTTATTTTTATTCCCATAAGTTTCTGGTTCATTTTAAATAATTCTGTGTCACTTTGGTTACTTTCCTGTCTCCAGCAGATATCTTCAAGCCTGTCTGTTGCTTCTTTAAATATATTTGACATGATTGTTTAATTTGAATATGATAATCCCAGTATCTTGAGCATTTGAAGGGCTGTTTGTGGTACTGCTGCTATTTTTATTTTTTGCCGTTTTTCACTCCTGAGATCTACTTATTTTTTTTCTGCCTAATTATCTTTGAATTTTTCTTTTTTTTTTTCTGTTTTGGTATTGTACCTAAAATGAAAAATTAAAGTGAAATCCGTTCAGTCGTATCTGACTGTTTGTGACCCCATGGACTACATAATCCATGGAATTCTCCAGGCCGGAATCCTGGAGTGGTTAGCCATTCTCTTCTCCAGCGGTTCTTCCTGACCCAGGAATTGAACCCGGATTGCAGGCAGATTCTTTACTAGCTGAGCTACAAGGAAAGCCCCATTGTACCTAAACATTTATTTATAGAAATCATTTGAAGCCTATAATATTGTAAATAAGATAACTTCCCTCATTTGCTTCTGCCATGTGTAGAAGGTCATCAGTTTAGGACTACTTTAAGATAAAGATCACAAAATTTTGAGACATCCTAGGAAATTTTAGGAGACTAATTTTGTCTTATCTGTTCCATACTTAGTTTAGTCTAACCTTTAGAATACCCTATTTCTGGATGTTCTCTTTTTAGACCTTCAGTATCCAATGTGGTGGTTATGAGGTTCTTGTGGTTTATTTAGAAATGGATTTATGTGACCTACTTAATACTGCAATGTTTACTTTGTATTACTCAGCCATACAAAGCAGTTAATTAGTTTTTAACTAAAAATGAAATTATTTAATCTAATTCAAATAATATTTAGTTCCATTAAAAAGAATTCTAATGTAATGGTTCAGAAATTAAACAGTGAATAAACTATTATTCTAAATCCTATTGATAATTAACATCCTGATAAATGTACTTTATGTTTTTAATCCATTTACTAAATATAAATAGCCACCTCTGCATTCCTTTTTAAGAAAAGAATAGAAGGTGATCAGCATATATAAAGGCTTTGGAAGTGTAAACACTATCTTCTGTTCTGAGGCAAGTACCTCCTGGGAGCATGCTGTGATCCCAGTTTCAATTATAAGTTTAAAAATCAGAAAAGTAAATGCTAATACTAAAATATATTATTCTTTGAAACAGTTTATATTCTTGACACAATTTAACTATCAGTGAACAACAGGAAAGTTTTTTTTTCTAGCTTTCAACTGTGATGGTTTCTAAAATAGGCTACTGGTGAGCAGAGAGATGGGAAAAAGTAAAGAATGCTGTCTTTAGCAGTATAAGAAGCTGAGTAGTGAGGATATCTAATCCACGAGGACACATCAGGAATCATTGTTAATGTCTCTTCCCTGTTTGGGTCCTAATTTCAGTGTATTTCCACAACAAAGGTGAAGATTTCCAAGACAAGATTAGACCATGACCAAAACAAGTGACGTGACCAAATTCATCCTCTTAAAGGTCTGGTCTGTAATACAAATGCAGACGAGTATCCTAACATCTTATTATTTAAAGCGTGGTCCACAGCCTGCAGAACTTATTAGAGTAGCAGACTCTTGGCTCTACTCCAGATCTGCTGATTCACAATCTGCAATTGAACAAGATTTCTCAATTGAACAATAACTAAAATAAAGTTTTAGAAACATTGTCTTAAGGACATTACAATTACTGAGTGAAGTTTTTAATATAGATGTATGTTAGTAAACATTATTTTAGTTTAAATAGTGTAAAACATTTCAATTAGCTTAATCCTAGTGGTCATATTATTAAATGTTACAAAAAGTAAAAATAGATAAGATGTATGAATGCATATGACATGTACAACAAAGAAATTGTAATTGATGTGTCTTTTAACTTCATAAAATTAAAAGATATGAGAGATATTTACATGACAAGCACCCAGGCAAAAACTAAAATAGGAAAGATATAATAATAAATAACTATTGACACAGTCCTGACTTGTACAATATGTTGTAATTTTAAAAAGTTAAAGAAGAATCGCTTGATTTGCTGATTCAGCTTCCCGGGAATTTTTCATAGCAGAAATATCCAGAGTAAGAAATATGTTATATACACAAAAATAATACCTCAGATTTTTTTTTCCAGTATCAAGCAATTGGAGACAATCTGAGAAGTAAAGGAGTGTTGAAATTCTAAGATGTCTATAATACAGGATGCAAGTTTAGAACACAGAATGTTCATGACTGCTACTTTTTTTTTTTCTAAAGACCAAAGTTTGATATTATTACACTTAAGTAAATGCATTCATATGAGTGAGGACTGGAAGATCATTCAGAAGAATGTAAATTGATTTGTTAATGTCATGAGATGGTAGTATTTTTCAACTTGTAATCATGATATTTGCAAGTGAGAGGGTTATCTTCTGGAATGGCAAATTAAGAGCTCCAGAAAAATCTACTCTTCCATCAGAACAGTGAGAACACTGGCCAAAACTGTCAAAAATAAACATTATCAGAATTCTGGAAATTAATTAAATTTATGCAACAAGCTGAGGACTGTTTATTCAAGAAAAAGAGTTGAAACTTAGTAGGAACGGTGAGTTTTACAGCATTCAGTGTGGCCCAGTCCCATCGTTTCTCCCTTCCTCTGTGGTAAGCTTGAAAATGAAAAGCTACAATAATTGTGAAAATCAGTGGCCTCACAAGCCTTAGAAGAAGCAAACCCATAAGGTTGGGAAGGTCTCAAAGCCCCAATTCCCTCAAAATTGTCACTGTTGACATCTCTGGTGGCTTGCTAAACAGCTCCGTTTTCAGGGCTTGTTTTCATTTGAGCCAACTCTGAGATCCCTCTGCTGAACAGCACTAACCCCAGGACATTGGCAGAAAACAACCAGTGGCAATTGTTAAACATTGGAACTACCTGAAGCAGCATTGCAGGTTGGGGCTAATGAGACACTGACCAAAAAATCTTTAAGTAAAAACTGAGAACTTGGAAGTGCCTAGGGGCTGTGAAAGACTGACTTGTTCCTGGAAATTTCTCTGTCCACATGCACAGCTGGGGCTGTGTGTATGACCAAGAAAGACCCAAAAGGGTCTAGTCTCTCCCCTCTGGCTGACCTTGAGGGCTCTGCGTGACTGGAAGTGAAGACTAAGGAGCAGTTGTAAATTGTTTGCTGAAGCATTAGAAACATACCTACACACACACACACACACACACCCTTGACAAATGTTGGAGGGATTTACTCATTCAAATCATTTAAGGGACTCTTGTTCAGTCATTCCTTGAACACTAAGCTAATAACGGAAATTTCAGTGGCCATACATGACAAAGAATATAGACTTTAAAGAATTAATACTGGACATTTTCTAAGGAAAAGTAAAAACAATGACAACAAGAAGAAATAGCAAAATGACAAACCTGAGCGGGGACAGGGGGATCTAATTTCCAGATGTGAAGCATTATTTTATTTCAGTATCACAAAAACTTTAGATATCTAAAGAATCGGAAGAGTGTGGTCCATACAACAGAAGGAAAAAAAGACACACAAAAAACAGCAGCCAAAAGAAGGTATACCTGAGGAAGCTCAGATGTTAGACTTCCCAGAAAAAGACTTTAACTCTGCTGTTATAAATATGTTGACAGAACACAGGACAAGTCATACCAAATGCATTTTAATATACTTTTTATCTGCAAAGAGTACAACATTAATAAGCAAGGCACTGGCATTTCAGGATTTTCTTCTTTTTTCAGAAAAACTAATTGGCTTTTTTTCAAAGATTCAAAAATTGGGCAGCAAGTCACCTAACAACTAGAAGGGCACTCCCATTTTAGTGGGAGTTTAAATTATAAAATAAAAATTATAAAAAAATATTTAAAAAATTATAAAAAATTAAAATATAAAAATAATTTAAATTATTTTTAATTTAAAAATATTTAACATGCTAGGCATGGTAAACAGAAAAGGATATTAGGAAATAACACTCTTGTCTCAGAAAGCTAAATTATGTTCTTCTTATTTAATGGACATTGTTATTCTATGATAGTAAATATTTTAAAAAGTGTTAAATTTTTAAAACTTTGCTGACAAAGATCCATATAGTCAAAGCTATGGTTTTTTCCCAGCAGTCATGCACAGATGTGAGAGTTGGACCATAAAGAAAGATGAATGCCAAAGAATTGATACTTTTGAACTGTGGTGCTGGACTCTTGAGGGTTCATTAGACAACAGGGAGATCAAACTAGTCAATCGTAAAGAAAATCAACTGTGAGTGTTCATTGGAAGGACTGATGCTGAAGCTGAAGTGCCAATAATTTGGCCACCTGATGCAAAGAGCTGGCTCATTGGAAAAGACCCTGATCCTGGGGAAGATTGAGGGCAGAAAGAGAAGGGGGTGACAGAGGATAAGATCTTTGGATGGCATCCTCAACTCGATGGACATGAGTTTGAGCTAACTCAGAAGATAGTGAAGGAGAGGGAAGCCTGGCATGCTGCAGTCCCTGGGGTCACAAAGAGTTGGACATGACTGAGCAACTGAACAATGACAAATTTTAAAAATTACTACTTTACATATAAAGTCTTACATCCACCAACCTTTGATCATAAAAGCTTAAAATCACATTGGAGTTGTTCAACAACTACACATGAACATCAAAACATGGAATGGGTTGCCATGTAAAGTAGGTAATCTTGTTTTGGTGGTGGTGGTGTGAAATATACATGCCTACTTATCAGTGTTGCTTTGGAAAGGATTCTGGTTGAGAGCAAGAATCCTAATTTCCTTTCCAAAGAGATAAATTGAAGATTCCGTTGTGTCTATACAGAAGTGTTGTTTTCTGTAATTTACAAAGTCTCATTTTTATACAAATAAGGTACATTTTGCCTATATATTAATACATGGTGGTATTATTTCCAAGCCTACTTAAGGAAGATTTTAGAAATAGAAATATAAGAGGCACACGTAAGTAATGGAAAAATTAAATAGGAAACGAAAAAGTAAATTTGTATAATTTTTGTTTAAATTAAATATGGGTGGACCTACTTGAGAGGCTAAAATTTTTAAAAGTGACTTAACAAATGCTGACAGGGTGTGGAACAGCACAAACTCATTCAGTATTGGTGGGAGTATTAAAATGGTGTTATTCTTGCTGTCATTCAGTTACCAAGTTGTGTCCAACTCTTCGAGACCCCATCCACTATAGCATCCCAGGCTTCCCTGTCCTTCACCATCTCTCAGGGTTTTCCCAAGTTCACATCCATTGAATTGGTGATGTCATCCAACCATCTCATCCTCTGTCACCCTCTTCTCCCTCTGCCTTCAATCTTTCCGAGCATCAGGGTCTTTTCCAAGGAGTCGGCTCTTCACATCAGGTGGCCAAAGTATTGGAGCTTCAGCTTCAGCATCAGTCCTCCCAATGAACATTCATGGTTGATTTCCTTTGAGATTGACTGGTTGGATCTCCTTGCTGTCCAAGGGACTCTCAAGAGTCTTCTCCAGTACCACAGTTCAAAAGCATTCATTCTTCAGTGCTTGCTTTCTTTATGGTCCAGCTCTCACATCTGTACACAGCCACTGGGAAGACCACAGCCTTGACTATATGGACCTTTGTTGGCAAAGTGATGTCTTTGCTTTTTAACACACTGTCTAGGTTTGTCATAGCTTTCCTGCCAAGAAGCAAACATCCAATGGTTTTAATACTGCCCTTCTTGGGAACTGGGATAAGGATTGACATTTTCCAGTCCTGTGGCAACCTGCTGGGTTTCCCAAATTTGTGGACATATTGAGTACAGCACTTTAACAGCATAATTTTTAGGATTTTTAAATAGCTCTGCTGGAATTCCATCACCTCCACTAACTTCATTGGCAGCAGTGCTTCCCAAAGCCCACTTGACTTCATACTCCAGAATGTCTGGCTCTGGGTGAGTGACAACACCATTGTGATAATCCATGTCATGGCTACTTTAAAAATGCTCTGGCTAATTCTTACATAGTAATAGTAATTAACCTAGTTTTAACCTATAGCCCACAAGCAAAGACATTCACAAAAAGTCTTATGCAAAACTGTTCAGGGAATTCTCTGGCAGTCTAGCGGTTAAGACTCTGCTTTTATTGCAGTGATCCAGGTTTAATTCAGTCTCTGGTTGGGAACTAAGACTGTGCAAGCTATGCATCATGGCCAAGAAAAAAATGTTCATAGCATCTTTATTCATAACAAAAAACTGGATACATTTCAGTTGGACTGTGCCAAAATAATACAATGGAGTTTACTCAACAATGAATGGCTAATATATAACATGTTGTTGTTCAGTCACTAAGTCATGTCCGACTCTTTGTAACCCCATGGACTGCAGCACACCAGGCTTTCCTGTCCTTCACTATCTCCTGAGTTTGCTCAAACTCATGTCCATTGAGTCGGTGATGCCATCCAACCATCTCATCCTCTGTCATCCCCTTCTCCTACTGCCCTCAATCATTCCCAGCATCAGGGTCTTTTCCAGTGAGTCAGTTCTTCACATCAGGTGGCCAGAGTATCGGAGCTTCAGCTTCAGCATCAGTCCTTGCAATAAATATTCAAGGTAGATTTCCTTTAGGATTGACTGGTTGGATCTCCTTACAGTCCAAGGGACTCTCAGGAGTCTTTGCCAGCACCATTGTTTAAAAGTATCTATTCTTTGACAGTCATCCTTCTTTATGGTCCAACTCTCACATCCATACATGACTACTGGGAAAAGCTGTACCACTGGAAATAGCTTTGACTGTGTGGACCTTTGTTGGCAAAGTGTTGTTTTTACTTTTTAATACACTGTCCAGGTTTCTCCTTGCTTTTCTTCCAAAGAGTAAGCATCTTTTAATTTCATGGCTGCAGTCACTGTTTGCAGTGATTCTGAAGCCCTAGAAAATAAAATCTGTCACTGTTTCCACTTTTTCCACTTTTTCTCTAGCTATTTGCCATGAAGTGATGGGACTGGATGCCATGATCTTAGTTTTTTAATAGTGAGTTTTAAGCTGGCTTTTTCACTCTCCTCTTTCACTTTCATCAAGAGGCTCTTTAGTTCTTCTTCACTTTGTGCCATAAGGGTGGTGTCATCTGCATATCTGGGGTTATTGATATTTCTTCTGGAAATCTTGATTCCAGTTTGTGCTTCATCCAGCCCAGCGTTTTGCGTTATGTACTCTACATAGAAGTTAAGTAGACAGGGTGACAGCATACAGCCTTGTCATACTCCTTTTCCAATTTTGAACCAGTCTGTTGTTCCATGTCCAATTCTAACTATTGCTTCTTGACCTGCATGCAGGTTTTGCAGCAGGCAGGTAGCATGATCTGGTATTCCCATGTTTTTAAGAATTTTCTACAGGTGTTTGTTGTGATCCACGCAGTCACTGGTGGCTCAAAGGGTAAAGAATTCACCTGGATTGCAGGAGACCCAGTTTCAATCCCTGGGTCAGGAAGATCCCCTGGAGAAGGGAATGGCAATCCACTCCAGTATCCTTGCCTGGAAAATTCCATGGACAGAGGAGCCTGGTGGGCTATAGTCCATGGGGTCACGAAGAGTCAGACCTGACTGAAGGACTAGCACTTTCACTTTCAGGCAGTCAAAGGCTTTAGCATAGTCAGTGAAGCAGAGTAGATGTTTTTCTGAAATTCCTTTCCTTCTTCTGTGATCCAGCGGATGTTGGTAATTTGATCTCTGGTTCCTCTGCCTTTTCTAAATCCAGTTTCTACCTCTGGAAGTTCTCAGTTCACATACTGTTGAAGCCTAGCTTCTCCAGGGTTAAGCCAAAAGGGTCTTTGTTTTACAATGAAGAGGAAACAGGGCTTCCCAGGTGGCACTAGTGGTAAAGAACCCACCTGCAGGAGACATAAGAGACGTGGATTTGATCCCTGGGTTGGGAAGATCCCTTGGAGGAGGGCAGGGCAACCCACTTCAGTATTCTTGCCTGGAGAGCCCCAGGGACAGAAGAGCCTGGCAGGCCACAGTCCTTAGGGTCTCAAAGAGTAGGACGTGAATTGAAGCAATTTAGCACCCTTGTAAGAGACAAGGCTGGAAAGAAGCAGTGTGGGGAAGCAGAGTGGAAAGGTGACTTGGTTGGATAGCACATCAAAGAATGTTTGCCTTGAGGCCAATGTATACTTAAGACATGTCGTATGCTGCATGAGGCTGACAATGGGTCAAAGTTCAGGTGCATGAAGGAAGAAGAGAAGCTGAAACAAGGTTTAACAATCACTTTGTTCCCACTCATCAGTGGAGACAAGCAGTTCAGCTAATCATTTCTGAGGCAAAGAATAGGAATTTGGAGCATTGGATGGTTGGATGGCATCACCGACTCGATGGACATGGGTTTGGGTAGACTCCAGAAGTTGGTAATGGGCAGGGAGGCCTGGCGTGCTGTGGTCCATGGGATCGCAAAGAGTCGGACACAACTGAGCGACTGATCTGACTAACTGATAGTTGGCTTTGATGTGGGTAAACACTGGAGTACATCCGTGAATCTTACCAGAATCATCTGAGGAAGTATGGTTCTCTGCAGTAAGCAGTTTCCTAGACGATGGAGTCAAGGATTTCTTTAACCAATGCTGTTTTCCCGTATCACAGGGATCCAGTAAAATGCAGCATTGTCACAGTTTGTGATTATACATCCAGTTGTATGACTATCTGACTTGTGTGTGTCTCACCCATGAATTGATGTTACAGGAAAACACAGGCTGCGTCTGTTTTTGCTGCACACCATGGTAAACTCAGAGCTGGGCATTATGAATACTAACTTGTAGTCATTGGTGTACAAAGGAAAGAATAAACAAATGGATTCACAATAGTCAATAGAAACTTTATTTCTCTTTTTCATATCCATTAAATGAAGGATTTATATAGCTATCTTCCTATTCTGAAATATTTCAGCTATGTGAAAACAGGTTGTTTTCACAAACACATAGTACAGGGATAGAACTGATTTAACAAAGCTTTTAGTTGTTGAGGGCAAGGTGCCTTTTCATTTGGTATTTTGTCTTGTGCTTTTGAAAGTTTTGTTGAAGTATAATTCATACAAAAAATAATTGCAAAAGAGAAATTTTAATCTGTGAAAAATGTAACATTTTAGTTTAATTGCCTTTCTTCTCCATCTTCCTGAGAGAATTACCTCTTCATCAATTTTGAGATCACACCTGCACAGTGTCTAACGACTCTCGTGACAATTTTTCTTCCCTTAGCATCTCACCTCACTTCCATACATTCTCCTTTTAAGAAATTAGCCAATCCAAAGGCACACTCTGCTTCTGATATCCTGCCCTAAGAACTTCAGTGAACACTGAAGTATGCAATAAGCAATACAAACTTGCTCTCATTCTCCTAATGAGCTGCCATTTTGAATGGTCAGTATCAGATTTCTCTTAGGCAGTAAGTCATTAAAACTCAATTTGTTTTCATAATTACAGGTTACTGTATTCAAGAGGACTTTTCTACAGTTTAACATGACGAAACTGGAAGAAACATGCCAGAAAAGGAAGCATTTGAAGAAACTCATCATGTAAGTAACCACTCCTTCCAAAGACTCCTCTTTGGAGTGGATTGCCATGCCCTCCTCCAAGGGATATTCCTGACCCAGGATTCAAACCCATGTCTCTTACATTTTTGGGGGTAGGGTCAGGTGGAAATTCTCTTTTAGTAAAATAGGGTCTAAGTTATGTGCAAGATGGGAATATCCTGTCTAATATAAACAAGCTGGGGGTTTCAGAAGGAAAATAATTCTCAAAGTCCAAGATATGTTTACTATTATAGATACTTGAGAAAAAACATTAATTGGAACTTGAGAGTCCAAGGAACCCAAGATCATTTTACCCCCTTCCAAGGTACCTTGATATCATCCTTCCTACTCCCCAGGAGAAGAAACTTAAACACAGCAGCTTAGAAGGAGAATTTTAAAACACCGAAAGGGGCTTCCCTGGTGGTCCAGTGGTTAAGAATCTGCCTTCCAATCCACTTCCTGGGCTAAGAAGTTCCCACATGCCAAGAGGCAACCACGTCCATGCAAGACAACTACTTAATCCACTCTCTAGAGCTTGTGCTCCACAATAGGAGAAGCCACTTCAGTGAGAGGCACACACACCACAGTGATGAGTAGCCCACGCTTGCCACAACCAGAGAAAACCATTGAGTAGCAATAGCAAAAAAATAAATAATTTTAAAAAACCCACACACACAGAAGGGAAACTGGAACTCAGTAATTTTAGTAGAGGAGTGAAGTGATACTTTCAGAAATAGTTGATTTCAAAGAGAAAGGGCAATGAGAAGGAGGTAGCTGGTGAGCCCCCCAAGAGCTTAAAACAGTGCCTCTCAGTGCAAATAAATCACCTAGAGATCTTGTTAAATATGAAGATTCTTATCCATTAGGCCTTGAGTGGGGCCTTAGATTTTGCATTTCTAACAAGTTTTTAAGTGATTCTCAAAACTATTGGTCTTTGGTCCACATGTTGAATAAACAAGTCTCCATGGAATGTCTGAAAGGCACACCAAAGACAGAGATACTCATTAGTAACAATGAAATCATACCAGGAAGTGCAGCCCCCGATCATCAACCAAATGGCTAGGCTCCATCTGGATTTCTAAAAGGAAGCCTTTTAAGGATCTTTGCAAATTTTCTTCATTGAAACCAAGATTTCTATAGTACCAACATGCATCAAGCAGGTGTGTTTAAGGGCTTCTTCTGAAAGAATGTTAAAATTTAAATTTCTTTTTTATTCTTTAACCTTCAAGGTGGTTTTTATATTGTCAATGAAAAAGTTTAATCAGTAGTTTGAAGAAAGGAATGGAAAATTTTATTCAAGCCAACTTGAGGGTTATCTCTTGGTGGCTCAGATGGTAAAGAATCTGCCTGCAATGCAGATTGTGTTCAATCCCTGCATTGGGAAGTACCCCTGGAGAAGGAAATGGTAACCCACTCCAGTATTCTTGCCTGGAGAATCCCACGGACAGAGGAGCCTGATGAGCTACAGTCCATGGGGTTGCAAAGAGTTGGAAATGACTGAAGCTACTTGGCATGGCACATTTAGGTCTTTAATATGTTTTTAGTTTATTTTTGTATATGCTGTTAGAGAATATTCTACTTTCATTTTTTTGCATGTAGCTGTCCAGTTTTCCCAGCACAACTTATTGAACTTCAATAAGTTTTCTCCATTGCATATTCTAGCCTCCTTAGTCACAGATTAATTGACCATAAGTGTGTAGTTTTATTTATGGGCTTTCTATTCTGTTCCATTGATCTATGTGTTCGCTTTTGTGCCAGTTTCATACTGTTTTCATGACTGTAACCTTGTAGTATAGTCTGAAGTCAAGGAGCCCAATTCCTCCAGCTCTATTTTTCTGTCTCAAGATCATTCAGGGTCTTTCATGTTTCTATACAAATTTTTAAGTTATTTGTTCTAGTTCTGTGAAAAATGGTTTTGGTAATTTGATAGGGATTGCATTGAATCTATAGACTGCCTTGGATCATATGGTCATTTTAACAGTATTGATTCTTCCTATTCAAGAACATGGTTTAATCTTTCCATCTGTGTGTGGGCTTCAATTTCTATTATCAGCATCTTCTAGTTTTTGGAGTACAGGTCTTTTGCCTCCTTAGGTAGGTTTAGCTCTAGGTATTTTATTCTTTTTCATGCAATAGTAAATAGGATTGTTTCCTTCAGCTTTCTTTCTGATATTTCATTTTTAGTGTATAGAAATAAACTTAAAAGTTTTGCACAGCAAAAGAAACAATGAACAAAACAAAAAGACAACTTACAGAATGGGAGAAAATACTTGCAAATGATACAACCAACAGGGGCTTAATTTCCAAAATATATGAACAACTTACACAGTTCAATATAAAAAAAAAAAACAATCCAATCAAAAAGTGAGTAGAAGACCTAAGTAGACATTTTCCCAAAGGAGACATACAGATGGCCTATAGGCAACATGCAAGATCCTCAACATACTAATTACTAGAGAAATGCAAGTGAAAGCTACAATGAGATACCTCTTCAAAGCATTTAGAATGGCCATCAGCAAAAAGTCTACAAGTAGTAGATGCTGGAGAGGGTATGGAAAAAAGGGCACCTTTCTACACTGTTGGTGAGAATGCAAATTGTTGCAGCCACTATGGTGAACAGTATAGAGGTTCCCTGGGCTCCCTGCTGGCTCAGACAGTAAAGAATCCACTTGCAATTCAGGAGACCTGGGTTCGATCCCTGGGTCAGGAAGATCCCCTGGAGAAGGGAATGGCTATCCACTCCAGTATTCTTGCCTGAAGAATTCCATGGACAGAGAAGCCTAGCAGATTACAGTCCATGAGATCACAAAGAGTCAGACATGACCGAGTGACTAACACTTTCACCTTTTTTCATAGTTTCCTTAAAAAAAAAACAAAAAACTGAAATTACCATATGATCCAGAGATCCCACTTCTGGGTATATATCTGGAGAAAACTAGAATTTGAAGAGGCATATGTACCTCAATGTATGTAGAAGTACTATTTACAAATACTTAGCCAAGACATGGAAGCAACATAAATGTCCATTGACAAAGGAATGGATAAAGATGTGGTACTTACATGAAGTGGACTATTATTCAGCCATAGGGAAGATAATGCCATTTGCAGCAATATGGATAGACCAAGAGATTATCATACTGAATGAGGTAGTCAGACAGAGAAAGACAAATATATGGTTTCACTTATATGTGGAATCTAAAAAAAGATACAAATGAACTTATTTACAAAGCAGAAATAGACTCACAGACATAGAAAAACCTAAAGTTACTAAAGGGAAAAAGGTGGGATGGATAAATTCAGATTTTGGGATTAACAGATATACACTATTATATATAAAATAAATAGACAAGGACCTACTGTATGGCACAAGGGACTATATTCAGTATCTTGTAATAATCTAATGGAGAAGAATCTAATATACTATACAAACCTAACATATATAACATATGTGTATATATAACTGAATTACTTTGCTATACACCTAAATCTATATCTTAATACAATTTTTTTTAAAGAAAGCTCTGAGGTCAAAGCACAGTTATATATATATAAGTTCTGAGACATAGGGTTGCTGTCAATGACATAGTGATAGTTAATACAATCCAGATCTGCACAAAGGCAGTAGTGGGACATCTTTACAAGACTGAGAAGGACTGTTATCTCCTAAGGAGGTCTGATTAATGCAAATAAACAATACACAATACACACTAGAGAGCAGAGACGAGACCCAAAGGGGCAGAGAAAAGTTTGTTCCAATGTTTCTTGTCTTGCCATAATATATAAATTTTATTTCACTGATATAAAAATATGATGCTGGTTACAAATTTAAATTCGGTGCTAAAAAAAAAAGTTTCTAAGGCAGGACTTTGTCCATCTTTCAATTTAGCCTTGTCAATCTTTTCTGGTGCCTGCTCCTTAGTCCCCATAGAGGCTTGGGGCTAAAATTGTGAATAAGTACTTAACACTGAATGATGGAGAAGTGAAAGACATCTTGTTTCCTGAAGCAGAATGTAAATTAATTCTTAATGGAAATCACGGCTTTGACTCTCCAAATACCTTAGAGAATTAGTCATCTCTGTTATTGTTTAGGCGCTAAATTGTGTCCAACTCTTTTGTAACCCCATGGACTGTAGCCTGGCAAACTCCTCTGTCCATGGGATTTCCCAGGCAAGGATACTGGAATGGGTTGCTATTTCCTTCTCCAGGGGATCTTCCTGACCCAGGAATCAAACCCAAATCTCCTGCATTGCAGGCAGATTCTTTACCACTGAGCCACCAGGGAAGCCCCCAAATTGTCTCTAACGTGCATATTTGAACCATTTTGGCAGTATTTCTCACAATAACTAGCCTATTTATCAGAAATATATTTAATTTTTTTATGGGATCTTTAATGTTTACAAGCATTAAAATTTAATTAAAAGTAATTAAAATTTAATTTTTATAATACATTTTTAAGTATTTTATAAAAAGCTATTTATAAATAGTGCATGCATTTAACTGTGTAGTAGTTTTTTAGTGGAGGTTGTTTAGAGCATGCAGTTGAAATCAAGCCCCGAGCGTAATCAACATGTACCAGTTAAGCTCTCCCTAAACTCAAAGCTAAAGCATACATTTATCCTGATCAAAATAAGAATGATCTTTTTAATTAAACCTCCATCTCCCATTGCTGGAGTAGAGGGATCACTTTATATTCAGTTGAGTCACAGGTGATAACCATTTCCCCAAAATTTATATTTCATATTCAATATCCCTATGAAACTCTTACACTATTTAGTATATAGTTAGTTACTTGATAGGAAAATTTACTAGAGACCATTTAGAAAATGAATTTATTATTTTAAACTATTAAAAAAAATATTATTTGCTTCCCAGTTAATAGTTCTGGAGGAGAATGTATAGTGAAACAATTGTTACTAAATATTTGACTTTATAATTTTCAATCATTCTCTCTATGGAATTGGGTATCTTTTCTTTTGCTAAGGTAATCATCACCTTAAAAACATTCTTTCGGGCTTCCCTGGTAGCTCAGTGGTAAAGAATCCCATCTGCCACTGCAGGAGACATGGGTTTGATCCCTGATCTAAGGAGATTGAACATGCCACAGAGCAGCTAAGCCTGAGCTCCACAACCATTGACCCTGTGTTCTAGAGCCCAGAAGGCACAACTATTGATCCCATATTCTGCAGCTGCTGAAGCCCGCACACCCTAGAGCCCATGCTCTGCAACAAGAGAAGCCACCGCAATGAGAAGTCCAGGCACCGCAGCTAGAGAGGAGCCCTCGCTCTCTGCAGCAAGGGAAAAGCACGCGCAGCCACAAAGACCCAGGGCAGCCAAAAATAAATTAATAAGTAAATAAAAGTACTTAAAAAAAATTCTTTCAATTAAGGATTTTATAAAGCACTGACCTTTCATGTTTTTAGCATTTTTAAGTGAGTTATTAATTGTGTGTTTTAGCAATGTAGAGACTTCTTTATTCTATCCATGTACATATTTTAGAAGGGAGAAAAGCTAACTTCATTACTATGCCCTTTTTCTGCTTCAAGGACAAACTATATCTGATGTATTTCAAAAGATATATAGAACTTTCCATTTTTATTCTAATTACCCTTTTTAACGATGTTTAATGTTGTCACATACAGTGAGGCCATAAAACACTATACACTGAGGATGCAGATGTTAATGATTGCTTCAAAAGACTATAGTTTAGGGAATGTGCAGCTTTGCAGACAGAAATGGTTTTTTTTTCCTATCTCTGGAGGGATTTTCAATGCAGCAGTACTCAGAGGAACTGCATCTATGGTTCTGCTGAGTTTACCTCAAAGACATTTTCTGTTTTATCCTTTCTTTATTTGCCAGGTAGGCTTCAAGCTACAAATTTACATGAGAAAACCACAGTGTACTGACTTTTAATTAAAACTTCACCCCCAAAATGCATTGGGATTGAATTTAAATATTTAATTAAAACACAGCTTTAAAAAGAAAATAAGAAGGAGGGATTTGAGACTAAGTTATCATATGACTAAGAGACGTCCTAATTTAACCATGACAAGAACACTGATGAGTCCCTGTCTAAGGGACTCACCTGACCTGTGGGCCATTAAGTTTGTCTTGCTAATGAGTAGCCCCTCCTGTGTATTTTGTGGGCCCTAAAACTCAGGTCTCCCAACACTGAAATCATCATCCTATCATTCTCCTGTACTTTTTCTTGTGGTGAATGACACTCACATCCCTCTAGTTACCAACCTTGAAGCCCTAATTTCTCCCACTCCCTCCCTCTCCTTAATAATCAGTGTCTTTTACGAAGATAACTTGGCCCACAGCTCTGCTTATATGGGACAATGTTAATGACTGGCTTCAGCAGAATTTCTTTTTCTGCATTTTGTGCAAGTGGGGTCAAACTGGTTCTAGAATACAGTTTTAGAAATCAATGAGCTTTTTCTCGAGACGTGGCAAGAAGATCATGAGAAAGTCAAAGTTGCATTAATTCAGAATGGTCTTGCTTCTGATGCGGTGTGGCTGTAGCACTTCTTGTCTCTTCCCTGAAAATCGGGTATGTAGTGTTTTCTAGGTCCCAATGAGATTTAGCTGCAAAATACTGTTTCCGTTTTTAATATTCCCAGATTACTTGAGGAAATGTGAACAAGTCTCTTCTGCTAACCACTGATGCATAGTTGATCCTAAATCATAAATGTTAAAGGGATATTGTTCAGTTGTTGTCGTTCAGTTGCTACGTTGTTTTGACCATTTGCAACCCCAAAGACTGCAAATGCCAGGCTCCTCTGTCCTCCACTGTCTCCTAGAGTTTGCTCAAATTTGTATCCTTTAAGTCAGTGATATTATCCAACCATCTCATCCGCTGCTGCCCGCTTCTCCTCTGGCCTTCAATCTTCCCCAGCATCAGGTTCTTTTCTAATGAGTAAGCTTTTCATATCAGGTGGCTAGAGTATCGGAGCTTCAGCTTCAGCATCAGTCCTTCCAATGAATATTCAGGGTTGATTTCCTTTAGGATTGACTGGTTTGATCTTCTTGCTGTCCACGGGACTCTCAAGAGTCTTCTCTAGCACCACAATTTGAAAGCGTCATTTGTTCAGATGCTGTGTCAAATGGGCATTAACGGCAAAAAGCATGGACTTTGGATTGAGTCCTGGCTCCACCAACTGACCAACTGTGTGACCTTAGACAGATCATTTAACCTCTCTGTATTTCAGTTTCTATGTGTAAAATAATGATAATAAGGATTTGCCTTATGAAAACTTTCTGATTATATGATTGGAACTTTTTCTCTCCAATGGGTATCTTGTGTTTTCCTTTTGATTTACAGGAATTTTAAAAATGTGTTATAAATAGTAATTTTATATGCATTGAGTACATTTTGAGAGATATAGTTGAATACTAACTTCCTTTTACTTCTGGCATTGTCTGTAGATAAGAATTATTCTGATCACTTGGCACACTATTATGATGTTAATCTGAGAAATCATGTACTACTGCAATCACCTTAAAGACTGTTTCCATCCACTTCCTAAATTCCATGATTTATTTTTCTAAATGTGGATCTCAAAGTAAATAGGTACTTACAGAAAGACCATACCCAAAACAATCTACCATATAAAAAAGGAGATACTTTGCACCATTTTCCCAAAGATTATTTGTATTTTTTCTTCTATGTTAAAGCAATAATAAAGTAACATCTCTTTGGTATGGTGAGGGCTAAAGCTCATTTTCTACTTTCACTTTACAGGGGAACTGTCATTCTTCTTTGAGCAGGTCATTGATGAACTTAAAACTCATTGCTAAAAATAAATTTCAATGTTTAATTCACTTATATTCTGAGGTCAGCATGTAGTGGCTGTCACAAGCATTGGTGTTTTAGGAATTTGTAAACCATTTGACATGACACTGGTGACTTGAAATTGCAAATGTTAGGAGTATTTACATCAAGAATATCAGCAAATGCTACAAATTAGGGTTGGGTTTTGTGTTTCTGCTTTCTTTTTTTCAGAGAGTTGGCTTTTAAGCATCTGCTAAAACACCACTGATAACATTCTTTCAGCATCCCATGTTTTTCCTATTTTGAAACAGAATGACTCTTTCAAATCTACTCAGACATTCAGCAGCAAATGTAAATAGATTTATGATAGAAGCCTAGCATCTTCTGTCCTTGGTAGAAAATAGGAACATAAATCCATTCTGTTCAGAATATGCGCAGAGTAGACTGTTGCCCTGTCGTCCTTATCCCATCTGTCATCATAGGTAAAATTTCAACTAAATCTTTTGAGGAATCAGGATAGAATATTTATAAAGTCTTATATTACAGGTGGTACTCAGCAATTTCAGTTACAGAAAAACTAGATTTTCATCCAAGAATGTTCTCTAAAGGAAAATGCTTAGAAATCATAGGAACGTTTTGAAATTATCTTGGCAAATATGCAATTCATAAAAGCATTAACTTCTGATCTCATTTAAACTGCCTTTGAGACAATTATTTGGTCATCTTATTCTGGTGGTAATACTTGGGTTTCACTGAAAAACCTAGACTTGTTTCTCTTTATGTTTGATAATGAGAATTCTCATTAATAAAAAAATAAACATATTGGGTAGAGATCAATGAAAATCATATAACTTTCCAGGATTCCCTACTTAACTGTGAAATTACCCTTCCCAGATGCAGACCAAAAGGTAGATTTGTTATTCCCTTTAGAACTCCTTTTAGAGTTTATGAGCTAGTTAGAACATTATCAATAAAAAGAAAAAATTCTGGTTAACAAATAACTTGATAAACAGTTTTATCAATACAACATAAGGTAGGATATCTATCTGTACCAGTTGAAAGGAAAAAAAATTATCTTAGTCTTAATTTGTGGGATTTTTATTTAATAATCACAATGTTTAATGTGACTTTACTAAGTGTTGTTGGAAGTACTAAGACATAACCACAGACACCTACAAGTGAATCTTTTAATTATTTTCATGATGGAATGATGCAAAGCTAGCAAGTACATCTTAGGCAGTTAATCCAAAGACATAACTTAATTGCGCTCCCATTTTTCTTTTCCTATTTTTTCCTTTACTGAGGAAGAAGTCACCTGCAAAAAATCTAGCTAAGTAGACAGATTGGTGAGTTTTGGACAAATATATATTGTCATGTAATCACTATCACAATCAAGACATAGGACATTTCCATTGCCATAGAAAGTTACTTTTTTATCTTTGGAAGTTAATTCATTGTTTTCTAGTGCAAATGGTCACTTGCTTTCTGAGGTAATTTGCCTTTTCTAAACTTTCAAATAAGTGAAATGATACAGCATGTATACTTTTGTATATGGCTTCTTTCGCCTAGCATGACGATATCACATTATTGTTCTTTACATATATCAGGAGTTCATTGTATTCACCTACTGATGGGCATTTAGTTGTCTGCAGTTTGGGGTTATTATGAATACAAGTGTGCAGGTTTTGGTTGTGCATGTGCTTTCATTTCTCCCGGATAAGTAGTTAGGAGTTAAATTGCTCAATTACACACTAAGGGTATGTTTAACTTTACAAGAAATTGCAGAACCATCTTCTAGAGTGGCTGTGCAATTTTCTGCTCCCACAAGCAATATAGGAAATTTCCGATTACTTCATATTCTTACCAATACTTAGTATTTTCCAATTTTTAAATATTTGATATTCTAGTGGGTGTATAATAACATTTCTTTTTGGTTTTAATTTGCATTTCCCTAATGACTAATGATACTGAGCAGCTTTTCTTGTACTTACTGTTTTTCCCTTGCCCCTAATTTTTCTTCTGTGTCCACGTCACATGCTAGTAGTTAGGCCTCTTTCAAATGTAAGTAAATGAAACTCACTGCATAGTTTTTACTAAAAATGTACTCACAAAGTACCAGAGAAATTAAGAAAAGTTTTATAATCAAGCCTTGGGTGAAAAAGGAGTAGGTATCCTTTAGTATAAATATATAACTAGATCCTTGTCTTACAGAGATGACATTTAAATGACTCTGTTCCAATGCCCACATAATCATAATTCCAAATTTTAGATTTCTATAAAAATTGTATTGCTTCTATTTGAATTAGGATCTTCTTTAGAAAATTGTATTTCTTAAATGCTTTCCCTTTAAATTATGGGGGGAGGGATGTCACATGTGACATAATTTCCTCTCTTATAATTTCTTCTGATTACTCTGATCTTTTCTTACAGAATAGCTTATCCTCGAATTCACCTTTATATGCTGATGATAAAGATTCTAAATGCACAGGGCAGAAGAAAGGAAAGAAATCTGATTCACACACACCTCTTTGATGATGAAGAGAAGTGGACCATCATGGGGATTGTGCCCAGGTATTACAAGTGGACACAGAAGGCAGAGTGAAGGGTGAACCACAGAGCCTGGAGAACAGGGCAGGAAACTTGCTCATGCCAGAGAAAATGGTCCGTGGACCCCTGGGGCAGAGACCAGTGCTGCACCCGCGGAGGCAGGGATGGCTTTGGATGAATGAGAATTTGTAGGTAAGTGATTGGAAATTGCAAAGCTTCTTGCTTCTTATTTTCTTGGTCAGGAATTCTGATGGTGGGAGGAGAGATGGTGGGACTTAAGAAATAAGAGAAGAAAATAACGTCAGTGAGAAACAGCTTTAAAAAAGATGGAAAATCTAAACTCACCAGGCAGTGTTGCATAGAGGCTCCGGGAGAGGCTGTAGCCCACACCATTTGTAGTGATCCCTACCTGAATACTTTTTTTCTTTATAAATTTTCTTTCTTTATTTGATTTTTGGCTCTGCTGGGTCTTTGATCCTACTTGGGCTTTTCCGTAGTTGCATAAGCAGGGGCTGCTCTCTAGCTGCCCTGAGTGGGCTGTTCATTGCAGTGCCTTCTCATGTCGCAGAGGACAGGCTCTAGGGCGACTTCAGTAGTTGCGGCACATGGCTTCGGTAGTTGCAATTCCCAGGCTCTAGAGAACAGGATAATAGTTGTGGCGCTCAGGCCGAGTTGCTCTGGAGTATGTGGGATCTTCCCAGATGAGGGATCAAACCCGTGTCTCTTGCATTGGCAGACAGATTCTTTACCACTCAGCCACCAGGGAAGTCCTACCTGCCTACTTCTCTAATATTTTCTATTAAAGCCCAGCAATCTGGAATAGGGGGAGAACAGCAGGGAAATTAAATTATTACCAAGACAGAAAAATTTTTAGGAAGTTGTTATAGAAGAGAAGACTAAGGTGGTCAGTCCACTTTAGTATTTATTTTGGAGAGAGAAAAAAGTGGAGTCTAGCACGTGAAGCTTAATTAACTTGATTGTTTTGGGTATTTGCTTTTGCTTGTGTGAAGTCCTTCATATTAAGAAAGGAAAAGGATAGATATCCATGTCACTTGCTAATATTTTACGACATTTCACAGTGGTGTTGGTATTTTGCTGACTATAAATCCCATTTTATTAAATATTTTGTGATGAAATGTATTATTGGTAGTCTTAATAATAAGTTCATCATTATAATTAATTTTGGGTACAATTTCTGAAATCTCATCTTCTTTTGTGAAATATCAAGATATTTATGAGAACAGCATAAAAAGTAAGCAAGTCAATCATATAGGTCATTATGCAGAATTATAAATAATTCTAGAAAATAACTAGTTTTTCTGAAATGGAAGTTATAAAATTGATGTTTTTTTTTAAATGACCTAACCATTACTTTCTTTCCTATATCCTTACATGTAAAAATGAATATCTTCAAAGATATAAAGTTTTTAAAATATCCAACCAAGCTTTTGTTGAGAAAGTACGACTATATGAGCATCATATTACTGTAGGCATGGAGTCAGGTGACCCAGCTCAGGACCCAGCTCTACTGTTCACTACAATATTTGTGTGTTGTCAGAACAGTAATTGAACATAATTATGTTTGTTGTTCTTATTTGTAAAAATGGAATGACAACAACAGTACTAACCTCATAGAGTTGTGGGGATTGAAAGCAAAATACTTAGCGTTTGGTGCATAAGAAACTCTGTATAAAAGTTTGGAGTTTTGCATGCAAATTAATTTGATCCACAAGAGTACCATGATGACTCTCAAGATGACCCAGGCTTCTCAGCTGCCCGCTGAGTCAAAGCTGCTTTCCTTTTCCTACTCCTGTCAACATGTCCTTGAAAACTAGTGTCAACACGTCCTTGAAAACAATGTACACATGCTGCTTCTTCCTTCACTCTGGATTCCTTTCTTTTCTCCATTGAAAACTTCTGCCTTCCCTGTAAGACTCACTCAGCTTAAAATATCACCTCTGTATTAAGTTTTCTTTAACTCTTGCAGGCTTTTGTATATTCCTTAATATTTTGTAAAAGTTCTCTATTAACGTAAGTCACATTGTTTGGAAAGTTTTGGCACACTTATGTTTCTACTTCCTCTACTAACAACTGAGCACTTCCAGCAGAGCTGACATCTTTCTCTCATTCTTGCTTTAAAACCCAATACTTAGTCTACTTCACTCAATCACCTAACCTACTTCAGCTAATACTTATCTGCCTCAGTAGATAAAAAATTTGGAGAATCAAGAAATGAAGCAGTCCATCAGCCAATCATGATACACTTTTTTGAGACATGCTTTACTAATATTTATTGAGTGCTTACAATGTTACATTCCCAGCTGCAAGTGCTTATTATATCTTCCCAGTAACAACCTTATGATCTGGGGAAACTGAGGGGTAGGTGAAGTAACAAACTGAAGTCCACAAGCCACAGATAGTAAAGCTGACCTGTAAGGCCAGGAAGTATGACTGTAGCCTTAGTGATTAACCTGATGTCATTTTTTATTATATTGGTGATGAATATGAAAGTCATTCATCCATATAGAACACACATACGTATAAAATCAGAAGTGTATATTTATATCCAGGACATTGTGAAAGATTTCCTCTTTTGTATTTCCTCTTTGTATTTTCTATTTATCACTAGCGTTCCATTCCTTAGAAATGAACTTGCTTTGATACACTAATGAAAACCTGCTTCACCTAACAGATAATTACATTTAACAATTTGCAGTGATGGATTGCTTAGTATATTAAATTAACTTTTGTCTTTGAATGTTCACCTTTCCAGTGCTTTTGTAATGTCCCTGACACCAGTATCCCTGATTTTAAAAAATAATAAGGCGTTCCTCCACCTGCACTTTCTTACCCCACATACTATGCATTCTCTCAACCATTTTTTAACTTACTGAATAAGACTGACTGAAATATTAATTAGATTTTTAACTAGTAATATAAATGTTAAGAAAACAGTAATCATTGGTCAAAGTCCATTTGTTTTCACAAAAATATGCAGTTAACTACATATATGGCTGAAAAGAAATGTTTAGTCCTGGAAACTTGATGTAAATATATTGTATGGAAACCATATCGTGGGGATGAACTCTTATAATGAAAAGGACACCTTTTTGTAGTGTTAGTTCTAAAAGGTCTTGCAGGTCTTACAGAACCATTCAACTTCAGCTTCTTCAGCATCACTGGTCGGGCCATAGACTTGGACTGCATTTGTTGTACTCTTTTGTTGACTATGAGGGCTACTCCATTTCTTCTAAGGGATTCTTGCCCACAGTAGTAGATATAATGGTCATCTGAGTTAAATTCACCCACTAGCCCATTCAGGTATGACCTAAATCAAATCCCTTATGATTATACAGTGGAAGTGAGAAATAGATTCAAGGGATTAGATATGATAGACAGAGTGCCTGAAGAACCATGGACGGAGGTTCATGACATTGTACAGGAGGCAGTGATCAAGATCATCCCCAAGAAAAAGAAATGCAAAAAGGCAAAATGATTGTCTGAGGAGGCTTTACAAATAGCTATGAAAAGAAGAGAAGCTTAAGGCAAGGAGAAAAGGAAAGATATACCCATTTGAATGCAGAGTTCCAAAGAATAGCAAGGAGAGATAAGAAAGCCTTCCTCAGTGATCAATGCAAAGAAACAGGAAAACAATAGAATAGGAAAGACTAGAGATCTCTTCAAGAAAATGACAGATACCAAGGGAATATTTCATGCAAAGATGAGCACAATAAAGGACAGAAATGGTATGGACCTAACAGAGGCAGAAGATATTAAGAAGAGGTGGCAACAATACACAGAAATATACAAAAAAGAAAAAAAATTAAAAAAAAAAAGAAACATACAAAAAAGATCTCCATGACCCAGATAACCACGATGGTGTGATCACTCACCTAGAGCCATACATCCTGGAATGGAGAGTCAAGTGGGCCCTAGGAAGCATCACTTCGAACAACGGTAGTGGAGGTGATGGAATTCTCTTAAGCTATTTCAAATCCTGAAAGATGATGCTGTGAAAGTGCTGCACTCAATATGCCAGCAAATTTGAAAAACTCAGCAGTGGCCACAGGACTGGAAAAGGTCAGTGTTCATTCCAATCCCAAAAAAAGACGATGCCAAAAAATGTTCAAACTACTGCACAACTGTACTCATCTCACATGCTAGCGAAGTAATGCTCAAAATTCTCCAAGCCAGGCTTCAACAATACATGAACCATGAACTTCCAGATGTTCAAGCTGGTTTTAGAAAAGGCAGAGGATCCAGAGATCAAATTGCCAACATCTGTTGGATCATTGAAAAAGCAAGAGAGTTCCAGAAAAACATCTACTTCTGCTTTGTTGACTATGCCAAAGCCTTTAATAGTGTGGATCACAACAAATTGTGGAAAATTCTTGCAGAGATGGGAATACCAGACCACCTGACCTGCCTCCTGAGAAATCTGTATGCAGGTCAAGAAGCAACAGTTAGAACTGGACATGGAACAACAGACTGGTTCCAAATAGGAAAAGGAGTACGTCAAGGCTATATATTGTCACCCTGCTTATTTAACTTATATACAGAGTACATTGTGTGAAATGCTGGGCTGGATGAAGCACAAGGTAGAATCAAGATTGCTGAGAGAAATATCAATAACCTCAGATATGCAAATGATACCACCCTATGGCAGAAAGCGAAGAAGAACTAAGGAGCCTCTTGAAATTTAAAGAGGAGAGTGAAAAAGTTGGATTAAAACTCAACATTCAGAAAACTAATATCATGGCATCCGGTCCCATCATTTCATGGCAAATAGATGGGGAAACAATGGAAACAGTGACAGACTTTATTTTGAGGGTCTCTAAAATCACTGCAGATGGTGATTGCAACCACAAAACTAAAAGACGCTTGCTCCTTGGAAGAATAGTTATGACCAACATAGACACCATATTAAAAAGCAGAGACATTACTTTGCCAACAAAGGTCCATCTAGTCAAGGCTATGGTTTTTCCAGTGGTCATATATGGATGTGAGAGTTGGACAATAAAGAAAGCTGAGTGCTGAAGAATTGATGCTTTTGAGCTATTGTGTTGGAGGAGACACTTGAGAGTCCCTTGGACTGCAAGGAGATCCAACCAGTCCATCGTAAAGGAAATCAATCCTGAATACTCATTGGAAGGACTGATGCTGAAGCTGAAACTCGAATACTTTGGCCATCTGATGTGAATAGATGACTCCTTGGAAAAGACCCTGATGCTGGGAAAGATTGAAGGCAGGAGAAGGGGACATCAGAGAATGAGATGGTGGAATGCATCTGCTCGTGGACATGAGTTTGAGTAAGCTCCAGGAGTTGGTGATGGACAGAGAGGCCTGGCATGCTGCAATCCATGGGGTCGCAAAAAGAGTTGTACATGACTGAGCGACTAAACTGAAATGAACTTCTACTTCTTAAACTTTAAAATAAATGGCGCAGAAGATGCTAAATGAGCTAAGCTATTTTGACAAGCCCTGCAATATCTTTGGATTTTCATACCCAAGTCATAGTGCTTAATGAAAGTGACTAGTCATCCTTGACATGCTAAAAACCATGGAAGAATGCAGAGAATAAATTACATGGCCTTCAGTTTGACAGCATCAATGTATCTTAAGGTTATAGCTTTATAACTTTCAATTTTCAAGTGCAACAAAGAAAATGAAATCATGAGTGAAACTTTTATAACAGTGAAAGGAGTTTTCTTGATTAAAGGAAATTTGGAAATGGGATACAACTGTTAGAGAAAAAATTTGAAGTCTTGGAAAATAATTTCTATTACAAAAAGATTTTTCTAGCATACTGAATCAAAGTTACATTTTTAATTAATAATTTAAACTTCACATAGACTTCATCTATCCTTCCCCATTCTACCCCATTTTAAGTTCCCTTAATAGAAGACTGTCCATTTTCTGAGAAAAAATGTAACCGATGTTAATATAAAGATTTTAAGAAATATAATGGCCTTTAGGAAAGCTGATGTGGGAAGTGGGGAAAAAAAAAGTGACAAGAGAGGTACAATAGTTTGGACCAGCACCAAGGAAAAGTATAAGTAGGGCTGAATCTGCCCTATAATTTTCACCAGCATCTTGCAACATTACAACAAGCTATACATCTGGCCTTTTAAAAATATTTTGAAAGCAGTGTTGATTACATGTATGAAATGTAGTTAGATTTGCAATATGCACTTTTGGGACTCTGTCTCTAGTCACAGTACCGACCTGATGGTTTAAACTACCTAAACCATTTATTGGTTAAAATATACTGTACACATCAGTGAACAGGTTATTTCTACTCTTCCCATTATGGTGTTGACCATGTATACACTTGAATCTTGCCTTAAATGCTTCTGGGAGAAAACATGGAATAAATATAAATAAGCAAATGTAAAGAATAAAAGACTACATTTCTTCAATGGAGTCCTACAAAATTGAACAAAAATGAAAAAAAAATATAGAGAGAACGTAGAACTAGTAATTCCTCAACAAAATACATTCAGGAGCTCATAAATATTTTAAGAAATGGTTGTTGAGAGGAGAAAAACTGACCAAAAAACTAAAATATCAAGTGAGTTGTTAAATGATCATTTTCTTGGAGTTTGACATCTTGTTCTCTCTTTATCTACCTTGTATTTAACACACTCTGATACAAACCACATACTCTCCTTGGAAACAATTTTCTTGAGACTAGCTTAATCTTTAAAAACATGTGTGTGTGTCTTTTTTTCAAACTACAGAAGAATATATAAAGGAGCCCAAATTCTTACCATTTTATTTTTTATCACTGGGTAATAATTGGGTATAAATGACAAAAAGTATACAATGTGATAAGTTAATACACATATATATATATATTATGCAATGATTACCAAGGTTAATATAATGAACACATTCTACACCTCACAAACTTAACTTTTTTTTTTGATGGTGAGAATGCTTAAGATCTACTCTCAGTAACTTTCAAGTACCATATCCTTACCCTATTGACTCCTATGACAAGTAATGTAAAATTATGTTAGAAAATTATGTTCTTTAGGAAACTGCAAAACGCTTACTACAGGTTCCTCACCTCAAAACACCCACTATTAACAGCTTCTTATGCTTTCTTTGGGCTCCCTGGTGGTTCAGCAGTAAAGAATCCCCTGCAATGCAGGAGGTGAGCGTTCAGTCCCTGGGTAGGGAAGATCCCCTGGAGGAGGAAATGGCAACCCACTCCGGTATCCCTGCCTGAGAAATCCATGGATGGAGGAGCCTGGTGGCCTACAGTCCATTGGGTCACAAAAAGAGTCATTCACGACTTAGTGACTGAACGAAAACAACATGATTCCTTTCCCTCACCAAAATATATATTTATTCACATACACATAAGTAGTTTTGAATTTACTTTCACAAAAATGATCTTAATATATAATTCTGTATCTTTCTTTTTTCCACTAACATGCATCTTAGAGATCTGTTTACACTAGAACATATATCAATATTTTATTATTTATCATATGGTAGAGTGTACCATCATATACATACACTGTAATATATTAATCTGTCCTCTTCTGATAAACAGCATTTTGTTTGTTTTTGGCATTTGGCTCTTACAAAAATTTCTGTACTGAATATCCTTGTACATAAATTTTGACAGGCTTTTGTAAGGATATTAATAGATTAAATTTCAAGCAATGGGCTAAAGGTATTTGTATTTTAAACTTTGATAGATGTTGTGAAATTGTCCTCCAGAAACAATAGAGCAATTTATATCCCTACAACAAAGTATGCGACAGACCATTTATCCACACCCTGGCCACTACTGGAAAAATCAAACTATTTTAAATTTTGATAGTGTCATAGCAGAATAATATATTTTTTCACAAGGGCTTCCCTTGTGGCTCAGCTGGTAAAGAATCTGCTGCAATGTGGGAGACCTGGGTTCAATCCCTGGGTTGGGAAAGGCTGGAGATGGGAAAGGCTATGCATTTCAGTATTCTGGCCTGGAGAATTCCATGGACTATACAGTCCATGGGGTCAAAAAGAATTGGGCACGACTGAGTGATTTCACCAAGGAACGAATACTTTTTCATAATTTGCATTTTTCCATTGATACTGAAATAGAGCATTTTTTACATACAATGTATTGTTATTTGTATTTTTTGAAAAAAATGCCTTGCTTTTTTAAGAACTTGGTTTGTTCATTTTTTCTTATTGATTTGCATAAGTTCTTTAAAAGTTAAGAAAATTTTATTTGGTTATATACATAAAATGATTTTTGTTATTAAATATTATTTTTTCAATTTTGGTTGTGAAATCTATTATCTTCCAGAAATTTTGTTTTTCATTTTATAAGATCAAATTTTTCAATCCTTTAGTTAAAGCTACTCAGAAAACCTTTCTGTGTGCTAGTATTGTAACTAGATTCACTCACACTTTCTTCATTTATTTTAATAGCCTCATTTCCCCCTATAATTTCCAATTTTTCTATTTTTATTATGAATAATAAGCAGAAATACATATTCATAATAATTTTGAGTAAAGCAGCTTTTTAAGCATAACCTTATGTATCTAGTAATCTAGCTTTTATTTGTTAGTTTTTTAAAATCTTTTAAGCATTTTATTTCATATTGGGATATAGTTGATTAAGAATGTTGTGATAAAAAAAAAAGAAAAAAAAAAAAAAAAAAGAATGTTGTGATAGTTTCAGGTGACCAGTGAAGGGACTCAACAATATATGCATGTTCACTCCCAAACTCCCCTCCCATCCAGGCTGCCATGTAACATTAAGCTGAGTTCCACAGTAAGTCCTTTTTGGCTATCCATTTTAAATATAGCAACATGTACATGTCCATTCCAAATTCCTTAACTATCCCTTATCCTTATCCTTCATCCCTATAACTTCATTTTTTTAAATGTTTACTCCCTTGTGCTATTGGAAACATCTTTTTTGATTGTTTGTTCCAATTTGCAGTAGTTTTCACACCACTCACTGAATGATACATTTTTGAAACATTTATTTATTTATGGCTGTGCTGGGTCTTTTGCTATGTGGGTTTTTCTCTAGTTGCCACTAGTA
Source organism: Cervus elaphus (assembly GCF_910594005.1). Lineage (NCBI taxonomy): Eukaryota > Metazoa > Chordata > Mammalia > Artiodactyla > Cervidae > Cervus > Cervus elaphus. The sequence goes on from NC_057832.1 coordinate 46,823,462, forward strand.
GGGTCTAGAGTTGCAGTACGTGGACTTCTCACTGAGGGGGCTTCTCTTGTGTGGAACACGGGCTGTAGGGCATGCAGGCTTCAGTAGTTGTGGTGCATGGGCTTAATTACCCTGCAGCTTTTGTGATCATCCCCGACCAGGGATTAAACCTGTGTCTCCTGCATTGGTAGGTGGATTCTTACCACTGAGTCACCACGGAAGCCCTGTACTTAAAATTCTGATATGCCACAATTACCATTAATCTAATTATCTAATTCCCCTAGGTGTTTAGGTCTGTATATTAAAAAAAAATCTCTTTTCTGTTTCATTGCCCTGGCCTTTTATTTTCTCTACCTTACTACCTTAAGTATGTTCAATAAGAATAGGTACATTTTATTGAGTGACTCTCCTATAAACATAAGTAAATGTTTATTAAGAAACATTTTATTTATTTATTTAATTTTATAATTATGCCACCATAGAAGTGGGAGGAAGGGGGGTACACCTGACTTTCCCTAAACACCTGTATTCACTATCTCATTGAATTGTTCAATTTGCCACATTGAATTATTTAATTTATTCCTAACCACCATACTTCTATGCAGGCGTTAATTATTCAGTGTTGCAGACGGAAAAAAATTAACTTCAAAAAGGAAAAGTATTTTGCACAAAGTCATAAAACTTATAAGTGGCAAAGCTGAGATTCAAACCTATATATGTCCAGCCCCAAATTCCATTCTTTTTCCATGACTCTCCAGTGTTAGATGCATAAAACTACTTGACAGGGTTAATGACAAACAATGACAGGATCATCCTCCAGTATTAAGCATCACTTAGACAGCAAGATTTTACAATGGAATAATGATAAATATTAAGGGAGGTAGGAAAAACAGGTATGAAATTAATAAATTTCATAGGGATCAGAGAATGGTTTATTGAGGTTGCTAATAAGGTATGCTTCCCAGGTGGTGCTAGCGGTAAAGAATCTACCTGCCAATGCAGGAGACATGAAATGACGGTTCCATCCCTGGGGTGGGAAGATCACCTGGAGAAGGAAATGGCAACCCACTGCAGTATTATTGTCTGGAAAACCCCATGGACAGAGGAGCCTGGTGGGCTACATACAGTCTCTGGGGTCCCAAAGAGTCGGACACAACTAAAGTGACTTAGCACCTGAGGTATGCAAAGAGACATAGGAGAAAGAAAAAACTGAAAATAGAGTTTGGGTCAGACAGTAGAGAGATTTGACTACCTTCCTAGAGAGCTTGTATTATATGTATGATTTTATCAGAGGAAAGTTTCTCAGTATTTCTCACAGAGCAATTTCTACCAACCAGTGTTTTTTGGTTCTTGTTTTAAGAAAAAGAACTGCAAAAGGCAAAATGGTTGTCTGAGGAGGCCTTACAAATAGCTATGAAAAGAAGAGAAGCTTAAGGCAAGGAGAAAAGGAAAGATATACCCACTTGAATGCAGAATTCCAAAGAATAGCAAGGAGAGATAAGAAAACCTTCCTGAGTGATCAATGCAAAGAAATAGAGGATAACAATAGATTGGAAGGATTAGAGATCTCTTCAAGAAAATGACAGATACCAAGGGAACATTTCATGCAAAGATGAGCACAATAAAGGACAGAAACGGTATGGACCTAACAGAAGCAGAAGATACTAAGAAGAGGTGGCAACAATACACAGAAATATACAAAAAAGATCTCCATGACCCAGATAACCACGATGGTGTGATCACTCATCTAGAGCCATACATCCTGGAATGGAAAGTCAAATGGGCCCTAGGAAGCATCACTTCGAACAACGGTAGTGGAGGTGATGGAATTCCACTTAAGCTATTTCAAATCCTGAAAGATGATGCTGTGAAAGTGCTGCACTCAATATGCCAGCAAATTTGAAAAACTCAGCAGTGGCCACAGGACTGGAAAAGGTCAGTGTTCATTCCAATCCCAAAAAAAGACGATGCCAAAAAATGTTCAAACTACTGCACAACTGTACTCATCTCACACACTAGCAAAGTAATGCTCAAAATTCTCCAAGCCAGGCTTCAACAGTACATGAACCATGAACTTCCAGATGTTCAAGCTGGTTTTAGAAAAGGCAGAGGATCCAGAGATCAAATTGCCAACATCTGTTGGATCATTGAAAAAGCAAGAGAGTTCCAGAAAAACATCTACTTCTGCTTTGTTGACTATGCCAAAGCCTTTGACTGTGTGGATCACAACAAATTGTGGAAAATTCTTGCAGAGATGGGAATACCAGACCACCTGACCTGCCTCCTGAGAAATCTGTATGCAGGTCAAGAAGCAACAGTTAGAACTGGACATGGAACAACAGACTGGTTCCAAATAGGAAAAGGAGTACGTCAAGGCTGTATATTGTCACCCTGCTTATTTAACTTGTATGCAGAGTACATCATGAGAAACGCTGGGCTGGAAGAAGCACAAGGTAGAATCAAGATTGCTGAGAGAAATATCGATAACTTCAGATAGGCAGATGACACCATCCTTATGGCAGAAAGTGAAGAGGAACTAAGGAGGCTCTTGATGAAATTTAAAGAGGAGAGTGAAAAAGTTGGATTAAAACTCAACATTCAGAAAACTAACATCATGGCATCCAGTCCCATCATTTCACAGCAAATACATGGTGAAGCAATGGAAACAGTGACAGACTTTATTTTGGGGAGCTCTAAAATTATTGCAGATGGTGACTGCTGCCATGAAACTAAAAGACACTTGCTCTTTGGAAGAAAAGTTGTGACCAACCGAGACACCATATTAAAAAGCAGAGACATTACTTTGCCAACAAAGGTCCATCTAGTCAAGGCTATGGTTTTTCCAGTGGTCATGTATGGATGTGAGAGTTGGACTATAAAGAAAGCTGAGTGCTGGAGAATTGATGCTTTTGAACTGTGGTGTTGGAGAAGACTCTTGAGAGTCCATTGGACTGCAAGGAGATCCAACCAGTCCATCGTAAAGGAAATCAGTCCTGAATACTCATTGGAAGGACTGATGCTGAAGCTGAAACTTCAGTATTTTGGCCACCTGATGCGAAGAGCTGACTCATTGGAAAAGACCCTGATGCTGGGAAAGATTGAAGGTGGGAGGAGAAGGCGACATCAGAGGATGAGATGGTTAGAGGGCATCACTGACTCGATGGACATGAGTTTGAGTAAACTCTGGGAGTTGATGACGGACAAGGAGGCCTGGTGTGCTGCAGTCCATGGCATTGCAAAGATTGGACAGGACTGAACAGCTGAACTGAACTGATGGGAACACAGCTAGCCTCATTTATTTGCATGTGTCTATGACTACTTCTGTGCTACAATGGCTGAGTTAAGTAGCTGCATAAAACCCAAAAGTCTGAAAAAAATTCTGTCCTCTATAGAAAAAAACTTGACAACCCTTGTACTAGTGTGTTTTCTCAATACCTCACTATAGCTGCCCTGCATAAACAGATCAATTTTGTTTGTATGAACAACATGCCAGGTAAGGATTTTGGACATTGATTCAATATTGACTACTTGATTCTTCAACTCCTGTCACCATGTAAAAACACTTGCAGCACTATTTAAAACTTGTTCTTAATTTTGTCATTATCTAACGATACCCCTTGACTCATTTGATGAGTAAATAAAAATAAATGAGAGAAAGATCAGAATATAAATTGCAAAATTGGTGAAGATATTTATAAGGCCTAGATGTGCCATAAAATACCTTAGAAAACGCTCTTTTAAACTTTGCAGTAATGTGAAAAATTTTAGAAATATCCAAGTGGTATATCATAAATAAGAAAATGAGTCTAATGTAATAAGGAAATAATACTGCCAATGCTATGAAAATTTAAGTTACTCTTGTTCAAAAGAGGACGACAAATGGACATTGATGGAACTGATTATTTATTTGAATTTTTGTTACTAAAACACTTGAGCCATTAGCCAATTAACATAAAGTGCAATTTGTGAGACCAGGAGAGGGAAAATGTCACTAGACTATATCCAAAGTGATTAAATTCCAGGAGCCAACTGACCTCTCAGCAGCTCTGCCTCGTCTGCTGCTTGACTGGCCACCCCATTCTGTGGTACTCTAAGCCTTTCCTCCAAATGTCACATTCCTGCTGAATGATCTCTTCGTTTTGAACTTGTACTGAGCTTGAATTGCTTCTAATTCAATCGCGGATAGTTTATAGAAAAATGTGAACACAAAAATTTAGGGGTTGTTTACATTGATATGAAGGACAAATTAATAAGCTTCTAATCAAGGCAGAAAATGACTTTCTATAATTATTTACTCGAAGAATAAAGTTTTTCATATCCCAAGGTGACCCATATTTTTATCTGTACCCTACACCAAGGTTTCTCAGCCTTGGCACTCTTGACATCTTGGGCCAAATGGTGTTTTGGTTGTGCGGCTGTTCTGTGTATTGCAGAATGTTTTCCAGATTCCCCAGCCTCTACCCAGTGGATGGCAGTAGCAACAGCCCACCCCTTGCCAGTAGTGACAAAATTAGCCCTGACTGAGATCCACTACCCTGGATAAAAATGTGTGAAAAGCTGTATCAGAACCTGGGCTTTATCATCTATGTAAGTGTTAGTCACTTAGTTGTGTCCAACTCTTTGTGACCCCTTGGACTGTAGCACACCATTTTCCTCTATCCATGGAGTTCTCCAGGCAGGAATACTAGAATAGGTTGCCATTTCCTTCTCTAGGGGATCTTCCCAACCCAGGGATCGAACTGAGCTCACCTGCATTGCAGGCAGATTCTTTACCATCTGAGTCACCAGGGAAGTCCTAATTTATCATCTAGTTAGTCATAAAAACCATGATTTAAACAGGCAGACTGCTGCTCTTAGTTCTGCTCTTTTTCTTGAGAATTATATTTATTTATTAATTTTTATGGGGAAGCAATGCAATCATTCCCACTCTTTGAGACTCCATGGACTGTAGCCCACCAGGCTCCTCTGTCTATGGGATTCTCCAGGCAAGAATACTGGAGTGGTTTGCCATTTCCTCTTCCAGGGGATCTTCATGCCCCAGGGATCGAACCCATGTCTCCTGTGGCTCCTGCATTGGCAAGTGGATTCTTTGCCATTGAGCCACCTGGGAAGCAATACAAAGCCTCAAATGTTTAGTCTTCAGATTAAACTATCTTTGCCACTAGGCTCTGCCATTTATAGCTGTGTGACCTGACAAATTACTTGACCTCTTTTTGTTGTTGCTGTTGTTTAGTTGCTAAGTTGTGTTTGACTTCTAGGGGGCCTCAAGTTTCTTCTGAAGAGTAATAGTACAATAATAAAGTACAATATTTAGCACTATGCTTGATATATGTTAAGTGATTAACAATTTGGGGTTATTATGGGTAATTGTATTAAACTGTATTATGATTAAAAATGTTTTTTCCTTTCCTATAAAAACATTTTATATTTTCATCCTGTGGATTTCCTGTATGACTTGCTTTGGCTAATGAACTATGAGTGAAAGAACCGCTTTCTAGAAGAAGTTTTAAGAACCATTGTGAGGGTCTAGTTTCTCTACACTGGCTCTCACCTGAAATCAGCAATGTCTCAGATAAGCTGTTCCTTAAGCCTAGGACCTGTTCCCTCAGAATGAAAATGACATGGAACAGAACCATGACCTGTGATAAGCATATAACTTAACCTAGGAATAAAGCTTTGGTTGTCTAGAAGGAATGAGTCCGCTAAGTTTTTTTTATTTTAGTTTTTAACTGGAGCCTATTCTGGTGTAAGGTAATAGACAAAGTAATTGATCAAACATTTCTTGAACATGCATCACATGCCAAACATTATTTTATAGAAGAGATTAACAAAACTTTCCATGCTGTCTTAGGACATAGATTTCAGGGGTAGAGAAGGGGAAAATGGTATTAAACATAAGACACTGAGATAGAAGTGGTAATAGATAGGGGACAGTAAGGAGCCTCTTAGAGTTCTGCCCTAAACAGAAGGGCAGAAAAAGAATCAAGCTAAAGGAAGTGTAAGGCAGGGAAACATGGGAGCATGGGACATTTTCTTTTAATGGTGAAGAGACAGGAAAAGGAGATGCTGTGGACAATTTAAGGACATATTGATGCACATGTTTTGAAATTCAGGATTTATCTTTTTAGTCAAAGGGCAACCATCAAACATTTCTAATCAGGAAAATGACAATGTCCTAAATTATCCACTTGGTCATTGACTGTCCATACCTATTGCCTCTTTCAAAGCCTAATGCCCTTGAAACATTATTTAAAGATGTTCAGCTATGTCTGAATGTCTTATTTCTCAGAACAAACTCAAAGAATGTTATGTTCTTCTAATAAGCCAACATTCAACTTTTCTAATTGAATTTATTACTTTGAGAGATTAGTTATGACCCTAAAAGTAGAGTAATCTAGAGAATTCACTTATTGAATATCATTAGCTAGTTATTTCCTTCCTGTTACAATGTAGCCAGTGACGGTGCACTAAGGTAGTATTTCAGGGAGAAAGATAATAGCAGCAGGAGAAATAATAATAACAACAACAACAAACCTAACATAAGCAGGTCCAAAATAGAAACAGAAAATTGTCATTGAAAAGGATTCTGGAAATGGAAGATTCATCTCTTCATTATTTGAATTCTTCCTATTTGAGATTCAGAAGGAATCATTGTCATTTTTTCAAAGGCAGATCTATTCCATTGATAATAATGCCCTCCTTTATAGGTTTCCTGAAAGCTGTTTCTTGCTGTAGAATAAATTCCTAGCTTGTAAATTAGGATACTCAGCCCTTCCAACAATTGCGTATCACCATTATCATCATCATCATCATTTTATTATTATTATCATTATATCATTACTGTTATTATATGTCAAATGGTTCTGCTCTCATGACTACACTCTGAGATACAGTCTCATTAATCATAACTGTGACACATGGCCACACTCAACTGTAAAGAGATACAGAGAAAATGAATTCTTAGTTTTTTAACTTCTATAGCCAGCCTGTCCCATTTTATAGCCCTAAGCCACATGTGATTATTTAAATGTAGATTTAAATTAATTATTTTTATTGGGCTATAGTTGATTTATAATGTTGTGTTTCAGGTATAAAGTAAAATGATTCAGTTATATATAATTGAATCATATATGTATATATATATTCTTTTTCAAATCCTTTTCCTATTTGTGTTATTACAGAATATTAAGTAGAATTTCCTGTGCTTTACAGTAAGTCCTTTTTGGTTACCTATTTTATATATAGTCGTGTGTATATGTTAATCCCAAACTCTTCAGATTTCTCTCTCCCCCTACCTTTCACCTTAGGTGACCACAAGTTTGTTTTCTAAGTCTGTCAGTCCATTTCTCTTTTCTAAGTAAGTTTATTTGAACCATTTTCTTAAGATTCTGCATATAAGTGGGTATGATGTCCTATTTGTCTTATCTTTCTGACTTACTTCACTTAGTATGATAATCTCTAGGACCAGTCTTACTGCTGCAAATAGTTAAAGAATACAATTCAAAATTTAGCTCCAAAGTCTCAGTAGGCAGATTTCAAATGCTCCAAGCTACATGTGCAGAGTGGCTCTCATAACCCTCTGTGCAGCAGACACAGGACGTTTCATCATCACAGAACTTTCTCTTGGAAAGTGTTGCTCTATAGTAGAGACACACAGTGGGGAAGAAGTTTTGCTAAACTTCCACAATGCCAACAGGGTTTAACATAGGGAGGATCCGTATGCAAGGGTTCTTTTAAAAGATTAATAATTACTTATCTATTTTTGCTGAAGCTCAAATATTGTTATCTCCTTACTGATTAACATATTTTATATTTAGAAGGGGGAAGGTAACAATAAATTAAAAAGTGACTGTTGTCTGAATTTGTCTAAAATTCAGTGGAGTCACCTACAAACTTTGATCGTGTACTGTGGCTTCAAAATTCAAGTAAGGCATAGAATAAACAAGACAGCAGCATCTCAGAGATTTAATGCCACTTTCTGTGCCAGCCATTCTATAAAATATTAATGAGGACATCTGTGGTAATAAATGTTAATACATTCTTTTGAACAAGTGAACAATGGCAGATAATTCTTTATAGTGGCATTCAGTAGTAGGAAGAGTTTATTAAAACAATATATTAGCTTTTAGGAAGCTAAAAATAATGCTTAAATTCATATCCAAAGCTTTTAATAGTTTTCTCTCTTTTTTTTTTAATTGGAGGACGGTAATATTTTGCAGCAGAAATTATTTAAAACCAGGAACCAAAATACTGGGTTTATAAAGTACCTGACTTTTGCTGTCACTTCACCACAGCATTGCCAGACTCAGGAAAGAGTATCAGACATCTTATGAGCCTCCCGTATATGACTGAGAGACACACTAAGCCATCCCTAGTTACTTAGTGGACAGGATTTAAAATATATCATCACTCAATCATGGTGTTTAGAAACAATTCAAGAAACCTCTGATACACTAAAAGCCAACTCTAATTTTATATATATCAAAAAAATTCTCATTTGAGAAATAATGGTTATGGATACTTTTCCTCTCTTGATGTAACAATTGTGGTCTATGTGATGTTTATGTGATATTTCTTGGACCACTCAAGAATGAGAGCATGATTTTGAAATTTGTTTTTCACTGATCTGTGAATCATGTAACTGTCGACCTGTGTATAAATGTCATGATTTCTCCAAACACTAAATTTGCCTTTTACAAGGCTGACAATTTTGTTTGATGTTTCTATTTATGGTCATAGTGATGTAAAATTATCTTTTTGGAAATTAGGTAGTGAAAGTAGAGAAGCCCAGAGTAAGAGTCAAAATTCTATGCTAGTGATTTTCATTAAGTAGTAAAGCCATGCCAAGAATATTGTAAGGCCTCTGCTTTATATGGCACAATTCATTTATTTAGCAAATATGTGTGAAGTACCTTCCTCAGGTGAATCTTTGTATTGCATGTTTTGAGGGGCCAAAGAAGACTTAAAAACATGTAACAATTCAATAGTTGGCTTGACATCCCTACCAGAGTCATTTTATTCTAGCAGCATATTGGAATCACCTGGGAAGCTGTGACGACCTGAATGGGTGTTTTCCTTCCAAATTCATATGTTGAAGCTTTCTCTCTCAAATGTGGTGGTATTCGGAGCTGAGTCTTTGCGAGGTAATTAGGGTTAGATGAAGTCCCACGGCCGGTCCCTCATAATTGGATAGCTGTGCTCATGAAAGGGCTTCCGTGGAGGCTTAATGGTAAAGAGTCCGCCTGCCAGAGCAGGAGACCATTATTCTCCAGTATTCTTGCTGGAAAAATTCCATGGACAGAGGATCCTGGTGGGCTACAGTCCGTCGGATCGCAAAGGGCTCTGACATGCCTTAGCAGCTGAGCAGCACGCAGGCACGCCCGCCTGAAGAGAGATACCCGAGCGCCTCCTCCCTGCCCGCCGCGTGCAGAGAGGTCACGTGTGCACAAGGCAAGATGGCAGCCACTCGCAAGCTGAGACGTTTCTGAAGGAAACGTCCTTGCTGGCAGGTTTATCTCGTACTTCTCGACCTCCTGAATGGTAAGAAAGCTTTGTTGTTTAAGCTAGTTTGACCGTGGTGTTTTGTTATAGCATCCTGAGATCATGGATGCAGATGCTAAGAGAAATTTTAAAAGCCAAACAACAAAATCTCAGGCCTGCTCCCACTTCCAGATACTCTGATTTAATTGGTCTTGTTCTCAGGGCACTAGTATTTGCTAAAAGCCCTTCAGGTAACTTTACTCTATAGACACGTGTGAGAAACACTGTCCTGCAGGGAGTCTAGTGGTGTTGGTTTTTCCCACTGGTGCACTCCTGAGGAATGTAACGCTGCCCACAGAAGCTGCTCTGTTGCTCAGAGTTAGGAGATGTGTGGGTACAGCTTGCAGTTTCCTAGAGCAGTGTGTCTCATTTCTTCTCTCTTCCCACTGGGGCTCACTCTGTAAGATAAAGTATTAGGGCATATATCAACGTGAATCAGTTGCAGGTACAGGTGTTTCTCCTCCCTTTTTAACTTCCTTTCCACCTCCCACCCTATCTATGGCAGAAACCAACACAATACTGTCAAGCAGTTGTCCTCCAATTAAAAATAAATAAATTTAAACAAAAAAGAAGTATTAGGGCAGACTATATGGTCGTTGTTTCCCTGAGGCTTTCTGAGAACAGCGCTGTTACTTTGGTGCTCAGGTGATAACAGCTGGCTTAGTGTTTAATGAGAGGCGAACCTGCCTTCTACGTGAGCCCCCTCGACTCCCCTTATGTTCCGAGAACTGAGTATTTGAGAGATGTGTGGGACAGCAATGTTGGAAAAAAAGAGTTCTCAGAAGGTGCTCTTTCTTGGCGTGGACATTATTTTCACTTTGGGGAAGTCTCGTGAATCATTGCAAAACTGTGCAGTTCGTAGAACGGGAGGTCCTACTGTGCAGCGTGGTGTCAAAAGAGGAATTTGGGGCTATTTATGTGGCTAGATTTTTTCTGTTTATAGTGCTGTAAAGTCTGGGCATACAGGTGTAGTCATTTGTATCTTTGCATGAATTTAAGCTGATGTGCTGTTAGTAATACCCATTATTTGGGAATTCAAGTTGAAGTTCCCATTAAAGAAGTTTTAGTGTCGTACCAAAAAGCTGCATAAGAGAATGAGAATTTGCCCTTATTTCACCTCCTTCATCCTTTTTCATTCTCTTAATTTGCCTGTTTCTGTCTCAGAATGGGAGAAAAGAAAATAGAAATTGTTTAAGTAATGAAAGCAGGCTTTCCTGGTGGCTCAGATGGTAAGGCTCAGACGGTAAAGCATCTGCCTACAATGCAGGAGACCCAGGTTCAGTCCCTGGGTCGGGAAGATCCTCTGGAGAAGGAAATGGCAACCCATTCCAGTACTCTTGCCTGGAAAATCCCATGGACGGAGGAGCCCGGTAGGCTACAGTCCATGGGGTCACAAAGAGTCGGACAGGACTGAGTGACTTCACTTCACTTCAGATGGTAAAGAATCTTCCTGCAGTGCGGGAGACCCAGGTTTGATCTGTGGGCCAGGAAGATCCCCTGGATAAGGAAATGGCAACCCACTCCAGTATTCTTGCCTGGAGAATTCCGTGGACAGAGGAGTCTAGCTGAGGGCTACTGTCCTTGGGGCCCCAAAGAGTTGGCCATGACTAAGAGACTAACACACACAAGTAATGAGAGTGGACATTTGATTTCGTCGTGTTGAAGAGAGTCTGATAGTCAGTGGGAAACTGGTAAACAAATTCTTTGGTTAAAATGCAGAGTTTTCTCTTTCAGTCTTTGCTCAGGTCCATACATACATTTGTGTGACTGTTTCTGTTTGGTTTTGGTCAATCTAAGGAAAACAGACTGAGTCTCACATTTGGGTTAAAGCCAAAACGAAACTGGAGGATATAAAGTGGAACTGAGAAATTCAGAAAGCACAGATATCAAATAAAATACAGATATAAATTCTGATACATTTATTGAAATTTGGAATGAGAATTTCCTAGGATATGGAATGTGTTTTTAAGACGTCCTTAGCTAGATTATATGAGTTATGTGCATTATACTGTTTCCAGAGGAATATCCTAGTGGGAAAAAAATAAGTAAGTCTTTTTCTTTTTTTTTTTTAAGAACTGGAGTCCTGTTCTGCAAACAAAAATGCCCCCAAAACCCTTAATTGCTATTGAATAATATTGCTTCTTTTATTGCATGAACTCTGACCTCATGTTTGGTATTTTATACACACATGCTTACTGCAGCTCCCTGTGAAACTTTTGGGATTCAGTTATTTAGGAGACTTTAGGAACCTGCTTAAATCCTTCAAGTACTAAAATGTGTTCCCCTTAGTTATGAGAGGAACTATCTCCCCAAATCCCTCCTCTTCCTGGAAACAATCAACACGAAAGTCTGCAAGGAAACTTTGCAGCAGTGGGTCTCAAAGGATATAGGTGGTGGTGGGTGGATCAGCTGCTGCAGCAACACATAACATTGATTAAAACTGCTAATTACTTGGAATCAGAAGCTCTCCGGGTAGGTCCTGCAGTCAGAGCTTCAACAAGCTTTGAGGGTGATTTGGATGCCAAGCTCTAACTAAGAAGCATTGCTTTAAAGTAACATCAGCTGTGGGAAGGTGCAACAGTGGCTGTAGAAATGAAGTATTCACTGGACACCTACAAAATAGAGCAACGGTAATAAGCCTGTGAAATCCTTACTTTGTGAAAAGCACTGGGCTTTGTAAATGTTGTCCAGGGACAATGTGGCACAGTGATTAACAGCATAGACTCTGTTAAGGCTTAAATCCCCACCCTTACCATTTAAAAGCTCTAGGGCTGTAAATCAGTTCTTTAAATTTTTTCATCTGCAAAAGACCTAACTCAAAGGATTGTCAAGTGGATTAGTGTGTTAATATGTGTAAAGCATTTCAGACACATCTGGAAAATAGAGCTTTAAAAGTATTGGCTATTATGTTTATGAATATATAATGTATAATTTTATATTGTATTATTAAGATTTCTTACTCCAAGTGTAAATTTTGTATTACCCCCCTTTTATACATGTGGACACTGTATCTTTAAGAGTTTTAAAAACTTGATGAATTAGGATTTTTTCAATTATAAATGTCAGATCTAGTGCTTTCTTTTTTAAATGGATTTTATTGACTTGCATAGCTGAAAGTTCTAGAGATAGATCCAGGCAAGGTCTGTATTTATGGAGTTCAAATAATGGTGTCAAGACCTGTGTTATTTCTATATCATTACTTTGGGGGGGACAGCTGTATATGCTATCTCTGCCTCACCCTTTCTGCTAACTCCTTGCTGAAAAGAATGATCAAGTTGGTTCTTGTGACCACAAAATGGAGGGTGCCTCAGTGGCCTGGTCCATATCACCGCTCTAAACCAATGTCAGCCTGTACTAACGGGAAACAGTGGTCAAGAAATCCTAACATACACCAAACACAATCTTCTAATTTAGCTTAGCTTCCCTCGCTATAGAAAATAGGACCTGTTGCCTTAGAAGAAGATCCCCAAACTCCTGGCCAAGCCAGGCCCTGTTTCGATGTTGCCTCGTTTAACTCTTGGTGACACTCACTCTTGCCCCAAATCCCTTGGGAACAGAATTCTCCAGCTTGTGAGGTGTTGTACTCCCAATCTATGGATCATTTTCCCTGGAATAAAGGACAGCAATCTTGTTACTGAATTGTTTTAGTTTTGTCTTTTGATAAGAGGCTCTCTCTTCCACCATAGCTTTAAGAAGCCCCAGGCTTAACTGGAAAAGTCTGGATGATGCATCTGTTTTGGATACCAGTACAGGTTAGTTAGCCTGGGTCTGTGACCATCTTCCCACACGGGGGTGGTGTCAGACCACCTGATGAATATCCTTTTTCTCCCATAGGAGGGAAAAACTTAGGGCTCCGCAACAGAAAGAAGGGGAATCATGGCAGAAATGAAAACAAAGATGTTGCCTACGTTTGCCGAGGATCACACAGCTATCCAGTGGTGGTTGTTCCTCAAATCTAGGTCTGTTTAATTTGGAAGAAAGTGTTGTTGAACAGTTTTAAATACTGGTTCTTAAAATTAAATATGTTTGCTCTTCACTATGTTCTAATAAATACCCTAGGCCCTATCTAGGAATGTAAAGGTGTATAGGACATATTCCTGCCCTGAAGAGCTTTATTTAATGGTGAGACAAGTGTAAAGTTGACAGTGGTGTGATTAAGGTGCTCCGAAAGAGGCATGGAGGCCTCATTAGCAGTGATTAGAAGTACTTCCTGGATGATCATTAATCACTAACCCACACTTCTGAACTCCAGAATCTCCACCAGGGGAGAGACTGTGTGAACTCCTGAAAGGAGAAATTGTGCTCAGTTATTCTAATTTAACTAAAAAAAAAAAAAAAAAAGCCACCATGATGTTTTATGGTCAATTTCAGGAAGTTACTGTACTAGATAAACAAAAATAGGAAAAAAAAAAACAAAACTAAAATGTAAGAAATTATTCTCCACAATGACACATTAGAATATTCTCGGAAAGTGATATCTTGATCCTGATCCCCCTCAATTTTTCTACACACTTTTTTAATGCATCATGGAGAGCATCAATTCATTCACAAAGGAATAAAAGCAAGTTCATTTTCCTTTGGCACTTAATGGTGAAATGGTTCATTTAATGTAAAAATGACACATTGGGTGAAACTAGCTCCATCTGGATAAACTAGAAGCTGATGTTGAAGCTACACTGAGCTCCAATCAGAGCTTCGTATTTGGCATTAAATGCTATGCTTGGCTTGCAAGACAGAATGACTAGACTGTAGTAGACAACACATTTTTCATTCAAGTAAGTTTTGTGAATTTATAGTGAGAAATGCAAGATGAATAACCCACAGCACTCCATAGTTAAATCTATGAGATGAGGATAATGTAGTAGTGATGTTATGTGTCTGATTTGAAATTCAGTGATTCTGGTACAAAGAAATGAAAACTATTCTTGCATTTTATAAAACTCTAATTATTTGTAAGACTATATGCTATAAGTTTTAGGGCTGTTAGTGTTGCTCAGCACTTTAGAGGTTTAAACTGTTCATAATGGACTCATTCAGCGGCTGTCTGGTCTGGCAAATTCTTTAGGAAGAGCAGCACTCCTCTGCTCAATAGCAGGCACCTATCAGTGGTCTCAATTTACACAATCTGTTGTGGACATCTGCTAAGGAAATTTTTTGACTAAAATAACAAAGGCATTTACAATTCAACTGACTGTGCAAAAAAGAATGCAAGAAATTTGAAAATCAACTCTATATGCTTTGATTGTAGACAATAAAAAGTAAACTTTGCATTTAGTAAACCTGACAGGCAGGTTTAGTATTTGACAGGATTGGCTGATGTATTCGATTAAGTGGCTGGTTGTTTTTGTAGAATGATTGTCTTCACTATTTCAATAGGTTAGATATAGAAAGACATATGGACTGGTTGCGTATCCCCCAAATTCAAATGTTGAAGCTCCTACCTGCAGTCTGGCTGTATTTAGAGTGAGGAAATGAAGATAAATGAGGTCATAAAGATAGGGCCTGATCTGATAGGATCAGTGTCCTTTGAAAAACAGACATCAGAGCTCACATTCTCTGTACATACTCAAAGAAAAGGCTGTAGACTGAGTCTACTGGCTGAGACTGTAGAGCTCTTCAGCTTTAAACATGCTTTATCCTTCAAGAAAAAGAATGATGCAAAGGGGACTGAGAGATCTTAAGGCTACTGCCCGCACCACTTCCTCCAGGTCGTGGGGACAAGGCTGGGTCCTTCATTTCAAGTAGTGGGGCTATATTGAGTGCCTCAGGGCAAGGACTTGGCCCAGTGTTACTAGGGCAGAGCTGCTTCATGGCCAAGGGGGTGATGTGGCCCCCGCAGTGGGTCTGGAGAGCAGAACATCAAGCCAGAGGAATATTCTGGTGCCTTAAGATCTGATGGAATTCACCTTAGCTAGGTTTTCAACTTGGTTGGGATCTATCATCCCATTTTTTTCCTTAGCTTTCCCTTTTGGAATGAGACTGTCCACCATGTGCCTGTCCGTCCTGTGATTGTATCTTGGAAGCATACAACTTGCCTGGTCTTTACAGATTCACAGCTGAAAGGCAATTCACCTCAAGTTAAATTACATTGGGACTCTCACCCTACTGGATATAGATGATATTTAGATGACACTTTGGACCTTAGATTTTACAGTTGATGCAGGAATAAGACTTTTAAGGCTGTTGGGATGGAATGAATGGGTTTTTTTGCTTGAGAGAAAAACATCAATTTGGGGGTTGGAGTGAAAAGTCATGGACTGAATGTGTTCCTCCTAAATCCAAACGTTGAAGCCCTAACTTCCAATGTGGCTTCAAGTAAATAATTAAGGTTGAATAGGATAATAAAGCTGGGATCCTGATCCCAGTGGATTAGTGTCCTTATAAGAAAAGACACTAGAGAGTTCGCTCTTGCTGTCTTTGTTCATGCTCAGAGGAAAAGCCACCCAAAGTTTATCTATTTACAAGCCAGGAAGAGGACCCTCACCAGGAGCCAAATCCTGCCAAAACCTTTTTCTTGGACTTTCCAATCTCCAGAACTTTGAGAAAATAAATTTCAGTTTTCAAACCACCCAGCCTATGAGCTGAAAAAATACAGTAGATAAGATCATGTTCCTAAACGCTACTGTTATATACAGCTCTCTATATATTAATGGCAATTACAGATCTTATTAAAAATCTATTATTGAATTCATTCAATTGATAATGTAAGTTATTTTTCCTGATATACTATTCTGGTATCCCTTATAAAGTAGTATTTACCTAATATAAAATTTCCTCACTGTTTCTACCTTAAGATTCTGTCATCTCTCACTTTATCATCCTATCTAGCAATGAACTATTTCCAATTCCTACTATACATGGTATTTATACCTTTATATGATTGATCATAATGTTCTCTTCATAGAAGACCCTTTTGCTTTTTGTGAAACTAGCAGACTTGTAATCTTTCAGTGTTTGAGTTATGTATTACACTGACATTCTTTGTGAAGCCTAACCTTGATAAGCAAAAAAGAAAAAAATTATCTTTCCTCTGAGATACCAATGTTATCATGTACATACTTTAATTAATGTATTTATACAAATATGTAAGACATATACAAGGAAAGGACTGGAAGAGATTGTCAGTTAGCTCTGTACAATATTTCTTAGATGTAATTAAGAGGATATAATTAATTTCTACAAACTTTTACTTTACTTTTAAACTACAAAAGTACAGGATGATTCCATGATCCAGGTATCATCCAGAGATGGAATAGCTGATATTAGATTTAGTTGTTGATGAGTCTAATCCATGCAGATTTAAGTGCAGGCTAGAACTCAGAGTTCAGTGACCCACAGGAGTGACTGGGAGGTCACTAGCATTACTACATTATAGAACAAGAAGAGTTATAGTTGGATTACTAGTATGAATTTTAAAAGAGGATGAGCCTAAAGAAAATGGGAGAGTAATAGTCTAGAATTAGGAGTGAAATAGTCCAAATCAGCAGGAGTAACAAGGTGTGTGGAACTACATCACTAACACCATCACTTACATCTCCTCAGGTATCCAAACTAGAAGTCTTAGTCATATTTGACTATTATTTGTCTTTGCTTGGTACCATTAGGTCACATCCTGGTTACTATGCTTTTTGTATATTTTTCAAATGCTACCATCTTCTTTATTCCCATGACTTTTGCTTATGTTATTAAATTAGTATCACTACAATATTGGATATTGTTCGTGGCCAAAGTGGTCCAAAGAGCCACTTCCTTGCCTTCTCTACTGGCCTTGTGCCCAAGGAGGCTATGCCCCCTAGTTTCAGTTGGGTTTGGCTATAGAAAGCCTTAGCAGGAGATTAGAGTTGGGGAAGAATGAGATTGCGGGTTTTGAATCTCCTGGTTCCTTCCATGTCTTTAAGGATGCCTGTGTTGTGACAACAGGTCAATGCTCCTTTTCAAACCAGCCACTTTGCATAACTCTTTGTCCAGGTTCCTATAACCTTTCATTCTCCTCATCCTTCTGCTCAAAGTGCTTGTTTCATGCATCATCCTTCCTGATGCCCCTATGCTCTGCCCATGCCTTTGAAGTTATTCCTCGTGCACACCCTTCCTGGTTTATCCTAGGTTGAGTATGCCATTTGTTGGAATCCTGACAAGTATTAACTCTTGGTTCATTTCCTGAGTTAGCCCACTCTCATACTCTTTCTCCAGTCTTCTGAACACATTTCGAAAAGGGGTCTGTTCATTGATTCTCCAAACCTGTAGATTCCTCTGCAAGATGAATTTAATTTCTTTGATATGATGTGTGCTGCTGCTAAGTCACTTCAGTCGTGTCTGACTCTGTGCGACCCCATAGACGGCAGCCCACCAGGCTCCCCCGTCCCTGGGATTCTCCAGGCAAGAACACTGGAGTGGGTTGCCATTTCCTTCTCCAATGCATGAAAGTGAAAAGTGAAAAGGAAGCCGCTCAGTTGTGTCTGACTCTTAGCGACCCCATGGACTGCAGCCCACCAGGCTCCTTCATCCATGAAATTTTCCAGGCAAGAGTACTGGGGTGGGGTGCCATTGCCTTCTCTGGATATGATGTGTAAGGCTATAATTATTAACCTTTTGTGAAAGAACCTCACCTCTCATCATACCCACAGAGGGACTTTGCACTCAGGCCACTGTGAACATTCAGACCACATGTGGCTCTTCTTGTCTCTCTGCTTTTGCATAAATTGTATCCTCTGTGAAATACTTATCTCCTCCTTAGGTCACATGTAAGCATCTCTATTTATTATCCAGAAACAAATATCATAGACATGGGGGGACGGTAAGTTCCTAACTTATCTGAAGCAATGAATGACTGTTCACTATAATCCTCTGGGAGACTGTACCTAGTTCTATCACATTGCCATTGATACTGTAGTTTCATGATTATTTGGCAGATTTTCTTAGGCCCACCCACTAGACTCTCTTGGCTTCATTGGGAAAGGAATGTGGTCTTTCAAAATCTTGATCATATTCAGTGTCTACCATAGAGCAGATACTCAATAAAATACATGGAATAAATATGCTAGCCTGTACATTATTACTTTAGAGATTTCATAGCTGGTTAAAAGGTGAGATGATCCAGTTGTGAAAATTTTATTCCATTTATTTATGGCCAAAATGAGTTTATCTGACGCATCTGGCCAGGCAGATGCCCTTCTCACCCAACTACTCATTCCATACACATCATTGCTAAAATGTCAAACACAAAAATGTTGATATAGGCAGAATATTGTGACGTTTACACTAAAAATTAAAATTCATAATCATTAGGCATAAGCATCATACCATTTTCCATCAAAAACAAATATTTACTGTATAGTTTACCTACACATTTAATAATTTTCAGAAGAGCAGTGAAAAAGTGTTTGCACAAGCCTTTTGACTATAATTCAATGGCTGATATACATATATATATATATATATATAAAGTGGAGGTAGAGTTAAATAAGAAAAATTGAATTTATTCTACTAGAAGATAGGTAATAAAATATTATTATATTGGTAATTCAGACCTAATAAGTTAAATGGAGACCATCTTTCCTAAATCTGTGAGTCCATGCTCCTTTTGGAGAAGGAAATGCAGCCACTCCAATATTGTTGCCGGGGGAATCCTATGAAGGAGGAACCTGGTGGGCTGCAATCCGTGGGGTTGCAGAAGGGTCCGACACGACTTAGCAACTGAATGACATGTCCATTTAATGAACAACCTATAAATAATTGGTAAATAGAATACAATGCAAACTTCTAGGAGGATTTTTAACTCGGCCCTTCACCACTCTGCTTAGTTTAATAAACAAACTTAATAAACTAAGGGTTGTGTCTTCTTTCTTTGTTTTCCTGCACAGATGAAGCTTTAAAATAAAGTTTCCCACCTTCTGTTAAGCTTTCAGGGTGGCATCTGTGCCTCTGTAACAAGCAGCTAAGAGGCTGAGGCACATATTTTCCAGCTAAAAAGTCGGATCTGGATTTCTCTGCTGCCTCACTCATGGGAGACTCTGTGGCAGCCCTGCTCTGGTGAGGATGAAGGTGAAAGAGTAGCTGTTAGGTGTGTTGAGGTTGATCTAAGGCCAGACCGTGGTGGGTCACAGATTTCCTCTGATACGGGGTTTTATGAGACACTGGCCCATGAGGAACAGGAAGAATTTTTCTTCTAAAGAGCAAATTATACTTGAGAGGCCAGAGAATAAAGACTAAAATGTAAATCACAGATTCAGCCCTGAGGATACCTGTTGAAGAAGTAGCGCAGAATTCTTGTCATTATTTGTTGCCTAAGAGCAAACACACTATTAAGAAGAAATTATTAATAAACTTGTTGAGCTTGAACAGAAAAATGACCAGTTGCATGATTTGGAGTAATTCAAACTACTTCCTGGCACAGGTATATTGTAACATATGGAGTAAAAGTTCAGTTTAAAATTTGTTTAAATCAAATTTCCCCCAATGAATTAATGATAAACGCATTAGCTGTTTGCCTTTTAAGGAAAACCTGAGGATTCCTTGTGAAAAATCATTTATTTGGTAAAACGTATTTGGATCCAAATTTATCTGAATACAGATTTCAATTTTCATATTCAGTAACAATGTTAGTTCAGGTGATATGTATAGACTGTTTTTGCTACTTGGCGCACTTAAACTAATATGAAGGTGAAGATGGAATTATGTTATCAGTGGTCTGTGAAGCTATCTAATCTTACAGTCTACTTCTTACAGCTGTAAGAAGTAAGTGAAGTGTATTTCATCCCCAAGGTAGACCTTCAACAGTAGTACCTCTCCAAAGCACTAAATCACAGCAATAAAATGGAGACAAAATAGGTTGACTATATCTTTCTGTCTAATCTGTATCCAATTTGTAAGATATTTTTCTTCATAATAAGTATTGCTTAATATACCAACTCTTATATATTGAGGTGCCGTATATATTTACTCTGAGAGTAAAGCTAAGTACACATTTTGATCCTGGAGATGCCTCAGTTTTTTAATGAGCTGTGGTCAATACCATTATGTATGCTTTTTCTTTTTTAATATTTCAAAATAAATATTTCTATGTTAAGAGGCTTATACAATGTTATATTGAGGTTCTATGATTATGGACTCATCTCCTTAGATTATTTCTAGCTTTTAAAAAAATAGTGTAAGTAATACTACCATGAGTACCTTTATTCATAAACTTGTTTTCATTTTTACTCAGTACATAAATGCTCAGTAATGTTATTGTCATGCATCAAATAATTTTACCTTGCGCAGCTACATTCTTCACACTGCTCGGGCTGAAGTCATCACAGTGCCGTAGTAAAGTGGTTGGTAGGTACAGCTCGCCGGACTGTAGCTACGGCAGCACTGGGTCATTCCGAATTTGTTCTTGCTAAATTGTTATGTATAAAAGAGTGCCTTAAGATAGCAAGTCTTTTAATCACATGTTTGGCAATCTTTCTGCACTGGTATTTTCATCGAACATCTAAACTTGTAGACAATTGATTCCAGGGAGATACTCTGTTGCTTCCATCGGATGATTCTCAAACTATGTAAGGAAAAGCCTGGTGCTTTCCTCACAGGCATGAACTCTATAGGCAGCTGAACAAAGCACTGAACAAACTTCAGAGAACCAAGAAGTGAAACAGTGCCTGATACAGGAGGGACAAAAAATTAAGTGCTAAAGATGAATTCAAAACATTTGCGAATCCCCCAAATTTGAGTAGACAATGCTATGTGTAGCATAAGGACATGGAAAAGTTCTTAGCCAAGACCTTATATGGAGTCAGGGGAAAATGGTCAGATAGTTCTGTCCTTTCACATACTGTTTGTTTAGGCAGTAAAACTAAAGAAATTCCTCTTCTTGATTTTTAAAAATCAAATTGCCCAGTTGTAGCTTCTTAGATTTCTTCTGTATCACTGGCAATAGCTTATACAAAAACACACACACATTTCATGTAGTTTTATCCCACTATTAAGTTACTGCGTAAGCTAAATAAATTAGTAATCAATGAATCAAAATAAAAGTTGTAAATCCTGTGTAGATAGCTAGGCTCAGTGTAATTGATTCAAACTAAAATTTCAGATTATAAATCACATGTATAGTGGGCTTTCCAAATAACTCATATTTAAACCTATAGTTACTCAGTTGTCAAAAAACAAAATTCTATTGTACTTAGAAAATAAATTACTTTATAAGAATGACTCTCAGCCATTGTGCTGGTTATTGTTGAATAATTTTGTTAATCTGAAATTTACTAATTTACAAAGAGTTTTTAAAGATATTTTTAAAAATTTAAGGCATATGGTGATATATATACATATATATGTATAAATTTAAGGAATATGGTACCTGTTTAAGTACTTTATTTCCCATTGTTTACTAGTATTTTTATTGATGTTTGAACTTTTTAATATATTATAAAACTCTATCATTCTTTTTGTGAATACATGCATTTTACAAAACACAGAGGCATGTTTTATGTTTATAATATTCATTTTATACATGCACTAAGAATTTTAGGTGATCAAATTAATTCTTTCATAGTCTAATGTTTGCAGTCATGTTTAGAAAGAACTTCATGCTCAAGATTATTTTTTTAATCTTTAAAAAAATTTTAGAAGATATTTTTTCCCAGTTAAATCTTTGACTCTTCTGGAATTCTCACAGGAAGAAGGAACATGGAAAAGATCCAGCTTATTTTATAGCCATTCCCCTCAAACTTTAAGAGTTTTTACACTGCCTTGAGACCATTTATTGATCAATATTTGCTCCACTGACTGGAAATGCCTTATTTGCCACATACTAATTATTTATGTCTATTTTTTAAAATCTCCATTTCTAACTGTATGTTTATGTCTCAATATGAAATTGTTTTTTAATTCATATGGCTTTATGCAATAATAGAACTAGTCTTACTTTTTCCCCATGTGTTCCATATCTTTTTTGAAATTTGGTAATCTTCTCTTATCAACTTAAAATTATTTTGGTATTTCATTGGACTTCATTTAGAGAAAATTGGCATTACTTTATAATTGAGATTTTTTTATTCAAGAATATTCTGTAGAATAATAAGGTATATATTTAGAATAAATAAATATTTATTTCCTCACTTTCAGAAGTTAGGTTTTGCAAAATCTTACATGTATTATTTCTAGATATTTTTGTTATTTTTTTTTACTACTGTAAAAAATTTTTTATTCCAAATATATGGCTATTAATTTTTAATTGTGTAACATTACTGTAATGTTACTGGGTTATGTTGTTAAAATACATTTTCATCAAATGTTTAAGTATAAAATCATATTATTTACAAATGATAATTTATATCTTCCTTTACAAAATTTTTTGGGACTCAAGCTTTTTGGATCTGTGGATTTATAATTTTATTCAAAATTTAGAAAACCTGGGCTATTATTTTTAGTTTAGTTTTTTTTTTTTCCTGCATGCCATCCTCTACTCCTTTTTCTGGGTTGCCAATTATATGGTGTTAAACTGTATGATATTTTTTCATAGGTCATAGATATTTTTCACTATTTTTCAGTTTTTTTTATTTCTGTGCTGTTAGGAACTCTGCTGAGCTGGAAGAGAGCTGATCTTAGCTACAAGTGTTGGAGTAGCTCATGAAAGCAACTAGCCCAAAATAAGAGTTAAGCCTTCAACACTTACTGTAATGGTGTAAGCAAGAGGATAAACCAGAGAAAGTTTCCATTTCTGTTCATTATCTTCCATAGAATACACCTCTTGGAGGTTAAAGTGGATTGGATCAGTGCAGACTTGTTTTCTCACTGTTGACCTACACCCCCACCTCCCCATGCAACACAGACAACAAAAGGCCTAGGCAATTTTGTGTTCACTGGGGTAGAAAAGAAGGCAAGGGGGAAGGGCTAGAGGTGGAGAAGGACTGGGTACTGGAGTAAAGGGTGAAATGTCTTCCATGTTTCCTTCTGTCCTTAAGGCCCAATCTCTCCCCTGACCTGAAAGGAGGACTGAGCAGAAGTACTTGAAGACCTCTGCTCAAGGCCCCAGATAAAGATATCTAAGAATGAAAGTACCTGGACTAGGAATGGAGATATGCAAACAGCACGGCCAGCCAATTGAGTCCTTGACCTCAACTCTGTTCAGAAACGAATATGCCCAAGTCTGGTGGGGGAAGGGCAGTTTTCCCAATGTGGTTTGTCTCCATAATGGCCTGTGGTTAGACCTGAAAAATTATATGGATTTCCTGCACTGCCTAATTCAGTATAGGCATTTCAGTGATCATATTTTTTATTTATAGAGATTGCATTGTGTCTTAAAACATCTTTCATTTCACTCATTGTGCTCATGTTTTCCTCTGCTTCCTTGAACGAACACAGCATATGTACAACAGCTGTTTCAGTACCTGCCTGTCTGTGTGCCTGATCTTCCATCTCTGTTATTTCATAGCTGGTTTCTATTACTGATATTTTTTCTCCTAATTATGGAGTATATTTTACGTTTTCTTCTTTTACCTATCTGGTAATTTTCTTTTACTGGATACCAGTTATTGTGTTTTTGATGTTGTGGGTTTTGTTGTTATTGTTGTTGATTGCTGACTTTTGTTGTGTGCCTTAAAATCATTTTGCATTTTGTTTTGGGACGCAGTTATGTTAATAAAAACCGGTAAAAAAAAACCTTTTGAGCCTTGCTTTAAGGCTTTATCAGAAGTAAACAAAGAGTCTAGGACTTTTCCTTGGCTGAGTCCTTACCAGGAAAGAAGAGCAGTCTTCTTCTTGTCGGGCTCTGCTGTTGTCACAGGGCCTGAGAGCTCCCCTTTCTGGTCTTCCAACCCTATTTAATGGAAGTTTCTGTTTATTCATTTCTTGCATGTGTATTAAATTGCCACAAACTAAGTGGCTTAAAACAACACACACACACTATCTTGCAGTTTCCATAGATCAGAAGACCAGGCGTAGCATAATTGGGTCCTCTCATCAGGGTCTCGTAAGCCTGAAATCAGAGTGTTGGTGGAACTGAACTCTTTCCTGAGCCTTGGCGTCCTCTTCTAAGCTCTTGTGTCTCTTAACAGAACTCAAGCTCCTTGTGGCTCTAGGTCTGAGGTCTCCGTTTTCTTGTCAACTCTTACCCAGGGCCTTGTCACAGTTATCAGAAGCCACCTATATTTCCTTGCACCCCTTACAAAATGGCAACTATGTCTAGGGCAGATTTTTAGAGTGAGGCCCAGTCAGGACAGGATCCTTTTTGAGTAGCTTTGAATCAGCTGATTTGGGACTTTTGTTCTGTCTACAGAATCTCTTCACCTTTGTCATATTCTCTTGACTAGAAGCAGATTACATCTCAAGCCTGCACTTGAGTGAAGAAAAGTATACAAAGACATGACTCATTGGGATAATCCTAGCGTATGTCTTCCACAAGACAGCAAGGGTCAATTTTTCATTATATTTCTTGGTTGAAAGTGGAAATCTAGTTTCATTTCATCTTTTCTAGTAAAGTCTGCCAGTATAGCCCTCACAATTTTAAATGAGATTATGATAGACATTCTTCTCTGTTAGCTCATTTCAAAGAAACTTTTTTCAATATTGATCATTGAATATTTGTTGTGGTATATTAAGAAATTACCTATTTATTTGTTATTAAGCATGCACATTAAATGTTCAGATGCCTTTGCATGTCAATGGAGAAGATTCTATGATTTTTCTCTTGTGGTGAAGCAAATTCACTTTTGTAACATTAGCTTCAGTTGGTTGTATTACTTTTTCTAGTATTTTATTTAGGTTTTCATTTTTTCATTAATAGATAAAATTATTCTCCAGCTTTATTCTTTTTTTGTAATGTTTTATATATTAAAGCTATGTCTGTTCCTTTATAAGAATTGGGAAGTTTTCCTTTGTTTATGCTTTGAAATGGTTTAAACAGTCTATCAAGTTTTTTCCTTAAGGATTTTATAGAATTCAGTGTTTGACATTTTGAGAGAATTGGAATTGATTATGTTCTCAGTTTCTTTTATAAAAATTGGTCTGAATTTCTATCTCTTCTGTAGTCAGTTTTATTAGTATTTTTCTAGAAAATTATCCTTTCATTTATATTTTCTAATATGTTTTAGAGATCTTGGAAAAGTAATAACTCATAGTTAATTCCCACTGTACATTTATATCAATTTTCTTCCTTATTTTGTATATTTGCTTCCTTTTATTTTTAACTAGGTTTGTAAATAATTTTACTGTTCATGAAAAAGTATTTCCCAGATTATTTGCTATAGATTATCTAATTTCTTATCTTTACTGATTATACCCTTTGCTTATTTTAACTTTTGTTTTTATTAATTTTTCTTTTTAGGTATAATGTTTTAATTCATTTATTTAACATTTTACTCATTAGTTCAGTGACTTTTAGTCTATATCTTTTCCGTCAAGCTCTACTACAGTTTCCTATATTCAGAGATTCATATCATTTTTATAGGAAATTTGTAATTTCTTGGTGTTTTTTCCTTTTTGGCATAAGAATTATTAGGGAAATATTTTTATAATAGTAATGTTAAGATCATGGCATCTGGTCCCATCACTTCATGGGAAATAGATGGGGAAATAATGGAAACAGTGACCGACTTTATTTTTAGGGGCTCCAAAATCACCACAGATGGTGACTGCAGCCATGAAATTAAAAGACACTTACTCCTTGAAAGAAAACCTATGACCAACCTAGACAGCATATTAAAAAGCAGAGACATTACTTTGCCAACAAAGGTCTGTCTAGTCAAAGCTATGATTTTTCCAGTAGTCATGTATGGATGTGAGAGTTGACTGTAAAGAAAGCTGAGCGCCGAAGAATTGATGCTTTCGAACTGTGGTGTTGGAGAAGACTCTTGAGAGTCCCTTGGACTGCAAGAAGATTCAACCAGTCCATCCTAAAGGAAATCAATCCTGAATATTCATTGGAAGGACTGATGCTGAAGCTGAAACTCCAATACTTTGGCCACCTGATGGAAAGAACTGACTCCTTGGAAAAGACCCTGGCACTAGGAAAGATTGCAGGTGGGAGGAGAAGATGACAGAGGATGAGATGGTTGGATGGTGTCACCAGCTCAATGGACATGAGTTTGAATAAGCTCTGGGAGTTGGTGATGGAAAGGGAAGCCTGGTGTGCTACAGTCATGGGGATGCAAAGAGTTGGACATGACTGAGCAACTGAACTAAACTGAACTGATTAAGAGGATAGGAATTTTTTTTTTTTTTAAGGGTTTCTTTTTGTAGTTTCTAGTTTAATGTCAAACATGATCAATAAACATTTTCTACAGCTTGTAAGCCTTGTAATACATTGATATTCATCTCATGGCCAATGTAGGATCAATATATGTGAATGTTCTATGAGCATTGGCAAACAGAAAGTTTTTATGCATGCAAGCTTATTCATTCAAGTTTAAGTTTAGAAACTATTGACAGTTCAATATGGTACCTAGTTAGAGATTTTAAGATATTAAGCTTGATGTGTATAAACTTAGGAATTACATTTCACTGTTGTTTGTTTTGACTTTCACATAAACAGTCTAGAATATAAGCTTAAACAGTTCAATTTTATAATCTCTTATCCATGATCATAAAATTTAAGAGTTCTGGAAGTTGAAATTTTTTCCATAGATCATGCAGCTGTAAACTTTGTCAGGGAAAAAAAAAATAAAGAAAATAAAGTCTGTTTAGTTTTTATTTATATTATTTATCTTGAATATATGATTCATTGCACAAATATTAATGCACTTGATTATGGAGTGCTGCTTCAGACCCCACTGAGGACTTAAGTGTTACCGAGTATTAGCAATATTTTACCTTTCAGAAATCCCAGCCATACTAAGTTCCAAAATACATAAGACTCTTGGAATTTCTGAAAAGGTATCGTGGACCTATCTTTTTGTTAGAATTTTTCTCCATAGAACAAATATATGAGATAGATTTACTTTGTTACCTTTAATAGTGATAATCTATAGTCTAAGGTAAGATAAATTTTTCAGAGTTTTATAAAATATTCCTCCACTTTTTAATTATTTTGTTGTACAAAAGTAAGTTCAGTGTAGACAACTATTTCTTCATCAAAAATTAAAAGTAGTGATGATAAGAACTGAATTTCCTTTTATAGGGGAATAAAGGACTTCCCTGGTGGCTCAGACGGTAAAGCGTCTGCCTACAATGCGGGAGACCCAGGTTCAATCCCTGGGTCAGGAAGATCTCCTGGAGAAGGAAATGGCAACCCACTCCAGTATTCTTGCCTGGAAAATCCCATGGACAGAGGAGCCTGGTGGGCTACAGTCCATGGAGTGGCAAAGAGTTGGACATGACTGAGCAACCTCACTTTCACTTTCAGGGGAATAAAATATTTTATGTTTATTATATTCATACACAATGTTTCAAATTATGAGGTATGTTTAAATGCCCTGTAGAACAAGTTAACACAATGGAATTTCAGATAAAATGAAAAGGACTTAATGATAATTAAGTTCTTAGGACTTTTCAGACAAACTCCTAAAGATGGAATCCTAATTAAGTTTATTGGTGAGCCTACTCCATTTTTTTTTCATATCTTCCCCAGTATCTGTACACTTAGGGCTTCCCTGGTGGCTCAGTCATAAAGAATCTGCCTGCAATGTGGGACACCTGGGTTTGATCCCTGGGTTGGGAAGATCCCCTGGAGGAGGGCATGGCAGTGGGTTGTCCTGGACAACCCCCGTGGACAGAGGATCCTGGCGGGCTACAGTCCGTGGGATTGTAAAGAGTCAGACACGACTGAGCGACTAACCACACACAGTGCTACAGACAGGTTCACATGAACTGTCTCTACCCTAACCTGCAGCGCTCCAAACTTGTGTAATCAAATCAGTTATTCATACTTGCTGCCGACAGTCACTTAAGCACCCAGCACACATCAGGAGTGGTCCTAGGTGCTGAATTCTTGGCGAGGCAGAGTTGAAGGGGGAGTAGGGATGGAGGGAGAGGAAGAAACAAAAAATATATAACAGTATTACCATTTGTGATGGTGTAAGGGAAGTTACAAAATCCTGTGGGAACAAACAGAAATGAGTTTGCCCAGAGCATGAAGGAAGGTAGAGATGAGGAAAAATATGGGGAGATATTAGGGACATTAGATATTGGTAGAAATTTTCTAATTAGTCAGTTGTAGTAAAGATGTTAATTGAAGAGGAAAGAGTAATTGTGAGGCCCAAAGATATTTAGAGAGAAAAGACTGAGGATAGGTGGAAAGAAAGTTTGTGATAACTGTTGTTTGAGTGTTATATACCTTGCTAGAGGCTTCCAGCTCTTTCCATAACAGTATTGCTGGAAGAGGACTGTGATGCATCATCTCTCCTCCCAAGTCTTGCTGCAGATTCCAAGATGTTATTATTCTGAGTGTGCTTTGTAAACAATCACAATGACACAAATGTTAAGTATTCTCTCCAATGAGTTCCAAGATTGATCCGTGGACTTAAATATGTTACATAGTTGTCCTAACTTTTCAAATGACAATGTCCTAAAAGTGATCATTGAATAAAATAAATAGAATGCTGATGGTTGTTATTTTAAACAGATGTGATAATAGTCAAGAATTTTGGAAAGAAAGAATATTGTGCAGAAAAAATAATTTATTTTAATCAAATGTCACAAAAGAAGACTTGGAAATTTTATAAAGGAGAAGAGATTATTAATCATCTGCATTTTTAAATTGTATATAGGCAATGTTGTTTTAATAAGTGGCTCATTTGACATTATCAAATTCCTAGCTTTGTGTCTCAGCACCTTTGTGCTTATTTTATAATTGCAGTTCATATTAACAATGTGTGCTTTATCTACTTTTTAATCTATACTTCAAGAAGAAAGTTCTTGGATTCTATTTTGTCAAATAATGGAAACTACTTAATAACAAATTATAAAAGGAAAAAGATGAACACCAGCAATTAATTTTTGCCTCCCTTTGGCTTTTATGTATGCAATAGACTGCAAACAGTAAGAAAGTAAGGACTGCTTTTAACTTTAAATTCTTAGTGTTAACTAGTGTTTGATAGAGAGTAAGCATTCAGTAAATATTATTGAATAAGTTAATGAAAGACATTGTATTTTAAAAGAAAATATTGATCATTGATTAGTCAACAGAAATGTTCAAACTCAAAAGAATAAAAGACAGGTCAGTTAACTGAATAAGCTGACATTTTTTCATCACATTAACATAATGAAGATGATAATAGCTAGTGAACAGAGAATTGGTGTATTCAAGCACTGCTTATGAAAATTAAATTGAGCTAGATTTTGAAAAAATTTTTCTCCTTAAAAATTATTTATATCCTTCTACTCTAAATTCTTTTCTTAGGAATCTATCCTAAAGAAATAATCCAAGCTTTTTAAACAGATATTTGTAAAATAGTCATTTTAAAAATTACAAAATAATTGAAGCAGCCTAAATGTCATCTAATGGAGAAATGTTGAGGTAAATTCTTGTACCTTTTTAGTGGACCTTTAGGCAGACATAAAAAATTATGTTTAGGGATATAGTCATAGAAACAACTTATCAAAATTTCAGAATTACTGTGATAAAAATCTATAATTTATTGACTCATGTGCATGTGATATGTGCAGGAGAAAAAAGTGAAAGAAAATGGTCAATTCAAATTTTACTTATGATGTTACTATGGATTCTGTTATAACATCTTATAATTTTATGGCAGTTACTTACTGACTCTTGCCAATGCAATTTCCATGACTTATTATGTATTCACTCATTAATAGTAAACATTCAGTATTATTTCACTATATGCTTGGCAGCCTGCTGGGCACCGAGAACATAAAATTGAATATAATGTATTTATGATGCTCATGATCAATAAAATGCCACGTAGGGGGGATGTTTTCCCTGAATTTCAGCCTATTATCAGCAATCCTGCTAGCCTGTCCAGAGAGTGCATTTGGTCACTGACAAAGCTTCTGTGAGGGAGATATTGCAGTAAGAGAGCTTAAAAAGTTTCTGTGGAGGTGAAGGAAAAGTCAAAAGAGGATTTCATCAACAGATAGCTCTTCCAAAAAACGGGTGATGGGGAAGGGATGAGAAAAATTTTTTAAATAATAATCTAGGTGTTTCTGTAAAATTATGAAAATGTATAAATTCCAAGTACTTCAGCTTTCTAATAGTATCCTGGCTCAAAATCCAGACTTGTAATATTAATACAATAGTATTCTGAAATTTTTCTTTGCACCTGACCTTTCTCTGCTTAATAGTCACAAATGTCATGGGTTCTCTCACACGACTCCTTGAATTTAAAAGTGGTAGAATGTTATTGAAATGAAGGTCTGGCAGAAATGAGAGCAGTGCCTGAGTGTCATTTAACAAACTGTAAGACCGATCATCCGAATTTGGGAATTGACTGTGTTAGCAGCTTATCATGACGGGGAAAGACACTGTAGTTGGAATCAGAAGCCTAGTGGTTGAGTTTCTGCTCTCCTGCTGCTTAACATAAGATCTTGGACAAGTCTCTTAAATTGATTTTCCTTATTGTTAATTGGTGATGAGAAATAGCTTTATTAAAAATCTATCTATTAAGATCAGTTTAAAGATCAAATGAGAAGTGTAAGTGAAAACTTTTTTCTCCACTAATGTGGTATAGGTATATTAATCATTACAAGTGGTAGGTAGTAATCCTGATAACATCAAGATACTATATCTTGTTTATGACTCATATGCCTTTTTCTGAAAGAAAAGGACCCAAGGATACTTTATCATTCTTTCTATTCAATTCTTTTTTTACCACCTCTAACTTGTTTCAGTTGTATCCGACTCTCTGGGACTCTATGGACTATATAGTCCACCAGGCTCCTCTGTCCACGGGATTTTCCAGGCAAGAATACTGGAGTGAGTTGCCATTTCCTTCTCCAGGGGATCTTCCTGACCCAGGGATTGAACTCGCATCTACCTGTGTCTCCTGCATTGCTGGCAGATTTGTTACCCACTGAAGGAGATGGGAAGCTCCTAAAATTTTTGGAAACACTATAGTTAAGCAACTCTAAGAAGAATTTCAGTAGTTAAGAAGATAATAAATTGGGGGTGCTACAAGTATGTTGGACTTGCATAGGGGTGACATCTCTTTAGTCCATTTGTACTGTTGTAGTCATTATGTAATAGGTGTTATACTTTCAAATTAATGGACTATTTTTCAAAGGTAGAATAATTGTTACTGATGAGGAAATCATCCAAAAGTTGTTCTTAAATGTTCAACTGTGTCCAGATTTCACTGACCTTCTGAGTCTGAGAGCATTCTTTATAATTCATTCATTTTTTAAATTTAAAACTTTATAAACAGTTTCATTATATGGAATTTCAATTAGTCAATTTTCATTTCTATTTTTAAAATTCTTTTTTAACATTAAAAAATTTTTTTAATTCAATTTTCATTTCTATTGTATGAAAAACAATTGAGCTAAGAGGAACAAATTGAACTTTCTTTTCTTTAGGACATCTAATGAAAAGGCATAGATCCATAGACAAATGGATGAACCAAATAACAGAGGAATGGTTAATGACATTTATCACTGCATAAACTCTACATTTAAAATGTCTAAGGGTTTGAATTTGTCAGTAAATCTCTATGGGAAAAAAGCAATTTCAGTATGGCACATCTAGTATTTGTATCATATGAGATGGCACAGAAGTTCTATTGAGATCATTTTTAAAAATCTATCGATTCGTGCATTCCTGGTACAAATTACTTGCCCCAGAAAACACATTCTTCTTCTCTTTTATAAGTTTGACTAAATGGACAGAAAGTACAGTCTGAGGTATATGTGTATGTGGTATTCATCCAACTTAAATTTTAAAACATGAATTTATTTCTATTTTATGACAGGAAAGAGTAACTCAGGAGAAATGGAAATATATTCAGACCCCATCATTCTATCCTGCTTTCCCACTGTCCTTTCCCCAAGACATGTACACACCTTAACTGAACTGAATTAGACTCGTTACTGAATGATCCATGATCCTTACCTAGTCATCTGTATAAATAATTTGTATTAAATATTCATTAGTTGCTTTTTAATTTTTTTAGTACTTAATAGTCTTGAAAAAATAAACCCATGCAAGAACTTGGAAAAGATTTAGAACTGTCAGAGTTTATAAAATTGCCTCTAGCTAACTTAAACAAAGTCATGTGTTTGTTTAAAACACTTATTCAAAATGCTGTTTGTACCTCATTACATGCAGGCTTTATTTTGACATTTTATTAATGTAACACTTTTAGTAAGATTATATAAATATTAACAATAGTGAAAGATCATCTGAATCATTACAAAATACTTATTGGTACCCACTAATATTCACAAATGCTTCTTGTTACCTTTAGAAAAGAAGACAAGTTAATTGCAAAATGATAAACACTTTCAATATTCAACACACTTAGAACGCCAACCAGGTTTGGGACATATGATTTACAAGCTTCATATACAATTACCCATATTTATAAAACACTGCCTCCTGAGCACTACAAGAAGTGACTTTATCTGTATACCTACAATAGGAGGTAGTACCGCCAAACAGCTAGTTGTGTCATTTTAGATCCCAGATTAATAGCCAGTCTACTGGGAACGGATGTTAAATCCTCATTTATACTGCTGCACATGTTCGTCTGTTTCCGGTGGAATGGGTTTCACTCTGATCAATAACTGTATCAGCCTAGTTTCTCATCTTATTAGAGAGGTCAAAGCCGTGACAGAGGTACATCTGTTTTCATGTCAAATAATGTTGGAGGTGATGAATCCTCCCCAAGTAGATAAACAGCACTTCTGCAATTGTCCTTCGGTCTTCTGCTACAGAGCTGATTGTGATTAAGCACAGGCACTTGGGGAATTGGAAGTGCTGGCACATCCTAACGCATTTTTTACTCTGAAATTTATTTTCATCTCTGTGGTATTTTCAGTTCTTGAGTAGTGACCTGGTTGCATAATATACATCTAAGATGACGCCTGTTATATAATGTCTTTGCATAAGTGGGAAAATGTAGCAGAGAGATGGTTCCAAAATAGAGCCTGTTAAAACTGTTTGCAGTTGCCTACGTAACACTGAAACACCTCTGTAAGCTTGGATAGTACACTCATCATGATAATAGTTAATAAACCGTGCCTAATGAGCCCAATGCAAATGTGCGTGTAAATGCATGTTAACCTCCATACCTTGTTAACACTTGGCGGATGAAAATCTAATATGGTACTCTCTCAAATGCCTAAATGAGATCAACACAAGTCTACAGGGAGGCAAAGCACAAAAAGATGTTCAGACAAATCTAGAAAGTTTCTATTTGGAAGTTGAGTTGTTTCCAAAGGAAAAATATGAAGGTGATGTCTTGCTTGATGGATACGGCACATTGTTTTTGGTGGATTAAGTTACTGCCTTTCATCAAGCCTATTTCCTATAACAGAAGTGGATGTGATGAATAGATTTAGTCACTCTGATTTGTAGTCACTTGCTGAACTGCTAGTATTCATTTTAACCACCATTTTGACATTGATCGAGCAGGTAGCCCTGTCACTTGAGGTGATCAGTATCTAGATTGATAAAATACAGAAAATAACACCTCACCAAACAGCCATCCTTGGGGACAGAGAATTCTTCAGGCTATAGAACAAGGTGAAATCTTGCCAATTAGCAGAATAATTGGCAACCCGGGGTAGTGGACAGGCTGTGAGCATCTGGGCAGACTAGAGACAAGTAATTGCTATTTATTGTTCAGACTGTCCTCTGTTCTGACGTTTGGGATTTTTATGAAGTTGTAAAATTTCAAAACTTTAGGCAAACATATTATCAGCTTGCTTTTTCAACTGGAGACTTAAACACTTAATGCCAGTATTAATCCACAAATTAAAGGGCATTTTAGCATCAAGATTGGGAAGGATGAAACTAAAAATAAAATATATTAAACAATAATTTTTCAATATAGCTTTCTTATTTTTTTTCAGTATAGAAACTCATTTACTGGCCCCAGATGATGAACAGACATTTGGGAAACATGATTTCTAAGCACTAGCAAGGCCTTGCAATAAAGATTCTGTTGTTGGCCAGACTCTGGAGACCCAAGACCAAAATGCAGTGTCCAGAGGTCCAAGAAAGACAGCAGTGACTTGGTGTCAAAACTGTGGTTCACAGGCCAACTCCAATCCTGAGTGAAGCACTAGAGGAAATGGGAGCTGGCTAGGTTACTTGAGGTCACACTCAAATTTGAAGGGCAACATATTGAGACCAAACCTCTGGGACAAGGGTAAAAGTCCAGTGTAACCATGTAGCTGAGTTCGTACTTCTGGCATGAAAGCAGAAACAAAAGAGAAGCTTAACGCTGAATCACCTCAGTTTCTGAATTAGGAATAGTCCTTAAATTTCTGAGGATGAAAAACACAGTTTCCATTGCTAAGGCTGGAGTTGAATCTTCATGTAGTAGTCATCTCCCCATGTATCCAGGTGAGAAGGTTGTGGATTCAGGACTTTTCATGGAGTCAGCGTTGGACCACTCCATGGCTTCATGGGAAGCCTCTCTGTAGCCACTTATGTCTCTGGAAAACTTTGTAAAATGTTCATATATAATTTTTCCACCCATGGGACAGAAAAACAAAACACCTATCCTTGTAAAGCCAGAAAAGAAATCAGTAGCATGATTTCTATCCTAGGGTGAAAACTGTATAATAATATTAACAGTATGGAAATTCATCTGCATACAAGTCTTCTTGTATTTGCCAACAATGACTCTTTGGCTTGTAGTTGGGATAATTAAGCATCAAGTGTATGAAAGGTTACAATAGATAGATCATAATTTTCCATACACATCTGTAGATAATAATATTCAGTTTCATTTTTGTTATTCATTAAATTATATAGCTACAGTGAAACTGTAACATTTTCTTAACTATTTTAAAAATGTTAAAATTTTACTGAAGCATCCTTTAACTCAGAGGCTGGTTGGCAAACTAGAGCCCACAGGCTAAAAAAATTAATAGCTGATTAAAATAAATAAAAACTGAGATTGAGAAACCTTAATATAAAAAATATTTTAACAAAATTCTGAAAATAATACTAAATATATCTATAGGTATTTAATATCAAACTTTTTTAAAAGGACATTAATGGAAAAATAATAAAGAGAATGAGATCATATGTTTTATGTCAATATATGGAAGTAAATCATATTTTTTTTAAAAAGGAAGTAAATCATATGATTTTAAAATCATATTTTTTAAAAGCTTAAATATTGAAACTTCCCTGGCAGTCCAGAGGTTAAGACTTTGCCTTCCATTGCAGGGGTTGTGGGTTCTATCCCTGGCTGGGGAGCTAAGATTCTATATGCCTTGCAGCAAAAAAACAAAACATAAAATAGAAGCAGTGTTGTAACAAATTCAATAAAGACTTTAAAATGTTCCACATCAAAAAAAGCCCCCAAAACAAAAAACAAGCCTTAAGGGAACTTTCCTAGTGGTCTAGTGGTTGGAACTCTGCACTTCCAATGCAGAGGGAACAGATTCGATCTCTGGCCAGGGAACTAGGATCCCACATGCTGTGGAGTGGGGCCAAAAAAAATTAGAGAAAAATCTTAAATGTTTGCAAAAGTAAAAGAAAAAAACAACAGTAAGTTGTATAGAAAGACAAATTTTTTGTAGACACATAATTCTTAAGTTTGTAATTACCCACTAATAGGCACATTTACAGAAATATTAAATCAATGATGCAATAAAGTCATAGAATGATACAGCATGGCCGATAGGCCAAAATGATAAAGGAGGTATCTGGCCAGTAATTAAAGACGGAAAAATTATTGCTTCTTGCCTTCTGTTCTTAAATAATGTGCATGCGTATTGAATATTGTATATTTCATTTCTAAATAGTGACATGACAAAAGATATATTTTATGCCATGAAGGTAATTACATTCTTGGGAACCAGTCAACTAAAGTAACTTTAGTAATAGAATATATGCAAACATTACCTATTTTTCTCCAAAAATCAAGACTGAATCATGACAACAAACCTGTCTTTAAGCTTGAATTTTAAAATCAGAGATCAAGTGATAGGACTGTTCCCTCTTTCTCTTTTTTTAAAAAAATGATTGTGTCCCCATTTCACATAAGTAAATTTTTAAAATGGAAATGGATAGATAAGATTTGATGTCCTTATTAACATTAAAAACAAACATGTCTAGATACCTAAGTGTCACCCATCTTTTATTATTTTGCTTAGCTATTAGTGTTTTGATGATACCTCAAGTCTCTTTATCTGGTCCCCAGAACCACCAATATCATAAAATGGTTAAATGTAGTAAGATGGTTAAAGCTAGTGATGCAGGGTCATTCCAATAAGTGGCACAGCCTGGTTGCTAATCCAACCCTGCCTGAGTGTGTAGAACAGGAAGGAACTATTCATCACTGTCATATTCTCCTAAAGTCCTCATTTTCAAGTTGAAGAACCTAAGACATAAGAAGCAATAAATTGTCTCAGATTGCCAGTATTATACTTCAGCTGTGTTCTCATCAATAGAATCCTGAGATTTAGAAAGTTCTGTACAACTTACACTCAGGAATTTTTATGTAAAACTTTTATTCTATTGTATATCCTGACATAATATTGCTATGCATTTATGACTAACAAGTGAATACCATTAATTCCATTTCAATAAAGAATAACATTTTAAAGTCATGAAATGTTTCAGTATTGTTCCTTGACCTGATGACAATTGTGAGGAAACAGAATTCTTCCTATAAGCTCTTTTCTTAATATTCAATAGCCTTAATATATATACATATATATATGTATATATATATAGTCATGTCTGGCTCTCTGCTGCCTCATATATGTGTGTGTGTGTGTATATATATATATATACACACACACTTGTCTGACTCTCTCCTGCCAGGCTCCTCCATCCATAGAATTTTCCAGGCAAGAATATTGGAGTGGGTTGCCATTTCCTATTCCAGGGGATCTTCCTGACCTGAGTCTCCTGTGTCTCCTGCGTTAGCAGGCAGATTCTTTCCCACTAGCATCACCTGGAAAGCCCTTAGTTATATTTATTCTTACTTATATATATTTTTTAATTGGAGGAAAATTGCTTAGCAGTGTTGTGTTGGTTTCAGCCACACAACAGCGTGAACCAGCCGTAATTATACTAATGTCCCTTCCCTCTTGAGCCTCCCTCCCCTGCCTGCATTCCACCCCTCTAGGTCATCAAAAAGCACCAGGCTTAGCAGCCTTTTTAAGCTCTTTAACCATCACCCCAAAATTTGAATATCAACTATATAAAATAATTTTAATATTTATCCCTCTCTCATGCCTGTTAATTCTCTACAGAGGCTAGACTTACTACACTTACATAACTTAGTAAAAACTTCCTTTTAAATGATCTAAAGGTAAAATTCAACATATCTTAAATGTAAGTTTGTTCACCAGTAATAGCCATACCTCAAACCCACCTTGGATGTTAACTTTCCGCTCACATTTCATTAGTATTTTGTTACTATAATCCTAAAATATTCACCCAAATCACCTCCAAGCCTTCTTCCCCATGAAAATCACTTTATTTCACAGCTTCAATGTTTCAAAAATATGTTACAATAATCTATCCTCTTCATACTGGAATTAATTCTTCACACTACTTTCAGATTTCATATTAATTCTCCACACTGTGCACACACAGAAACACACAATCTGATCTGAACACGTGTGTGTTTGAAACTCTGGGATAGCCCACTGTCTGCAGAATAAAGTTTACGTTTCTCAGCATTATAGGCTCTTCATGATCTGCTTCCCTTTCTTCCCTAATCATCAGTTTCTCCTTGTCATGTTCCCGAATCTTTGGGCGCCAGCTGGCTTCTCAGACCCAGATTTAGTTATGTCACTTACGCTACTCTGCTTTTATCCTTTAGATTTCTTTTTATTTCACCTTTCCCCTTATTTATCCTTCACATTTTAGGCCTTTCTCTTCTGTAGCATTCATTTCTGGACCTGTCTTTGCTCTATTCAAAGTTACTACTTACATAGTTGATTTACAGTGTTGTGGTCATTACTGCTGTAAAGCAAAGTGACTCAGTTATGCATATGTACACATTCTTTTTCGTGTTATTTCCCATTATGGTTTATCACAGGATACTGAATTTACAATTTTGTAACATGCTATAGCATGTGTATTTTATTGCAATTTTTTTCTTACCCCTACTAGGCTATGCATGGCTAGATAACAGAGACTGAGTGATCCTTATCTTTTTATTCTCAATATCTAACACAGAGCTAATTACTTAGCAGTAGTTCAAATATATTAGAGAACTAATAGATTTCAATGAATAAAAGCATGAATAAAAATGATTCTTTTTTATTGACAGCAAATCATGTCATAACTCCTAATCATAGTACTAAGCACTTTAATAACACAACCCTACCTGCTCTAGAGAGTTATTCTACTCTGTGTTCACTATTCACTATTCTTATACAATATGCAAACCATGTAAACAATAAATCTCTATTGAATACAGTGTTTCTCTAACTTATTCTTCTACTTGAAAATTTTAATACTGAATATATAATTACATATAATTTAATGTGTAATTATAATGTATACAATATGAATTTAACATATCAAATTATATATAATGAATATATTAATTTATTGACAAAATATTATAAATTATAGATTGATTATGATATATAATTATAGTGCTTGTTACTAGAATGTTCTCCAAATAGTAAACTATGTATTATCTAAGAAATAATATTTTACATTTGTAAAGTACCTTTTATAGTTGTAATACCCTTCCATATAAATTTGATATATTTTTTAAAATTTGGTATTTGCTAAGACGTCTTACCCTTATTTTGTAGAAATTGAAATTGAGCTTTGAATTGCTGAAATAACTTGTTTCATGGTCACAAAGTTAGGAATGAACCTAGGTAAAACAGACAACTGATTCCCAGTGCAATTGTTTTCTACTGCATCACATTCACAGGAAAACAAGATGGGGTAAATACACAACAGCATAATTGCATTTTGCCACTTCCTACTTATAAACGCATATGAGGAAATTAGATTTCTTCCAGTTACGTGCTCAGCAGCTAGAAAGTTCCAGTTCTGAAAAGTTGAAGGAGATGACAAAGGTAATTATGTTGCTTATACAACAATTGTTTCTTTCAAAATTCTTCCTAACTCTAGCTCCACTAGAATTTTTCTACTCAACAACCTCTTGTGACTGTTTACCTGCTGAGCTGTCAAAATTATATCATAATGTAAGGGAGAATTTTTTTTACCTTAAAATAAATTTCCTCTAAAAACAAACGCAGCCACTGAAGTTCACCCTGTCCCTAGCCATCTTAGATAAATATGCATTTCCCTGATATCCTAGGAGAGCAGGGTTGAGGTCTTTCCTGGCAAACTGACAGTTGTTCCACTAAGCGAAGAAAGGGGGGAAAGGCATAGCTAAATCGCTGATGGTGTCTCCTAAGCAGATAGTGTGCTTCCACTAAGTTTAACCTCCTCAGCAGAAAGACGTTTCTTTCACAATATCTATCTGTTAGAAGAAAACGTCTACGCTGACAGGCAGCTTCCAACTTCACATAAAAGCCATATTTGAATTTGCAGCCGATAGAACATTTGGACTCCTCGTTAAAATAGTTGAAAATTTTTCTGGGCAGTATAGAACTTAGGTGGAAAAGACATGCAGTTTTCTTCTTGTACCTCAGTAACCTAGAAAGGACTGCTCCCCAGTGATCAAAGAAAAAGACCTGTTCTCTTAGAATTTAACGATTCCAATTTATTTGATCCATTTATTTATTCATTCTCTTTGAAGTTTTTGATTTAAGGATAGTTGATTTACAGTGTTGTGTTAACTACTGCTCTACAGTGAAATGACTCAGTTATACATATGTATACTTTCCTTTTCATATGATTTTCCATTATACTTTATCATGGGCTTTCCAGGTGGTGCTAGTGGTACAGAATCCAGCAGCCAGTGCAGGTTAGATGGAAGAGATGTGGGTTTGATCCCTGCATTGGGAAGATGCCCTGGCAGAGAGCACGGCCACACACTCTAGTGTTCTTGCCTAGACAGAGGAGCCTGGCGGGATGCAGTCCATGGAGTTGCAGGTCAGACACAACTGAAATGACTTAGCCTGCTTTATCACAGGATACTGAATACAGTTCCCTGTGCTATACAGTAGGACCTTGTGTTTATCTGTTCTATATATACCAGTTTGCATCTGATGATCCCAAACTCCCACTCCATGCCTCTCCAACACCTCTCCCCCTTGGCAACCACCAGTCTACTCTCTCTGTGATTCTGTTTCTGTTTCATAGATAGGTTTATTTGTGTTACATTTTAGATTCCACATGCTGTATAAGTGATACAATTAGGTGTTTGTCTTTCTCTTTATGACTTCATTTAGTATGATAATCTCTAGTTGCATCCATGTTGCTGCAAAGAACATTATTTCCTTTTTATACATGGCCGAGTAGCATTCCATTGTATATATGTACCACATCATAATGCATTCATTGCCGATGGACATGCAGGTCATTTCCATTTTTTGGCTGTTGTGAATAGTGCTGCTGTGAAAGTAAGGATTCATGTGTCTTTCTGAATTACAGTTTTGTCTGGATATATGTCCAGGGTAGGATTGCTGGATCATATAGTATATTTATTCATTATTGACACAAAGTTAAGTATCTCCTTTGTGTCAGTAATTAGGATGGGCACAAATAAAACACCTAGGTAAAAACAAGTAATGGGATGAATGTATCAGGAAGAGCTTTCTGGAAGAGCCAGTGCTTTTGCTGATCGCTCAAAGAGAAAGACTCAATATGCCAGCAAATTTGGAAAACTCAGCAGTGGCCACAGGACTGGAAAA
Organism: Cervus elaphus; assembly: GCF_910594005.1. Taxonomy (NCBI): domain Eukaryota; kingdom Metazoa; phylum Chordata; class Mammalia; order Artiodactyla; family Cervidae; genus Cervus; species Cervus elaphus. The sequence continues at coordinate 46,864,835 of NC_057832.1, forward strand.
GGTCAGTTTTCATTCCAATCCTAAAGAAAGGCTATCCCAAAGAATGCTCAAACTACCGCACAATTGCACTCATCTCACACGCTAGTAAAGTAATGCTCAAAGTTCTCCAAGCCAGGTTTCACCAATACGTGAACCGTGAACTTCCAGATGTTCATACTGGTTTTAGAAAAGGCAGAGGAACCAGAGATCAAATTGCCAACATCCGCTGGATCATCAAAAAAGCAAGAGAGTTCCAGAAGAACATCTATTTCTGCTTTATGGACTATGCCAAAGCCTTTGACTGTGTGGATCACAATAAACTGTGGAAAATTCTGAAAGAGATGGGAATACCAGACCACCTAACCCACCTCTTGAGAAACCTGTATGCAGGTCAGGAAGCAACAGTTAGAACCAGACATGGAACAACAGACTGGGTCCAGATAGGAAAAGGAGTATGTCAAGGCTGTATACTGTCACCCTGCTTATTTAACTTCTATGCAGAGTACATCATGAGAAACGCTGGGCTGGAAGAAGCACAAGCTGGAATCAAGATTGCTGGGAGAAATATCAATAACCTCAGATATGCAGATGACACCAACCTTATGGCAGAAAGTGAAGAGGAACTAAAAAGCCTCTTGATGAAAGTGAAAGAGGAGAGTGAAAATGTTGGTTTAAGTCTCAACGTTCAGAAAACTAAGATCATGGCATCTGGTCCCATCACTTCATGGGAAATAGATGGGGAAACAGTGGAAGCAATGTCAGACTTTATTTTTTTGGGCTCCAAAATCACTGCAGATGGTCACTGCAGCCATGAAATTAAAAGACACTTACTCCTTGGAAGGAAAGTTATGACCAACCTAGATAGCATATTAAAAAGCAGAGACATTACTTTGCCAACAAAGGTCCGTCTGGTCAAGGCTATGGTATTTCCAGTGGTCATGTATGGATGTGAGAGTTGGACTGTGAAGAAAGCTGAGCACTGAAAAATTGATGCTTTTGAACTGTGGTGTTGGAGAAGACTCTTGAGAGTCCCTTGGACTGCAAGGAGATCCAACCAGTTCATCGTGAAGGAGATCAGTCCTGGGTGTTCATTGGAAGGAGTGATGCTGAAGCTGAAACTCCAGTACTTTGGCCACCTGATGCGATGAGCTGACTCATTGGAAAAGACCCTGATGCTGGGAGGGATTGGGGGCAGGAGGAGAAGGGGACGACAGAGGATGAGATGGCTGGATGGCATCACCAACTTGATGGACATGAGTTTGAGTAAACTCCAGGAGTTGGTGATGGACAGGGAGGCCTGGCGTGCTGTGATTCATGGGTTCGTGAAGAGTCGGACACGATTGAGCAACTGAACTGAACTGGAAAGAGAAAGACAGAACATTCGCCCAAGCAGAAGGATCAGTATGTGATTAGAACTATAGACGAGAGTACTCAGCACATTCATATCTAGCTGTGAGTTTAATAATACCAGGGCTAAGTAAGATTCAACAGAGACGAAGAAAACAGATTTCAAATACTATAATAGGGTACGATTGATAAAATTCAGTGGTTCTGTGTTGGGAGTAAATCAGAGAATCATGATGTTTGGTTTCCTGAGTTGGGTGATTGGCTTAATAACTGTGCTACTTCCTGCTTGGAAATAATGTAAGAAGAGGGGAGGGTCAGAGGAATGGGGGTTGAGCAAGCAGCTGCAGGATGAGGAATAGAAGGCAGTTATGAACCAGGCAATGCTAATGTCAAAAAGCAGTAAGACAGGGACAGAGAGATACTTGAATTAGAATTTAGTTTGGCAATTATTGGCATAGTGTTCTTAAATGGAAATTGTTTTGCATCTTATTTAATTATGTAAAAATGTGTGATACCTCTATAGTATGACAGGGGCTTCCCCAGGTTGCTCAGTGGTAAAGAATCACCTGCCATGCAGGAGACTTGGGTTCGACACTTGGGTCGGGAAGATCCCCTCGAGAAAGAAGTGGCAACCCACTCTAGTATTCTTGCCTAGAAAATCCTATGACCAGAGGAGCCTGACAGACTACAATCCATGGGGTCACAAAAGAGTTGGACACTACTTAGCAACTAAAACAACCACCTCAATAGTTTAATAAATAAAAATTTCTATGAATACAAAGGTTTAATGCAAAGGTAGTGTCCTGCCTCACCTTTCACTTGAAGTGATGTGAAAGTGAAATAGTCGTGTTCTGCTCGTCGTGACCCCATGGACTATACAGTCCATGGAATTCTCCAGGCCAGAATACTGGAGTGGGTAGCCTTTCTCTTCTCCAGGGGATCTTCCCAACCCATGGAATGAACCCAGATCTCCCTCATTGCAGGCAGATGAATCCCTTTACCAGCTAAGCCACAAGGGAAGCTGAAGAATACTGGAGTGGGTAGCCTATCCCTTCTCCAGCAGATCTTCCTGACCCAGGAATCGAACCGGGGTCTCCTGCATTGCAGGCAGATTCTTTACCAACTGAGCTATGAAGGAAGCTCACCTCTGCCTATCTCTAGTTATCCCCTCTATTTCACTCCCAGAAGTAAACTTTTTAAACTCTGTAGTTCTTTTATATATCTAATAACATGCTATACAACCATTTGTTGAATTGTTTTTTCAGTTTTAGGTATTGTATATTGACTTTCTGTTACAAAAGCTGAGAATTTTCTTTTACATTTTCCCTGTTCATCTTTTTGATATTTATGTCAGTTTTCATTAAAAAAAAAATAACCAGTGTTTTTATCACTATAATATTATCACTTATTTGTAATTGGGCCTGTAATACGCTATGCTAATGTTTCCTTTCTTGTGCAACTTTTCTTCTCCAGGGATTTTATAACTGCCACATTCTTTATTTGTTTAGTTTTCTGTGTACATATTGTCACTTCACCCTGAGATATCGGCAGAAGAGTAACATCCTCTCAATGTTGTTAAGCACTTCAGCTAAATCTGAGCTCACTGTTTCTACTGTGGAAATCACTGTGGGAATTTTGTATCTTCCTGTTTCAAGATGGACTGGATACTCTCTGGGCTGCCGAAGCTGTCATACTGGGAAATTCATTAAAGTATCATCCCTGAGAAGAATGGCTTTTTTTTTTTTTTTTTTTTTTTACTATTCTTGTTTCATAGACCCCTGCTGTGGTTTAAATTGTGTTCCTCCAAAACTCCCATCTTAAAGCCCTGACCTCTGGTTTCTCAAAATATAGCTGTATTTAGAGATAGCGCCTTCAGAGAAGTGGTCAGGTGAAAATAAGTTTGTTAAAGTGAACCCTCATTGATCTGACTGGTGTCCTCATCAGAAGAGGAGATAAAGATACAGAGACAAACCGGGGACACATGTGCACATGGGGACAGCCATGTGAAGGGGCAGCAACAGGAGAGAGACCTCAGAGGAAATCAACTCTCTCTCTCCATCTTGGACTGCCAGCTTCCAAGAACTGTGAGAAAATGCGTTTCTGTCGTTTAAGCTAACCCATCTTTTTAGGGCAGTCCCAGTAAACTCAGGAGAAGGCAACGGCAACACACTCCAGTACTCTTGCCTGGAAAATCCCATGGACAGAGGAGCCTGGTGGGCTGCAGTCCATGGGGTCGCGAAGAGTCGGACACGACTGAGCGACTTCCCTTTCACTTTTCATTTTCATGCATTGGAGAAGGAAATGGCAACCCACTCCAGTGTTCTTGCCTGAAGAATCCCAGGGACGGGGGAGCCTGGAGGGCTGCCGTCTGTGGGGTTGCACAGAGTCAGACACGACTGAAGCGACTTAGCAGCAGCAGCAGCAGCAGCAGCAGTAAACTAATTGTTGGCTTCTGTTGCTAAGTCGTGTCGGACTCTTTGTGACCCCATGGACTGTAGCTGCCAGGATGCTCTGTCCATGGTATTTCCCAGGCAAGATTACTGGAGTGAGTTGCCATTACCTTCTCCAGGGGATCTTCCTGACCCAGGATCAAACCTGTGTCTCCTGCATTGGCAGGAGGATTTTTCACTTTTGAGCTACCAGGGAAGCCCCAGTAAACTAATACAACTCCATATAGTGTTCTTGCTTTCTTGCCTCCCCACCCCACTATTTTTTAGGCAGAGTACATTTTCTAGATTTTTTTTTAATTAAAAAAAAAATAGGGGACGATTATTAGGAGTAGGGATGATATTTTGACTTATCTGAAAATACCTGCATGTGAAATTTACGTAAGTATGATACATTTTCTGGTTATAGAATTCTAAGTTGATTATTTCCTGTCATCTTTTTCATCTCCCCTCCTATTACAAAGATTATACTCTGTGTATCTATTATTTCAGTATTTACCTATATATGAAACTTAGCATTTGAAAATATACTTATTCCCTCTTCCCATAGAGTACATGACTCCTTCTAAACTTATGTTTTATTGTCATCATATCATTTCATTCTGTCTTTTAATACATTAAGGCATTATTTTTTATTGTATGCAGTCAAGGTTTGCTTAAATCACCTGTGTATTTTCTGTATCTTTTTTAAAAAATTTCTTCTTGTTTCCAGAAACTTCCAAACAGGACCATTTACTTCCTGCCTACAAATTTTGCTTGAAGCTTGAGTTTTGTTGGCTCTATAAATTTAAATCTTTCACAAGAGGTGGGGTTATTTTTTTTTCTGCACTTGTTTTTTCTCTCTTGTAGATTCTATTTTAAAGCATACTTTACAAAAGCCATCAGTAATTCATAGTAATTTTAATGAAAGAGTCAGTTTAAAAGAGTAAATGAATCTAAAAAGAGAAGTATGTATGTTAGAATAGGTTACATGATGCTGCAGTCTGGAACAACCTCCAAATCTTTATGGCCTAAAGTTACAAAAGTTTAAATTCTCATTCATGCTCCATTTCAAACAGGTCATCTGAGGTCTCTACCCTGCATCATTTTCCTCCTCTCCATCTGGAGTACTTTCTCCATGGTTGTGAGGGGAGAAAGAAAAAGAAGGAGGGGAATTAAGTAATTTATTCCTGAATTTTACCTCCCAAAGTAAAATGTGTAATTCTACCCACACATCGGTGGCCAAGGCAAGATATATGACCACTGCCTAAATTCACTGGATCAGAGAACTGCATTTCTGCATGTTCAGAGCACTGGAAATACTTGATGAAGAATATTAATAAGAACTATAAGGAACAATGTAGATCAATTGAAAAAATCAGAGCAATAAGAACTTATTGTTGATTTGAGGTAAATTAAAAACTGATAAAAATTTCCTTGGCTAAATTTCCAACAAGCTGTTGGAATTGAAAAATATTTAAACAGAGTTGCCAGGATTTTATATTTTCTTCTTAATCCAGTTTACTTGTTACTGATCATAGAGAATCACAATCTGATTTTTTAATTAGAAAAGTGCAGTAGAACATTTTCAACCTAAATTAGGACCACTTATTTCAAATAAAAGGAAAAAAAAAACTTAAAATATGGCTTTGTATAGCATGAACAGTCTAGACCACATTCACACAGTGAGGAAATCTATTTTATCCTGGTTTACTCACATGGCACAACAATAATGCTAATATATGGCATCAAGGTTGTTCCAGACTGCAGCATTTATCAGGTTCTAAATTTATCAGGTTTATTGAATAGGAGAAGTCTGTCAATACAGAAGCAGTAAAGATTGTTAAATACATCACAAAGTGAGTGGTGATGCAGATATTCTTAACATATATATATTGTGATTTATACATTAGCATTTTTTCTCAAAGATCTGAAAGATTTATTACACGCATAGTTAGGGACAAGGGAGAGTATCAGTGTAACTGTAATAATCCGTTTGTACGCTAAGGGGCGCCAGGGCCATGTGTTTATCATGACATTTCTAGATTAGAATTAAGAATTTAATGATCAAACCTGAGGTATTATTTCCCAATATAAGCCCCTTTCTTTGTGATACTAATGGGGGCCATCATTGTTTAATAAATATTTCCCCCAAGCAAAGGTTCATGGTGGTCCTTGAAATTTGAACTTAACTACACTGAAGAAATTGATGTCATTTAATTTCCCTTAATAATAATATCATTAAAGAACTTTTCCATAAATTCAAGTAACAACATCTTACTATATATCAGTAAACAAGATGTTCTTTGTCTAAGTTTTGAAAAGCCCTAAATGAGAATAATGAACTATTATCTATTCAAGGCTTCATCTGGTTTGAAGATAGAATAGTCCCATGTGTCTTTTCACTCTGCTCAATAGGAAAAGTCAGGTTCAAAATAACATCAGGGAATTTATTTATTTAAAGAGAGAACTAGCTATAGCTAGCCATATAGTGAGATACAGGTGGAGCTCTCAAAATCCTCCTTCTCCTCTACTGCCACCTGCAGACTCTTTTTTTTATTTTATCATAGATAGTTGGTTTACAGTACTATTTTCTGCTCTTTCCAGGAGCATTAGTTGCTTCCAAAAATGCCAGGTCTTGAGCAACATCACAGTTCACTAGACATCAAAAAAAGATCTACATGTAATAATACTGTTACTCCGAGGAAGAAGGGCCTTTTAGAATCATACAATAAATCTATAAAGAAAACTCTTTTGGTAATAACTCCTTTAGTTAGTCATGTTCACTGTTGCTTTAAATGTTATCTCATGTAATTCTCACAGTAAATCTAAGAGGGAAACATTATTCCTGTTTCAAATGTAGGAAAACAAAGCTTGTAGCGGTTAGGTAAACTTGCCCTGAGTTTTACTGGAGGTGGATGCTACGGCCAGGATTTTAATTAAAATCTGATTTCAAGGCGCAAAAGTACATTTCCCTAAAGGAAATGTAACAAGATACTATAGTTTTCATACCTAATCTTGTAAGTAGGTTTACTCTGAATTCATGTGATTTATTTAAAATGAAAATGATTGGGGCTTCCCTGGTGGTTCCGTGGTAAAGAATCCACATGCCAATGCAGGAGACGGTTCAGTCCCTGCTCTGGGAAGATCCTACATGCTGCAGAGCAACTAAGCCCGAGCCCCACAACAACTGAGTCTTAGTAGAATTAGTCGCCCAGTTGTGTTTGACTTTTTGTGACCCCATGGGCTATAGCCCGCCAGGCTCCTCTGTCCATGGGATTCTCTAGGCAAAAATACTGCAGTGGGTTGCCATTTCCTCCTCCAGGGGACCTACCCAACAGTACATAAAGGAGACTTAGAGGACACCCCAGGTTAACCTGTCATGGAAAACTGTCTCATGAACCTTTAAATTCTGTACAACTACTGAGCCTGTGCTCAATAGCCTGTGAGCTGCAACTGCTGAGCCCATGTGCATAGAGCCCAGGCCCTGCAGAAAGAGAAGCCACCGAGAGGAGAAAGTCCGCACCGCGACTGGAGTAGCCCCTGCTCACCACACTAGGGAAAAGTCGGCTGGCAGTGAGGACCCGGCACAGCCAAAAATCAATAATTAAATTGTAAACAGAAAATGGCTAGATACAGGTTTGAGGGGCAATATTCTTCATAGGAACTGACTTACAGATTCACTTTACAACTTACATTCAAAATCTGTGAATTGATTATGCTCGTTTGTCCCCAGGGCCTTACAATGTTGAGAATTTTACTAAGAATTGGAGTTTCAGACAAACTGGGACCCTCATTTCCAAGGGTTTGTCACGTCTCTGGATTGTTTCATGTATCAGTGAGACTGAATATATTAGTGTATGTACACTTCAGTATATAATAGTTTGTTGTCTATTCATCAACAATACCTTAGTTCTTTAATAAGGCAAAAATAGATATATAAACTTAGAACATGGAAGATTTTGAGCTTGTGATAAAAGGAAATCAAGAGAAGCAAAAAATGTTTAATGTAGCATAGAGTTCGACCATTTTATATGTTAATATTGAATAAGATCAAAAGGTTTTTACATTAATTAATTAGAAAGGAGATTCTCTGCACTTTGTTTCTTTAATTTAAAACTGAAACTACATCAAAGAAAAATTTTTTATCACTAGTAGACTGATGGCCAAAAATGCAACTATGCCTTTAGGGTGATAAATATGCTAAGGGCATGAATTTTTAAAATATAATGAAAATTTTTACTTTGTTAACAGAGGAGAAGAAAGTTTTGGTAGTAGATACTAGAAGTATCTACTAGAAGATACTTACCTACTGGAAGTACGGGATGGCTGTGTAACATTGGGAAAAAATGGAATGAGCAGTATAAACTCATAACTGTACAGAGAAGTTTGGCCTCATGGAAATTTTATTCCAGTTGTGCTATAACTAGTAGGCCAAGAGCCATATCTTTCTTTCTGTACGTCTTTCTTCTCACACCATTTCCTCCAGTGCATTTCTAGTGTCCACTTTTTGGTTCTATCCTATTTTCACCCCTCAGGATTCAGTGCTTTTTGGAGGATGACTGGTTACCTGTGCCAGAGCAGAAACTCAGGAGAGTGCTGATCCTTCTCTGAAAGACCCTTCAAAGTTTTCAGGGGCAGTGCTAAAAAGAATCAATGTCTCACTTAAACCAGCTTTTAATGGTCACCTTTGATATTTGAACAATAAAATAATAGTAAAAATGAAAATGTTGATTATAGTGGTGATGAAAATGACAGGTGGAACATAGTGAATCAATAAAAGGGCCTGAACATATAATAGTCAAGAGAAAAGTTATTTCCAAGTGTGTGGAAGGATAATGATCCAGGAAAATTAGGGTGAATAGAATAGGAAATTAGGAGTTCTTTCATTCACTTTAATATGTAGTAAAACAGAGTATTCATTTTTATAGATAATATTATTTTTGCATTCTATGTCTGTTTTAGAAGTATAAAAATGTTTGTTTCTGTTTAATGGAAGAATAAACACAAAGAACAATGAATAAATCAAATAGTGCAGGGAAAGTAGATACTACAAAAAAATAGGAAGGCATAATCAATATTAGTTGTCACAAAAAATAATCAAATATAAAGAGAATGAAGAAAGTGATTGGCAGATAGGCATTGTGTATTAACAAATAATATTTCATAGTAACAATAGCCCTTAAAATATTTCAGTGCTTAAAGTATACTAACTCATTCGATCCCTCTAATACCCCTGTGCATGCATGTGTGAGCTCAGTATTCTCGTCTGCAAAATCCCATGGAAACAGGAGCCTGGTGGGCCACAATCCATGGGGGTCCCAAAAAGTTGGACATGTTTTAGTGACTAAGCATGCATGTGTCTGACTGTCTATTTTTAGAGTTTTCCTAATTCAGACCCCTATCTATGCAATTAGGCAAAAGAATTTACTTTTTAATGTTGGTTATTCAAGAGAATTGACTAAAAGTGACTAAAGTGCTCTATGAGATGAAAATCATTTAATCATGTGTGTGTGTGTGTATGCTGATATATGGATATATTCACATGGTGGTGATGGTTTAGTTGCCAAGTTGTGTCCGTATACATACATACATATATCTCAGACCAGAAGTACTTATACCTGTTTTAACTTCTGCAAGCTTCTTACAAGGATCTGGTGAAAACACAAAGCTGTCCAAGCTATTCCTACTCAGATTTCTATCTTCTTTCATCTTTCAGCTGTGCACCACCTCCTGGCCTCTTCAAAGTCCCACAAGGTTCATTTCCTGCTCTGTCTGCATTGTTGTAGTTTCTGCTTGACGCCATGGTATTTACTAACAATTGCAGAGAGAACTGTTTACAGTTTAGACTTCATGTACAGAATTTTTGTCTCTTTTTATCTCTAGCTATACGAAAATCTGTGCGCTCCTAGAATTTAAGAGAGTGTTAACATGGACCCCTGAGACTTTCTTTTTCTAGTTTATTATCAAAGAAATTGTATATGTTCTTCATATATTTTTTAGTTTTGTCTTCTGCTTTTAGCTATGTTCTGTTTAATTCTGTCTTATCCACTATAGAAATAGAAAGTGTTTTATATAATACTGAGTTTTTAATAGAAAAGTAGCTTCTGGGCATATGTTGATTTTTTTGTTTGTTTATTCAATATGTATGTTCCAGGCTCTTCTAAGTGCTTTTACAAACATTAAACATTCATTTAACCTTTCAAACAACCCAATAAGACAGTCATTATCATTGTCTCCAATTTATAAGAGAGGGAACTGGGGAACAGAGAAATATAAAAATAGAAGTCTGCAGTAAATCTAGATCTTCCCAGAACTTATTAGAATATGGTTGGTGAAGTCATTTCCTAAATGGAAGTGGCCCAATTGGAACAATCTTAAGGAGCTGCAGTTACAAGGATGTTATTCACTAAGAGAGTATCTCTAGTGCTGTGCCACAGTGAATATTTTGTGATAGCTAGAAAATGACAGAGATGGCATTTGAACCCAGGCAGTCTATTTCAGTCCACGTTCTTAAAGTAACATGGAAAGAGTACCTCTCTTCACAGAAATCACTAGATTCCATGATACGTTTGCCCCAGAATTATTACTTCCCAAGTCTCACTGCCTAGTTTCCCAAATGTCACTTGAATTGCAGTCTGTGTCAAAGTCTATGGATGCCTTATTACCCCCATAACAAGTTTAAACAATAAATTCTTGATGTAGATAGGGATTAATATTACACTAGAGTGGTGTGTGTGTGCTCAGTCATTGACTCTTTGCAGCTCCATGGACTGTAGCCCACCAGGCTCCACTGTCCATAGGAAAGACGTGATTAAAATTTGTAGAAAAGATGTGGTGAGTCTACCCTTAACACCAGTGTCCTGCCAGTGACCAGTCATCATAGTCCCAGGGGTTGTGGAAGACAAATCAATCAGTATAAGGCACCTAACTCCTTTGTACCAAGTTATACTCAGTGGGGTTTTATGAAATCTTCTGAATCAGATGAAAAAAAAAATGTTTGTATAAGCATTTCTTTTTAGAATACTTAACACTTGATGCTTTATTTTAAACTACTACTTTCTGACTGACCTTTGGTGATTAAAAAAAAAATCTACACTGGGTGCTAAATTCTCACACAGAGTATTGGCATTTAATTGGTGAAATAGTCCCTTGAGCCCAAATGGCAAAATCAGAACAAGCCTAAGAAGCATCAGTCAGTAAAGAATCGGCCTGCAACACAGAAGACTAGGGTTCAATCCCTGGGTTGGGAAGATCCCTTGGAGAAGGGAATGGTAACCCACTCCGGTATTCTTGCATGGAAAATCCCATGGATAGAGAAGCCTGGCAGGCTGCAGTCCGTGGGGTTACAAAGAATCAGACACAACTGAGTGACTAACACACACAGACAGACACAGACACAGACACAGACACACACACACACACACACACACAGCCATACTTATGAGGGCATTGTTTAGTAAGAGAGCTTTCCTACTTTATCTTTGCAAAGGTTAAGCTGATGTTTTAATTTCCCTCATTAGATAAGGATTCATCTGTAAAGCCTATATTGAGGGTTATCATTCAAGATAACAAGAGGGTGGAGTATGGCAGTAAAAATGTGTTGCCTTTTACAGGATAATATTTTCAAGACTTGGTTTTATGGTGAGGTATTTTGCTAAATAGGAAGACCTGGTTTCTTCCACAGACTGCACCCAACTCTTTGGACATAATGCCTGTGATAGAGATGAAAGTGAAAGTCAGCTCAGTTGTGTCTGACTCTTTGTGATCCCATGGACTGTAGTCCATGGAATTCTCTAGACCAGAATTCTCTAGGCCAGAATACTGGAGTGGTAAGCCTTTCCCTTCTCCAGCAGACCTTCCCAACTCAGGGATCGAACCCAGGTCTCCCACATTGCATGCAGATTCTTTACCAGTTGAGCCACAAAGGAAGCTCAAGAATACTGAAGTGGGTAGCCTATCCCTTCTCCAGTGAATCTTCCCAACCCAGGAATTGAACTGGGGTCTCCTGCATTGCAGGTGGATTCTTGACCAACTGAGCTATCAGGGAAGCCCCATAGAGAAGTGATAGAGATTACTTGCAGGGAAGTGATAGAGATACTTTCAAGGAAAAGGAAAGTTTGTCTTTTCTGGTCCTGAAAAACTGTGGAAGGAGGAAAGGATAAAAGATTTCCAGAGTAGATGATATCATATGATATTTGTCTGTCTTTTACTTCACATAGTATGATCATCTCTAGGTCTATCCACGTCTTTGCAAATGGCCCTATTTTGTTTCTTTTTATGCCTGATTAATATTCCACCGTATATATGTGCCACACCTTTATCCATTTCTCTGTTGATGGGCATTTAGGTTGCTTCCATGCCTTGGCTACTGTAATTAGTGCTGAAATAGCATGCATCTTTTTGAATTAGTTTTCTTCGAATATATGCTCAGGAGTGGGTTTGCAGGATTATATGGTAAGTCTAGTTTTTTAAGGAACTTCCATACTGTTCTCCATAGTGGCTATAGCAATTTACATGTAGAATCTAAAAAAATAAAAAGGATATAAGTGGACTAACATTTTTATAAAAAAGAAATAGACCCACAGACATAGAAAACAAACTGACAGTTACCAAAGAAGAAAGCTGGTGGAGTGATATTAGGATTAACAAATACACACTACTATATATAAAATAGATAACCAATGAGGACCTTGTGTACAATACAGGGAACTAGGCTCAATATTTTGTAATAACCCATAAGGGAAAAGAACCTAAGCAAGTATGTATATTTGTATGTATGTTATATATAGAGGTGAATCACTGGTGTATACCTGAAATGAACACAACATTGTAAATCAAATATACTTCGACAAAATAAATATATATTCTTTGTAAAAAAAAAAATACAGTAAAATAAAATTTCACCTGCTCTTTAAAAAACAACCAGTTAACAGAGTAGAAGAGGAAATGGTAGATAGGCTTTACTCTTCCAACTGGGACTGGGTCACTAGATAAGGTAAGAGACTCACCGTGGACAAGGAAGTTTTTCCCCTTGAGTGTCTAGAGTTAGTTTTAGATACTAATTTTACTTGAAGTGGTGTGGAGCAGAGAACTAAAGGTTATGAGAAGCAGCAGTTTTAAATGACTTCTATGAGGTTGGCACTTCCTTACTGAGGAGTTCCTGCCTCTACCCTCTGTCCACAAGGCCTGAACAGACTGCAGAGTAACAGCTGCAGGTAGGAGGTGACCACCCTCTCAGAGTCTAAGATCTGGCTGAAGACGCATGAGTCCTTCAAGGAAGCCCCAGCTATTTTTTCAGGGTTTCACGGATTATTGTTGCTGCTTAAAAATCTAAGAAGCTGCATTTTATAGCAATGTCAGTGCAGGGGCCTCTGACAACTATTTAAAATTGTCAGCAACTCCCACCTGCTGCCCATTCACTTCCAACCACGGTACTCTACGTGCGGTCTGCAAGCGGCAGCTGGGATGCTTAGAAGCCGAGCAGAAATCCTGACTGATTCACAGGGCAGAGGAGTTAAAATAGGACTCCAAGACTTGCTGAGGCTTTGTTCTCAATCTAAAAGCCCATCTTGTCCTTTAATGAGAGTAGCATGAAAACAGATCAGCCCTCACAGAGATTATAATTAGAGCCTCAAATTATTCTATGATTTTTCATATGTAATCTGACATTCAGTTCAAAATGATCTTGTGTTTGAGAAGGTGGCACTTGACAGGAAACCAAGAGAAAAAATAAAATAGAATCAAACCCGCATCCCCATAGGTTCAGTCTCTGCCATCCTCCCTTGCTTTACCTATCTTTTTACCTTTCAGTGTGCTGTGGGGATTTTTTTGTTGTTGTTTATGGTCTGTCTCACTAGTATATAAGCCTCCTTAAGACATAGATTTGTTTCTGTTTTATTCAGTGTTGCCTGACAAATCATAGGTGCTCAAGAAATTTTGTTGAATGAGAGCGTAGTCTAATTTGCACAGCAAATGGTTGCTGTGAAATGTTAGCGACTTGAGCTTTTACTTCAGAATGGTCACTAAAAGAAAAACTTTATGGAAGTTGGGAAAAAAAGAGTTATTTTGGTAAAAAATGAAAAGAAGAATAAGAGGGGGAGGGAGAAAGTAGTGTTGAGGGAGAGGAAAACTGAGGTCACAGGGAGAATAACTCTATCTCTATGTATGTTAATGTAAGAAAAATGAAAGAGTTCAAGATTGTGAATTCCAAGTAAATATAGCAATGTTTTAACAATATCAGGATTGTTATCAATATTAATAAATTTGAGAAGTAATCAGGAAAAAAGAAACATAATGATAATAAAAAAGCTGAGAGTCTGCATATTTTAATGAGCTTAACTGAATCCAAGTCAGTACAACTGTATATTCAACTGTATGGAAAAGTCAGTGAGACAGTGATGAAATGAATCAGAGCGTCTCCTCCTCAGAATCAACTGAACCTATACTGGACACAGTTTCAATTTCTCATCTAAGGAAGGAATCGAAGCTTTAAATGGTTTACAAAGGTCAAAATCAAGGAGAAATTTTTAAAAAGTGAACCCAAAACGATATACTTAAAACAAAAACAAAAAAAAAAACTTTATTTGAGGAAGGAGAATTTGTTTTTAATATATGGAATATGCTAGTTGTGAATGAAACTCTTCTTCATGTACAAATGATAAGTATTTAAGATGATTGAGGAAAGTTGCAGAATCATCCACCATATATTAGAGCAAGGATTAACCATAAATGGATTTTGTGTTTTCTTCTCTCAATTTTGTTTTTAAATCTTTGATTTTATTACTTACACAGTCATTTATTTGTGTGCTGTTTTTAAGTACAGAAATTGTTAGAATGTTTTCATAAAATAAAGGTTAAAAATTTCCTAAGAACAGACCACAGCTACATATTTTTAATAACCTAGTATATCATGGGGGCTAAGTGGCTGCTGAATCATAGTCAAATTAATAAAACATTAACTATTCAAACTATAATAACAGTTTCTTGGAGTATTGGTTGAAATGAGAAAAATGACAGTGTAACAAGGAAAGTGTATCAGGGATTAATTGTGATACCTAATTGAGTTTTTAACGACAAATCTCATATGGATTTGGACAACCTTAAAATTGCAAGAAAAGCAGAATATGTACCAAATCACTTTTTACAGATCGAAAGCTTTATTGTAGGAAGATTTCTACAGAATTCAATAGTCATGGAAAATTGACATAGACTATAATTAATTATTCATTGGAAAAAAAAATCCCTGGGAGAAATAAGCAAAAATCAAATTGTAGACACATAGAAGAAAATGGGAAGAGGCCAAATAAAATCTGTGCTGTGCCTGTCAGAATGGTCTGCCTTCCTCCTAGTAGACAGAATTAAACATGATAGATGTGAGCTTTCAAATCCACCATAAGAGCTTAAATTTTTGGGGGGTCATTGTTTTCTGAATTTCTCTGCATACAAAACAACTCCAGAAGGTCTTTTTTAAAGCAAAGTATTTTGACTCATGTTTTAAAATTTAGGAGGTGGATGTGTTTAATTCTACTTAGTGGGCTTTTAGTGACTGAATCTGAAAACTCCCAGAGTCTGACCCTTCACTCTTTTTTTGCTCCCCACCTGGTACCATGGCTCTCAAGACTTAAAAGTAACCTGTTTGGTTTAGTACAAAGAATGATCCTGAAGTAGCTGTGAGAAATGGAGTCCCCCAAGGCTGGCTAGATATTAAAAGCTTTGTGCAAGTGGGATCCAGTGGAGCTGATGTAACAGAAACCAAGGCAGTTTTCTCTCAGCTCAGTTTACTGAAAACAGAGCAGCACAGCAGAGTCTGTTGCCCACGGTCCGTCCTCTTCCTTAGAGGCAAGGAGGAACTTTTCTTTTTCTTTTCACTTTGATTAGAGTGCTGTTGCTTCCCCGAGGCGGGGAAAGTACTACATCAGCTTTTAAATGTGGGCTTTCTGTCTTAGCCATGTGATAGTTTTAGAGACATGGAAGGATTTAAATTAGTTCTCATCCTCACTAGTCCTTACCAGCCTCTGTACTAGGGTGAACCTTTTATATTTAACCAAGTTCATGGGTAGCTATCCAGCTCAAAACTGGAGACACTGGGTCAGATAACATCTTCCCATATCAGAAATCTTCTTCTCCTCTCTTTTTGTCCAGCTTCCTCTTTTATTAAGCATTACTTAAAAAAAAAAAATCATCTCTGTGTTTTATAAATCAATACAGAAAAAAAAAAAAAAAGACTGGTTCAAATGTTCACAAAGGCACAGGAGATTCACTAGGTTTCCATTGTGTACATTAAACTCACACAGGTATAGACATGCATGTGCACACAGACTGTAATTTTTATGATCATTCTAGTTTTTTGAAAAAAGCAAGAGAGTTTCAGAGAAACCATCTACTTCTGCTTTACTCACTACACCAGAGCCTTTGACTGTGGGGATCACAACAAACTGTGGAAAATTCTTAAAGAGATGGGAATACCACACCACCTTATCTGCCTCTTAAGAAATCCATATGCAGGTCAAGAAGCAACAGTTAGAACTGGATGTGGAACAACAAACTTGTTCCAAATTGGGAAAGGAGCATGTCAAGGCTGTATATTGTCACCCTGCTTATTTAACTTACATGCAGAGTACATCATGTGAAATGCCAAGCTGGATGAAGCACAAGTTGGAAACAAGATTGCTGGGAGAAACATCAATAACCTCCAACACACAGATGACACCACCCTTATGGCAGAAAGCGAAGAAGAACTAAAGAGCCCCTTGAAAGTGGAAGAGGAGAGTGAAAAAGTTGGCTTAAAACTCAATGTTTAGAAAACTTAGATCATGGGATATGGTCCTACCACTTCATGACAAGTAGATGGGGAAACAATGGAAACAGTGACAAACTTAATTTTTCTGGGCTCCAAAATCACTGCAGATGGTGACTGCAGCCATGAAATTAAAAGATGCTTGCTCCTTGGGAGAAAACATATGACCAACCTAGACAGCATATTAAAAAGCAGAGATATTACTTTACCAACAAAGGTCCATGTAGTCAAAGCTATGATTTTTCCAGTAGTCATGTATGGATGTGAGAGTGAACTATAAAGAAAGCTAAGTGCCGAAGAATTGATGCTTTTGAACTGTGGTGTTGGAGAAGACTCTTGAGAGTCCCTTGGACTGCAAGGAGATCCAACCAGTCCATCCTAAAGGAAATCAGTCCTGAATATTTTTTGGAAGGACTGATGCTGAAGCTGAAACTCCAACACTTTGGCCACCTGATGCGAACTGGCTCATTTGAAAAGACCCTGATACTGGGAAAGATTGAGGGCAGGAGAAGGGGATGACAGAGGATGAGATGGTTGGATGGCATCACTGACTCGATGGACATGAGTTTGAGTAAGCTCTGGGAGTTGGTGATGGACAGGGAATCCTGGCGTGCTGCTATCCATGGGGTTGCAAAGAGTCGGACATGACTGAGTGACTGAACTGAACTGAATATTTAAATAAATCACTTGATATCGGAGTTGCTGTTCAGTCATTAAGTTGTGTTAAACTCTTTGCAACCTCATGGACTGCAGCATACCAGGCTTTCCTGTCCTTCACTATCTCCTGGAGTTTGCTCAAACTCATGTCTATTAAGTTGGTGAGGCTGTCTAACCATCTCTGATTTACTTAGCAATAATTTTATCTTTTGGAACTCATAACAAATTAGTGGGGGGGAAAACGCCACAATAATGGGAGTTTTTGTCATGTACTTATGTAGACACAGGCATTAAGCTGAATTTCACTCCAACCTACGAATACTCATTAGTCACTGCAGCCCCTGAAGGTTCCATATGCTCTGACAGTCCCCCAAGACAGATGTGCTCTGTTCTTTAAGATTGATGGTTATGCCCATGAATCATCACTATATATAATTCAAAAACTGGCACTTGCCCTTGTGCTAGAACATTCATTTTTCCCATTCTATCAATGTTTACATCTTATTTTCTTAGAAGTTATACTTATTTTATCTTAATAAAATAGGTAATGATATATGTTTATGAGCCAATTGTCTTTTAAATTACAATTAATTAAGTATGAGAGGAAATACGATCTCACGGAAATACAGGTATGTTTGAGTTGTTAGGGTTAGATGTTTGGGTAAGTAGAAAAGTTTTGGTTTTTAGAGAAGCCCAAAATAGTTTGAACTTGGAAGTCAAACTAGAGAAGAAAGCATGGCCTCTAGGTCAGCATCAATGCTGTTCCATATCCCTAGTCTGCTGATAGGAATGAGGATGAAATGCAAGGAGCAAAACTGATGGTATCTGAACTGGAGCATGTAGGTGTGGGTCTGTACACACAATATAAAGTAGGTTGTTGTTGTTGTCCAGTAGCTCAGTCATGTCCGACTCTTTGTGACTTCATGGACTGCAACTCGCCAGGTTCCCCTGTCCTTCGCCACCATCTCCCGGCGTTTGCTCAGACTCATGTCCATCGAGTCAGTGATGCCATCCAACCGTCTCATCCTCTGTTGTCCCCTTCTCCTCCTGCCTTCAATCTGTCCCAACATCAGAGTCTTTTCCAACAATTCAGCTCTTTGCATCAGTTGGCCAAAGTATTGGAGCTTCAGTTTCAGCATCAGTCCTTCCAATGAAGAGTCAGGGTTGATTTTCTTTAAGATTGATTGCTTTGATCTCCTTGCAATCCAAGGGACTCTCAAGAGTTTTCTCCCATACTGCAGTTAGAAAGCATCAATTCTTTGGTACTCAGCCTTCTTTGTGAGGGGTGGGGGTTAAGCTGGGAGCTTCCCACAAAGTAGATTTGGCAGCTACATAAAGTAATTGGACATTTAGAAAGATGAATTCTAATCCTGTAAGCAGATATCACAGTGCTAAGATTAACCTTCAAAGTCACTCCCAGTTTAAACCCTGCCTTTGGCTCCCTAGTGCCTTAGGGATGGAATCTCTGTTTTATCCTGTCATAAAATATCTCTCAGAATCCATCTTGAGCTTCTTTCCCAAATTCCCTCTGTCCTTTCCCATATATCAAATTTCTCACCATCTCCCAGGAAATTTCTGTGATTTACAAAATTCTCTTTTCTCAGAATGCTGTTTCCATTTTTTTAATTTAAAAAACAAAACAAGGCAACCTCTTAGACACCTTAGATGGAATAAATTCTCTCTCTTCTCTGTAGGCTTTCCAGCTCTCTCCAGTTGGATTAATTGACTCCCTCTGCTGTTTCCCTTTGCACTTTATGTCTCTACTTGAGCTCTTACCATGTTGTATGGTAAGTGTATGTTTATAGGTATTTATTGCCCATCAGACCTTAGAAGAATTTAAAGTCTAATAATTTAATGCATCTTAGAAGAACTTAAATTCTATTCCGAGTTCTGAAACACAGATGCATACAAGAGGGCAGGCAGATAATGGAGGCAGATTTTTGGAACACTGCAGCAGTTATGATGATAAATGGCAACTCACTAAAAGTGTTGAAGACTGAATAACTGCAGAACACGTGCTGAAAAATGCAGCTAAGCGATCTCAAAACACAAGTCATGTAATGTCTTTATTGCCCCTAATGCCTCAGTGTTTTTCTAGTGTTTTGTCCATAGTTTAATCAAGTCCTGTCTGACTTGAAATCTCCTAGCCTTTCTATATCACATTCCTTTTCACTCTCTCTTCTTGAAGCCGCTCTGTTCTTATATCTACAGTGCTTCTACTCTATGGTTTTTTACATGTTTCTCTCCTTTATTAACTCCCACTCATCTGAGTTCTACCGAAAGTTCTTCAACCAAACCACCAAATACCTCTGTTTGTGTCACTCACCACAATGTAGCAATAGTTATTAATACAATATATAAATGGTAATCGCAATTATCTGTCTCTGTAGACATCCCAGATTTTGAGGAGGCAGCATTCTTTTAACCTTTTATTCTTACTGTACCCCCCAAAATAAGTATAGTGCCAGAGAAGAGATAGGTAATGTATTTTTTAAATAGATGGTTGAGTAAATAAATGAAAAAAACTAAAAATACATGATTAATTTTTAAATGGATGGACAAATGGAAATGAAGATGTCCTCAAAATCCCGTTATTCTAATTACACAATGAGAGAATAGGTCTGTGAAAGAAGAGACAAAATTGTTTAAGATCTTATTGCACATCTTTAACTTATGCATGAAGTCATTATTTCAATAGGAAAATTATTACATAATAATATTTACATATATACTAAATGTCCATGTTTATTAACATCAGTATAAATAATTTGATATCAGAAAGATGGAAAGTAGTTTTAAAAGGTTATTTTTCAATTTCATTAGGGATGGAGAACAGATTGCTTGGTGAGAAAAGATAACCTTTAGCCCTCAGAGAGGCGCTTCTGCTTCTGCTGCCAGATATTTTCCAGCCAGGGTTTCTCTACATCATTCTATTAGAGGCTGATCTTTCCCCTTTTGACTTAACTCTGGAGAGAAGTAATATTTCACTGAGTGCAGTTTTAACCTGAAAATACAAAAATCCATATGTAACAACAGTCATTCCTTGATGAAAAATAGGAAATAAAAATCAGTAATGACCAAGACAATATTTAACTTCTAAAAGACAAGAGAAGGAATAGAAATACTTTGAAGTTGTAATAGGAAATGACATAAAAAACAGTCTCATTTCTTTCAGCATTAAAATTTGAAATGTTTTTGTTTCTCTCAGTAAAATATTTAAATAATGCTAATTACATTGCTCTTAACACAAACACGTTAAAAAAGACATCTGAAATATCTTTTCAAATATATGTTATATGCATATATATATTTCAAATATGCATGTATAAATGTGCTGTTGAAATACATCTAGAATCAGTTCAGTTCAGTTCAGTCGCTCAGTCCTGTCTAACTCTTTGCGACCCTGTGGATTGCAGCACGCCAGGGCTCCCTGTCCATCCCCAACTCCCGGAGTCCACTGAAACTCATGTCCATTGAGTCGGTGATGCCATCCAACCATCTCATCCTCTGTCATCCCCTTCTCCTGCCCTCAATCTTTCCAAGCAGCAGGGTCTTTTTAAATGAGTCAGCTCTTCACATCAGGTGGCCAAAGTATTGGAGTTTCAGCTTCCAGATCAGTTCTACCAATGAGCAGCCAGGACTGATCTCCTTTAGGATGGACTGGTTGGATCTCCTTGCAGCCCAAGGGACTCTCAAGAGTCTTCTCCAACTCCACAGTTCCAAAAGTATCAATTATTTGGTGTTCAGCATTCTTTACAGTCCAACTCTCACATCCATATATGACCACTGGAAAAACCATAGCCTTGACTAGACGGATCTTTGTTGGCAAAGTAATGTCTCTGCTTTTTAATATGCTATCAAGGTTGGTCATAACTTTCCTTCCAAGGAGTAAGCGTCTCTTAATTTCACGGCTGCAATCACCATTTGCAGTGATTTTGGAGCCCAAAATAGTAAAGTCTGCCACTGTTTCCCCATATATTTGTCATGAAGTTATGGGACTGGATGCTATGATCTTAGTTTTCTGAATGGTGAGATTTAAACCAACCTGGCCACTCTCTTCTTTCACTTTCATCAAGAGGCTCTTTAGTTCTTCTTCACTTTCTGCCATAAGGGTGGTGTCATCTGCATATCAGGTTATTGATGTTTCTCCCAGCAATCTTGATTCCAGTTTGTGCTTCCTCCACCCCAACATTTCACATGATGTACTCTGCATAGAAGTTAAATAAGCAGGGTGACAATATACAGCCTTGACATTCTCCTTTTCCTATTTGGAACCAGTCTGTTGTTCCATGTCCAGTTCTAACTGGTGCTTCCTGACGTGCATACAGGTTTCTCAAGAGGCAGGTCAAGTGGTCTGGTATTCCCATCTCTTTCAGAATTTTCCACAGTTTATTGTGATCCACACAGTCAAAGGCTTTGGCATAGTCAATAAAGCAGAAATAGATGGTTTTTTGGAACTCTCTTGCTTTTTCAATAATCCAATGGATGTTGGCAGTTTGATCTCTGGTTCCTCTGCCTTTTCTAAAACCAGCTTGAACATCTGGAAGTTCATGGTTCACGTATTGCTGAAGCCTGGCTTGGAGAATCTTGAGCATTACTTTGCTAGCATGTGAGATGAGTGCAATTGTGCAGTAGTTTGAGCATTCTTTGGCATTGCCTTTCTTTGGGATTGGAATGAAAACTGACCTTTTCCAGTCGTGTGGCCACTGCTGAGTTTTCTAAATTTGCTGGCATATTTAGTGCAGCACTTTAATAGCATCATCTTTTAGGATTGAAATAGCTCAACTGGAATTCCATCACCTCCACTAGCTTTGTTTGTAGTGATGCTCCCTAAGACCCACTTAACTTCACATTCCAGGATGTATGGCTCTAGGTCAGTGATCACACCATTGTGATTATCTGGGTCGTGAAGATCTTTTTGTATAGTTCTTCTGTGTATTCTTACCACCTCTTCTTAATATCTTCTTCTTCTATTAGGTCCATACCATTTCTATCCTTTATTGAGCTCATCTTTGCATGAAATGTTCCCTTGATATCTCTAATTTTCTTGAAGAGATCTCTAGTCTTTCCCATTCTGTTGTTTTCCTCTATTTCTTTGCATTGATCACTGAGGAAGGTTTTCTTATCTGTCCTTACTGTTCTTTGGAACTCTGCATTCAGATGGGAATATCTTTCCTTTTCTCCTTTGTTTTTTACTTCTCTTCTTTTTACAGCTATTTGTAAGGCCTCCTCAGGCAGCCATTTTGCTTTTTTGCATTTTTTTTTTCTTGGGAAAGGTCTTGCTCCCTGTCTGCTGTACAATGTCATGAACCTCCATCCATAGTTCATCAAGCACTCTGTCTGTCAGATCTAATCCCTTGAACCTATTTCTCACTTCCACTGTATAATTGTAAGGAGTTTGATTTAGGTCATACCTGAATGGTCTAGTGGTTTTCCCTAATTTCTTCAATTTAAGTCTGAATTTGGCAATAAGGAGTTCATGATCTGAGCCACAGTCAGCTCCCGGTCTTGTTTTTGCTGACTGTATAGAGCTTCTCCATCGTTGGCTGCAAAGAATATAATCAATCTGATTTCAGTGTTGACCATCTGGTTATGTCCACGTGTAGAGACTTCTCCTGTGTTGTTGGAAGAGGGTGTTTGCTGTGGCTGGTGCGTTCTCTTGGCAAAACTCTATTAGCCTTTGCCCTGCTTCCTTCTGTACTCCAAGGCCAAATTTGCCTGTTACTCCAGGTGTTTCTTGACTTCCTACTTTTGCATTCCAGTCTCCTATAAAGAAAAGGACATCTTTTTGGGGTGTTAGTTCTAGAAGGTCTTATAAGTCTTCATAGTACCACTCAACTTCAGCTTCTTCAGCATCACTGGTCGGGGCATAGACTTGGATTACCATGATATTGAATGGTTTGCCTTGGAAACGAACAGAGATCATTTTGTCATTTTTGAGATTGCATCCCAGTACTGCATTTTGGACTCTTGTTGACTATGATGGCTAATCCACTTCTTCCAAGCGTGTGCAGCGCTGGAGTGGCAGCTGTGAGGTGCTGAGCAGTAGCTGTGAGGAGAGACCCCACGTCCAACGTCAGAGAAACCCCAGCGAATGGTAGGCTCTGGAGCAGTGGCCGTGCAGGGCTGGAGCGGCTGTGAGGAGATACCCCACGCCCGAGGGCAAAGGAGAAGCCCCAGCAAGACAGTAGGAGGGGTGAATTCGTATTTATTATCAAACCTCACTCCTGCCAGAGACACTCAGAGGACCCAAACAAATCTTGTGTGCACCAGGACCCAGGGAGCCCACAGAGACCGAGACAGAACTGTGTCTGAGCATCTCCTGAGGAGGTACAGGTCAGCAGTGGATGCCTCAGGGCCAGGGGCTCTGGGTGCAGCAGACTTGGGTATGGCATAAGCTCTCTTGGAGGAGATCGCTATTAACCCCACCATAGAGCTGCCAAAACTCACACAGGACTGGGAAATAGACTCTTGAAAGGCATGAACAGAACCTTGTGAGCACCAAGACCCAGGAGAAAGGAGCAGTGACCCCACAAGAGACTGACCCAGACTTGCCCGGCAGTGTCCAGGAGTCTCTAGCAGAGGCGTGGGTCGGTGGTGGCCTGCTGCAGGGTTGGGGACAGAGTGTAGCAGTGCATGCATGGGATCTTTTGAAGGAGGTCGCCATTATCTTCATTACCTCCACCATGGTCCCAGGTAAATAGCAGGGAGGGAACACAGCCCCTCCCATCAACAGAAAATTGGATTAAAGATTTACTGAGCATGGCCCCGCCCATCAGAACAAGACCCAGTTTCCCCCTCAGTCTCTCCCATCAGGAAGTTCCCATAAGCCTCTTATCCTTCTCCATCAGAGGGCAGACTGAAAACCACAATCACAGAAAACTAATCAATCTGATCACATGGACCACAGCCTTGTCTAACTCTATGAACATATGAGCCATGCCGTGTGACCCAAGACGGACGGGTCATGGTGGAGAGCTCTGACAAAATGTGGTCCACTGGAGAAGGAACTGGCAAACCACTTCAGTCTTCTTGCCTTGAGAACCCCATGAACAGTATGAAAAGGCAAAAATATAGAACACTGAAAGATTAATTCCCCAGGTCAGTAGGTGCCCAATATGCTACTGGAGATCAGTGGAGAAATAACTCCAGAAAGAATGAAGAGATGGAGCCAAAGCAAAAACGCCACCCAGCTGTGGATGTGACTGGTGATAGAAGCAACGTCCGATGCTGTAAAGAGCAATATTGCATAGGAATCTGGAATGTTAGGTCCATGAATCAAGGCAAATTGAAAGTGGCCAAACAGGAGATGGCAAGAGTGAATGTGGACATTTTAGGAATCAGCAAACTAAAATGGACTGGAATGGGTAAATTTAACTCAGATGACCATTTTCACCATATTTCTCCACAAAAATATTTTGTTTTTCTATTTGCTTTACATGACTGTTCAGTCTGTACTTTGTGACTTAATTTTTCATTGAAACATATTTTAGGTAATCAGCCATGTTAACATGCGAGATGTATTTCAGTCATTTACAAGGCACATAGTATGTCCTTGTAGGCATACAGTGTATTGTATTTATTCATTCTCCTGTGGATATTTGTTCTGTTTTCCATGTTAATTTCTTAAGAACAAGGCTCTTATGAGTAATGTGATTCTTCTAGTGGATGTGTGCAAAAGTTTCACTGCAGTATATATCTAGGCAAAATATGGCTAAATGCAAAACTGTTTTTTTAAGTGACTGCACTAATGTATACTCCCACCATCAGTGAACAGGAGTGCTCACTAGGCTTTGGATATCCCCTGATCTTGGTAGCATTAGCAGACTTTTAAAATTTGCCAGTCTAGTTAAAATGGTATTTCATTGTTTATAAATTTAAGAATGAAATTCAGTGAATTTTAACATATTCACAATTATGTCACCATCAACACAACTGAATTTTGGAGTATTTTTATCACTCCAGAAAGAACGCATTAGGAGTCATTCCCCATAACCTTCTGCTCTGTCACAGGCAGTACTTTCGTCTATATAGATTTGTCTAATCTGAATATTTCATATAAATGAGAGCATACAATTTGTGATCTTTTATGACTGGCTTCTTTTAGCATAATGTTTTCAAGGGTTGTCAGTGTTCACATGTATCAGTATTTGATTTCTTTATATTACTGAATAATAATAGTTCATTGTATGGATATATTGCACTTTGTTTATCCATTCCTCAGTTAATGGACACTTGAATTTTCCACGTTTTGATTCTTATGAATGATATTTCTATGAACACTTGTATACCAGCCTTTATATGCATGTGCATTCATGCTCAGTCACTTCAGTTGTGTCCCAGCTCTGCAACCCTATGTGCTGTAGCCCGCCAGGCTTCTCTATCCGTGGAATTCTCCAGGCAAGAATACTGGAGTGGAATGAAAACTAGTACAGCCACTATGGAGAACAGTGTGGAGATTTCTTAAAAAACTGGAAATAGAACTGCCATGTGACCCAGCAATCCCACTTCTGGGTATACACACAGAGGAAACCAGATCTGAAAGAGACACGTGCACCCCAATGTTCATCGCAGCACTGTTTATAATAGCCAGGACATGGAAGCAACTTAGATGCCCATCAGCAGATGAATGGATAAGGAAGCTGTGGTACATATATACCATGGAATATTACTCAGCCATTAAAAAGAATTCATTTGAATCAGTTCTAATGAGATGGATGAAACTGGAGTCCATTATACAGAGTGAAGTAAGCCAGAAAGATAAACACCAATACAGTGTACTAACACATATATATGGAATTTAGAAAGATGGTAACGATAACCCTATATGCAAAACAGAAAAAGAGACACAGATGGGAGAAGGCGAGGGTGGGATGTTTCAAGAGAACAGCATCGAAATATGTATATTATCTATAGTGAAACAGATCACCAGCCCAGGTTGGATGCATGAGACAAGTGCTCCGGGCCTGGTGCACTGGGAAGACCCAGAGGAATCGGGTGGAGAGGGAGGTGGGAGGGGGGATCGGGATGGGGAACACATGTAAATCCATGGCTGATTCATGTCAGTGTATGACAAAAACCACTACAATATTGTAAAATAATTAGCTTCCAACTAATAAAAATAAATGAAAAAAAACAAAAAAAAAGAATACTGGAGTGGGTTGCCATGTCCCCCACCAGGAGATTTTCCCCACCCAGGGATGGACACACATTTTCATTTCTTTTAGGTATATACTTAGGAGTGGAATTATATATGGTAACTCTGTTTATTTAACATTTTGAGGAATTACCAAATTGTTTTCCAAAGTAGCTCCACTATTTTACCTTCCCATCTGCAGTGGACGAAGACTCTGATTTCTCTACAATTTTCATCAATACTTATTTTCTGTATTTATGGTTACGTCATTCTACTAGATGTGATGTGGTCTCTCATCGTGGTTTTTCTTTGTATTTTCCTAATGGTTCATGTAGATACTCATTTCATTTGCTTATGCACCATTTATATATCATCTTTGAACAGATGTCTATTCGAATTCTTTACCCAAATTTAATTAGATTGTCTTTTTACTATTGAGTTGTAAGTTATTTTTATATGTTCTAGATGCAAGTCCCATACCAGATATATCCTTCAAGTGAGTTCCATTTCAGGTCAAATAATGACAACACTCCATAGATAGGTATTTTCCAGGGAGCTGTAAGGTTACCTAATGACAGTTCTTTGGTCATAGGACTTCTTGCCAAGCCTCAAGCCCAGTCTTCCCCTGTCCAATGACTGCAAGGCTTCTGGTTCTCATAGCTCTGTGGTTTTGAGGCTGATAATTTTCAGGGCTACTGTGGAGCTGTTAAGAAGAGGGCTTATATCCAGAATACATAAATAACCATCACAGTTCAATAATAAGAAACCAAACACTCGATTTAAAAATTGGCAAGAGACTTAAAGAGGTACTTTACAAGAACAGAAAATATGAATGACAAATTAGAACTTGGAAAGATGCTCAATGGCATTTGATATTAGGGAAATGTAAATTAAAATCTTTATGAAATAACAAGACATACCCCCTAGAAAGGAAAAGATTCAATACCAACTGCTGGTAAAAATGTAGAACAACTGGATTTCTTTCACTGTACTGGTGGGAATGAAAAAACAATGGTAAAAATATTCATGGAAAACAGGTTTTTAATTTCTTATAAGACTAAAGAATTTCTTACATGTCCCAGCGGTTCTAGTCTAGAAATTAACCCAACAGAAATCAAAACTGTCCACACAAAACGGTGAATGTTCATAGCAGTTTTATTCATAATAACCAAAATCTAGAAACAATTCATATGTCTATCAAAAGGCAAGTGGATTAGATCCATAGAATGTGAGCAGCATTAAAAAGGAAAGAACTGCTAAAAGGTACAATATAGATGGATTTCAAATGCATTACACTGAAGAAGCCAGACACAAAAGACTGTATACTGTATGATTCTGTTTATATGGCATTCTAGAAAAGGCAAAATAGTACTAATAGAAAATGGATCAGAGTTTGCCAGAGGCTAGGTGTAAGGGAATGGATTTGCCTGCAGTGAGGCTGAAAGGAACTTTTTGGAGTGATTGAAAGTTTTCAGTATCTTGATTGTGGTGGTGATAACTATGTACATTTATCAAAGCTCATTGAATTATGTACTTATGGTGAATTTTGCAATATGAAAACTATGCCTCAATAAACCTGGCAGAAAATATTTACACAGATATTATATTGTCCTTTATATTATTATAATATTAAATATATTTATATTTACATTTAATAGAGACTAGACAAAAATATGTATCAATAGCATTACATACATAGCAACAGTATCAACAATAGCAAATGTATAAGGTTTAGAGGAATAAATCTAATAAATTGTGTGAACACATCATGTAGGATACTTATAAAGCCTTATTAAAATAATTTAGAGAAAATCTTTATAGATGTGGAGAGCCATCATATTCATGGATCAAAAAACTGAATGTTATAAAGATATCAGCTTTCTTCAGATAAGTCATAAATTCAAGTTAAATTCATTCACTCAGCAAATATTTATTGAGTACATATCTTTACTCGGGAAAGATCTATTTTAGGTACTTGAGATGTACCAATGAACAAATCCAAAAATAACCCTGCCAATTTTGAGTTTATAGTCTAGCTGAGAGACTATATGGCTAGGTGAGAGGGAGAAAAAAAATAACAATAGGCATATGAATAAATAAACCATGTAGTATCTTAGAAGATAATCCTTTACTATGAACAGAAAGTAGAGGCAAGAAAATGATTAAAAATGGTGGATAGGGGGTTACAGCCCTTTGAAGTGAAGTTTTCTTTAAAATCAGTTTTATTCTAAAATATGTATGTGGAAGAACAAGTGAGCCAAAAAAACTAACTCATTACTGAAGAATACATACATACTAGAGAGAGATTCTCTAAGAGATACTAAGACTATATTAAAGCTATACTTATATGGTAGTATCATATTGGTGACTGTTGGACAAAGGAACAGAATACAGAATTCATAAATAGACCCAAAGAGATATACAAACTATATAAGGAGGGAAAGGATGGATTATTTAATAAACAAGCCTGGAA